>NC_092377.1:64252318-65471693 GCF_030028105.1 Mobula birostris | reverse complement strand
TACTTACTGCAGTACGAGGGACAAATCACAAACATTTATTTTGGGGATTAACAGAGACCAGACTATAAGAGGATTTTAAAATGTCTTTTTTTACAAACAGAAAGTATTACAATTTTTTCTACACCTCAGTACTGCACTGCTCACTGTGAATGGGCTAGGCGCTTGCTGTCAACAGGATAAAATCTAAAACAAAAACTCATTTTCATCAAAACATTAAATTTAAATATTGTAGCAGCTTCAGAGGATGGAAAAATGCTGATTATGCCCTATTTTTCAAGTATTACTGTAACCACCGATAGTCCATCCCAGCTGTAACAGCTACAAGTTTACCTTTCTTCCATAGGAAGGTCAATTTAAAATTTTTTTTGGCAAGCTATTATAATCTTTCTCAAATTAGAAGAAATGTGGGAGTTCTGGCTTCTAAGCGTGAAAAAAAAATGTCATTACCTACCGTGTTCAACTAAAGAACAACAGTCTGTACAGGTCAGTTGTACACATTAACTTCAGTTATTAGAGTGAAAGATGTACATCGGATTAAATTCTGTCTTGCAGACAACAGTGACTTTTCTCAAGATCCAGTCAAGCATTTTATCCACTGCAGAGATGACCACCTATACAAATTGTCATAGTGTATGGCATTATGTCCCCTCAGTATCAGTGTTTTCTGTTACAGGTTGATTTTCTAATTCATCCTTCTCGCTTTCATCTGATGAAGATGCAAGACTCACAGATACTTCTGGGTTGTTGTTTGCAAGCTCCTTGTTTGGCGGCTGGCTGTCTGTTTCTGAGAAATCACCATTTACACGGGGCCTATCATCAGATTTTTCACTATCAGTGGTCCCTTGATAATAGTCAAACCTATGCCGTGGAGGAACCCAATGATCTTGCTCTCTATCTCTCCCAAAACGGCTGCCATTTACATCTCGGCGAAAGCCAAAATCACGGTCATCACGATCTCTCTGACGTTCCCAAGGCCTGCTGCGATCATCAAAATCTCTGTGTGTTTCTTGATCAAAACCTCGGCTCCACATTGGGCCACTTCTGCCATCAAATCTGAAATTTCTTCCGCCAAACCTTTCATGATCATCATGAAAATTTTTAGGCCCACCAAAGGGCACACCACGGCGCTCTCGTTCATCAAAATCTCTTGAGCCCCATCTTTGGTCGGGACCAAAACCGAACTGATCACGTCTGCCAAGATTGTCTCTATTATCAACGGGTGGGAACCGATAATCTCGGTCACCTTCCTGTTGTATGTTGTCTCGCTGAAAAGCATTATCATTTCCAACATTACGTCTTTCTTCTCCTGTACCATGGCTTGAATTTCTGCTGCTCTCAACGTTAGGGACTCCGGATCTTGTGAATGTACCTTCAAGCCTATTGAAAGAATTTCCTGGTGGAAAAGGAGCTCTGGTTCCTGACTGAAGAGGACCATCAATTGATACTGAAGGGGGCATGTTTGGCTGAGGTGGTATCAGCAATGGAAATCGTTGCCCTGGTGAGGGTGGCATCATTCCAGGGCGTACGTCCAAAGGGAGCACTCCAGGTAGCCTTGATCCAGCCATACTTGGCGGAGGAAAAGTTGGTGGTCCTGGTGCGGGTGTTGAAGGCTGCATACCCAGAACAGACCCACTTGATACAGCACTTTGAGCTCCTGCAACAGTAAGAATTTGCAGTAAATAATATGCAGTCAAGTGTACACAATCACATTCCATTATTACAGTTACCAAACTGAATATCCCCCATTTACTATAACCAACATTTAAAATGACAAAGCATTCCCTTCACAAATCTATTAATACCAATTCAACTTGCCTCCAGAAATATCACTAACTAGCCATGTTGCATGAAAATGGGAAACAAATAAAACTGCAGATGCTAGAATCTGAAACAAAACCAGATATGCTAGAAAAAGGATCAGCCAGTCTGCATCTGTGGAAGGAGAAAACAGTCAATGCTCCTCAGAACTTGGGGAGGGGTTCTGAGAAGGTGGTGGTGGTGGGTGAGCAGTTTAAAGCCAGACAGATGGGTGGAAAGAGAAATAAAGTCTAAGACAGATCAGTTCATAACGAATTATTATCAAGAACAAGGACGATAATGGGCAGCAACAAGAAAGCAGTTTAGCCAAAGCTGGAGAATTGTGGAAGGTTGAAAGATGCATTATCCTTCCAGATAATGTTAGGCCTTATTATCACAAGAAATAAGTAACAAGAAACTCAGGAGCACCCACATGAACTGAACGCAGGTTCCTCACAAAGTAATCACCCAATCTGCAATTGTTTTTTCTAACGTAAAGGAAACTAAACACAGCGAACACTGTATGAAGTTCAAGTGCATCACTACCTCACCAGAAAGATTGTTTAGGTCAGTAAATGATGGGAAAAGATGAATGGATAAGTGTTGGAAATCCATCACTCCCTGCCCTTTGGAAAATCCCGTGCAACTGGAGGAGATGCAAACTTGTCCAATTCATCTCCACTCCCACTATGCAGGAAACAAAACTATCATTCCAGATGAAGCAGTGATTCTCTTGCATTTTATTCAATTTTGTCTATTACTGCATTCCATGCTCGCAATGTGGTCTATACTCTGGTTAAACCAGATCTAGATTGGTGATCACTTGACGGAGAACTTGCGGTCAGTCCATGATTATGAGCTTCCTTGTCTGTTGCTTCCTCCACTTCTATAGTGAGGCCCAACCATTTTATCCTCTGTCTAGGCACTTTGCAACTCTGAATTCTCCAACTTCTGGTAAACTGCTCTCATCATTTTCCATGGTTATGCCCCTTTCTCACTTTGTCTCTTTAAAAAGGTTAGATGTCATGTTCCTTATCACCTGATGTCTCAATCTCCATATCATCATTTGTCTAATGCCTTATTTCACCCCCCAGATCTGCTTTTAACTCATAAACCCTTCACCCTCATTACCCTCTTTCTAAGGAAGGGCTGCGGACCTGAAACATTAACTAGTTTCTCTTTCAACAAATGCTGCCACACTGGCCAAGTGTTTTGTTTTTATTAATATTGTATAACACTGTTGTATATTTGGAAAGGCAGGGGCTGATTGGGGATAGCCAACATGTCTTAGTGGACTGATGCCTGAACTGGAAAGCTTTTGAGATCCAATAGGCTGGGACTGTTTTCCCTGGAGTGAAGAAAGCTAAGAACTGACCTTAAAAAGTTTCATAAAATCAGAAGATACAAACTTTCCCCAAGGTGAGGGCAGGGTTCTAAAATTAGATGGTGAAGGTTTAAGGTGAAAAAAGGAAATATTTAGAATGAATCTGAGGAGCTAGCTTGTTCCCCTACACAGAGGGCGATGGGCACATGGAACAAGTTGACAGAGGAAGTGGTAGAAGTGTGTTTAATTACAAGTTTAAAATATATTTGTACGTGCATATGCAGGCAAATGGGATGAGCCTAGATAGGAACCATGGTCAGCATGGAAGGACCTTTTCTATTCTGTATGGAAACAGGCTCTTCAGCCTGATTCCATAAACGTTCCAACTGAATTTACATACCTGGTACAGATGTAGATGTTGTAGCAACTGGTGATGTCTGGTTGCCTGTACGTGATGCTGCCAGATCCTTTGATCTACTTGGACCAGTCGAGAGAGGCTGTGCACCAACTGGATTAAACAAACTCCCTGGTGGGATATTAGGAGTTGGGAGACTGCTGTGGCCTATTTGTGAAAGGAGACTTCCAAACGAGGAATCCTTTGCACTCTCTTGAGTGTTTGAGAGAGGCGGACAAACTAGAGCTGAAGAATAATTGTTTTGCAGTTATTCACCAAAATTTTGAATTAAAAATTTAGCTCCATGAGAATGCATTCAGCTCCAACGTATTTTGTTTTTAACAAATAAAACTGCAATCAATCACAATCCAAATCTACTTTGTCTTTCAGATTTATTTTTAGTCAGCATTATCCAACTGAGCATTATAAGTCATTAAAATGGTAATACAAAGAGCAACCTTAGCTTTAAACTTAATTATACTCACGGGTCTGTACTGGAGGAATGGAAGGTCCAACAACTGGAGGTGGAACAGGGGGAGGTGGTAAATAACCTGCATGCAAGATTAAAGAGAGTTTTGCATGTTATGATTTATATTGTCTTCAGAGCAAGTCCCATTTCAAATGAGTATAAAAATCTAAATTAACAAAACAGTTATATAACAAAGGGACCAGTGGGTCAGAGGCCCACCTGCTTTCAGGTTGATATAAAAAACATGGCAATTATGAAAAAGAGAGAAATTACCCCTTATTTTCTGTCTATCCAACCATTGTCACTAAAACACTTTAGGTAGGAACTAATAGTGCAGCACTTGCACTGTCCTGATAGCAAGTGGAATAACTGCAAGTCTATCTTTTTAAATTAAATCAAAAGTGCTCAACCATATTAATGTAACTAAATTAAAGTAAAACCCTAAAAATAATAATGTGCATTAAAGGGCATGATTTATTAAAAATATTAACCAAATAGCAGTAACAAATTCCGATTGTGTTAGTTTTGAATAGATATTCTTTGATGATGGGCAAAATCTAAGTACGAAACACTTGCAAATGACTTTATACTTTGGAAGGGGAGACAAGCATTTTAAGGACATAATATTCTCCATTTCACATCCATTTAAAATCTTCTAAAATACATACATCTACACATAGAGAACCTTATGATTGCAATTTTTAAATCACCATCACTGCCAATTTCCAAACATAGTTAAATACCTCTATTTTAGAAGATTTTTTGTACTGTAAGTGGCACCTTAGCACATGGAAACTGCTATTTTGTGGGAATATAAAATTCCCTCACAGTAAACCCCAGAAATGCCATAGATTGGAAAATGCTGGGATATTCCAAGAAAACTCATCTCCAAAATCCTAAATCTGAATTCAACACCTTCCTTTGCAACTGGATCCTTAACTTCTTGACCAATAGATTACAATTGGTAAAGATAGACAGCAACACCTCCAGCACAATTATTTCCAACCCTGAAGTTGCACCCTCAGCCCTCAATTTTATTCCGTGTACACTCGTCTCATGGTCAGGTTCTGTTCTAACTCCATTCACAATCTCGCAGATGATATCACAATATCACCTGTCTACATCAGAAGTACAGAGGTTGCGAGGGTTAAGTTCCTAGGAGTGAACATCACCAATGGCCTGTTCTGATCCAATCATATAGACGCTACAGCCAAGAAAACTCACTAATGCCTCTACTTCCATAGGAGGCTAAGGAAATCTGGCATGTCCTCTTTGGCCCTCAACAATTTTATTAATGTATCATGGAAAGCATCAAACAACTCTCAGCAACAGAACTCTCTTGTAACCTGAAGACATGCTTACTCTTTTGTTCTATTATTTATCTTTCAATGATCAGCCAAATAAATAAGTTCTCATTCATTCATCTGTTGGTCGAAGCAGTTCACATACCCCCCACTGTGATTATACACCTGATTTCCTTTTACAAGATTGACAACTAACATTTTTTTTGAAATTGTATACAATCAAAATATTAAAAATATTTTGTAAGTTCCAGTGAAATACAGAAAAACTACATAAATTCATGCAATGCTATGATTCTGCTACCAAACCACACCAAAGCTTTGTATCAAAGGCATTAAATAGTCTAAAAAGGTTAAATATTAACACGATCAAAATTACGTAGCAAATTAGACTCTTAATTTTTAAAAATTTTATATGAAGTAGCTATAAGTGCTACTTTGATTATTAAAGACGATCAAAAAGTCATTGAACACAAAGTGGAAGAGGTTTAAAACAATACTAAACATTTATTAATGAAGCAGCGTTCACAGTTGGACTAATACCTAGAATCAGCATCATAATGTGGATACTCCCCCCCCTTTCATAAGGTGTTAACTGTTAACCTCAATCATGAGTGTAAATTGACAATCTTCAATAAACTTGAAAATATAAATGCCGAGAAAGCAAAAGCAAAATAGATTAGAATTTAATCTCAACAAGTTTAATTCAGGGACTCAAATCTGTAAAAGAGTAAAAAGAGCTTAGTCAGTACCTGGAGGAGGCTGTGAAGGATTGAAAGTATGCCTTAAGAATGGAGGTGGTGGAATAGCTGGGTTGAAGCCTGGTGGAGGTATGGACATTGACACAGGAAACGCAGGTGGCTGTACCATACTAATTGCTGAAACTGTAGGAGTCACTGGCATCTGAAAATCAATTACAATTTATTGTATAAAGAATTATCCATGTCTGGCCAACTCAAGACACTCAAAATTCACATCCTTGAAGACTGTGTAAGCATGGCAAACTGCAAAATCGATTGAATATATCAACTTTGGTTCCTTATTTTCCCTTTATATTTCCATATATGATGAAGGTACTAAATACACAAGACTGTGTTTTTACTTGTGGCAAACATGGGCTCTAAGATCTTAAATAATAGTGATAAGTTTATTAAGTAATCATGTTATAGGTGAATACATTGAGTTGAGGCAATATACATTTAATTAATATTCATGTTTTACCCTCTGACCTTATACACAAAGGCTGAATTTAGATTCTCAAATTTAATTTCTTTCGAAACACTTTCATAGTCTAAAGCAGGAAAAAAATGGTCATCCTGAATGCCGTGGATTTTTTACAAGCACTGTATTTTAATACTAAAGACCATATAGAGAAACAAGAAGATGCCATCTTTTGCATCAAAAATTAAAAAGAGATCCATGACACTACTTCCAACATAATCAAGGTATTCAGAATGGTAGCCTGACCAATTGCTAAAGTACAGAATATTTGTCTGTCATCACATATTACTTTCAGGATAGGATTTGCTTAGTTTTTTTGGATTACAACTCAAATCAGAAAATACATCAACTTAAAATTGCCACGGGCCATACAAGGATCAGGAAAGGTCAAATATAAATCTAAGTTTTTTTTTCTCTTCCTGTAATAGATTACAGATGAATCTTGGAGCAGATTCCCATCCAAAAGACAATATATTAGATAGCCCAATGCAACCAGAGCTCATATTAAGACAGTACTTCGATCAAAATCTCTCAGAATATCCACTATCAGTAACCTGATTCTCTCAGATCCGTGGAAACTTGGTGACATACAGAATAAGCTAATTACTTAAATTCTTAAAATGAAAGAAACTATCATGATGGTTGGAAATTGTACATAAGGTAATCATTTACACAAGTAACAGGAGAAATTAACATAATTTTGAAGGACCAGTGAAAGTATGAAGTTTCACTTACTTGTGGAATAAACTTTATATCATCCATTTGCTTCGGCTACAAAGGGGAACAAAAAAAATTTTTTTAACTGAAGGACTGATAAGACTACACATTGTAAGGGTAACTTCTTAAAATTAAATAATGCTATTACTTGAACAGGCAGTATAGTGACAGGTTGAGTGAATGTCTCTCCCTCTGAAGTTGGTTGAGTGTTATCAGTAGTTACAGGTTGGGACACATTCTCCTTTACAGGCTCAGAACTCCTAGATTCCCACTCTGAAATAGAATATCAGAATGTTATTGTTAATTAAGTTATAGAATGTCATGCTGTAAAGACAAGATTTTATAAACTGAATAGTATTTGTGGAGATAGAAAACAAGGGTTAAGATTTCAGATGAATGACCTTTCATGACAATTGTCAAACATTTGAAATAGAACATACTAAATGTTTGGATAGGAAAAAAAAAAGAGAGCAAGGCTTTAAGGAAGATTTGTGATTGAATGAAGACCAAGAAATAACTAGCAACGGTGAACAAAGGACAAATGGAAATCATGTTGGAGAAGCAAAAACTTCCTTAAGGTGGATATTCTTGGAAGTGAAGTGTCAGTGAATTATAGGTAAATTATGTTAACATTTTTCAGCAGTCAAGCCTCAGCTGAGGAGGAATAGGAATAGGAATATTTACTGTAGACTAGATTTGCCATCAAGGAAATAAAGGTGAAATGGAAGGGTAGAAAAAAAAGGAGAGCTGCCTTAATATTATATTTGAGGAATTGGGCTCTCAACAGTAGAACTTAAAAAACAAGTAGCACAGAATATAAAGACAGACTTTGACTTCAAAAAGCAAGCCAGACACAATTTTGCATTTTTTTCAAGAATTGCTAATTTGCATATTAAACCAGCAAGGCTTTGATGGCGAAATGTACTTTTACTTTAATGCAATGATAACTCAGATTTTTTGAAGTTTTATGTAAAAGCAAAAAAAAACCCCAAAATCTTGTAGTTGCTAGAAATCTAAATTAGTGCAATGTTGTAGATGCTCTGAAAAATCAAACAGCACCTCCAGTGAAAGAAATAAACTTAACATTTCAAGTTGACAAAGAAGAGAAAATCTGCAGGTGCTGGAAATCCGAGCAACACACACAAAATACTGGAGGAACTCAGCAGGCCAGGCAGTATCTATGGAAAAATGTACAGTCGACATTTTGGGCTGAAACTCTTCCGCAGACCTGGAGGAAGAAGGCTGAGTAGTAGATTTAAATGGTGGGGGAAGGGGAGAGAGGATCACCAGGTGATAGGTGAAACCTGGAGGGGGAGGGATGAAGTAAAGAGCTGGGAAGATGATTGGTGAGGTGAGGTGAGAGAAGGAAAAAAAGAGATGAGAAATGGAGACGGGGAGGGGCATTACTGGAAGTTTGAGAAATCAATGTTCATGTCATCAGGTTGGAGGCTACCCAAATGGAATATAAGGTATTGTAAGGTGTTGTTCCTCCAAGCTAAGTGTGTCCTCATTACAATAGTGGAGGAGGCCACAGATGGATGTATTGGAATAGGAATGGGAAGTGGAATTAAATTGGGTGGCCACTGGGAGTTCCCGCTTGTTCTAGCAGAGGGACTGTAGATGCTCAGCGAAGTGGTCTCCCAATCTACATCAGGTCTCAATGATGTACAGGATGCCACACCAGGAGCACCAAACACAGTAAATGACCTCAACAGACTGACAGGTGAAATGTCGCCTCAGCTGGAAGGACTATTTAAGGCCCTGGATGATAGTGAGGGAGGTGGTGTAGGGGCAGGTGTAGCATTTGTTCCACTTGCAAGAATAAGTGCTAGGTGGGAAATCAATGGGGAGGGATGAATGGACAAGGGAGTCGCATAGGGGGTGATCCCTGTGGATAGCAGAAAGATAGTGGGGAGGAGGGAAAGATGTGCCTGGTGGTGGGGTGGTAGGTGAGGACAAGAGGAAAGGAACCCTATCTCTGGTAGGGTGGTGGAAGGATAGGGTAAGAGCAGGCATGCGTGAAATGGAAGAAATACGATTGAGGGCAGAGATGATGGTGACAACCTGACACAGTAACTGCTTATTCTCCACAAATGTAGCCTGATCATCCAGCATTTTCTGTTTTCATTCTTTATGGATAAGGTTTTGTTCCTATGTTTGGAAAATATTAAAAAAAAACTGTCCTAGCTTCAAAATGGCAACTGGGAGATAGCTACAGGAATACTGTCTCATGTTTTACATCAGAAAACTTCATGAGCTTAAAAGAATTTTGCTGCACTTGATAAGAGTACAATTTCCTCAAATGGAACAACACACCAAGGAGACCATGTAATTTTACAAAACATTTCAGACAATGGAGCAATTTTTTTTAAAACATGATTAAAATAATGGATAATCTCATTTGAAATATGCAGTGTAACAAAAACTTTCCACACCTGATTCTGCCAAATTTCACCTGTACACCATAGGACCCAAGTGAGTCCACACCTGAAATACTGTGTACAATTTTAGTCTTATCTCCCCACTGCCCCTCAAATGAAAAAATACACGTATTTAAAGGGAGTATACCAGAGACTGACAACAGTTGTTCCAACAATCACAGATGTTTCACATAAAGAGAGATTTGAGTAAGCTAGGCCTCTATTCATTAGAACACTGAAAACCTGTGTCAACCAACTGACGTGAGTGTTCAAGGACATCGTCAATCTCTCAAAGCTGCAGTCCGAAGTTCCCACTTGCTTTAAAAAGGGGACAATCATACCAGTGTGCAAGAAAAGCAGAATGAGCAGCCTCAATGACCATCATCTAGTGGAACTCACATCTACTGTGATTTTTAATCTTTTAACTGTTTTGAGGCTAGTATCAATTCCTGCCTCTGCAAGGACCTAGACCACTGTAATAGGTCTATAATGGCTGCAATCTCACTGGCTCTCCACTTGTCCTTGGATCAGCTGGTCAATAGTAATACCTACGTCACACTGCTGTACTGACTGCAGCTCAGTGTTCAACAGTACAATACTCTCAATATTAATCAATAATTTTAGGCCTCTGTATTTCCCTCTACAACTGGATCCCTGACTTCCTCATTGGAAGATCACAGTAAGTGTGAATTAAAATAACATCTTCTCTGAACTGATAATCAACACTGGCAGACTTTTAAGGATGCATGCTGAGCTCACTGCTCTACTCTCTCTGCATCCACAACCATATGGCTAGGAACAATTCAAATGCCATCTATAAATTTGCCAATGATACAACTATTGTTGGCAGAATTTCAGATGGTGACAAGGAGGTGTACAGCAGTGTGATAGATCAACATCAGTAAGGCGAAGGAACTGATTGCAAACTTCAGTAAGGGGAAGTTGAGGGAACACACACCAGAGCTCATCAAGGAATCAGCAGCAGAAAGAGTGAGCAATTTCAAGTTCCTGGGTTTCAACATCTCTGAAGATTCACCCTGGATCCAACGTATTGATGCAATTATAAAAAAGACATGACAGCGCCTATATTTTATTAGGAATTTGAGAAGATTTGGTATGTCAAAGACATGCGCAAATTTCTACAGATGTACTGCGGAGAACATTTAACTGGTTACAAAACCATCGGGTATGGAGGAGCCACAAGATTGGAAAAAACTGTAGAAAGTTACAAACTCATTCAGCTCCATCGTTAAGGACCCTCACCACCAAGGACATAGCTCTGCTCATTGCTACCATCAAGGAGGGAGCCTGATGACACCCACTCAATGTTTTAAAACAGCTTCTTATCCTCCATCAGATTTCTGAATGAACAATGAACTCATGTACACTATATCACTAAGTTTATTTCTTTTTGCTCTCTTTTTACACTAGTTATTTCATTTAAATTTGAATATATTTCTTATTGTAATTTATAATGTATTATGTTTTGCAATGTTTAATGCTTTAAGAGTTGTCAGCATGACTGTCTATAGAAGTACAGTTAAGCAACAAATTTGATGACATATGCCAGTGATATTGAACCCGATTCTGAGTTTAGTATGACAGGTGGCATTGCTTAAAGAAAAATGCTTAAGAACTCAAAATGGTAGACACAGTGAGCCTGTTTTCCCAAATGATGAAATTAAAATTTGTGGTCAGTCTCAGAAATAAGGGACACATTATTCAGGACTGATATGAAGTATTTCTTCTGAAAAGATAACAAATCTTTACTTCTCTACTCTGAAGTAGTGTGGAGGCTCAGTCATTGATGGATACCAAGGCTGATAGTTTGGATATTTGAGGAGTCAATGTATACTGGCACAGCAGTAAATGAGATTAGTCATCATTTTACTGAATGCCAGAGCAGGATCAAGGGGCTGAATGGCCTATTCCTGCTGGTTCTTATGGCTTTCTCTCTCTTGTGGTGGAGACAGATCAGGCTTATATTATGAACCTCAATTTCAAAAGCTTCTTCGTTTTCAGTTTTGCAAATGGTCTTAACTCTTCATGTTTCTTTAATCTCCTGTGGCCCTACTAATTTGATAAATTTACATGTCTATGGTCCTCTAATTCTGGCTTCTTGATCATTCCAGAATTAAAATGTACTTATTATTGACAGTCAAGCCTGCAACTCTTAAAGCTTAAGCTTTGAACTTCTACTTTGAACTTCTACCCCTTATCCTCTCTACATGTTTTAAGACATTGATTAAGCTTATGTGGCAAACTTACTTATTTTTGCTTGATTTACCTTCAGAGAATTTTGCATCAAAGGCAATTTGTGAACAGAATCAGTTAACAACTTCTGTGACATATTGTAAATGGAATCTGTTATTGTTGTAGAAGTCCAGATGAACAGCATTATTGCGAAATCTTCCAACTCATATCCTAAAACTGAAATCTCTAAGGAGAATTCAAATCCATAAGAGTAATTAAGATGCCATATGGAGTCTTATGCTTAGGTAAAAAGACAAAAGCTGCTAAAATTATTTCTCCTATGCATTCACATCCTATGAACCATTAAATTGCAGATCACCTATGGCATGAACAGTCAATGAGAAATGAAAGATTTGGTAAACTAATTTTCTGATGAAGTCAAATCAATTGAAAATCAACATGCAGTGTTTTTGTATGCATAACTCTTTTTTGTCCTTTAGTTCTTTCTCATTTAATATTTATTTCCCATTACTGCTTACCACTATTCTTTTGGGACATTAGTTATTTTTCTGCTGCACCTTATTAATACTTAAGATTCTTTTTCTAAACCTATCTTATTTGAGATCGGTTTTTGTGTGACAGGTTTTGTGTAGTTTATCATGGGTAAGAGATTGACCAAAAACAAAATCGGGCTTTCAATTGGTCAGATGGTATAAATGCCGCAGTCACAGCAAAACATCAGCTTAGGGTGTCAGAATCAGAAAGCTAAATTTGTGCCTTAGTGCTTTGGAGAATGATGCCAAACTGTTACCTAGAATAGAGACAGCAAAATTGCCTCAGAGGTTATATCATATCAACACACACCTAGATCGGTTATACAGTGCTGTTTTAATAAAGAAATTCATAATATATGCATCAACAGATGAAATGAAAAACCCAAAGAAAAGACAATTTCTTCAAATAAATATCTAACATATTTAATAACCACTATAAAACAAGGGTTAGCTCATACCATTATTAACAGTTTCTTGGTCGATCATGCCTCCTTCAGAGAAGCCTTCTAAATCATCTAATTTCAATTTTTCCCAGGGTATATATGTGACTCCAAGGTCAACATCCCAGAATTGCTTATATTCAGGTTTCACACCTTTGTTTAAAGCCCAAGCAATCTGCAGCAGATGATAAAGAGATTAGACCATATTAGACCAAATAGAATTCAAAACAATAGCTATATTATATATGAAATTTATCATTGTTTTGTGATTCTTTTCTTCAATTGAATAACCACTAACTACATATCTACCTACTCAAAAAAATATTCCTGGACCAAAACAAAATTCTGACTAATTATAAATTGGGAGATTTGGAGAAACAAAGCAGCATAAAATGTTGCAGAATTTCAGGTAGTTTTAATTTTGAGGTTCAACAGGTATAAAAGGTGTTAATAAGTCACCTTACACCTCATTGAAAACATCTATTACTCTATGACGTGGTCCTAAAGGATGTGCAGAAACAAAGGGACTTCATTATATATTTATGAGTGGCAAGATATACTGAAGGAACAAGTTAGTAAACACAAAAAAACTTGGATTTCATAATCAGAAGTAGAGTACAAAATCATTTTACAAAATACAGTCAAAATTAGGGGGCTAACACATCAGAGATACAAAATTTGAGTTAAATCTGTAGGGAGCAAATGGTCAAGCTTTGTTCTCGCGAGGGCTGAAGAACACGAAGTGGAAAGGGGGTGAAATTCGAAGAGGAAACACTTAAATAATCAGCTGATAATTAAGGGTTCTCTCTCTTCAAATACTGTCCCACAAGGCGGGAATTTAGTCAAATTAATGGAAAGGGATCAAGGAAGCATTGTCAGTGTCATGAACTACAAGACACTGCAAGATGGCTTTAAGAAAATAGAAAATAAAACACAGAAGTGTGTCAGTTCTGAGAGAGAGTTGGGAGGAATTGCAAATATTTTCTTAGTTGCAATTCAAGGTGAAGTGATACAGCTAAATAAAGGACTCAATCTTAAAAAAAAAGTTCATGAACTCAGTGTGCTTGTGTTGGAGAGCGCACAAGAGAAACAGGCAGCAAATCCAATCAAGCTGAGAACTATTATCTTCAAAGTAAACACTGCCTCTCTACAAAATATCTACTTCTTCCCTACTGTGTTCCTCATCCTCAGCAACACTTTTTTTCTTTGTCACGTGTAACAGATTTACCACTGGAATACAATGGAAACTGCAAGGCTTTTTCCCTTTTGTGGGACCCATTACATTAATTCAAACAACTTTTCTCTTTGCTTTCTCATAAATGAACATTCCCAAAAATCAAGACTGATTACAGTGAGAAACAGCTCAACAATAAAAATTCATTTTAAATAGTTATACATTAGCTTATTGTGCTTTTATAGTGATTTCAATAAATACACTGAAATCTTTTGTGACTTTCAGCTCACGGCATGAGCCAAAGCAGGTATCTCCATTAATAATCTGATGTTTATTTAGAACTCACAAATACCTTAATAATTTTGGACCCCATTTTAAAGGATCCAGTGCTTAATTTTTGAAGAGCACGAAAAGCATCTTGCCGATGAACCATGCAGACATATGCACACCCTCGCGGAGGTATCATCTTAAAAGAAAAATGTAGCGATTGTTATAAATAAAAATATATATCTTTATGCAAAGTAGTAATAGTACACACACTCCTCAAATAGTGATATCGCATTAAAAGGTTTTGTCATTTTACCTTTTTCAATTACGAAGTTTATTCATTTTGACTGAATCTTTGCTTCACTGCCCATATTTAATACCAGATACATACCTACCTGGAATTTGTTCTGTAGATTATGCTAATACTAATTTAAAATCTTATGTATAAACTAAAACACAATGGTCAATGAAGTTTAATCTACTTAATTTAGGTCAAAATTCTGAGTTTTAGGAGGCAAAAAGGCAATTTACTGTTATAGATTGACTTGCAAAAGTTACGCCACCCAGATGTTTACAAAAAAAAAAGAACAAGGCTTTAAAATTTCAATTCCTGCATTGTTACCTTAAAAAAGCCACGCATGGTTAATTCTAAATCACAAGTTATTGATAATGACAGGCTAAAGAGCTGCAAGAGACACATTTCGTAAATTCTCATTTTTATATTTTAATAATTTCAACAAACTTTAATAGGCCAAGTACACATTGAGTGTACTACAGCACAGAAACAAGTCCTTAGGCCCACCGAGTCCATGCTGGCCTGTTTCTCTGCCTAGTCCTATACACGGATGGTTGCTCTCTGTACCTTTTCATCCATCTACCTATCCAAACTTAACTTACAGTTGGAAGAAAGAGTTTGTGAATCCTTTGCAATTACTTGTTTTTTTGCATTATTTACTCAAAATGTGGTCTGATCTTCATCTACGTCACAATAATAGACATACACAACAGCATTTGTACTTCTATCAATACTGAGCACACCACAGTTTAGGTTCTAAAATGTACATGAACCTCTGGGGTAATGCCTTCTACAGAAGCTATTTGGAGTCAGGTGCTCCAAACAATGAGATGAGATTAGAGGTTTGGGCTGTACAGATGTCCTGCTCTATAAAACAACAGACAAAGTCATATTACTGACAGAGCCTCCACTTCCAAAGAAAGATCTGTTTATATGCACCATGCCTCGATCAAAACAACTTTCAGAGGACTTTGAAGAAGAATTATAAAGAAGCATGAAGCTGGAAAAGGCTACAAAAGCATTTCTAAAGACCAGTGTGTTCGTCAGACTACAGTTAGAGAAAGTGTCTTCAAATGAAAAAAATTAAGTACTGTTGCTACTCTCCCTAGCAGTGGACATCCTGTGAAGATCACACCAACAGCACAATGTGCAATGCTGAAGGAGATGAAGAAGAACCCAAGGGTTTCTGAAAAAGACATGCAGAAATCTCTTGAATTTGCTAAAAGTCTCTGTTCTTGTGCCCACTCTAAGAAAAACACTGAACAAGAATGGTGTTCATGGAAAGACGCCACAGAGGAAACCAGTGCTCTCCAGAAAAAAAAAACATTACCACACATCTCAAGTTTGCTAAAGTCCACCTGGATGTTCCACATGCTTCTGGGACAATGTTTGGAGGAAAAAGGACACTGCACACCAACACCAAAACTCATCCCAACTGTGAAGCATGGTGGAAGGCGCATCATGGTTTGAGGCTGCTTTACTGTCTCAGGGCCTGGACAGCTTGCAATCATTAAAGAAACATTGAATTCAAAACTGTATCAAGACATTTTACAGGAGAATGTCAGGGTTGTGGTCCATCACCTGAAGCTTAATAGAAGTTAGATGATGCAACAAGACAATAATCAGAAGCACAAGAGCAAATCAACAACAGAATTGTTTAAAAAGAAGAAAATCTGTTTTCTGGAATAGCCAAGTCAGAGTCCAGACCTTAACCCAACTGAGATATTGTGGCATGACCTGAAGAGCACTGTGAATGCAAGATATCCCAGAAACATACTTTTTCCAGCCTGGACTGTGACTGATTAAACAATGTGTTCAATAAAGACATGAAAAGTAAATAATGCAGAAAACCAGGAAATTACAAAGGGTTCACAAACTTTTTCTTGAAACTGTAAATGTTACAATTGAACCACTTCCTATGGCATCTTATTCCACACTCACACCACCGTCATGACCTCCAGTTCTAGTCTTACTCAAATTGAGATGAAGTCTCAAAAATATCTAACAGGTATTAAACTGCCAGAACTTATTTATATAACTACAAAAATACTCACATTTATTGATTCAATCTGGCCAAATTCCTCAAAGAGATTTGTTATATCTTGTTGTGTTGCCTTTTTGTCGACCTGACCAACCCATAGTGTGGTACTGCACACTAAAGAATGAAATAAAGAAAAAAATTACATATCCATAATGAAATTAATCAATCCCACAACATTTTTATAAAAGCAGGTGGCAACAAACTAAAATATATCATAACTAGTGTTATATTTGCTGTACGTGTGAAAAGAAACACTTGCATTGTTATACAGCATTTTTGGAAACTCCAATTCCTGCAAAGCTTTATAGTCAATTAAGCAGTTGAAAAGCACTGCAAGTTATCTAGAAACTCAGCAGCTAAGACCTTACAGCTTGATAATGGCAGATACATTATTTTGATGCTGAATGAGGAATGAATATGGAACAAGCCTAAGGCCCAAAGTCTGGCTTTTCCTAATGAAACTACCATGCTATTTAAAAAAAACACCAAGATAGACATTGCATATGACTTTACTATTCTATCTGTAACAGGACAGCTAGAGATAAACTCTCACTGTGACCTAATCACTGTTTTGGCCAAACCCTTCATCTTTCAGTGTATGTTTATTATTGATCCATTTTTACTTTCCCCCTAAAAGCCACACTTTTCCACTTATCCAGCAAAATACAATTGGCACTATCATGCTCATTCCACTGCCATTAGCTTGAACTATTTTAAAATGCTCCCAGCTCCCTTTATGCCAACTCTATTTTTACATCATTGGTAAACTTTGATGTCCCTCTTGTTAGGTCCCTTTATTCAACAACTTGCTTTTAGGATTGGAAATTGTGGGGAAAATTGCATGTCTAACCAGTCTTGAGATTTTCACAAAAATCTCAAACTTGTTGGGCACTCTTCATTGGCAATTCCCCATTTGTGCTCTGACATTAGATTTCTTGAGAACTTGTTGTAATTTTCCTGCAGCTACACAAGAGATCCTGCTCACTGAACCTAGTTCCTAGCGGAGAAAAAAGAGCAAGTCCATTAGCTTTATTGGAAAAGAATGTCTGCAAGGGATGCAAGTCGAAGTTCTCAACGAACTTGTTAATACACTCCCTAGGTAAACATACAATGAAGGAAAACATCGTTCACATGTGACTACCAATTTAAGAAACACCCGAATCACTCAGAAGTTAAAACATTAACAATGATCATAAACCACACATTCATGATTATAGTCTTAGCATTTCAATTATAAAATCATTACAACAGAAATATGGACTGAGATTACATGCTCCAAACTGGCATTGCACAGAAAGTAAAAACGTACAAGCAGGAAACCAGAAACCCAAACAAAAATGCCAAAAATAGCTCAGAGTGAAGGGGAAAGAGAGAAAACAGGTCAAGATCAAAAAATATTTCATGTCAATGATCTTTTATCAGAGCCAAGTGAAGTTAGAAAAACAAATACAAGAGATTCCACTGATCCTGAGCAACACACAAAATGCTGGAAGAACTCAGCAAGCTAAGCAGCACCTACAGGGGAAAATAAACAGTGTTTCAGGCTAGGAACCTTCGTCAGGACTGGAAAAGAAGGGGCAGAAGCCAAAATAAGAGTGTGCGGGTAGGAGAAGGAATACAAGCTGGCAGACAATAGGCGAGACCAGTGAGGGGGAAGGTGGATGGGTGAAGGAGGGAGGAAGTGGTATGAAGTTGTGTATTCCCCTCCATAGATGCTGCCTGATTTGCTGAGTTCTTCCAGAATTTTCTGTTGCTTGAGACAAGTTAGACATTTTTTTTTAAGTTGCAAGGAAGTTGTGGGGGGGGAGAACAAAGGTGGTGATGGAATTAAAGATAGAATGACAGATCAGATAAGGTGATAAAGACTGTTAATTCATTTTACCCTTCTTTCTCAGCAAAAACTACCACTTGTCATTCAGTCTTTCTTGATCTCAACCCCATTATGAGTATTGCCTTAGTTACCTTCAACATTCCCCCTTCCCTGCAACGTACATGTTAAACTTTTGCCATTTCTGATAGAAGTCTACTCTCTTAACAGACACAATTATTCATTTTTATAGTATCATAATAAATAATTCATCACAAACTGATGATACCCAATTACATAACAGTCACTGGGATTGAAAAACTATTTTAATTGCGTTATTTTTGGCTAATTGAGTCAAGATCAAAAAACCTTCAATTTGAACAATGTTTACTGATGTACTCATTTCTGTATCAAGGCATTGCATTGAAGAGATTCAGTCATTTACAGCACAGCTTAAGTGAACTTTAGTGAAACTTCAATTTACAATGGTGCTTTCCTGCTTTTTAAAAAATTTGCAAGAATATTGCACTGCTTCAGTAAAGTGCAGATCGTTAGCATCAAACGTAGTGGTGCAGCACTGCAAGCAATTATGCTTGAAATCATGCAGTTCGGGAAAGCTAGGGCTTTTTGAATTCCGGAAAAATATGAAACACAATTACGTCTCTGCATATTGCACAAACAATAAGGAAATTATTGGATTTTGGGAAACAGATGCTTAATTACCTTGATACAATATTGGCTGCAAATGTAAACCGGTATGTTTTAGTGTTCTCTGATCTAAAGGCACTAAAGCTTAAAAAAAAAATGCTTTGTAGTCAAAAATGTAAGGAAGTTAATACTTAGGTTGTCACATACCACTAAGTGTCTTTGATCGAACAGGAGGTAGACCCTTTTTCTGACGTTCTTTTTCACGTTCTCTTGCTCTTCTTTCACTAGAATATGATCGCGATGATTTTCTTTTTCTCTCTTTTGATCTTGACCGTGAACGTTTCCGATGCTTACGTTTACGAGACCCCGACCGTGATCTGGACCTCTTCTTTCGTGGTGACCTAATTAAAGACATTTGTAACATTAATTTTTTTTTACTATCTAAAATATATACTAAACAATATTTGAATTTAATTGCCTTAAACATGAACATCAAATACTCTACCTTGAACGGGATCTTGACCGCGTCCTCGATCTCGAGCGTACTAAAGGTTTCTTTTCTTCATGCTGAAATATTTCTTCTTCAATGAGGTCTTGACCATCAGGTGCATCAATATCCATATCCTTAACGACCCAAGAAAACAATAAAAACAAAAACAGGATAAATTAATAAAGAAATATGGAATAAATATAGCTCCTCTGACCTGGGCCACATGAAGAAAATCAACTATTGTGAAAATCATAAAAAATGCACTGGACACACTGATGACTCTCTTGTTGTAAGCACTACATATACTTTTCTTGTATTAGCTTGATTGTATATCTGAGTACATTTGCAGTGCTCATATTTTAAAATGATTATTATGGATTACTGCAAAACCAAGATTCCTTCATTTATCTAACATAATATTTATCTGAATCTACATGATCTTTCGCCATTTACTTTAAAACAGAAGGGCCAAATAAAAAATAATATTCTCTTCACAATAGCATTTACGAAGTACAGATGTCCCAAGGCTGTGTAGCCATTGGGGTACCTTGAATGCTGATACCTGGTTTATTACCTGGCAGTTATCTAGAAGTGGTCACCTTCTCTTCATTTAAAGCTTACTGCAACCCAGTCTTGCCAGGCTTTCTCTCATCAGAGCAATAAGTTACCAAACTAGTACCAATTGTAAGGTAATAAATTCACTAGGGATTCATTGTCCATGTAATTTATACTGTATTTGGGATACAGGGCTTTGTGCTTTGTGGTCAAGATGGCATTCTACTTTTAGCTCTTTCTGAAGCTTATTTTTGGCTCTCATATCTTTGATTATTTTTATAGCTAACACCCAATTGCCTAGACCTTTCAGGTCATTATAATTCGCCTTGAGACCTATACAGAAATTCAGAAAGGGCTTGAATAAACAAAGATCAACAGTTAGTAAGTGCACATTTGTTCTCTGTCACAGCAAGTAAATAAAAAAGGTTCACTTGTAACCTTTAAAACATTAACTAGCCTTTAAAGCTAAATTGTGAAAAAAATCACTTCAACAAATAAGACAATTAGTGATACTTAACATTTCCAGCATGAACTTATTTCACATAATGAACTAATAACTTTTCCCTTAAAATGTTCA
Organism: Mobula birostris; assembly: GCF_030028105.1. Lineage (NCBI taxonomy): Eukaryota > Metazoa > Chordata > Chondrichthyes > Myliobatiformes > Myliobatidae > Mobula > Mobula birostris. The sequence continues at coordinate 65,451,009 of NC_092377.1, read as the reverse complement.
AAATGTGCTATTTCAAGAAGGCTGAAAATTATAATGTCAAATCAGTTTCCTTACTCAGGAAACACTTCAGAAGACCGAGTAGCCTAGCTAGCTGACGTGCTGACAGATGTATTCAACATCTCCCTGAACAGTTCATTGGCCCCTCAGTTTTTAAGATGGCAACCATTCATCATTCCAGTGCCAAAGAAAGTGACAGTAGCCTACCAAAAAGACTATCATCCTGTGGCACTAACATCAGCCATTATGAAATGCTTTGAGTGGCTGGTATTTGAGCACATTAAAGCCTTTCTCCCAGTTATGTTGGATCCTTTCCAGTTTGCTTATCACTCAAATTGATCCACTAATGATGCCATTGCCTCTGCTCTCCACTCTGTCCTGTCCCACCTGGAAAACTGGATCTCATATACCAGGTTGCTATTTATAGACTTCAGTTTGGTGTTATACCATCATACCCCAAAAACTGGTTGGAAAACTGTCCTCGCTGGGTCTCAACACCCTCCTTTGTAACTGGTCCTGGACTTCTTAACAGAAAGGCCACACCCAGTCTATGTGGGCAGCAACTTCTCCAGTCCCATTTCGTTGAGCAGCTGTTGGACTGGTGTGAGAATAACAACTTAAGTCTGAACGTGAAGATGATCAAGGAAATGATTGAGGATGTTAGGAAGGTGCTAATGAACCAACCCCTTCTGCGTGGATCCTCTGTAGAGAGAGTTAAGTTTACCAAGTTCCTGGGAGTTCACATCATGGATGACTACACCTAGTCCCTCACTGTCACCTCCCTGAATACAAAGGCACAGCAACACAACTTCCTGAGGAGATTGAGGCAAGTGAGCCCCCCTCCCCCACCCCCCCCACCTTAACTGAATTTTACAGGAATACTGTTGAGAGCATTTTGACAAGCTGCATCTCCTTTTGGTTTGGGAGCAGCAGAGCATCGGTCCCTACAAAGGACTGTGAGAATGGCTGCGAGAATCATAGCAGTTTCATAGACATTATCAGGAGCGCTGTGTATGCAGGGCTCTTAGTATTATCAAAGATCCCATCCATCAATTCAGCCTCCTCTTTGACATTTTACCATCAAGCAAGAGACTCCAATGCATAAGAACAAGAATGGCCAGGATGGGAAACAGCATCTTCCCTCAGGCCATGAGGCTTCTGAACTCTCCGCTGCACCGCATTCTTAGTGTCACCGGGTTTTAATTTATGCACTTTACTTTATTTATGTGCAATTCATTTATAGATTAAATTCTTAGTTTTCTAAGTTATTGTACTATGCTCTACAACCTAGTCCGGAGAAACATCCCGATTGGTGATATACATGTATAAAGTTAAATGACAATAAACTTGACTTGACTTGAGCATGGAATGACTAACCATTGAGAATAACTAACATTGTGATCAACACGCTTCAAGCAACATACGAGGGGCGATTGATTGTGGCCTAAGGTAGGAGTCAATTTTAGAAAACTAGCACATTTATTTTTCAACATAGCCCCCTCCTACATGTACACATTTAGTCCAGCAGGCAATAGACTATTTTCGGCCCTTTGAGCCAGCACCACCATTCACTGTGATCATGGCTGATCATCCACAACCTTCCAGTTTCAGTATCCAGTTCCAACCTTCAGTATCCAGTTCCTGCTTTATCCCCATAACCTTTGATTCTGCTATCTTTAAGAGCTTAATCCATCTCTTTCTTGAAAGCATCCAGAGATTTGGCCTCCACTGCCTTCTGGGGCAGAGCATTCCACATATCCACCACTCTCTGGGTGAAAAAGTTTTTCCTCAACTTCGTTCTAAACGGCCTACCCCTTATTCTTAAAACTGTAGCCTCTGGTTTTGGACTCACCCATCAGCGGGAACATGCTTCCTGCCTCCAGCGTGTCCAATCCCTTAATAATCTTATATGTTTCAATCAGATCCCCTCTCATCCTTCTAAATTCCAGTGTATACAAGCCCAGTCACTCCAATCTTTCAACATATGACAGTCCCACCATCCTGGGAATTAACCTTGTGAACCTACGCTGCACTCCCTTAATAGCAAGAATGTCCTTCCTCAAATTTGGAGACCAAAACTGCACACAATACTCCAGGTGTGGTCTCACCAGGGCCCTGTACAGCTGCAGAAGGACCTCTTTGCTCCTATATTCAATTCCCCTTGTTATGAAGGCCAGCATACCATTAGCTTTCTTCACTGCCTGCTGTACCTGCATGCTTGCTTTCAGTGACTGACGTACAAGAACACCTAGATCTCGTTGTACTTCCCCTTTTCCTAACTAGACTCCATTTAGATAATAATCTGCCTTCCTGTTCTTACCACCAAAGTGGATAACCTTACATTTATCCACATTAAACTGCATCTGCCCACTCACCCAGCCTGTCCAAGTCACCTTGCATTCTCATAACATCCTCCTCACATTTCACACTGCCACCCAGCTTTGTGTCATCTGCAAATCTGGTAATGTTACTTTTAATTCCCTCATCTAAATCATTAATATATATTGTAAACAGCTGCGGTCTCAGCACTGAACCCTGCGGTATCCCACTGGTCACCGCCTGCCATTCCAAAAGAGACCCGTTAGTCGTTACACTTTGTTTTCTGTCAGCTAGCCAATTTTCAATCCATGTCAGTACTCTGCCCCCAATACCATGTGCCCTAATTTTGCCCACTAATCTCCTATGTGGGACTTTATCAAAGGCTTTCTGAAAGTCCAGGTACACTACATCCACTGGCTGTCCCTTGTCCATTTTCATAGTTACATCCTCAAAAAATTCCAGAAGATTAGTCAAGCACAATTTCCCCTTCGTAAATCCATGCTGACTCGGACCGATCTTGTTACTGCTATCCAGATGTGTCGTAATTTCATCTTTTATAATTGACTCCAGCATCTTTCCCACCACTGTCATCAGGCTAACCAGTCTATAATTCCCTGTTTTCTCTCTCCCTCCTTTCTTGAAAAGTGGGACAACATTAGCCACCCTCCAATCCACAGGAACTGATCCTGAATCTATAGAACATCGGAAAATGATTACCAATGCATCCACGATTTCTAAAGCCACCCCCTTAAGTACCCTGGCATGCAGACCATCAGGTTATGGGGACGTATCAGCCTTCAAACCCAACAGTCTATCCAACACCATTTCCTGCCAAATATAAATTTCCTTCAGTTCATCCATTACCCTGGGTCCTTTGGCCACTATTATATCTGGGAGATTGTTTGTGTCTTCCCTAGTGAAGACAGATCCAAAGTACCTGTTCAACTCGTCTGCCATTTCCATGTTCCCCATAATAAATTCACCCGGTTCTGTCTTCAAAGGCCCAATTTTGGTCAAGGCTGATTTATACTTCTGCGTCAACTCGACGCCGTACGTACGATGTCGCCGCGAACCCTACGCAGAGCCTACGCAGATCCCTACGCCGTAGCCTGACGTGTACCTCTCCCAAAATGTAACTACGCATCTCAGCAATACAGAACGCAACAGCTGTGATTGGTCTGCTTGGTAGCATCGCATTTCATCCTACGCTGCAATAGCTTCCCATTGGGCGACTGAAGGGCGGGGAAGGAATTCTGGCTGCAATGCTTTCCATAAAGCTTTACAGACCTCCAAAATTATGGAAGGCACATTTCGCTTTTACGAAAAAAGACGCTCGCTTCTTGCTTACCCCGAGAAAGACTACCATGACCGTGAAGCCTTGCACAGGCAGGTGTGTGCACATGCATGACGTGTGCGAATTGCAGAGCGACGCAGACACACCAATGCACAAGTATAAATGCTTACAATGCGCGTAGGTCACTTGCGTAGGTTATGGTGTCGAGTTGACACAGAAGTATAAATCAGCCTTTAACTATTTTTTCCTTTTCACATATCTAACGAAGCTTTTACTATCCTCCTTTATAGTCTTGGCTAGTTTACCTTTGTACCTCATTTTTTCTCTGCATATTGTCTTTTTAGTTATCTTCTGTTGCTTTTTAAAAGTTTCCCAATCGTCCGGCTTCCCACTCATCTTTGCTATGTTATACAAACCCCATTTCCAGAAAAGTTGGGATATTTTCCAAAATGCAATAAAAACAAAAATCTGTGATATGTTAATTTACGTGAACCTTTATTTAACTGACAAAAGTACAAAGATTTTCAATAGTTTTACTGACCAACTTAATTGTATTTTGTAAATATACACAAATTTAGAATTTGATGGCTGCAACACACTCAACAAAAGTTGGGACAGAGTTAAAATAAGATTGAAAAGAGCACAGAATATTCAAGTAACACCGGTTTGGAAGACTTCACATTAAGCAGGCTAATTGGTAGCAGGTGAGGTATCGTGACTGGGTATAAAAGTAGAGTCCATCAAAGGCTCAATCTTTGCAAGCAAGGATGGGTCATGGCTCACCCTTTTGTGCCAAAATTCGTGAGAGAATTGTTAGTCAGCTCAAAAGGAACATTTCTCAACGCAAGATTGTAGAGAATTTAGGTCTTTCAACATCTACAGTACATAACATTGTGAAAAGATTCAGAGAATTCAGAGACATCTCAGTGCGTAAAGGGCAAGGTCGGAAACCACTGTTGAATGCGCGTGATCTTCGAGCCCTCAGGCCGCACTGCCTCAGAAACCGTCATGCTACTGTGACAATTATAGCCACCTGGGCTTGGGAGTACTTCGGAAAACCATTGTCACTCAACACAGTCCGTCGCTGCATCCAGAAATGCAACATGAAACTGTATTACGCAAGGAGGAAGCCATACATCAACTCTATGCAGAAACGCTGGCAAGTTCTCTGGGCCCGAGCTCATCTCAGATGGACCGAAAGACTGTGGAATTGTGCGCTGTGGTCAGATGAGTCCACATTTCAGCTAGTTTTCAGAAAAAACAGGCGTCAAGTTCTCCGTGCCAAAGATGAAAACCACCATCCAGATTGTTATCAGCGAAAGGTGCAAAAGCCAGCATCTGTGATGGTATGGGGGTGCATCAATGCCCACAGCATGGGTGAGTTGCATGTATGTGAAGGTACCATTGATTCTGAGGGGTATATTAGAATTTTAGAGAGACATATGTTGCCATCAAGGCGTCATCTCTTCCCAGAACATCCATGCTTATTTCAGCAGGACAATGCCAGACCACATTCTGCATGGGCTACAACAGCGTGGCTTTGTAGACAGAGTGCGTGTGCTTGACTGGCCTGCTGCCAGTCCAGATTTATCTCCTATTGAAAATGTATGGCACATCATGAAGAGGAGAACCAGACAAGAGACCACGGACTATTGAGCAGCTGAAGTCTTATATCAAGCAAGAATGGACAAAATTTCCAGTTGTCACTCTACTACAATTAGTATCCTCAGTTCCAATACGATTAAAAAGTGTTATTAAAAGGAAAGGTGATGTAACACAATGGTAAACATGCCTCTATCCCAACTTTTGTTGAGTGTGTTGCAGCCATCAAATTCTAAATTTGTGTATGTTTACAAAATACAATTAAGTTGGTCAGTAAAACTATTGAAAATCTTTTCTTTGTACTTTCGTCAGTTAAGTAAAGGTTCACGTGAATTAAAATATCACAGATTTTTGTTTTTATTGCATTTTGGAAAATATCCCAACTTTTCTGGAAATGGGGTTTGTACTTCTTCTCTTCTATTTTTATACTGTCCTTTACTTCCTTTGTCAGCCACGGCCTCCCCTTACTCCCTTTAGGATCTTTCCTCCTCTTTGGAATGAACTGATCCTGCACCTTCTGCATTATTCCCAGAAATACCTGCCATTGTTGTTCCACTGTCATCCCTGCTAGGGTATTGTTCCATTGAACACTAGCCAGCTCCTCCCTCATAGCTCCATAGTTCCCTTTGTTCAACTGTAATACTAACACTTCTGATTTTCCCTTCTCCCTCTCAATTTGTAGATTAAAACTTATCATATTATGGTCACTACCTCCTAATGGCTCCTTTACCTCGAGGTCCCTGATCAAATCCGGTTCATTGCACAACACTAAATCTAGAATTGCCTTCTCTCTGGTAGGCCCAGTACAAGCTGTTCTAAGAATCCACCTCGGAGGGACTCCACAAACTCCCTTTCTTGGAGTACAGTACCAACCTGATTCTTCCAGTCTACCTGCATATGAAATCGCCCATAACAACTGTAGCATTACCTTTGCGGCATGACAATTTGAACTCTTGATTCAACTTACACCCTACATCCAGACTACTGTTTGGGGGCCTGTAGATAACTCCCATAGGGTCTTGCTACCCTTCGAATTTCTCAGTTCTATCCATACTGACTCTACGCCTCCTGATTCTATGTCCCCCCACTCCCCCCGCAAGGGACTGAAATATCATTCTTCACCAACAAAGCCACCCCATCCCCTCTGTCCATGTCTGTCCTTTCCATAGGACGTATACCTTTGAATATTCACTTCCCAGGCCCTGTCCACTTGAAGCCATGTCTCTGTTATTCCCACAACATCATACTTGCCAATTTCCAACTGTGCCTCAAGCTCATTTATTTTATTTCTTATACTTTGTGCATTCATATATAATACTTTTAATTCATTACTCCCCTCACCCTTCATATCAATTCCAATTTCACTTGGCCATACTGTACGATCCCTTCTTGAGCTTTCTGCTCCGTTGATTCTGTTGTCTTTTTTAACTTTTCTTATTCTCACTTTCCCTTTAACTCCATCCTTGTATTTCCAGTTCGTCCCCTCCCACCCCACTACTTAGTTTAAACACACCCACATTATCACTCAGAGTTGAACTGCAAGTACACGTAACGAGAGCGTCTTGGACCTCCAGGTGGTCCACAGAAGGGGTGATTGATAAGTTTGTGGCCTAAGGTAGGAGGAGATGAGTTATACGGCTCTCGTTACATGCACGTGCAGTTCAACTCTTTTGAGTGAAAATGCAGGAAGTTTGTAGTTAATAACTCGTCTCCTTCTACCTTAGGCCACGAAATTATCAATCACCCCTGCTGTGGACCATCTCTGGAGATCCAAGACGCCGACTTCTACAAAGAAGGGATCTGTATGCTCCACGAGCGCTGGACTAAGTGTGTAAATGTAGGAAAAATAAATGTGCTAGGTTTTCTAAACTTGACTCCGTCTACTCTAGGCCACGAACTTATCAATCACCCCTCATAAGCTATTATCAAGTTAGCTAATCTTTTGGTTTTATTTAAGAAGAGCTGCAGAAAAGTCAGGGAAATACAGGCTGGTGAATGTAACATCAGTGGTGGGAAAGTTACTGGAAGGGATTCTGAGACAGGATCTATATTCATTTGAAAAGGCAAGGACAAGTTAGATGTAGTCAGCTTGTTTTGACTGTTAGCAATCATATGGTGAACAGTCACAATCTTTTCCCCAGGGTGAGGGATGTCTAAAACTAAAGGGCACTGGTTTAAGGTGAGGGGGAATATTTGAAGGTAATCTAGGGTGGTAGTTTTATTCACAGGGAGTGGTAAGTACATGGAATGAGTTGTCAGAGAAAATGACAGAAGCAGAGACAATTACAACATTTGAAAGACATTTAGACAGGTACATTGAACGGAAAGGGTTGGAGCGATATGGACCAAATGCATGCAAGTGGGACTAACTCAGGTTAACTCATGGTTCGCATGGACGAGTTGGTGAAGGGTTCGTTTATGAGTTGTGTATCTCTAATTCTAAGAATGAGCTTAAAAACATTTGAAATGGACTACATAATGAGGCTCAGGAATGGAAAATGCAGCAGAATTGGTTGGGATTCATCCAGAAAAGTTATAAAATTAGGTCCCTTTTTCTCAAGGATTTGACAGGGATGAAATGAACTCTCACAACTCATTCCAATGTTCCCCCTTTTTTTTCAAATAACCCAGTATGGTGCATGATGAGATAGCTACATTCAATTACCACATTTTTAAGTTGGCACTTTGTCAGGCAAGTACTGATAGACCAGCTATCTTACTCTGTTGTAACAAAAGTAGGCCTCAAAACTTAACAAATACGAGATAACCACTCCCCATTAACTGACACTAATATAAAGCTTATGATACTTTTTAGTTTGGATATGGTATATAAAAGTATAACACACAATTTATATTATATATAATTTCAGATTAAAAAATAGAAACTCCATAAGCAAGACTGCAAGTATGTTTACAATCTCAGACAGTATAAAATAAACACAACATATCCTTTTCTCTTCTACCTGCTGTTGTTGTTCAAGTGGATCTTCTACTCTTACTTCCTGCTCTTGTTGCTGATGGTGAGTGCTCCCCTGGGATGGAGTGGCTGATTGTTCAGATCCAAAAGTTACCTCTTGACTATCCAATGCTGCATTCTACAAAATGAAGCATTTCACAATTATACACCTGAGGAAAACTGTGCTCATTGTCCATAACTATCCAAATGCTACAGACTCATATGTAGATACTTACTAGAATAACAGGTTGTTCATGTTTTGCAAACTCCTGGCTACATTTAAAGAACAAATTTCTGATACCACTGTGGTGTATACAGGATTAATGTGTTTCAAACAGCCAATAAGCATAAACTTATATGTATATCATTCTAGAATTACCAAAGTATCAATATGAGAGAATGGAATTTTCCTTCCTATTCTATCCAGGTGAGTTAGGGTGTATTATTAACTGCAAAATCATGAAGATTAGAATAATAAACTGCATTTACTTGCAAGCATAACGCACAGCCAATAGGAACACAACATCTGCAGACTATGATTTCAAATACTAATTAAAAATACTATTAATCAGGTGCAGGGAAATTGCATTTGGTACTGCAAATTATTTTCTCATCTGTAACATATCAAAAGCTTCAGAAAGTTTTAATGTTGATTTGTGCAAAATTGCTGGAAGAATGCCTCAAACATAAACTCAACCATTAAAACAGATGCAAACATCAATAGTATTTGGTTTGAGAGCCAAAACTAGCAAAAGAAGTGAAGAGAGGTTTTTGGATCTGTGCTTTATGGATTACAGATAATTATTTGACAGCGACGCAAGAAAAATGACGAGTAGAATTTTGGTTCTGATGGCAGAGCTGTTTTACCTAGCAAAACATTATTGTATGAAACAGTGGAAAATGTGTCTATTTATACTTAGCTTTCCATGCACGATTAAAATCTTCACATGTCCACAAACAAAATAAAAATACTGACTGTTTCAAGGAAAATATTGGAAACATAACCTAAGGTGCATCACTTGGAAAGTACAATATTTCTTCACTTAAGAGTTTTTCCTGTAGTCATCACAACTGAAGCAGTTTACAAACTTTTTTTTTAAAAAACAGTATCTGAGAGTTTACTAGCATATATAAATACATGCTGATTCTATTAACAATGAATCTTCATGCCTCTGCATGTACCTGCTGGGTCTGTTGTTGCTCCATCAGCTGCTGCTGAAGCTGCTCAAAGTTTTGCTGCTGGAACTGCTCAGCCAGCTGCTGAAAAAGTGATGTGTTCATGGTCTCAGTTACAAGAGGTCTGCAAGTCAAAGAGGTAACCGTTTACCAAATAGAAGCACTAGCAAAAATTAACAGTTAACTGAGTAGCATATACAGTGGTTTCAAAATAACACAGTATATCTGAACATTTCATCTGTATTTAAATCAGACAGCAATTTTACAAATATGTACGTCAGGATATACATGCTTATCATTAGAATTACACCAAAGCATGTTATTTCTTCTTCAGATGATGAACATTAAAAACTCCAGTTTCGTTAAAATCATTTGCTAGTTTGCTCTGACCTGAAATTATTGCTTAGAACTAGTATTCCCTAGTATTTTTAATACACAAAAATACTTGCAACTTGGTTGCTAAATCCAATATTGAACTGATATGCGACATAAATTAGAAGTATCAGCTGCTTTGTAGGTGAATGCTTAAAAATAAGTCTCAGTATGATTTTGAAAACATTTTTCAGTGATCCACTGAAAATATTATGCACGGTTCCATCTGCTTCATGGCTGCTGATTAATACAAATAATTCAGCAGCACAAACAATTGAAGGGATAGATTCTCTGCTTCCTCTGGGAACTGAACTATGGTATCAATCACTGATCTAAAGAAGAAGAGAGAACTGAATTTACACACTGAAGCCAACATGTTATTATCCTTGAACACAAAGTGCTACAGGCTGACACAGTACTTTACTTGATTCATCATACCATAACTTTTCTTTGTAGAAATGCAAAGGAGACAGAGGTAAGAATTTTAATAATGAGCTGTTTAATACTGATCAGCTGTGAAATGGCTTTCTTACTTTAGCTTTTTCTCCTGTGATCCTTGACTTAAAAAACAAATATATTATCACCTATTATTGCAACTGCTGTGACATATTATCAGTTTTATAACTAGAAGCAGAAATTATTAAATTTAAATAATTAAGTTCCAACAAACAAAATGCTACTTCAATTGCAAATTCATTTTCAATTAAATGGACATGGTAGAACCTCATATGTCATAGCAAGCAAATAAAGTATGACGACTCTCAAGGTTACCTGTTACCCTATATGATCTGATTTGCAGTAATCTGTCTTTACACAAATTTTCCCATAACTAAGCATCTTTTGATATGGGAAAGCAAGTTAAAGAAATGTAAATATCTTCAAAAGTTGTGGAATAGGTATAGCAGCTGGTTCATTCAAAAGACAACCAATCTTCAAAAAAGGATTACACATATCCTCTCTGATGTTATCAAACATATAGTTTTTTTTTAAAAGAATGCAGCTGCTGGTTCACAGGAGGACATATCAGATTTGCTTAGCAAACTGACAATGGAAGTCTCTTCTACTATTTCTCATCAAACAACATACCATCCACTGATTCTTTAAGGTCATCAAAATACTGGATACTTTTTACTGTTGCTAACATATAAAGTACTGTAGTAATTTTATTGTATTGCCACACACAGAAAAAAATTTCATGACATATATGAATGATGATAAACCCGATTCTGATATGGGTCTCTACTGTAGACTGAGAGTGGAAAGGGGGTAGGGATACAGGAATCACAGTTGGGAAAAGGGAAAGGAAACGGGAGGGTATGGGAAGCACCAGAGAGACATTCTGTAATGATCAATAAACCAATTATGGTTACAATCTATAGCTGTACTCAGCTGGAAGCTTGATAAGTGTTTATTTGCCATATATGCCTAGAAAGTAGTAGATCCTTTTGCAACAAACCAATTGTTTGGAATCAAATGACCTTGCTAGTGTCTCAGGGCTGGGTGTATCTGCACCCACGTCAACCACCCCAGCACTCCATCCAAGCTATCCCCAGCATCCTTTGCTACCGCCAGATTTACAAACTCGTTCTCTGCTCTATGTTGACAAACACAGTACTGTGTAACATGCTACTACAATGCCTATAAAAAGTATTCCCCCCCCCAAAAGTTTTCATGTTTTATTGTTTTACAACACTGAATCATGGTCGATTTAATTTGGCTTTTTTGACACTGATCAATAGAAAAGGTCTCTTTCCTGTAAAAGTGAAAACAGATCTCTACAAAGTGATCTCAATTCATTACAAATATATAACACAAAAAATAATTGATTGCACAAGTATTCACCCCCTTTAATACGACACACCAAATCATCACTGGTGCAAGTCAATTAGTTTTAGAAGTCACATAATTAGTTGTATCCTAGCTATATATAAAACCTGTATGCAGTCAAGGTATTTCAATTGATTGTAGTAAAAATAAACCTGCATCTAGAAGGTTCAACTGCTGATGAGTCAGTATCCTGGCCACAACTACACCATGAAGACAAAAGAACACTCCAAGCAACTCCGCAAAAAGGTTATTGAAAAGCACAAGTCAGGAGATGGATACAAGATTTCCAAGTTACTGAATATCCCTTTGAGTATAGTTAAGTCAGCCATCAAGAAAGGGAAAGAATATAGCAAAGCTGTAAATCTGCCTAGAGCAGGTCATTCTCAAAAACTGATTAACTGTGCAAGAAGGGGACCAGTGAGGGAGGCCACGAAAAGACCTATGACATCTCTGGACGAGTTACAAGCTTCAGTGGCTGAGATGGGAGAAACTGCACTCATAGCTGTTGCCTGGGTGCTTCACCAGTCACAGCTTTATGGGACAGTAGTGAAGAGAAAGCCACTATTGAAAAAACTCACATGAGATCATGGCTAGTTTGCCAGAAGGCATGTGGGAGACTCTGAAATCAGCTGGAAGAAAGTTCAATGGTCTGATGATATCAAAATTGAGCTTTTTGGCAATCAGACTAAACATCATGTTTGGCATAAGCCAAACAATGTACATTATCAGAAACACACCATCCCTACTGTGAAGCATGGTGTTGGCTGCATCACACTGTGGTGATACTTCACTGCAGCAGGCCTTGGAAGGCCTGTAAAGTTAGAGGGTAAAATGAATGCTGCAAAATACAGGGAAATCCTGGAGGAAACCCTGATGCAATCTGGAAGAGAATTGCAACTTGGGAGGAGATTTGTTTTCCAGCAAGGCAATAACCCAAGCATAAAGCCAAAGCTACACAGGAATAGGTTAAAAACAACTTAAGTTAATATCCTGGAGTGGCCAAGTCAGAACCCAGACCTCAATCCAACTGAGAATTTGTGGCAGGACTCAAAAAGAGCTATTCATTTACTATCCCCATGCAATCTGACAGAGCTTGAGCAGTTTTGTAAAGAAGAATGGGGAAAAATTACAGTGTCCAGATGTGCAAAGCTGATAGAGACCCATCCACACAGACATAAGGCTGTATTTGCTGCCAAAGCTGCATCTACTAAATACTGACTTGAAAGGGGTGAATACTTCTGCATCAATTATTTTGTGTTTTATATTTATAATTTAGATCACTTTGTAGAGATCTGTTTTCACTTTGACCGCAAGAGTCTTTTTCTGTTGATCAGTGTCAAAAAAAGTAAATTAAATCCACTGTGATTCAATGTTGTAAAACAATAAAACATGAAAACTTTCGGGGGGGGGTGAGTGAATACTTTTTAAAGGGTGTGGGAGTGTGTGTATACACACACACACATACAAATATCTACATACATACACACATATATACATATACACATATGTACACATACATACAATATATACACACACATATACACATACCCCCAAGCTTTTACACAATTCTGTATAAATGTTCATGTTAATTGACCTTCACTAAGATAGTTTGACTTTCAGAAAAATTAGTTCATTGGCAGTTCTCAGGGACAGAACCTAATGTAACATGGGAACTTCCTACAGTTTGTCTTGCATCAAAAAATCTGATCTATAAAAAAACTGCTTCATTTTTATTTTAAATAAATCTTTCCTAAAAAGGCATAAACAAACCATCATTGCATTCTGAATATTACATGCACTCTAATTGTATGACATGCATTCTCAAGTTTTCATAGTTCAAATATGCACTGCAAATAAGGAACAAAATTTGAAGCAAAGTTATGATTATAAGCTAAGCATGATGGTTTTGTTTGCCAGTCTCTTCCCCTCCCCCACTTCTTATCAGGTGTACACCTCTCCTGAAGATCAAAGTAAAATTGTGAAGTAAATTGCAAAAAACTCTTTCAGGAATCATATAAAGCACAAAGAAATTTAATTTCTGATACACATTTCAAACATTATTTTCAGAAAATATTAATTACAAACACACATAAAACATCCACTTTCATTCCATTGCATCTCTAATTTCTTTACGTAACAAAATGAAAATACTGCATTCTGTCCCAGGATTCACAGAAGAAATACACCAATATACAATTGGGGGGAATAAAGTATATGAATGAAAAATATTCTTACAGCTGGGATGTAGATGTTTCTTTCTTAGCTTCATCTGAGGGATCATGCTCTTCATCATATTCAAATCTATCTAGGAGTTTCTGCAATAAATTATACATGTCAAAATTGGTATTTCTCAACCAGTTGCTTTGATAGTGTTTGGCCACACAGTTCTGTCAATGCACACACATTGTTAGGATTCCAATAGGTATTTCCTACAGAAACAGAGATTTCTTCAATTCTATTAATGTGTTTAGTTTGCCATAGGCTTCTTTACCCCAAATACAGCCTGCTTCTTTGATACTTAGTCATAAGAACAGTCCCTACAGTTAGTGTCTATCCCTACAGCACCACGAAAGGCCCTAAACAATCTTTCCAGGTGAGGCAGTTATTCACATGCAAATACCTCAGCTTTACTTATTATATCTGGTGCTCCTGATATGATTTCCCTTCATATTGGTGAGACTCGGCACAAACTGGGTGACCAGTGCACGAAACACCTATGCTCTGTCCTCCATGGTCATCCAGACTTCCTAGTTGCTAGCCCTTTTAATTCAACTTCCCATTCCCACACCAAAAGATGTCCTTGGCTTCCTCCACTGCCACGGTGAGGCTAAGTAGAAACAAGTGCAACAGCACCTCATATTCCACCGATGCAATCTCAATTTCTCCAACTTCTGCTAAACTGTTTCCCCGTTCCATTTTTCCTCTCCTCATAATCCATCCAATTCTTTCTGTATTAATCCATTCTAACACTCACCACATCAGTCCATCATCGATACATTCCTCCCACTGGTATCCTTTTCCACCATCCCAACTGCCCTCCACACCTCCCTCACTTGATTCTACACTCCACCTACCTCTACTATTAGATTCCATCATCTTCAGCCTTTTGTTGCCTCCACTTATCACCTCCCAACTTCTGTCACTACTTACACTCCCTCTTTCATCTGATTATCCCTCCTATCCAGATCCATCTGTCATGAGCTAGCTGCTGCTCCACCCTTTCCCTCTACCTTTTTCTACCAGTTAACTCTCCTTTACCTTTCAGTCTAGATAAAGGTGTCAACCTGAAACATTAACTGCCCATTTTCCTCCATGGACGTGGACTGGCACATTCAATTTCTCTCCCATCTTGTGTGCACATCCATGTAGACCATCTCTACGGCTTAACGTATTCTACATTAATCCCATCTATCAGAACTTGCTCAACAATGCACAGAAAATAAATCAGCATTTCCTTCTGCCTCTGCAGCACTACCATCTTTTTACATCAAATAAATTGTACATCTGAACTGGGAGAAAGAGCTAGTTTGGCAAGTGTCACAAGATCTAGTTTATGAATTACTAGCCAAACTGGAGCTGTCAAGCAATTACAACTCTTGCTGCATTGCAAAATTACAATATGAATATTTTTATACGTACCAATTAAGCTGTTCTACAATATAACAAGAGTAAAATTAGATAGCACTGCCACTTCAAAGGAGAATGGTAACCATTTTCATAGTGTATTTATTTGGTTGTAGACTCAAAGCACATATCGTACCTTGAAAAAGTATTCCACCCCCAACTCTTTGTTCACATAAATGAGTTTTACAACCAGGAACTTTGAACAATTTAACTGAGGATATTAACTTGCTCCTTTTTTCATAGTATAACACCAAAAAAAAAGGGAAAATTGTAAAGCATGAAAAACTAAAAATTCAAAAAGTGAAATGTCAGCATTTGAAAAGTATTTATCCCTCCCCTTTGCATAGTACTTAGCTGAACCACTTCTCATAGCTATTACAGCCAGTAGTCATTTTGGAGAAGTCTCTATTAGCTTTGCACAATATGACGGAGCAAGATTTGCCCATTCCTCCTTTCAAAATTGCTCAAGCTGCACCAAGTTAGTTGGGGAACAGCGGCTGACAGGAAGCTTGAGGTATTGCCAGAGATGTTCAACTGGGTTAAGGTCAGGACTCTGACTGGGCCACCCAAGGACATGAATTATCTTCATTTGAAGCATGGTTGCTCTGGCAGTGTACTTTGCGTTGTTGTCCTGCCGAAAGCTAAACTTTCTTCTCAGTTTAAGGCTAGAAGGTTTTTAAGCCATAATCTCTCCATATTTGGCAGCATTCATTTTTCCATCAATCCTGACAAGATTTCCAGTCCCTGCTACTGAAAAGCATCCCCAATGCATGACGCTACATCCACCATACTTTAGAGTATGGATGGTGTTACCTGGCTGCGGCGCAGCATTAAGAGTCACACAAGTACCGCTTAATGTTGAAGCCAAAAAATTCAATTTAGTCTCATCTGACACCAAGACGTTCTTCCACATCATTACAGTACCTTTTAGCTGACACTGTGCAAAGTTGTTACAGGCAAAGATATGTTTCTTTTTAAAGCCAGGGCTTCTTCCTTAACACTTCCATCAATACTCTCCTTGTGCAAGGCCACAGAGATTGTTGAGCCATGAATTTCATCTCCAGTTACAGCCACTGACTTCTCAGCTCAGTGTGATTGATGACCCCATAATAGCCTGTCTTACAAGTGTCACTCCTAGGCAGTGGGGCTGTGGTGCTATAATTTTTTCCACCTTATAAAAAAAAATGATAGATTGCACTGAGCTCCAAGGTATGTTCTGTGCCTTTGAGCTGGTCTTGGACCCTTCCCAGATTTGTGTTTGTCTATTATAATTTCCCTGACTTGTCTTGAATGCTCTTGTGCCTTCATTTTGGGTTGGCCTGTTGAAAATCTGCCATACTGTTGGATCTTACAGAGAGGAGGTATTTATTCTTATGAATTCATTGAAAACAGATGATCCTCCAATTTTCTACATCAACAAGTTGGGTAAGTTTGTAAGGTAGTACTGTACATCGGCACCTAAGGGAAGTTAGTCTCATAATTACAAAGGACAGTAATAATTTTTCAGCCTCACAATTTTGGTTTTTAATTTTTAGTAAATTATCGTCAGGTTTTGGAATTTTTCTTTTGATTTGACATGATACATAACATTTTGTACATTAGCTTAAAAAACTCCTACTTCAATATGTTTTAAATTTAGAAAATGAGCCAATAAAATGGGAAAATAGTTCTGGGGGCTGAATACTTTTCCAAGGCACTGTAAGATGAAAACAAGCACCAGTAGCAATTAAACATATGATCTCAATACACATTTCTACATGATTTACTTGGTAATTTATGGTAATTTCATGTCTTTGCACTATACTGCTACTGTGAAAACACCATACAAAACTGGGATAATAAATCTGAAGGATTCATAATCTTAAAATATTGTAGTAATAATCAGAGGCGTTATTTCAGAAAGTGAAAATTTAAAAAGAGGTACCATTCATTGTAATTAAGAGTAAAAAATAATCATACCATCAGCAATTTAGGGTGATGTTACCTAGATTTTACATACAATGTAAAACTTTCATTTCACATCCACTGAAATTTATGAACTACCAGCAAATACAGAATGTCCTTCCAGTCAGTTGCCAAGATAAATTTACAAAGAGAATGAATATAAAAGGAGAGCATACTGCTTTTCTTTCTTTAAGGTAAAACAAAGAAGTTACGAAAAGAGGTGAGGAAGAAGGAAGAGATTGAAACCTAGGGGGGAATAAAAAACAATCATGAAGTATCTTAAAAAGATAAGAGTACATGTCTGAAGGGAATGTTCCACGAGTGGAACTAAAATAACAAAGTTCTATTGCCAAAAAAGGAATAAAAACAAATAGGTTGCACTTGGAGGAAGAAATCATTTACAATGACAACTAAAACAATAGGAACAGGGAATGATGACTGCATTAGGATCTTATTCCTTAATTTTTTTTAAAAAAGGGACAAACATTCCAAATGAAGAAACGGGCAATATGTTCCAATGGGGGCACCCTACTATTTATTTCTACCCTGGCTTACTTCCATCCTTTCCCATCAAACCCAACTGATATCTTCTTTCATTTATTTGTCCAATGATATTTTTAATAAAATAATGTTATCTGATTCAACATCTCTAAAGTGTTAAATCACTGGGAAAAAATCTTTTTTTAACAGAATCTTGACCTTACCATTTTTTGTGTGCAGCACAGTCAGGCTTGTGTGAAAGTCCATCCTAATTTCTATCTTTTTCAATTGATCTTACAAAAAAAAAAGAATCCCAGAAATTTATTTGCGAGGCAACATTGAAAAATTTGTTTATGGGTAACTGTGATGCTGCTGCGTCTACAGGGCACAGACTAATAACATGAAAAG
Source organism: Mobula birostris (assembly GCF_030028105.1). Classification (NCBI taxonomy): domain Eukaryota; kingdom Metazoa; phylum Chordata; class Chondrichthyes; order Myliobatiformes; family Myliobatidae; genus Mobula; species Mobula birostris. The sequence continues at coordinate 65,433,010 of NC_092377.1, read as the reverse complement.
CAGATTTTTTTTCATGTTAAACTAATAAAATTGCATGAAGCTGTGAGCATCTTGGCTGAAGACTATAAAGAGACAAAACTGATGACCTGTAATCACAAGCTCCCAAGCTAAAGGAAACAACGTCCTCTGAGTTTCAAAAGCCTCTATTAAACCTTTTTGGCTTTTCAGCTTCAGAAAAAGTTGTCTCCATCTTTCAACTCCCTCTCATAATTACAGCTTTCAATCTCTGTTATCCTTTCAATTAATCTACAACTATGGTTTTAAGTACATCAGGTTTCCAAAATACACACTGGACCATGACTTCGCTGCCTCAACTATTGCAGACATTATAAACATTAACAGATACCAGATGAGCATAAAAATCAGCTAAAGTAAAAATGAGCAGGACAAACAAATTGGGATCAACACACAAAACCTGCTGGTGGAACTCAGCAAGACAGGCATCATCAATGGAGGGAAATAATCAGTCGACTTTTCAAACTGAGATCCTTCATCTGGACTGGATAGAAGGGGGAAAGAAGCCAGAATAAGGTGGTGGTGGGAAGAGAAGGAGTACAAGCTGGCAGTGATAGGTGAAACCAAGTGAGGGGGGATATGTGTGGGCAGGGACGGGATATAAAGGAAGTTGGGAGGTGATAGGTGGAAAGAAGGGAAAGGCTGAAGGAGGAATCCAACAGGAGAGGACAATGGACTTTTGAAGAAGGGGAAAGAGGAAGGGCACCAGAGGAAGGTACTGGTAAGAGGTGAACCAGAATGGGGAATGGAAATAGAGAAGGGGGAGGTAGGAGAAGAAATTACCAAAGGATAGAGAAATCAATGTTCATGCTATCAAGAAAGTTCGTAAGGTATCTCTAAAAAGAAAACACATGAATTGTGGCTTATAAACAGAGCCACAGAATAAGGGTGTCTCTATAAATTTTATAAACTATTAGTTAGACTCCAATTAGAATGCTTAGTTGTGAAAATATTTTAAGGTCATAGATAGAATCTGAATATGATGTAGCTGAGTAATAAATGAATTCCTACGTCTATATTTTGTGAAGAGAATGGAGAAACTAATTCTTCATTAAAAAAAATCACAATTTCATTTCAAAATATTGAAAATAACAATGATTTACTGAATAACAGGAATAAATTCAGATTCAGAATTATTTACATACACGGTGAAATGTATCATTTGTGTTAACAACCAACACACAAAGGATTTGCTGGGGGCAGCCTACTACTGTTGTTACATTCTCCAAAGTAGCACGTCTACAACTCATATCTAACCCTAACCCATATCTTTGGAATACGGAAGAAAACCCACACGGTCACAGGGAGAATATACAGGCCTACTGAAGGGTTTCGGCCTGAAACGGTGAATGTACTTTCTTCCATAGATGCTGCCTCGCCTGCAGAACTCCTCCAGCATTATGTTAAGTGCAAATGTTTTATTATTTACAAAATTCTGCTTTTGGTAAATATATCATGTTAGTCCAGTGTAAAATATGTTGTTTTATATTAGTTCTGAAATGCAATTGTATTACTGTACCTTGTTAAAGTTAAGACGAGGTTCCAATGGGTTGAGAGTATTTGCTGTTGCCGCTGCCGTCAGCTGCGCTGTGAGTGCCTGGAGTTGGACAACAAGCCCAGCATCAAGAGCCTGAAGTAGAGATGGCTGAGGTTTCTGTTGCTGCATCTGAAGATTCTGCACCAACTGCTGGAGCTTTACACAAAGTGAAGATAACAATATTAGTTATATACAATATTGAATCTACATCAGAAATGTACCCGACATTGGAAAAAGTGTTAATAAAGCTGATAGCCAGATTCTACTACAATCAGTTAGGAGTGGGCTGTTTGGCACTGCCACCTCGAAGACCTGGCTATATCCTGAGCTCCCCACATCCTTTCTGTGATCTCACTGGTTTCAGCTGGGTTACCTGTTTCCTCCCACATCCTAAAAACATGACGGTAGATTAATTCACTCGAGTAAATGCTGAAATATAAGCTAATGGTAAAAAGAGTAAAGGGCAGTTGATGAGGCTATGAGAGAACAAATAATGCAGAAGTACAAGGAGAAATAGGACTATGGGATTTATTTGCTTTGCCAAAAGCTGCCAAGGACTTGGTTGATTCCTTCCCATTTTTTTTTAATAAATGTAATCATATATAGTGAGGATTAAAATTAAATCTCATTACAGATTTAAAACAAAATCAGTATAGCACGGTGGTGTCTTTGCTTGACTACAACAGGTGGAAGCTTTTTCATTGTATTAAATGCATCACTTAATTCCTGCATCTTATTAGCTTAGGAAATCTGTTTGCTATCACAGGAGTTGTAAACTAAGTATCTAATGCCTTTATTAGAATGAGTTCTTGTGTTAGTACACAATAATACGGAAGGTTTATAAGAAAATGTATTGATACAGCATTGTGCTAGAGTCTGTGTGTGTGTGTATGTGTGTGTATATATATATATATATATATATATATATCTCTCTCCCCCAAGCCATTTGCATAGTTCTGTCTATCATAAATATTATTATTACAAATGGTTGGAACTAGGTTATGAACAATTAGATATAAATACATATCACTTGTTTCCAAATAAAAAAGCATTTCTCTCACTGTCCAACAATAAAAGGGAATTTTCTTTAAAGATAAACACCATTTGTATTTCAGTGCACTGAAAGACTGGAAACAAAATACTATACTTTGCAAATGTCAGCACCTCAAACTTGATTATCTACAGACTCTGCCTAAAATACATTTAATATGCTTATTTTAAAAGTGTTTTGTTTTCAACACAGTAAATAAGCTTCACCAATTAGGAAAATGCAAATATTTTGACATTTACTTGGTTTCCAGTTTTGTCACCCACCCTACTATTTACAGAATAAAAAGGAGTACCAATTGTTTAACTGCTGTATACCTAAATACAACTGTGCAAAGTTGCAGGCACTGGGGACAGTATGCAAACTAGCCGAGACTGTAAGAGTTTCCATCCATTCAACTATTTATCTAACTAAGCAGATACAATCATTTGTATTTCAGTGCATGCATCAGGGACACAGAATCAAGGAATGGTGCAGGATGGAAACAGACCATTTGGCTTACTTGCCCATACAAAACAGTGGGCACCAATCCATCTTATTTCCATCTCCCAGATCCTGGTCCATTGCTTTCTATACCTAAACAAACCAAATACTCAACTAGAAAGTTTCTTAAATGCTTCCGCTTCAACCTGAAGACATCAAATTAAGTTTTCTCATTAAAAATAAGATTCAAATGCATGTAAACTAATTTTAATGAATCAGTTGTGATTGAATTGGATTGACTAAAGCATAGTAGAATTAACAATGTTATACCTGTTGGCCTTGGGGACTCTGAAGAAGTTGCGCAACAGCAGCAATTGTATCAGAGTTAGAAAGTTGAGAGATGGAGGCCCATGCATCAGGTAAATTCTGCACCACGTTAGCTGGAGTGGCAGGTGTGGCTGGCGTTCCTAGAAAATTAAGTATATACTACTATACAAATTGTAAAGTTTACAGTTCCTGTTAAAAATATTTGTAAAGCTAACAATATCACAGTACATATACGAAATGTACTAAATGCATCGCCCACAACCGTAAATAAGAGAACTATCAGCAACCTTTGACATCAGTTTCCAATGTAACATTCCAAATGCACCCTTAGTTTCATAGATCTGATTAAAAAAAAATATTTTTAAATTTAGAGATAAGAGTACAGCAAAGGGCCCTTCAACTCCAATGAGCCCTTGGCTCTTAATTACAGGCACTTAACCAATTAGCCTACTAACCCAGGCGTCTTTGGAATGTGGGAGTAAACTGAAGCACCTGGAGAGAACCCACACAACCACAGGGAGAACATAAAAACTCTTAACGGACAGCAGAGGTGTCTGGGAAGTCACCTATTTAGGAAGCTTGGAACTTCTTAACTGCAAGGATTTGTTTAAGCAAATATATTGGGGAGGAAAAGCATTACAGAAAGGCAAAAAAAAAAATTGATGTCAACAACTACCAACTCATTTATTGCAGACAAAAAAAACTTTATGATGATTGTAAAAATAAAACATCATATCCACTAAGATGCAAGTTAAAAACCACTCTGAGCATGTGACTATTTTTCTAACAGTGCAATAACTAGACTCTCATTTGATCAAACTACACTTTGATAAGAATTTAGACATGGTAATTTCTTGCATTCAACTCTTGAAAACTAACTTTATCAAATGTTAACCTTAAATACCAACAAATACTTCTGCACACACCAACTGCATTTCATTTTACACTCAAATCATATTCAATTTGAATATGCCTTTAAATTTTAAAGCTCCCAAAAAAAACGACCAGATAAACTTCAGTAGTTAGTTGAAGGATAAACATTAAGAAAAATATTACGAAAATCCTTCTGCTACTTTTAAACAATGTACTCAGATTGGGCAGTACAAAGAATTGGGCAATCCTTTTACTACTAACTGAATTGTCAGCCTTGGGTAATGCATGCTAATAGATTTGAATCCACAAAAACTTGTGTTTTCATGGCTGATATGCTGTCAAGAAAGTATATTGTAGGAAGTTTTCAGACCACTCGGCTAGTTGCTTCATTCAAACAGGAGTTTGGGGCTGAGAGGAATATTGGATTAGACATGATGAAATGGCAAAGCAGACTCGATGAGCCAAATGGTCTAATTCTTCTCCTATAATTTATGGTTATGGTTGGACATTCAATCTTTCTATTCCATTACTCATTTAGATGATGACTGATTTGCACCTCACTTTGAGCCTTTGGTTTGGTAACCATGAATATTCTTGCCTAGCAAAAAAGGATTAACCTAATTAGAACTGTTTAACTGAACTTCAACTGTTAAAGGGTGGAAGTTCAGATTCCCACATCTTTTCTATAAAGAAATCTTATTGATATCACTCCTACATGGCCTACAACTAATTTCAGTTATTTCCTTTGTTCTGGAATTGCTTGCTTACTGTATACCCTGTCAAATCTCATTAGAAGTTCTTTTAGATCACTCCAAATTTTCTATGCTAAAGGTAATAGAAGTTCAATGTATGAGCATTAAAAAATTGCAGTTGCTGGAAATATAAAACAGAACTTCTGGGAAAACTCAGGTCCAACAGCATCTAAGAAAAGAGAAACAGTCATTGTTTTACCACTACTCTATGTGAAGGCAAGCTCCATGTTCTAATATTTTTCTGTGATACCTAATATTTATGAACCAAAGTGTTGACACTCCTAACTTCTACAAAGCAAAGCAGTCTTTTCCGAGCAGGACTGATGAACCATCATGACAGAGTTAGGAAAGAATATAAAATTTTTGTACTGATACCATGGTGACGTAATCTTACAAGGAAACAATTTACACAATGCCAAAACTAACAAAACCACTGGATTTTCTTTTAAATAGTTGGTGGAGATTAACAAGTGTAGTATGATGTGCCAACAGTTATTCATATTAGAATGACTCTGTTTCCAGTTTTGTTGGGAGTTAGCCAGATTCAGTCAACTGTGAGGAGATTGCCGTGGTTGGTTGAGATCAATATTCCCATGGATAGCAATTTAATCAAATCAATCTAATCCAAAGTTTCTCTGGTATCTGCAAAGTTTTTAGAAATGTGTATGTTCTTGAGTTTGAGCAAGAATATAATTAAGGTTGGCTCCAAGCTTGCACTAACATTCATTACTCACGGCACCAGAGCGTGCTGCCAACCATGGAACTGTACCTCAGCATCAATCATTGTGTTCACAAGTGTACTAATAAATGAAAATTTAATATTACTTACAATAACTATGCACAAAAATAAATTATCTCTTCCTTCATTTCTCTTACACCTTTGCGTGTCCACACACACACACAGAGCATGTGTCTTGCTCTGGTTGTGGTTTTTCCGGTGAACCATCTAGTTTATCTTCTTTCATGCACAAAATTTCTGTTCTCCGTGTGCTTATCAAGTTCTTAGGTATCTGCAGTTATTGTCTTTTTAACTGATTGCACACTAACACCCTCTGATCCCAGCTCTCATCCGTGCCGGGTCTTTACCATCCCCTCCGACCTTCAACTGTCGGAGGCAGAACGCTCTGTCCTCAGTAAGGGCCTCACCTTTGTCCCCCTTTGCCCACACCTCAGCGAGTTCCGTGTTCGTCATGATGCGGAACTCTTCTTCCGCCGTCTCCGTCCCTACTTCTTCGGCAAGGACTCTTCCACCCCCACCGATGTCCCCTTCTCCCGTCTTCAACCCTCCTCTTCTTCATGGACACCCCGCTCTGGTCTTCTGCCTGCTCTGGATCTCTTTATCGCTAACTGCCGATGGGACATCAACCACCTCCACTTCACCACACCTTGTCCCCATTCCAACCTCACTCCTTCGGAACGCTCCGCTCTCCACTCCCTCCGCACTAATCCTAACCTTATTATTAAACCAGCCAATAAGGGAGGTGCTGTTGAAGTCTGGCGTACTGGCCTCTACCTTGCCGAGGCACAGCGACAACTCGCAGATACCTCCTCTTATTTACCCCTCGATTGTGACCCCACTAAGGAGCACCAGGCCATTGTCTCCCACACCATCACCACCATCACCGACTTTATCCGCTCAGGGGATCTCCCATCCACTGCTACCAACCTTATAGTTCCCACATCTCGCACTTCCCGTTTCTACCTCCTACCCAAGATCCACAAACCTGCCTGTCCTGGCAGACCTATTGTCTCAGCTTGCTCCTGCCCCACCGCACTCGTTTCTGCATACCTCGACACGGTTTTATCCCTTGTTCAATCCCTTCCTATCTATGTTCGTGACACTTCTCACGCTCTTAAACTTTTTGATGATTTTAAGTTCCCTGGCCCCCACCGCTTTATTTTCACCATGAATGTCCAGTCCCTATATACTTCCATCCCCCATCAGGAAGGTCTCAAAGCTCTCCGCTTCTTTTTGGATTCCAGACCTAATCAGTTCCCCTCTACCATCACTCTGCTTTGTCTAGCGGAATTAGTCCTTACTCTTAATAATTTCTCCTTTGGCTCCTCCCACTTCTTCCAAACTAAAGGTGTAGCTATGGGCATCCGTATGGGTCCTAGCTATGCCTGCCTTTTTGTTGGCTTTGTGGAACAATCTACGTTCCGTGCCTATTCTGGCATCTGTTCCCCCACTTTTCCTTCGCTACATCGACGACTGCATTGGCGCTGCTTCCTGCACGTATGCTGAGCTCGTTGACTTTATTAACTTTGCCTCCAACTTTCATCCTGCCCTCAAGTTTACCTGGTCCATTTCCGACACATCCCTCCCCTTTCTAGATCTTTCTGTTGCTATCTCTGGAGACAGCTTATCCACTGATGTCTACTATAAGCCTACTGACTCTCACAGCTATCTGGACTATTCCTCTTCTCAACCTGTCTCTTGCATCCCCTTCTCGCAATTCCTCCGTCTCCGCCACATCTGCTCTCAGGATGAGGCTTTTCATTCCAGGATGAGGGAGATGTCCTCCTTTTTTAAAGAAAGGGGCTTCCCTCCCTCCACTATCAACTCTGCTCTCAAATGCATCTCCCCCCTTTCAAGCACATCTGCTCTCACTCCATCCTCCTGCCACCCCACTAGGAATAGGGTTCCCCTGGTCCTCACCCACCACCCCACCAGTCTCCGGGTCCAACATATTATTCTCCGTAACATCCGCCACCTCCAACGGGATTCCACCACTAAGCACATCTTCCCCTCCCCCCCCGCCCCGCTTTCCACAGGGATCACTCCCTACGTGACTCCCTTGTCCATTTGTCCCCCCCATCCCTCCCCACTGATCTCTCTCCTGGCACTTATCCTTGTAAGCGGAACAAGTGCTACACATGCCCTTACACTTCCTCCCTTACCACCATTCAGGGCTCCAGACAGTTCTTCCAGGTGAGGCGACACTTCACCTGTGAGTCGACTGAGGTGATGTACTGTGTCCAGTGCTCCCGATGTGGCCTTCTATATATTGGCGAGACCCAACGCAGACTGGGAGACCGCTTTGCTGAACACCCACGCTCTGTCCGCCAGAGAAAGCAGGATCTCCCAGTGGCCACACATTTTAATTCCACATCCCATTCCCATTCTGACATGTCTATCCACGGCTTCCTTTACTGTAAAGATGAAGCCACACTCAGGTTGGAGCAACAACACCTTATATTCCGCCTGGGGTAGCCTCCAACCTGATGGAATGAACATCGACTTCTCTAACTTCCGCTAATGCCCCACCTCCCCCTCGTACCCCATTCATTACTTATTTTTATACACATATTCTTTCTCTCACTCTTTTTCTCCCTCTGACTATACCCCTTGCCCGTCCTCTGGGTCCCCCCCCCCCGTCTTTCTCCCCAGACCTCCTGTCCCATGATCTTCTCATATCCCCTTTGCCAATCACCTGTCCAGCTCTTGGCTCCATCCCTCCCCCTCCTGTCTTCTCCTATCATTTTGGATCTCCCCCTCCCCCCTCCAAATCTCTTACTAACTCTTCCTTCAGTTAGTCCTGACGAAGGGTCTCGGCCCGAAACGTCGACTGTACCTCTTCCTAGAGATGCTGCCTGGCCTGCTGCGTTCACCAGCAACTTTGATGTGTGTTGCACACTAACATGCATTAAGTTGGAGGCCATTATTGTAAGTCCATCAGGACGAGGGATCAAATATGACTGAAGAAATGAACACTGCTGAAAGGCTGCAAGAGAAATACTTAGTCCAGAGCATGAAATCACAGTACAGAAGTATGTTTTTTGTTTAAAGCATCGCTAATACAATTTGTTGTCTTTGGATAATGACACATAGATTTACATAGAAACAGAAGAGAACTGAAGGACAAAATCAGGGACCAAGAGTGAAGGATTGATTAGCACTGAAGAGTGAACGTCAAAGTATTTTTATCAAAAGGCACGTCATATCCCCAATATTTAAAGATTCAAGATTGTTTAATATCATTTCCAGTGTACATGCGCAAAGGAGAATGAAACCATTGTTAGCCTGGAGCACAGTAAAAAAAAAGAAAGATTATAAAAAACCACAATAAATAAAAATACACAAGATTGCTTATGGACTATTTGTATGTCATAAAATGATGTTAGCCACAGGACTGTCTGTACATAACATGCCTCTGAGAAGAAATGACAAAGTAGTGGTGGTGGTGGTATTGGGGGGGGGGTGGGTTCGTGGGTGTAGTGTTGATCAGCCCTACTACTTGCGGAAAGTAACAGTTTTTGAGTCTGATGGTCCTAGCATGGATGCTACATAGCCTCTTCCCTAATGAGAGGAGGGACAAACAGTCCATGAGCAGAGTGGTGCGATCCTTCATGATTTTACTAGCCCTTCTCCCACACCTTTCAGTATACATGTCCTTGATGGTGGGTAAGCCAGTGCCACTGATGAGTTGGAAAGTTTGACAACCTGTTGTAGAGCCTTCCTATCTGCCACAGTGCAGTTTTTGTACCATGCAGTGATGCAGCATGTTAGGATGCTCCCAACTGCACATCTGTATAAGGATGTGTGTATAGATGTGTATGGTCCAGCTCTCTTCAGTATCATCAGACAGTCAAGGCAAATAGAGAAAATGTAAAAGATCAATTGACCAAAACTGATCTTTGCAGTCAGTGGTACCTATCTACTGCTCAAACATATGACTAATATCAATGAGATGTTTGGGCACGACTAGTCTTCACACCCAATTAAATAACTACAGATCATGTTAATGTCACGTACATCACAGCACAACATTTTCATGTTTACATGAAAGATTAGTCCAGAAAGTCAGATCACTTGGAACCCAGAGTGTGGTAACCAGTATGATATTAAATTGGCTCGGTGGAAGAGTCAGAAGATGCAATAGAGTGTTGGATGTTTTTCCAGACTGAAGGTCCAGGACCAATGGTGTGCCACAGGGATTGGCAGTGAATCCACTGTTGTTTGTCATCTACATTAGCAATGTGAATGAGAAATAGTTGGCATGGTTACTAAGTCTACAGATGATACCAAAATTTGTGGTACAATGGACAGTGATCAATTGGCAAAGTGGGCCAAAGAATGGTGCTATAGTAGGAAAGTGGTTAGCACCATGTTATTACAGCTTGAGTTGTTCTGGCATTCAATTCCGGCGCTGTTCTGTAAGGAACCTTACAGATTCCTTGTTTTCTACAGTGCTCTGGTTTCCTCCCCCAGTGCAAAGATGTATTGGGTAAGTTAATTAATCATTGTAATTGCCCCGTGATTAGGTCAGGGTTAATCAGGGTTGTGGAGTTGCTGGGATGGCGTGGCTCAAAGGACTGGAAAGACCTACTCCGCGTTGTACTGCTAAATAAAATAAAACTTGGACAAGTGCAAGGTGTCGCATTTTGGCAAGTTAAACCAGGGCTGGAGTTGCACAGTAAATGGTCGGGCCCTGGAGCATACTGTAGAACAGAGACCTGGTGGCCAGGTACATGATTCTCTGAAAGTAGAAACACAGGAAGAATGGGTGGTGAAGAAGGCATTTGGTGTGTTTGTCTTCATAAGTCAGGTCACTGAGTAAAGGAATTGTGATGTTGATTTAAACATCAACATTTAAAAGGCACTAAGACAATATTTGGATAAGACAGGTTTAAGACAGGAAGATATAAAGTTGCTGCAGGCCCTCTTAGCGGCAAGTAAAAAATCAATCACTAGAAAATGGCTAAATCCAATACCACCTACATTAGAAGATTGGTACGAAATTATCTTGGAAATATTTAAAATGGAAAAGTTGACTTACTCCCTGAGAATTCAAAAAGAAAAATTTTATCAAATCTGGAATAAATGGATTGAATATATAACCCCAATGCGAGCAGACTTTAGATGACTCTCCTAATGATTTATACTGCTCTTCTCATCAACACAGTAATATTGCTAACGTAAGCACCCCTAGACTAAATGTCTTTTTTTTTGTTTTCTTTTGGAAAATAGAGAATTAACACTAGTAAAGGGAAAGATCTGGGAAAGGGATAAAAAAATGAAAAAATTAAGTAAATAAGTACATAGGGATTGGATAATTATGTCGGCGGGCAGGAGCAAGCATGAACAAATTAGGATATAAACACCTACAATGGTTGTTACATAGGCTTATGTACAACATTTTGGACCAGTGGAAATGGTACAGAAGGGTTATATAGAAACTATTATTACCATTTTTCTTAACAACTAATTCCATTACTTAGCCTAATAGGTTAGATTTACCACAGTACATAACTATCTATTTAAGTGTTTATTTTCCTTTTATATCATCTCAATGTGTACTTAAGAATGTATAAATAATTGTAGTTTTATACATATAAAAAAATGGAAAAGGTTATATGTGTGAAAAAAGTACATGATATTTGTGAATTCCTTATCCAAATAAAAATAAAAATTAAAAAAGGAAAAAAAAAGACAGGTTTAGAGAGATATGGGCTAAAGGCCCATGGGACTTGCTTAGGGAGACAACTTGGACAGTTTAGGTGAAGGGCCTTTTTCTGTGCTGTAGAACTGTGACTCCACTCCTTAGTATCACTCATCGCCAACTTTCCCTAGTTTTGCTGAAACTAGAGACTATAGATGCTGGAATCTGGAGCAAACAAAAACAAGCAAACCCCTGCAGAAACTCAGCAATTAGAGCAGCAGCTGTGGAGGAAACAGGAAGTCAGGATTTCAGATTAAGACTGTCCTACTGGATATTGAATTCCCTACACACTTACTGTTCTAATTCCTACTGGGGTTGGGGGGGGGGTGTGGGTCAGTGGTACTTAACAATGCCTTTGGGAGATCAATAAGTTAGCAATTTTGTTCCAGTTGCATACTGAGTACCATGTGATGTACTAGGGCAATTCTGAATTTGACCAAAATAATGTTTCTCCCAGAACTATCATTCCTGATTCTGGAAACTGAAGGTGAATAGTGTAGTTGCCCCAATACAGTTCCAAGAAAAGGTTTGTGTACCCTTTTGCAATTACCTAGCTTTCTGAATTAATTACTCATAAAATGTGGTCTGGACTTCATCTAAATCACAATAATAGACAAAGATAATCTGCCTAAAATAGTAATAAATGAACAATTGTACTTCTTCTTGTCAATACTGAGTACACCATTTAAACAATCACCGTCTAGGTTCAAAAAAGTATGTGAACCTCCAGGATAATGCCATCTACAAAAGCTCTTTAGAGTCAGGTGTTCCGATCTATGAGATGAGATTCAAGGTGTAGGTTGTACAGGTGCCCTGCACTATATAAAAAAAGACACACTAAGTCAGGTTACCGACAGAGCCTACAAGGAAGATCTGTTTATGTGCACCATGCCTTGATCCAAACAATTTTCAGCAGACCTTACAAGCAGATTTGTAAAGATGCATGAAGCTGGAAAAGGCTACAAAAGCATTTCCAAAGACTTGAGTGTTCATCAGTAAACAGTAAGAGAAATCGTCTGCAAATGAAAGAAATTCAATACTATTGCTGCTCTCCCTAGGAATAGGCGCCCTGCAAAGATCATACCAAGAGCACAACATGCAATGCTGAAGGAGGTGAAAAAGGACCCAAGGATAACAGTAAAAGACCTGCAGAAAAACACAACACAAATGATGTTCATGAAAGGAAACCACAGAGGAAACCACTACCCCAAAAAAAAAAGACATTGCTACACATCTCAAGTTTGCAAAAGACCACCTGGATGTTCTACACCACCTTTGGGACAATATTGTGTGGACAGATGAGACAAATGTTGAACCTTTTGGCAGAAATGCACACTGCTATGTTTGGAGGAAAAAAGGGCACTGCACACCAACACCAAAATTTTATCCCAACTGTGAAGCAGGGTGGATGGGGCATCATGGTTAGGGGCTGCTTTACTGCCTCAGAGTCTGGACAGCTTGCAAATCGTCGAGCTAACAATGAATTCAAAATTGCATCAAGGCATTTTACAGGAGGATGTCAGTCCATCACCTGAAGCTTCATAGAAGTTGGATGATGCAACAAGCAATGATCCAAAACACAAGATTAAGTCAACAACTGAATGGTTTAAAAAGAAGAAAATTTGTGTTTTGGAATGGTCAAGTCAAGATTCCAAACCTTAACCCAATGGAGATGCCGTGGCATGACCTAAAAAGGGCTGTTCATGCAAGGTATCCCAGAAATATCAATGAACTGAAACAGTTTTGTATGGGGGGATGGCCTAAAATTCCTCATCGCCGTTGTGCAAGTCTGATCAGCAACTACAGGAAACGTTTGCTGTAGGTTATTGCTGCTAAAGGAGGTTCTACCAGTTATTAAATACAAGAGTTCACATAGTTTTTCCAGCCTGCACTGTGAATAATTAAACAATGTGTTCAATAAAGAAATGAAAAGTACAATTGTTTGTGTGTTCTTGGATTAGGCAGATTGTGTTTATCCATTACTGTGACAGGTGAAGATCATACAGAAAACCAGGTAATTACAAAGGGTGCACATACTTTTTCTTGCAACTGTATTTTTCATTTTGCTATTGTGTTATATTAAGAATTTGGGGGAACAGAAAGCCTCCTTAAAGATCAGTATATATGGAGACACAGTGAGGTCTTAAAAGAATATTTAGCATCCATATTTACAGTGAAAGACATGGAAGTTAGTAAGCTCAGGGAAGGGATAAGTGATATCCTGGAACATAATCAGCATTACAAAGAAAGTAGTGCTGGAGGTCTTAAGGCACAAACATGGATAAATCCCTAGGACTTGTCCAGATGTATCCTACAATATTTTGGGAAGCAAGGGAGGAAATTGTTAAGAGCCCTGGTAGAGACTTTTCATCAGCCACAAGTAAGAAACCATAAGACTTGAAAATAACCAATGTGATTTTTATCTAAGGACAGCAGGGATAAGCCAGGGAACCACAGGCTGCTGAGCTATACATCAGTGTGAAAGTCATTGGAAGGGATTTTAATACACAGGATTCATTTGCATTCAGAAAGAAAAGGACTGACCAGGAGTTTGCCAGCATGGTCTTGTGTGTGGGAAATCATGTCTTACCAATCTTGAGTTTTTTTTTAAAACAAGGTGGCCATGAAGATTGATGAGAACAAAGCAGCAAATTTCATCTACAGGGCCTTTAATAGGCACCACAAGTTAGGCTGGTCTGCAAGGTTAGATCACATGGATCCAGGGTAAGCTTGCCAACTGGGTAGCAGTGGAGGGTTATAATGTACACCGTGAATGGTGTTACTGAATACAGAGACCTGGATGTAACAGTAAGTGGCTCCCCGAAAACGTGAACCCAGGCAGACAAGTTGTGAAGAGAGGGTATCGCGTGCTTGTCTTCATCACCTGAGAATTACTACCCATTGTGCTTTCCCTATTTCTTCTTCATCTTTCCTGCCTATCACCTCCCTGCTTCCCCTCCCCCACCACTTTATCTTTCTCCTTACTGGTTTTTCACCTGATACCTACCAGCCTTCTCTTTCCCACCCTCCCCCCACCTTCTTTATAGAGCCTCTGCCCTTTCCCTCTTCAGTTCTGATGAAGGGTTCCAGCCCGAAACGTTGACTGATCATTTCCACGGATGCTGCCCGACCTGCTGAGTTCCTCCAGCGTGTTGTGGGTGTTCCTGAGTATTAAGTGTTTGTTAGACTACATTTGGAGAATTGCGTGTTCTGGATTCCACACAAGATGAATGTCATTAAGATAGAGCGCAGACAAGATTCACAAGGATGTTGCTGAGAGTGAGGGCTTGAGTTACAAGGAGAGATTCGACAGGCAAGCTCTCTTTTCCCAGAAGTGAAGACCAAGAGGTAACACAAGAGGTATATAAAATTGAGAGACCTAGATAGAGTGGATAGTCAAGAGCTTGTTTCCCATGGTAAGGGTACCTAAAGCTAGAGGACAGAGGTTTAAAGAGGATCTGAGAGGTAGCAACACAAAGAGTAGCTAGTATCTAGAACGAACTGCCAGAGGACTGGTGAAGGAGGTAGGGACAGTATTAACCTTTAAGATGAATCTGGACAAGTGACTGAATGAACAAGACATCGAGGGTTATGGAATTAATGTAGACAAGTTGGATTAGTATAGAATAGGCATGATGGTCAGTACGGATGTGGTGGACTAAATGACCTGTTTGCATACCATACAATGAAAAATACTCAACAGCAACATTGGGGACCAAGCATTCTGATTGTCTGGTATCTCATCCATCATTATAATCATTCATTCCCTTCAGCACCAGTGCATCACTGCGAGGGTCTATACCATTTAAAAACACTGCAGTTTATCACATCAGCTACTGTCACAACACCTAGCAAACATACAGCTTCTACCTTGAAGAACGATAAGTATAAATGATGCATAGAGGCACTGTCACAAAGCTACACACCATTCTGTCTCCATTTCTTCACCTCCACTGTGTCCAAAGCCTGGAACTCCCCAGCCAAAACCATTAAGTAGTACCTCCACCAAGCAGACTGCAGTGGAACCTGGGGGCTCATCAACCCCTTCTCAGTGGCATTAAGGGTTGGATAATATATTGCCAGCCTTGCCAGAGCACAGACCCTGAAAAGTAAATACAAACATCTTTCTCTTCTGGTTGAGGTGCTAAAATTGTCAATCCCCTTTCTCAGTGGAGAAAAAAATAGGCTGGTAAGATGCAACACAACTGAATTTGACCACGGAGATAGCTAGATCTCATGCTGATGGTAATCTTAATTTTAAACCAGAAGATTTGAGAGTTGACGCCTTATTTTGCAGATCTGGGGAAACGGACTGATAACTCCAGTGTAGTAAAGCTTCAGTGTATTAAATCTCTGAGAAATATGAATAACTAAATTCAGCTTTTGTTATGAAAAATGACTGTTGTTGACAAAAACATATCACCTGAGCAGCAACACAGACAAAGTGCTGGAGAAACTCAGCAGGTTAGGCAGTAGCGATGGAGAGGAATAAACAGTCAACGTATTGGGCTGAGTAGACCCTTCATCAAGACTGGAAAGGAAGAAGGATGAAGCCAGAATAAGGTGGAGGGAGGGGGAAGGAGTACAAGCTGGCAGGTGACGGGTGAAACAAAGCGAAGGAGAAGGTGGGTGGGTAGGTGGGAGAGGAGGGATTGAAGAAGCTGGGAGCTGATCGGCAGAAAAGGTAAAAGGTTAAAGCAAGGGGAATCTGATAGGGGTGGACAGTGGACCATGGGAGAAAGGGAAGGAGGAGGGGCATCAGAGGGAGGCGATGGGCAGGTGAGAAAAGACAGGGTAAGGAGGAGCCACGATGAGGAATGGAAAAAGAGGTGCATGAGGGGGAAATTAGAGAAATTGATGTTCATGCCATCAGGTTGGAGGATACCTAGATGAAATATGAGGTGTTGCTCCTCCATGTGTGAGAAACACTGAAGATCCAGGTGTGAGAAAGAAGTTATAATATGCTATTAGATTTGGCCAGTGCTATTCAGTTTCTGAAATTCTTTTATCAATGGAGAAAAACACACAAATTTTTGTGCACTCCTCAGCAATGCTTTTTATAAAAGCATAACCATAAATGAAATGAGTTACAGAATTTTGCACTGCCTTATTTGGAGCAATATAGATGGTTGGCCTGCATTCATACTGTGCTATTAAAGAAATTAACACCATCTTAAAAGATATATTTAACAAAATTGATTATTTGGAAAAGTTTAAAAGCCTTGCACGGTGCTTTTGTCAGTAATTTTATGTGACTTATTTTTGTCAGCATATTTAACACTTAGCAATGTGTAGTATATCCTAACTACATTGTCCTACACAGAAAACTTACCAGGCACTTTGCAGCAACAGACATTTTGAAGGAATTTATCAAAAGAGAGCAAAGATGTATCAGTTTAGGAAGTAAGTTTGAAAGGATAAACATATTAGTGACACAGGAAAGAATTATTTAAGGGATTCAAATAATGCAATTCACGGAGCTCAAAAGATTGCAAAATACTTCCACTAAATCAGAACAAGAGTGCTCAGAACTTTATGGTTTTCAATGTTAAAGCAAAGACAAAAAGATTCACCAACTTTAGCAACAAAGTCAACAAGCTTAAAAAAGTGGAATGAAAATCTAAATACCAAGGAAATCATAGATATAACCTGCTTCTTGCAACCATACTAGAAATCTTTTTTTGAGTACAGGATGACATCTGTGTTCGGAAAAGAATTAGCCAGAGTAGTCTTGCATTCTAGCTGCCTCCATTTCAAAAGAAAATAAGCCCAGCTTACACACACAAAAAATGCTGGTGAACGCAGCAGGCCAGACAGCATCTATAGGAAGAGGTACAGTTGACACTTCGAGCCGAGACCCTTCGTCAGCCCTGCCGACTGCACCTCTTCCTATAGATGCTGCCCAAAACGTCAACTGTACCTCTTCCTATAGATGCTGCCTGGCCTGCTGTGTTCACCAGTATTTTTTGTGTGCGTTGCTTGAATTTCCAGCATCTGCAGATTTCCTCGTGTTTAAGTCCAGCTTATCAATTTTTTCCTCAGAGTTAAAAATTTTAAGTTACAAAACCATCAGCATCATTACTCTTCTAACACTCTATTGAAAAATTGACAGTAGTACTCCAAATGTAACTATTTGTTTAAAAAATGGCATTCATAGCCTATTTAGCATTAGCTGCTGCTTAGTTGGTAACATCAGCTCCTCTGAGTTAGAAAGCTGTATCAAAGCAATTCAGTACACTGATATAGCCTAAAACAATGAAAGAAGTGCTGTCCTTTAGATGAGATATTAAGGGTTTGATGGAGGGAAAGGATAACTTCATTTCTTAAAAATTTTGATTCTACCTGAATTCACTTAAACAGTTTGAGACTTCCATCATATCTGACAAAGGGTTTTAAATCAAAACATAAATGCTATTTCTCTTTCCACAGTTTCTCTGTTCTCTGGTTTGTTGATTATATTCAGCATTTTGCTTTTATTTTACATTTCTAAAATCTACGGCTTTAATTGTTTTTCTTGATTAATGTTGTTTTATATTTCTGACCAAACTACTAATGCCCATCAGTATTTGTGCCATTGGCAAACTTAGATATATGGCTCTCTGTGTTATCTAATTCATTAATAAATGTAGTGAATACTTGCTGCAACAAGTATATTTAGAGCGTCGGTGTTTGTTTCCTTTATGTACTTCACTTGCCTTGAATTTCATATTTTTTAAACTAAAACATCTTATGTTAAAGTAATTTGTTCTTGAAGATAATTATTTTATTCATTATACGTTTCATTAAGTTTACGTTAATGGTTGTAAGACAAGTCTGATTTGCAACTTACTTTTTCTTGCATAAATAACGCAAAATCACAAAATTACTAAACCAAAAAATACTCTAAAACTTTTAGAAAAATTCTACATTTTCCTCGCATTTCCTCTAAAATCATGAAGTATTAAGAGATTTATATAAGGTGAGTGGCATTTTTGAAGTAAAAAGTTCTTGCTTATGTTAACTTTAATAAATCCAGCACCAGATGCTATTTGCTGGAACTTCAGGGCTCAGCATTTTTTAAAATCCATTTTAATATCCAAAGTGTTCCATATTGGACTCCATTCAAAGCTTCATTATCAATGCTTATAAAAGACAACCTAAACTAAAACTTGCAATACAAGGCAAGAAAATTACCTTCACATCTACAATACAAGAGTACTCTAAGATTGAGGCAAGAGTTGTCTATCAGTGAGGAACTGTGATAATATTCCAGTTCCATGAAACAAGTAAATAAATTTGATTTTTTCTTTGCAAAACAAATGCAACTTCTTACCCATATTATTGAAGCTATAAATACACAGCAAGGACCATTTGGAATACTGGAATCGACACTAAATCCTTCCACTTTTGCTCTTAAATTAATTAGAAGTTTGACTGTGCTTCAGGTGAACACTTCTAATTTCTCATATGCCTTCTGTGATATTCTACTTGCTGGCATTTCTTTGATATGCCTCAGGATATTTTACAGTGTTACAGGCACTATATAAATGAAAATTAATATCTTGGCTGATCTATGTCTCATCTCAGTTTATCCACCTTCGTTTCCAGTTTCCCCTGATACTTTTACTTTGGAAAAATGACCATCAGCTTGAAATATTAATCGATCCAGCCTTTGAGGCGAATTCTAATTTAAAAATGTGCCCTTTATTTTACAGTAGGTCCTTTCAGCCACAGCACCTCCAGCAACACCCAACAAAACCAATTAACCCCAACCTAATCATGGAGAAATTACAATGACCAATTAACCTACACGATATGTCTTTGGATGGTGGGAAGAAACTAGAGGACCCAGAGAAAACCCATGCATTCCATTAGTGTATGTACAGAGACTCTGCTACAGAACAGCACCGGAATTGAACTCTGAACTCCAGACGTCTCCAGCTGTAATAGCACGGCGCCAACCGCAATGTTATCATATAACTTTTCAAAAAAGACTTTCTAAGATTACATCCTGATATTCTTCATAGATGCAAGAGAACAAAATTTTATGATTTTTTTATTAGTACTGTGAACTATCTACAAGGAAATTCAAAATTGTTCATTGTTTAATACTTCAGGTAGCACTATCAATTTGGAGAATCCATGCAGTATCACATCCAAGTTCAAAATAGATTTTTTTGAGCTGTGGTGCCTAGAAAACACTGCATTATTTGAAGCAGAAACTGCTTAGTTTTGTACACCTTCATAAAGATACTTGAATGCTTATAGATCCGTGCATCACCTTTTAATGAGTTTTGTGTATGAAATACCCAAATTCTCCAGTATTCTTATTCCCATACATTTAACAAAATAACCTAAATATGCACCAAACTCAAAGTGACTCTCACAATTCAGGCATATTTATGTACAAGAGGGGAAATAAATGCCTGTCTAGCCAGACACATATATACCTTGTGAGGCATATATAAAACAGGAAAATATTTGCAAAATTCTGCTTCAAAACTTATTGCAGCCACTATCAAGACTGTTTTGATGGAAACAAAAATTAGTCGAAGCTGCTCTACAATGTCAATTTAGTTAGGTAGATTGTCAAGTTTGCACTTACAAGCCAGTGAAAAAGTTTTTGTTTTGCACTAAACTTGTATTGTAAATGACACTAATCTTGTTTTTACATATTCTCATTACTTGTTGCTATTTATTTATATTCGTCTTCTGCACTTTAGTTGATCTTTCTTCGATCCAGTTGTTGTTATTCTATAGATTTGCTGAGTATGACAGATGGAAAATTAATCTCAGGGTTGTATATGGTGATATATATGTACTTTGATAATAAATTTACTTTAAACTTATGTAACATCCTGGGAAAGGTTTCGCTGCTAACGTAATGGTCTTTCTGTAAAGCAGTATTTGGGTCATGGTTAGAGATAATGGGTGCTTTGGAATGTGAGCCATCCAATGAAGGGAGTGCGCTTTCCTGTTATGTGCCTGTCACCGGGGTGAACTGGGTGTTTTGTTCGGTGGGAGATGAAGGAAGACGATGGCAGAGAGAAGAGGCCATAGGACTTGACCCAGGGAGTGGGGTCATGATCTGATGAAGCCCAGGGAGACTGAAGGAGGATTGGTGAAGGGGAAACAACTCGCGTACATTAAAATAGGGCCTTTTGTTCTTTTTCGCTATTTCTTTACTAACCCTTTAGTCTAATTTGAAATTGTTAATTGCATGTGGTGTACTATCTGTTATTTCATGATACTTATTTGTAACAGAGTAACAAATCATGCAGCATCCACACACATGGGGTTTCGGATGGGCTCGCACCTCAATTTCACACGTTTGGCGGGGCCAGAGATTGTCTTCCCTTGATTTATGCAGCCGACGGAACCAGAGTGTTCCACTTAAATAATTATTAAGTAAACTCAACAAATCCCCTGCCCTTCATTTGGCTTGCTTTTAATGACACAAGTCCAGTTTCCTTGACCAGGCTGTAATACGATTGGTGTTCTAAAGAAATATGGCTATGAAATGAAAAAGAGAGGAAATAAATGAGGTATATAGTATACTTTTTAAAACACACTCTCCAAGTGAGTTCACTATGAACTCTATTTCACACTATTTCTGCAAGAATGGGAATTGTAAGATTAAGAACAGCTTTGTCACATATACAAGGTATACAGTGAAATCTGCTGTTTGTGCCAAATCAAATCAGCGAGGATTGCGCTGAGCAACCCACAAATGTCACCATGCTTCTGGTGCCAACACAGCATGAACCCTTAACCACAATTCTTTGGAATGTGAGAGGAAACTGGAGCACCCGGATGAAACCTTCACAGTCACAGGGAGAAGAAACTCCTTACAGGCAATGATGGGAATTGACACATACATACATACACACACACATCATCAGTTAGGCTGGCATTACTAGAGGCAATGGAAACCAAGAAAAATAAATTACAAGTGCATGCAAAAACTGCCAACTATTAAGATTCAAGTTCCAAATTATTTTGATTTCCACTTAATCAATAAATATTAATCTGTGCTGCTGCTGTAAGACTGCTACCTGGTGTGTTGCTGCTCACAGTTGCTGCAGTACTGGCAATAGCAGGGGTAACAGAGGGCGGTGGAATCCCTGTTGCCAAATCCAGAAGTGGCTGTATGACCTCACTTTTGAATACACCATTCTTCTGCCACAGGTTCAGTACCCGCACCACTTTGCTCTGTAAAATACACATCGATTGGTCATTAGATTGCACTAATAACCAGTAGCTTGACTATTTCATACACATTGAAATACGAGGAAATTTTTTTTTTCAAATGAACCAAAACCATTGATAAAGTTTGGAATTTTTATTTTAAAGAAACTTGTTATAATACAGTAAAATTGGCATGTCCTTCCTATGGCTTGTTTGAATTGTTATTTTTGTGGAGGTTGAGGAAAGGGGCAAAAAAACTATACTGCAGAACCAAATGAAGAGTCTCCTGAGTGATCAGATCGGGAAATTAAAAACCTTTGCACACTGGTTTATAAGAGAATTCTGTTTATTGTAACCAAATTTGTTCTGTAAGTCTTACATGGTTAACACCAAAATCCAAATCCACACTAAAAAAGTGTTTTTTGGGTGCTGAGGTAATATGACTTCTAGCCTGTCATTGGCCTTCTGAGAAACTATTAGCCCTACAAAAAATAATTCAAATATAAGAACATTTTAAAGTTTGTCCGTTGGAGAACAAATAAGACCACTGCCATTAAAGGTGCAAACACAAGAGATTCTGCAAGATGCTCTAAATCCAAAGCAACACACTCAAAATGGTGAAAGAACTCAGCAGGTCAGGCAGCATGTATGGAAATGAATAAACAAGTTAACATTTCAGACTGAGACCCTTTCTCAGGACTGGAAAAGGGAGAGGATGCCAGAATAAACAAATAGGGGGGAGGGAAAGAAGGACCAGCTAGAAAGTGACAAGTAAAGATAGGTAGATGGGAAAGGCAAAGGGCTGGAGAAGGAGGAATCTGATAGAAGAGAGTGGACCATGCGAGAAAGGGAAGGAGGGGCACCAGGAGGAAGTGATAGGCAGGTAAAAAGAAGAGGCAAGAGGACAGAGTGGGAAATAGAAGAGGGAAGGGGGTGGGGAAGAAAAACTATCGAAAGGAGAAATGGCATCAGATTGGAGGCTACCTATATGGAATGAGGTTATGCTTGTCCACCATGAATGGCCTCATCATGGCAATAAGGGGAGGCCATGCACCAATATGTCAGAATGGGAATAGGGATTGGAATTAAAATGATTGGGCACCAAGAAATCCCACTTTCAGGTGAATAGAGCAGAGGTGCTTGACAAATCAGTTGCCCAGCTTACATCGGGTCTCACCAATGTAGAGGCGGTCGCATTCGGAACAGCGGCTACAATAGATCAGTGGTCCCCAACCTCCAGACCGCGGACCGATACATTGCCGCGAAGAATGCAGTGGTGCAGCGATTGCCGATTGTGTTGCCTCTGATCTGGGCCGACGTCTACGTGCTGGGCGGCTCCTAATTATTTAGCTTGTTTATTTAGGCTCTTTTTCTTCAAAATGTGCTGGGTGCGTTCCGACTACCGCTGCACCACTGCATTCTTCGCTGCAATGTATCGGTCCGCAGCCCAGAAGTTGGGGACCACTGCAATAGATGATCCCAACAGATTCTCAGGTGAAGTGTTGCCTCATCTGGAAGACAATTTGGGGCCCTGAATGGAGGTAAAGGGGAAGGTGAATAGGCAGGCAGAGCATTTCTGCAATTTGCAGGGTTTATGTGCCAGGAAGGAGATTAGTGGAGAGGGACAAATGGATAGGAGTATCATGAAGGAAGTGATCCCTATGGAACAGTTAAGATGTGTTTGGTGGTAGGATCCCATTGAAGATGGCGGAAGTTGCAGAGAACCATGTGGTGGATGCAAAGACTCATAGGGTGGTAAGTGAGGACAAGAGGAACTCAATCCGAGGCAACAGGAAGATTCGGTGAGCATGGATGACTGGGAGATGGAGGAGATGCAGGTGACAGAAGCGTCAATAGTGGAGGAAAGGAAGGTTGAATCCTGGGAACAAATGCAGTAGAAATGAAGGAAATGAAAAAATAGATTAGCATTTGTGCAGGAGAAAGGGTGGGAAGAGGTAGTCAAGATAACTATGGGAACTGGTAGGTTTCTAAAAGTTGTCAGCTAACAGTTTGTCTCCAGAGATGGAGACAGATCAAGAAAGGGGAGGGAGGTGTCAGAAATGGACCAAGTGAATTTAAGGACAATGTGGAAGTTGGAGGCAAAGTTGATGAAATTGATGCGCTCAGCACTGGTGCATGAAGCAGCACCGATGTAATTGTCAATGTAGCACCGGAAGAGTTGGGGAGAATTACCTGGGAAGGCTTAGAACATGGGCTGTTCTATGTAGCCAATGAAAAGGAAGGCATATCTGGGACTCACGTGGGTGTTCATGGCTACTCTGTGGGTTTGGAGGAAGTGGAAGGAGCCGAAAGAGAAATTGCTGAGAGTGAGGACCAGTCCTGCAGACAAAGGAGGGTGGTGATGGAGGGGAACAAGTTGGGTCTCTTGTTGAGAAAGAAGAAGAGAGCTTTAAAAGGTACAAGTCACATAACTCCAACGCCTTACAGAATAAAAGCACTGTTTGACATTGAACTGAGCAACACACAACAGGAAAAGCTCCAGTTTCAAAATTATGTATTGAGTAAGCTGATTCACTATGTTTAAGCATGATAAAATAAATAAGAGTTGGGATGATAGCAAGTAGAAAATATCTAACTAGTCCCTCCTTGCTATGTCCAACTACTGCCAGAGACTGTATTAATGTTGTCACAATAAGTTAAGCTTTTATAGTCAACTTGACTGGAGAAGATCCAGAAGATACATATGCATATATAATTAAATATAACTCAGTAAAAAAATGGAAACCCTTAAAATCAGTTTTGGATATGACTGATATAGAAATAATGGAATCCAAATACTGTACAAAATACCTAAATGTATCACTCATAAGGAATTTAGGAAGTACTGTATCTTTTTTTTACAATGAGTTACAAAAACATGGAACAAATTGTCATATGGAATAATTAAGTAGACAAAATTCATGCATTTAAGGACAAATGTGAACAAGAGAGAAACTGGCAACTCTGTAATGCTACATTGGGATCCTAGAACATTTGTAAGGTTGCGCAAGGCAGGAAAGCATTTTGATTCAGTAAATTAATCCTTGCCAGACACAGCGGTATTACAACTGAAAGTTGGACAGACATTAATAGAAATGTATGTGTAACTGAGTGACAATTACTGTCAGTGACAAGAGGGAAACTTTAAAAAATGCTATCATTGTAAAATATCATTCCACACAGAAATTGTTTGGAAAGAACAGTTCAATCTGACCAACATTAAACTGTGTCAAGTGACTGACTTTAGGTTGAGTCTGGACACGTGTGCTCAGAGGTACTATGAAACTAAGAAAACTACTGGTTTACCAACTCTGCAGACAGCAAATGATAAGACATTTCCTTTCCATTTCTTTAACAACCTCTGTAACTTTCTCTTCGGACTGCTAGAGGAGTGAAAAACTATGGGAGCCTAGTGGAACTATAGGAATATTGTATATTCCTAAGAAAATATCCACTTTACTAAACAGTCCTAGACCTGGTGCATTATAGCAAAGTAAAAGTTGATTCAATGCTGATATCAGTGTCATCAACTAGAATTTGGAATAGTAATGAGCTTTAATTTCTTTTTTTAAATATAGGATTTAACATGAAGCTGCACAGCAGATGAAGCAGAAAAATGTTGAGTTGTTGAAATGTTGGATATCTAAATAACTAGCACTGAATGTACCTACTTTATGCTGGAACAAATTCACCACATGGCATAAGTTTTACAGTTATGTAACACCCACAAACAACATTCATCTGATAGTCAAAATATACAGATCCGGGGGAATAAATGCATGTGCAGTTGCAAGAAAAAGTTTGTGAATCCTTTCAGCATTAACTACTCATAAAATGTGGTCTGATCTTCATCTAAGTCACAATAGTAGACAAATACAATCTGCCTAAACTAATAACAATGTTAGCTTTCACACCTTTATTGAAAACATTGTTTCATCATTTACAGTCTAGGTTGGAAAAAGTATGCAAACCCTTGTACTTAGTAAATGGCAGAACCTTCTTTAGCAGTAATAACCTCCACCAAACGTTTCCTGTAGCTGCTGATCATACTTGCACAACAGCAAGGAGGAACTTTAGACCATTCGTCCATACAATACCGTTCTGGTTAATCAATATTTCTGGGATACCTTACATGAACAGCCCTCTCTGGGTTATGCCACAACATCTCCATTGGGTTAAAGCCTGGACCCTGACTTGGACATTCCAAAACATGGATTTTCTTCTTTTTAAACCATTCTGTTGTTGATTTACTCTTGTGTTTTGGATTATTGTTTTTTTTTGCATCATCCAGCTTCTATTAGGTAATTGGACTACTACCCTTACATTCTCCTGTAAAAATGTCTTGATACAATTTTGAATTCATTGTTCCCTCAAACTACTGGAAAGGATTCTTAAGGATAGGATCTGCGAGCATTTGGAGAAGTACAGTCTACTCAAGGATAGTCAACGTGGCTTTGTGAAGGGAAGGTCGTGCCTCACGAGCCTGAGTTTTTTTGAAGAGGTAACAAAAGAAATTGATGAGGGTAGGGCGGTAGATGTGGTCGACATGGATTTTAGCAGGGCATTTAACAAGGTCCCCCACGAGAGACTCATCCAGAAAGTCATGAGGCATGGGATCAGTGGAACCTTGGCTGTTTGGATAAAAAAAATTGGCTTACAGGAAGAAAGCAGAGGGTAGTAGTGGAAGGAAAGTATTCTGCCTGGAGGTCAGTGACTTGTGGAGTGCCGCAGGGATCTGTCCTGGGACCCCTGCTCTTTGTGATTTTTATAAATGACCTGGATGAAGAGGTGGAAGGATGGGTAACTAAGTTTGTGGATGACATGAAGATTGGAGGAGTTGTGGATGGAGCTGTAGGTTGTCGAAGGTTACAAAATGATATAGACAGGATGTAGAGTTGGGCAAAAAAGTGGCAGGTGGAGTTCAATCCAGATAAGTGTGAGGTGATGCATTTTGGAAGGACAAACCAGAAGGCTGAGTACAGGGTTAATGGTCGGTTACTTAAAAGTGTGGATGAACAGAGGGACCTTGGGGTTCAAATCTATACATCCCTCAAGGTTGCTGCACAGGTTGATAGGATAGTTAAGAAGGCCTATGGGATGTTAGGCTTCATTAATAGGGGGATTGAGTTCAAGAGTAGAGAGGTCATGTTGCAACTCTACAAATCTCTGGTGAGACTACACTTAAGAGTATTGTGTTCAGTTCTGGTCACCTCATTATAGAAAGGATGTGGAAGCTATGGAGAGGGTGCAGAGGAGATTTACCAGGATGCTGCCTGGATTGGAAAACAAGTCTTATGAGGCAAAGTTAGCAGAGCTGGGACTTTTCACTTTGGAGTGCAGAAGGATGAGAGGGGACTTGATAGAGGTCTACAAGATTATGAGAGGCATAGATAGTGTGGGTAGCCAGTACCTGTTTCCCAGGGCACGAATACCAAACACCAGAGGGCATATGTACAAAGTTAAGGGAGGGAAGTTTAGGGGAGACATCGGGGTAAGTTTTTTTTAATAATACAGAGGGTTGTGGGTGCCTGGAATGACTTGCCAGGGATGGTGGTGAAGGCTAAAACATTAGGGGTATTTAAGAGCCTCTTAGACAGGCACATGGAAGGAAGAAAACTAGAGGGTTACGGTGTAGTGTGGGTTTAGTACTTCTTTTTAAGGTATATATAGGTCAGCACAACATCGAGGGCCGAAGGGCCTGTACTGTGCTGTAGTATTCTAGTGTCTAGTGTCTAGTATTGTAAGCTGTCCAGGCCCAGAGGCAGCAAAGCAACCCCAAACCATGATGCTCCTTCCACCAGCTTCACAGTTAGGATGAGGTTTTGATGTGCAGCGCCTTCTTTTCTCCAAACACAGCAGTATGCATTTCTGCCAAAAAGTTCAATGTCTGTCTCATCTGTCTACAGAACATTGCCCAAGCAGCATTGTGGAACATCCAAGTAGTCCTTTGCAAACTTAAGACGTGCGGCAATCCTTTTTTTTTGGACAGCAGTGGTTTCCTCTGTGATGTCCTTCCATGAACACCATTCTTATTCAGTGTTTTTCTTACAGTGGACACATGAATAGAGACTTTAACAAGTTTTAGAGGTTTCCGCAGGTCTTTTGCTGTTACCTTTGGGTTCTTTTTCATGTCCTTCAGCATTGCACATTGTGCTCTTGGTGTGATCTTTGCAGGATGCCCATTCCTATGAAGAGTAGCAACAGTACTGAATTTCCTCCATTTGTACACAATTTCTCTTACTGAGAACTGATGAACACTCAGGTCTTTAAAAGTGCTTCTGTAGCCTTTTCCAGCTTCATGCATCTTTACAATTCTTCTTATAAGGTGCCCTGAAAGTTGCTTTGATTGAGGTATGGTGCACATGAACAGATCTTTCTTGAGAAGAGCAGGCTCTGTCAGTAACCTGACATGGTGTGTCTTTTTATATATATGGCAGGGCACGTGCACAACCCACACCTCCAATCTCATCTGATTGACTGGAACACCCGACTCCAAATAGTTTTTATAGAAGGCACGAGCCCAGAGATTCACATACTTTTTTTAAACCTAGACTATGATTGTTTAAATGACATACTAAGTATCGACGAGAAGTAGTACAATTGTTTTTGTGTGCTATTATTTTAGGCAGATTCTGTTTGTCTAATATTGTGACTTAGATGAAGATTAGACCTCATTTTATGAGTAATTAATGCAGAAAACCAGGCAGGTACGTGCAAAGGACACATACAAAATGCTGGAGGAACTCAGCAGGCCAGGCAGCAACTGTGAAAAAAGTAGTCAACGTTTCCCGCCGAGACCCTTTGGCAAAGGATTCACAAACTTCTTCTTGCAACTGTACACACAGCAGAAATTGGTTCCTATGAACTGGAGAAGGGGAAATGTTAGTAATGTTATTGATCTTAAGTTTTCAAATTCATGGTGTGGGCTAAAGGATCTATCAAAAGATGTGTTTCCCCCCTCTTGCTTGCTTTGTTTGAGAAAATGAAAAGTAATTAGCTGCATTTGTTGTTCAAATTTGTAGATGAAAGTTTTGGAGTTTTTGAAGTATTAAATACTAGCTTTAAGAGGGAAGGTTTAAAATGGTTTTGGTTTGTTCAGTACATATACCTTCATTTGGTTGCTTCACTCAGGAATCTTCCAGGTTTTATTCCCAAATTCAATTGAATAATTGAAATTAAAGCAGGCAAAAACAGAAAAGTTGCATATTTAATTTCCTCATATATAGAAAACCCTGAAGCGGTCTACAGCTATATATCTGCACATGAGCAAAACTATAAAGCATCTGCTTCTTTAATTTTAATTGTGGAAAGGAATATTGCTTAACTTCTTCAGAGAACAGGAAATAGTACAACAGTCAACAATCCAGTTTACAGTTTGCCCTTGATTGAGTTAATGTGCAGATTTTTAATCTTCAGAATTTTGTCTGCAGTTTTTATTGCTCCCAACTATAGTACCTTTTAAGCATTTAACTAACACCTAATTACTAATATGTGATAATCAATGCTTCCTTGTGGCAGGCAATTTATTTTCTGATAATTTTACCTGAAAAGATCTCCGTTAATATAAAAGGAACTCATTATGGACGTCAGGATTGTGTAGACAAACCACTCTCCTGTGAGTACATGCTCCACTGTAGAGAGAGTTAAATACACCAAGTTCCTGGGAGTTCACGTCACGGATGACCCCATCTAGCCCTGAATATCATTTCCCTGTACAAGAAGGGACAGCAGTGCTTCCACCAACACCCCCTCCCAAAACTTACATTTTACAGGAGCGCCATTTAGAGCATCCCAGAAAGTTGCATCTCCATCTGGTATGAGAGCAGTCAAGCAAGGGACCAGAAAGAAGTCTCTACAAAGGACTGTGATAACAGCTGAGAGGATCATAGGGGTCTCCCTATCAACCATCTGGGACATTTATCAGGAGCAATGCAAAAGCAGGGCCCTAAATATTATTAATGATCCCACCCATCCCATTCAGCATTGTCTTTGATTTTCTACCATCAAGCAGGAGATTACAATGCATAAGAACAACAACGGTCAGGATGAGAACGTTTCTTCCCCCAGGCCATGAAACTTCTCAACTCCTGGCCACAGTACATTCAAAGTGTCACTTAATCTGCTCCATACCTTCCAACATTTAAGGTTAATGTACTTTGGTTTGTTATTTGTGTGTGATTCATCTGTAGATTTTATCTGAAGTCATTGTGTGTTATGTGTACTACTGTGCTTTACACTCTGGTTCAAAAAAAACTTCGTCTTGTTTCTAAATACATTACATGGTTATATACATGCATATAGTTAAATGACAATAAATTTCACTTGAACTTGATTATAGGCCCCCTTTAAAGAGACTCTATGCACTTTTATTTTGCTCAATCTGGACTGATTAATACAAGAACAGCAGAAAATATACCAGTACTAAAGACATCAGTAAACCTTTGCTTTGTAGTCTTCAACAGCTTCTAGCATATTACATTATTCCAATTATAACAGTTATGAGTTACTTTGGAAGAGTTTAGCTTGGTAATTTTTTTTTTAACAATATCAAGCACAAGATACCACCTCCCACATTGCCAAAGAACCTTCTGATATTAGCATTCAGATTGAGCCCGGTGGATTCAATTATTCATTCTTTCTTGGTACAAAACACTAATTTAGCATGATTCAATTTATAATGATATTAAAAACCACACCAGACAAGCCTTAGGAAAGTACTTTAATATAAATTTTCAAAATCTGATAAGGTTTTGGGAGGGACAGGTAAAGATTGGTTTCAACTGCTGTCAAATTAGTAACAGAAAATGTCTATCATAGTGAAGTGTATTTCAGAGTTGTATGGGGATACACATGCTTTGATAATAAATGAACTTTTAAAATGTGGAGGATATTAAAATAGGGAAAGCTTCACAAATGATTATTACAACAGGTACATTTAAATTAGAGTGGAAATTTAATTGAGAAAATAAAGCTAAGGAAAAAAGGGAAGAGTGATGTGAATGGCATTCAAGAAAACAAGCAGCAAGAGATAAAGTTGGCATTACAAATTGATGACATTCATCATATTTCAGGGGACCAGGTCCCCTGGTCCTGATGAGATGCATCCCAAGGTGCTGAGGGAATTGGCGGAGGTTATAGTAGACATGTTGGTAATCATTTACCAAAACTCTCAGACTCTGGGCAGGTCCCAGCGGACTGGAAGACAGCAAGTGTCACGCCACTTTTTAAAAAAGGATGTAGGCAAAAGACGGGCAAATATAGGCCAGTTAGCTTAACATCTGCAGTCAGGAAGATGCTTGAAGCTGTCATTAAGGAAGAAACAGCGGAAAACATTTAGAAAGGAGTGGTTCCATTAGACAGACGCAGCATCGATTCAGAAAAAAGGACAGGTCCTGTTTGACAAACTTACTGGAGTTCTTTGAGGACATAATGAGTGCAGTGGATAGAGGGGAACAGGTGGATGTCGTATACTTGATTTCCAGAAGGCGCTCGATAAGGTGCTGCACAAGAGATACGGATGCATGGAGTCGGAGGAAGTGTATTGGCATGGATAGTGGATTGATTAACCAATAGGAGGCAGGGAGTTGGTATAAATGGGAGTTTCTCCGGCTGGCAGTCAGTGGTGCGTGGGGTGCTGCAGGGGTCGGTGTTGGGCCCGCAGCTGCTTACCATTTACATTGATGATTTGGAAGAGGGGACTGAGTGTAGCGTAGCAAAATTTGCTGATAACAATAAACTGAGTGGAAAAGCAAATTGTACAGAGGATGCAGAGAGTCTGCAGAGGGATAGGTTAAGTGAGTGGGCCAAGGTCTGGCAGATGCAATACAACGTTGGTAAATGCGAGATCATCCACTTTGGAAGGAGTAACAGAAGAGCAGATTATTATTTAAATGGTGAAAGATTGCAGCATGTTGTTGTGCAGAGGGACTTGGGAGTGCTTGTGCATGAATCGCAAAAAGTTGGCTTGCAGGTACAACAGGTTATTAAGAAGGCAAATGGAATGCTGGCCTTTATTGCTAGAGGGATTGAATTCAAGAGCAGGGAGGTCATGCTGCAACCATACAGGGTACTGGTGAGGCCGCACATGGAGTACTGTGTGTAGTTCTGGTCTCCATATTTTAGAAAGGATACACTGGCTTTGCAGGCAGTGCAGAGGAGGTTCACCAGGTTGATTCCAGAGTTGAAGGGGTTAACCCATGAGGACAGATTGAGTCGACTGGGACTATACTCTCTGGAATTCAGAAGAATGAGAGGGAATTATAGAAACATACAACATTTTGAAAGGGATAGATAAGATAGAAGTAGAAAAGTTGTTTCTATTGGTAGGTGAGACTAGAACTAGGGAACATTGCCTCAAGATTCAGGGGAGAAGATTTAGGATGGAGATGAGGAGAAACCGTTTTTCCCAGAGAGTGGTGAATCTGTGGAATTCTCTGCCCAGGGAAGCAGTTGAGGCGTCTTCACTAAATATATTTAAGATACAGTTAGATAGATTTTTACATAGTAAGGGAATTAAGGGTTATGGGGAAAGGCAGGAAGATGGAACTGAGTTTACAAACAGATCAGCCATGACCTTATTGAACGGCAGGGCAGGCTCGGTGGGCTAGATGGCCTACTCCTGCTCCTATTTCTTAATGTTCTTATGTCTGAAATACCAATTTCTATAATTGCCAAAGATTCCTAGCATCAGTATACCTTTGTTGAGAGCAGAACAATGAGAAAAAATGTAATTTGTCAGAAAAGTAACTACTCCAGCAGCCTTCTTTCCAAATAATAGTGAAGACATTGTTGGGATATTAGAGTGTATCCAAATCTTCTAAAAACATCATCGGGTAAAGTAGTAAGTCACTGATCAAGAGAACCCAAGTTTAATCATATGAAAATAAAAACAAATATTAGATGTGTCATTTACATGAATAAACAATGTAAAATTTAATGTCACAGACATTAGATTGCTAACAATGCATGAATCACAGTTACTCTTATGGTGGATTTCACACTAACACATCTTATGTTCGGTGACATTTGCATAGTTTCAGCAGTAGGTAGCCACTTTCTTTCAAAGGTGTAAGTAAGCAGTAGAGGATAGAGTTTAAAGCTTATTGTCAATTTTGACAGAATGTGGGGAGTTGAGGGAAGCAAAAACATTATAATTTAGCCCCATGAATACTTCAAATGCTCAGTTTAAAAACAGTGAGCATTATCCACTATCCAGTATGAAATAGAAATTGTATGTTACCCATGTTATATCCAGAAAGAGACTTGAGACTGCAATGTCTCATGAATCATGGTCAATTTTTGAAAGAGAAGGTGGAAGCAAATTTGAATATCTAACTAAAACTAATTTTGATTTTCTCTGAATACATATATGAATGATCAAAGTCTAGTTCAAAAGCAAAACAGTCCACTTTCTCAGTCAGTCATCATTTTACTTTTTTGTCTCAATCCCACTTAACTGTGCTTGGCTTTCTCCACTATTCAAAGGACAGCTATCTTTTGATTTGACCTTCAACAACTGCCAGAATGATTCTGACAATGCCATCCTTCGAGCCACCTTATATTTTGGTACCATTCATGTTGAGGGGCTCAAAACTGCTCGCAATACTCCAAGTTGGTCCGACCAATGCCTTACAAAGTCTCAGCACTACATCCTTGCTCTTATATTCTAATCCCCTCAAACTGAATGCTAACATTGCATTTGCCTTCCTTACCACTGACTCAACCTGCAAGTTAACCTTCGGGGAATCTTGCACAAGAATTCCCTAGTCCTTTTGCAACTCTTAATTTTGAACTTTATTCCCATTTAGAAAATATTCCATGTCTGTACTCCTTCTGCCAAAATGCATGACCATACACTTCCCTACACTATTTTCCATCTGCCACTTTTTTCCCCTTTTTTTATATCATCCACAAATTTGACCACAAAACCATCAAATCAATCATCCAAATCATTAACATATACCATTAAAAAAGCATTCCCAACACCAACCCCTGCAGAGCACACTACTAGTCACTGACAGCTAACTAAAAAAGGCCCCTTTTATTTCCACTCTTTACCACCTGCCAGTCAGCCAATATACTATGTGTGCTAGTATCTTTCCTATAATACTATGGGCTTGTAGATGTTAGGCTGCTTCATATGAGGCACCTTGGCAAAGGCCTTCCGAAAACCCAAGGACATAAGGTCCATGAATTCTCCTTTGTCTATCCTGCTTGTTACTTCCCCAAAGAATTCCAACAGATTTTTCAGGCAAAAATTATCCTAAAGGAAACCATGCTGGCTTTGACTTATGTTATCATGTGCCTCTAAGTACTCTGAAACCTCATCATAATGGACTGCAACATCTTCCCAACCAGTGAAATCAGGGTAATTTTGCCTTTCTCATACCTTTGTAATTCCTCTTACTCCACTGTAATAAATATACATCTGACTTTAGCTTCTCCCTCTCAAACTGCAGAGTGAATTCTATGAGCTAGTAAGAGATTTGAAAGTGGGAGGGGGAGGGGGAGATCCAAAATGATAGGAGAAGACAGGAGGGGGAGGGATGGAGCCAAGAGCTGGACAGTTGATTGGCAAAAGGGATATGAGAGGATCATGGGACAGGAGGCCCAAGGAGAAGGGAAAGGTGGGGGGGGGGGAACCCAGAGGATGGGCAAGGGGTATAGTCAGAGGGACAGAGGGAGAAAAAGGAGAGGGGGGGAGAGGAGAGAGAAGGAGAGAGGGAGGAGAGGGGGAGAGGGGGAGAATGTGTGTATATAAATAAATAACAGATGGGGTACAAGGGGGAAGTGGGGCATTAGCGGCAGTTAGAGAAGTCAATGTTCATGCCATCAGGTTGGAGGCTACCCAGACGGAATATAAGGTGTTGCTCCTTCAACCTGAGTGTGGCTTCATCTTTACAATAGAGGTGGTCATGGATAGACATATCAGAATGGGAATGGGATGTGGAATTACAATGTGTGGCCACTGGGAAATCCCAGATTTGTATACACACATTCTTTCTCCCTCTCTCTCTCTCTCCTTTTTCTCCCTCTGACTATTCCCCTTGCCCATCCTCTGGGTTCCCCCCCTCTCCCTTTTCCTTCTCCCTGGGCCTCCTGTCCCATGATCCTCTCATATCCCTTCTGCCAATCACCTGTCCAGCTTTTGGCTCCATCCCTCCCCCTCCCGTCTTCTATCATTTTGGATCTCCCCCTCCCCCTCCCACTTTCAAATCTCTTACTAGCTCTTCCTTCAGTTAGTCCTGACAAAGGGTCTCGGCCCGAAACGTCCACTGTACCTCTTCCTAGAGATGCTGCCTGGCCTGCTGCATTCACCAGCAACTTTGATGTGCGTTGCTCGAATTTCCAGCATCTGCAGAATTCCACGTGTTTACGAGTGAATTCTATCATATTATGATCACTGTCTCCTAGGGGTTCCTTTACTTTAAGATCCCTAATCAAATCTGATTCATTACACAACACCCAATCCAGAATTTCCTTTCCCCTGGTGGGTTCAACCACAAGCTGCTCTAAAAAGCCATCTCGTAGGCATTTTATAAATTCCCTCTCTTGGGATCCAGCACGAAACTAATTTTCCCATTGAACCTGCACACTGAAATCCCCCATCCCCATGACTATTGGCAGCATTGCCCTTATTACATGCCTTTTCTATCTCCCATTGTAAATTGATTATCGAGTTCAAGGATTTGGAGGCTTTGGAGTGGGTGCAGGAGAAGTCTGTCAAGATGCTTCCTAGGTTTGTCAGTACTGTCAAAAAAAAAAAGATTGGACAAAATGATTTATTCTGGAGTGTAGGAAGCTGATAGGCCACCCAACAGAAATAAATAAAATGATGACAGGCATAGATAAGGTAGATAGTCAATCAGTTTTCTAGGATGAAAGTGTTAAATACAAGAGGACAGAGTTTTAAAGTGAAAGGGCGGAATTGTAAAGGAGATCTGAGAAGCAAGTTTATTTTAAAATATAGAGAGGGGCATTTGCTGGGACTTGATGGCAGGGGAATTGGTACAAACAAATATGATAACAGCATTTAAGGAGTAAGACAGGCAGATGAACAGGCAAAGAATATATGGATATGGATCTTGTGAACGCAGATTGGGTTAAGTTAGATTGGCATCACAGTCAGTGCAGACATCACTTGACAATGTGTATGTTCCTGTGCTATACTGTTTTATGTTCTATTTTGAGTATGCATTTATATATTTTTTCACCCCATTTTCACTGATCTGCTACTTACTTTTCCTTTTCTACCTACCCAAAGACAATGCGCTTTGACCAGTTAACTGTTTGCCAAATTCAATTAGTCTAAACAAATTTGATTAAATCTTAAAAAGTCAACTACTGAAGCTAGTTCCATTGCAAATATGAATAAGCCTGCATTGTTCTCTTAAAAAAAAAAGAAAGTTTGTGCTGGATTTATTCATCTCAGAACTTAATTAATATGCTTCTTCAAAAGGAACCAAACTTCTTAGT
The DNA here is from genome assembly GCF_030028105.1 of Mobula birostris. NCBI lineage: Eukaryota > Metazoa > Chordata > Chondrichthyes > Myliobatiformes > Myliobatidae > Mobula > Mobula birostris. The sequence continues at coordinate 65,396,950 of NC_092377.1, read as the reverse complement.
TACAATGTATTAAATCAGCCTAATACATCAACTATGTATAATACATTAGAAAGACTAGAGGCAAAACACATACCTTGTCATCAGCAGGACACTTGTACAAGTTCTGGAAAGTCGTATTGATGTTCTTGCAAAATCTGGGAGCAAACACATCCTTTTCTGGACCAAACTGATGACGAGATTGGCGCACAATTGAGTCGATAACATACAGCCCTGGGACTTTGTATTCTGGTTTACACTGTGAATATATATTTAAATACAAATGAAGTACTTCAACAAGGTTATGACTTATTTACCTTGGAACATTATAGCTACTTTTGCTACTGACTTGTGACCTACTGCATTGCATGCTGAGCAGCATAAAGTAGGTTGAAGCTCACAATTCCCTGTGTGCCATGTAATCACTTTTGTTTGTGCTGTCTAGGCTGTGCTAGCTCAATTTCTTTTGATAAGAAACAAAACAAAATAAAATAATCAAATGAAAAGATCACAACTGCCAGATTTGAAGTAGAATATTCACATCACTCAAAACACCTCCAATCCATCCCTTGGACAGAACTTGTAAAGTATCTTTTAAAAGCATAGTCTTTCACACTTCTGCACTGAAGAACAGAAATATTCCATGTAGTCAGTGCTACTGCTGATTATTTCGTTCTCATGACATTTCCCCCACTGAGAGTGTCATTCCAAAATGAAAAAATTCTTTGTTCCTAAGTGCTCCCACTTCATTACATAATCATTCTATTCTCTTAATTAAAAATCCCACCACCTAACAATTTGATTAGCAGAACAAGTGATGATATGAAAATTTTAAAAAATGCTAGGAATGCCCAGCAGAACAGGCAGCATCTGTGGAAAGAAAAACAGAGTTAACTTTTCAATGAGATCTCTTTAATCAGAACTGACACAACAGAAACATTAGTAATTTTAACATATGAGGAAGGAGGAACATATGCGGAGGTCTGTGACAGGAGAGAAGGTATAAGGAATTAAATGACAGGATTATGCAAAGGTGATGGTACAGGAAGAGGGGTATAAAAACACTGTTGGGTTTATAAAGATTTTCAAAAAAGAAAATGAAAAACTGGTATAGGAGGCTGCACAGTCAGCAGAGTTGAGAGTCACTTGCAGGATGAAGTGCTCACAGGAGGAAGCACAGCTGATGTATCTGTTGATTTATTCTGTGTAATGGATGCAAGCCTGTGCCCAGAAGTGAAACTGGAGTTTGAGTATGGGATGAAAATGAAATGGACGATGTGAAAAGCCAGTGGGTGGTGGTAATGGAAAAGAGAAGATGAAAAGTTAAAGCTGGTGAAATTTTAGTACAAGACCAGGAAATGCCACCACAGCAATCAATGTGCCTGAAAGTAGCAACAGAAAAGATCTGTATAGCATTAAAACAATGAATGCTCAATGTAGTACATAAATTTTTTCAAGATAAACCAAGCATGGACCCGGATTAAATAAAAATGTTGCTCAAACTGGTAGAGATGGCAGCCATGGATGGATTCTAGTTTAATCAGCAGTCAAGAGAAAACAGATTGCTGACAGCTCTCAGTCATTCTGAAGCTTGGGAGACGAGTGGACATTCATATTGAAAATGAGATTTTAGTGCCAGGAAAGAAATAACAAAAATGGCAGTATGAAATTGTTCTGTGAGGAAAAAATTAGCATTTTGGACCTCGAGAAGATACTGATTTGGACGATCACATGCATGGAGAACGCAGAGGGAAGACAGTCGGAGGTCACAACAATCTAGGATTCAATAGTTAAATCAAAATCTGAGTGAAGTAGAAGAAAGTGTTAGAAAATAGCATCTCTACTTTGTGGAAGCAAAATACCTATCAGAAAATAGCAAAACCTTTATCAACAGGTATGATGACAATCCTGACATTGGACCACAATGGGGAAAAAAAATGTTCAGAGGAAAGACAGCAAAAATGGATAGAAGTTTGCAGTGAAAAAATGTAGGAAAAAATGTAGAGGACAAACCCATTGAAGTTCAGATTTAAAGGGATTCATACAGTGAAAGGAAATAGTGGCTGGTCTCCTGGCAGAAGAAATGAGTATAAAAATAAGAGTTCAGTACTCATTGGGACTTCATTGGAAGTTCACTGGGACAGGGCCAGAAAATGAGGAATCCACAGATTGTGAGGATTGACCGTCTTTAGTCAGAGGAAGATCAATACTGATGGTTAAAATCATGATTAAAACTTGAGATTTAAATCATGGAAGAGGGTCAGAGGAAAATGGACACAAAAAGACATCTTAAGCCTGTGATTACTGACATCGCCACCAATAATATCTTGTGGGCCACAGCAACTTTGAGATACAGCAAGCTAGTGCTGCTGAAAGCAGTAAAGGTGAGCAAGATATAAGAAATGTGCAGAAAACCTGATGGACAAGAGAATTCTTCAAGTAGGACATTACTAGGATAAAAGAGAAATTAAGTGTGTGTGCGTATATATATATATATATATATATATATATAAAAAACCATGCACAATGCAAATGCAAGAATATGAAATTAAAAAGAATTGCTGACAGCCCTTGGGTCAACTAACATCTCGAGAGACAGAAGCAGAATTAGTACTTCAGACTTTTCACCTAAACCAGTAAACGCTGCAGCTCAAGACACTAAGATTCAAGGAAGTTGGAAGATAGAAAAATAGGCAACATAAATAAAGCTATATTTCTGCCATATTTGTGAAGCATTTATACAAGAGCAACTTTTTAAAATTTGATTGCAATGGCACTGATCTAAATTAATTTACTCCTCGTTTAAATATAGGGTTTCTCAGAGCAGAGCCAACAGGTTACTTTTTCTCTTTTTCAATTAAAATGGAAATACAGAATTTGGAAATTTAGCAATTTTCTACCATTTCCTTACTCTTCTACCTGCCAAATTTTCCCCTTCTGTTTTAATCCTGCTATCTGTGACATTTTGGTACCTACCCTTAATATTTTTTTGTTTCTTGCATTTTGCTCAACAGCAATAGAGGTAGTCCAATTTCAAATCACAAGATATACGGAAGATTGCATTGACAGCAAGAGAGCAGTTCTGTCTATTCAAAGCTTCATCATGGGGAAAGATAGGCAAGGACACACAGGAGAGATTCAAGGATGTGCCAAAACTGCACTGAAGAAATGCAATATTCCCACTGACCTCTGAAAATCGCTATCCCATTCCATTCAAAGTGAAGGATCAGCTTTTGGAAAGGTATTGAGAACACAAACACATGCAACTACAGCATCAATACAAATGGTAAAAGATGTGGATGGCCTGTTGAGCTATCCACCTCTCTATCAGCCCCCACCTCATTTGTGTAAAAAGATCAATGATACTCAAATGACTGTATTAGCCAGCTCAGAACTCAAAATGCCAGTGGATACCAGTGCAATTAATGCCCTGCTCTTCTGTCACAATAGGTTAATGGCAGAAGTAATCTCAATGGCTCTGCACATGGCTTTAGACCACCTAGACAAGACAAACACCTACGTCAGGATGCTGTTCATGGACTATAGCTCAGCATTTAATACCATCATTCCCACAATCCTGTTTGAGAAGTTGCAGAACCTGGGCCTCTGTACCTCCCTCTGCAATTGGATCCTCGACTTCCTAACCGGAAGACCACAGTTTATGCAGATTGGTGATCACATATCCTCCTCGCTGACGATCAACACTGGTGCACTTCCGGGTGTGTGCTTAGCCCACTGCTCTACTCTCTGTATACACATGACTGTGTGGCTAGGCATAGTTCTAATACCATCTATAAATTTGCTGACGAAACAACCTTTGTTGGTAGAATTTCAAGTGGTGACGAGAGGGCGTACAGGAGTGAGATATGCCAACTAGTGGAATGGTGCTGCAGCAACAACCCAGCACTCAACATCAGTAAGATGAAAGAGCTGATTGTGGGCTTCAGGAAGGGTAAGACAAAGGAACACATACCAATCCTCAGAGGGATCAGAAGTGGAGAGAGGGAGCAGCTTCAAGTTCCTCGGTGTCAAGATCTCCAAGGATCCAACCTGGTCCCAACATATCAACACAGTCATAAAGAAGGCAACACAGTGGCTATACTTTATTAGGAGTTTGAAGAGATTTGGCATGTCAACAAATACACTTAAAAACTTCTATAGTTGTACCACGGAGAGCATTCTGACAGGCTGCATCACTGTCTGGTATGGAGGGGCTACTACACAGGACCAAAAGAGGTTGCAGAAGGTTGTAAATCTAGTCAGCTCCATCTTGGGCACTAGCCTACAAAGTACCCAGGACATCTTAAGGGAGAGGCATCTCAGAAAGGTAGCATCCATTATTAAGGATACCCAGGGCACGCCCTTTTCTCACTGTTACCAGCAGGTAGGAGGTACAAAAGCCTGAAGGCACACACTCAAGTGATTCAGGAACAGCTTCTTCGCCTCTACCATCCGATTCCTAAATAGACATTGAAGTATTTCTGTTTTTTAAAAATCTATTCAACACACACAATTGATTTACTTATTTATTGTTTTATTTTATTAATTGTCTTATTTCTCTCTCTGCTAGATTATGTATTGCATTGAACTGTTGCTGCTAAGTTAACAAATTTCATGTCACATGCTGGTGATAATAAACCCAATTCTGATTCTGAATTCAGCACTGGGTTAGAGGCAGTTTCATCCGAATGAGCAAAAGGGATGTATTTTGTGCTGTGTCCTACAGCTTTTTATGAGCTCAAGTTGGTGTGTTTAAACAAGGCCACATTCTTATGATTGCACAAGTAAGCAATGTATTATAGCATTTATTTTGTTCAATGTTATTGCTAATTAGTATCAGTTAAATGCATTGTGTTTATTTTAAATTATTTCAATGTAATTCAAAGTTTTTTTAAAAATATCCTTATTACCAAGAATACATTTTTTTTCAGATATCTCCAAGTTAGAAATTTCCGAAGTATCATACTCTTCCTTTCCGGCGTTACCCCCACATATATTTTAGATACTATAATTAACCTTAACCCATGTCAGAAAGGTGTAACGGCTATTATTTATAATACTAGCATGAAACTTCCATTCGATAAGATTAGGTCCGATTGGGAAAAGGAATTGGGCTTTACTATTTTGGCGGATGACTGGGCGCATATTTTACAACTAGTCAATACTTCCTCTATCTGTTCCAAACATTCCCTAATTCAATTTAAAGTTGCTCATAGAGCACATATGTCTAAAGATAAATTAGCTCGTTTTTATTCTCATATTAACCCTCTTTGTGATAGATGTCATGGGGAGATAGCTTCCTTAACTCATATGTTTTGGTCCTGTCCTAGTCAGGAAACATTTTGGAAAGACATTTTTAATATTATCTCAAAGGTATTCAATACAGATATTTCTCCCCATCCCATTACTGCTACCTTTGGATTACCTAAAACTTCCAGTAATCTTTCCCCTTCAGCCCGTAGAATGACTGCATTTCTTAGTTTAATGGCAAAAAGATGTATTTTACAACATTGGAAGGAGATTAATGCCCCAACTACATTTTTTTGGTTTTCTCAAACGATACTATGTTTAAATTTGGAAAAAATCAGAAGTAATCTTTATGATACTTCAGTTAAATCTGTACAGACCTGGAGATCTTTTGTTCAATATTTTCATTTAATGTAACTTTTTTTTCTCTTTGACCATATTTATATTCCCTTCCTGGTTTTTAACTGTTATTAATGGAGGTCGGGTTTGAGGACGTGATTGTTTAAGTTGTTTAAGTCTACTTGGTACCTAGTTAGCCCATTGCTTTGCTTTTTAGGTTAGTTGCACTGTGGGTTTTTTTCTTCTCTTTATTGATATATATGGAAAATTAGTATACTACTATATTACCTCATTACTTTATAACTAAACTGCACTGTTTGTACTGTTTTTTTAATATATTAATATCTCTTGTAAATTTATATCGCAACAGTGCATTAGTTTCTATATGTTTTACCTTTTGTGTACTAATTCAATAAAAAGATTTAAGAAAGAAAGAAAAAATATCTTTAATTATCACAGACACCGAGAAATAATTAAACTTTTTTTTTTAAAACAGCAAACTGTCAAAAAACTATTAGGACAATCCTTCCTCTCTACCATTCAGGGCCCCAAACAGTCCTTCCAGGTAAGGCAACACTTCAACTGAGAGCCTGATGGGGTCCTTTACTGTGTTCTGTGCTCCTGGTGTGTCCTCTTCTATATATCCGTGAGATCCAACGTACATTGGGAGACCGTTTTGCCAAGCATCTACGTTTTGTCTGCCAGAACAAGCAGGATTTCCCAGTGGCCATCCATTTTAATTCCACCTTCCATTCCCATATGTCCATCTATGGCCTCCTCCACTGTCCAAATAAGGCCACACTTACGTTGGCTAAGAACACCTTGTATTCCGTTTGGGTAGCCTCCAACCTGATGGCATGAAGATCGATTTCTCACACTTCCAGTAATGCCCCCCTACTTCACCATTTCCCATCCCCTTGTCCCTCTCTCTCATGTTATCTCTTTGCCCGCCGATCACCTCCCTCTGGTGTTCCTCCCTGCCTTTTGCTTTCTTCCATGGCCTTCTGTTTCTTTCACCAATCAACTTCCTCACTCTTTGCTCCATCCCTCCCCCTCCAAGTCTCAGCTATCGCCTGACGTTTCACTCTCTCCTCCCCCCACCTTTCAAATCTACTCCTCAGCTTTTCCACCCCCCCACCCCCAGTCCTGCCAAAGGGTTTCAGCCTGAAACTGTACTTTTTGTCATAGACGCTGCCTGGCCTGCTGAGTTCCTCCTGCATTTTTGTGTGTGTTGTTAGGACAATCTGTGGGACATGATAGTTCTCTCTGTGGGACGGTTCTGACAACAAACTATGGAGTGTGATTTAGGCAACTGGGCCTCAAAAGTTAAATGCAGCCATGGAAATACCAGAGAAAGCGAGACTGAGTAACCATTTAGATCAAGCCCAATCTGGTGTTAACTGAAGGAGCTTCATCACAATGAAGGGGTTATAAAATTCCAAAAATGTAAAACAGAGCCGTTATAAGACCATAAGACAAAGGAGCAGAAGCAGGTCATTCGGCCCATCGAGTCAGCTCCGCCATTTTATCATGAGCTTATGTGTTAAAGCTGCCAAAAAGATGAGCCAACTGCAGGAAAATTTATGGAAGTTATAAAATAGAAAGCCTCAGATTTCCAAGACAAAGGAAGGCCATATTGAGAAAGCACTACACCAGAAAGAAAAGCATGCAATTTTATGGAAAACTTATGTTTATTAATTGACTATTTCACAACCTCAATAGCCCCAAAATGGCTTTACTCAACAAAGCAATTTCTGGCTTATATTCACTGTTATAATATAGGAAAAGTAATAGCTAATTAACTAGGAAATCACAAAATATGATAATGACCAAATAATCCATTTTACTGATACTAATTGAGAGATTAACAAGGAAACCTTCTGCTCGATATATTCAAAATTCAGGATACAAGAAGAGATGCAACTTCTGCAACGGTGTTTCTTCCGTATACAGTATTCTTCCTCTACCAACTTTTCCATTATAAATTCATAAGTAAATGGGAATCCACAAGGTTCAAAATAATGCTGTGTGCTGTTCCTAAAAAAGTTTTTTTTCCCACAAATATCCAACAATCTTTGTAGCATGACTTCATCTTTTCCAAAGTTGACTGCAGTCAGGTATTTGTTTAATACCTACTGGATACTCTGAACTGATTGAGCAGTTAATTCTTGGATAACAAACAAAATTTTCACAATTTCCAATTAAAACACTTTTAAGTGAAGAATACATAATTGATTAAAAAACAATATATAGCAAATTTAAAAGAAATTTAAGACTCATTAAATCTTGAAATTCTTCAGAAAGAGAATTGCAATCCATACATAAAATGAGCTCCCTTTATAAAGCTAGATTATGGATTTATAAACAAATCATTTGCACTTACAGCAATTGATTACATTTTCCAGGGGTGTCACAGTAAGATAATTGAAAGGTACCTTTGATTCCAATCAATTCACATCTACAAGGTCAGAGAAGATGCTGTAAAGTAGAACCAGTCAACAGCTCTAATGGAGACCTAATGCTGACACAAAGGGTAAAACAACCCCTTCTGTGCTGTAAACAATCTATGATTTTGTTTGATTTTATTGTTCTAGTCAGGAACTGTGTAGCCTATGCAGTACAGCAACTTCAGGACACCATACTAAACTAAATGCAAACAAAATTCCAAAGTTGCTTTCAGTGTAATGACAGCAAACATCCAGTAATACAAGCACTAAACAGGGGCTAAAGCATCAGGGTATAATTGCCTCTAATACAGCTCATACGATTATAGGACCTCAATTTTGTGACCCTACAAATCATCTGCAATGGAAACTCCAAGTTCCAAGCACTACTCCAAAGATCTACCCAATCCCTTGCCCTCAGATCAAAAATTCAAAATTTGCAGGACTGAATTCAAGTAAAATATCTAAGGAGATTTTATACACATGGAATTAATGTACCTGCTTAAGACAGTACCCATTTATCAATTGCTCTTGTAGCTAAGCGAATGCATATTGATTTCACTAACTTATTTATGTGATAAGTTTGTAATAATTGACTTCTGTTTTCAAGATTTTCCATGAAAATTTGTTCTGATTTGCTCAGGTGAACACAATCTTAATGTTTTTTGTGTATAATAATTTTCTATTTGATGGTGCAGGACTGATAGCAATATCATGTTTTGAATCTATTAAGCATAAAAATATCTAGCAAATGAAAGTAATTTTTTTCCAGCTCTCTTAAAGAACTTTAACCATTTTTGCCTAAGGACATATGCAAACAGTAATTCTTCTTTACAGGTGCTGGAATTTGGTTGGCAAAGCTTTATGCAACGATGTACGATCAATTTAAAACATACATCCAGAAACATGACAACAAAGTGTTTTGGGATGCATGATGAGCCAACAAACTGCACATGTCCTGGTTGTCATGTGCATACTAAATGGTTAAACTATGCTAGAGGGCTGAATCACAAAAAACAAACAAAATAATATTATTTCCTGAACCACCAGATTCAGGAACAGTCACTTTGCTCTCAACAATCAGACTCCTGAACCAGAGGGAATAACTTCACTCAACTTCACTTGCCCCATCACTGAAATGTTTCCGCAGCTCACTTTCAAGGACTCCTCAGCTCATGTTCTCAATATTTATTGTTATGTCTTACTTTTTGTACGTAGTGCCTTGGTTTAGATTTCTACTGTTAGCTGTGAGGTATTTTTATTTTAGCAGTTTTCTGCAAACACTGTCCTATTAGTAAACTTCATAGACTAATGTTTTAGCTTCAACTAAAGATAAGGAGCCATTTTGTCCAACTGAGGAATGTTGTGTCAGACAATTGGACTGGTCTTGGTACGTGTTGTAACTTGCTGCCCAGTGGGATATGATGAAAGATTCAAGAGAGCTGGGTGGGATCAGATTTCTGAAGGACAGTCATCTGGTTTGGGGCCTTTTGGCAGGGGCTGTGGAGCAGGGTACAAAGGAAGATGCTCACAGAATGCCATTCGAAGGAGAGACCCAATTGTAAGATATGCTTCGTGCAGACAAATAGTTCCAAGGAGGAAGTCCCAATCCTCTTAAGTTAGCCAATTTGTTTAAGACCGTCTTCCAGAGAAGTTCAAACTGTGGCTGGTGTCCTTCGCACAGAACCTGGGTTCAGCATGCAAGTAATCAAAGCAAAGCATCCTGACTACTTCAAAGATGAGCTCCAATGTTTATGCACACATTTGGACTAGTTTAACTGTAAAGGGCTCTTTTACTTTTCTTTTCCTGTTAACTGTTTGTTAAAGTTGAAATATTGGTGAATATAGTTCCTTTGTAATTTTATGCTGTTATTTTCCCAACAAACGATAACTTTGCATGGAGCAGTATATACACAGCACTCAGTAAAATTCACGTTCCTCTCAAGAACATTCCAACTTTCCCATTTGGTTGAATGCAAATCATACCAACCCTAGATATGTATTGCTTGTGGAAGCTGGCCTTCTCAACACTGAGTCATGTGGCTGTTTGCAGAGTTAGCTAACAAGCCAAGTTTGTGTACAAGCCCCAGTGACAGGGTTAAATGTATCTGCACAGTTTGTTGTCATTTGCACATTGGTTGAACTCTCAATTGGTGCAGTCTTTCATTGATTCTATGACGGATTTAGTACATTCCTGCAAGAAAATGAATCTCAGGTTTGTATATGGTGACATATGTGTACTTCTATAATAAATTTATTTTGAACTTTGATATTGTTACTTGCATTTATGTTCAAGCAACATCAAAGATCCCCACCAGCCAGCCAGGCACCTTTTTGCAATTACCTTCAAGTAGGAGGTAGTGAAGCCACGTTCTACATCCCAGGCTCAGGCACAGCCACTTCCTTTCAACTATTGATTCTTCAACCAACTGGCAAAACACTAATTACAATAGTTTAGCAACACTATGACTTCTCTGCATTAAAATGGATCTGTTCTAATTGTGCTTTCTTGTAAAAGTGCATATAGTTTGTTTTTCTTGCGAATGCTGGTTATATATGGTTTAAGATGGCACTGATGACTCTGCAACTTTTGGCTGGTGGCTAACAAAACAAAGAAAGCAACTAAATACTTTGTTAACCACACTTTTTCTTGCAAACAATCATTGCAAGTATTAGTCTGTAACTTCCCTTTGGACTTGGAGGCAATTTGCTGTGGCATTTCCGAGGCAAGGCAAGCTGGTGGGCCCATCTCTGAGAGCACGGAAGAGAGTGAAAGGTCAGGTACAGGCTGAATTGAAGCCACGGAATCCAAGCCGCAAAGTGTGTCAAGGCACTGAACACAATGCTCAAAGATTTACAGGCCAAATCAAGGCAGCACAGTCCGGTATATTCACACAGCAGAAGCCGTTGTTCAGATGGAGATCTACGCACTGGGCCAGACTGAAAAGATCAGTGTCAAGGCCGAAGGCAAAATACGGGCCAATTCAGGTCACTGGTGGAAATAGCAGAACCCGGTGGTCAGACGGAGAGTTAAGCTCTAGGCCAGATTGAAAAGGTTGGGAGTAGGGGCCCCAAGGCAAGTGGGGTCCACTTCAGATTGCTCTTCCATGGCGTTTTCTGAGCTCTGTGCAGACTTCAGTTCAAAAACACTACTTGCTTGTGACTTGATTACTGTTTGCATGATCTATTTTCATTGCACATTGGGTGCTTGATGGTCTTTTTTTAAAAAATGGGTTATTTTATTTCTTTTACAGGCTCTTTTTTATGGGCATGATGTGGTTTTTCTTCTCTGCACATTGAGTGTTAAGATAGTCATGTGTGTGTATATATGCACACACTCCCCCCTTTTTGGGTGTCTCTGGTTTGAGGCTGCCAGTTTGGAGACAAATTTTCAAGGGTGTATAATGTATACATACTTTGATTAAAAAAAAATGCTTTGAACTTTGTTAGGTGCTCTGATGCTGCTGCAAGTTTTTCACAGCACCTGTTCAGACATGTACTTGTTAATATAACAATAAAATTGACTTACTAGGGAAACATCTTCACAACATTTAGTCTCTCAAAATTATTACCTCTCATTCTTTAAACAAAACTCCTGACAGAAGTGGATCATTCTATTCAACTCCCTTATTCCAATAACTAAAAACTAGTGTACCTTCACTGTCTCAAATCAAATATATCATATACATAGTGTTCAAAATTGATACATGATCAGTTCCTCTACCCAGTTCACAATGACCTGCCACAATTCTCCCCTCCCCCAAACTCCTGGTTGCTGCTTGGATTTGTTCTCCAATTATTAGAACCTGATTTAGCGAAGTAAACTGAATGAACCACACAACAGCAGACTCTGCTCAGAATGAGACTCAAAACATATTCAACTAAAGGATTTCATGCCTTTTACTCAAAAATTCATTAAACTTTCAAGTAAAATTGTCAAAATACACTGAAATTAAATGTTAGATCTATCTTGCCACGACTACTGCAGCATTTTTGTTTCTTCTGTAAACTAACATATACAAATACTTGAAAAATATTTACAATGGCCTTCACAGATTTGTATCCACAAAATATACATAAGACAGCATGGCACCTATACAACAACAGATAAAAGTTCACCTTATGTGTGTAGGCATTACACCGAAAGGCATGCACATATGTACCTAGGATACATGCACACAAGCAAATATGTATGCATACATAAAAATGTGCATGTTCACAGAAAAGCTTTGATCTTCAAGTAATGAAGTTTCAGCTATAGTCCAAACACGAGAAAATCTGTAGTTGCTGGAAATCCAAAGCAACTCATACAAAATTCTGGAAGGACTCAGCAGGCCAGATAGCATCTACGTAAAAGAGTAAACAGTCGATGTTTCAGGCCAAGACACTTAATCAGGACTGCTGAAGGGTCCTGATGAAAGGTCTTGGCCCAAAATGTCGACTGTTTACTCTGTTCCAAAGATGCTGCCTGGCGTGCTGAGTTCCAACTGCAGTTTGTGTATTTTGTTCCAGCCAATAATAACCTGGCCATCTCAACTGATGAATTTTGACTGAGAAAGAATGAAGATAGAAAAGGAAATACAGTAAATTAGTTGCAAATTCAGATACAACTGAAAAGATTATACTTAGAACAAATACAGAAAATTTATTTACCAAAGACTGAATTACTTTTTTGTGAAAATGAGACATCACTGCTTCAATTGCTTCTTTACTCAGCTGGAGAGATTCAAAGGCACTGCAGTAATGATGTCCCAACACTTAAGATATTTTCACTTTTATATCCTGGTCCTAATTTTAATGGCAAATTTGCTAATTAATATACAAATAAATGCAGCAATTCCCTGAAATTCAGTTTAGAGTTTAGGAGCCAACTGCTTTTTCCAACGGCAGTGGCACAATATATCCAGAAAGTTCCTGAATTCATATTAAACCTGTTGCTGTTTGGGAGGCAAAATCTGGTTAAAATTACTGTTACACTTGCTGATGTTAAAGAACAACATCCTAGGATGTAACTCAGCATCATGGTCAAGGCAGAAGACAGGATGTGCCAAGACTGTTGTAAGAATAATTTTTCTATCAATCCACAGTAGCATAATCATTCATATAAGATGAATCACATTTCTGAAAATGCTTAACAGATATTTGTAAGTATAGTGAAGCTATTTTTGGTTTATCTTTGTACATCGGTAATTAACTCTGTGCTGGATTTTTCAAACCCTTCAAGAAGAGCTGTTCAAGAACAGGTTTTCGTAAGAAATAAACTATTGAATATTTTCACAAGACCAAGGCTGAAGGATCTTTGATTCTTCCTTAATTCATAAGCATACCAACAGTATTCAATTAATTTCTTCCATACAAAATACAATATTTCAAGTATGTTCCAAATGCTGGTGTATGGAGGATACTCCAAAGATGAAAAGCAACCAATTCATTAACTTTCATCCGCAGCTTTATTTTTATGTCAGGTCAACAAAATTGTAAGAATCAAATAATCTCTCAAAATTCAAAGCCCAATTGCCAGGAAATAATAGAAATAGGCAGTCTGTTTTTTTTTTAGCCAAAGCATAGCATCCTCTGTCATTTTCTTAATATCTCTTTTGCAATACAACCTTGGAAATTCCTCTCACTTGAAGTGTGTAACTACAACTGGTTCCCATAAATCTACAACTAACAATGCAGTACAGATCCAGTTTTTGAAATAACTGCAAAAGACCATACGTAGTAGCAACAAGTGTAGGCTTTTCTGCCCTTTCCTCATAACAATAATTTTCCTTAGGTGATTGGAAATCCACCTCGGACTTAAATATTTACAAAGACTCTGAATACCAAGGAGTTTGAAAGAACCACAAATCCTGAGGAAAAGAAATAGCAGTTTTAAATAATGCCTCTTTATTCTGAGATCATTTACTCTAGTTCTTGACTCTCCCAAGAAAGGAAACACGGTCAGCATTTACCCTTGCAAACACAAGGAAATCTGCAGATGCTGGAATTTCAAGCAACACACACAAAAATTGCTGATGAACGCATGCCAGGCAGCATCTATGGGAAGAGATACAGTCGACGTTTCGGGCCGAAACCCTTCATCAGGACTAACTGAAAGAAGAGATAGTAAGGGATTTGAAAGTGGGAGGGGGAGGGGGAGATCCATCTCCCTCCCTCTCACTATACTCCTTGCCCATCCTCTGGGCTCCCCCCCACCCCTTTCTTTCTCCCTAGGCCTCCCGTCCCATGATCCTCTCTCTTCTCCAGCCTCATATCCCTTTTGCCAATCAACTTTCCAGCTCTTAGCTCCATCCCTCCCCCTCCTGTCTTCTCCTATTATTTCAGATCTCTCCCTCCCAAATCTCTTACTATCTCTTCTTTCAGTTAGTCCTGACGAAGGGTCTCGGCCCAAAACTTCGACTGTAACAGCATTTACTGTCTCCTCCATGTTACAAGAAACTCGCCTCTCGTTCTTCCAAGCTGAGAATCATCCTAGTAAACCTTAAGTTACACTGCCTTCAATTAATCTCCAAAATGGGGAACCAAAACCACAGCCCTCTAGATTGATTTCACAAGTGCCTCATTTAGATGTAGCAAGACTTACCTACTTTTATAATTTTGCCTTCTTGCATTAAAGTGCCAACATTCCATTAGTCTTCCTTATTAACAGCTGCATCTTTGCATTAACATTCTTTGCCATGTGTAGCTTTTCTCTATTTAAATACTGTTCTTTTATTCTTCCTTCCAAATGAACCTCACATTCTGTAGCATTTGCCAACTTTTTGCCAGTCATTAAACCCAACAATACTTTTCAAAAACTATTTCTATCATCTTACCTTCCCACTTGTATCTGCGTTGTCACAAGTTCTTCAGTGAAAAATCACCCTCTTATCCCTACTGAATGCTTCCTGGCTGTTAACCAATTGTCAATCCACACCAATGTTACTCAGAAACATCAACATCCGTTTTTACCATTTAATCTCTTTTAAGGCACTTGGTTGAACACCACACACAAGTCCAAATACACCTACTACTTTTTAAATACTTAGGATCAGCCTTCCTCAAAAAACTCTAATAGATACAAATTCTCCTTCAGGAAGTCAGACTAACTCAACTGGATTATGATTTTTCAAATGTGCTTTGTTCCATCAATTTCAAACAAATAACAGGATAATCAATTTTTTTAACCTCCCTCCATTTTTGAATAAAAGGTGTCACATTGCAGTTTTCCAATCCTCTTGCACTTCTGAAGAAACTAAGGACTTTCAAACTATAGCCTATGCATCCGCGTCCTTATTACGTAAGACAAGGAAATACATGCCATCTAGCCCAATGGATTCCTCAGCCTTTAGCAAACCTTCCAATGATGGTTATGGTACTTAATTTACCCCAAAATGATCAGATGCTCAAAACATCTTTTGAAGTAAAGACTGATTTAAAATATTTAAGACATCTGACATTTTCACTTCCCCTGTAATAAATTTTCTCCAGTCTCCTTTTCAAAGGGGCCTTTGTTCACTGGAACCTCTTCCTTCATTTTCCAAATAATTAATGCAGCTCTTATCTGTTTTTAACATGTCATTAGTTTGCACTCAGTCCATAGTCTTTTTTTGTTCTCCTTTGCTGGATTCTAAATTCATCCCAATCTTCATGTCCTTTTGCTTACTTATACATTTTCTTTTAGGCTGAATTCACCTTCTTAACTATCTTAATTATCCACATTAATTTGTCCTGCAAAAAATTTGGAAGAGAAGCACACTTGATTCCAGCAACTGCACGAGCTCTTTAAGTAATTATGCCTCAGCTGGAATGGGATTGAAATTCTTTTCTTGGGTTTTTTAATAGAAGGACCAAACACTGGGATTTGTATATCCTATTAACACAAAATTTGAACACAAATGCAGAATCATGGCCTTTAAATTAAGCATGCTACCAGTGTGGATTAAGATGGCCAAGCCTCTTAAGACCATATTAAAAGTTCCAAAAGCAGATATTTTTAATCCTAAAATGTCTAAATGTTTACATTTTAAGAGCTAAACAACAAAAAGATTGCCTATATCCACACATCATAGTACCAATGCCTCAAGTTCAATCCTGACCTCTGGTGCTGTTTTTGAAGAGTTTGCACGTGCTCCCTTTGACTGCGTAAGATTTCTCCCAAGTTCTTATTTATACCAAATTCCAAAGATCTGATGGTTTCTAAGCTCATTAGACAATGTAAGTTGCCCCTACAATGTAGACTGCATGGACTTACAAGTGAACAACAATAATAAAACTAACTGCTGGAGGAAGGCGGTGTCTATACAGTGAAATGAACAGTTGACATTTTGGGTTATCCATGTCAGAAAGGTGCATCGGCTATGATTTATAATATTATGATGAAACTTAGGAAAGCTCCATTTGATAAGATTAGGGTAGATTGGGAACAGGAATTGGGGTCTATCATTTCTGTGGATGACTGGGGGCAGATTTTACAATTAGTCAATACTTCCTCTATCTGTGCTAAACATTCCCTAATTCAATTTAAAGTTGTTCATAGAGCACATATGTCCAAAGATAAATTAGCTCGCTTTTATTCTCATATTAATCCTTTTTGTGATAGATGTCCGGGGCAGATAGCCTCTTTAACTCATATGTTTTGGTCTTGTCCTACTCTGGAAACTTTTTGGAGAGACATTTTTAATATCATCTCCAAGGTATTGAATATAGATATCTCCCCTCACCCTATTACTGCTATCTTTGGACTACCTAAAATTTCCAGTAATCTTTCTCCTTCAGCCCGTAGAATGATTGCATTTCTTACTTTAATGGCGAAAAGATGTATCTTACGACATTGGAAAGAGCTTAATGCTCCAACTACCTTTTTTTGGTTTTCTCAGACGATATTATGCTTGAATTTGGAGAAAATTAGAAGCAATCTTTATGATTCCTCACTTAAATTTGAACAGACCTGGAGATCTTTTATTCAATATTTTCATTTAATGTAATTTTTTTTTCTCCTTTTTTTTTGCTCCATATTTATATACCCTTCTTGTTTTTTTTAACTGTTTTTAATGGAGGTCGGGAGTGAGGACGTGATTTTAAGTTTTTTTAAACTCTGCTTGGTTCCAAGTTAGCCCATTGCTTTGCTTTTAGTTAGTTGCACGGTGGTTTTTTTGGGGGTTTTTTTTTTCTTTTTCTCTATTGATATATATATAAAAATTAGTATACTATTATGTTACCTTAGTATGTTATGTTTAAATTACATTGTTTGTATCATTTTTTTTGTATTAATATCTCCTGTAATTTTATTATATTCTAACAGTGTATTAGTGCCTATATGGCTTACCTTTTTGTATACTTATTCAATAAAAAGATTTAAAAAGAAAGAAAGACATTTTGGGTTGAAACCCTTCACCTGGGTCCATATGAAGTGCCTTGATTCAAAACATCAAATGCCCATTTCCTTCCACAGATGCTATCTGACTCACTGAGTTCCTGAGTTTTGTTTTGCTCCGAATTCCAACATTTCTAGTCTCGTGTCAAGAACAATGCATTTTCAATAAATCTCCATGTAAGGCTGAAGACAGATTCATAGAAGTATTACATTAGCCTGTGTAAAATGAACCAAATATGGGATAATATGATAGGCATTTTATGCCACTGAGCCTCTCTATAACACTGTGGCTAATCTTTTAAGTCAAAAAATCATTTTTCTTATCTCCATATTCCTTAATACCCTCCAAGAAATCAATCCCTATTTTTAAAGCAACCGAGCCTCCATGGGACTCCAGTGAATTCTAAAGGCCCAATCCTGAATGCAAGTTTCTCCCATTTTAATCTTTGATGGTTTTCCTCACATTCAGAGATTGTTACATGCCAGTCGAAGACCCCTTAGGCAGAAGAACTATCCACCCTGTTGAGCTTTCTAAGAAAACAGTGAAAAGAATCATTTAACAGTCAACCAGTGCCTTTGGTATATTCTCTAATCGCATTATTTACTTGTACAAGGATGGATGAATAGTACGAAATCCAAGGAGAAATCTGACTCTTTTGCCAACTTGAATGCTCACAGATTGCAACAACCAATATGATGAAAGTAAAAGCAAAAAAAATGGCAGAATATGATGTAAATTATAGCCAGTTAATACACAGAACACCACTGTGTACTCTGGCCAAGTGTCTTTTGTCAGAGCTTGACTTTTCCCCCCTCTGTTTTAGACAACTCTGGAAAAAGTAAAGATCCCAGCTATTCTGATGGGTTTAAATGGAGCATAGGTTAAGAAATCAACTAAATAATACGAAGGTCAAAACAGGGATAAATTATGCATGCCAATGAGTTACAACTATTTACAAATACAAATTAATGAGAAATTTGGAAGTTCTTCCTTTGTGAGAATGTCTTGAGCCTTCAGAATAAATTCCAGCTGGAATAGTGAGTGCCGAATTTAAATAAAACTGTATGTGAGCAATGTTGTCAATATTTGGCTTACCCAATCTTCTACAGAAATTCCTCTCAAACCACTCCAGATGGTTAAAACCAGAACATTTCTCATCATGACTCTGCCTCCCAATTACAGACCATATCTACATGAAACTTGCACTGGACAATTATAACTTGATTTTAACTGACATGTGGCTGTTGTGTTTTACTATTTATTGTTATGTTTATTATTTACTGTTGCGTTTGTTATGTTATGAATGCACTGCTCCTGGGAAACGCTGTCTCATTCTGCCCTGCAGAGCTAGAATGACAATAATTTTTTTTGAATCTTGAATCTTGAACATTGCTGTAGAAAAGCAGGATCCACCATTAGTGATCCTCACACCCAGGCCATGCTCTTTTCTCGCTGTTGCCAACAGTAGAAGGTACAAATGCCTCGGGACTCAAACCACCAGGTTCAAGAACAGTTACTACCCCTCAACCATCAGGCTTTAACAAAAGGGTTAGGGCTAGGGTCTTATCTTGTTATTTCATGCTCGTTATTGATTCTTATTTATTATCTACATTTGCAGTTTGTTTACAGTTCCTGAGTTTACAGTTATTGTTCTACAGATTTGCTAAGTATGCCTGTAGAAAAAAGAATCTCAGGGTTGCATGTGGTGACATGTATATACTCTGATAATAAATCATACTTTGAAATTTGTTTCTTTTTTTTGTTTGTCTCAGATTACACAGCTGCAAGGTGGAAGGTGAAAATATCTGGGATTGAAGCTCCAAACACTGAAAGTGGAATAGGCTTGATGAAACAGTTGCTCTTTCTCTATATGTCAGCTTTGTATGTTTATAAAAACCATAGCCACCAAACAGTAACAGTTGATTTCTGTCCCCTCACTTGAGATCCATTCCTCTCTGAAAGATCACCGCAGAATTCCCGCAACATTTGGCTGAGATCCTGAACAGTACAAAGAACAAAAGCACAAAACTAAATGGAGAATTAGTTTGAGGAATGTGAAAGAAAGAAGTCAAATCCATACTGACAGTGATTTAACAAATAAATCAGTTGATTCAGATTTGAAACATTGCAAGCATCCCTATCAGCAAAGGAAAATGGTTAGTATATTTTGCCAAATGCCCAATGAGAAAATGGGCATTACAATGCTGTCCAGATCCAGATTTGATTTGATTTTTTAAAAAATCAAATGATTAAAAAACAATTATGTAAATGCAAGGGGAAAGTCCAGACCCATCATATTGGTACAGCAAGTTTTTAATCTGTGAAAATGACTTCATATCATGACCACACGCACATGTTGAAATGAAAAAAAAACAGAATCAAAATGTCTAAAAAAAAACTAAGAGATGTTGCCTCAAAATGAAATCAATATACATATTTAAGATTTTCACTTATATTGGTAGATTCTATTACTGTAAAATGTCTGATTAAACACTTAAGGTTTGCATGTCGATCATAAACAAAATGCTTACCCTTTGAATAAACTTTTCCACACTCTGTACCACATGTTTGTAGAACTGTAATATAAAAAGAAAAAAAATTAAATTGTTGAAAATAGTTGGAGAAGTTAACAAGGCAGAAAACACAAAAATCAAAAGTGATGTTAAAATCATATAAAACACTCACTTGATCTAATTTAGGGCATCGGAGATTAAAAGGTTGCAAAGTAGATTAATGGAGTCATAAACTCAAGGTTAACTTGTGGCTCAACTGGACAAGTAAGGGTTATGCTCCTTATGGTAGGAAATCATGAAGTTTTGATAAAGGTTACTTTAAGTTACAAAAGCTTATTTAAAAAAAAAATCAGCTGGCGGGAGGAGTAGGAGAATTGATCTTTACCACTAGCACTGCATACACGCAAAAATATCAGATGGTTGTATTCATTTTTATATTTTAATCTCCACGGATTTCAATGGAACTCGATCAAGAAGGATAATTAAAGGCTGATGCAACACCATCCATTGGTAGGGGTTCCCAATCTGGGGTTCACGGACTCCTCAGTTAATGGTAGAGGATCCACGGCATTAAAAAAAAAAGTTGGGAGCCCCAGTTTTAAGGCAAATATGTAAAGATGAATTTCTCCTGCTACTGCTTCTGATGGCTAACCAGAGGACATGCATTTAAAGAGACTGGTAAGAACCAAAAGTGGCTTGAGATAAATTATTATACTTAGCAAGTGTTTAGGATCAACAAGTTCTGCTTGACTGGGTTTTAGGAACAGATTTTACACTGAACATTGAACAATGAATTGGCTATCTAACAGAAAGAAAACTGTAGTGGGCCTATGAAAAAGCAGCTATTAACGAGCCACGAAGAACTGCTAAGTGTCTTTACTCGCTTAAAAGTTTAAAGAGATTCTACATGTTACTGAAGATTAACAAACTTCAACAGATGTATAGTTGAAAGCATTCTGATTGGTTGCGCAACTCCAATGCACAGAAATAAAAAGGATACTGAGAGTAGTGGACTTAGCCAGTTCCATCGCAGGTACAGCTCTCTCCACCTAAAGGACATCTACAGCAAGCAATGTTGTAGGAAGGTAACATCCATCACTAAGGACCCCCACATTCCAGATCATGCTTACTTCTCATTGCTTCCATTAGACAGGAAAAACACGAGCTAGAAGATCCACACCTTAAGTTTCAGTTACAGATTCTCTCCCACTCTCTAAAGTTGTGGATACAATCCAGTCCATCATAGGAAATTTCCATAAATTTGAGTATCATTAACATAAATTAACATAAACTAAATAAAGCAAAAATAAAGTTTGTAATTTATATTTGTAACATACTATGCTCCTGCTGCAAAAAGCTAATTTTCATGACATTCCCATTTCATGGATTGGTATGTATGCTCTTGACACACTTGAACTTGATATTCTTCAAAAGATCAGATAAGAACTTCTTTTACAGTCAAATGGCTCTTTCCTAAGCAATAGGAAAAAGCAACAACAAATTCTAGCTCATGAAAAACAGCAGGACATCTCAGAAACCTATGTTAAGAAGTTCTGATTATCTGCAAAGACATCGCAATAAGTGAAATAAAGTAAGGGAATGCAAAGCTAAATCAAGTAAATAGTTGAACAAAATAACAATTATTTCATTACATATTGTATCATATCCAACAATTTCTCTCCCATTTTGCAAACGTTGAACCTATGTACATATAAATATGCATCTGAAACATCAGGTGGGATAGATTTATGGCAGCAGTTAGGTTCTGCCATGTGGGAACTGATAACGGCTGTATTTTTGACCTGGGAACCGTCTGGGTTACACACATGAAACCCCCTTTTACCGGATGTCTCTGGAAACACCAATCGTTAGCCCGCCGCTAACAAGCCACTGGACTCAGTGGTGACAAATCCACCTTTCTCGAACTCCATACATCTAGGGTAGGTATGACTTGGGTCCCAATAGACCTGGAAGTTGGGATGTTTCAACCATCTACACCCCATGTTGAGCGAATACCATGTAAGTACTGCCCACTTGCAATTATCCATTGGCAAGAAATAACAGATCGTACATTGCATACAATTATAAAGAAGGTACATTTATGAATGTCAACTTAATCAGCTATTAAAGAAGAAAGAAAAAATAAAAGAGCCCATTATAGTTAAAACATTCAAATGTGCACCAGGTTGGAGCTCAGAACTTCCAAAAGCTGGATGTGTGCTTTTATTCACGGTGCCAACTCCTATTCACCGATCACCGGTAGAACTTTCCAGCTTGAACTCCACTGAATTGTGCATTCCAGTTGCATCAAATCCT
The DNA here is from genome assembly GCF_030028105.1 of Mobula birostris. NCBI lineage: Eukaryota > Metazoa > Chordata > Chondrichthyes > Myliobatiformes > Myliobatidae > Mobula > Mobula birostris. The sequence goes on along the minus strand of NC_092377.1, from coordinate 65,374,756 downwards.
ACGGTCTGTTCTCTCGATCTTCTTCTCTCTCCATCTCCTGCTGAAAAGACCTCGATCCACCCCAGCCCCACGCCACCCAGCTTTCTCTCGAACCTTCACTCAATTCCACCATCCTGATTGGCTGACCCGACATTCATAAGCAGAACATCACAACCCCCTTATATTTAATGGTAACCCAAACACTACCAGCAGAACACACTGCTTCTACAGAAAACCATTAAATGAACTATCTTACATTAGCAATAAAATCTCATTACACTCTCCTCCACACCAAAAATAGCCATATGACTTCGACGTATCTCACCAGGGGAATAGACATAACACTCTTTTCCCCCGGCGCGTCACAGGCCAGCCTATCTGGGGCTTTCCGGACTCTTCTTGACCTCCGTATCCCATCTTTGGCTTCTTCAGCCCCAAGCACTCCTTGGGATCTTTCCAGTCTACTTTGGAGTGCCTCCCCCAGTCTAATATTCATGCTTTCTGGCAACTCAGAGTATCCTCGTTACTTGACTGAGCTCAGCTTCATCCCCAATTACTTTGGAGCCCAGCTTCCCTTCATTGTCTAGCATCAGTTCTGCCTGTCCACTGCTAGTCCACACTGCTACATCCACGTCAGCATGGGGAGGTTCAGGAATCTCTTCATCAATTATTGGGGAGTTTGCATAAGGTAATGGTATACCACATCCCCATTTCCTCATCCTCTGAGTCAGTACAGCATTCAGTGGTTTGGTCCCTTTCAGGTCTCTCCACTCATTGCCTTTCTGTTCTCCCACTTTGGCACAGAGTCTTCCTACTAGATGTAGGGTCAACATGTACTTCCTGCCCTAAAGGTAAAAGGTGACTGATGGAGAATTCTGACAGGCTAATTCCTGTTTTCTGGCTTTACCCAGAAAATTGGGACATTTGGCATCTGACTCTCCACTACACAAGGCATAACCACCCAGCAGTCAGCCAACTTGCGCTTCCCTGGTAGCCCCAAATTCCTTCTTAAAACTGTCTCCAGGCGTCAGTTGGGAGAACCTAATTTTTTTGATAATATCTCTTCTTGTTTCTTTGATTCTGCTTGGTAACAGAGACCTCTGCTAGTTCATAAGCCTTTTGCAGATCTTTCCTTATGTCACACATATTTAAGATAGGTCTTCTGTGGCAGTCTTCCCCGCCAGTCCCAAAACAGATCTACAGGCAATCTTGCTTCATGCCCAAACATCAAATAGTATGGCGAGTAGCCAGTAGCTTCATTCTGTGTACAGTTGTAGCAGTGGACCAAATGTCCAATGTGCTGACTCCATTTGTTCTTCCTGATATCCAGGGTTCCGAGCATGTCTAGCAATGTCTGGTTGAACCTCTCAGGTTGGGGATCACCACGAGGGTGATAAGGTGTGGTCCTCAACTTCAAGTTCAAGCATGCCGAGTAACTCCATATACAAGCCTACTCTCAAAAATCCCTTCCCTTATCACTGTGTTCCTGTCTTGGAAGGCCATAATGAATGAAATACTTTTCCCATAACACCTTGGCCACGGTGGATGCCCTCTGATCCTTTGTAGGGAAGGGTTGAGCATATCTGGTGTAGTGATCAGGGATAACCAAGACATTCGCAGCATGGCTGGAATCAGGCTCTACAAAGAGGAAATTTATACATACTAAATCAAGTGGCCCCACACTCTGTAAATGGGATAAGGGAGTGACCCTTGCAGGCAGCCTCTTTCTCCGAATACACTGAATGCATGACTCTTCAACCTCAGGCTTCATTCGGGGCCAGTAGAATCGATCTCGGACCAATCCATAGGTCTTATCAAACCCCAAATGACCCGAATCATCAAGTGACTTCAACACAATCCCCCGATGCTTCTCAGGCAAAATCAACTACGAACGCCAAGGCCTGTCTGGAGGAGACATGACCCTGCATAGAACCTGGTTCCTCAACTCCAGTTTGTTCCACTTTCTCATCAGTAGGTGTATGGTAGGGTATTTTGTCTTTTCAACTTGGATTATATTCCCTTCTGCAACAACTGACCAAACAGTAACTATACAAGGGTTATCTCCCTGAGCTGCTGCAACTTCCCCAGGATTCAAGGCAGGCCAGTGCATCCTTAATCTGCGGAACGCTATACTGGTCAGGGACTGTACGTTGGTTCAGCGTCCAATAGTCAACACACATTCATACCTTCCCATTCTTCATCCTCACCATCACTATGGGTGACCCATAGGGACTCCATGACTCAAATGATAATCCCAGCTTCCTTCAGTTTCAGTAGGTATTGCTGATCATCCTCCACCTCTGCTGGTGTTAACTGTCAAGACCTTTCTCTGAAAGAGGTGTCATCACCCGGATGGTCTGGAGCATACTGCTGGAATAATCCATATCGAACTTGCCAGTAGAAAAGACATCTTCGAACTTTAATATCTTCTCCATCAGTCTTCTTTTCCAACTCTCAGGTACTGGGGGAGTCAAAGTTAAATGACTTGGCTGTCAACCTTCCCAATCCAGGAGACTGTCTCTCTCCTGATTTTCTCACAGGAAAGCTGGACATTACGGTCATAAGACCATAAGACAAAGGAGCAGAAGTCGGCCATTTGGCCCATCAAGTCTGCTCCGCCATTTTATCATGAGCTGATCCATTCTCTCATTTAGTCCCACTCCCCGCCTTCTCACCATAACCTTTGATGCCCTGGCTACTCAGATACCTATCAATCTCTGCCTTAAATACACCCAATGACTTGGCCTCCACTGCTGCCCGTGGCAACAAATTCCATAGATTCACCACCCTCTGACTAAAAAAATTTCTTCGCATTTCTGTTCTGAAAGGGCGCCCTTCAATCCTTAAGTCATGCCCTCTCGTACTAGACTCCCTCATCATGGGAAACAACTTTGCCACATCCACTCTGTCCATGCCTTTCAACATTCGAAATGTTTCTATGAGGTCTCCCCTCATTCTTCTAAACTCCAAGGAATATTGTCCAAGAGCGGACAAACGTTCCTCATATGTTAACCCTCTCATTTCCTGAATCATTCTAGTGAATCTTCTCTGTACCCTCTCCAATGTCAGCACATCCTTTCTTAAATAAGGAGACCAAATTTGCCCACAGTACTCCAAGTGAGGTCTCACCAGCGCCTTAGAGCCTCAACGTCACATCCCTGCTCCTATACTCTATTCCTCTAGAAATGAATGCCAACATTGCATTTGCCTTCTTCACTACCGACTCAACCTGGAGGTTAACCTTAAGGGTATCCTGTATGAGGACTCCCAAGTCCTGTTGCATCTCAAAACTTTGAATTCTTTCCCCATTTAAATAATAGTCTGCCCGTTTATTTCTTCTGCCAAAGTGCATAACCATACACTTTCCAACATTGTATTTCATTAGCCACTTCTCTGCCCATTCTTCCAATCTATCCAAGTCTCTCTGCAGACTCTCCGTTTCCTCAGCACTACCGGCCCCTCCACCTATCTTCGTATCGTCAGCAAACTTAGCCACAAAGCCATCTATTCCATAATCCAAATTGTTGATGTGCAATGTAAAAAGAAGCCGCCACACAGACCCCTGTGAAATGCCACTGGTAACCGGCAGCCAACCAGAATAGGATCCCTTTATTCACACTCTCTGTTTCCTGCCAATCAGCCAACGCTTTATCCACATATGTAACTTTCCCGTAATTCCATGGGCTCTTATCTTGTTAAGTAGCCTCATGTGTGGCACCTTGTCAAAGGCCTTCTGAAAATCCAAATATACAACATCCACTGCATCTCCCTTATCTAGCCTACTGGTAATTTCCTCAAAAAATTGTAATAGGTTTGTCAGGCAGGATTTTGCTTTAAGGAATCCATGCTGAGTTCTGCCTATCTTGTCACATGCCTTCGGGTACTCCGTAACCTCATCCTTGACAATCGACTCTCAACAACTTCCCAACCACCGATGTCAAGCTAACAGGTCTATAATTTCCTTTTTGCTTCCTTGCCCCCTTCTTAAATAGCGGCATGAGATTTGCAGTCTTCCAGACCTCCAGAACCATGCCAGAATCTATTGACTTTTGAAAGATCATCGCTAATGCCCCCGCAATCTCCACAGCTACTTCCTTCAGAACACGCAGGTGCAATCCATCTGGTCCGGGAGATTCATCTACCTTTAGACTATTCAGCTTCCTGAGTACTTTCTCTGTCGTAATTGTGACTGCGCACACTTCTCTTCCCTGCCACCCTTGAGTGTCCGGTATACTGCTGTCTTCCTTAGTGAAGACTGATGCAAAATACTCGTTCAGTTCCTCCATCTCCTTATCTCCCATTACAATTTCTCCAGCATCATTTTCTATCGGTCCTATATCTACTGTCACCTATACTTGAAAAAGCTTTTAGTATCCTCTTTGATATTATTTGCTAGTTTCCTTTCATAGCTAATCTTCTCCCTCTTAATGACCTTCTTAGTTTCCTTTTGTAAGGTTTTAAAAACTTCCCAATCCTCTGTCTTCCCACTAATTTTTGCTTCCTTGTATGCCCTCTCCTTTGCTTTAACTTTGGCTTTGACTTCTCGTCAACTACGGTTGCATCCTTTTTCTATTCGAAAATTTCTTCTTTTTTGGAATATACCTGTCTTGCACCTTCCTCACTTCTCACATAAACTCCAGCCACTGCTGCTCTGCCATCTTTCCCACCAGTGTCCCTTTCCAGTCAACTTTGGCCAGTTCCTCTCTCATGCCACTGTAATTTCCTTTACTCCACTGAAATACCGACATATCAGATTTCGGCTTCTCTTTTTCAAATTTCACAGTGAACTCAATCATGTTATGATCACTGCCTCCTAAGGGTTTCTTCACCTCAATCTCTCTAATCGCCTCCGGTTCATTACACAATACCCAATCCAGTATAGCCGATCCCCTAGTGGGCTCAACAACAAGCTGTTCTAAAAAGCCATCTCGCAGACATTCTACAAATTCTCTCTCGAGATCCAGTGCTGATCTGATTTTCCCAATCCACTCGCATGTTAAAATCCCCCACAATTATCATAACACTGCCCTTCTGACAAGCCTTTTCTATTTCCTGTTGTAATTTGCAGTCCACATCCCTGCAGCTGTTTGGAGGCCTATAAATAACTGCCATCAGGGTCCTTTTACCCCTGCGATTTCTTAGCTCAATCCATAAAGATCCTGCACCTTCCGATCCTATATCATCTCTTTCTAATGATTTAATATCATTTCTTACCAATAAAGCCATGCCCCTCCCTCTGCCTACCTTCCTATCCTTCTGATACACCGTGTATCCTTGGATGTTCAGCTCCCAGAGACATGCATCCTTTTGCCACGTCTCAGTGATGGCTACAACATCATACCTACCAATCTGTAGCTGTACGACAAGATCATCCACCTTATTCCTTATGCTGTGTGCATTTAAGTATAACACCTTAAGACCAGTATTTGATACTTTTTGTTTTGATTTCACTGCAACTTTATTGCACTACAACTTATCCCAATGGCTACAAATTTACCCCATCACCTGCCTGTCTTTCCTGACATCTTTACTGCTCATTATCTTAGATTTATTTCTGTTTTCCCCTTCCTCTGCTCTGTCATTCCGGTTCCCATCCCCCTGCCAAATTAGTTTAAACCCTCCCTAACAGCTCTACTAAACTTTCCCACCAGGATATTGGTCCCCTACGGGTTCAGGTGTAACCTGTCCTTTTTGAACAGGTCATACTTCCCCCAGAAGAGATCCCAATTATCCAAGAATCTGAAGCCCTGCCCCCTGCACCAGTCTCTCAGCCATGCATTTATCTGCCTGATCCTACTATTCTTGGCCTCGCTAGCATGTGGCACAGGTAGCAATCCCGAGATTACTACCCTGGAGGTCCTGCTTCTCAGCTTCCTTCCTAACTCCTGGAAATCTTTCTTCAGGACCTCCTCCTTTGTCATATCTATGTCATTGGTACCAACATGTACCAAGACAACTGGCTGGTCACTGGAAAAAGATGTGCCATCGGCATCCCCAGCCTAATGGTGACCTTTCTCTGAGGTGTTCCTGACAATCACTGTCATCCTGTTTATGCGGCCTCTTATGAGACATTTGGAGATTTAAAGCAATACGTCACATGACTGTGTACCCTTCGGCACTTGGTTTATCCTTATATGATTCATATCAGCCAGCTAAATAGCCCCTTTATGGTGCAAACAAAGCAGCTGCCTAGCCGAAAAACGTAGGCAAAAGTTTCTCCCTTTTCTCCTGGAATATGTGCCTGAACCTCATCGTAAGCTCCATTAGGCTTCCCTTCATGTCAAAAATGCTTTCTAATGCTTGTATGTATCCCACGGAAGTGGCAAATGGATTCTCTGCCTTTAAGGACCTCACCACCTCAGCACCTGAAACTTTTAGACTCTCTACCAGTCACTGCCTTTTCATATTATTTGAACAGTGCCACTCATCCAGCAACTGAGATGTCTGCCCCACCCAAGTCTCATATTCCTTCACCCCTTGGGGGCGGGCTTCGCTCCCGGGAACCATCTCAACCTACGATAAATTTTTGACTCTCTGCCAGAGCACTTTGACATTTATCCAGCAGGTTTGTAATTGCCAATACCAAATCAGAGATTTCAACACTTGCTGAAGGGCTCATTAGACCTTTCACATCAGACAACTCCTTCCCCTCAGGCTGCAGAAACAAGAACAATTTGTCTTTAAAGGCTTTGCCTCAGCTACAGGAAACTTGTCTTCTAATTCTGCAGCCTCACCTACACTCTCTTCTCTAAAAGCAAGGAAGGCCCAAGGCCCCATCTCTTCAGGTGCCCCAATCGTGCTAGGCAGATCCATTCCCATCACGTCACTGCTAGTCAAAAAAACAACATCTTAGCCTGTTTGGTCAAACTGCCGTTCCATCAGCATAACTTCCTCTAATACTGGACGTGAACTTAAAACTCTAATCAGTAATTTATCTGGGCTGTGGATATCCACCCCACTCAGAAAACAAGCATTAGTTACAGTTAATCTCTTTGAATTACACCTAAACCTACATCCCTGCAGCATCCATATTCATGTATCTCCATCACTTTCCCGGACAGTAGTTTAACACAGGCTTAATACACAAACCACTTAATCGATTCTTAAAGCATTTACACAATATTCAGCAAATCAAATCCCAAACAACAGCCCCCACAATAAAACCACATTTTACTGGGTGTCTCTGGAAACACAATTCGTTAGCCCCTCGCTAATAAGCCACTGGACTCAGCGTGAGAAAACCACCTTTCTCGAACTCTGTACGCCTAGGCTTGGTATGACTTGGGTCCCACTAGACCGGGAAGTTGGGATGTTTCAACCACCCAGACACCGATTAGAGCGAATACTGTGTAACTAATGCCCACTTGCAATTATCTGTCAGCAAGTAACAGATCGTACACAGCATACAATTATAAAGGTGTATTTATGAATGTCAACTTAATTAAACCGTTATTAAAGAAAAAATAAAAGCACCCATTAGAACAGTCAAATGTGCAACAAGTTGGAGCTCAGATCTTCCAAAAGCTGGATGTGTTCTTTTTATTCATAGTACCAACTCCTATTCACCGATCACCAGAAGAACTTCCCCAGCTTGGACTCCATTGAATTGTCATTCTAGTTGCATCAAATCCTACAGCCAGTTCTCTCCATCATTTTCTCTCTCCATCTCCCGCCTAAAAGACCTCGACCCACCCCAGTATCTGTCACAAAACCTCTCTGCCCAGCTTTCTCTAGAATCTTCTCCACTTGCACCATCCTGATTGGCTGACCCAACATTCCTAAGCTGAACATCACAACCTCTTTAAGAGTAACCCAAACAAACACACGACTTCAACAGAAAACCACTAAATGAACTAACCTATAACATTAACAGTAAGATCTTAACCAGAACATTACACGAAGTTGACAGGAATGGGACCCTGGCATAAACAGGACGACTTGCAAATGTCCACATTAGTCCACAATCATCCACGTTAGTCTTTCCTTACTGCTTTCAGTGTTTTGACTGTTCTCAGGAATGGCTTCTTATCGTCTTACTACTGCTACACAGACAATGACATCTTTCCTTCAGCCTATTCTTTCAGTCATGTGGCCAATGGGATAGACCATGCTTCAGGCTTTACATACCCACCAGAGTAAAGTCAGAGGATTTCCACCAGTGGGGTTGCTTCCTGCCTTGCCAGTTAAGACCTTCAAAGATTCCTCTTCATCTTCCACTACATGGATCAAATCTGATCATCTTTCTTCTCTCTCCAAATGGAATTACACAGAATTCCATCTCCGAAAAAAGTGTTCAAGAATCTCAACCTTATATTTACAACTTTTCATGCTTGTCTGAAACTGCAACTGCCCACTGTCCTGAGGATTCCTTCCCTCATCTCACTATTGACAATCTCAGCTACAATCTGGGATTTTCTTTTAAACCTCCACGAAGATCAAATTTCCATTTTCTCTGTAAAAGATGTGATGGACTCCGCTTCAACCAATCACTGAGCGATCAGCAAAAATCAATACACAGTTCAACACCTTTCATACACAGACCGAGATCGTACCAGCTCGCCATTCTACAACACCTAGACACATATCGGACTACTGTCTATCAATTATTGCTCAGCATTCAACACCACCATTCCTTCAGTACTAATAACTAAGCTTCAAAACTTAGGATACTATATCTTACTCATTGACTTTACTGGGAAACTAGTCAGTTTAGATTGATGAAACATCTCTTCACTATCAACACTGGTACACCTCAAGGATATGTGCTCAACCTACTGCTCTACTCTCTCTACACTCATAACTGTGTGGTAAGACACAACTCCAACAGAATCTGTAAATTTGCCAATGACACCACTTATTGGTAGAATGAAGCAGCTTACAGGAGCAAGACAGATTGAGTGGTTGAGTGACGTCACAACAATCAATATCAGCAAGATAAGGAATTTCAGGAAGCACATGTTGGAAGAACATACAACAGCCCTCATTGAGGGGTCAGCGGTGGAAAGGATAAGAGCTTCAAGTTCCTGTGTGTGAACAGCTCTGAAGGTCTAGTCTACACGCAACACATCAATACAATCATGAAAAAGACTTGCCAGAGGCTCTGCTTCATTAGGAAGTTGAGATTTCAGAGTTGCATGCTCAGCCTGCTGCTGTTCACAGTGCTAACGCACAACTGTACTGCCAGATCCTGCTCTGACAACATCATTAAGTTCATTGATGACACAATGGCAGTTCGCCTTATCAGCAGTAATGAGTTGGCATACAGAGAGGAGGTAGAGCAGCTTGTGGACTGGCGTGAATGCAACTTGAATCTCAATGTGGATAAGACTAAAGAGACTTCAGGAAAGTGCAGGCTGACCACTCCCCACCGCACATTAATGGCTTCTCCGTATAGAGCAAGAGCACAAGTTTCTTGGAGTGCACATCACAGATGATTTCACTTGGTCCCTCAACACCTCTTTAGTCAAGAGAGCACAGCAATGCCCCCACTTCCTGAGGAAATTGAGGCAAGCAAGGCCTGCTATCCCCATTCTAACCACATTCTCCCAGAACACCAGTGTCCAGACCAGCTGTACCATTACCTAGCATGGAAATTGGAATCATCTGACCACGACCTTGCAACGGATTGTGAGGACTGCTGAAAGATTCAGCGGAGATCTCTCTCCATTCTAACCCCCTCCCATCCACTTTGTATACCAGAAGCGCTGCATTCCCAGAGCCCTCAGCATTATCAATTACCTCTCCCATTCATCCCATAATATGTTCGGCCACCTACCATTTGACAGATGGTACCACAGTATAAGAACAAGGATTATTAGGCTGGGTAGCAGCTTCTTCCCCCAAGTTATGAGGCTTCTGAACACCCTGCTACCACCCAGTTCACATTATTTAGAAGAGTGCCAGTAGCATCATACTGTTGCATATTTAACCACATATGCATTTTATGTCAAGTATTACATCTGCAGATTTAAAAAAAATTTCTGTTACTATTACTGTGTTAATTTTATTTTATCTGCTCCATGTGATAAATATATTGTGTTTTTCACCTGGTCCCAGAGGAACATTGTTTTGTTTAGCTGTATACATGTGTATGGTTGAATAACTATGACTTATGTCTGCATTGCCGAATCAAAGGTATTGATAAATTAGCATATAGGAGGGAGATTAAAAATCTGGCTGAATGGTGCCAGAACAACAAGCTCTTACTCAATGTCGGCATGACCAAGCAGCTATTATTGACTTCAGGAGAACGGAACCAGAACCAACAATCCAACAAACAATCTGATCCAGAGTAGATTCAAAACCCAGACTCCAATGCCATCAATATGGGCTCCAACGACCATGACACCTCCAAAGTGCCAATTGTGCAATCTCCAACTCCAGCCTTGACCTCCAGGCTGAGTCTTCATGTGCTGCCCCCTTCCCTCACCACATGTCCACAATCCCTTCTCTCTCAGGTCCCACCGCCAGCTCGTGGGCCTTTGGAAACTCCATCTTCCTCTCACCCCACCATCCCTCAATGCCCCAAATCTCCCTTCTCCTCAAACACAACCAACCCTCTTCCCCCTTCCAATCAGAGGTCTCATCCATGCTGGGTTTTCACCATCCCCTCCAACCTTCCCTTCTGAGGCAGAACCTTCTGTACTCAGTAAGGAGCTCACCTTTGTCCCCCACGCTCACACCTCAGAATTCCACACCTGTTACGACGCTGAGCTCTTCTTCTGCCACCTCTGTCCCCGAACCCATTTCTTTGGCAAGGACCCTCCACCCCACACCGATGACACCTTCTCCCATTTTCAACCCTCCTCCTCTTCCTGGACACCCTGCCCTGGTCTTCTGTCTGTTCTGGACCTTTTCAATGCCAACTGTTGACAGGATATCAACCATCCAGACTTCAACACTCCTCTCTCCAATTCCAACCTCACCCCTCCCAAACACTTCTCTCCACTCCCCTCCACACCAATCCTAACCTCACCAAACCTGCAGAAAAGGAGTGCTGTAGTAGTCTGGCGTACTGACTCTACCTTACTAAAGCCCAGCGCCTACTCTCAGACACCTCCTGAGACCATCCACTGCTACCAACCTCATAGTTCACACTGCTCCCCCCCCCATTCTACCTTCAACCACAAACCAGCTTCTCCAGGTAGACCCATTGCTTCAGCTTGCTCCTGCCCCAGTTAACTCATATTTGCATACCTCAACTCTGTTTTATCCCCCCTATTTCAGTCCCTTCTTACCTATATACATGTGACACTTCATCTTATTTTTACTATGCATGTCCAGTCCCTATACACCTCCAACCCCCACCAGGAAGGCTTCAAAGCTCTGTTTCTTTCTGGACACCAGACCTAATCAGTTCCTCTCCACCACCACTCTCCTATACCTAGTGGAACATGTCCTCACTCTCAATAATTTCAAACTTCTATAGATGTGTAGTGGAGAGCATATTGATTAGCTGCATCACAGCCTGGTATGGAAACCCCTAATGCCCTTGAACAAAAAAATCCTACAAAAAGTAGTGGATACAGCTAAGTCCATCATGGGTAAAGCCCTCCCCACCGCTCAGCACATCTACTTGAAACACTGCTGCATTCATCATCGGGGACTCCCACTACCCAGGACATGCTCTCTTCTCACTGCTGCCATCAGGAAGATGGTACAGGAACATAAGGACCCACACCACCAAGTTCAAGAACAGTTACTACCCCGAACCATTAGACTACTGAACCAAAAGGGATAACTTCACTTGCCCCATCATTGAAATGTCCCCACAACCAATGGACTCGCTTTCAAGGACCCTTCATCTCATGTTCTAGATTATTGTTTATTTATTATTAGTACTTTTGATTTTGCAGTTTGTGTTCTGCACATTGTTTGAATGCCCAAGTTGGTGCAGTCTTTCACTGATTCTGTAATGGTTATTCTATAGACTTATTGAGAATACCCACAAGAAAATGAATCTCAGGGCCGTATATAGTGACGTACATGTACTTTGATAACAAACTGACTTTGAACTTGAACATGAGATTTTCTGCAAGGCTACCAGGTTTCGGAATCTTTGATTATCCAGGGATATTGAGGTCCCAGTTTAAAAAGGTGCCTATCAGCCCTCTGCTTTGGAGCAACTAGACCAGGGGTCGGCAACGTTTTTGCCTCTGTGGGCCAGATCGCGTATTAATGAGCGGACGGTGGGCCAGATAAATGCCATAAAAAACTTGAAATATGGGAATTATCCATTTAAATACATCTAGTTAAGTTTTGCCTCGAATTAATGAGTAACACATGCTAGAAAATCATTTGGCTTAACCAAGGATGCCAATTAGTAATCAAAGAACTCAGTTTAGTTTTTCTGTCCCACCATTGCTGGTGCCCCATCAGTTGTGATGCCAATTAGCTTCAAAACATTAAGTTTCATTTCTGACATCATTTTCAACAAAGCTTCAAAAAATGTCTGCTCCAGTAACTGTGTCCTTCATAGGAATTAATTGAATAAACTTCAAAAATTTGAAAAGTTGAGGTCACTCCTCGTACAAACACTGCAAGTTGAGCAGTGTCTCTCAAGTCTGTACTCTCATCAAGCGCAATTGGAAAAAAAAAATGCAATTCGTTGTAGGCATCCCTTAAACAACTTTTAACATCTGCTGACATTTCTTCAACTCACCGTGTGATCGTTCTTGCTGACAGGCTGATAGATGCAAATAAAGATTTCTTTTCAGGACAAACAATATCCACCACTGCCAGTAAACACTCTTTGACAAACTCTCCAACTGTAAAAGGCTTCATCTTTTCTGCAAAACGTTTTGAGACTTCGTAGCTGGCATGGGTATTTCCTTTATTTTCACTGCTTTTTCGGCACTCAGCGTCTACCTTCCTGCGTTTTGCATTCATTGTCAATAGAAATTTTTTTCTTTGATTTTATTTCGAAACGCGAGTTATTCAACAAGTATTGTATCACATGTAAATATCTGGATATTCAGCGTGGATTTCTTGTTAAAACACAATGACGCTGTTTCTGTTTACAAATTTGAACGATCCCATCTGAAAACCTGCACGTGCACGGAGAGTATCTAATACATATCAATAAGGTAGTCTGCCTTCTCGTCATCCCTATATACCAGTGTTTGGTTTGGAACAAAACGGAACCCGGGGCCAGCGTAACAAGTCGCCATGCATGTCCATCAGTGTGGTCGCGTGAAACACTTAGAATAAGGAAAAATCGCTCTTGGGCCGGATAAGCATAGTATCCCAATATTTGCCTACCCTTGAGCTAGACAATCTGCATGGCATACAGCAGGCTATCAAATGCAGCTCGGCAACCAACACCATAACCCTCTGTATTGATCAGCAAGCTCCAAAACATACACCTCTGTAGCTCGCTCCCCAAATGGATTCTTGACTTCATCGGGAGATCAGTCAATGCAAATCAGAAATAATATTTCATCCTCGCTGACAATAAACACATGCAGATCTCAAGGATGTGCGTTTAGCCTGCTGCTCTATTCTCCAACAAGATAAAATCTGCAGATGCTGGAAATCTGAGTAACAAACACTAAATGCTGGAGGAACTCAGCAGGCCAGGCAGCATTTTGTGTGTGTTGCTCTATTCTCTCTAGGCATAACTCAAATGCCATCCATAAATTCACTGATGGTCATCAGGTGGTGTACACATCTGGTTGAGTGGCATTGCAACACAATCTTGCATGTAATATCAATACGACAAAGGGACTGACTGTGAACTTCAGAAAGTAGTCAGGAAAGCACACACCAGTTCTCATCAAGGGGTCAGAAGTGTAAAGGGTGAGCAGTTTCAAGTTCCTTGGTGTGAACATCTCTGAAGATTTATCCTGGGTCCAACATATTAATACAATTACGAAGGTGGCACGCCACCAGTATACAGGTGTCCCCCGCTTTTTGAACGTTCGCTTTACGAAATCTCACTGTTACGAAAGACCTACATTAGTTACCTGTTTTCGCTAACAGATGTTTTCACTGTTATGAAAAAAAGCAGCACCAGATTCTCACCCCAGATTCAGAACTGCATTCTAGCCGGCATTGCTTAAACACGAGCCTGTGAGCAGCGGTTTGCAAGATGAGTTCTAAGGTATTGGAAAAGCCTAAAAGAGCTGGTAAGGGTGTTACACTTAGCGTAAAACTAGACATAATTAAGCGTTTCGATCGTGGTAAGTGAATCAAGGACAAAGTGAGTTTGGCTTGTGGAAGTTGACGAAGTTGATGTTGAAAAGGTTTTGGCATCCCATGACCAAGAACTGATAGATGAAGAGCTAATACAATTGCAAGAGGAAAGGATAACAATCAAAACCGAATGCAGTAGCGAACGGACCGAAAATGAAGTCGGCCAGGAACTGAACGTGAGGCAACTGCGTGAGATTTTTGCTGCAATGATAAAGTACGACTTTAGTTTTGAAAGGGTACGTCGGTTTACGGCATATTTGCAAGACGGTTTGAGTGCTTACTAAGAACTGTATGATAGAAAAATGCGCGAAGCTAAGCAGTCAAGCAAGCCTTCCACATCAGCCACAGCGGACGATGAACCTCGACCTTTGACATCGAGGCAGGCAGACATAGAAGATGACCTGCCTGCCCTGATGGAAACAGACGACACCCCAGTGTCCCACCACCCCAACACCCGGGTCGCAGACAGATACCGATCCGCAGCGATTGCAGTGGTAGCTGGAACGCACCCAGCACATCTTTACGAAAAAAGCCAAAATAAACAAGCTAATTAATTAGGTGCCGCCCACTGATCTGGGCCGACATTTATGTGCCGGGCGGCACCTAATTAATTAGCTTGTTTGCTTTGGCTTTTTTTCTTAAAGGTATGCTGGGTGCTTCCAGGCTACCGCTGTACCCCTGCATTCTTCGCTGCCTGGAGGGTGTGGGCCACTGCACCACCCCAACCTCCAATGACTCAGCCTAACACACCATCATCAGTGTGCTCGGCGCTGTCTTCCTAATTCCGGTAAGTGATACTACACTGTACATACATTATTTCTACTTTATATCGGCTGTGTATTTTTACGTGTTATTTGGTATGATCTGGCAGCTTCATAGCTTAAAGGTTACTGGACAGCACCTGCGCCGTGTTTTTGCCCAGAGCGCTTGCATGAGATTTTCACTACGGAGAACAGTGCGGCAATGATCGTGGAAAAGCATTTCTATAGGCTGTTTATTCATCATATCATTCCTGCTTTTACTATATGTTACCGTTATTTTAGGTTTTATGTGTTATTTGGCATGATTTGGTAGGTTATTTTTGGGTCTGCGAACGTTCACAAATTTTTCCCATATAAATTAACGGTAATTGCTTCTTCGCTTTACGACATTCCGGCTTACGAACCATTTCATAGGAACGCTCTACCTTCGGATGGCGGGGGAGATCTGTATTTCATTTGGAGTTTGAGGAGATTTGGTAGGACACCAAATACTCCAGTGATTCTCTACAGCTGTAATATGGAGAGCATTCTGACTGGCTGCATCACTATCTAGTATAAAGGCACAAAGCACAGGACCGCAAAAGCTTCAAAGGGTTGTAAACACCAAGCTCTATCATGGGAACTAGCCTTGTCACCACGGAGGACATCTTCAAAAGTCAATGCCTCAAGAAGACAGCATCCACTGTTAAGTCCGCTCACCACCCAGGACATGCCCTCTTCTCATTACTACCACAAGGTGGTGGTACAGGAGCCTGAAGACATGAAGTCAACATTTTAGGAACAGCTTCTTCCCCTCTGCCATCGGTTTTTTGAACAGTCCATGAACACTCAATTATTTTTGCATTACTTTTTTGTGTACATTTCTTATTGTAACTTAGTTGTTTTTTTAAATGTATTGCTGCTGCAAATAAATTTCATAACATGTTAGTAATAATAGACCTGATACTATTCGGTTATGATCAAATGAGGTGCTTGAACAGTACAAGCAATGCAAGAGAACACCAAGAGAGAAAGCAGGAAGGCTAAAGGCCAATTCATACTTCTGCGTCGAATCTACGCCTTAAGTACAACGTAGCTGCGTATCCTATGCTGTACCTTACACCGTAGCCTGATGCGCACCTCCCCAAAAATGTAACTACGCGTCCCGGCGATGCAGACCACAACAACTGTGATTGGTCCCCTTGGTAGCATCGCATTTCCTCCTGCGCATTTCCGGTTGCTTCTTCTCGTCAAATCATCAAATCTACCTGCCGACATCCGAAAATATTTGAAAGGCATTTCCTCATCCATGCCTCTCAGTGGCCAGACAAGCACAGAAAATTCACCCTCCTTCTGTCTCAATCCGTTCAATGGTCGTACACACCATCTCCTCCTACGTCTTCTCTCTTTTCTTGCATTGCAGGAATTTCAATAAAAGTAACTCCTGTTCAACATTTACTAGCTCCAACTCCAACATGATGCGCTCAGTTTCAGTCATCATTGTTTGAAGTACATGAAGAAACTCAACACAGTGGCATCAAAACCCCACCGCCAACTAACGTTTTGGCGGTGAATTGCAGAGTGACGCAGACACACCAATGCAAAGTATAAATGCTCAAACGGCGTAGGCCATTTGCGTAGACTATGGCACAGAGCCTACGCAGAAGTATAAATCAGCCTCAAGAGGGCATGAGGTTGCTTTGACAGACAAGGTGAAAGAAAATCCCAAGGGCATCTAGGGCTATATAAGGAGCAAAAGGACATCAAGAAACAAATAGGTCCTCTTGAAGATCAGTGTTTTTCAATTATGCATGGAGTTGTAAGAGATGGAGATCTTAATTTTTTTTTCATCTGTATTTACTCAGGACATGGGAACAGAGACCAGAACTCAGGCAAAAGAGTAGCGAGGTCATGGACTATATCCAGATTACAGAAGAGGAGGTGCTTGAGGTGAATTAGGGTGATAAATCCAGACAAGACATCTCCTTCGACCTTGCGGAAGGCTTGTGCAGAAATTGCAGGGGCCCGAGCAGAGATCTTTAAAACCTTAGCCACAACAACCTCTTTGGATCCAACTAAAAGAGTAATCATTTGTCCTTTACATCTCTTTTTCATGATCACAAGATGCCACTGGATATTAAGAACATCAAGTACTGCAGGTCCACACACTAATGAATTGCTGGATAGCAATGGAACTGGGCTGGTTACATACCGTTGTTGTGCAGAGGCAGTGTACAGTCCAACAAACAATGCAAATGCTTGTTTCGCATTGTTAATATTGTGATCAAAAGACCCTATTGGACATTGGTAGCATAGAATATTGCAGGTCTGGTTCACCAGTTCATTGGCGAGATTGATGGCGGGGAAGATGCACTGCCTCAGTTGTTGCGTGGACTAGGTCCTCATGCCAGGGAACTCACCTGTTGCAGTCACCCCAGGAAGAATATGTCAAAGGCAGTGGCACCACTGGAATAGGTGCTGGGTTAGGAGTTGGTCCCTCCTGCTGCTCCCTTCCAGTGTTCGCTCAGTGAAAGACAGGCCGGATGGTGTTCCTCTGTGGCCTCACTAGGGCATGATGAGGAACTACTACGTGTTTGTTTTTGCACAAACATGGCTCCAGGACAACATCCCATGCATCATCAATCTACAGGCCATGCCACCCAGGGACTTGGGCTATATTTTTCTGTTGTAAATGTATGTTTTTCTGTTATTGTAACTATATGCGTGAAACTGGTGGTGCTACATATTGCATCTTGGCCCCAGATGAACACTGCTTCGTTTGGCTGTATTCATATATATGGTAGGACAATGAAAGTTGAACTTGGGTGAGCTGCCAAAAATTTGGAGGATAGCTAATATTATTCCATTGTTTAAGAAAGGCTCTAAGAATTTGCTGGGAAATTATAGGATGGTGAGCCTGATGTCAGTCATGGGTAAATTAGTAAAGTATTCCAAGGGATGGGCTGTTAAGTATTTAGATTGACAAGGCCTGATAGAGACAGTTAACATGGAGGTCATGTCTAACCAGTCAAAGTTTTTTTTTGAGGGTATCAAAGAGGTTGAAGTAACAGTGGTGAACATTGTTTACATGGACACATGGGAGCTGGACCAGAAGGATCAGTTGCTTGGCTTTCAGGATGAAGTAGCCAATTGGGCTGGACATTGGGTTAGTGGAAGAAGAGAGGTTGTAGATAGTAGTCCTTCTGACTTGTGGCCTGTGATTCGTGGAGTGTCTCAGGTATTCATGCTGGGTCCATTCGCATTTATCATTTATATTAATGATTTAGATTACAATATAAGCTGCATTAACAAATTTGTAAATGACACCATGATTAGTGGCATAGTGGACAGAAAGGATGGCCAAAGGTTGCAACTGGATCTGGAAAATGGGCTGGAAAATAGCAGATGGAATTTAATGCAAACAAGTATAAAGTTTTGCACTTTGGAAGGACAAACCAGGATAAGACATAGACAGGGAAAGGTAGGGCACTGTGGTGTGCAATGGAATAAAGGGACCTGGGAGTACAGATCCATAATTCCTTCAAGGTGGCAAGACAGGTAGACTGGATCATAAAAATAGCTTTTGGCACACTGACCTTCATAAATCAAGGCACTGAGTGTAGGAGTTGAGATGTTTTGAAGTTGTTTAAGACATTGGTGAGGCTGAGTTTATGTGCAGTTTTGGTCACCTACCTACAAGAAAGACATGATAAGCTTAGAAAAAAATGGGAGAGAAAATTTACAAGGATGTTGTCAAGACTTGCGACCCAAGTCCTAGGGCAAGATTAAATAGGTTAGGACTTTATTCCCTGGAGTGCAAGAGAATTGCAGGACATCTTATGAAAGGTATATAAAATTATTATGGGTAGAGATTAGGTGAATGCTTGCATGCTTTTTCCTCCTCAGATTGAGCAAGACTAGTCCATCTACAAACAGCATACCTGACCAACTATCTGAACAGGATACGATGTTAAGCTAGATATTCAACCATCCAAATGTTTTTCCCCCAGTTATGAACATTGAAAAAAATTGTTCTCTATTTGTAGAGATGAGTTTGTTAACAACAGATTCCTTTAACTGAGAAAACACTGCTGAGGCAGTCTCAGAAACTCTGGGAAGCCAAAAGGCGCCCAACTTCAGACAAAAGTTACCACTCCACCAGACGACTTCTTTTCTAACAAATATGCTATTTTCAACTATATACACAATTACACTATATTAACAACTGTAGAGCAGAAACCAGTTTGATGTCACCACCTCCCCACTGATAACTCAAATAAATCAAACTTTATGCAGAAGCCATCATCATCAACTCTAACTTCTCAACGCTTTACAGTAGAGCAACAAGGGGCACATACAATTTTAAGTACTTTTGTTTTTATGATATCAATACTGTGAATAATAAACACATCAACTGTTCTGAACTGACAACTTAAATACAGTCAAAACAAAAAAGAACCTGGTGTTCAGCTCTTATGTTAAAAACTTAAACTACTTAGGTGTTTAATGTGGTGGATTTATAAGGATTCCACAGAAGCATCTATTAAAATTATGGCTTTAATGACCCAGTGGTCCCTCAAGTGTAAACAGGAATGGCAGCATACAGATGCCTGTTAAACTAATATAACCTTCCATATTACATCAACACGAATGTGTAATGCAAATTTTTTTCATTTAAAAAGCTACCTTTTTTTTACTATTAACTGATGTTAGTAAATGGACTCAACTTTCCATCATGAATATATTTAATTGACAACTAATACAAAACAGATTTGTTTTGGATATTCCTCGAGAAAAGTGTTGATAAAAAAAATCAACTATTTGCTTACATACATTATGTCTTCTAAGAAATAATATTATGCTGTTTTCCTTCCCTTTTCTTTTGCCTGCCTGCTTCATTAGCCCAAAATTATAATTAATGAATTTAGATACAAATATCCTTCCAAAACACATTTCATTCAAAGCAGTAACATTAAAACCAAAAGATGTGGATTGAAAATAATTATCAGAAGAGAAGACATTAAAAGGGTTATATCATCCTGACAGACATGAAAAAAAGGGAGAAGAAAGAATGTCCATGGCGGCTGAGGTCTTGAATTAAGGTGGCTGCTTTATTGGTGCAGCAAGAAGTATCGAGAGTCCACAAAGGGGAGGCTCGTTTCCATGATGTGCTGATCTGTGTCTACAACTCTTGCAGTCATGTGTAGAGCAGTTGTCCTATCAAGCTGTGATGTATCCACCTAGGATAGTTTCTATGGCGTATTGATAAAAATTGGTAAGGATTGCCAGGGACATGCCAAACTCCTTTAGTCTCCAGAAGCCTTCTCTTGGTGGTGACATCAATTGGTTGGATCAGGATGGGTCACTAGTGATGCTCATACCTAAAAACTTGAAGCTCTCAAACTCAATACCATTGATGTAGACAGAAGCAGTGCACAATCCTACCCCTCCTGAAACCAATGACCAGCTTTTTTGTTTTGCTGACATTGAGAGAAAGGTGGCTATCATGACATCATGTTGCCAAGTTCTCTATCTCCTTCCCGTTCCGACTCATGGGTATTTTAAATATGGCTCAGTGTAGTGGCATCATTTGCATACTTGTAAATGAAGTTAGAGCTGAATCTGGCCCTGCAGTCATGAGTGTAGACAATAGAGCAGGCATCTAAAGGACACAACCTTGTGGAGCACCATTGTTTAGAACATTTGTGGTGAAGGTGTTGCTGCATATCCGCAATGATTGCGGACAGTAGTCATGATATGGGACTGACCGGCTGCAGAGATGTAACTCACTGAGCTATGGGTAAAACAGAGGTGCAGTATTTGTGGGGGGAGGGAGGGGGTGGCAGAGAGTGGGATTTTTATACGTATGATGGCGACATGACTTCATTCTACACCGAATAATTCAATGATTCTTCTTGCAAATTTGGTGACCAAAAACATTAACCATAGCAATTAATTTGGATATTTCAAGTAAGGGGCCAGGATAATGACCGAGGAGCGTGTTAGTATTTAAGATTTATCTGCTAGTGAGGCAAGGAAAAGTATTCTTTCCATAATTCCAGGCCCAAAATTACGTGTGAAGACTCAATTCTATGAAATTCCCAGGTTTATAGTATGAAAGGTTCCTTCAAGTTGTTATAGCTGGGGATGGCAATGGGGCTCAGTTCCCACTCCCTATTAAATGCACCCAATGGCGTGCATCTCAAACAGCCTCTGACAATCAAGATCAGCTCCTGGCCTTCACGTGTGGCTTAGCTACTAAGGCCGGCAGAACCTTTTCTACTGACAGGAAGGGCAAAGGCAGGTTACTGGCATCTTAAAACCAGTCGTGTTGGGCAGATGGGGTTCGCCAGCCGTGGTTGGCAGCTCATTTAGGAGCAGGAAAACTCTGATCTCAAACCTTTACTGCCTCGCGGTTATACACAGAGCGGGGGAACAGATATCGAGAGCTGCAGTCCGTAAGGCAGTTGAGTTCAACAATGACAGACAACTTCTGCAACACTGCTGGTGTCGAACTGTTTTGGTTTTTGACATTTCCTTTGGATTCATCAGCCGCATGGAGCAGGCAAGCCTGCTACATGGGCAGTATTTTGTCTCCATATCGTACTGGCCTGGTTTGTGTACCGGTTTCCGCATCACGTAGACAGCTGGGACGCATCTTTGGTGGTCTACCCCGACCAACGGAGAGCCTCAAAAGGACAGAATAGCAACTAAAAATTAAAGGACAGTCTAAACTTTAACTCTTTTTAATTGTAAGGACTTGAATCATGGAAACTCATGGGCTAATCAATGAAACATTGGAGGAGGATGCACACTGGCAAACCCCTGCATGCCAACCCTCTGCCACTCCCAATATCAAGGCTGATTCGAGCAAATGCTCATGACTCATTGGCATAAGGATATTAACATCCTATCCTGTGTTTTTTTTAAATTTTGCTTAACTGGACCTGTCCAGTGACTGCTGTGAAAGGGCAGCTGATGGCTAAGGAAAGAGCTTGTGACAGCATGGAAAGACAGTTGACAGAAGGGAATAGACCCCAATGGGGCTGTCATGTGCTAGCTACTCATGGCAGCAATCCTCAACACTGTTTCAACATGTTGGAGACATCCACTAACACCTATGAAAAGGTAACAAAGATACTCCCAGAGACTGCAAGATCAGGGACACAAGATGACTAAATGACGATAACACGGCTACAGACCTAGGAATGTAATCTGCCATGAATAAAGAGCACTGCACAAGAGACCACCAAAATACCAGTAGCAGTAGTAGGACACAAGCATCAGGTGTGCATCTGTGGGTGGAAGAAAGTAACATCAGAAAAGGGGTTGAAGATCCATCAGGAAGGAAAGGATGCTTCAGGGAGCAGGGACAGGGGCCTCACATTGACCAGACACAAACCAAAGTTCGCTGAGCATCAGCACCCATCTTTGAAAGAAACCATCAACAGCGATTTGATGAAGATTTTGGAACAATTAAAAGGAACAGCAGAAAAGAAGTTGGATGCAATGGGAGACATGATCCACTGCTGGAAAAAAGTGGAATGGAAAAAAAGTGGAACTTTGAAAACAACAAAGCAGGAACTGGAAAAGATTCACACTGCCTTAAAAAGGCAGGAACATATGATCATTCCATCAGACATCCCACCAATTCAGCTCCCCATCTACCACCTGGATTCTGACCCTCCAAAATGGAGAGAATTGGAGAAGGTAGCCTGATGGGCAAGAGATGCATCTGCTCCCTAGGCCTAATGGAGTACCATACAGGGTTTATAAGAATGCACCAGACATCTTGCAGTTTCTCTGGATGCTCATGAGGGTGGTATGGCAGAGGCAAATAACATTTAGAGCGTGGTGAAGGGCTAGCAGAGTTCTGATTCCAAAAGAAAAAGATGTAGAAAACAGTTTCAGCCCATTTGCCTTTGATGGGAAATTAGCAAAGAGCCTAGCCAGATACCTGGAGAGAAACAACAACATTGATACATCTGTACAGAAAGCAGGAATTCCAGGGTTCTCTGGGTGTTTGGAACATACAAGCACGATATGGTGCCAGATCCAAGCAGCTAAGAGGGACAAAGGAAATTTCTATGCGATCTTCCTGGACCTTGCCAATGCACTCGGCTCAACTCTCCATGCACTCCTCTGGGAAGCATTTGACTTCTTCCAGATACCAGACCCCTTTCACAATGCTGGTGAAGTTGCACTTTCAAGACCCGCAATTGTGCTTCACAACAGCGGTTTTTATCACAACATGGTAGAGACTGGAAGTAGGCATTATGGCAGGTTACACTATATCACCCCTGGCCTTCACAATGGCCATGGAGGTTATTATCAGGGCTTCAAAATGGATGGTAGGTGATGAAAGAACAAATGCTGGACTTCATCTTTCCCCTATTAGGGCATACGTGGGCAATATAACACTAATCACCACTGCAGCATGCACCAATCAACTACTTGTAAAGCTGCAGGAAAACATCAAGTGGGCTAGTATGAAAATCAAACCAGAAAGTCACAAGGCATCTCCATAGTCAAGGGAATGCTGAAAGACCAAGTGCTTCATTGCTGATGACCCAATTCCAACAATGTCTGAACAGTCTGTCAAAAACCTGGGTAGATGGCACCACACCAGCCTCGCTGACAAACAGCAGGTGCAAAAACTAAAGCAATACATTGCTGATGGCCTGGACAATACTGAAAAGACCAGGCTGCCCGAAAAACTGAAGCTCTGGTGCTTACAGTTTGGACTCCTACCCTGGGTGATGTGGCCACTCACTGTCTATGAGGTCCCACTAACAACCAAGAAGCTCGAGAGGACCATCAAGTCATTTGTAAAGAAGTGGCTCAGCATCCCAAAGTTTATCAGTAACACCAGTCTCAATAGTAGAGTCCTTGACTGGCCTTACAGAGGAACTCAAGTGTTGCAAGATGCGTCTACAAATGACACTCAAAGACTCCCTTGACAAGACCATCAGTAACGCTGCACGGACCTTATCAACTGGGCAGAAATGGGCCCCAGCTGATGAGGTACAGCAAGCAACAGCAGCCTTTAGGCACAGAGGCATTATGGGGCAAGTCTGACAGGGCAGTGGCAGCTTTGGTCTGGCAGCAAATGGACCCACCTGGCACAAGGCCACAATTCCAGAGTGAAGTAAGATGGTTGCCGAGGAAGGACAGCAACAAGAGTCAGACAGAAGTGCAAAGGCTGTCTTCTTGACTAAGCAGGGGCAATGAATGCGGTCGGAAATCAATGAGGAAAATTGGCTGGAGATCGTATGGGAGATGGAAGCAGACTTAGCTTTCTCAAGAGTTACATGTGATGTGCTTCTCACAAAAAAACCCTCCACCAGTGGTTCGGTGAGGACCTAACTTGTGCCCAATTCCAGCAACCCTCAAGCATATCCTGGCAAGCTGCAAAATCAGCTTCACACAAGGCAGATACACGTGGTGTCTGAAGAGCCTGGCAACAACAATTGAGACCAAGAGGATAGCAACCAACTCCTTGGCCCCTAGGACGACTAACGCTCTTGACACCTGCAGCATTCGTCCAGGAGGGAGGGAAAAGACCAATTAATCCCCCTCCTAAGCCAGAAACAGGACAGATGAACATGGCCCATAACTGGAAAATGCTGGTGGATGTCAATACACAAGTCACCTTTCCACTGGAAAGTGCTACCATTAGCCTTAGGCTAGACCTGGTTCTTTGGTCCAATTCATTACAGATCACCTACATCATGGAACTCTCAGTCCCACGGGAGCATTCAGTGGCTGAAGCATATGAGCGCAAGAGGCTACGCAATGCAGATCCAGCAGCTGAAGCTCAATGATGAGGCTGAAAAGCCACAAGTCTGTCCTGTGGAAGGAGAATTATAGCCACATCCACCATCATATTGCTAAAGGAGCTTGGGATCCATGGTCACGCTCTACGGCAAACCATCAGAGCCAGCAGAAATATAGCATTAACAGCTTTGGATCAAACAAAAAGACCTCTCTCATGGGCTCCAAGACAGCATCAAGAGAGTGGGGGGGCGGTGACTCTGGGACACCAAAAGTCATCAATCCATCCAAAGATGTAGTGGGCTAATCGATGAACCTTAAAGGAAGGAGGGTGCCCGCTTGAAAACCCCCGCTTGTTAACCCTGTGCACTCCCAACATCAAGGCAGTCTCGAGTATGTGCTCAAGGCCCATCGGCACAAGGGATATTAACACCTTATTCTGCGTTTTTTGATTGTATAGCGAGTTCAATTTACACATTTGGAAAGTAGGATATGTGGCAATGCAGGGCAACAGTGACAACTATTGAATTTAAACAAAAATTCAGAAAGAGCTAAAACAAAGAAAATCACACTCTGCATTTATTTTGTCAGAATAGGTTTAGTTAACCATTAACAGAAGATGGGAACATTAAATTATATTGCAGCAAGTCTTTAAAAGATTTTGTTTTAAAACCAAAATTATTTAACTTTAAGATTTACCTTAATTGACTTGATGGCAGCCTTGGTCACCTGGTTCATTTTAGCCCTGGAGATAGGTGGTTTATACTCATTTAAGGAGTACAGCTAAAAAGGAAGACAATAATGTTTAAGTATTGTGAAATCAACATGCTTCACCAAATACATGAGCACTTTGGTACTGGTGCATTATATAAAAATAAATCAGTATAGAGTACTTCAATTTTAAGCAGAAACAGTAAGAAAAATAAGAATTGCTAGTACAGTATAAGGAACTGAAACAACTATTTAACACGTCAGTGCTCCTTCAATGAATGTGAGGTGCCAGATTACACAAACCTAAAGAAAAAGTAAACAATAAAGCTAATACCAGCTGCTAATACACGAAACCCTCGACAGATTAATGAACTTTACATACAGTACCTATAAAAAGTATTCACCCCCTTTCGGAAGTTTTCATGTTTTATTGTTTTGCAACATTGACATGATAAAAAGCCAAATTAAATCCACTGATTCAAAGTGAAAACAGATCTCTGCAAAGTGAATTAGAAATATACAATACAAAATAATTGACTGCACAAGTATTCACCCCCCACCTTTAATATGACACAGCAAATCATCACTGGTGCAGCCAACTGGTTTTAGAAGTCACATAATTAGTTAAATGGAGATCTGTTTTTGGAATCTTGTGTGTTGTCAAGGTGTTTCAATTGATTTTAGTAAAAATACACAGGTCTCTAGAAGGTCCAACTGATGGTAAGTCAGTATCCTAGCAAAACTACACCATGAAGACAAAAGAACACTCCAAGCAACTTCACAAAAAGGTTATTGAAAAGCAGAAGTCAGGAGATAGATTACAAGAAAATTTCCAAGTCACTGAATATCCCTTGGTTAATCATCACAAAATGGAAAGACTATGGCATAGCTGTAAATCTGCCTAGAGTAGGCCAACCAACAAGAGACTTATACAACTCTGGAGGAGTTACAAGCTACAGTGGCCGAGATGACATCGACTGCGCGTACAACAACTGTTGCCCAGGTGAGTCAATAATCACAGCTTTATGGGAGAGTGGCAGAGAGAAAGCCGCTGTTGGGAAAAAAAACCTGCATAAATTCTTGGCCAGAAGGCATGAAGTTAGCCGAAGGAAAGTTTTATGGTCTGATGAAACCAAAATAGAGCTTTCTGGCCATTATACTAAGCACTATGTATGGTGCAAGCCAAACACTGCACATAATCAAAAACACACCATCACTATCGTAAAGTATGGTGGTGGCTGCATCACAATGTGGGGTTGCTTCACTGCAGCAGGCCCTGGAAGGCTTGTGAAAGTAGCGGGTAAAATTAATGCAGCAAAATACAGGAAATCCTGGAGGAAAACCTGATGTCGTCTGCAAGAGAACTGCGACTTGAGCGAAGATTTGTTTTCCAGCAAGACAATGACCCCAAGCTTAGAGCCAAAGCTACACAGGAATGGCTTAAAAACAAAGTTAATGTCCTGGAGCGGCCAAGTCAGAATCCAGACCTCAATCAATTGAGAATTTGTGGCTGGACTTGAAAAGGGCTGCTCACTCATGATCTCCATGCAATCTGACGAAGCTTGAGCAGTTATGTCAAGAACAGGGAAAAATTGCAATGTTCGGATATGCAAAGTTGACAGAGGCCTACCCACACAGACTCAAGGCTGTAATTGCTGCCAAAGGTGCATCCAAGTACTGACTTGAAGGGGTTGAATACTATGCAATCAGTTATTTTGCGTTTTATACTTGCAATTAATCTAGATCATTTTGTGGAGATCTGTTTACATGTTGACACAGAAAGAGCCCTTTTCTGTTGATCAGGGTCAACAAAGCCAAATTAAATTCACTGTGATTCAATGTTGTCAAGCAATAAAACATGAAAACTTCCAAAGGGGGTGGGGGTAAATACTTTTTATAGGCACTGTATGTAAAGCAAGTACAACCATAATGAATTTCTGTGCTATTGAAGCAAGTATTTTTATTTTTTGCATTTACACTTCAAGACAAATCATGAAAAAAGGGCCAAGGAAATTAGACTGTTTAAATGCCAGAGAATAAATGACAATAACTGAACATTATTGCTTGCTTTGTTGCAGACACCCATCTTCCTCTGTCAACAAATGATATTTCGAAATGTGTTTTTTCAAAAAATGTACAGAACTAGATGCATAAGAACCAACATCCCTGATAAAGGGTAGCACTAATATATCCTTGAATATCAACATTCTAATAATAAGCACAAGAGCTATTACATTTAGCTGGAGATCAGGCATTTAAATAAAGAGGGAAGTGGTAGCTGTAAATGGCTAAATCTCTTCAAAACAGTACAAATATTTGTAAAAATCTGTAATGCATGCAGAGGTAAGCAAGTGACATTATATCACTTGCAATCATACATTACAGGTATATATGGAGGACTGGCACTAGATGATGAGATGATACTAGATTCCCAGAATATCCCATCAGTATCTTATGAACATTGAATAAATCAAAAAAAATTTGTCCAAAATAGAATATTTTAATTTTGTAAACTGGAGCAGCAACTCTATATTTCGCTGTTTGCTATATTTAAAAACTCTAAACATCTTGAATATACATTGATCCATATTTTTAAATGTTTTATTTAAATGTTCAAGTATTCAATTAAAGTCCAAATCTTTCAAATCATTTTCGTTTATTGTGCATACTTATTCAAAGATCCATTGAAGAATTCTAGCTATACCCATGCTTTCTGAGCCAATCCATTAATTTCAAATTAAATCTCTCAAATTGAATCAATATCCTACAAGTTCAAGTTTATTGTTATATGACTGTACATATATACAATCAAGAAAATAACATTCCTCTGGACCACAGTACATCCACAGAACATATCATACACAGCACATAAATCCAAATATTACAAGGCAAAATATCAATACTATATCTGAGAAAAATCAGATGGACACATACATCTTTCGCTTTCATTTATCTACAAATAAAACATGATATAGATGCAGTGAACACAAGTGAGCCGTTGCTTGTGGCAAAAGAGTGCAAAATTTGAAAAGTGTGTGAGACCATTCAGGGCATTCAGTGGGCTTGAGATCACCGGATAATTAGGCACTCATCAAGGGCCAAAACGTATTTAAAAAAGTTAAGTTAAAGCACAGCTGCCATTTTGAGAGCAGCCAGAGTTAGATTGGAGACCTTGAGACTTGGGCTCAAGAGGCTTCAATAAGAGGCAAATGCTGAGATAGTTTCTGTTAAGTTTCCCTTAGTGCACAAGTAGAGCAGTGGGAATGCCAGACAGCAAAGTGGAATCTCCTCTTGTGGGATGTGGGCAGACAGGGATAGTCTATACCTACAAGGAGTGCATCTAGCTGCGGTTTCTAATAGATCAAGTTGAAGAACTGGAGCTGGTTGAACTCCAGATCATTCAGGAGGCTGAGGGGTTGACTGACAGGAAATACAGGAGATACAGTGCTATGCGAAGTCTTAAGGAGATATGTACACATACACACATATCTATACACACACACATCTAGGGTGCCCAAGAATTTTGCACAGTACTATTTTTGCCAACGTGGAGTGAAATATACATTTGTAACTCTGGCAGGAACAAATAATGTTGGGAATGCCATGGGTGAAGCGTCACAGCAGGGGTGTGGGACAGGTGGCAAAGGAGTGCCGGGGTGGGGGTTGGCACAGGTGCAGTCACACCCAGTCTTGGGACACCAGGCAAAGTCATTTGACTCCAAACAACTGCTTAAATGATCATTACGGAATGTCTCTCTGGTGCTTCACGCTCTGTTCCCTCTCCCTGCCCCCCTTCCCTCTCTCAGTCCACAATAGAAACCGACATCAGAATCAGGATTATCATTCAGAGCAATACATAAAATTGTGATAAATACATACATACACACCCAAGACTTTTGCACGGTACTGTAGTTAAACCCAAGGTAGAGGACACGGGCAACTGGGTGACCATCAGGGTACCCCTGTGGTCGATCTCCTTAATAAAAAATATACTGCTTGGATACTGTTTGGTGTGGGCACAGAGGAAAGCCACAGCAGTCAAGTCTCTGGCACTGAGTCTGACTCTGTAGCTCAGAAGGGAAAGAAGAGGTGAGCTGTAGTGATAAGGGATTTATTGGTTGGGGGAAGAAAAGAACCAGATTGCCGAATGGTATGTTACCTCCCTGGTGGGGTGGTCAGGAAACATCTGGAACATCTTAGATTGAGTCCATAGCATTGTTAAGGGAGAGAGTGAGCAGCCAGAAGTCATGACCCACATTGGTACCAGTGACATGGATAGGTCCTGCAAAGTGAATTCAGGGAGTTAGGTTAAAGGACAGCACCTCCAGGTTGTAATCTCAGGATTGCTCACTGCGCCATGTGCTAGTGAGGCCAGAAATAGGAAGATAATGCAGTTTAACACATGGTTAAGGAGATGGCACAGGAGCAAGAATTTCAGATTTTTGGATCTTTCAGTAGTCTTCCAGGAAAGGTGGAATTTGTACAGATGGGACAATTTGCACCTGAACTGGATATCCTTGTGGAAAGGTTTGCTCATGCTGCTCCAAGAAGAGGGGGGAAGGTTGTTTAATTTAGAGTTGCAGGAAGATGGGACTCAGAGTGTCAGGGCAGATAGTAGGATGGTTGTGCGGAAAGATAATGTTAAGCCTAAATACAAAAACAGGAACCAGAAGGTTGAGCACGGTGGAACTAATATTCTGAGTTGAGTCTATTTCAATCCAAGAAGTATTGCAAGGCAGATGTGCTTAGAACAGGGATCAGCAAGTGAAATTATGATAATATAGCCATAATTGAGACTTGGCTCCAGGGGACCAAGACTGGAAATGGGATTCCATTGTTCTAGACATGATAGAGGGAAAGGATTGCATTACTCGCGAGGGAAAGGTCACGTCTGTGCTTAGACAGGACAGACTGGAGAGCTCAGCTACTGAGATGATATGGGTAGAACTGAGGAATAAGGAAGGGAATAACCATGTTAATGGGATTATAATTTCACAGACCACTCAATAGTCATGGAAATTTAGAGGAGCAAATTTGTGGAAAGATAGTTTCAAGAAAAATAAGGTGGTGACAGTAGGTGATTTTAACTTTCCCCATTATTTTCTGGGACTCCCATACTGTAAAAGGGATAGATGTGATAGAGTTTGGCTACATCCACACTTGACCGGATAATTTTGAAAACGCCAGTTTAGCGTAAAAACGATAGCCGTCCACACCAGGCGTTTTTCAAAGTATCTCTGTCCACATTAGAACAGATATTTGGGCGAATCTCCTCCTACTGGGCATGCACAGGACACACAGAAAACAAGCGAAGAGGTAACGGTATACTTGGTGCGCGTTTGTCCAGTTACAGACTAGAAAAACTTAAAAGGAACTGCTGTTGGCTCTCGTGCAGGAGGACTTAAAACTAAAAAAACAACAAATACTGGAGCATATGGAGGCAACCGACAGGGAGTTCACAGACAGCATGACCCGGCTGACGATGAACATTGAAAAACTAACTCTGTTGCATTAATAAAGCACCTTGTTAAATACATAAAACATGTCTGCATCAGTGTCATCTTGTATTTCCATACAATGTTACATTAGGCTGTTACACATCTATTGTCAGAGAAGTACTTGCATAACAGGTAAACCACCTTCAAACAAGGACAGAAAACAGGGCAAAGTGAGTATACTTATTTATTCAGTAAGCTATGGGTCAAAGTATTTGGTGAGTACATTTCTAACTCTTCTGGCTTCAGTCTGGTTGCCGTCTGTTCTGAAATTGTTAGGTTGTATGGGGGATTGCGTTCAAGAAAACAATGAAATGCTGCACTGCCGCCATCTGTTCCAGCACGTCATGACAGCGTTTCAAAAAATATCCGTTTACCCCGTCCAAGCTGCTCTGCGCCATTAGTGTTTTCAAATTTACACACCCTGGAGGGTGTTTTAGAAAATCTCTGTTTTCGGGGGAGGAAAACGCCATTTCAGTGTGGACGAAGGGTCAAAACGAAGAGAAAAAGCTTCGGTTACGGATTTATCCGGTCTAGTGTGGACATAGCCTTTGTCAAATGTATTCAGGAAAGCTCCCTTGATCAATAATAGAGGTCTTAACTAGCTAGAGTGCGATACTGGACCTCATATTTGGGAACAAGACAGGGTAGGTGACAGAAATTTGAGCAGGATAATGGCGGCGTGACACAGCACGCAGCGGCCACTCCGGTGAATGATATCTGTTATCTGTCAAGTAGGGTGCCGTGCACAATCCTGATTTGATGGAGACAGACGTGAGAGCACGGAGGAACATCTGGAGAAACTTCTGAAATGCCTTCTTCGCTGCCGCTGCTACTGTGCGATCCAGAGTCTCCAGAGAAGGCTCCGAGTCCTCAGCTTTGCTTGTTGCTCGGCAGCCAGGGCAGGGTCAAAGCACTCGGCAGAGGATGGTGCTCGGGAGGCTGTAGCGGAGGGGCTGGTCGGAGGCTCGAGGTTTTTGGACGGACTCAAGAGTCGGCTGTGGTCGGGAGCTTCCAATGCATTGGCAGTTGTCGGCGCCTGGAGGTTTATGGCAGGGAGAGTTTCTCCCTTTTGCTGCCTGCTATCGGGACTATCGGGAGTCGATTGGAACTTTGAGACTTGTTTTTTTCACCATGCCCATGGTCTGCTCTTTATCAAAATATGGTATTGCCTTGCACTGCTGTAACTATACGTTATAATTATGTGGTATTGTCAGTGTTAGTCTTTGGTTTGTCCTTTTTTTGTGATATCACTCTGGAGAAACATTGTATCATTTCTTAATGCATGCATTTCTAAATGACAATAAACGAGGACTGACTGTCATCATAATCTAATCTAATCTAATACACTGGATCTAGTAATCGTAATTTCATTAGTTTCAAGATCATTATGGACAAGGATTAGGACTAGTCCTGAGGCTGAGATCCGAAAGCCAATTTTAAAAGCATCAGAAAGGATCTGGCAAGTGTGAATTCGGATTGGCTGTTTTGTGGCAAAAGGATAGATGCTTGGTAAGTGGGTGGCCTTCAAAAGTGAAAAATTTAGAGTAGAGTTTCTATGTTCCTATTAGAATAAAAGGCAAGGCTAAAATGTTGAGGGAACCTTGGTTTTCAAGGGATATTGAGGCCCTGGTTAAGGAGGAGATACACAGGTTATAGGTAGCAGGGAATTACTGAGGGACTCGAGGAATGCAAAGAATAATGAATTGCGAGAACACTAAAGAGAGAAATCAGCAGGGCTTAAAGACGACGAGATTGTTCTGGGAGACAAGGTGCAGAAGAAATCCAAGGGCATCTACATATACTGTATATTAAGAACAAAAGGATAGCAAGAGACAAAACTGTTCCACTTGAGGATCAGCATGGTCATCTAGTGTGGAGCCAAAAGACAATGTGGAGATTTTCTGCATCTGCACTTAGTCCTTCTGAAGCAAAAAACAGTGAGGTCATTCACATTACATAGATTACAGAAGGGGAGATGCTTACTGTCAAGGAAAATCTGGATGGATAAATCCCTAGGACCTGACAAGGTGTCCCTTGGGCCTTGCAGACAGCTTGCTCAGAAATGCAGGAACCCTGGCAGAGGAATTTAAAACATCCGATGGCACCAGAGGACTGAACCCTGGCAGAGGAATTTAAAACATCCGATGGCACCAGGGGAGGCGCCAGAGGACTGAACTCTGGCAGAGGAATTTAAAACATCCGATGGCACCAGGGGAGGTGCCAGAGGACTGAACCCTGGCAGAGGTATTTAAAACATGCGATGGCACAGGGGAGGCGCCAGAGGACTGAACCCTGGCAGAGGAATTTAAAACATCCGATGGCACCGGGGAGGCGCCAGAGGACTGAACTCTGGCAGAGGAATTTAAAACATCCGATGGCACCAGGGGAGGCGCCAGAGGACTGAACCCTGGCAGAGGTATTTAAAACATGCGATGGCACAGGGGAGCCGCCAGAGGACTGAACCCTGGCAGAGGTATTTAAAACATCCGATGGCACCAGGGGAGGCGCCAGAGGACTGAACCCTGGCAGAGGAATTTAAAACATCCAATGGCACCAGAGGACTGAACCCTGGCAGAGGAATTTAAAACATCCGATGGCACCAGGGGAGGCGCCAGAGGACTGAACTCTGGCAGAGGAATTTAAAACATCCGATGGCACCAGGGGAGGCGCCAGAGGACTGAACCCTGGCAGAGGTATTTAAAACATGCGATGGCACAGGGGAGGCGCCAGAGGACTGAACCCTGGCAGAGGAATTTAAAACATCCGATGGCACCAGGGGAGGCGCCAGAGGACTGAACTCTGGCAGAGGAATTTAAAACATCCGATGGCACCAGGGGAGGCGCCAGAGGACTGAACCCTGGCAGAGGAATTTAAAACATCCGATGGCACCAGGGGAGGCGCCAGAGGACTGAACCCTGGCAGAGGTATTTAAAACATGCGATG
Organism: Mobula birostris; assembly: GCF_030028105.1. NCBI lineage: Eukaryota > Metazoa > Chordata > Chondrichthyes > Myliobatiformes > Myliobatidae > Mobula > Mobula birostris. The sequence goes on along the minus strand of NC_092377.1, from coordinate 65,340,918 downwards.
GCACAGGGGAGGCGCCAGAGGACTGAACCCTGGCAGAGGTATTTAAAACATGCGATGGCACAGGGGAGCCGCCAGAGGACTGAACCCTGGCAGAGGTATTTAAAACATCCGATGGCACAGGGGAGGCATCAGAGGACTGGAGGATAGCTGATGTTGCTCCATTTTCAAGAAAGGCTAAAAATAAGTTGTAGGCCAGTGAGTTTGGCAGTGGGTAAATTATTGGGAGGTATTCTAAGGGAGCAGATTTCTAAGTAATTGGATAGACAGGGATTGATGAGAGAAAGTTAATAATAGCTTTGTTCGCGGTAGGTCATGTTTAACCAAACAGCTTTTCCAAAGTGGTTACCAGGCAAGTTGAAGGAAGGGCAGTGCATGTTGTCCTGAGTATAGGATTTGGGATGTGATGTTGAAGTTGTATGAAATGTTACTGAGACCAAACCTGGAGTATTGTGTTCAGTTCTGCTCACCTACCAACAGGAAAAATATTATTAAGATGGAAGAGTGTAGAGAAAATTTACAAGGATATTGCCAGGACTTGAGGAGCTGACTTATAGGGAAAAGTTGAACAGGACTTTAGTCCCTGGAATATAGGAAAACAAGATAGAGGTGTTCAAGATAATGAGAGGCATTGATCGTGTGGATAGTCAGAGGCTTCTCCCCAGAAATGAAATGGCTAGCATGAGAGGGCATAGTTTTAAGGTGCTTGGAAGTAGGTACAGAGGAGATGTCAGGGGTAAGTTTGCTTGTTTGTTTGTTGTTTTTTTTAATGCAGAGAGTGGTGAGTGCGTGGAATGGGCTGCCAGTGGCGGTGGTGGAGGCGGAAACGGTAGGGTCATTTAAGAGACTCCTGTATGGACACATGGAGCTCAGAAAAATAGAGGGCTATGGGTAAGCCTAGGTAGTTCTAAGGTAAGGACATGTTCAGCACAGCATTGTGGGCCGAAGGGCCTGTATTGTGCTGTAGATTTTCTATGTTTCTAACCAGGGAAGATTTGATAGTGGTATATAAAATTGAGGGGTATAGATAGGGTTAACATGAGCAGGCTTTTTCCTCTTAGGTTAGGTGAAACTAGAACTAGAGGTCATAGGTTAAAAGTGAAAAGTGAGATATTTAAGAGGAATCTAAGGAGGATCTTCTTCACGCAGTGTGTTATGTTAGTGTGGAATGACCTGCCAGAGGAAAGAGTGAATGCGGGTTCCATTTCAACATTTCAGAGAAGAGGAGGGCTATGTTCCATGTGTGGGTCGATAGGACTAGGCAGAATAACAATTTGGCATGGACAAGATGGGCTGAAGGGCCTTTCTGTGCTTAGTGCTATGACTCTATTAAGTTTTTCCAATTGCAATAATCTGGATGTAGATTAGAATTCCATTGAATTATTACTTCTATTTGAAAATCAGGCAAGGTATTATTTATGAGGCTAACAAGTCAACAGCTCCAAACACACTCCTCACAGTATAAACATGAAATTAGTTCTATCTTTCAATGTATTTTGTACAAGAAAAGTCCTATGCAATAACCTGGATCAAGTACCTTGCCAATCCATAGCAGTCAACACAGTCTGTTATGGAACCATATATAGCTCTTTCAGTTGGAAGATCAGGAAGCTTCAGGTGGACCACAAATCCTCATCCATTAAGTTCATTAACTTCGAGTGACATACTGACAACAACCATGAAAGTTCCCTGGTACATGAATTTTCAATATGGATTCTCAATATTCCTGGATTTCAGTGCTTTAAAAGGGATAGAGAGGGCAGAAAAGGGGAGGAGGGGTGACATTACTGGTCAGGGATACTATTACGGCTACAGAAAGGGTGGGTAATATAGCAGGATCCTCTTTTGAGTCAGTATGGTTGGAAGTCAGGAACAGGAAGGGAGCAGTTACTCTACTGGGGGTATCCTATAGGCCCCCTGGCAGCAGCAGAGATACCAAGGAGCAGATTGGGAGGCAGATTTTGGAAAGGTGCAAAAATAACAGGGCTGTTATTATGGGTGACTCTAACTTCCCTAATATTGATTGGCACCTGATTAGTTCCAAGGGTTTAGACGGGGCAGAGTTTGTTAAGTGTGTCCAGGATGGATTCCTGTCACAGTATGCAGACAGGCCGACTAGGGGGAATGCCATATTAGATCTAGTATTAGGTAATGAACCAGGTCAGGTCACAGATATCTCAGTGGGGGAACATCTGGGAGACAGTGACCACCGCTCCCTGGCCTTTAGCATTATCATGGAAAAGGACAGAATCAGACAGGACAGGAAAATTTTTAATTGGGGAAGGGCAAATTATGAGGCTATAAGGCTAGAACTTGCGGGTGTGAATTGGGATGATGTTTTTGCAGGGAAATGTACTATGGACATGTGGTCAATGTTTAGAGATCTCTTGCAGGATGTTAGGGATAAATTTGTCCCGGTGAGGAAGATAATGGTAGGGCGAAGGAACCATGGGTGACAAGTGAGGTGGAAGGAGGCAGCATACATGAGGTTTAGGAAGCAAGGATCAGATGGGTCTATTGAGGAATATAAGGAAGCAAGAAAGGAGCTTAAGAACAGGCTGAGAAGAGCAAGAAGGGGGCATGAGAAGACCTTGGCGAGTAGGGTAAAGGAAAACCCCAAGGCATTCTTCAATTATGTGAAGGAAAAAAAGGATGACAGGAGTGAAGGTAGGACCGATTAGAGATAAAGATGGGAAGATGTGCCTGGAGGCTGTGGATGTGAGCGAGGTCCTCAATGAATATTTCTCTTCAGTATTCACCAATGAGAGGGAACTTGATGATGGCGAGGACAATATGAGTCAGGTTGATGTTCTGGAGCATGTTGATATTAAGGGAGAGGAGGTGTTGGAGTTGTTAAAATACATTAGGACCGATAAGTCCCAGGGCCTGACGGAATATTCCCCAGGCTGCTCCATGAGGTGAGGGAAGAGATTGCTGAGCCTCTGGCTAGGATCTTTATCTCCTCATTGTCCATGGGAATGGTACCGGAGGATTGGAGGGAGGTGAATGTTGTCCCCTTGTTCAAAAAAGGTAGTATGGATAGTCCGGGTACTTATAGACCAGTGAGCCTTACGTCCGTGGCAGGAAAGCTGTTAGAAAAGGTTCTTAGAGATAGCATCTCTGGGCATTTAGAGAATCATGGTCTGATCAGGGACAGTCAGCATGGCTTTGTGAAGGGCAGATCATGTCTAACAAGCCTGATAGAGTTCTTTGAGGTGGTGACCAGGCATGTAGATGATGGTAGTGCAGTGGATGTGATCTATACGGATTTTAGTAAGGCATTGACAAGGTTTCACACAGTAGGCTTATTCAGGAAGTCAGAAGGCATGGGATCCAGGGAAGTTTGGCCAGGTGGATTCAGAATTGGCTTGCCTGCAGAAGGCAGAGGGTGGTGGTGGAGGGAGTACATTCAGATTGGAGGATTGTGACCAGTGGTGTCCCACAAGGATCTGTTCTGGGACATCTACTTTTTGTGATTTTTATTAACGACCGGGATGTGGGGGTAGAGGGGTGGGTTGGCAAGTTTGCAGACGACACAAAGGTTGGTGGTGTTGTAGATAGTGTAGAGGATTGTCAAAGATTGCAGAGAGACATTGATAGGATGCAGAAGTGGGCTGAGAAGTGGCAGATGGAGTTCAACCAGAGAAGTGTGAGGTGGTACACTTTGGAAGGACAAATTCCAAGGCAGAGTACAAAGTAAATGGCAGGATACTTGGTAGTGTGGAGGAGCAGAGGGATCTGGGGGTACATGTCCACAGATCCCTGAAAGTTGCCTCACAGGTAGATAGGGTAGTTAAGAAAGCTTATGTGGTGTTAGCTTTCATAAGTCGAGGGATAGAGTTTAAGAGTCGCGAGGTAATGATGCAGCTCTATAAAACTCTGGTTAGGCCACATTTGGAGTACTGTGTCCAGTTCTGGTCGCCTCACTATAGGAAGGATGTGGAAGCATTGGAAAAGGTACAGAGGAAATTTACCGGAATGCTGCCTGGTTTAGAGAGTATGCATTATGATCAGAGATTAAGGGAGCTAAGGCTTTACTCTTTGGAGAGGAGGAGGATGAGAGGAGACATGATAGAGGTGTACAAGATAATAAGAGGAATAGATAGAGTGGATAGCCATTGCCTCTTCCCCAGGGCACCACTGCTCAATAGAAGAGGACATGGCTTTAAGGTAAGGGATGGGAAGTTCAAGGGGGATATTAGAGGAAGGTTCTTTACTCAGAGAGTGGTTGGTGCGTGGAATGCACTGCCTGAGTCAGTGGTGGAGGCAGATACACTCATGAAGTTTAAGAGACTACTAGACAGGTATATGGAGGCAGGGTTTGAGGGTCAGCACAACATTGTGGGCTGAAGGGCCTGTAATGTGCTGTACTATTCTATGTTCTATGACACTTCAAGTATAGTAATGTGCATTATCAAGCTATTAGCAGTGAACTGGACAAATGTATCTCTCTCAGCATCTTCTGCAAAGGCAAACCCAACCAAATCCCACCACAAAGATAGCAAACAAACTGAAAGAACCACTCTACAAGGTTTCTTCTCACCACTATTCAAGCTGCATTCTGGTGCCTATTGGTCAATTTAGATTATAAAATATTCCACCAAATGGCATGGCCAATAAAATATTTGTTCAGGCCTACTTTTTCTTTTTCCTATGGGTCCCCAATATCATTTCTCGATAATCACTGTTAGATTGCTTTGAGGCCAAAGATATTCCTGCCTTCCTATACTTGACAGAATACATTCTGGTCATTCTTAGAAAAACTTAACTAAGTCTACACATTTATTTTGATAGCCTTAAGCGTTATGGCATGGAAGTGAATACAGAACATCAAAAAAGTGCATTTAAATGCAACTCTGTCAGCTTTCAATTTAAATTGAGATAAAGCACTACCCATTGTTTGGAAATCTCAATGGTCCAGCATCTGAGATGCTGGGGGCCCAATTCCCATACTCCATTTGACATTCCTAGACCCAGATTCCCATGCTTCCTCTGACATACTAGCATCAAATACAACAAGAGATTAGAACCATAACAATACATTGTCATATGAACAATAGATTATATTTACTATGTACCAGTGGTAATATTACTATACTGTAATTTTAATTCCAATTGTGCATAGGTTTAAAATTTTAATTACTCTTAATCATGAAGTGAATCTTTCATCAAACTACAAATCATACCACCCAGATTCAATTGCCAGCATATACTTAAATCAGAGCACTGAAGTAGGTACAACATACTTTCTAGTCACAAGGCCAAAATGGGGGTAGTAAACAACAATTCCTAGTCCTTACTGCTAGCGGTGACACTCAGTAGATACAAATTGTTTATGGAGTATGTACATAAAGTTAGTGTATCAATCTGTAGTCTTACAACTGCAAAAATTCAAAGATGAATGGAGAGGTGACAAGGTACTAGGAAATGACCTTCAATTTTTGAATATACAGTAGTTTGGAATAAATGGCTTCATAAATGGGGATATTACCATAAGAGAGAGGGAAACAAGAATAAGTAGGCCATTTTTTATCCTTACACTATACAGAACTGAGTCATAAATTCATCTGTATTTCTTGTTCACAGTCTACAATTTTACAACACAAAATTCAACAAAAGTATTACAAACAAAAACTCCAGAGAGAGTGTGCACTTAGAATGAAGAAAATTAAGCAGCCAAAGGTTTACATTCAAGTGGTTTAGTTTACTCAAAATTGAATCCTCTTTCAACACACCTTTCTCCTTCCTAATAATGCCTTGAAGTCTAACGTGTCATTGAATTTATTCCACTTCCACCCCAATAACAGCTCAGAAAGGAGAAAAAATACAATTAGAATTCTTATTTTGCAATACCCTAGGCTAAAGTCTACCCCTTAAGATTTACTAACATATCTTCAACAGAATTCCAGTATCTTCAAATATTCACTTTACTTCAGATCAAGTAAACTGTTAGATGCGCTCTTTGCCATTTCAGAAAATTGTGAAAAAGCAGTACTTGATTGCACAACTTTACAGAATAGAAGTATGTAATCTGGACTGATAGTCTACCATAATTAGGGAACACCGCATTAGCAGAAATCCTATTCTTTAAATGGGAAAACCTCAGAGTTGTGATGGATAGTCAATGACTTTATGGTCCATTCAGAGAATAATTCTTGTGCTTTAGCTATGATTCCTTTCTTCAAAATAAAAGATCATTTATGAAATTGGACAAAATGGCTTTTACACTTGCATATATAGATAGCCACTATATATTGAAGTGTTCTGAAATGTTATAGCAATGTGAAACTATGTCCTCTAAGCACATCTTATATTTACTTTTGCTTTATTACCTTGAATAGCAGAAAAATTGTAGTCAGGGTGTCAAAGGCTAGAGGAGTAGGTAATAGGATAATAAGAGGGTTAATAAATCAGCCATGATGGAATGGTGGGGCAGAGGTGATGGGTGAAATGGCCTAATTCTGCTCCTAGGTCTTATGATCTAAATGGTTTATTCTGATACTTTCTGATGGACATTAATTTTAGGTAATGCATCAAATCTCCTTTAACTGGAAATGTGTATTTGTCAAAGCAGCTCACCAATATATCAAGATATTAACTCTGAATTCACTCGGAATTTGGAAAGAGGAATCAGCAACATTGACACGAGAAATAAATAGAAAAGAGGATTCCCTACAGACACAAAACATTAGGAGAAGTTGCCCAAGACCAGTAATCAGTGATAAAGTAGCAAATAAAGTTACAGTGAAACTTGTTGCAGAAACAGACTACAGCAGAGAGATTTCAAAACTCAGATTGGAGAAACTGACAGATCAAGTTCCAAAGATTTAACTTCTTCAGTGCATTGGGAATGCCTTCTTGAACCATGAGGAGACAGGACCATATTAGCAATGAACCACAAGCCAGCCAGAGACAATAACATGATACAATTTGATACAAGAAAGGGAGATGAATCGATTACAAATCAACATTTTAGACGTAGCTAAAGTAAATTATGGAAGATGATACAGGAACTGACTATAGCAAAAAAAGTAGATATATGAACCAAGGTTCAAAGACCCATTGATGCAAGACCAAGTTCATGTGGATGTCATCTTTAAGTCGGTGCAGATGAATAATCAAAATAATTCCTTTATTTGAACCCAAAAGCAAAAATGGATGGTAGGAAAGATAACAGACACTTAAAGACTCAAAGGAAAACAGCCAGAAACTGAAAATATGAATAATCTGCAGTTGAAGATCAATTAAATTCAATTCTTAAAATTACTGTGTCTTGTAATTTTGAAAACTGCTTGATAAGATTACTGTAGATAAATCCTCTCTTAATTATGGCAAAGCACGTTTAGTTGGGACATAGCCAGCTAAGCACGCTGGCAAATTCCATGAGATTCTGTGGCACGACACTGTCGTTTGGTAACGATTTAGAATAGCAAATAGGAATGTTGTTTCAAATTTTGCAGCTGACATTAAAATAATTGGGCTTGGGAAGGAGTGGACAGTGCAGATAAAGATTGACTGCCATTTATAAAAAGAAAGTTGAACAAAATACAAATGGTAGCACACAGCAGTTGTTACTGGACCAATAATCCAGAAGCTGGATTACTAACTCAGATACCCAAGTTTATAGCTCACAACAGCAATGGAATTAGAATTCAGTTAAAATGAAATTTTAGGTCAAAAATTATTAATAATTACTGGACTGCTGCCAAAAAAATGTTTCACTAATATTCTTTAGGGAAAGAAATCTACAATTCTTACCCCAGTGAATCCATAGATCTTACTCCAAACCTATCACTGAGAGTCTTAACTATCTTCAACAGGCTAAGCAATTTAAGGATGACAAGTAAATAACCTTGCCAATGAAGCGCAGTTCCATGAAATAAATCAAGATAACATTAGTACTCCAGAAAAGGGATAAAATTGGCAGACTCAATTCAATACTGGTATGAAGTGGTACCAATTGGTAGGGACAATTGAGAAGATACAGATTTGTAAAGCAAGGCCTTAAATACTGAAGGTGCACTAACATTGACAAAAAAAATTCCAATAGGTAACAAACCAATAGTTGGATTTGTCAAACTTATATCAAACCTGCGTCAGCATACACTTGAGAGACTTGTGCACTGATTTAGTGTTCCCATTATAAAGGGAACAAAGAGAATCAGTGTTTAAAAAGTCATAATTCAATAAAGATTTTAAGAGAAAATTCTTAACCCAAAGAACGGCAAGAATGTGGAATCTATTGTCACAAAGAACACTTAACACAAATAGCATCAATGCATTTAACGGTAAGCTACAAAAATATCTGATGAAGGAATGGATGAATATGAAAAATGGATGAGTGGCAACAAGGGCCACATGGGCCAAATGGTCTTCTGTAGATTCCAGGCAATGCACTACACACAATTCCAAATGAGCAAAAGACCCACTTTTGTAACAACTCTCGTCAATTAGAAAGACCATTATCAAACTGGAAGTACACATGAAAACTATGTATCAGATGATACTCATACCAAATAGCTAGTTTGTATCCATTTTCTCAAGTAGAGAATCAGGATAAAAGAAAAGCCTAATTACATCATTGGATGAGTGGAGAATCAAACCAGATAAAGTAGGTTTAATAGCAATGGAGAAAACAATGAGACTACTAGACAAATCAGCAGGACTCCTGGCTTCCACCACAATGGTATATTTTTTTCTACTTTTTTTTCTTGTAATTCAGGAATTGCTCCCTCCCCCGCACAGAAAAGAAGAATTTGGCACTTTACCATTCTTTATATAGGAAAGGACCTGGCTGGTGGCGTAGTGGCACCAGCATCGGATCCATCCAGCCGGCTCCCCTGCACGCTTTCCATCCGTGCTGGGTTACGAGCTGCTGATCTCTTTGGAAACTCACCCAGCAGAAGGCAATGGCAAACCACTGCTGTAACTTGCCTCGTACGTGATTCCCCACGTCAGAGAGGCGTGGCGGGAAATCGTCCGCTAACCGGAGAAACTCCGGATGCCACGTACCTTTCCTTTACATAGGAAAGAGAGGACAGAATGAACAAGAAATTATAAGCCTATTGGCCTGCTGGTGGTCATTAGAAAGATACCAGTGACAAAGTGGTTGGATGAATCAATAGGGCACAAATAAAGCATGGATTTTGCTGAAGTACTAGGCTAGCTCTATAAACTCCATTGAAGTTTCTAAACCACAAATATCTGACTCTGAATTTTAATTAGATAGATTTCCACAAAGCACTCAATAAAGCTCTACGGAGCAACCTTAAAAAATTAGATAAATCTTAAAGTGTTATTAAGAATGCAGCACTGGATTTCACAGCTAGACCTTCCACAGTTGATATAAAAGAGTAATGGAAGTTTAGAACTGCCATTCATGTTAAAAGACTGAGGATGGATCAACTGAAATTTTCAAAATTGTGAGTTACTGATGTAAGGGTAGCAGTGACAGCAATGAACTACAGAGATCACACACAAGTTAAATGGAAGATTAACAAAGCTGGATGGGAGGAATGGCCTTTATTAATAGCCTCAAAACTGATATCATATGCAACACACTTCCTGGTAAAAGGGAAAAAGAAATCAAGTCAGAGCATTCTCTTGCAAGTACCAAAATTAATTTAGTGTAGTGTGGCCGCAACTTACCTACCTTAACCAAGCACAGTACAGGGAATCCTCAATTCACTAGTTTGGATACTTTCAGATGTTAATATATCTTAACCTCAGATAATATTCTGGACAGAATATTTATCAGTACAGAAACACCAATAAACAATATTGATGCTGCAAAATATTTAACTTCCTCAGTGCGAAAGCTACAGAGAACATATAATTGCACTGATTATTTAGAAATTATATGCACTGTTCTATTGCTGATTAATCTGACTCGCTACTTTTTCATACTACAGTGTGCCCGTGTAATGGTGGTTCAGGAAATTGAAATTCACCCCTATGGAACTCAAATCACTGCCAAAAAAGATAGATAGATAGATATACATATATATTTTTTTTAAAAAAATCAAAATTCACTCTTAACTTATCTAAAAATAAACACAAAATGAGAAAAACTAATTTTGCCATTTTTGTCAAAGGTCCTGTTACTGAAAATAACAATCTTGAAAGATTTTTTTGGAGAGCAATCCCTCTGAATTAGAGGCAATGTACCATATGTTGCAAGCTTTAAGCCCATTTTTCAAATTTAAAAAGAACGTGCAGCCTGCAATAAATCTTACCACGCTTATACCACACCACCTGTACAAATTTTAAAAACTGAGATATCGCAGAACTGGATTTATATGAAATGTCATATGGTTTCATTTTACAAAGTGTATGAAATAAAGCAACACAAGGAACCTGAATGATTAAAATTTCCCTTTCCATTGAAATAATCAAGTTAAATTTCAATTTTGTTGTAGCGCTTATACCCTTTGCTTTCTAGATTCGGTCTGCTAGAAATCTGCGTATCATCATCAGGTGCCGTGCCCAGTTTGAACTTTGACTGCCATGGCCCACACACTCCTGTTTCGGGTCAAATGGATCAATTCATTGGTATTCATTTCCAGTTTTCTGGCTGTTGTCTCCATCATCATTTGTCTTTGTCTTCCTCTTGCTTTCTTCCCTTCAATCTTTCCCATAATTACCGTGCATTCTAACTCCTCTTTCCTAATCACATGTCCAATGAAGTTACACTGCCTTTTCATGATCTCATACATTATTTCTCTTTTTGTGTTTGGTCTGTTCATGACACCCTTGTTAGAGGATGCTGTCCAAGTTGCATGCTATCTTGGACAATGTCTCCCAACCACTACATAATGTACTGATTGGGCACAGGAGTACGTTCAGCCAGAGACGCATTCCACCGAGATGCAACACTGAGCGTTACAGGAAGTCATTCCTGCCTGTGGCCATCAAACTTTACAACTCCTCCCTTGGAGGGTCAGACACTCTGAGCCCATAGGCTGGTCCTGGACTTATTTCATGGCATAAATTACATATTATTATTTAATTATTTATGGTTTTATATTGCTATATTTATACTCTATTCTTGGTTGGTGCAACTGTAACGAAACCCACTTTCCTTCGGGATCAATAAAGTATGACTATATTCGTTTCCTCATGTTACTGGATATTGTCCAACATTCTGAGCCATACAACATAACTTGATAAATGTAACATTTCAGTACTCTGAGGCAGGTTGTCATGCCTAGTTTAGTATTGGTCATTATACTCTTCATTCTCGTAAAAGTATCTTTTGCCATCCCTATTCTTCTTTTGATGCTCACGTCGCACCTGCCATCTGATGTCACCCAGCTTCCTAAGTAGCAAAAGTTCTGTACTTGTTTTATGTCCTCCCTGTTTATTCTCAGCCTGCAGATAGGGTTCTCCTTCTTTTTGGATATCATCATACATTCTGTCTTTTTGCAATTGAGAGATAGACCCATTTTTACACTTTCTTCAACAATTATATCAATATATGTGTATACTGCTCCGAAAGATCGAGCATCAAAAGAAAACATAATGTAAATGGCTATGTTATTATACTAAACTATATCATAAATGTTTCAACACAAAAAAAAACTTAAGCATGACAAATGATAAAATTCTAACATACAAACATATGACGATGTTCAAACTAACCACTTTAGCCAAGAAATCTGCGCATAGTTGACCTAATTAGTCACTACAAAAGAACCCCTTCTGTAATCACTCCCCGTACCCAGAGATATTGGCTAGGTTGGTAAGAAAGGATCAGTGACATCTATGAACGTGGATACTGCCACTAGGGAAGAATTAAAATCTCCAGATTTCAAAAATAAACTATGTGGACTCCCAAAAAATCATCAAAAAGAGCCCGTTATCAAAATAAAACCCCAGAACAGATGCACTCCATATCAATGAATCTACTCCCACAATGGATGATGAATACACTTAATGTCCACGTTCAATACGTGCTACAAAACTTCCAGAAATGTGTGTATTATTTACACAAACAGGCAGGGTGATGGAAAGTTGTAAGACACCTTGTTAATGATTCAGCCTCACAAGATCACAGGTGTACTATGATTTATGTACTTAAATGTATTCTGTAAGGCCACAAATCCCTGACAATACTCAAAAGTTTTGTGAAGGATTTGTGGCCTCGTTATAGAACTCATTTCAAAAGAAAAATCAAAAGAACTTATTCCTTTTGGATTACACTATATTCCAATGTACTGCAACTTTTCAATGACCATTTTGCCCAGTTAAGTCATTCCATTGTGGTCATAATTCAGAAATATTGGTATGCAAGTACAATCAAATACAGTAAAACTAATAACCAGCAACTGATTTGTTCAGAAATGCTGATGCTTTGGCACATGGCTCACACATCAGTACAGAATCGAAGCCAAAGTCAGCAATTCAACCAGAGTGTGCAGCCAGAGATGGGGCTGGATATGTGACATAAGATGGGATTTGGGTCTGGAACATCTGGTGTCAAAAATATGTACAGAAGCCAAGAGTCCAGTGTGCTTGTATAACTGCCCATTCTATTTAAACACCAGGATCATTAGAAAGTGTAAAAAAAGTATATTATTGAAATTAGTGTGTAGATATTTAATATTAACTAAAGAAACAGCTAGTAGTCCAGAAAATGTTAGTCCAGCAACTTAGTTCCACGAGTGCTGGAGCATCAGGGTTTTACTGTAGAAACTATTACCCCTTCTACCAAAGGCAAGTAATCATTTCTTGTACAGATCATAAAGATCATAGACGTTTACCACCTTCAGCTAAGGTAACTTAAGGTAATCATTAAATTCTGTTCATGCCTGGGGTCCTACTGTTAGGTTACACAAGACCTTGAACTTCTTTTTAAAGTTGTTAAAGTTGTCAATTTGTGTAGAACACTCCAACAGTTTCTCCAATCTCCTTGACGAGGGAGAAAAGCATATAAAGATTAAACTTTTTAAAAAGTTAAACTTTGAAATATACACAAATCTGTACTAATAATTATTTTATCTGATAGTGTCCATCGACCTTTTCCCCACATTAATTCCAGACGTACATGTTCTTAAAACTTCCATCTTTAATTTCAAATTAAATTTTGATACTTTGACAAATATCTTCCATCTACCGTTATGTTCTGCTCACTCACCGAGCTGAGAACACAAAACAGGCCCATTAATTCTAACAATTAATTTATTTGTAGCTACAAAACCACGCGAAAATAGTGAAGATAAAAATGCAATATTCCTCGGTTCTTCCAGCAACTTTTAAGTGAACAGCAGTGCCTGAAACCGGCGAATAAAAGCAAAAGGCGCAGAAAAGTCAGTCAAATACTTGGGCTGCAGGATTCAGAAGGGCCCTTCCTTGCATTGAAACAGAGCGGGGCAGCCGAAGAGACGGCCCTCTCCTCGGGCAGCCGGCGGATGCGAGCGCGGGGTTTGGGGGTGGGGAGAAGGGAAGCACTCTCAAAGTAAATGCGCAGATTAGGCCCTGTGCAAGGAGGCGCCGTTAACGGCTCCCGAAACCCCTTCTCCCCGGAGGGCTCACTGGAAGCACAGTACTGTCCTCAGCCTCAGCAGCACGTTTCCGTTATGGGGAGAAGCGAGGCCCGGCGTCCCTGATAAGGAGGGCGGAGGTGGTGACAGAGGGCAGCCGTTCCTACCCAGGCCGCGGCCTGCTACTACCATGGGGGCTGTTGTATTTTTTTTCTCTCCCCCGGCGGCGCAGCGACGCGCTCCGCGGGGCCTGTGGCCGAAGTCGGAGCCACCAACCGTCGTCAAACACCTCCCCCCATCCTTCCTCCCCATCAACTGCAGCTCATACCGACCTCGTTATTAAAGGCTTTGACGGCCTCCATGGCTCGGCGTTTTCGCTCGCTCCGTTCGGGTGACTATTAGACGGGGGAGGAGGCAGGCAAAGAAGTGTGGGCTCGTAGACTGGAGTCGGATGGCCGGGGCAGGAGCTGAACTTCGGGCGCGGAGTCAAATGCGGCAACGGCCGCGCTTCACCCTCATCTCACCGCGGTGCAGCAAAGCAGCCAATATGGCGGCGGGCGCAGCGAGCCAGAGCGTCCGCACGGCCCCGCGCCCGCACCCGAACCCGCATCCAGAGACACCTACCGGAGAGCGGCTGCAAGCGCAACGCCGCCTTCCCTTCCTCCGCAGCGCCGACATCGAGCGACACACCTCGTCCTACACTTCGTCCCAGCCCTCCAAAGTAGGCTGCAGTTTGCCATGGCAGCGGTTAGACCTCTGAAAGGAAGGAGTCTTCAAGCACCTTTCGCCCCTTAGCAAGCCCTCCAGGGAAGAGGAACAACACAGCCAGACGCGCACAACTTTCAGACGAATAAGCGACCCAATAATCTGTATTTTTCGATGACTTTGAATAAGGGAGGAATTGACCAGGATATCTTTTCACGGGATCAGTAAAACACGAGGGTCTGAATTAATGTCACCCGTAACGTTACCCTCAGAAGTGCAGCTTGCATTTTTGTACCCTACGACAATCGAGTGCAGTATGAACAGAGGTCTTTATACGTCTGCATACAAAGTCACAACTAATGTCTCTTTTTGATTCATCTCTGTATCAATAATTTAGAAACTGTGTTTTAAAATATGATGAAAGACTATATGGGCTCGAAAAATCACCTCCATTCGGTGGTGTTGCGCACACCAGCAGCAGTATGTTGTTTGTACCGTCTTCAAAATTAAATCCTTTGACTTCAATGGTACTGAATTTCAGCGAGAGGAATGGTTTTGCGGGATATGGGTCAAACGCCACCAATGAGACCAGACAAGCTTAGCTGAGCACATTGGTCAGCATGGACGAGTTGGGCTGAAGGACCCGTGCCCATGCTGTCTGTCTCTCTGTGTGACTCATGTTGTTACCACAGAGTCTTTCTCCTGCAACAGAGCAAACAGGCATTTCCAGACGAAAAACTTCACTGAAAGTATGGTTTATCTCCATTTGATTGAGTCGGGCTAGATCTTGGTGCTGATTTACTGCTGTCGTTACTTTGGAATTTGGTCATGTGGTCTAGCTTCATTATAGAAGTTAGCATTTGGTGGGGATTCTCCATTCATAACTGAAACTTCGAAGGAGAATTGTGGTGGTGAAAAAAAAATGCATCATGAAAACCAGCCTCTCCAACAATGATTTTCAGGAAAGCAGCCAACATAATCAAGTACCACCCCCCCCCCCCCAACACTCTAGACATTTTCTCTTCTCATGTCACAAAAGCTTGAGAGCATGTTCCACCAGGCTCAAAAACAGCTTCTATCCCAGTGTTAAAAGACTCTTGCACAGGTCCCTCAAAAGCTAAGTGATGAATCTTGTACCTCACCATTATCCTTGCATATTTTTTGTCGACCTACACTGCATTTTCTTTTTGCTGCAACACTATATTCTGTGCTCTTTTCTTTTAACTGCCTTGATATGCCTCTGCATGGCACTGTCCATGTGGATGGTATGCAAACAGAAGCTTTTCATTGAATCTTGATATATGTGACAATAATAAACCATTACTAATATAAACACGAATAGTGAATTTCCATATGTTACCATAAACTTCAGAAACATTTGAAAAACTCATCCTCATACCTCTTCCATTGAAATTACTATGACGGAAAATGAGAAGAAACACATGGAAATTCATGATCAACATTTCATTATCGACATGTGTGGCACAGATACCACAATGCTATTACATTGCCAGTGACCCGGGTTCAATTCCACTGTTGTCTGTAAGGAGTTTGTATGTTCTGCCCGTGTTTCTGCGGGTTTCTTATGGGTGTTGCGGTTCCCACCATATTTCAAAGACATAAAGGTTAGTAGGTTTATTGATCATATGGAATATAAAATAAATAATCCATCAACTATATTTAATAATTGATTTCACTTCTTTTCCTAAACTCACTTTGCTACAAGTTTTGTGGTTATCATGTAAATTTAACTGAATTTAAACATATCATTCTTGATATTAATTATGCTTCATGGCCTTTTCCCAATTGCTAGGTTTAAATTCAGTATATTTTTGCCATGTATTACCTCTCACACTAAGCAATGCCAGCTATGGGATTTGGTATCATTCATAAACTGCTTTGATTTGCTGATTATCAAGAATATGCAGTTGCTTCAACAGATGCATTTCTAGGAATCAGATTGTTGATTTTTTTTTGGTCGACTTGTAGCACATAGTGCATTTGTATCAAATTGGATCACCCAAAGGTCGCAAAATTGGTAAAAAAGAAACAAAGATGCAACAAATGGTTTCTAGTTTGAATCATGTCAAAATCATGGTTTCCCATGCAAGGCTCCTTCAGAAAGTAAGGAGGCATAGGATCCAAGGAGACCTTGCTTTATGGATCCAGAATTGGCTCATGCACAGAAGGCAAAGGGTGGTTGTAGATGGTTCATATTCTGCATGGAGGTCAGTGACCGTGGTGTTCCTCAGGGATCAGTTCTGGGACCCTCCTCTTTGTGATTTTTATAAATGACCTGGATGAAGCATAGAAACATAGAAAATAGGTGCAGGAGTAGGCCATTCGGCCTTTCAAGCCTGCACTGCCATTCAGTATGATCATGGCTGATCATCCAACTCAGAACCCTGTACCTGCCTTCTCTCCATACCCCCCGATCCCTTTAGCCACAAGGGCCATATCTAACTCCCTCTTAAATATAGCCAATGAACTGGCCTCAACTGTTTCCTGTGGCAGAGAATTCCACAGATTTTTCACTCTCTGTGTGAAGTTTTTCCTCATCTCGGTCCTAAAAGGCTTCCCTTTTATCCTTAAACTGTGACCCCTCATTCTGGACTTCCCCGATATCAGGAACAATCTTCCTGCATCTAGCCTGTCCAATCCCTTTAGGATTTTATATGTTTCAATCAGATCCCCCCATCAAACTTCTAAATTCCAGAGAGTATAAGCCTAGTCGATCCAGTCTTTCATCATATGAAAGTCCTGCCATCCCAGGAATCAATCTGGTGAACCTTCTTTGTACTCCCTCTATGGCAAGAATGTCTTTCCTCAGATTAGGGGGCCAAAACTGCACACAATACTCCAGGTGTGGTCTCACCAAGGCCTTGTACAACTGCAGTAGTACCTCCCTGCTCCTGTACTCGAATCCCCTTGCTATGAATGCCAGCATACCATTTGCCTTTTTCACCACTTGCTGTACCTGCATGCCCACTTTCAATGATTGGTGTATAATGACACCCCCCCCCCCTTTTCCTAATCGGCCACCGTTCAGATAATAATCTGTTTTCCTGTTCTTGCCTAGTAGAAGTAGAAGGGTGGGTTAGTAAGTTTGCTGATGACACAAAGGTTGGGGGTGTTGTGGATAGTCTGGAGGGTTGTCAGAGTTTAGAGCAGGACATCGATAGGATGCAGAACTGGGCTGAGAAGTTGCAAATGCACTTCAACCTAGATAAGTGTGAAGTGCTTCATTTTGGTTGGTAAAATTTGAAGACAGAATATAATACTAATGGTAAGTCTCTTGACAGTGTGGAGGATCTGAGAGATCTTCGGGTCCATGTCCATAGAACATTCAAAGCTGCTGTGCAGGTTGACAGTGTTGTTAAGAAGGTTTATGGTGTGTTGGCATTCATCAACCGTGGGATTGAGTTCAAGAGTCCTGAGGTAATGTATATAAGACCTTGGTCAGACCCCACTTTGAGTACTGTGTTCAGTTCTGGTCACCTCACTACAGAAAGGATGTGGATACTACAGAGATGTGGGCTCGTGGCCAAGTGGTTAAGGCATTGGACTAGCGACCTGAAGGCGTGTTGTGTCCTTGAGCAAGGCACTTAATCACACATTGCTCTGCGATGACACTGGTGCCAAGCTGTATGGGTCCTAATGCCCTTTCCTTGGACAACATTAGTGTCATGAAAAGGGGAGACTTGTAGCATGGGCAACTGCTGGTCTTCCATACAACCTTGCCCAGGCCTGTGCCCTGGAGAGTGAAGACTTTCCAGGTGCAGATCCATGGTCTCGCAAGACTAACGGATGCCTTTACTACAGAGAGCATGCAGAGGAGATTTACAAGGATGTTGCCTGGATTGGAGGGTGTAATTTATGAGAATAGGTTGAGTGAACTTGTCCTTTTCTCCTTGGAGCAATGGAGGACAAGAAGTGACCTGATAGAGGTGTATAAGATGATGAGGGGCATTGATTATGTGAACAGCCAGAGGCTTTTCCCAGGGCTGAAATGGCTAACACAAGGAGGCATTGTTTTAAGGTACTTGGACATAGGTGGTGGAAGCAGATACAATGGGGTCTTTTAAGAGCCTCTTAGAGCCTCTCAGATAGGTACATGGAGCTTAGAAAAATAGAGGGCTTTACACGAGGGAAATTCTAGGCAGTTTCTAGAGTAGGTTACATGGTCAGCACAACATTGTGGGCTGAAGGGCCCGTAATGTGCTGTAGATTTCTATGTTCATGACAGATGTAAGTCTTGCAGAAGCAGTAAAATTGTAATGCTATATGCCCTTGTGAGGCTGTTGACAGAGAGAAAGCAGTGTGACACAGCGAACTGGGGAAGAGAGAAACAAAAAGGAGCCTTTCTCCTCTCCCAGGGTCAGTTATTCTCTTGGAGTTGACTGTCACACCAAGCACCACATTTGTGTTATTTATAGAATCAATATTTATAAAATCAAATAAAACATTAATTTATTATCAGTTGAATTTTGGAAATATATATTTATTGTTAGTTTGTCTTTTGTTTGCAGACTTCAGAATGTGTATGAGCAGTCTCCAGTGAGATTTGGAAAAAACGTATTCTGTGGTACTTGCTGTGTGGCTGGTAGTATGACTAAACTGCAGAAGTACCAATTCTGCTCAGATGAATTTGGACACAGAGATATCCAGCCAATTTCTCTATGGACATGATTTCACTTGTAAATAACTTGGAGCATATTAACACCTAAACTGAAATGCTTTAATGTATGATTTACACAGAAACTGGGTGCTACAAATCCCGCCACTAGGCTCATTTGTGAGGAAGCAGATGCATAGAAGAGCAATCACTGTCAAATTAGTTGATTTGTGTTGTGTTGAATTCAGCCTGGACCTGTATTTGAAGTTACTTTGATGTTAATCCAGCATGCAAATGCAAAAATGGGCTTTCTTCAATTGTTCGTTGCTCTATAATGGAATATAAAATACTCGAAGGCCTCAGCAGTATTCATGGGGAGAGTCGTATACCTGGAATGCTAATTCTGTTTTTTATCTTCTCAGTTTCTGTCTGACTGCTGATGAATTCCAGCTTTACAGTTTTATTTCATATTTTCAGCATCTGCAATATTTTGAATTTGAATTCTATTTTATTTTCTATTGTGTGCTTTGTATATAAATTCCCCTATTACAGCTTAGAATTTCTCCAAGTACAGGTTGTTATGAAAAATCACAACTTCTCAACTTTAATTTTAAACACAAAAACACAAAGATTTGAAATCCTGGTATAGCAAAGTAATTGAAATAGCCTAAAATCATACCCAAAGCTTCCATTGATGGAGAATTCTCAATTCCATCCCCAAAAGGTTTCAAGGTTCGAGGTCTATTTATTATCACAGTATGTATGCAGTATACATCTCCGAGATTCGTCTTCTCCAGGCAGCCATGAAACAAAGAAAACCATGGAAGCCATTCAAAGAAAAACATCAACCCCGCCCCCCACGCACAGTAAAAACAAATCGTGCAAATGGCAACAAGAACATCAAGCCCACCCCCATGTGCAAAAAAAAGCAAATTGTACAAATAGCAACAAGATCATCAACCCTTTCATGCGCAAACGGCAAGAACATCAACACCCTCCCCAAGTGCAAAAACCAAACAAATTGTACAAACAGTGAGAAGAAAGAATGGGCTAAAACACCAGAATATAAAAACAGAAAACTGAAAGAGTCCAATTGAACTGCAGTCCAATCAATAAATCGCAGGGCCAGAACTTCAGTAGCACCCTCTGACAGGGGGGGTGGGGGGGGGGGAGAGAGAGAGAGAGAGACTACTCCCTCCCTCAGAAGCAATGAGCGAGAGACCATCACACACAGACACCTTCCTCCAGCAGTGGCAACTGAGTGGCTGATACATTGTGCCGAACACTCACTCGCCTTCCTCACTTGCCTCGATGATTTCAATCTTCCTTGGCACTTTAATCAGTAAGATCGGCAAGAAATGGAGCCAATCATGGGCTCATGCCCCATCTCTAAGCTTCGGGACCTCAAGGCTGCTCACCCTTTGCAATCTTCTCGGGGACAGCAAAACACCAACTCGCTCAGTCGATCTTCAATCTTTAGGTTCCAACAGTACCAGAAACTCATTTAAAATAAAAAAGTAGACATTAAAGAAGTGAAAGAAACAGTTCTGTGGACTCTCTGGAAGGTGTTGCCCAAGGTAGTGTTGTTTGCTGGCACCATCTTGACCAAAGAGGCATATACAGTGGAAGTTACTGTTTAACTGAATAACAAATTATGTACTTAAATGAAATACAGAATGATTTAGGACACTAACAATGCTACCACAGTACTATGAAACTATGTATTTGTGATAGTTATCAACAGGGATTCATCCAATGTCCAAGGAGGGGTAGCACCACTGGTGAACGGACTTGTGCGTCCATTCTGGGACAGCACACTCACCTTTGGTCTGCAGTGGTCCCGACTCAGCACCCAACTGTGGCTGCAGGTAGCTGTCTGCATGTGACAGCGGCCACACCCCGGTACACCGCCCCGACAGGCAGGCTAAACAAGGTGAGGGGAGCCAGCGGATCTCGTACCCCAGTGAAATAGGGACATGCCCGGCCTTGCACGTGAAGTCAACTCTGGCAGACTGGGCAGATGAAATCCAATGGCCAAGAAGGCAGTTCTGTAATGCATTGTGGGAAGTGAAGAGCATGACAAAGAGTCGTGCAACCAAGGGAGACCCAAGTTTGTGAGGACTACTCATAGCACTGGACCTGCACTTCCAAAGTCAAGAGAGTGGAACTGTCCTGTGCAACTACCTTTCCACTTTAAAAACTTCCCAGCCCATATTTTACTGTCATTGTCAGATACAATGGACAAACAACATGCTGCCAGGTTCTTTTGATTGACTGTAAATGAACAAAATTAGTGCAGACACCTAGTGCAGATAATAGACTGCCTTTGTACAATGCTTTTGATAATTGTTCTGTGTCTTCCAAATCTTCATTTTCATTGTAACATTCAAGATGATTGTCGATACCTTCAAATTCCTCCTGGTTCCTAATTTGCTGAAGCAGTGAAATCATTTCATTTTCACTCCTGGCCATTTCTGTCATCTCCAAGCCTGAATGCTTGAAACTACAGTGAGCAAAACCATTCGAAATGGTCTTACTGATTATTTCTCACCAACTATCAATGACAAAAATCACAGCTTTTTGAACACAAATGCACGCAACTGATACTATTTAAAAACTGTCCGCTCTAAGCATGGTATAGTGTCCAATGGCTCTACAAGTTCCTGCGACTAACACCCATTAGAAACTGTTCAGCAACAGTCTCCAGACACAATTAAGTGGCATAGTGTCCTAAATAAACAAAGGGAATCCCGGCCATCTTCTGGATTATTTTTGTTCTGTAAGGGTTATCCCAAATAAGTGGCTGCCCCAATTAACCGATGAACCAATTAACCGGAATCCACTGTATTAATCGCTTTAGTGTGTAAATTTCTTGCAACATTACCATTTTAATATTTTTGTTTTATCTTTTTCAAGAAAACCTTCTGTGATGAACACTAGCCTTTGGAGAAAATTCGGATTTTATGTTACTTTGGTGCCTTAAGCTAGAGCTACATTCAGTACCAAAAGTCCATTAGGTTTGTTTCTGTGAAAGTCATGAAATTGCCCAAAAAGGCATAAATATGTGCAATTTTTGTAAACTCAGATGCATGTGCAAATGACACAGCTTTGTGTTATGGAAATTCAGAACATAGACTATTTTGTTTAGCAATGCCCTCCTCATATTCTGCTTACCATCCACAATACTGATGGAAATGGGTGCAGTTAATGGTTATATACACTTGTGAGAAATAACTCTGGCCTATTTAAGTGTCTGAGATGTCATCTTCTCCTCAATGAAATTGAAGTAAATGAAATTATCAATCAATATAGTGCCTGGGTGAGTTTTCTTATACTGCAATGAGCAGCAAGATGGAAGACCTGGAAGAGAACCATAGTAACCAGATGCTGCAGCTAGGTAGGAGTCTGAGAGTCAATGTGACCTTGAACTCCACTGAAAGCTGTCTAGAAACAGCAGCATGTTGCATGTTTCAGTGATGAAGGAAAACCTGATCCTGTGAATTGTTCTTCAGAAATGTGTGGGTATAATGTAATGTGGGGTTAGGGTCTTCACCAATGGATATGTCTTTGCCTTGCCCCATGATAACTTCAAACCTTCCTGAGTGGTCAGTCATGGCTATATGATACCTCCAGTTATGAAGCACTGTCAGCAGTGTTTGTTACACTGAAGACACAAAAAATATATATCTCAGTAATTAGGTGTTGGTGAAAACACTCAATGTGGCACACACAGTGGATTTTGGAAGGTTTTTGAAGAACCTATATTCAAATCTTGAAGCTATATTGTTGAATCTCCCCACGTCAGCAGTTTTCCAATGGACTCCAAGTTCATGACTGTTCAACAATGATCATAAGTTGCAGCATTTCACCTGGAATTGATCTCTAGGACAATCTAGTGCTTGGTTAACTCAATTAACATGTGATTTACTATGCAATCCAGTTCCTGTGCCATATTGTCTTCATCTGACAATATGTATCTCTTTACATTGCTCGGCACAGTTCAAACATTTTTATGTCTTTGACTGCAACATTAATGTAGGATATATACCTTGATGTAATCATTGGAGACACAAGTGATTGCAGGTGGAATCTAAAGCAACACACAAGATGTCAGAGGTCTGAAATCAGGCATCATCTGTGGAGTGAAAGGGATAGTCAACATTTTGCATCAAGACCCTTCATTTGGACTAATAATGGTAATCTTGATGAAGGATCTTTGCAAAAACATCAACCATTCATTTCCCTCCACGAATGCTGCCTGACCTACTGAGATCCTTCAGCATCTCGTGTGTCGATGTAATCATTATTATCCTTTTCATTTTGTGCTGTTTCCATAGTTACTATATTGTCAGAATCACAGCTGAATGGTGTTTGACATCATTATAATGCTGAATTTCTTCATGAGGTATGCAATGTTGCATGGTCTCATCCAGTGGCATATAGGATAAATATTCAATTAGGAATGAGGTACAGAAGCCTCAAAGTACACACTCAGTGATTCAGGAACATCTTCCCTACTGCCAGCCAATTTCTGAATGGACATTGAAGCCATGAACACTACCTCACTATTTTTTTTATCTACACTTACTGTAATTCACAGTTTTTTCTCTCTGTTATTATGTATTGGATTGTACTGCTGCTGCAAAGTTAAAATATTTCATGACATATGCCAGTGATATTAAATCTGATTCTGAAAGATTTCATTATGGCCACAGAATCAAAGTGGAGTCATGCATTGTTTGTGGATATTTTCAACAACCATCCCAAGCTCTGGCTATTCAATGCGTTTCATAGTCTTCACAATATCACAACAGCACAGTAGCATATCGGTTTCATAAATACAGAAAAAGAAATGGGAATGAGCCTGATGAGAAGAGGAGTGTATAATTAATATTGTAGTTGCTTGAAGAAGTTTAAATATTTGTATATGAAATAAGAGGAGAAAAATATAATTGGAAGATATTTCATGTGTGCTTCCAGGGACTGGGCAAAAAGACAAATAGGAGATGATGAATTTGATATAGATTTGAACAGGCAATCCCACTCAGTGATACACAAAGTGGAAGAAGTCAAAGTTTTCATCTTATAAACCAATAAGCAGGGAATAGAAATAAGGAAGCAACCTGTACTGAGAAATGTTGTGTTGGGTCAGGTGAGAAATTAAAATGTCAAAAATCCTAAATCATAGTAATCCTTCCAACTTCTGAATTAGTTCAGTCGGGCAATGGGTAGTGAGGGAATCAACTAATCAATTCACCCTTGAAAATGGACCAGTCACTTAACTGTTCTAATGAGTCTGTGTATTTGAAGTGCCCTCTCCCTTCATGCACTGACTGATTAGTTTCATGGCCACACTATTCCTATCATCTGATGGAAGATGAGAACAGATACACACCAGGAGAAGCACTGGTACTTTTCCAGAAAGCACCAAGAAAATCTGTTAATCTTTACAATGACCAGAGTTTCCAACTCCCGAGGCACAATGCCATCCTGTTATATTCCACATTCTGCTTCCTCTGTTCACCCACCCTCATGTCTTCCTCCCACTTCCCATAATCTCTCTGGCACGTTCTCATTAATGAATTTTTCCTTGACCCTCTACTTATCCAGACTTCTACATTAAATCCTCCAATAATACTTATTCTGACCATCTCATCACTGATTTTCTTCTATTGCTCCACTTTTGATGACCTCTTTTGGACCATTTCCTCTCTGCTCTCCATGTCTCTGAGGATGCAATTAAAGTTAAAGTGTATTTATTTAAGTGACTGATTCATTTTGCAACTACTGGAGCTGCTACAATGGAAACAGTTGCAAATAAGTAGACACTCGCTTTTAAAATAGCCCATGAAGTAGACCAGAGTGACATCTGGCTGTACATTAACTACCAGACAAATTAGTAAGTTTTGATATTGGTTCAGGAACACTTGAAATTAATGTCTATCGTGTACTTGCAGTGCAGAAATGAGAGTGGAACTGCCAAAGGACACCTTGGAGGTAAACTTTTGACAATCTGCTTTTTGAGGTATGAGAGAATTCATGAAAATATTAAAACAACAGGAAACACTGATAGAAAAAAGGTAGGGAATAGTAATCTGAATAGCATGAAATAAGTATTTTATATGCTGCATGCAAAGGAAAACCAATAAGAATGAAATGAAAACTTATAGATATCATTTGGACCAGCGAACATGCACAATTTTAAGTTGCTCAGTAAAGCAATGAGATAGAAGGAACAATAATAAATGGGCTAACAGAATAATAAACATGTACAAAATCTAACAGTTGACATAAAAATGAACAACAAAATGTTCTTCAGAGATGGTGGGCACGAAGAAATTATAATGTGGAAGGGTTGACTAAAGAACATGAAAACACAAACCACAGGGATCATGGAGAAAAATAATAATATGAGTGCATGCCAAAAAAAGAATATACTGAGAAGCTCAATGTAAAAAAGCCCCAGGGTTTTGAAAACTATGGTATCTGTCCAATAGATTAATATTCTAATGCTCAATTATAATGTTTTTATCTGACGTATCAATTGTTCTGCATGTTATGAATATCACTGTTACACCTCTCCTGGTTAATCGTTTAATGCTGTCATTTGGTGAACATTGACACTGGCGTCTCTCCACCATTTCAAAGACGGCATTGTTTCATATTGCACATCACAGTCACAATTTTGCATGGAAGCTCCAACATTAAATTCAGCATGCCTTACAACTTGCACAGAATTGTTATTTAAGTCAAGCCAAATGCTCAGTTTAAGAATGCATCAAAACTGCAATATCTAGATAAATCCTTTAATGCAATGATACATTTGCTAAGTTCCCCGGCTCTTTGATTCCCTGTGTCAAGCTTGTAACTTTTACTAGTTTAACGACTGTGGATTGAAATAATCCTCCAATTTCTCCAGAAATTCACTGAATGAAATAACTATCTTTGGCTTTCTGTGGAGCTACCAGAGTAATAAAACTGTGATATAGCTCAAATTCTACCTCCAACGATAAAATAACCTTCTTGCACTCCCTTACATCAGTAGACTGCATATGGCCATTTTCTGTCTGTGTTTGAGTTACCATTTTGTCCTATTTGTCTATACCATGTTGAACTCTCTGCAGTGTATTAATTTCTCCAATTTTTAATTCTTCTGTGTTCTCTCCAGTTACTGATGTCTCTATTCCTCTCAGAGCACTAGTGATTATTGATTTTTTTTTATTTCTGCTGCCTGACTGCTAAGTGCAAGCTTTCTGACTTACTGTACATCAACTTTGACGTCACAGCATTCCCCGAATTTCACAGCTTTTAGCTTATGTTTAATGTCATCAGTTGTCCGTCTTTGACTGGTTCTTTAAGTATGCTCTTCAACCATACCACCTTCTTTTTCTGACTGTGATGTACATTGATTGTTTTTCTGCTTTGTTGGGAGAGGACTATGAGCACTTATTGTAGAGCATGTGCATATCTCATTATGTAAATATCCTCTGGAAAACATCAGGAACTTCAAAACGTGTTAACTCTTTATTAAGGACATTTGATTAAGGATTAATCACATATATGTCTACTTCATTAAATCACATGCATACATATGTACAAACCCCATTTCCAGAAAAGTTGGGATATTTTCCAAAATGCAACAAAAACAAAAATCTGTGATATGTTAATTCACGTGAACCTTTATTTAACTGACAAAAGTACAAAGAAAATATTTTCAGTAGTTTTACTGACCAACTTAATTGTATTTTGTAAATATACACAAATTTAGAATTTGATGGCTGCAACACACTCAACAAAAGTTGGGACAGAGTTAAAGTAAGATTGAAAAGTGCACAGAATATTCAAGTAACACCGGTTTGGAAGACTCCACATTAAGCAGGCTAATTGGTAGCAGGTGAGGTATCATGACTGGGTATAAAAGTAGTGTCCATCAAAGGCTCAGTCTTTGCAAGCAAGGATGGGTCATGGCTCACCCTTTTGTGCCAAAATTCATGAGAGAATTGTTTGTCAGTTCAAAAGGAACATTTCTCAATGCAAGATTGCAGAGAATTTAGGTCTTTCAACATCTACAGTACATAATATTCTGAAAAGATTCAGAGAATTCAGAGACATCTCAGTGCGTAAAGGGCAAGATCAGAAACCACTGCTTAATGCACGTGATCTTCAAGCCCTCAGGCGGCACTGCCTAAGAAACCGTCATGCTACTGTGACAATTATAGCCACCTGGGCTCGGGAGTACTTCGGAAAACCATTGTCACTCAAAACAGTCCGTCGCTGCATCCAGAAATGCAACTTGAAACTATTACGCAAGGAGGAAGCCATACATCAACTCTTTGCAGAAATGCCAGCGAGTTCTCTGGGCCCCGAGCTCACCTCAGATGGACCGAAAGACTGTGGAACCATGTGCTGTGGTCAGATGAGTCCACATTTCAGCTAGTTTTCGGAAAAAACGGGCGTCAAGTTCTCCGTGCCAAAGATGAAAATGACCATCCAGATTGTTATCAGTGAAAGGTGCAAAAGCCAGCATCTGTGATGGTATGGGGGTGCATCAGTGCCCATGGCATGGGTGAGTTGCATGTATGTGAAGGTATCATTGACTCTGAGGCATATATTAGGATTTTAGAGAGACATATGTTGCCATCAAGGTGACGTCTCTTCCTGGGACGTCCATGCTTATTTCAGCAGGACAATGCCAGACCACATTCTGCACGGGCTACAACAGCGTGGATTTTTAGACACAGAGTGCGTGTGCTTGACTGGCCTGCTGCTAGTCCAGATCTATCTCCTATTGAAAATGTATGGTGCATCACGTAGAAGAGAATCAGACAACGGAGACCACGGACTGTTGAGCAGCTGAAGTCTTATATCAAGCAAGAATGGACACAATTTCCAATTGCAAATTTACTACAATTAGTATCCTCAGTTCCAAAACGATTAAAAAGTGTTACTAAAAGGAAAGGTGATGTAACACAATGGTAAACATGCGTCTGTCCCAACTTTTGTTGAGTGTGTTGCAGCCATCAAATTCTAAATTTGTGTATGTTTACAAAATACAATTAAGTTGGTCAGTAAAACTATTGAAAATCTTTTCTTTGTACTTTTCGCAGTTAAATAAATGTTCACGTGAATTAAAATATCACAGATTTTTGTTTTTATTGTATTTTGGAAAATATCCCAACTTTTCTGGAAATGGGGTTTGTACTTACCTACTAATTGAACAATAGGGCAATACTTAGATTTTTATTTCAAAATGTCATTTGAATTTGATTCTGAAACCATAAGACGTAAGAGTAGAATTAGGCCATTTGGCCCATTGAGTCTGCTCTGCCATTTCATCATGACTGATCCAAACTTTCCTCTTAGCCCCAATCTCCTGCCTTCCCCCCATTGCGACATGCCCTAACCAATCACGAATCTATCAACTTCTGCCTTAAATATGCATAAAGGCTTGGCCTCCACAGCTTCCTGTGGCAAAGAACTCCACAGATTCACCAGTATGGCTAAAGCAATTCTTCCTAATCTTCATTCTAAAAGGACACCCTCTATTCTGAGGCTGTGTCCTCTGGTCTCAGATTCTCCCAACATCCTCCCCACATCTACTCTATCAAGGCCTTTTACCATTCGATAGATGTCAATGAGGTTACCCATTATTCTTCTGAATTCTAGTGAACACAGGCCCAGAGCTATCAAATGCTCTTCATATGATAAGCCATTCAATCCTGGAATCATTTTCGTGAGCCTCATTTGAGTCTTCCCTAGTTTCAGCACATCCTTTCTGAGATAAGGGGCGTAAACCTGCTCACGATACTCCATGTGAGGCCTCACCAGTGCTCTATAAACTCTCGACATTACATCCATGCTTTTATATTCTAGTCTTCTTGAAATGAATGCTAACATTGCATTGGCTTTCCTCACCACACACTCAACCTGCAAATTAACCTTTAAGGAATCCTGCACAAGGACTCCCAAGTCCCTTTGCACTTCAGTTTTTGTATTTTGTCTCTGTTTAGGGTAGAGTCAATTCTTTCATTTCTTCTACCAAAGTACATGACCATACATTTCCTGACATTGTATTCCATCTGCCATTTCTCCTAATATGTCTAAGTCCTTCTGTAGCCTCTCTGCTTACTCAAAACTACCTGCCCCTCCACCTATCTTCATATCATCTGCAAACTTTGCAACAAAGCCATCAATTCCATCATCCTAATCATTGATATATAATGTAAAAAGAATTGGTCTCAACACAGACCCCCTTGGAACACCACTAGTCACCAGCAGCCAACCAGAAAAAGCTCCCTTTATTCCCACTCTTTGCCTCCTATCAATCAGCCACTGCTTTATCCATGCTAGAATCTTTCTTGTAATACCATGGGCTTGTAGCTGGTAAAGCCACCTCATGAGTGGCGCTTTGTCAAAGGCCTTTTGAAAATCTAAGTACACAACATCAACTGATTCTCCTTTGACTACCTTGCTTCTTATTTCTTCAAAGAATTTCAACAGATTGGTCAGGCCAGATTTTCCCTTACGGAAACCATGATGGCTATGGCCTATTTTATTATGTGCCTCCCAGTACCCTGAGACCTCATCATTAATAATCGACTCCAAGATCTTCACAACCACTGAGGCCAGACCATAGTTTCCTTTCTTCTGCCTCTCTCCCTTCTTGAACAGTAAAATGACATTTGCAATTCTCCAGTCTTCTGGAACCATTCCAAAACCTAGTGATTCTTGAAATACCTTTACTAACGCCTCCATGATCTTTTCAGCTACCTCTTTCAGAACACTGGAGAGTACACCATCTAGTCCAAGTGACCTTTCAGTTTCCCTCTAGTTATGGTAACCTAACACACTTCATGCCCCCGTCACCTGGAACTTCCACCATACAGCTAGAGTCTTCC
This sequence comes from Mobula birostris, assembly GCF_030028105.1. Classification (NCBI taxonomy): domain Eukaryota; kingdom Metazoa; phylum Chordata; class Chondrichthyes; order Myliobatiformes; family Myliobatidae; genus Mobula; species Mobula birostris. The sequence continues at coordinate 65,311,222 of NC_092377.1, read as the reverse complement.
ACTAAGTACTTACTCAGTTCATCCGCCATTTTTTGTCCCCTATTACTACCTCTCCAGCTTCTTTTTCCAGCATTCGATATCCACCCTTGCCTCTTTTCACTTTATGCATCTGAAGAAAGCTTTGGTATCCTCTTTAATATTATTGGCTAGCTTGCTTTCATATTCAATCTTAAACTTCTTAATGACTTTTTTAGTTGCCTTCTCTTGGTTTCAAAAAGCTTCCCAGCCCTCTAACTTCCCACTAATTTTTGCTGTATAATATGGTCTCTGTTTGGCTTTTATGTTGGCTTTGACTAATCTTGTTAACCGTGGTTGTGTCATCTTGCCTTTAGAATACTTCTTCCTCTTTTGGATGTATATATCCTGTGCCTTCCAAATTGCTTCCAGAAATCCCTGCTAGTGTTCTTTTCCAATCAATCTGGCCAACTCCTCTCTCTTGCCTCTGTAATTCCTTTTACTCCATTGTAATACTGATACATCTGACTTTAGCTTCTCCTTCTCAAATTTCAGGATGAATTTGATCATATTATGATCATTTGCCCTTCTTTGACCTTAAGTTCTCTAATCAATTCTGGTTTATTGCACAACACCCAGTCCAGAATAGCTGATCCCCTAGTGGGCTCAATCATGAGCTGCTCTAAAAAGCCATTTCATAGGCACTCCAGAAATTCCCCCTTGTGGAAACAAGCACCATTCCAATTTTTCCAATCTACCTGCGTATTGAAATCCCCTATGACTATTGTAACATCGCTCCTTTAGCATTATTTTCTATCTCCCATTGTAATTCATAGGCCACATCCTTACTACTATTTGGGTGGGGGTCTGTTTAAAACTTCCATCAGGATCTTTTTACCCTTGCAGGTCCTGAGCTCTATCCACAATGACTCCATCCACTCCTTCCGACCCTGTGTCACCTCTTTCTAATGACTTAATTTCATGTTTTACCAACAGAGTAATGCCACCCCTCTGCCTTCCTGCCTATCCTTTCGATACAATGTTTATCCTTGGACCTTAAGCTCCCAGCTATAATCTTTCAGCCATGATTCAGTCATGCCTACAACATCATACCTGTCGACCTGCAACTGTGCTGCAAGTTCATCTACGTTATTCCGTATACTGCGCACATTCAAATACAACACCTTCAGTCCTATATTCCCCTTTTTAATTTTGTCTGCCTTTTACATTGCAACTCATCCTGTTGACTATCAATAGCCTCTCCTCACAACACGTTGCCTCTGTTTGTAAACTAGCTACCTCACCTTCAGCATATTATCCGCCTTTCCTACAATGCTCCATGCATTGAAATATATGCAGCTCAGGACACTAATCACACCAGTAAGGCATTTGACAAGGTTCCACATGGTAGGCTTATTCAGAAGGTTAGAAGGCATGGGATCCAGGGAAGTTTGGCCAGGTGAATTCAGAATTGGCTTGCCTGCAGAAGGCAGAGGGTGGTGGTGGAGGGAGTACATTCAGATTGGAGGATTGTGACTAGTGGTGTCCCACAAGGATCTGTTCTGGGACCTCCACTTTTCGTGATTTTTATTAACAACCTGGATGTGGAGGTAGAAGGGTGGGTTGGCAAGTTTGCAGAAAACACAAAGGTTGGTGGTGTTGTAGATAGTGTAGAGGATTGTCAAAGATTGCAGAGAGACATTGATAGGATGCAGAAGTGGGCTGAGAAGTGGCAGATGGAGTTCAACCAGAGAAGTGTGAGGTGGTACACTTTGGAAGGACAAACTCCAAGGCAGAGTACAAAGTAAATGGCAGGATACTTGGTAGAGTGGAGGAGCAGAGGGATCTGGGGGTACATGTCCACAGATCCCTGAAAGTTGCCTCACAGGTAGATAGGGTAGTTAAGAAAGCTTATGGGGTGTTAGCTTTCATAAGTCAAGGGACAGAGTTTAAGAGTCACGATGTAATGATGCAGCTCTATAAAACTCTGGTTAGGCCACACTTGGAGTACTGTGTCTAGTTCTGGTCACCTCACTATAGGAAGGATGTGGAAGCATTGGAAAGGGTACAGAGGAAATTTACCAGGATGCTGCCTGGTTTAGAGAGTATGCATTATGATCAGAGATTAAGGGAGCTAAGGCTTTACTCTTTGGAGAGGAGGAGGATGAGAGGAGACATGATAAAGGTGTACAAGATAATAAGAGGAATAGATAGAGTGGATAGCCAATGCCTCTTCCCCAGGGCACCACTGCTCAATAGAAGAGGACATGGCTTTAAGGTAAGGGGTGGGAAGTTCAAGGGGGATACTAGAGGAAGGTTTTTTACTCAGAGAGTGGTTGGTGCGTGGAATGCACTGCCTGAGTCAGTGGTGGAGGCAGATACACTAGTGAAGTTTAAGACACTACTGGAGAGGTATATGGAGGAAGTTAAGGTGGGGGCTTAAATGGGAGGCAGGGTTTGAGGGTCGGCACAACATTGTGGGCTGAAGGGCTTGTAATGTGCTGTACTATTCTATGTTCTATGTTCAACCTTTTGATTCCTAACTTTGTCTGAGGTCTTACCAACATCTACCTCCCTAACCTCTCCGCTAAATGTTATGGCACTCTGGTTCCCATCCCTCTCCAACTTTAGTTTAAACCCAATTGTGCAACATTAACGAGCCTTCCCACTAGGATATTAGACCCCCTCCAGTTCAGGTGCAAACCGTCCCTTCTGTACAAGTCCCGCCTTCCCTAGAAGATTGCCCAATGATTCAAAAACCTTATGCCCTCCCTCCAACACCAACTTCCTAGCCACGTATTAAACTGTATAATCTTCCTCGTTCTGGCCTCACTAGCATGTGGCACAGGTAACAATACTGAGGCCACAGCCCTGGAGGTCCTGCCCTTTAACTTAGCACCTACCCCCCTGAACCCCCTATGTAGAACCTCGTCACTCGTCTTACCCACATCATTGGTACCCACATGGACGACGACGTCTGGCTGTTCACCCTCCTGCTTAAGAATGCCAAGGACTCAATTTGAGATACTTCAGACTCTGACACCCGGGAGGTAACATACCATCTGGAATCTTGTTCTTGCCCACAGGACCTCCTGTCCATTCCCCTCTCTAATGAATCCCCTAACACCACAGCGTGCCTCTTCTTCCCACCCCCATTCCCTTCTGAGTCACACTTCGTACCAGAGACCCGACTACTATGACTTTCCTCTGTTAGAAATATGATCTAGTGCTTTCTGTGTGAATATGATGAATAAATCTTCTTGGGCTTCCAGCTGGGTACAGGTATCGATTATAACTGATGTTTTGATGACAAACTTCATCTTCATCAGGGATGTTAGGTCATCTCCCCCGACAGTACCCAAAGTGATAGACCTGTTATTGAGGGGAATGGCCACAGGGGTACTCTGCACTGAGTCCTCAACCCCTTTCCCCTTCTTGATTGTCACCCAATTTCGTGTGTCCTGCAGCCTGGGTGTAACTACCTCTCTATATGTCCTATCTATCACCCCATCAGCCTCCTGAATGATCCGGAATTCATCCAGTTCCAGTTCCAACTCCTGAATGTGGTTTGTCAGAAGCTGCAGCTGGATGCACCTCGCAGCTGTAGTCATCAGGGACGCTGCAAGTCTCTTGGCCTTCCCACATCCCACAAGGGAAGCAGTTCACTATCCTGCCTGGCACCTCTACTGTCCTAGCTGAGCAGATACAAAGAAGGGGAAAAGATCGATCTTTTCCTTCCTTTGCTTTCTCTGAGTGAAGCTTCTCTTCAATGAAGCCCCGAAGAGCTAAAGCCTTAAAGATCACCACTGAGTATGTCCAATCAGGTGATGCCTGCTGCCATGATGGCCGCTGTGCTTGGCCCTGTTTTTCTTTAGTTTGCTCTTACTAATCAATCCCAAATACTGATTGGTCGCTGGTCAAAGCTCTTTCTCGCTGCCGTGACCAGTTCCTGCCTTTTATCCTTGGACAATGGACCTGATTGTAGTCCCCTCCTCTCCAGGCTTCTGATGTTTGGATTGGCCGCTGGTCAAAGCTCTTTTTGTAAGAGCCTGCTGTTCTTACTTTGTCTGGGCCTACATATGATTTCTGCCTTGTAGTAGTTGACTTATACTGCTTCTGTAGAGACAGAATGCATCTGGCTTGTCAACTCCTTTAAAATATTTTAAGTTTGGTTTGAGTCATGTGGGGGTGAAAGTCACTTGACTTGCGCTGGAGTGCAGCAACTAAACCAGTAGCCCTCCATTAACAAAACAGTGAAATGAATTAATCCAGTGCCTGCTGAGAACTAGCCCTGTCTGAATTGTCATAGCATTGAAACTTTATCTGAATGTCTTTTAACTGAACATCAGATGCACTTTGATGATAAAAATGTCTGGTTTTCAAACAACTGGGGTTTGAACTTGTATCTGAATGCAGTCAGTATGTTTCCGTAATGCTGTTTTTCACATAATCTTGGGCTCAAGAATCCATGGATTTACAGGCTCCCTTGCAGTCATTTTTGTAGACACGGTACTGACTTTTGAATTTGTACTGATCTCACTCAGCTATATCTCTGCACAATCTACTGGTGCTTGCATGATGTGGCTCATTGACATCGACTCTTAGGGGAATCACATTGAACAGACTGAACCCATTACCTTAATCCCTGACTAGTAGACTGGATTCTTGCTGTTCTTCCTAGCCATCCCCCAACTACTGCACAAGGGTGAACAAACTGTTCAAATCTAAGAGATGCTGACATTCCTAAGTTGGAGAGATTGTTGTGCAGGGACTCTGCAAATCTACTACTCCTTGTTTGCTACTTCTTCTTCATTCCATTATCTCTCTTCTGACTTACAATGCTGTAGATAATGATTTATATTTCTTATCTTGCTCTGCCACAACCTAACCCATGGCATATTTTCATGTTAGATAGACAAGATCTGAAATCTTCTCAGTCAGAGAAGAAAGAGTAAGGATGAAGTGTGAACAAAGAGCAATTTTACTTGATCTGACACTTGGTGTCACCAACCCAGATATTGATAACACAGAGGTTAAAGGGTGGGGGGGTGGGGAGAGGAGGAGGGAGGACCAGCACTGGGAAGCACACCAGAATAAGTGAAAGGATAAGGAAGGTATTACTCTTCTATTAGATTTGCTGCAGAATGAGGATTAAATTAGTCAAATCTGCGAGAGAAGTTTGATGGACATGGATTCCAAAATCTTTCATGAGGAAAAGCCCATACACAATGACACCTAATCTGTGCTTTACACAGAGCTTGGAGCCTATCCTTTCTAAGATGGTACTCACACCCACGAGTGCTGCTTTTGGAGCACAATGCGCCATTTGATGTTTGATGTCACAGATTCCATTACAGTGAAAAGCTTTGATATATATATTGGAGTACCTCCTGCGTGAAAAGACAAGACTGCTAACATGTTGGTTTTGTGAACTACTGTTCAAAACTATGTACAGTGCACAAAATATTCTCTAATAGTTAAGCAGGACATCAGGGTGCCAATGCTGAAGAATAGTAGTGGTTCTATGGAACTGGTACCGAGCAAGTCAAACTGATGTGGCTGAAGCTCAGAGCCACTTGAAATTATCTTCCATTTGAAGGTCATTGGCCTTCCATCCCTATACTTCAGCTATCTGGAAAAATCTCCCTGTAGCACCCATAAAACAAGCACCAAGTGAATGAACAGCAGTTAACACTGAATTTTAATATGTGTATTTATGTTGTTGGAATATAATGATGGTCGATGATAAAGATAGGTAAATAATGTGGTACTATTGGATATGGGGTGATATATAGAAACATAGAAAACCTACAGCACAATACAGGCCCTTCGGCCCACAGAGCTGTGCCGAACATGTCCCTACCTTAGAAATTATTAGGCTTACCTATAGCCCTTTATTTTTCTAAACTCCATGTAACTATCTAAAAGTCTCTTAAAAGACCCTATTGTATCCACCTCCACCACCGGTGCTGGCAGCCACATACTCACCACTCTCTGAGTTAAAAACTTACCCCCGACATTTCCTCTGTACCTACTCCCCAGCACTTTAAACCTATGTCCTCTTGTCTTGTGGCAACCATTTCAGCCCTGGGAAAAAGCCTCTGACTATCCACACGATCAATGCCTCTCATCATCTTATACACCTCTGTCAGGTCACCTCTCATCTTCCATCGCTCCAAGGAGAAAAGGCGGAGTTCACTCAACCTATTCTCATAAGACATGCTTCCCAATCTAGGCAACATCCTTGTAAATCTCCTCTGCACCCTTTCTATGGCTTCTACATCCTTCCTGTAGTGAGGCGACCAGAACTGAGCACAGTACTCCAAGTGGGGTCTGACCAGGGTCCTATATAGCTGCAACATTACCTCTCGGCTCCTAAATTCAATTCCACGATTGATGAAGGCCAATACACCATACGCCTTCTTAGCCACAGAGTCAACCTGCGCAGCTGCTTTGAGTGTCCTATGGACTCAGACCCCAAGATCCCTCTGATCCTCCACACTGCCAAGAGTCTTGCCATTAATACTATATTCTGCCATCATATTTGACCTACCAAAATGAACCATTTCACACTTATCTGGGTGAATGGTGAATGGCATCACTAAAGAATAACTCACCATGAGATGAGGAAAATTGGGTTCCATGGTGGTGTAGTGGTTAGTGCGACACTATTACGGCTTGGGGCATTCCGGAGTTCAGAGTTCAATTCTGGTGCCGTTCTGTGAGAAGTCTCTGTAAGTCTTCCCTGTGGATGCATAGGTTTTCTCCAGACCCTCTAGTTCCTCCTCCCCACCCCCCCCCCGCCACCACCACTAACAGTTTGAAGATATACCAGGCAAGTTAATTGGTCATTGTAAATTGTCCTGTGATTAGGTTAGAGTTAATTGGTTTGTCGTGGGCCGCTGGGACAGCGTATTTCAAAGGACTGGAAGGCCTACTCCGTGGTGTATCGCAAAATAAATAAATAAAATTCAGTGCGTAGCTTTTACGCCAGATTCTCCTCCATATCTGATCAGTTTATTGTGCTCTGCTTGCCTCTTTTTATTCTTCCTTTCATGTATACTTCACAGGGAACCTTGTTAGGGCAAAACGAATGAAAGTCCATGAACCACAATATTTGCAATATAACCAAAAACCTAATCTCTTTAAAGCAACTAAAATTTTAAGTAACACACATAAAAGTTGCTGGTGAATGCAGCAGGCCAGGCAGCATCTCTAGGAAGAGGTGCAGTCGACGTTTCAGGCCGAGACCCTTCGTCAGGACTAATGTGACGAGAATACACATAAATTAAGATGTTAGCTGTCCTGTGCTGGCACCAGTGGGATCAGCAGTTGGTCTGCCACCTGTCTTCAGGAGAAAGAGAGATAAGGAAAACAATGGAGCAGCATTTGGAGATGTTAATGAAGGGACGGGAGAGTTTAACGGAAGGAGAGCTGTCAAGATTGACTCCCCCTTTGAACCCTGAACTGTTTGAAGTGATGGACAGGCGATACCCCAGCAGGGGGATAAAAAGGGACAGGTTCACTAAGGCAAGACATACACGACACCCCGAGGTAACGAGACCCTGGAAGCGGTGCGCCTCCCATAAGTCGGTGGGAAGTTTTGGAAGGCTGGTCGCGGGACTAAGCCATAGACGCACAGGGTGGAAAGGCACGATCGGCGGGAACCTGGCGTGTGTCTGCCCTTGCCTGGGTGCCAGATTCACCGCAGAGATACGATTGTATCTGGAAACGGAGGGGTCATGGTCGGTGACCTCAGAAGACATCACAAAGGGCTCGCCCGAAAGCTGACTGCGAAGAATATCGAAGGTCTGTGTGGAAGCCGTTTGAATATTCATTCATTTTGCTCTCTCTCTCCTTCCCCCACACTGTCCATCTCCCACGGCAGTGATTACTGCGAACTGAACTGAATTCAATTGAACTGAACTTTGCATCACTTTGAAACTGGTCATTTACCCCTAGACGATGATAGAGCTTGATTGATCCTGTTATCTTAATTCTGTGTACATGTGTGTTTATCATTGCTGAACTGTTGCATTTATTATCCTTTTGATTAGAGTACTGTGTTGCTTGTTTCTTTAATAAAACTTTCTTAGTTCTAGTAGTCCAGACTCCAACTGAGTGATCCATTTCTGCTGGTTTGGCAACCCAGTTACGGGGTACGTAACATAAGTGGGGTTCTCGTCCGCGATTTTGAACGCTAAATTTGGGACGGAGTAAATTGATTGAGTTAAAATTCCCGAAAGAAAGAAAAGACAAACAGCAGAAATGGAGGTTGAGGAATTTATAAAGGCACCGACCTTGGAGGCATTAGAGGATGCCAGGAAAGCGGAATTGGTAGCTGTGGCCAAACGGTTGAATCTTGCTAAGGGGAAGTCGACTATGAGGAGAGAGGAGATACACGGAGCTATCGTAGAGCACTATGTATCTAAAGGTGTGTTTCCCCAAGGGGAGCTGGAGGTGGTGTCTATTGAAAAACCTGCTGGAGACGCGGTACAGGTGCAGCTTGAAAAACTGAGACTCGAGCACGAGTTCTGGGTACGGCAGTTAGAACATGAAGAGAAGCAGTTAGAAAGGCAGGAGAGAGAGTTAGAAAGGCGGGAGAAAGAGAAACAGTTAGAAAGGCAGGAGAGAGAGTTAGGAAGGCGGGAGAGAGAGAGAGAGAGACAGTTGGAGCGAGAGGAGAAACAGAGGGAAAGGGAATTCGAGCTGGAGAAGTTAAAGATAAGGGCAGAGCAGGGGCCCGTGCCGAACCAAGGTGGAGGGTTCCGGGCGACCCAGGAAGTTAGGCTGGTTCCCCCATTTGACAATACAGACGTGGATCGGTACTTTCTCCATTTCGAAAAAGTTGCTACAAGTCAGGACTGGCCGAGGGATAAGTGGGCTGTTTTGCTTCAGAGTGTACTGAAAGGGAAAGCCCAACAAGCTTACTTAGCTTTGTCCGCGGAAGATGCCCAGAGGTATGAGCTGGTGAAAGAGGCCATCCTCAGGATTTATGAGTTGGTCCCGGAGGCATACCGGCAGAGGTTCCGGAATGCGAGGAAGCAGTATTTAGAGTTTGCCCGTGAGATGCAGACATATTGTGAGCGCTGGTGCGCCTCGAAGTGGGTAGAGGGGGATTATGACAGACTGCTACAGCTGATCCTGATTGAGCAGTTTAAAGGTTGTGTCCCTGAGGGTATGAGACCCTACCTAGATGAGAAAGAGGCAGCCACGTTAGCCGCAACTGCTAAGTTAGCGGATGAGTATGCATTGACGCATAAAATGAAGTTTGCCCCGAATAAAGGCTACCAGAAGGGTAATCAGGACGGCGGAGAGAGTCCGCCAGAAAAGTCAGAAAGTAAGCCGGGGACTAGTGAGAAGAATAAGGTAGACCGGGAGCAGTCTGGTAGGAAGTCTCCTGGGGTCGTCTGTTATAATTGCGGGAAAGTCGGACACTTTGCGTCCAGGTGCCTTGCCCCAAAGAAGGAGACGGGAAAAGGAAAAACGGCAATTTTGACTGGCTGTATCGAGCTGGTAAACGAACCGCTAGGAGAGGAAAAGTCTGCCAAAGTTCAGGAAGGGCGCGAGAGGTTTATCTCGGCCGGATTGGTGTCAGTGAAGGAGGGAGTAAACCCAGTTCCAGTGCAGATCTGGAGAGACACGGGAGCGTGTCAGTCACTAATACTGAAGAGTGTATTAGAGTTTAGCTCAGAGACCCAGACTGGGGAGGTCAAGGTCAAAGGTATTGGGGAAAGGACAGAGGCAGTCCCTTTGCACCAGATACACCTACAAAGCAACCTGGTCTCTGGACTAGTCACCATCGGGGTGAGGCCAGAATTACCGATGAAAGGCGTGGAAGTCTTGCTCGGTAATGACCTTGCCGGGGGAATTGTGTTCCCAGCCGTGAGATTGGCAGGTCAGCCTGCCAGCATTGAGGCCCCGCCCATGGACTCACAGGTTCATCCCGGGACTGCCGAAGTAAATTTAGCTGAGACGTTTCTGCCAGCCTTGTATGAGAAGGAGGTAGAAAGTGAAAAGAAGGAGTGTAGTGAAACAAGAGGTAGTGAGGGAGCGGAGACAGACTTAGCATTAGCCAGGAAAGAATTTGTGCAGGTGCAGGAGCGAGACGAGGGGCTGATGGTTTTGGCGGAGACAGCTCTCTCTGACGCAAGTACCAAGGGAGACCAAGTACCGTACCCGCAGATGAGGAATGGGGTGTGGTGCAAAAGAGTTATGGGGATGAGATTTTTAACCTGGCCCACAAGGTACCCCCCGGTGGACATTTTGCGGTGCTGGAGGAAACAGTTGGTGGAATCATGAAAGAGGTTTACCGGCTGCACAGGAGGAAGGATGTTATTGATTATGGCAGACGCGAACTGAGATGGTCACAGGCTTTTGATATGCTAACAAACCTAGTCGGTGTTAGCGCGGAAATCAGTGAAGCTAGGGTCCCCCGATAAGAGAAAAAAACCATTTTGAAAAGATGAGTATGGTACCGACCAGATGGGAGAAGGCTATTGTTTTGGCCAGCTCTGCTGATAAGGTCTCTCCCTTGATCCCCGAACAAAGCGACTCTTTAGGAGAAGTAATTAAACGACTCGCACACGTGTGTTTGATTGTCCCGAGGCGATGCAAAGAACTGGGACGCTGGGTGGTGTTTGTTACGCTAGGCCAGCCTAGTGAACAACAGCCCTATAGAGTGAGTAATTCAGTGACGGAAGGGCTGACGAACACAGAGGTGTGTATTGGCGATGTAATACGGCTGTCTGAAGCCAGCTTGATAGTGAACCTTGAAAAAAATGAGTTTGGCCACATGAAGGTCACTTACCTGGGAATTGTGGTGACACAGGGGCAGCTGGCAGCGATGCAAGCTAAAGTGCAGGCTATCTCTGACATCCCAACCCCGACAGACAAGAGGGCCCTCAGAAGGCTCTTGGAGATGGTGGAGTACTGTAGGAAGTTTGGTACTACCCCTCCCCCTCCTACTAAGCCCTTGCGAGAGAAAACTAAGTCGGAATGGGACGACTCTTGTTATTGTGGTCCGGGATGAAACCCAATGAGAGGTTACATTGATCGCAATTCATCAGTGTTTTTGGCCACTATGAAGTTTGCTAAATTGGAGCCTGGTCTAAGGGATTATTAATAACACATATAAAAGGAACAGAAAATGTGATGGCTGACTGTCTGTCAGGTGTTGACAACTTAAAATTCGCTGTATTAGCCAAATAGCTGATAAAGATGTATATTTGTGTGTATCAAATAATGTATTCATGTTTGTAATTTTTACCCCGGTAAAAACCCTTAAAGGTGGGAGGTGTGACGAGAATACACATAAATTAAGATGTTAGCTGGCCTGTGCTGGCACCAGTGGGATCAGCAGTTGGTCTGCCATCTGTCTTCAGGAGAAAGAGAGATAAGGAAAACAATGGAGCAGCATTTGGAGATGTTAATGAAGGGACGGGAGAGTTTAACGGAAGGAGAGCTGTCAAGATTGACTCCCCCTTTGAACCCTGAACTGTTTGAAGTGATGGACAGGCGATACCCCAGCAGGGGGATAAAAAGGGACAGGTTCACTAAGGCAAGACATACACGACACCCCGAGGTAACGAGACCCTGGAAGCGGTGCGCCTCCCATAAGTCGGTGGGAAGTTTTGGAAGGCTGGTCGCGGGACTAAGCCATAGACGCACAGGGTGGAAAGGCACGATCGGCGGGAACCTGGCGTGTGTCTGCCCTTGCCTGGGTGCCAGATTCACCGCAGAGATACGATTGTATCTGGAAACGGAGGGGTCATGGTCGGTGACCTCAGAAGACATCACAAAGGGCTCGCCCGAAAGCTGACTGCGAAGAATATCGAAGGTCTGTGTGGAAGCCGTTTGAATATTCATTCGTTTTGCTCTCTCTCTCCTTCCCCCACACTGTCCATCTCCCACGGCAGTGATTACTGCGAACTGAACTGAATTCAATTGAACTGAACTTTGCGTCACTTTGAAACTGGTCATTTACCCCTAGATAACGATAGAGCTTGATTGATCCTGTTATCTTAATTCTGTGTACATGTGTGTTTATCATTGCTGAACTGTTGCGTTTATTATCCTTTTGATTAGAGTACTGTGTTGCTTGTTTCTTTAATAAAACTTTCTTAGTTCTAGTAGTCCAGACTCCAACTGAGTGATCCATTTCTGCTGGTTTGGCAACCCAGTTATGGGGTACGTAACACTAACTGAAGGAAGAGTGAGTAAGGGATTTGAAAGTTGGAGGGGCACTCTTCCTTCAGTTAGTCCTGACGAAGGGTCTCGGCCTGAAACGTCGACTGCACCTCTTCCTAGAGATGCTGCCTGGCCTGCTGCGTTCACCAGCAACTTTTATGTGTGTTGCTTGAATTTCCAGCATCTGCAGAATTCCTGTTGTTTGCGTTTTTAAAATTTTAAGTGTAGGAAACCTCTACAAATACAAATGCATGTGCAAATGGAAGAAATAAGTTTGCAACTAATCTTTATGATCTCATAATGCGATCATCCTCCATTAGGGAAGGTAAGAGGGTGAGTAGTCCATACCACATTTGAACTTGTGCTGAGATCCAATAAGGTCAAGGCTGAAGACACCTTTTCCACAGGATCTCCACATCCCTTATTTACTTTGTACCTCAAGGGCTCATTATTGTTTATGCCAAAGCAGCCACATCTCTGGGCTAGAGAATTAATAGCATTCACAACCCCCTACAGATTAAAGAAGTTCTTTTCATTCTAGTTCTAGATGGATAACTTTCTACACTGATAATATAACTCCGAGATCAAAACTCTTTTAATGCCTGTCCTGTCAATCCTTCTTGTGATATGCACAGTTGCATGAAGTTAAGTCAAGGTATTGTATGGGTTTGAAATGACTGCTATGCCAGTGATTGCATAAGATGTGTTACACATTGTCTGGTATCTCACAGTGAACTTAGCCTTTTCTCCTTGGAGCGACGGAGGATGAGAGGTGACCTGATAGAGGGGTACAAGATGATGAGAGGCATTGATCATGTGGATAGTCAGAGGCTTTTTCCCAGGGCTGAAATAGTTGCCACAAGAGGACACAGGCTTAAGGTGCTGGGGAGTAGGTACAGAGGAGATGTCAGGGGCAAGTTTTTTACACAGAGAGTGGTGAGTGTGTGGAACGGGCTGCCAGCAACGGTGGTGGAGGCGGATACAATAGGGTCTTTTAAGAGACTTTTAGATAGGTACATGGAGTTCAGAAAAATAATGGGCTGTAGGTAACCCTAGTAATTTCTAAGGTAGGGATATGTTTGGCACAACTTTGTGGGCCAAGGGGCCTGTATTGTGCTGTAGGTTTTCTATGTTTCCATGCTTCTATGTTTCTAAGCTCTGTGTGGTTGCCAGTTGTCATCAGGTGGCAACTGCTGGTACGTTATGTAAGACTAGATGTTAATATTCCTTATTTGCACTCCTGAGACTTGCTGCCTGGACTCTGAGGTGGCATCTTCTGGGTTATCAAGTGGGCACCCTCCTTCCTCAGTGTTTTGCTGATAGACCCACGACACCTCCAGAGGGTTCAGCAGTGAATCCCAGCGTCCCGGGCTCACCCCCTAGATGCCTTTCTCTCACTTGGAGGCCCAGATAGAATCCTTTCTCTACATCCAGAGCCACGGACTACCCTTTTCAGCAGCCCTGGAGAGGTCTTTGACTGCTTGTCGGTGTGTCTTCCCTCGCACTCCCAACTCCCGGAGTAGCCTTGATGTTGATGTGGCTACAAATCGTCTGCAGCCTACTTCGACCGGTCGGACCCCTGCTGTCCAGCCACGTTGTTGTGCATCGGCTGCAAGCTCAGCATACCTCAGCTTCTTGTGCTCGTAGGCCTCCTCCACTGCATCTTCCCAGGGCACTGTAAGCTCGATGATGTAAACGAGATGGAGTGAGGCCGACCATAGCACAAGGGCTGGTCTGAGGTTGGTTTCTGCGATTTCAGCTGGGAAGCAGAGCCTCTGGCCTAAGTCTGCCACCATCTTCCAATCACGCCTGGTGTCTGGCCTTGATGTATGGAGTCTGGCTTGACCCTCACCCTTCTAGACAAATGCTGTTAATGGCCAGCGGGATGAAGGGGGAGGGAGAGCGTTGACGCTCATCTGCCGACTTTCCAGCACTGCTGCAAGACACCGTAGCACCTGGTTGTGCCGCCAGGTGTATCGGCCTTGAGTAAGGCTGGTCTTGCAGCCCACCAGAATGTGTTTTAGTGTTGCTGAAGTCAGGCAGAGGGAGCATCTGGGGTCCTCTCCATACCCGTGGCTGAGATTCATGGGAGACGACAAGACATCGTAGGCAGCCCTGATGGTGAAGCTCGCTCTGAATGTCCCCATCTCCCACAGCCCTTTCCAGGAGAACTTGCTTTTCTCCACTCCCTCCCATCTCATCCATTGCCCTTGGCTTGCCTGAGCGATGGCTGTTGCCCACCTTGCCGCCTCCTCCTGCCGACGTATCTCCTGCATCCCTGAGACGGAGCAGCCTTGTTCCAGGCTGGTGTACTGTCCCCAAGGCCAAGACCGCTCCTCCCTAGCTGCACTCGGCCCACGATGTCCCTGTACTCGAGTGCTGCCTTTGCTTGCTCGGTTGCTTCTGATGGAGTTCATTTCCTCCCATATCCAGGATGTAGGCAGCTTGTGCTACAAATGGATCACTCGCCTCTGTTAACATCACCTCCAGTCTTACTTTGGCGCACTTGGACTCCTCTGAAAGACTGGAACTGGGTAGCTCTAGGACTCCCTTGCCGTAGAGCCCTATGCTGCTGAGGCACCTGGGAAGACCAAGCCACTTCCTTATGTATGAGCTGATCAGTCTGTCCAGCTTTTCCACCTTCGAGACTGGAACTTCATACAGGGTTAGTGGCCACATGACATGTGGAAGGAGCCCAAATTGCATACACCAGAGCCTCAACTTGCCAGGGAGTGTGGTTCCGTCGATACTCTCAAGGCCACTGACGGCATCATTCCTGAGCTGATCAACCTGCTCTGTGTCTTTGAGGGATGTGTTATACCACTGACCTTGGCTCTTCACAGGCTTCTCGAAGACTGTTGGAATCATCTCAACGCCCATGTAGAAGCATTGGTCTACCAGCTTCCCCTTGACGATAGAGATGCTTCTGGACTTGCTTGGCTTGATCTTCAGCCGAACCTGCTCGATGTTCTCTTGAAGCTTTCTCAACAGGAGTACGGTACAAGCCTTGGTCATGGTGAGTGTTGTGAGATTGTCCATGTATGCTCAGATAGGCAGCAGCCTCAGGCCAGGTCTTATGCGCTGTCCTCCAACCATCCATCAAGATGCTCTAATGATCACCTCCATGGCCGTGGTGAAGGCTAGCGGGGAGATGGTTCAACCGGCCATGATTCCCACTTCCAGGTGTTGCCAATACTGCTGTTGTCAAACATAGCTGCACGTCCTGGAAGTAGGCTGTAGTGTTGTGAAACCCGTCCATCATGTGTCATGTCCAGTTCCTTCCCCACTAAAACCCAAGATGAGTAGGAATCCGAAAAAAAAGTTATAAAAGGATCAAAGTGATTGGGCCATACTGATTGTGATAGATAAAATAATTAAAATTATGAGGCTCTGTGATAATTACAAGGTCATGTTCAAGAAGGATATCTGTGAGCAGAATGTGTTGAAGCAAGGCTTCTTGCTAAACAACTTCTGAATTTTGCATATGCACAACTCAAATGTGACCAAAACAGCTAATAATATTTACTAATAATATCTCCTGCCTGATGGTAGCTGTGAAAAGATGGTATGATGCTGATGGTGAAGATCTTAATGTTGCCTTTTTGAAGCGGTGCCTCCTGTAGGTACTACTGTTGGGGGGAGGGATGTGCCCATGATGCATGGCCAGAGTCTTCTACTTTCTGCAGCTTCTTGTGTTCCTGCACATTTGAATTGTCTCACCAGACCATGATGCAATCGGTCAGGATACTTTCAACAGTACAGCTATAGATGTTTGTTAGTGTATTCAACAACAAGCTGAAATGCTTTAATCTTCTAAGCAAGTAAAGATGCTTCTTTATGACTGCATTTTCCTGCTGGGCTCAGGACGGGTCATCTGATACATTAGCATCCAGGAATTTAAGTTGCTGTCTCTCCCCATTGCCGATCCCCCAATGTAGACTGGTGCGTATTTGCCTCCCCCTCCTCCTTCCTGAGTTCAACAATCATTTTGTTGCTTTGGATGACCTTGAGCAAGAGGATATTGCAGCACCAGTCAGCCAGGTGCCCTCTCATGCTCCAGTAAGCTGGTCCATCGCCACCTGCTACATTCATCCCTCTAAATGGCAGAACTAGTTTTCTCTCTGTTCAGTTTTAGTCACTCCTCTTTTTGACCAGTCTTACATACTTTTGATGCTACTTATTATAAAATTGTGGAGATATGGTTAACATATCGAGTGATATTTTGCATATTTTCTGACACTTGGACAAAACCAACTGAAGGATGTGTGTAAAATGGAATCTGTGTATTACATGGGGATAGTCAGGCTTAAAAACCTGAGAATGTGTCTGACAGAGTCCATTCTTGTGAATGGTGCAGAGCACACAGAACAGTGTAGCACAGTAAAGGTTTGTTAGCCCACAAAGTTGTTCCAACCTTTTAACCTACTCCAAGCTTATTCTTTCCTTCTCACAAAGGCCTCCATTTCACAGTCATAGTCATAGTCATACTTTATTGATCCCAGGGGAAATTGGTTTTCGTTACAGTTGCACCATAAATAATAAATAGTAATAGAACCATAAATAGTTAAATAGTAGTATGTAAATTATACCAGTAAATTATGAAATAAGTCCAGGACCAGCCTATTGGCTCAGGGTGTCTGACCCTCCAAGGGAGGAGATGTAAAGTTTGATGGCCACAGGCAGGAATGACTTCCTATGACGCTCTGTGCTGCATCTCGGTGGAATGAGTCTCTGGCTGAATGTACTCCTGTGCCCACCCAGTACATTATGTAGTGGATGGGAAACATTGATCAAGATGGCATGCAACCATGTGCCTATATAAAATTCTCTTAAATTTCCCTAATGTATCTGCCTCTACTACCACCCCTGGCGGTGTATTACATGCATTTACTATCGTGCATTTAATATTTCAGTAATATTTGAATAATATTGTGAACGTATAGTTTAATTGACATGGCTGGTGGCGTAGTGGCATCGGTGCCGGACTTCACGACGAAAGGTCCTGAATTCAAATCCAGCCAGCTCCTCTGCACACTTTCCATCTGTGCTGGGTTATGAGCTGGTGATCTCTTTGGAAACTCATCCGGCAGAAGGCAATGGCAAACAACTGCTGTAACTTGCCTCGTACACGGTTCCCCACTACGTCAGAGAGGCGTGGAAGGAAATCGTCCACTAACCGGAGAAACTCCGGATACGACGTACCTTTCCTTTCTTATTGTTTAATTCAACATTTTTTTGCGGAAATAATTCATTACAGGTTATATGTACACTAAATGAATGGCATACGTCATTATGCCACTACGCCATATGTGCACATTTCGCTAAAGTAAAAACAAAACAAACATATATGCATTCTGAACTCCCTTGTTTTTCTTTCACTTAGCTTTAATGTTTTGGAGTTAAGTGAAAATGCCATACCTGTGAGCTAGATCGTGGAAGTTGAAGGAATTCTTTCCAAGGTTGAATGGAGCCCATGAGCTTCACCAGTGGACCCAGTAGCCAAGGAGAATGGGTCTGTGAGGACTTGTGATGGTTTTAAGGTCACCATCAACCCAGTACTGAAAGTAGATCAATACCCTCTGCCCAGGACAGAGTATACCTTTGCAAACCTTTCTGGAGCGAAACACTTCAGCAAAGTGGACTTTGCTGAGGCCTATGTACAGATGGAGATGGAAGAAGGCTCAAAGTGTTTCTCATTATAAGCACTCAAAAAGGGTTTTATTGCTATCATAGGCAGAAGGTTTTGAACAAGGTGTTGAAAAGCTACCCAGGGCCTCAGTGTTACCTGGATGACATTCTTGTTACTGGTATGGATGACAAGGAATATCTCCAAAATTTCAAGACAGTGTTAAAAAAAAATTAGAAGACTATGGTCTCAGGACATAACACAAATATGAATTCTTTAAACCAAGGATCACTTTCTGAGATCACACAATTGCCACACAAGCTTTACATAAATCTCCTGAGAAAAATCAAGCCGTGGTGGATGCCCCAAGTCCAAAGGATGTGTCACAGTTGTGATCCTTTTTAGGATTTGTCAATTACTATAACAGGTTCCTGCCAAACTTGACTACTGTGCACCACCTCTTGAACTCATTACTACAGATCGGGAAGAAATGTCAATGGATAAAGCAGTGTGAGGTGGCTTTCAAAAAGGGAATGGAAGTGGTGACGTCAGACACTGTACTCACACATTATGATCCACATCGTCCAATGAAGCTTGTCTGTGACGCCTCATCTTTTGGGATAGGTGCAATCACGTCGCATGTTATGAGTGATGGATGTGAATGTCCCATAGCCTTTGCATCATGTTGCTTTACTGCCGTAGAGAAGTACATTGGTGTCCATTTTCAATCCACAGAAGTGTGTGTCACTAACAGCAGGACACAATTACAAGATCAAATTCAAGAGGATGACTAATCATGGAAATGCTGATGATTGTCCTGTTTACCTTTAGGAAAGGAAATACGTGAAAAATTTACAAAAGAGGACACTCCTCTTGACATATTCTCCACAATGAATTGAATTGAATTGACTGACTTCATTTTTTCCATCCTTCACATACGAGGAGTAAAAATCTTTATGTTACGTCTCCATCTAAACGTGCCATGTGCAATCATAGTAATTTATAATAATTTATAATAAATAGAGCAGTCAATATAATAAATAAAGTACAATCAATCAGCATGAGTTCATCAGTCAGATGGTCTGGTGGAAGAAGCTGTCCTGGAGCTTGTTGGTCCTGGCTTTTATGCTGCGGTACTGCTTCCTGGATGGTAGCAGCTGGAATGGATTGTGATTGGGTTGGCTTGGGTCCCCAATGATCCTACGGACCCTTTTTACACACCTGTCCTTGTAAATGTCCCGGATCATGGGAAGTTCAGAACTACAGATGTGCTGGGCTGTCCGCACCACTTTCTGAAGAGTCCTGCGATTAAGGGAGGTGCAGCTCCCATACCAGGCAGTGATTCAGCCAGTCAGAATGCTCTCAATTGTGCCCCTGTAGAAAGTTCTAAGGATTTGGGGGCCCATGCCAAACTTCCCCAACTGTCTGAGGTGAAAGAGGTGCTGCTTTGCCTTTTTCACCACATAGTTGGTGTGTGCAGATCATGTGAGATCCTTGGTGATGTGGGTGTCGAGGAACTTGAAGCTGTTTACCCTCTCAACTCCAGATCCATTGATGTCAATAGGGGTTAGCCTGTCTCCATTGCTCCTGTAATCCACAACCAGCTCCTTTGTTTTTGTGACACTGAGGGAGAGGTTGTTTTCTTGACACCACTGTGTTAGAGAGATGACACAGTGGTCCCCTATAATAGTTTCCATACTATGGCAGAGATGATGCACAGGGAAACCAGAAAAATTCTGGACACTGTTTCAGGTCTATGTGGCAATCCAAAATGGCTGGAAGGAGCAGTCACCTCTCATCCTCCTTCCGTCCAAAGAGAAAAGCCCTACCTCACTTAACTTTTCCTCACACAGGACATGCTTTCTAATCTAGGTTGCTTCCTGGTAAATTTCTTCTGTATCCTCTCTAAAGCTTCCACATCCTTCTTATAAGGAGACCAGATCTGGACACAATAAAGTTATTCTGCATCCTTTTGAGTATTTCAGTGAAAATTTCTTTTTCTAAGTCAAATCTGTGATAATTCTGAAATTGCGGAACAAACAAACTTCAGTTGTGAATTGTGTTTATGACCATATTCAGAGTTTGGTCAGAGTCAAAGATCTGTGCAGATGAAGAGCCAGACCTTTTTTGAATGATTGAAAAGCAAAATTGACAGCTGCTGGAAATCAACAAGTCAGATGGTATTTCTCTCTGCATATGCTGCCTGAACATTTGCAGCATTTTGCATTCTTATTTTACTGACAAAGTAATGGGTTATCAGACAATCAAGGCTATTTAAAACAGGGCATGCATGTAGTAAAACCAAAGGTATTAACAGAATTGAATGCTGAACACATGGAGAGAGTGGCAATTAAGCAAATTGGGCAGAATTTTATATACATACTAGGTTTGGATTGTGATTAGAAAATCTGATTAGATAGTACACCATTTATCAGGTCAGTATCTGTGAAAGCCCAGCTGCAAATCAGGATATGGTAAAACAGAGAACATAGAACATAGAAGTCTACATCACATTACAGGCCCGTCAGCCCACAATGTTGTGCTGACCATGTAAGAAGTTCTTTCAATGTGTTTTTTGATTTCTGTGAAAAAGGATGTGAAATTTGTCGAGATTTTGAGAGTCAATCAAAATGGATGGAAGTTAAACTCAAGGGAATACAGTATGTTAGATCAGCTAGGAGCAACTTTACAAGTTATCGTGAAAATCGCATTACCAAATATACCTCAGTATACGTCAATCATCTGACATCCAATGGAGCAGATAAACAGTCAGTCCGATTATTAAAAAAGGATGCTTTAAAGACGTATTCCAAAAAAATTTCAAATGTTAGCATGAAAAACCATTTGGCAAATTTCTTTTTAAAATATGGAACTACCTCACATAATACTGCAGGGTATGTACTGGCAGAGTTTACAATGAAAAGGAGGTCATGAATGAAGCAGCTGAGTTCAATACAACCAAATCAAAGTGACAGGGTGGAAATGACTTCTACAGATGCACAGTGGAGGGTTAACTGACTGATTGCATATGGCCTGGTAAGCATCAATGTCATGAATGGAAAAGCCAAGAAGTGGTGGACATAGCCTAGTTCCTCACAGGCAAAGCCCTCCCCACCAGTAAGCACATCAACCAGGAGTGCTGCCACATGAAAGAATTGTCCTTCATCAAAGACCCTCACCAACTAGGCCATGCTCTCTTCTCACTGCTGCCATTGGGAAGGAGGTATACGAGTCAGAGGTCCCATGCCACCAGGTCAGGAACAGTTATTACCCTTCAATCATCAGTGTGGATAACTTCACTCATCTCAACTCCAAACTAATTCCATCACCTATGGGCTCACTTTCAAGGATTCTTGAAAGATTTAATCATGTTCTCAGTATTATTTACTGTATTTACTTATAATTTTCATTTGCACATTTTGTCCTCTTTTGCTAATCGATTGGCAGTTTAATGAAGTTTTTTATTAATTCTGTTGTATTTCTCTGTTCCAATGTGAATGCCTGCAAGAAAATGAATCTCAAGGTAGCAATGATATCATAAACATACTTTGATAATAATTTTACTTTGAACTTTAAGGCAAGGGTGTCAGGCACATAATTTCAATATGATTCCAGACCCAACAAATAGGTGAATAATCATGCTAAATTTTGAAACACCTGAACAAAATGAACTCAAACAAACAGGAAATAGAATCTATTGTTATTTGTAGTATCAAGTGATATTACATTCAAATGGCTGACAAAATAAGGAGGGTACACATGTATCACATGGCTCCATTGAGATAGATATCCATTTAACATTGATTATAACTGCATTGAAAAACAATTGTACTCAATGATTGTCTAATTTTCTGAAACAAATTCCACGACAATACCACAATTATCAGAATCCTCAGAAAGATAAACATCTTTAAAAACAACCATTAAATTTCAGAAGATGCATCTCTCAAAGGAACAGTTCTGCTGAACATCTTTGTTCAAATAGGTCAGGAATGTGATAGTTTCTTCGAAGTGAGAGATGAAAGTGAAGAGCTTAGATCCTTGAGAGGACTAAATATAATTTGCAAACCTTTAGCGCTTTAGCGAGACTAAATCTATGGGTCACTGGTTAAATTGAAAAAAAAACTATAATTTTTCCATATTTGGACATTAAGTATTTGATTAGATGACATTTACATGATGTACCTGCACTGTAGCCAGATATGAAAGCCAGAAGAACCACTCCTAAGAGTTGAAGGACTCCAAACATATATAGCTTGATTGCTTTTATATTGTAAATAAACTATATGTTTTATGACTTCTAACTTCAAGTTTATTTATTTTTACATACAACCTGTAATTAATTATTTAAACAACCATGAATGCTTAACAGAACTATATATATATATATATATATATATATATATATATACACACACAAGATTACTCAAATATTACTTAAATATTACATAAATACACAACACTCCTTCCTGCTTAGCTATAAATTGCAACTCAATATACAATGCATCTCAACTATATACACAATATACTATAGAACTACTAAGTAGACATCCACAGCATAGTACATTCTAAATTGTCTTATTTATGCCTAAAGATTTAATCGCTCGGGAGGATTTCTTACTCTTATGGGATTACGTCTTTCCTTACGGAGGGATTACTCTGCTTGGCAGGTGAGACTTCCAGCTGTGAACCAATCTCAGACTATGCAGCCTCCTCTGTGGTGGTTGTAGGAGTTGACTCTGAGACTGAGGAAGTGGTTCTGACAGCAGTAGCCATTTCTTCTTTTTCCTTTTTCTTCTAGTTTGTTCATCTTGATCTTGGGAAGGTGTATTTAGTTCACTGGAGTTTCGCTTATTAATCATTCTATTGCTCCCCTTATGACCTGATCCCTCCTCTTGGTTTCTGCATCCGAAACATCATCTGATGAATCCTTTGTTTTCGTACCTCCACTGACTCCTTTCTTTTTCACCTTTCATTCACCCAGCTGGGCTTTGGACTTTCCATCTACTTTTACAAGCAGTTTTTGTCTCCCACTTGATGTTCATGCAATAACTTTGATGCACACAGAGTAGATTCTAGCTCCTTATACTCACAAAAAACTGAATGCTTGCAACTTTCCTGAAGCTCCTTGATCTATCTTACAGCTTAAAACCAAGCTGCATTTTGCAGTAACTGCCTGATTAACATATCAGAATCTTTCTCAGATATGTTACCTACAAAACTGTTGTTGTTGGACCATTGCTTTCCTCACTTCCATGCTTCCTCTGAGGCGCGTGGTCCTTCCTTGGTTCAATATACTTTCTAGCCAGAGGCACAGAGGTTGGCAGCAACACCTGTTTGGCCTCCTTTGGGAAATGTTCATGGTGGTCAGCATGGAGATGGTTGTGGTATCACCCAGTAACTTTCATAATTCACTTTCAGTTGGCTTCATCGCAGGGGATGTGGCATGCAAATAGTGGCTTGATCTCCAAACAAGTTGTAATTGTTTCAGCCAATCACATCCCCACAATGCTGGTCCTCCTGTTTTTCCACATATGATCAATGTGGCTAGTTAGTTGTTGTATTTCATTGTTACGGATGTCATTCACACAGGAGTTATCTTTTCTACAGTATAAGTTCATAGTTGGATATCTGCAGGCTTCACTTCAGTTTAGCATTATTGAAATGCTGTTCAAACTCCTTTTGTGGAATGACTGAAATGGCATATTGCTGGCCTATTGCTAGTTTTCACATTGGAAATCTCAAAGCCAGACAGTCCTGAGTCACTCTCATCATTATCAGATTTTTCATCAACAGCATGCAGATTGGTGCTCTTTTTGTAACTGCAACTTGACTTTTTAGCTTTTTCTCTTCCCTGTGCAGTCCACTTATTTTTGTCAGCCTGACATGTTCTTTGTGTGTGTTCTATTTTGTTGCATTTTCTGCAAGTTTCACCTTTAAACCTGCATTTGTTTGGTGAATGTGAACCCCCTGCCATAACTGTAACACAATTTGTTTGTCCAAACCAATTTCTGTTTAGATGTTGCAATTTTGTTCACGTTCACTTTCACTCCCAGCTGCAACTCAATTGCATCTATGTCTGCGGTTTCCATTAAAACAGCAATTTCAACTGTTCTTTTAAATGTCCAAAGTTCAAAGATCAAAGTAAAATTTATTATAAGAGTACTACATACAACTCTGAGATTCTTTTTCTGCGGCCAAACTTAGCAAATCTATAGAACAGTAACTGTGAATTGTAAACACCAGGAACTGTTAACTGTAAACAAACTGCGCAAATGCAGATATAAATAAATAGCAATAAATGACAAACATGAAATAACAATAGAACAGAGTCCTTAAATGAGTGTATCTATCCGCCTTTGTTCAAGAGCCTAATGGTTGAGGGATAGGAACTGTTCTTGAACCTGGTGGTGCGAGCAATTAGCAAAACGCTTTACAGTACCAGCAACCTGGGTTCAATTCCCATCACTGCCTGTAAGGAGTTTGCACGTTCTCCCTGTGACCGTGTGGGTTTCCTCCCACACTCCAAAGGTGTACTGGTTGATTTGTCATTGTAAATTGTCCTGTGATTAGGCCAGGATTAAAATCAGGGGATTACTGGGCGGCATAGCTCAAAGGGTCCAAAGGCCTACTCTGTGTTATATGTCAATCAATCAATCAATAAATAAATAAAACCCAATGCACTTAGCAAAATTGGTACTTGTTTCTCACTGGCTATTTCACTTGCTTCAGAATATTGTTGAATTAGCCCAATATACATGTTCCAGTTATCTTTTTTTGTGTCATCAATTTTTCCAATGTAGCCAGCCATTTCTGTTCATTTCATTATGGTTATTATCACCTGGTACTCACTCCTTATGAACCTGTGAATTATCCTATTTTATGCCTAACTAAAAAAAAACTCGATCGTGTTGTCCCTTCTAAAGAACGTACTCATGAGCTGCTGTTTTTTTTAAACTCAGTTGTCTCTGCAGTGCTGGGCTGTTTTAATAAAAAAATTGACCATTTTAGTTCAAAAGTCTTGCTGCACTTCAAACAGGTTGATAGGAGTCTCAGCTTTGTTTTAAAAATAGCTCATCACCGATGTATGTTGTATAACTTCATAACATTAAACTAATTCAAATGAAGACAGGGAGTCTGAAAATATGGGTCTAACTGTGAGTTTACTTTAAGTGAGGCACACATGTATCATGTGGTAACCTGATGACATATGCAACTCGCATATTTTTACATATAACCTGTAATTAATTATTTAATTACACGAGTGCTTAATCAAATAATATATATACACACATATATACAAGATTACACAAACATTAAGTAAACAACAAACTACACTGATATTTTGATTACTAATTTCTGATCAACTTAGGGCATCATAGGTACAGCCACCTTTACACCATTTTGATTCTTGGTTGGACATGTAAACTCCAAAACATAAATGATGTGTGGCTCAATTTGCACGGGTTTCGCCTGCTTTTGCTCTATGTTTTGGTTTTAATTTAGAAGTGACACTGTGCAATAGACATCCATTTAAAATTGCACTTCTATAATCTCATTTGATGATTGTACTCATGATCTACTGATCAGGGTTGTAAATCAGGACTTGAAGATGCAACACTATGTGGCAAAACTAATTTGATTTTCTATGTTGCCTGCAAGTTCTAGAGAAAACTTGTTTCTTCGTATTTAATTGTGAAATATTCAAAAGAGAAAATGTTAAATATACCAACTATTCCAACCTGAAAAAAGATAAATTAGAAAATCTAATTGTTTCCTTTAGATCCTGTATCAAGTCAGTTTACTAAATTAGGAAAGTAGGTTAGTTCTGTTAAAAGAGATACAGTATATAACATAACCAGTGTTATGGACTGTGTTAAATTATATCTGATTTGCATTTACAAAATGAATTTTTTATTACTTTCAATCTCTTAGATTAAAAGGTGTCTTAAATTAGAAAATGGGGTATTAATTTTTTGCATTAGTTTCCAAGAAATCACAACTTAAGTAACATAATTTGAATACTCCACTGTATTCTTACGCAACAGAACAGGTTGCCAGGTCTTCTCCTATCATGAGAACAAATTCACCAGTTTAGGATCCTAGAATCATACCAGACAGAACAGGCCTTTTGGCCCACCATGTCTGTGCTGTCCATCAGTTATCCATCTATACCAATTCCATTTCCCAGCATTCATCTCTTAGCCTTCCTGGCCTTGATGTTTCAAATGCTTTTCTAATAGTTTTTAAATGTTTTGCGAGTGCCAACTTCTCCATGGTCTCAGGCAATGTGTTCCAGAAATCAATTCCCTCTAAACTTACCCTGCATCTTGTACCCTTGACTTCTGGTTATAGACACTTCTGCTAAGGAGAAACATTTTTCATTATCTGCATTTGGTAAGCCTCTCATTTAGTAATTTAATCAACACCCCCTAGTCTGGAATACAAATCCAGCCTATGCAAACCCTCCTTCCTAATCGGAAAAGTGTACATTTATATCCTCACTGACATCTGGCTCCAGGCACAGATTGGCACATTGGTCCCTAATGAGCCCTTATAGAGTCACAGAGTCATGTTGCTAGACAGTATAGAATCAGGCCTTCCAGCCCACAGCATCAATGTCGGTCGTCATGCCTATCTATTCTAATCCCATTTGCTTACATCAATTTCATGCTTATTCAAGTACCTGTCCAATTCCTCTTAAATGTCATTTTTCCTGTCTCTACACCTCTTCTGGCAGCTCATTCCAGATACCAAGTGCTCTTTGTGTGAAAAAAACTGACCTTTCAGATTCTCTTTCAACCTTTTCCCTCTCACCTTAGAACTACCTACACCTTCCAGTGTTACCAGACTACCACCCCAAATAAACACTGGCCATCTACCCTGTCTATCCCACTCATAATTTTATGTATCTTAATTTTGTCACCTCTCAGCCTCCTTTGCTCAAGGGAACATAAACTCATCTTACCCAAACTCTCCTGATAACCCAAGTCCTCCAATCCAGGCAACATCCTTTTTAATCTTTCCTGCAGCATCTCCAGCCTAATCACATCATTCCTATGGCACGGTAACCAGAACTGCAATGCCGCAAGTGTGACCAAACTAATGTTTCAAGCATCTGTAACGTGACATCCTAACTCCTTATTCCCAATGTCTCAGCCAATGATGGCAAGCATGCCATATGTTTTCCTTAAGATTATATCAACATAAAGCCATAAATAGCTGCCAAGAATCATATTGATTCACATAGACAAATCTTCCTGAGATAATGGTGCCAGATAAAATTTCATATCTTAGACAAAATGACATTTATGATATAATTTTCAGTAAAATATTTATTTGAACTAAATCTGGCAACTACTGCAAAATGATGGAGCTAACCCACTCAAACATTGTCAAATGTTTAGTTCATGGGATATTGTGAAAAATGAGACATAACCCAGTTTTACAGCAGTGCTGTTTCCAACCACAGAATATAGCTGGATAGAGAAAATTGCAAAAATACAGCACATTGGAAGATTGTAACAGTGGCAACCCCAGCAAATAATGGAATTGTTTCCAAATAAAACAGTGCTGTAAAAGCAATGGAATTCAAATTCTAAGAAAAGGTGTTGGGAAGAAACAAAGGAACACATAGAAATTTAAGGAGAAGGCACGCAAATCGAAATGTTTCAAAACTTGTGTGCCTCCTTGAGTCTCATTTCAATCTTTACATGGACCTGTCGGCTGATATATTGCTGAAGTCTAGATGATTGTGTGCCCAGAATAGGTCAGATTTATTTTATTTTTATTTAGAGATACAGCACAGAACGGGCCCCTCCGGTCCAATGAACAGCACCACCCAGCAACCCACCTGTTTAACCCCAGCCTCATCACAGAATCCTTTACAATGACCAACTAACCTACTAGCCAGTTGTCTTTGGAGTGTGGGAGGAAAGCCATGTGCTCATGGGGAGGATATACAAACTCCTTACAGAGGACGCTGGAATTGAACTCTGAACTCTGATGCCCTGAGCTGTAATAGGGTCATGCTAACAGGCATGCTACCATGATGTAGAAGTTCTGCCAGTGGCAGCTCTTCATCCTTCTGATATTGTGGGCCCACCTTGCATCAATGGCTTTCCCATCTGCTCCACTTCCAAGATATAGTCCCTAGCTTTACGGTGGAGACCTGACATTTTTTCATCTCAGGTAATTTTCCTGTCCAAAAGTCTATAATGACCCTTTAACTCTTTGGTGTGTCCCATTCTAAGTAAATTCAAATGGATTTCAAACAAATATATCCCAGCATTAGCAAAGTTTTCACTGAAAGAGATGCATTAACATTTAGCCAATGGGGTGCTGCTTTTGATATATAGCTGTTGCCACTACTTAGAACAGAGCAGACAAAGGATGAGGTCAGCCGTTAAAAGCATCCGGTCAGCAGCTAGACACACTGTCACCAGCAGAGGGCAGAGAAAGGCTGGAAAATCAATCAATAGGTAACTTCTGACAGTGTTGGAAATACCGCTCTGTAAAACTAATACAGGAGATGAACACACACCCTCCGCACAGTTGCTACCCCAACCCCTTTTACATCTAGATATGCCTCTCTAAATAAATTCAAATTATTTAATTCATATTCTCCATGGCAGAAGAGGAAGGCAGCCCCCTGTGCAGGAATGGTTCCTCCTCAGAATTCGGTCTCAATCGACTGGAGGAGATGGTCTGTCCACATGGGCAGTGGAACTACAGAGTTACAAACTAGCTCAATTCCCTTGGACTGCTTGGTAGTTACATTCTACAAAAGCATTCTTTGCTGGTCTGTGTAATGTATTGTGTGAGTATTCGTAGCATCAGAGTGCGTATGACGTCAGGACGTGGAAAAGGGTTTAAAAAAATGGAAGTCTGATGAATAAACGTTGGTTGTTCAATCTACACCGGTGTCTGAGTCACATAAATATTACACGGTGTCAGAAGAAAACGTGAAAAATAAAAAAGGAAGAGAAGACACGTAAAAGATGTCACAGTTACAGCCTACAAGGTAATTTTGCTGAGAACTGGAAAATATGGATCCAGGAGTTTGAGCTGTTTTGCACTGCTAGCGGCCTAGCTGAAAAGACGGAGAAAGTGCAATGTGCTACGTTTCTGCACGTAGTGGGAGAAGAGGCAATAAAGGTTTGCAACACGTTTGTCTTCCAAGATGATGAGCAAGAAAAAACTGAAGTGTTGAAGAAAAAGTTTCAAGATTACTGCCAACTGAGAAAAAACTTACCGTTCATCTGACACCGGTTTTTCACGAGGACTCAAGGACCAACGGAGACCATAGACGCCTACGTAACAGATTTAAAGAGCAAGGCAAAAGACTGTGAGTTCGGACAACTGCGTGACTCTTTAATACGTGACAGAATTGTATGCGGCATACGAGATGATCAAGTGAGAGGCAGGCTATTGAAATAGTGCAGCAACATGCACAAAGCTAGGCCTGGTGAAGCGAATCTATGGTGTTGAAAAAGAAAATAACATTCTCAAAGACTTTGATGACTTGTTTCCTGGATTAGGATGTTTACCAGGGAAACACCATATCTAGATTGATCCAACTATTGCACCAGTCGTGCATGCCCCGAGAAAGACTCCAGTAGCTCTCAGGAATCGAGTAGTGGAGGAGCTATATAGAATGGAACAGATGGGAGTCATAACAAGACAAATAGAACCGACCGACTGGGTGAATAGTATGGTGACAGTGGTCACAGAAAAAAAGACGAGGATTTGCATGGATCCACAAGATCTCAACCAACCCATCAAAAGAGAGCACTATCCACTGCTCACGGTTGAAGAGGTTGTCTCCCGCATGCCTAATGCAAAATACTTTTCAGTATTAGATGCAAATCAAGGCTTCTGGCAGATCAAGCTGGATGAAGAAAGTTCCAGATTATGCACTTTCAACACGCCCATAGGGAGATATCATTTCCTGCATCCACCCTTTGGGATTTCTTCTGCATCAGAGGTATTCCAGAGATCCGTGGCACAAGTGATTGAAGGCCTGGACGGGGTGGTCAACATCATTGATCATTTGCTGATATGGGGTGACACAATTGAGGAACATGATCAGAGATTGAGGAAGTTCCTGGAGAGAGCACGTGAGTACAAACTAAAACTGAACAAAAGTAAATGTAAGATCAGAACTACAGAGATCAAATACATAGGTCATGTACTCAGTGCTGATGGGCTAAAACCAGGTGATGAAAAGGTCAGAGCTGTGGTACAGCTACCACCACCCAAAGACAAGCAAGAACTATTGAGGTTCATGGGCATGATACAGTATCTTGCCAAATTCATTCCCAACTTATCAGAGGTTAGCGCTCCACTCCGAAAGCTACTAGAGAGCAACACTGAATGGCATTGGGAAGATGAACAAAAGAAAAGTTTTGACACATTGAAGCAGTTGGTTACCAATGCACCAGCACTCAAGTTCTACGATGTCAATACTCCAGTGACGATGTCTGTGGATGCTAGTTCGGAAGGAATAGGAGCTGTTATACTGCAGGATGGGAGGCCTGTGGCATATGGATCACGAGCACTTACGGACTGCCAATGCCGATATGCTCAAATCGAGAAGGAATTACTTGCCATAGCTTATGGGTGTGAGAAGTTCCACCAATATGTATATGGCAAAGAAATCCAGGTTGAGAATGATTACAAATCACTTGAGAGCATCTTCAAAAAGCCACTACACCAAGCTCCTATGAGGCTGCAAAGGATACTTCTCAGGCTACAGAGGTACACTCTCACAGTCACCTATAAGCCAGGAAAAGAATTGCACATTGCTGATGCTTTGAGCCGTGCTTACCTCAAAGACCAAAAGGAAGAGTTGCTAGGAAGAGAGCTGGAGGTCAACTGGGTTACACCCCAGCTACCCATCTCTGAGGAGAAGTTGAACATGTTCAGGAAAGCGACTGCAGATGATCCTGAAATGCAAATGCTAAGAGACCTTACAATGAATGGATGGCCAACAGAAAGAAAAGATGTTCCAAAAGAAATGCAGAAATACTGGACATCTAAAGAGGAAATCAGCTATGCATCAGGACTAATGTTCAAAACGGCAAAACTCATCGTACCAGAGCAAATGAGACAGGAAATGCTCAATAGAGTTCATGAGTCACACCTGGGGATAGTGAAATGTAAAGAAAGAGCAAGAGACATTCTCTATTGGCCAGGCATGTCAACTCAGATAGAGGACATTGTGTCTCAGTGTGCTGTCTGCAATGAAAACAAAAACAGCAATCCAAGAGAGCCTCTGCTTCCCCACCCACTACCAGGAAGACCATGGGAGAAGATTGACACAGATCTCTTTCACTACAATGGTGCAGGATATCTGCTTTGTGTGGACTACTATTCAAAATATCCGGAGATCACCAAGTTAAGTGACACATCCAGTCGAGGTGTCATTACCACAATGAAGTTGACGTTTGCGAGACATGGTATTCCTGATATCGTTGTTAGTGACAATGGTCCACAATATGCCAGTGGTGAGTTCAGAGGGTTCTCAGAAAGCTGGGAATTTCAACATGTTACTTCCAGTCCAGGGCACGCTCAGTCTAATGGACAAGCAGAGAGAACTGTACAAACTGTCAAGAACATGCTCAAGAAGGCACAAAGCAGCAACGGTGACCCTTACATTGCTCTGCTTGAATACCGCAACACACCGATTGAGGGTGTGGGGTTCTCTCCTGCGCAGCTTTTGATGGGACGTCATCTGAAGTCCAAACTGCCAACATCCACAACTCTACTGACTCCTGAAGGTAATGCTCAAGTACATGACAAGCAAAAGTACAAGCAAATAAAGCAAAAGAGCTACTATGACAGACATACAATACAGTTGCCAGATCTGCATACAGGTGAAAATGTCAGAATACAGAGAGGAGACACTTGGCAACCAGCTGTGGTTGTGAACAGACATCAGCAAACAAGATCCTTCATAGTTCGCACGCCGGATGGAAGAGTCTACAGGAGGAACAGGAAGCATCTGCTGAAGACAGGTGAGAAGGAGTTTCCACGTACAGATGCACAGGACATTTCCACATATACAGACATGGAAACAGACGACACCAAGAGTGATACAGACCGCAAAGACACAGAGGTCACTCGAGAGACTGACACAGATGAAGGTCAAGCACAGTCACAGTTGTGTCACACACAGTCTGGGAGACAAGTCAAGCTTCCAGCTAGATACAGAGACTAGACATACAGTTTGAGGCAAAGTCACACATGTCATAAGTTCTAAGGTGTGAAATAAAAGGTTTATTAGTCTATGTTAGTAAAAGAAAGTACACTGCTGTTAGTATTGTAAGATACAATGCAGAATACAGTACAAGAAGGTAAGATTTTTTAGTTTATGTCATAGTTGTTGCACTGTAAGAAGGGCACACCTAGAGGCGTTGTTTTGGTAATTCACAGTGTTGTAAAAAAAAATCTTGAGAAGGGGAATGTAATATATTGTGTGAGTATTCGTAGCATCAGAGTGTGTATGACATCAGGACGTGGAAAAGGGTTTAAAAAAATGGAAGTCTGGTGAATAAACGTTGGTTGTTCAATCTACACCGGTGTCCGAGTCACATAAATATTACAGTCTGAAACCTTTGGCAGATATCTGATCTGTTCGTAGCGAGATTTTGAACTACACATGAAGTGCCTTGTTGTGAACCAAATGACCCTTTAAAAGACATCCAAATGTAGAACTGGATGGGTTGCATTCTCTTTCTCTTTGTGACTGCCAAATGACAGTTTTTTTTTTCTGGACCCAGCAGTCAATTGTACTTTGCATGATAGTTGAGAATTTTATATGGGGTCCCAAACGTATGTGCCCAGTCCAATTTCATGATTGTTGTGATTTTACTTGGAATTTAGCAATCACACCATCACATTTTATGCTGGATTGTATAAGTGCCAAATAAGCACGTTACCACATGAGTAAACTTATATAAGCTGCCATATTTTGTATACATACACACCAGTGTTAAGTGCAGACACAACTACTGCTAGCATAGATGAATGACATTTTGCACCAAGGTCAATTCTAATTACTCATCTTCCAAAGGGGAAAATCCATTACTGCAGATGGTTAAAATTATGGGTGGCCACTGTATTGGTTCAGCAATTATTCTAATCCTGGAACTACTTTCTGTTGGAAAATGGTTGAGTATATCATAGCCCAAGAGTAGTTTTCACTCTAATAAATTATTATTCTCATTCTTTCTCCTCTTAATTACTCAAAGGGAGAATGGAGAAGACAATTTATTCCAGAGAGACTGATAATGGCCAAAGAACAGACAATATTTCCTCAGTTTATTATGCTTTACAACATACCTTTGATTAGTACAATAAGAGAATGTAAATGTAGGGTGTGAAATGCTAGAAGATTTAAGACAGTAGAAGGTCAATTAACCATTGTTGGAAAAGAACCAACCCATCTCATCCACCTTTTTGCACCAGCTCCAGAATCCTGCGGGTCAAGGACATATCTAAGGACATTTTAAATATGGCGATGTTTCCATTTGTAATAGTTAACTATTCAAATAAAAATATAGATTGGAATTGAATGGACCTAGTATGCCAATTTACTTTCAGAGAGGTCACTGGTATTGTATTTGTTGCTTGAATGGAATTTTGTATCTACAAAATTTTTACATGTGCAAATATATTTCAATTGCTAGAGGCTTCAGAACAATTTTAAGCACAATAGCGATTGCAGAATAAATAGAATACCACAAAATAGACAACGAATGTGTGTACATTCCTTAACCGGTGAGAATGTCCTCTATAAATTTGTACACTTCAGAGAGCTGTTTACTTGCAAACAACAACTGTAGCCATTATTCAGTGTAATTGCCCGTAAATTAAATAAAAATAGTTCTATAATGAAAGGTAAAAAGGACTACTTCAAATCACCATAAACACTGTTACTCAGTTGATGACTTTCATTGTTTGCGGCTGTGATGGCTTGCTGGAAGTCCTGGACCTCTTAGTGCTTCAGAAAACAGTGTAGCTTGACCAAGACAGTTAAGTACCATATTTGAATAAATTAAATCTCAAATCTTAAAGATCCATTTCAATGGATGAGGAATCCTGATTCTCCATTGTATCAGCATTTCTCCCTGAGCAGAGTTGAGACTGGGATCCTTTGCAAATATCCTGCAGCAATAGTGAATAGTCTTCTTTCCATTGTCGGAATTTCTCTGATGTCAACTGTGAACATTCCAGGAGTTGGTTTATTACAGCCAGGTCAGCTTCTTTGGACTGGTAAATGGGTTAAGGGCAAAAAGAAGGAAAAAAAAAACACCCATGATTACAATTAAGCAGTCATGTTTAGTGACTTTAAAAACACTTTTTTGTTATAAGTCATCAATGTGAGTTTCACTAAAGGGAGGATTACTTCATGCCCACACTTCAATAAAATATCTCTCTCCATGAGAGCGAGGCTGGCTTCTTCAGAGCACCATGATATGAATGAATTGTCAAAACTTTCACAAGTTTCTTCAGCTAGGGTTAGGGGCAAGAGTGGATATCGGACTGCTGGAAAACAATGCTGGACAGGTCATAATTGGGGACAATGAAATGGCAGATAAATTGAATAAGTATTTTGCATCTGTCTTCACTGTGGAAGACACTAGCAGTATGGTGGAAGTTCCAGGTGTCAGGGGTCATGAAGTGTTTGAAGTCACCATAACTAGAGAGAAGTTTCTTGGGAAACAAAAGGTCTGAAGCTAAATAAGTCACTTGGAACAGATGGTGTACACCCCAGAGTTCTGAAAGAGGAGGCTGACGAGATTGTGGAGGCACTAGTGAAGATCTTTCAAGAATCATTAGATTCTGGAATGGTTCCAAAAGACTGGAAAATTGCAAATGTCACCCCACTCTTCAAGAAGGGAGAGTGGCAGCTGAAAGGAAACTATAAGTCAGTTAGTTAGTGGTTGGGAAGATGTTGGAGTCCATTATTGGGGATGAGGTCTCAGGGTACCTGGAGGCATATGATAAAATAGGCCCTAGTCAGTACAGATTCCTCAAGGGAATATCTTGTCTGACAGATCTGTTGGAATTCTTTGAAGAAATAACAAGCAGGATAGAAACAGGATAATCGATTGATATTGTGTACCTGGATTTTCAGAAGACTTTTTACAAAGTCCCACACATGAAGCTGCTTAACAAGCTATGAGCTCATGATATTACAGGAAAGATTCTAGCATTGATAAAGCAGTGGCTGATTGGCAGGAAGCAAAGAGTGAGAATAAAGGGAGCCTTTCCTGGCTGGCTGATTGTGACTAGTGGTGTTCCACAGTAGTCTGTGTTGGGACCGATTCTTTTTACATCATTTGTCAATGACTTGGATGATGGAATTGATGGCTTTGTTGAAAAGTTTGCCGACAATATGAAGATATGTGGAAGGGCGGGTAGTTTTGAGGAAGTAAAGAGGCTACAGAAGGACTTAGACAAACTAGGAGAATGGGCAAAGAAATGGCAGATGGAATACTGTGTTGGGAAATGCATGGTCATGAACTTTGGTAGAAGAAATGAAAGGGTTGACTATTTTCTAAATGGAGAGAAAATGCAAAAAATGAGGTGCAAAGTGTGAGGGGATCCAGGAGTGCCCCTATTAACTGTTTGGAGAGAGACATTTATCATTGATGGTTTGTTTGGAAAGGAGAGAGAGACAGAGTTATTTACCACTGATATGTTGCTTTTGGAAGAGAGAGAGAGAGAGAGAGAGAGAGAGAGATGAAGATTAACGGTTGGACTGTCATTTTAAGGCATTGGAAGTAACTCTGGATTTTTGCTGAGTTTGGAGTTGGAGACAGCAGCGAGCAGCTCGAAGGTTGCTATGGTGACCAAAGGCAGATTGTTGATATTTCTTTAAGGACTTGTTGCCTGCTTGCACTCCTTTACAGACAAAGGAAGGAGGGACTCTTTGAATGACAGGTGATGCTCAGCCTGGTGAAATAAATGGGAGGCCAGATGATACAGACCTCAGTCACAGGTTTTGGACACTGAATGAGCATTGTTGTGCCCGCAGGAAAGTGGGTTTTGGAGGATCGATCAGGCGGATGGATCCAAATTGCTATTCCACTGTTAAAGAAGGGGTTGACTGGTGGGGAGTTGTCTATGTGTCCACCCTTGCCGGGATGATAGCTCCACCACAGGAAAACCGTTCCCCCTGGTTAAAGTCACAGTTGGTGACTTGTAAAGGATTTCGGAGGACGACGAGAAGATCAATGGCATCAGCTCACCTGAAGACTCAACTCTCTCTCTCTCCATCATTATTCAACTAAATACCACGAACTGAACTGAACTTTACTCAACATCATAAGACTGTATCTTTTCACCCCTAGACTTAAAGAAGCTTGGTTTTCATACATATATATTCCACACTTACTTTTATATATAATCATTGCTAACCTGTGTGAGTTATCTACATTTATATTACTGTATTGCGTAGTTACTAATAAATATTAGTAGTTTATAGCAATACGAGACTCCAAAGTGCTTTCTATTTCTGCTGGTTCTTTATTCCCGCCACAGAGTACATGACAAAAGGAACTTTAGAATCCTTTTGCAGGATTCTCTGAGGTTAATTTGCAGGTTGAGTCTGTGGTAAGCAAGGCAAATGTAACATTTCAAGAGGATTAGAATATAAAAGCAAGGAAGTAATGTTGAAAGTTATTAAAGCACTGGTAAGGCCTCACTTGGAGTATTGTGAGCAGGTTTGCACCCTTTATCTTAGAAAGGATGTGCTGAAACTGGAGAGGGTTCAAAGGAGATTCATGAAAATAATTCCAGGATTGAATGGCTTGTCAAATGAAGAGCGTTTGATGGCTCCGGGCCTGTATTCACTGAAGTTCAGAAGAATGAGGGCTGACCTCATTGAAAGCTATCGAATGGTGAAAGACCTCGATAGGGTGGATTTGGAGAGGTTGTTTCCAATGGTGGGAGAGTCTAAGACCAGGGAAAACACTGCCTCAGAATAGAGGGTTATCCTTTTAGAATGGAGATGAGGAGGAATTTCTTTAGCCAAAGAGTGGTGAATCTATGGAATTCTTTACCACAGGCAGCTGTTGAGGCCAAGTCTTCATGTAAATTTAAGGCAGAGGTTGACAGATTCTTGATTGGTCAGGGAATCAAGGGATATGGAGAGAAGGCAGGAGATTGAGGCTGAGAGGAAAATTGGATCAGCCATGATGAAATGGCAAAGCAAACTTGATGGGCCAAATGGCCTAATTCTGCTCCTCTATCTTATGGTCTTATGGACGCTTGTCCTGTATTTTAAGCTAAAAATATATTTTTATTAAACACTTCTACACTTAACGTTTGGTGTGGAAGCAAAGCAGTCCTCACATAAGCATTAGCAGCGGCAAAAAGGCATAAGGAACATACTTTGTTAAATGGACAATTTATATGGATCCGTATCTTTTCATAGAAACATAGAAAATAGGTGCAGGAGTAGGCCATTCGGCCCTTCGAGCCTGCACCGCCATTTATTATGATCATGGCTGATCATCCAACTCAGAACACCGCCCCAGCCTTCCCTCCATACCCCCTGACCCCCGTAGCCACAAGGGCCATATCTAACTCCCTCTTAAATATAGCCAATGAACTGGCCTCAACTGTTTCCTGTGGCAGAGAATTCCACAGATTCACCACTCTCTGTGTGAAGAAGTTTTTCCTAATCTCGGTCCTAAAAGGCTTCCCCTCTATCCTCAAACTGTGACCCCTCGTTCTGGACTTCCCCAACATCGGGAACAATCTTCCTACATCTAGCCTGTCCAATCCCTTAAGGACCTTATACGTTTCAATCAGATCCCCCCTCAATCTTCTAAATTCCAACGAGTACAAGCCCAGTTCATCCATTCTTTCTTCATATGAAAGTCCTGCCATCCCAGGAATCAATCTGGTGAACCTTCTCTGTACTCCCTCTATGGCAAGGATGTCTTTTCTCAGATTAGGGGACCAAAACTGCACACAATACTCCAGGTGCGGTCTCACCAAGGCCTTGTACAACTGCAGTAGTACCTCCCTGCTCCTGTACTCAAATCCTCTCGCTATAAATGCCAGCATACCATTCGCCTTTTTCACCGCCTGCTGTACCTGCATGCCCACTTTCAATGACTGGTGTATAATGACACCCAGGTCACGTTGCACCTCCCCTTTTCCTAATCGGCCACCATTCAGATAATAATCTGTTTTCCTATTTTTGCCACCAAAGTGGATAACTTCACATTTATCCACATTAAATTGCATTTGCCATGAATTTGCCCACTCACCCAACCTATCCAAGTCACCCTGCATCCTCTTAGCATCCTCCTCACAGCTAACACTGCCACCCAGCTTCGTGTCATCCGCAAACTTGGAGATGCTGCATTTAATTCCCTCATCCAAGTCATTAATATATATTGTAAACAACTGGGGTCCCAGCACTGAGCCTTGCGGTACCCCACTAGTCACCGCCTGCCATTCTGAAAAGGTCCCGTTTATTCCCACTCTTTGCTTCCTGTCAGAACAATGAGATCTGGGTGTCCTTGTTCATCAGTCACTGAAAGTAAGCATACAGGTACAGCAGGCAGTGAAGAAAGCTAATGGCATGTTGGCCTTCATAACAAGGGGAGTTGAGTATAGGAGTAAAGAGATCCTTCTGCAGTTGTACAAGGCCCTGGTGAGACCCCACTTGGAGTATTGTGTGCAGTTTTAGTCTCCAAATTTGAGGAAGGACGTTCTTGCTATGGAGGGAGTGCAGCGTAGGTTCACTGGGTTAACTCCAGGGATGGCAGGAATGTCATATGTTGAAAGATTGGAGCAACTGGGCTTGTATACACTGGAATTTAGAAGGATGAGAGGGGATCTAATTGAAACATATAAGATTATTAAGGGATTGGACACGCTAGAGGCAGGAAACATGTTCCCGATGTTGGGGGAGTCCAGAACCAGAGGCCACAGTTTAAGAATAAGGGGCAGACCATTTAGAACGGAGTTGAGGAAAATCTTTTTCACACAGAGGGTTGTGGTTCTGTGGAATGCTCCTCAGAAGGCAGTGGAGGACAATTCTCTGGATTCTTTCAAGAAAGAGTTAGATAGAGCTCTTAAAGATAGTGGAGTCAAGGGATATGGGGAGAAGGCAGGAACAGGGTACTGATTGTAGATGATCAGCCATGGTCACAGTGAATGGCGGTGCTGGCTCGAAGGCCCGAATGGCCTACTCCTGCACCTATTGTCTATCTAAATGCAAACTCTTTTTAAAGTACTTTTTCTTTCTCTCTCCTCACTTAAGACCTTTGTTAAAACTTTTTGATTAAGTTTTGATCTCTCTTCTTAGTACCATCACCTTCATCTTATTCATTATTTTGTGCACCTAGGCAATTCTCTTTTTTAACTATAATATATACACGTGCGTTGCAGTTCTTATAGTATGGAATTAATGTTTTATTTGTTATTTAAGAACTCTAACAGCATAATTGACAGCCCTGCACGTGCCACCCTACCTCACTTGATCATCAGTTTCAGTTTTCTCCATGCAGCAGGATCAGTCATTTTACATTGAAGACTACGTGTGCAGGAAGTGTGTCCAGTTGCAGCTCCTGATAGACTGCATGGAAGCACTGGAGATGCGTATGGACTCACTTTGGAGCATCTGAGATGCTGAGAGTGTTGTGGATAGCACATTTAGTGAGTTGGTCACACCGCAGTTTATGGATCTAAGGAAAGATAGGGAATGGGTGACCAACAGGAAGAGTAGCAGCAGGAAGATAGTACAAGAGTCTCCTGCGGTCATCTCCCTCCAATACAGATTTGGAGTCTGTTGGGGGAGATGGCTGATCAGGTGAAGGCAGCAGTAGCCATGATCATGGCACTGTCGGTAGCTCTGCTGTACATGAGGGCAAGAAAAAGAGTGGTGGAGCTGTTGTGGTAGGGGATTCCATGGTAAGGAGAATAGAGAGGAGCTTCTGTGGCTGCAAACAGGACTCCCTTATGGTGTGTTGCCTCTCAGGTGCAAGGGTCAGGGATGTCTCCGAGAGGCTGCAGGGCATTCTGAAAGGGGAGGGTGAGTAGCCAGCTGTCGTGGTGCATGTAGGTACTAATGATAAAGGAAGAAAGCGGGATGAGGTCCTACAAGCTGAATTTAGGGAGCTAGGAGATAAATTAAAGAGTAGGACCTCAAAGGTAATAATCTCAGGATTATTACTAGTGCCAGGTGCTAGCCAGAGTTGGAATAGCAGGATAGCTAGAATGAATATGTGGCTTGAGCGGTGGTGCAGGAGGGAGGGTTTCAGATCCTTGTGGCATTGGAACCGCTTCTGGGGGAGGTGGGACTAGTATCGTCTGGACGGTCTACATCTCGGCAGGGTCGGGATCAATGTCCTAGGGAGATTGTTTGCTAATGCTGTTGGGGAGGTTTTAAACTAATATGGCAGGGGGATGGGAACCTACACAGAAAAGAGGAGGGAAGTGATGTAGAGACCAAAGCTGGAGTTAGTGAAGAAAAAAGTAAGAGTAGAGTGCATAAAAGTAAAAAGCAAAAATCACATAGGTCACTAGATTCTAAAAGGACAATGAGTATAAGGGCACTTTATCTAAATGCCCATAGTATTAGAAACAAGGTTAGTGAACTTGTGGCACAGATCAGTACCAAGGTATATGATTTAGTGGCCATTACAGAAACCTGGTTGCAAGGTGGAGATGACCGGGAATTAAATATCCAAGGGTATCAGGTAATATGGAAAGATAGGCAGAAAGGCAAAGGAGGTGGGGTGGCGCTCTTGATTAGGGATGAGATCAGGACGATTGTGAGAGACAATATAAGATCTACGGAGCAGAATATTGAGTCCATCTGGGTAGAGATTAAGAATAGCAAAGGGAAAAAATCACTAGTGTATGTTGTCTATAGGCCACCTAATAAAAATATTGCAGTGGCAGAGGCGATTAACTAAGAAATAACTGAGGCTTGTAAGAATGGAATGGCAGTTGTCATGGGGGATTTTAACTTCCACATAGATTGGGTGAATCAGGTTGGTCAAGGAACACTGGAGGAGAACTTCATAGAATGCCTCCATGATGGCCTTCTTGAGCAGCATATTAGTGAACCTACAAGGGAAAATACTATCTTAGATCTAGTCCTGTGCAATGAGACAGGTAAGATTAATGATCTTTTAGTCAGGGATCCTCTTGGAAAGAGTGATCATAGTATGATTGAATTTTGTATACAGATGGTGGATGAAATAGTTAGATCTAAAACTAGTGTATTATGCTTGAACAAGGGAGACTACAACGGGATGAGGGAGGAGTTGGCTAACGTGGATTGGGAGCACAGGCTAATTGGTAGGACAGTTGAAGAACAGTGGAATACTTTCAAAGAGATTTTTCACAGTGCTCAACAAAAGTATATTCCTGTCAAAAGTAAGGATGGTAAGAGTGGGGAGCGCCAGCCTTGGATAACTAAGGAAATAAAAGATAGTATCAAATTA
The DNA here is from genome assembly GCF_030028105.1 of Mobula birostris. NCBI lineage: Eukaryota > Metazoa > Chordata > Chondrichthyes > Myliobatiformes > Myliobatidae > Mobula > Mobula birostris. The sequence goes on along the minus strand of NC_092377.1, from coordinate 65,269,969 downwards.
AAAGCTCATGCGTACAAAGTCACAAAGAGTAGTGGGAGACTGGAGGATTGGGAAAACTTTAAAAAGCAACAAAGAACAACTAAACAAGAAATAAGGAAAGGGAAGATAGAGTATGAAAGTAAATTAGCACAAAATATAAAAACAGATAGCAAAAGTTTTTATAAATATATAAAGCAGAAGAGCGTGGCTAAAGTCAACGTAGGTCCCTTGGAAGACGAGAAGGGGAAATTGATAATGGGTGATAAGGAAATGGCTGAGGCATTGAATGACTATTTTCTGTCGGTCTTTATGGTAGAGGACACAGCTAATATGCCAAAGAAGGATGTTATGGATGAAATGGGAGGCGAGGACCTTGATAAAATCACTGTCACTGAAGAGATAGTGATGAGCAAACCAGAGGGCCTGAAGGTAGATAAGTCCTCTGGTCCTGATGGGATGCATCCCAAGGTGCTGAGGGAATTGGTGGAGGTTATAGTAGACATGTTGGTAATCATTTATCAAAACTCTCTAGACTCTGGGTAGGTCCCGGTGGATTGGAAGACAGCAAACGTCACTTCACTTTTTAAAAAAAGATGTAGGCAAAAGATGCGCAACTATAGTCCAGTTAGCTTAACATCTGTAGTTGGGAAAATGCTTGAAGCTGTCACTAAGGAAGAAATAGCGAAACATGTAGAAAGGAGTGGTTCCATTAGACAGACGCAGCATGGATTCAGAAAGGGCAGGTTCTGTTTGACAAACTTACTGGAGTTCTTTGAGGACATAATGAGTGCAGTGGATAGAGGGGAACAGGTGGATGTCGTATACTTGGATTTCCAGAAGGCATTCGATAGGGTGTCGCACAAGAGACTTATAAATAAGAAACAGATGAATGGAGTCGGAGGAAGTGTATTGGCATGGATAGTGGATTGGTTAACCAATAGAAGGCAGAGAGTTGGTATAAATGGGTGTTTCTCCGGTTGGCAGTCAGTGGTGAGTGGGGTGCCACAGGGGTCGGTGTTGGGCCCGCAGCTGTTTACCATTTACATTGATGATTTGGAAGAGGGGACTGAGTGTAGTGTAGCAAAATTTGCTTATGACACTAAACTGAGTGGAAAAACAATTTGTACAGAGGATGTGGAGAGTCTGCAGAGGGATATAGATAGGTTATGTGAGTGGGCCAAGGTCTGGCAGATGGAATACAACGTTGGTAAGTGCGAGATCATTCACTGTGGAAGGAATCATAGAAGAGCAGATTATTATTTAAATGGTGAAAGATTGCAGCATTCTGTTGTGCAGAGGGACTTGGGAATGCTTGTTCATGAACTGCAAAAAATTGGCTTGCAGGTACAACAGGTTATTAAAATGGCAAACGGAATGTTGGCCTTCATTGCTAGAGGGATTGAATTCAAGAGCAGGGAGGTCATGCTGCAACTATGCAGAGTGGTGAATCTGTGGAATTCTCTGCCCAGGGAAGCAGTTGAGGCTTCTTCACTAAATATATTTAAGATACAGTTAGATAGATTTTTACATAGTAGGGAAATTAATGGTTATGGAGAAAAGGCAGGTAGATGGAGCTGAGTTTAGACAGATCAGCTGTGATCTTATTGAATGGTGGGGCAGGCTCGATGGGCCGGATAGACTACTCCTGCTCCTATTTCTTATGTTCTTCTGTACAGACTCGTGCTCTATCCTGTGAAGATAAACACTAAACTAGATTTACTTGATTTAATCTGCAATTTATGTTCAAACCACTCCTGCACCCATACTAATTCCAGCACAAAGAGGATCAATCTTATTGGAATTTTTCACTCCATTTTCCTTTAATGAAGAGACCAGCCTAGGAGCTGTAACCAGGACCTTGATGTCAGAAACCGAGGCCCAATCCCAAGGCATCATTAAATGTTTCTGACTGGGTGGTAAGTTCAGTGAAAGACCAAAAGTTCAAACACTGACCTCCAGCCCATTTCCTACCACTGCATTGCAGTATTCACACACGGAAGTCAGCTCTGCACTAAGTATTGGAGCATGGACATGTGCTGATTCCCAACAGAATTGCCGGCCTCATGGGAGCTCAGTCCAATCCATTACTCTGCAATGAATTGGATTCTTTGTTTAACTTGTTTCAACAAGCTGAAAGACCACTCAATAAAATCAACATGGTCAAGGAAAATATTGCTCATCCCAGGTATACGGAACATTTCCTTTTTGATGGTGAGCTTACAAAATAATCAACTTACTGCGTTTAGACATGAAGGGACCTGCTTATTTTAATTCCACAGAGGCTCTCAACGTTTGTTTGTTATTACTTCACCTTATACCCTCTAAACTCAAAGAGGGGTTCCTAACCTTTCTTATACTGTGGACTAATACCATGAAGGTGTCTGTGGACCTCAGGTTGGGAACCCCTGCTCTAGAGGGTAACAGTCCATGGGGCTCTGCAGCACGCTACCTGCTACCTTGAACCTAAGTGATGACTTGATCCACCAAGGCTGGGTCGCCTGAGTGAGGGTGTCTGATGTTGAAAGGCTTGATGCACTCGATGATCCCAGGTTACATTACTGATGATGTGTTCAGAGCATCATGAGATGTATTCCTCAGAAAATGAATGGATGCAAACAATGCAATCAAGTAGTAATATATTGCTAAAGAGCATGTTATGTACTGTAGTTCGATAATATTTATCAAAAAATCTTTGTGGTCCATGGGTAATTGATGTTCTCAAAGAAAAAGTTCAGAACACCATTGTCAAGAGGGGAGATGTTTTATATTTAATTCAGGGCAAAGATGAAATTGTGGTGTACTCCTTCTAGATAGGAGATGATACATTTTAAACTCAACATAATCGACCTCTAGGTCATGTGTACAGCAGTCACACACAGCAGAAATTGCATTCAGTAATTTCACTGTAACCTTCTACTATGTTTCACTTGGGCCTGGAGCTTGACAGAGTAGAAACTAATTTCCTACTCATATCTACAACGTTTGTAGATCAGAAAAAGCCTAAAAGTACAAACTCTGAATTTTCAGAGGGCCTTTGTGTTCTACACTGGTCTAACAATATGCAATCTGAAATATTTCCTTCTTTGTAGTTGCACATTGAACTTATTGCCATGCATTATGCAGGATGTTAGGAAGATGTGACATTGGATCAGAAGATGCTGAATCCTTGTGGGTTGAGTTAAGAAACTGCTAGGGTAAAGGAACCCTGATGGTGCTATATGCAGGCCTCCAAACAGTAGCTGGGATGTGGACTACAGATTACAAAGAGAAATTGAAAAGCTGTGTCAAAAGTGCAATGTTATGATAGTCATGGGAGATTTTAACATGCAGGTAGTTTGGGAAAATCAGGTTGGTAATGGATCTCAAAAGAGTGAATTTGTTGAATGTCTGTGAGATGGGTTTTTAGAGCAGTTTGTCATCGAGCCTACCGGGATATCAGCTATACTGAATTGGGTGTTATGTAATGAACTGGAGTTGATTAGGGAGCTTAAGGTAAAGGAACCTTGAGGAGGCAGTGATCACAATATGATTGAGTTCAACCTGAAATTTGATATGGAGAAAGGAAAGCAGTACTTCAGTGGAGTAAAGGAAATTACAGAGGTATGAGAGAGGAGTTGACTAAAGTAAATTGGAAGGAGATGCTGGCAGGGATGACAGCAGAGCAGCAATGGCTTGAATTTCTGGTGCAGGATAGATGTATTCCAAAAACAAAGAAATACTCAAATGGCAAAGTAGTACAACCATGGCTGACAAGGAAAATCAAATCTAATGTAAAAGCAAAAGAGATGGCATACAACAAAGCAAAATTAGTGGGAAGATAGAACACTGGGAAGCCTAAAACCTACAGAAAGCAAATCAAAGAATCTTTAGGAAGGAAAATATGAAATATGAAAGCAAGCTAGCAACAATATCAAGGTGGATAGAAAAAACTTCTTCAAGTATATAAAAAAATAAAAGAGAGATGAGAGGGGATATAGGACCACTAGAAAATGAGGCTGGAGAAATAATAACGGGAGACAAGGAGATGACAGATGAACTAAATGAGTATTTTGCATCAGTCTTCACTGTGAGAGACACTAGCTGTGTGCCAGATGTTGAAGGGTGTGAAGGAAGAGAAATGAGTGCATTTATTATTACAAGGGAGAAGGTGCTTAGAAAGCTTAAAGACCTAAAGGTACATAAGTCACCCAGACCAGATGAATTGCACCCTAGAGTTCTGAAAAAGTTGGCAGTAGAGATGGTGGAGGGATTAGTAATGAGCTTTCAAGAACCATTGGACCTTGGCATGGTCCCAGAGGAATGGAAAATTGCAAATTCACTCCACTCTTTAAGAAAGGAGGGAGGTGGCAGAAAGGAAATTATAGACCAGTAATTTTACAGACTCGCCTGACTTCAGTGTTAGAGTTAATTGTTAAAAAATAAGCTGATGGAGTACTTAGTGACACAGAACAAGAGAGGACAAAGGCAACATGGTTTCCTTAGGGAAGTACTGGAATTCTTTGAGGAGATTACAAGTACGATAGATAAAGGGAATGCAGTGGATGTTGTATATTTGGATTTTCAGAAGGCCTTTGACAAAGTGCCACACATGAGGTTGCTTACCAAGCTAAGAGCCCATGGTATTACAGGAAAGTTGCTGACATGGTTAGAGCATTGGCTGATGGTAGGAGGCAGCGAGTGGGAATAAAAGGATCCTTTTCTGGTTGGCTGCCAGTGACTAGTGGTGTTCCACAGGGGTCAATGTTGGGACTGCTAATTTTTATGTTGTAAGTCAATGACTTAGATGATGGAAGAGATGGCTTTGATGCCAAGTTTGCAGATGATATGAAGATTGGTGGAGGGGAAGATAGTGTTGAGGAAACAGGTAGGCTGCAGAAGGACTTAGACAGATTAGGAGAATGGGCAAGAAAGTGGCAAAAGAAATACAATGTTGGAAAATGCATGGTCATGCACTTTGGTAGAAGAAACAAATGTGCAGACTATTTTCTAAATGGGGAGAAAATCCAAAAATCTGAGATGCAAAGGAACTTGGGAGTCCTTGTGCAGAACACTCTAAAGGTTAACTTGCAGGTTGAGACGGTGATGAGGAAGGTAAATGCAATGTTAGCATTCATTTCAAGAGGTCCGGAGCATAAGAACAGGGATGTGATATTGAGGCTTTATAAAGCATGAGTGAGGCCTCACCATGAGTATTGTGAACAGCTTTGGTCTACTTGTCTAAGAAAAGATGTGTTGTCATTGGAGAGGCTTCAGAGGAGGTTCACAAGATGCTTCCAGGAATGAAAGGGTTATCATATGAGGAACGTTTGATGGCTCTGGGCCTGTACTCACTGGAATTTAGAAGGATATGGGGAAATCTCATTGAAATCTTTCAAATGTTGAAAGGCCTAGACAGAGTAAATGTGGAAAGGATGTTTCCCATGGTGGGGGAGTCTAGGACAAGAGGGCACAGCCTCAGGATAGAGGGGCATCCATTTAAAACAGAGATATGGAGAAATTTCTTTATCCAGAGGGTGGTGAATTTGAGAAATTTGTTACTGCTGGCAGCTGTGGAGGCAGGTCGTTGGGTGTATTTAAGGTGGAAATTGGTAGGTTCTTGATTGGCCACGGCATCAAAGGATATGGGGAGAAGTCCAGGGAGTGGAGCTGAGGAGGGGGAGAAAAAAGGATCATCCATGATCGCATGGTGGAGCAGACTCGTTGGGCCAAATGAACTAATTCTGCTCCTATCTTATGGTCTTATGGTGTGAAATGACTGATCTCCTTTGTATTATCTGTGGGGTCCTCCAGGTCACAAATGATATTATGTTTTTGGTCTCCACGCCATCACGTGACCTGGAGTTATCTAACTTTGCACCTGCATACACCATAACAGGAAGCAAACACATTTTACTAAATGTGCTATTTTTAATAGCCCACCCACGCAGATCATTTTGTATTACGTATTGAAAGAGATTATGTTTCATCAACAGACATAAAATGAACCCCTCACATACCTTTAAAGTACTGTTTAATGCTCTGAATTTGTGCAGTCTTTCATTGATAAGAGGATTTTTGCTACGCTTTATGAACGATCTCCTGTAGTCCCTCTTTGTTGAAGATCGGCGTTCTCCAGTCGGAGAAAGACTTGCTTGCTCTAAGGATTTATACAACTGCTCCATTTCATCAGAATTCTGTGCTTGTTCTTTAAAAGCAAAGAGTAAAGTCAAAGGGATTCCTCCCCTATGTGAATTGACACATTTAAATTGACACAGAGGGCTCATTGAAACGATGTCTGGCCCATGAATAGAACTAAATGTCACTGATCCCAAAGATAAATCATAAAATGTAACAAAACAAATGATTGCAAATATTGGACCGTGCAGTACAACAAATTGTACATGACCTCTTTTGGTTGTGGGTCTTTATTACAAATTTGCTTTAAATTTTGTACCATGTTCCCACTACACAGCACAGGAGACTTTAATGATTTCAGTTTTTGGTTAAATCTTAGAATTACAAAGAGCAGGAGCCCATTTGAGCCTCTCTGTCCTTTCATGCAATCTATTCCACAACTATTTGGCGTTCTTAACTAGGTTCCCATTGAATGTGAACACATTACACAAATCGTGCCGCAAATGTCAATGTTACTGAAAAGAAGCCACGAGAGTACTTTGGCCAGGAAGCAAAATTAGGCGGATAGTTTCTAAAGCTGCAATTGCTGGTCATAGCTTGAGTTGTGAAAAGTCACTGCTACAACTGAATACAAACTACTCAGAACTATGTGCCTTCATCAATGTTGACAGTGCAAGCTTGAAAAGATTCTAAACAGATGATCGTCTATTTTCCTGCGTTAAGCAGTAGATTCATTAAAGTTCAGTGACAGCAGCAATTGAGCTTACGTAGAGGCTTAAGGAGACCACATTTAAAATACATCGAGCTGCACTGAGGCCCACACTGTAGGAAAGAGAGAGAAGGTAATGTTGATTGAGTAGGTTCTCTCTGAGACAGGGGAGAAACAAACTGTAAAAGATTAACAAATTGCTTTTCTTTTGCTTTAAGTTATGATATGATTAAAATAAATTTAAAATAAAGAAGATAAGGAAATCATGTTTCCATAAGTTGAAGGGCTGAAAGGGAAGAAGTTTACATGTAAATGACAAATAGAAAATTTGATGGCAATAATGCATCAATAAGGCAAATGCAGAAGGACATTAAAAAACAATTAAATGCCCTTTTTTCCTGCATTTACAGAGCATTTGCAACTGGATAGATAAAATAGTGACTCAAGTTAATGGATTTGATTGAATGTTCAACATAGTCATAAAGTCAGGGTAGCACAGTGGTTAGATCAGCACTCTACAGTGCCAGCAGTCCGGGTTCATTTCCCGCCACTGCGTGGAAGGAGTTTGTACGTTCTCCTTGTGACCACCTGGGTTTCCTCCAGTTGCTCCGGTTCCCCCCCGCCGCCCCCCCATAGTCCAAAGATGTACTGTTGGTACGTTAATTGGTCATTGTAAATTATCCTGCGATTAGGCTCAGATTAAGTCGGGGGTTGCTGTGTGGCACAGGTCACTGGGCCAGAACAGCATTTTCCACACTGTATCCCAATAAATAAACAAACTTCTACTGAAACTTTGCTACAAACAAGAGAAAATCTGCAGATGCTGGAAATCCGAGCAACACACACAAAATGCTGGAGGAACTCAGCAGGCCAGGTAGCGTCTATGGAAAAAGTAGATTTGATGTTTTGGGTCAAAATCCTTTGGCAGGGCTGGAGAAAAAAAGCTGAGAAGTAGATTTAAAAGGTGGGGATTGGGGAGAAAGTACCACCAGGTGATAGGTGAAACCTGGAGGGAGAGCGATGAAGTAAAGAGCTGGGAAGTTGAATGGTGAGATGAGGTGAGAAAGGGAAAAGGGAATGTGAAATGGCGAAGGTGGGGGGGGTGGTTGGGGAACATTACCAGAAGTTTGAGAAATCGATGTTCATACTATCAGGTTGGAGGCTACTCAGACAGAGTATAAGGTGTTGTTCCTCCAACCGAAGTGTGGTTTCATCATGACAGTGGAGGAGGCCATGGATGGACATATCGGAATCGGAATGGGAATGGGAAGTAGAATTAAAATAGGTGACCACTGGGAGATCTAGCTTGTTCTGGCAGATGGAGCGTAGATGCTCAACGAAGTGATCTTCCAATCTATACCAGGTCTCCATTTCAGTTCCTCTTTTCCCTCTGTCATCTTATCTCACCAATCAACTTCCCAGCTCTTTACTTCATCCCGCTCCCTTCAGGTTTCACCTATCACCTTGTGTTTCTCTCTCCTCTCCCTCAACTTTAAAATCTACTCCTCAGCTTTTTTTCTCCAGTCCTGCTGAAGGGCCTCGGCCTGAAACATCGACTGTACTTTTTTTCCATAGATGCTGCCTGGCCTGCTGAATTCCTCCAGCGTTTTGTGTGTGTTGCACTGAAACTTTACTGTTGTTTACCAGGAAATCCACTATGTACTGGAGGCTAGAGATGCAGTTTCACAGAGTAAGTGTCTTTTCCGGATTTTCCTGTTGCAAGGAGCAAGAATTCCTCCGACCATGATCTTCGGCTTCCTATGCTTCACCCTTCAGAGAGGTCTTCAGACTCACAAAACTGACTTTCCTCCTCCACGTCTGATGTTTTCACCTTTTGAACTCGTTCAGCTGTCCACCTCCTCTCCTCCAGATACAAATGAGCTACTTTCCCCTCTTGGTTGCCTGGTACTGTGTCAATAGAGGCCATTTTGTGGCTGGCTAGTTGTCAGTTTCATCAAGAGACAGAGGGAAATTGGATACTTCCACTGTCTTACCTATTTCCTCAAACATGCCTTTTACATTATTATCAATGGTAACCATCAAGATCAATGGGGAGAGGGTGATAATGAAAATGAAGCAAGAGAAACTTCCTTAAAGTTAAAACATAGTGCATGATGGAATTTACATTAAAGGGACTGTGAGGTCTGTGTCAGTATAACTTGACTGGGCAAATAGTGGTTTCAGCATTATACAGTACTGTGCAAAGGTCTAAGGCACATGTATATAGCTAGGCTGCCTCAGACTTTTTCACAGAACTGTAATAATCTTATGCATTGTACTGTACTGCTTCCACAAAAAATACATTTCATGACATATTTGATTGATGATATGGGTCTCCACTGTGGACTGAGAGTGGGAAGGAAGCAGGGAAAGTGGAGGGAAAGGGAAGCACCAGAGAGACATTCTGTAATGATCAATAAACCATTTGTTTGGAATCAATTGACCTTGTCTGGTGTCTCAGGGCAGGGTGTGTCTGCACTCTGCCACCTCCTGCCCAGCCCTCCTCACCTGCCACCTGTCCCACATCCATCCTACGGCACTCCACCCATTATTAGCAACATCTATTGCTCCCACTAGATTTACAAGCTTGCTCTCTGCTCTGCTCTTGCAAATACGGTACTGTGCAAAAGTCTCAGATGCCCGAGCTTTATATATGTGCCTCAGACTTTCGCACAGTACTGTAACTGGTTATGAGCTGCTTCTTGTACATTGGTGAGTCCCACTGTCTGCAGCATGTTTTAGTTCCAAACAAAACTATCTATTTTTATGCTGCAAATAGCAATTATCCACTTATGATCCATTCTCTGCCCCTGAAGTATCAAGAGGAGTGCGTCACTTAGTCAGAGAAATGACTGTAGAAAGTTTCAAAACAGTATCTGTAGAGGGCACCACACACAAAATGCTGGTAGAACACAGCAGGCCAGGCAGCATCTATTGGAAGAGGTACAGTCGACATTTTGGGCCGGGACTCTTTGTCAGAACTAACTGAAAGAAGAGATAGTAAGAGATTTGAAAGTGGGAGGGGGAGGGGGAGATCCGAAATGATAGGAGAAGACAGGAGGGGGAGGGATGGAGCCAAGAGCTGGAAAGTTGATTGGCTAAAGGGAAACAAAGCTGGAGACACAGGAGAAAGAAAGGGGGAGGGGAGTACCAGAGGAAGATGGAGAGCAGGCAAAGAGTGATTGTGAGAGGGAAAGAGAGAGAGAGAGAAAAAAAAGGGGGAATAATAAATGAATAAATAAATAAAATAGGGGATGGGATAAGAAGGGGAGGAAGGGCGTTAGCGGAAGTTAGAGAAATCAATGTTCATGCCATCAGGTTGGAGGCTGCCCAGACGGAATACAAGGTGTTGTTCCTCCAGCCTGAGTATGGCTTCACCTCGATAGTAGAAGAGACCGTGAATAGACATATCAGAATGGGAATGGGATGTGGAATTAAAATGTGTGGCCGCTGGGAGATCCTGCTTCCTCTGGCAGACACAGCGTAGGTGTTCAGTGAAACAGTCTCCCAGTCTGTGTCAGGCCCCACCAATTTACAGAAGGCCGCACCGGGAGCACCGGACACAGTATATCACACCAACCGACTCACAGGTGAAGTGTCGACTCACCTGGAAGTCAGCAGTAGAGGAGGCCATAAATTGACATATCAGGTTGGGAATGGGACATGGAATTAAAATATGTGGCCACTGGGAGATCCTGGTAGAGCCCCGTTACTACAGCGCCTGAATTTCCAGCATCTGCAGGTTTTCTTGTATTTCTGTAGAGGGCAGCATGAGACAGTAAACTGGAACTTGGAAACATTTGTTCCTACTTAAAGTAAAATGAATGCATATCAGGCATCAGATATTTGGAAATGCTGGTGGAACTCAGCAGGCCAGGCAGCATCTATGGAAAAGAGTACTGTCGATGTTTCAGACTGAGACCCTTCAGCATGACTGGAAAGGGAGAGAAGTCAGAGTATGAAGGTGGGTGGAGGGGAGGAAGAAACACAAGGTGCTAGGTGATAGGTGATAGGTGAAACCGGGAGAGGGGAAGGGGGTGAAGTAAAGAGCTGGGAAGTTGATTGGTGAAAGAGATACAGGGCTAGAGAAGGGGAATCTGTTAGGAGAGGACTGAAGACCATGGTAGAAAGAGAAGAGGGGGCCGGCTGGTGGCGCAATGACATTGGCGCCGGACCCGGGAGCGGAGGTTCCCGGGTTTGAAACCAGTCGGGTCTGCTCCCGAGTACGCTTTCCATTCGTGCCGGGTTGAGTGTGAGATCGCAACTGGATCTCGTAAAATAAAGGGAAAATACTGCGAAAATGTCTGTTTGAGGAGTGGCGTGCCACACAGTCTCTCTCTCTCTCTCTCTCTCTCATTCCACATTCTGTAAGAAGCCATGAAAAAGACATCATCACGGACGCATGCACACACATGCAGACGCACACACACAGACTCGCAAGCACACAGGCACACGCCAAAAGAAAAGAAAAGAAAGGGAAGAGGGAGCAGCATCAGAGGGAAGTGATGGGAAGGTAAGGTGAGAGAGGGAAACAGGAATGGGGAAAAGTGAAGGAGAGGAGAGTCAAGAGAAATCGATGTTCGTGCCATCAGGTTGGTGGCTACCCAGATGGAATACAAGGTGTTGCTCCTCCAACCTGAGTGTGGTTCCACCTTATAAAGCAGTGTGGCCTGAAACGTTGACTGTTTATCTTTTCCACAGATGCTGCCTGGCCTACTGAGTTCCTCTGAAATCTTGTGTGTGTTGCTTTGGATTTCCAGAAATGTACAGATTTTCTCATGATTATCATTCATTTGGTGTTGAAATTATTAGGTATGCCAATAGGAAGAAGATTATCCAACCACATGCTCAGATTCACAGAAATCCAGCATTTGTGAAATGGCTCTTTCAAAGAACAATCCAATTAATCCCATTCCCTTGTTCTTGTCTCAATCCTAACAAATATTTTCCTTTTCTTGCACGGTAATGTTCCCCATATTGTACAAGCTGCCGATTCAACTTCTCTGCTAGTTAAACTTTTCCTGCACCATTAGTGGCATCTTCTTTCGTTAAGTCAGAAACAAAGCTTTCATTTTATGCCTTTGTTACACGCTGTCTCATGAGATCATATTTGGTCCCAAAATGACTTCAAGTTTTCTTTAGTTAAATTTTATTGTTTATATTCTGACTATGATATTTTAAGTTATTTGTTATTAAATTTATCAATCATGGTTTTTCTGTCTCTTTTACTTTTACGGATTACCTTTATACTATCTGCAATCGGCTTGATTCACACCTGCAACAGGAGCTAAATATCACAATTCTCATGCAAATTATGCATGCAGCCTTATTAAACATGCTGCATGTTCTAGATCCATATTTTCCTGCGTCTCGTCCTTCCTATTTCAGAACACTCTTTATTCTAAGCAAATTGTCCTTCCCTGTCCCTTGTTCACCGTCCATCTTCCCTCCAATGCCCTAGCCCTTAAACAATACCACCAAAAAACCTTATTGAAGATATTGAGGATCAGCTGGAAGGACAAATGCACTAATCCCAGTGCACTGGTGAAGGCCAACATGAACAGCATTTCTACCATGATAAGGCAACTCTGATGGATAGGGCATGTCATTCATGTACCTCACTCACGTGTTCCCAAACAGATCCTTTACTCCCAGTTGAAGGAAGGTCAGCAAGCCCCTGATGAGCAAAGGAAACACTTCAAATATAACAGTAAGATCAGCCTGATGAAATTCAATGTTATATCTAAAATCTGGGAATGCATTGTGATCAATAAATGCTCTTGGAGTAAATCTGTTCAAGAAGGTGCTGCGCTACATAAGAGTGATCTCTGCTGTGCCGCAGAGAACAAGCGGCAGCTAAAATAGGAGAGAACCAACCACAGCTACTGTTGTGAATTTAATATTCCAATAATATTAGAGTAATATTGTAAATAGATTGTTTAATTAAGCATCCTTTGTTGTTTACATATGGTTATATGTACAAGTACGTGAATGGCATATGCCATTCTGCCACCCATGTCATGTGTAAGTGCCTCACTAAAGTGAAAAACGAAGCATACGTGTTATCCCAGAGCTCCCATTTTTTTTTCAATTGGTTTCTGGAGTTACAAAACATAACAGTCTCCACTTACTCATGTCCACACTGCAGCAGAATATGTGGATCCTGGTTTAGCCTCTACAGCCACCTGAGCACTCACTGACTGAGAACCTTTTAGAACACCTTACTCGACTCGTGTAATTGCACTACTCTCCCATAATGTCTCTTCCCCTGCCATGTTAGTCCTCCCAACATCACAGCATCAGTTAACTTCATTACAATATTCTTGTTTAGTTGCAAATTGTTCCTCTTGTGGGAGTCCTTCCTAATCAAAAATTGGCTTCAAAGGTCAAAGAGTGTGAAGCACCCCAACCTTCTCAACCACTACCATTATACTTTTAGCTTGTTTTATCCCACTCTGTGCTTATTTGCTAAAATGGCACTAAGTATAATCCAAAGATGATATTCTTTCAGATCAAGCTCTTTAACTTTCTGTCTAGCTCCTGAAGCTCTAAATACAGGATCAGAATTTATTTTCATTCTAATGTCCCATGAAAAGTTATTTTGAATTCAAAGTTCTGAGATGCAACGGGACTTGGGAGTCCTTGTACAGGATACTCTTAAAGTTAACCTCCAGGTTGAGTCAGTAGTGAAGAAGGCGAATGCAATGTTGGCATTCAATTCTAGAGGAATAGAGTATAGGAGCTGGGATGTGATGTTGAGGCTCTATAAGGCACTGGTGAGACCTCACTTGGAGTACTGTGGGCAGTTTTGGTCTCCTTATTTAAGAAAGGATGTGCTGACGTTGGACGGGGTACAGAGAAGATTCACTAGAATGATTCCGGGAATGAGAGGGTTAACATATGAGGAACGCTTGTCCACTCTTGGACTGTATTCCTTGGAGTTTAGAAGAATGAGGGGAGACCTCATAGAAACATTTCGAATGTTAAAAGACATGGACAGAGTGGATGTGACAAAGTTGTTTCCCATGATGGGGGAGTCTAGTACGAGAGGGCATGACTTAAGGATTGAAGGGTGCCCTTTCAGAACAGAAATGCGAAGAAATTCTTTTAGTCAGAGGGTGGTGAATCTATGGGATTTGTTGCCACGGGCAGCAGTGGAGGCCAAGTCATTGGGTGTATTTAAGGCAGAGATTGAAAGGTATCTGAGTAGCCAGGGCATCAAAGGTTATGGTGAGAAGCCAGGGGAATGGGACTAAATAGGAGAAAATGGATCAGCTCATGATAAAATGGCGGAGCAGACTCGATGGGCCGAATGGCCTACTTCTGCTCCTTTGTCTTATGGTCTATGGACCATATTCCATACTATGCAATTGACATTTCAGTCACTTTCTCGAACAACTAAACTGTGAATCAAATATAAATGAATAACCAACCTTCCAATTTCTTTTTCCTGTTTTGCTACATGTTGCAGGTTACCATTTCAAATAGACTTTACACTCTATCCACTGAAGTTCATGGCATGTGGGCATGCCATCCATCTTGAATTCCACCTCTCAATTTTCTGCCCAAGTCACAATGAAAGTTGGGTATAGTGCACTGCTTAGAGAATTTCCTTGACAGCCTTAAATAAATGCACCTGTCACCCCAAATTTGACCATTAAATCAAGTCTGTATCAACTCTTTTTACTTCCTTTGTCTCACAACCCCTAATAATCTAATAAAAATGTTAAGAAAATGTAGAACTAAGAGTAGTCATTTTGCTCATTGCTTTTACTGTCCCGTTAAATAAAATTGCAGCTGATCTTTTACCTCAACCTCACTTTCCTATACTAAACAATATCAATTAATTTCTAAAATATCTGTTGATCGCTGTCTTGTTTCTGTGCAGATCTATATCACAGATTCGACAGTAGAGAGTTCCCAAGATGGTAAAGTTCTTCCTTTGTCTTAACAAAGCACCTCAGTCACTCATGAAAGGAAATTAAAAAACTGCAAGCGCTAGAAACACTCCACAGTTCAGATGGCATCTGTGGAATCAGAAATGATTAATATTTTAGATCTGGTTTCCTTTTCCGAAAGGCACAGCAGAAGAAATGAAGCATGTGGTGATAATAAATTTTCAATTGGATCTGGGCAGTCACAGTTTTAGGAGCTGCACAGACAGTTCTGAATGAAAGCATAGGCCCCTGAAACATTGACACTACTTCTTCTATAGACGCTGCCTGATCTCCTGAGTGCTTCTAGTATTGTTTCTTTCATTAAAAATTTTAATTGCTTTCAGTGCTTCCATTCTTTGCGGCAGAGAACAAATATTCCACCACCAGACATCAAGAAGCCCTTTCTAAATGGCCTAGTTATAAATTTAAGCCTAAAACTATTGTATTGGGGAAATGAGTTGTGTCTAACCTATCTGTTAACATTTTACCCAGAGCTGTAGAAAATCCAGCCAACATTTGGTAAGCTCCTGATCGAGGCTATGGTGGATCCACTGTTTGAAATGTGGCCACGTAGTTAAATTTTGGTTTGACTGCTGCTGTAGAGGATATAACAGTGTTGTTTTAAGTGGTTTTATATTGTGCAAGAACAGCTTAACAGCAGTATTAGCAGTTCTTCATTTGACTTGTTTGGTAACTCAGCCTCAAGAGGATGTTATAAAAACACATTTAAAGACAGTGCATATACCCAAGAATTTAGGTGGATGACTAGATATCAGACTGATCATACTTCATCATCAAAATGGAGCTGCTCTCTTCGAGTATCAGTGTACCCAAACAGATGGGCAAACAAGCCATGCCTGCCTACGCCTCTAGGACTGGACATGAAATGGTTAAGAACTCTTCAACTCTTATGACACCATAGGTTTAACCTTGACAGTTAGGAGACCACAGGAAAGAGGTATAACACTAAAGTATGTACAACATCCCATGAAAATAGCATTGAAGCATTGAACTTAGTAAGATTACAATTGGATACAATTTCATTCAATGTTTGGTCTAAGTGGCAGTCACAATTTAAAACGGGAGTCAAATCCTAAAATAAATTCTGACTTTATAGTAGGACACGGGAGCTGACTTACAAAACAAAAATTCTATACGTTTATCACATAATCTTGAAAATAGCCTAATTAGATGTTGTTTCCCAAGTTTGACAAACAGTGAAAAAGAACTTCAAAAAGTGTGGTAGTTGCAATTTGAATATTGCCTGTATCTAGATATTAGAGAGCTGTCTGAAAGGATTGCAATTAACAGGAAATTTTAGCAGGTCTTTTACACATCCCACTTCAGCTTCTTTGGCTGCAGAACATACCTCATGGTGTGAATAAACAAAGTGCTCAAAAATCAAGCTATCATGTAAACTGCTATGTTCAATATGAACATCTCTATGGAATCCCAAGAAAAAATTTCTGCATTTCATACAAATGTATGCAGGAAATCAATAGAGCTGCAAATAGCACTCCGCTAAAGTCGATAAGTATCTCTTATGGTCCAATAAAACAAACATGTTTAAAGTATGATGTAAACTGGGCTCATTTTTCAGCTCACAAATTCCTGTAATTAGAATAAATTTCAATTTCCTTTATTTGCAAACACTTAAAATTAGAAGCATCTTCCAGACAGTGGTGGAAAACACATGGCCACACAAACCACTTTTATGTCTGATACGTTCTTCAAAGCTGAACTGAGTTTAGTCCTGCAGACTTTCCTTGGTTACTTGGGTGGGCTTCACTAGCATGAAGTCCAAGTTCTGATCACCTATGACCATTGTTCCCAGCTAAGGTTGACACTTTGGTTTAATCAAGGTGCCAAGAATAATAGGCCTGTTGAAAATGACATCAGCTGTGAATCTTGCCATAGTGCATGTAGTGCAAGGATTTCTAACATTAACTCCAGTGTAATTTAAGTGAACTGAAGGATTCCTGCCTCTTCCAGGCAAAATAGATTGTTACTCATATTCTGACCTGTTTAATATGAATATCGGTAAACTGTTCTGTTACTATTGGTTGCTTACAAGAATCTTAGTAGATTCTAGCAGTAATTATTGGAAAATGTAAACGCATACATTGTATTTTCTATGTATTACAATATTTATTCAACAGTATTTCAGTATTTACTCAAATGCACACATTGTATTTTCTATATTTGCTATGTAACCACTGCTAGCTGAATAGAGGGTATTCACTATGTAGCCATGACTTTTGACCTGATCACTATTAATTCATGAAGAGAACTAGAATGAAACCAAGTAGAAAGATAACGGTAGCGACTAAGGTAATGAAATATGTGGTAGTATGTCACAACAAGACTAATTAAGAAATAACTGTGGTTAGGGATGAGGAGAGACCTGGTCTAAAATGTAAACTAGGACATAATTAAGTTGTGGGGTAAAACAATAGTGGAAAGTCAAGAGCGGATATATTGATGATATGTAATCACAGGCTGACTAGATATGATAAAGTAGCTAAGATAGGAAATTGCTATAAAAATTGCTGTATACAAGCCTCAAGGGGCAGTCAGCAACTACATTTCTGATTGTCTCAGCTTTGATTTGCAAATTAAAGTTTAAAACTTCTTGAAGGATTTTCTGCGTCTCCTTGTCGTTTGTGAGAAACGAGAAACCACGACATAATCTACTGTAATTATCTTACGTTTCAAATACGTTAAGCAAAAGTCATATCTCTGATTAAATACGGTAAACCTAAATAATATTTTCGAAAAGATAAGTGGCCAATGAGTGAGTGGGCCAGTGAAGGAGTGGAGCTTTGAGGCTTTGACTCGAGAGATGCTGGCAGTTCTAGCAGTTGGACTGTGCAATCAAGTCAATCAAGATTTGAATAGCTCAGCAGAAAGCCGTTGATTAGACAATCAAGATTTGAATAGCTTAGACTCAGCAGAAAGCAGCTGATTGGGCAATCAAGGTCAGGTGACCAAGCGGTTTGAAAAGCTCAAACAAATAGAGGCGTAGCTCAAGTGGAGCAGCCTGTGGAAAGCAGCCAGTGAGTGAGTGGGCATGTGAAGGAGTGGAACTTTGAGGTTTTGACAAGAAGAGGCGGAGGACGAGCTTCCTCCCAGTTAGGCTTTACAATGCCTCCTGAGATGGTAATGTGCCTCTCATGTGAGATGTGGCAGTCTTGGGGGAACTCCCCTCTCCCACAGAGTCACTTCTGCCAGAAGTGCATGTGGCTGGACAATCTGGAAGACCGTGTAAGGAATCTGGAGCAGCAGCTGGATGACCTTTGACTCATAAGGGAGAATGAGGCAGTCATAGATGAGAGCTACAGGGAGGTAGTCACACCTAGGTTGCTGGAAGCAGGTTGTTGGGTGACAGTCAGAGGGGGGGAAAGGGAAGGTGAGTAGACAGGTAGTGCAGAGCACCCCTGTAGCCATTCCCCTGAATAATAAGTATACCATCCTGTATACTGTTGGTGGGGACAGCTGACCAGGGGTGAGCCACGGTGGCAGGGCCTCTGGCACTGAGCCTGACCTTGTGGTGCAGAAGGGTGGGATGGAGAAGAGGAGAGCTGTTGTCATTGGAGACTCTATTGTCAGGGGAGCAGACAGGAGATTTTGTGGATGTGAGAAGGACACCAAAAGGTTTGTTGCCTCCTGGGTGCCAGGGTCTGGGATATCTCTGACTGGTTGCATGACATCCTGGTACAAGAGGGAAAGCAACCAGAAGTCGTGATACATGTTGGGACCAATGACACAGGCAGGAAGAGGGATGAGGTCCTGAAGTGTGAGTTTTGGGAACTAGGCAGAAGGCTGAAGAACAGGACCTCACGGGTGGTGTTCTCAGGATTGCTGCCAGCGCTACGTGATAGTGATGGTAAGAATTGGAGGAGATGGCAGTTGGATGTGTGGCTGAGGAGATGGTGCAGGGGGCAGGGTTTTAGATTTTTGGATCATTAGATTTGGGGAAGGTGGGACCTGTACAGATTGGATGGGTTGCACCTGAACTTGAGGGGGAGCAATATCCTTGCGGGTAGGTTAGTTGGCATGGTTTGGGAGGGTTTAAACTAATGTGCAAAGGGGATGGGACTCAGAGCGATAGAACAGTGGAAGAAGTGCATGGAGTAAAGCCAGATCTAACATATAGAGAGGCTTTGAGGAAAGAGAAGCAGAATAAAGCGCGTAAAGGTAGAAGGGGTAAAGTGCATGTACTTCAAAGCAAGAAGCATCAGGAACAAAGGTGATGAACTGAGAGCTTGGATACATACATGGAATTATGATGCAGTGGCCATTACAGAGACTTGGCTGGCACCAGGGCAGGAATGGATTCTCAATATTCCTGTATTTCAGTGTTTTAAAAGGGATTGAGGGGGGGAGGGGAGGAGGGGTGGCATTACTGGGCATTCTGTACTATTACAGCTACAGAAAGGGTGGGTAATGTAGTAGGATCCTCTTTTGGGTCAGTATGGGTAGAAGTCAGGAACAGGAAGGGAGCAGTTACTCTGTTGGGAGTATTCTATGGGCCCTCTGGTAGCAGCAGAGATACTGAGGAGCAGATTGGGAGGCAGATTTTGGAAAGGTGCAAAAATAACAGGGTTGTTATCATGGGTGACTTTAACTTCCCTAATATTGGTTGGCACCTGAGCAGTTCCAATGGTTCAGACGGGGCAGAGTTTAAGTGTGTCCAGGACGGATTCCTGTCACAGTATGTTGACCAGCCGACTAGAGGGAATGTCATACTAGATCTAGTATTAGGTAACGAACGAGGTCAGGTCACAGATCTCTCAGTGGGTGAGCATCTGTGTGACAGTGACCACTGCTCCCTGGCCTTTAGCATTATCATGGAAAAGGATAGAATCAGAGAGGACAGGAAAATTTTTAATTGGGGAAGGGCAAATTATGAGGCTATGAGGCTAGAACTTGTGGGTGTGAATTGGGATGATGTTTTTGCAGGGAAATGTACTATGGACATGTGGTCGATGTTTAGGGATCTCTTGCAGGATGTCAGTGATAAATTTGTCCCGGTGAGGAAGATAAAGAATGGTAGGGTGAAGGAACCATGGATGACAAGTGAGATGGAAAATCTAGTCAGGTGGTAGAAGGCAGCATATATGAGGTTTAGGAAGCAAGAATCAGATGGGTCTATTGAAGAATATAGGGTAGCAAGAAAGGAGCTTAAGAAGGGGCTGAGAAGAGCAAGAAGGAGACATGAGAAGGCCTTGGCGAGTAGGGTAAAGGAAAACCCCAAGGCATTCTTCAATTATGTGAAGAACAAAAGGATGACAGGAGTGAAGGTAAGATCAATTAGAGATAAAGGTGGAAAGATGAGCCTGGAGGCTGTGGAAGTGAGCGAGGTCCTCAATGAATACTTATATAACCATATAACAATTACAGCAGGAAAACAGGCCATCTTGGCCCTTCTAGTCCATGTCGAACTCTTACTCTCATCTAGTCCCACCGACCTGCACTCAGCCCATAACCCTCCATTCCTTTCCTGTCCATATAACTGTCCAATTTAATTTTAAATGACAACATCGATCCTGCCTCACCACTTCTGCTGGAAGCTCGTTCCACACAGCTACCACTCTCTGAGTAAAGAAGTTCCCCTTCATGTTACCCCTAAACTTTTGCCCTTTAATTCTCAACTCATTTCCTCTTGTTTGAATCTCCCCCACTCTCAATGGAAAAAGCCTATCCACGTCAACTCTATCTATCCCCCTCATAATTTTGAATACCTCTATCAAGTCCCCCCTCAACCTTCTACGTTCCAAAGAATAAAGACCCAACTTGTGCAACCTTTCTCTGTAACTTAGGTGATGAAACCCAGATAACATTCTCATAAATCTTCTCTGCACTCTCTCTATTTTGTTGACATCTTTCCTATAATTTGGTAACCAAAGCTGTACACAATATTTCAATTTGGCCTTACCAGTGCCTTGTATAATTTTAACATTACATCCCAACTCCTATACTCAATGCTCTGATTTATAAAGGCCAGCATACCAAAAGCTTTCTTCACCACCCTATCCACATGAGATTCCAACTTCAGGGAACTATGCACCATTATTCCTAGATCCTAGAGCCCCTACTATTTCCACACTAACATCCCTCAGGGTCCTAGGGAATATCCTGTCAGGACCCGGAGACTTATCCACTTTTATATTACTTAAAAGTGCCAGTACTTCCGCTTCTTTAATCATCATAGTTACGATAACTTCCCTACCTGCTTCCCTTATCTTACACAATTCAATATCCTTCTCCTTAGTGAATACTGAAGAAAAGAAATTGTTCAGAATCTCCCCCATCTCTTTTGGCTCCACACATAGCTATCCACTCTGATTCTCTAAGGGACCAATTTTATCCCTCACTATCCGTTTGCTACTAATATAACTGTAGAAACGTTTGGGATTTATTTTCACCTTACTTGCCAAAGCAACCTCATGTCTTCTTTTAGTTTTTCTAATTTTTCTTAAGATTCTTTTTACATTCTTTCTGTTCCTCGAGCATCTCATTTACTCCATGCTGCCTATATTTATTGTAGATATCGCTCTTTTTTCGAACCAAGTTTCCAATATCCCTTGAAAACCATGGCTCTCTCAAACTTTTAACCTTTCCTTTCAACCTAATAGGAACATAAAGATCCTGTACCGTCAAAGTTTCACCTTTAAATGACCTTCATTTCTGTATTACATCCTTCCTGTAAAACAAGTTGTATCAATCCACTGCTTCTAAATTCTTTTGCATCTCCTCAAAGTTAGCCTTTCTCCAATCAAAAATCTCAACCCTGGGTCCAGACCTATCCTTCTCCATAATTATATTGAAACTAATAGCATCGTGATCACTGGACCTGAAGTGCTCCCCAACACAAACCTCTGTCACCTGACCTATCTCATTCCCTAACAGGAGATTCAACACTGTCTCTTCTCTAGTTGGTACCTCTATGTATTGCTGCAAAAGAAAAACAACAATGAGAGGGAATTTGATGATGGTGAGGACAATATGAGTGAGGTTGATGTTCTGGAGCATGTTGATATTAAGGGAGAGGAGGTGTTGGAGTTGCTAAAATACATTAGGATGGATGGTCTGACGGAATATTCCCGAGGCTGCTCTGGCTAGGATCTTTATGTCCTCGTTGGTCACAGGAATGGTACCGGAGGATTGGAGGGAGGCAAATGTTATCCCCTTGATCAAAAAAGGTAATAGGGATAGTCCAGGTAATTATAGACCAGTGAGCCTTGCACCTGTGGTGGGAAAACTATTAGAAAAGATTGTTAGAGATAGGATCTATGGGCACTTAGAGAATCATGGTCTGATCAGGGACAGTCAGCATGGCTTTGTGAAGGGCAGATCATGTCTAACAAGCCTGATAGAGTTCTTTGAGGAGATGACCAGGCATACAGATGAGGATAGTGCAGTGGATGTGATCTACATGGATTTTAGTAAGGCATTTGACAAGGCTCCACACAGTAGGCTTATTCAAAAAGTCAGAAGGCATGAGATCCAGGAAAAATTTGGCCAAGTGGATTCAGAATTGGCTTGCCTGCAGAAAGCAGAGGGTCATGGTGGAGGGAGTACATTCGGATTGGAGGGTTGTAACTAGTGGTGTCCCACAAGGATCAGTTCTTGGACCTCTACTTTTCGTGATTTTTAATAACGACCTGGATGTCGGGGTAGAAGGGCGGGTTGGCAAGTTTTCAGACGACACAGTGGTTGGTGGTGTTGTGGATAGTGTAGAGGATTGTCAAAGATTGCAGAGAGACATTGATAGGATGCAGAAGTGGGCTGAGAAGTGGCAGATGAAGTTCAACCCGGAGAAGAGTGAGGTTGTACACTTTGGAAGGACAAACTCCAAGGCAGAGTACAAAGTAAATGGCAGGATACTTGGTAGTGTGGAGGAGCAGAAGGATCTGGGGGTACATGTCCACAGATCCCTGAAAGTTACCTCACAGGTAGACAGGGTAGTTAAGAAAGCTTATGGGGTGTTAGCTTTCATAAGTCGAGGGATAGAGTTTAAGAGTCGCGAGGTAATGATGCAGCTCTATAAAACTCTGGTTAGGCCACACTTGGAGAACTGTGTCCAGTTCTGGTCGTCTCACTATAGGAAGGATGTGGAAGCATTGGAAAGGGTACAGAGGAGATTTACCAGAATGCTGCCTGGTTTAGAGAGTATGCATTATGATCAGAGATTAAGGGAGCTAGGGCTTTACTCTTTGGAGAGAAGGAGGATGAGAGGAGACATGATAGATGTATACAAGATATTAAGAAGAATAGATAGAGTGGACAGCCAACACCTCTTCCCCAGGGCACCACTGCTCAATACAAGAGGACATGGTTTTAAGGTAAGGGGTGGGAAGTTCAAGGGGGATATTAGAGCAACATACATCAAAGTTGCTGGTGAACGCAGCAGGCCAGGCAGCATCTCTAGGAAGAGGTACAGTCGACGTTTCAGGTCGAGACCCTTCGTCAGGACTAACTGAAGGAAGAGTTAGTAAGAGATTAGAGGAAGGTTTTTTACTCAGAGAGTGGTTGGTGCGTGGAATGCACTGCCTGAGTCAGTGGTGGAGGCATATACACTAGTGAAATTTAAGAGACTACTAGACAGGTATATGGAGGAATTTAATGTGGAGGCTTATATGGGAGGCAGGGTTTGAGGGTCGGCACAACATCGTGGGCCAAAAGGCCTGTACTGTGCTGTACTATTCTATGTTCTTAATTACATCTGATTTCTGTTCTTGAAACTTCGGGTCATCTGAAGCTTTTACTATTGGGTAGTCTTGGCCACTCTGTGCAGTAAGTTGTGCCTTCATTTTGGACTGATGGTTTTCCCCGTACCTCCGAGATTTTATTTATATTTTTATATTTCCATATGACATGGAAAGAGGTCCATTCCTTCTGCATGTCATAGCCGCTTTATCTGATGTTTGAAGCTGCTGACTGCCGCATGCATGCATCATGTTTTAGTTCCTTTTAGTCTGAAAACCAACCACTGAATTTAACCAACTTCCTGCCAGTGCTGCCACACTTTCTTCAGCAGAATTTGTTTTTATTCTCATATACATCAAAACAATACAAATCTTTCTTGCAGACAAATGAGTGGATTTTAAGCTATCAAAACAAATGCGTTGAGGTTGGGTGGGGTATAAAATGCTTTTAAGTCTCAAAATTGTACTTGCTTTGTACCTGGCCCATCTCCAGTTTTGAGCTTTACAATCTCACAGCTTGTAACCGCTCAGTCCATTGATTCTCCTGGTGAATCAGTTCCAGTCCTCTCATCCTTGATCTTGACA
This sequence comes from Mobula birostris, assembly GCF_030028105.1. Classification (NCBI taxonomy): domain Eukaryota; kingdom Metazoa; phylum Chordata; class Chondrichthyes; order Myliobatiformes; family Myliobatidae; genus Mobula; species Mobula birostris. Next base: position 65,245,934 of record NC_092377.1, on the reverse strand, counting down.
AACTCTCTCTCAATTGGCTGTCTGCTTCTCTTCAGGCTTTGACATATTTTTGTTTACACTGAGCTCCAGATCCAATCTATTCTCTCAGTAAAGAAGCATTTCCTTACACTCCCTTGAATCTCTTCACAAAAATGTTATAACTGTGTCCCTAGTATTTGAACTTTTCACTAATGGCAATAACTTCCCTTCAGTTATCCTACTTGGGGTCACTCATAATATTGTACATATCCTTTAATTCTCCTCTCAAATTCCTTTATTTTCCTATGAAAACATGCTCAAACAAAAAGGTGAGTAGTTGCACAACACTTAAAGCTAACAATGTTTGTGTTCAAGATTTTTAAAACAATGTATAAGTTGATATGGATTTTATATTTTTGTGTAATTTTAAAATCATAGACATAGATAATGCAAGCAACACACACAAAATGCTGGTGGAATGCAGCAGGCCAGGCCAGGACTACCTGAGGAAGGGTCCCGGCCCGAAATGTCGACTGTACCTCTTCCTATAGATGCTGCCTGGCCTGCTGCGTTCCACCAGCACTTTTTGTGTGTGTTGCTTGTATTTCCAGCATCTGCAGATTTCCTCGTGTCTGCGTGGATAATGCAGTTCCTTTTATCTCAGAGGGAGATACATAATTGATATTGCACTTGATTTTCTCTTCAGAAACAGCCAAAGTTAATTGGGGAATGAAACTGATCAGAAAATTGGTTTTCTCTTTATTGTAGATTGTTTGCTGAAATTGGGAGATCTTTATAGGCATCATAGAAGTATACTAATGAATTAGCATCAAAGCAGAAGTATTCCCAACATTGCCAAAAGATAAATGCATTCTTATTATAAATCTTGCCAATGATCAAATTGCTAGGTGTACTGAAACTTGCCAACAATAATGTTGACTGTGCAAAGCTGATAAAATGAAGGCAACAAGGTTATGCCACTGAGAAGATGATGGATTTATGCAGCATCTTAAATATAAGGAAATCTTAAAATAGTTTACAGGAATCAATACAAAAGTGTGAAAATCTGAGGAATTTGGGCAAATCTTGGAGAGAAAGGTGATTTCTGAAAATGTTTTAAAAGTGAGGAGAAAGTCTGAGAACTGAAAGCTCTGTTACTGCTGCTGGGAGGAAGAGAGAGACAGATACACACACAAGGTTGATGTCAGAAGATCTGAGGTTGTAGACTAAGATCTGAGGGTTTTGGATGAGCTGAGGTTGTCACGTATCTGAAGAAGGGAATGACAATTTTCACTCCCTGTACATTCATGATTGCGAAGTCAGATTCTGTTCAACTCCATCTTCAATTTTACAGTTGATATCACCGTAGTGTTATATCTGTAATAATGATTCATTGGAATAAAAGAAGGAGATAGAGCTCAGAAACATGGTGTCATTGCAACAATCTTTCCCTCACTGCCAGCAATACATTGAATTCAGGAAGTGGGGTTGATGCATCTGCTTGTCTCTACATCAAAGATGCTGAAATGGAGAAGGTTGAGACCTTCATGCTCCTAGGAGTGAACATAACAGTCCAACCATTGTGACAACATGGTCAAGAAAGCTCACCAATACCTCTACTTGCTAAGGATGCTAAAAAAAAAACATAATCTAGCATGCCTCCATTGACCCATAGAAATTTTTATCAATGTACCATAGAAGGCATCCTATCTGGATGCATCGTGGTTTGGTAAGGCAACTGTTTGGCTCATGACTATAAGAAACTGCAGAGAATTTTGGAAGCAAAATTGAGGGTGGTAAAATTTCTGAGGGGTTGAGTGGGGAGATAGTAAAAAAGTGTGAAGATGGTAAAAGCACAGATAAAGGCTTCAGTGGAACTAGGACGAGGTAGGAATGAGGGTGGACAATACTACATGGATGAAAGAAGTAATTTTGGTGATGATGAAATCACATTTATCATTGACTCTGGGTCAAGGCTACAAGTACTTTTTTCCCTCTGGCTTGGAATGAGCAAACTGTTAAGATGGAAACAGATGCAAAGGCAAGGAAAGGTGTTTATGATGGAGAATAAAGTGAACGTTTCAGGCATCCTGATGTTTAGTTGTAGAAGATTTATGACATGCGTTTTGATGTCTTTCAGGCAATGCAAGAGCACAAAGTTGATCCTGGGATTGATGGAAATGGCGGAATTGATTGTGAATTTCAGGAATGGGAAGTCGAGGGAAGACACCAGTCCTCATTGAAGGATCAGAAGTAGAAAGAGTGAACAGTTTCAAGTTCCTGGGTGTCAATATCTCCGAGGAACTATCCTGGGCCCAACATATTGATGCAATTATAAAGAAGGCATGACAGTGGCTATATTTCATTAGGAGTTTGTGGAGGTATGCAACTCACAAAAGACAGATGTACCTTGGAGGGCACTGTAACTGGTTGCATCCATCTAGTGTGGAGGGGCCACTGCACAGGATTTAAATATGCTGTAGAAACTTGTAAACACAGCCAGTCCTATCATGGACACGAGCCTCCCCAGCACTGAAGGCACCTTTAAAAGGTGATGCCTCAAAAAGGTGGCATCAATATTGGGGACCCCCATCACCCAGGACATGCCCACTTCTCATTGATACCATCAAGGAGGAGACACAGGAGCCCGAGGACAGGGTCTCAGGAACAGTTTCTTCCCCACTGTCATCAGATTTCTGAAAGGACCATCAAAACTACCTCAGTATTATTTTCCCTCTCCTTTTGTGCTATTATTTAATTTATATTCTAATATATACTTATTGTAATTTATGGGTTTTATTATCATGTATTGTAATGTACTGCCAAATAAAGTTCACAAATTATGCCAGTGATATTAAACTGGATTCTGAAAGGTGGGGCTGGGTATAATGGACATACACAATAGCTAATGTTGTATCTGTAATCACTGAGAGGTTGCTTAAAAATGTTGACAAAAACTGGCATAAATAGACTGTTAGTTGACCAATCAGTGGCAGCATGAGGTGGAACAAGGAGCCATAGCTGCACGAGTGTATCCAGACATTTGGGAGCTACTGGAAGACAACAGCACATAAACCAATCCTGAAGGCATGTGGCCATTCTTGTAAACAACTGCAGAAAGGACGATGCCAGGGATAATGTAAACTTGAACATGGCCATTACTGAGGGTCAGTTGTTAAATAGAATGAACTAGCCTATGCCTGGACATAGAAGGGAGGCTCATGGTTTGAGATGGAGAGAAGGTACAGTAGCATATGTGCATTACTGGAAGGAGCAAGTGGAGAGCAGTTCACTGGATAGGGTTTAAAATAAGGCTTCCAAGTTTAGATTATTTATTGGTCAGGTCAATGAATACCACTTGTTAGCTCTCCTTCCACGTAATGTGCAGGACAATGCTGACAGGGTGAGCCAAGAAATTGCTTCATTTCTTGCCTCAATGCCAGCACCAAAGTACGGTCCTACACTAGAGACTCAGTCTAGAAGAACAGTGGTTTGGATTGGAATCTGAATTCACAAACCTATGATTAGGAAGCGATAGTGCCACTAATAGACCCAATTAACACATCCTGAGTGCAAGATGGAAGAGGGTGGCTTAGAAAGGGTGGTGGGAAATAAGAGGGAATTTGCAGAGTGGAAGGGTTTAGGAGGTAAGAGCCTGAAGAAAATCCAGGGGAAGTGGAAGCGTTGGCTGAATTTTGGATGGTGATGAGGAGACGTACAGAGGTGAGATAGATCAGCTGGTAGAGTGGTGTCACAACAACAACCTTGCACTCATCATCAGTTAGACCAAGGAATTGATTGTGGACTTCAGGAAAGGGCAGTCAAAGGAACACACACCAGTTCTCATCCAGGGATCAGCAGTGGATAGGGTGAGCAGTTTCTAGTTCCTGGGAGTCAATATCTCTGAAGATCTATCCTCATATTGATGTAATTACAAACAAGGCATGATGGCAGCTCTATTTAATTAGGGACTTTGAGAAGATTTGGTACGTCACCAAAGACTCACGCAAATTTCCACAGGTGTACCGTGGGGAGCATTCTAACTGGTTGCATCACCGTCTGGTATGGAGGGGCCACTGCACAGGATTAGAAAAATTCTACAAAAATTGTAAACTCAGCTCCATCATAGCCTTCCCAACATCAAGGACACCTTCAGAAGAAGATGCCTCAAAAAGGCAGCGCCCATCATTGTAGACCCCATCAGCCAGGACATGCCCTCTTCTCATTGCTACCATCAAGGAGGTGGTTACAGGAGCCTGAAGACACCCAGACAACGTTTCAGGAACAGCTTCTTCACCTCTGTCATCAGATTTCTGAATGGACAATGAACCCATGAACATGACCTCTCTATTTTCCCCCTCTCTTTTTGCACTACTTACCTAATTGAATTTCCTTTTTTATGTTTCTTGTTGTAATTTATTGTTATTAACATTATGAATTGCAAAGTACTGTTGCTGCAAAACAACAAATTTCATGACAGATGCCAGTGATATTAAACCTGATTCTGAGAGTGTAGAAGGAGGCAAAGGCTGTGTCCTCAAAATCCAGGAGCTCTTTTCTTTGGGGTTTGAAAGGGAGGCTGGAGAAGCAAAAAGCTGGGGAGGCACTTAAGTGATTTTTATTTGGTTGTAAAAACTTCTGATTACAATGATATTGGGCAAAGTTGTTTTGGGGGTTGGGATGTGCATAGGGTGGGAGTAGGGTTGGTGTCCATGTGAACAGGATCAGTTTTCTGTATCGGGCAGATTCAAGGGGATGGGAACTTGGGCTCACACAAAAAAATCCAGAAGAAATCCAGGGCAAATGTTATCGGTCAGAACCTAACATTATAATACTATGAATGGTGCACTCCAAAGGATCATCAATAAAAATTAAACTAATAACAGAAAATATTCATGAAACAATATTGCTGTAAATTGTCTCCTGAAGCGTAGCCTTTTGGTAAGTACAAGAAATAAGATTGTTTTTAAAATGGATTTTTCTGCTCTTTCATTAAATCAAACTGAAATATAATGAACTAAGTCATTTAAAAACTTTCAACTCCTAAGATCTCCAACTTCCTCATCAGATGGTCCGCAAACCAAGATAGTTCTTAAGGACTGAAGGGAGTGGTTGTATTCTCAGGCTGAATGTTAAATTCCATTTTCAGTTTGATTGAATGGAATTGACTTTATCACTTACATCCTTCATTACATGAGGAGTAATAATCTTTGTTATGTCTCTGTCTAAATGTGCAATTTATAGTAATTTATAATTAGTATGTACAACAGGACAGTCAATATAACACAGAAATACAGTTGTGTCAGCATGAATTAATCAGTCTGATGGCCCAGTGGAAGAAGATGTCCCAGAGCCTGTTGGACCTGGCTTTTATGCTGCTGTACCATTTTCCAGGTGGTAGCAACTGGAACAGTTTGTGGTTGGGGTGATGCGGGTCCCCAATGATCCTTTGGGCCTTTTTTTTCACACCTGTCTTTCTAAATGTCCTGAATAGGGGGAAGTTCACATCTACAGATGCACTGGGCTGTCCACACCACTCTCAGCAGAGTCCTGAGATTGAGGGAAGTACAGTTCCCATACCAGGCAGTGATGCAGCCAGTCAGGATGCTCTCAATTGTGCCAATATAGAATGTTTGTACAGTTCAGAAATATTTAATAGCAAATCTTTATTGGGAGTACCTGTTTTGCCTAACTCTGAAGATATCACATAAAAATAGTATCAGAGTGGATTAATTCAGTGCATTCAGAAGAGGCATCATTTTCACTTCACTGATATGAATGCTCTTCGTTCCATGCTGTAACTATAATTCACAATGTTTCAAATGTTGAAAGCCAACATTTTCACAGCTACGTGCACTAAAAGGGGTAATCCATTGATCAGTGTTGAGAAAGTGTCCAAGAGGGAGGGTCTAGCAGACATGGGTGAGAAAATGGGGCAGAGACAGCTACATATCATCAGGAGGACCAGACCAGCAAACATGATAATCAGTCTGAAAAAAATAATGAAAGGAGACAACAAAGTAATAGATTGGGTTCAGTATCGCTTTACCAGTGGTGGGAAGAGTAAAGCATCTTGTGATCAGAGCTCTTTTCAAAAGAAGAACTAATATTTACACTGCATTTATCATTTCAATATCCAAACCTGCTTTACAGCCACTGAAATATTTTTGGAATGTGGTTGATGTTGTAAAGCTGTAAAGAATTCACACAAATGTTATTTTATATATGATGTGCGCTATGAAGGCTTGTACTTTCTTAATAAATATTAACACTTCTGACTGTACTTCACACTGAGCTATCAGGAAGTACAGGACTCTTGTAAATGAGTAACTTCCGGGGGGGGGGGGGAGGGGAGGCTCGTTGTTGTCATTCTGATTGTGATCTGAATTTTTGTCTGTTTATGGTATTCCACTGGAAGTTCAGCTTGTATAACAGAGAGATTTATCATCGGATTTGAGATGTGAAAAGTTAGCTATTAAGCTGGGATCTCCCAGTGTTTGGAATGTGTGTTTGATTTAGACTTTTCAGTCAAATTCTACCCTCTGCGACTTTTGATCATTATGTTGTCTCTTGGGAAATACATATTCTCTTCGCTTCATAGTGTCTCAGAACTTGTGTTGATAAAAAGAAAGCTTTTGCGCAGCTTAAGAAAGAAAAGCTGAAAGCAAGGGAAAAGGGGAACAGAGAAAATTGTACTGATTGGATTGGACAGGGCCAATTATGGTTTTGATGTGGAATGACTATATGATTATCATCTGATCTTGACTCACTGGTGCCTCAACAGGCTACTTCGAAAAGATTAAAGAAGCAATCTTGCAGCAGGGACCAAATGCCCTTTTGATATAATCAAGGGGCTGTATTGGTACAAGCCCCCCATGACATTCATATTTTGAGTAGTATGGGTGTGTGTCCTGCTCATCAGCTAATGACTGTGGCTATCATAATTCAGAATCACACAAAGGTGGCAGTATGGAAGGAACCATGCAGCTGATGAAGTCTGTGTTGGCGCCATGCAAAAGAAATCTAGCTAGATCCATCTTCCTGCTCTGTCCCAAACAGATCTCCAATTCTAGGTAGTTAACCAGTTCACTTTGGGATGTCATGGCTGAACTTCCACCTCCTGGCAGTGAACTCCATATTCTGCTCATTGCCGCATAATAAAAATTTACCACATTCACTTTGTTTTTCCAATCAGCTTTGTTCTATTCTGTGTTTCTTGACGCTTTCTTCACTGGATTAGAGTTTCTATTCATCCACTGACACTATGCTTTAAATTTCAGATCTCTCAACCTTCTTTTGTACTGAAGAGAACTATCCCAACTCCTCTGTATAACAAAAGACTCCCATCTCTGATTGTTATGGGTAAAATCTCTTCAGCAACTTTTACATTTCCCTTTGAGCATAGCACACAAAAATGAGCACAATACTTCATTCATGAGAACCAGGCACAATGTTTCAGGTATGTACTAGAGAAGATATCTTAAGCAAGACTGAATACGGAATAGTTGTTTATAATATCAGGATCCAACTCAAAGACACTACCAACAAAAACCAAACTAAATTTTAGGGAACAAATAATTTAGAACATTTTGTTACCGTGGAAGAGCAAGAACAAACATGATCAGACAATACATATTCCTCTTTGAAAAGTAAATATCTTAAACAAAGTTTTCAGTACCAGATGTATGTGGCATGCTCTTACTCAAAATATCCAATTAATTGATGTTGATCAATGCTAAATTTATAAAACCTTTTCTCTACTGAAATCATATGAGAAACTTTTACAAGTAGTTCTATTCATAGTTAAATAGCTGGAGTCTTGTGCCATCAACATCCTTGATTCTACTTTCAATTCCTTACTTGTATAGCAAGGGTACTGCTTTTATCAGTCACTTCATGAACAAGTTGCAGATGTTCTCACGAACCATGAGTGATATTATCCTGTGTTCTGCATGCAATTAAATTATAAAACTCTCCACAAGTCATCTACTTTTCTTTTGCATTTCTTTTGCACACAGAAGTACTTTTCTCTCTAACTCAATCCTCTAGAATTTTTCCCAAAAGTTTTATTGAATTCATTGATGTTACATATATATAGGATAATACTAGGGGTTTCTGTTGTAGTTATGAAGGATAAGATATTAGCTGATCACCAATGTAGATCTTTAGTCATTATCTTCACTCACTTTATTCATATTTGCTTAGTTATTTGTTTATACCCAGCTATAGAATGCATACTCTTTATATTGTTGCTCAAACAACAGGAATTCTGCAGATGCTGGAAATTCAAGCAACACACATGAAAGTTGCTGGTGAACGCAGCAGGCCAGGCAGCATCTCTAGGAAGAGGAGCAGTCGACGTTTCAGGCCGAGACCCATCGTCAGGACTAACTGAAGGAAGAGTGAGTAAGGGATTTGAAAGTTGGAGGGGGAGGGGGAGATCCAAAATGATAGGAGAAGACAGGAGGGGGAGGGATGGAGCCAAGAGCTGGACAGGTGATTGGCAAAAGGGGATACGAGAGGATCATGGGACAAGAGGTCCGGGAAGAAAGACAAGGTGGGGGGGGGGACCCAGAGGATGGGCAAGAGGTATATTCAGAGGGACAGAGGGAGAAAAAGGAGAGTGAGAGAAAGAATGTGTGCATAAAAATAAGTAACAGATGGGGTATGAGGGGGAGGTGGGGCCTAGTGGAAGTTAGAGAAGTCGATGTTCATGCCATCAGGTTGGAGGCTACCCAGACGGAATATAAGGTGTTGTTCCTCCAACCTGAGTGTGGCTTCATCTTTACAGTAGAGGAGGCCGTGGATAGACATGTCAGAATGGGAATGGGATGTGGAATTAAAATGTGTGGCCACTGGGAGATCCTGCTTTCTCTGGCGGACAGAGCGTAGATGTTCAGCAAAGCGGTCTCCCAGTCTGCGTCAGGTCTCGCCAACATATAAAAGGCCACGTCGGGAGCATCGGACGCAGTATATCACCTCAGTCGACTCACAGGTGAAGTGTTGCCTCACCTGGAAGGACTGTTTGGGGCCCTGAATGGTGGTAAGGGAGGAAGTGTAAGGGCATGTGTAGCACTTGTTCCGCTTACAAGGATAAGTGCCAGGAGGGAGATCAGTGGGGAGGGATGGGGGGGACGAATGGACAAGGAAGTTGTGTAGGGAGCGATCCCTGCGGAATGCAGAGAGAGGGGGGGAGGGAAAGATGTGCTTAGTGGTGGGATCCCGTTGGAGGTGGCGGAAGTTACGGAGAATAATATGTTGGACCCGGAGGCTGGTGGGGTGGTAGGTGAGGACCAGGGGAACCCTATTCCTAGTGGGGTGGCGGGAGGATGGAGTGAGAGCAGATGTACGTGAAATGGGGGAGATGCGTTTAAGAGCAGAGTTGATAGTGGAGGAAGGGAAGCCCCTTTCTTTAAAAAATGAAGACATCTCCCTCGTCCTAGAATGAAAAGCCTCATCCTGAGAGCAGATGCGGCGGAGACGGAGGAATTGCAAGAAGGGGATGGCGTTTTTGCAAGAGACAGGGTGAGAAGAGGAATAGTCCAGATAGCTGTGAGAGTCAGTAGGCTTATAGAAACATAGAAACATAGAAAATAGGTGCAGGAGTAGGCCATTTGGCCCTTCGAGCCTGCACCGCCATTTATTATGATCATGGCTGATCATCCAACTCAGAACCCCGCCCCAGCCTTCCCTCCATACCCCCTGACCCCCGTATCTAAGGGCCATATCTAACTCCCTCTTAAATATAGCCAATGAACTGGCCCCAACTGTTTCCTGTGGCAGAGAATTCCACAGATTCACCACTCTCTGTGTGAAGAAGTTTTTCCTAATCTCGGTCCTAAAAGGCTTCCCCTCTATCCTCAAACTGTGACCCCTCGTTCTGGACTTCCCCAACATCGGGAACAATCTTCCTGCATCTAGCCTGTCCAATCCCTTTAGGATCTTATACGTTTCAATCAGATCCCCCCTCAATTTTCTAAATTCCAACGAGTACAAGCCCAGTTCATCCATTCTTTCTTCATATGAAAGTCCTGCCATCCCAGGAATCAATCTGGTGAACCTTCTTTGTACTCCCTCTATGGCAAGGATGTCTTTCCTCAGATTAGGGGACCAAAACTGCACACAATACTCCAGGTGTGGTCTCACCAAGGCCTTGTACAACTGCAGTAGTACCTCCGTGCTCCTGTACACGAATCCTCTCGCTATAAATGCCAGCATACCATTCGCCTTTTTCACCGCCTGCTGTACCTGCATGCCCACCTTCAATGACTGGTGTATAATGACACCCAGGTCTCGTTGCACCTCCCCTTTTCCTAATCGGCCACCATTCAGATAATAATCTGTTTTCCTATTTTTGCCACCAAAGTGGATAACTTCACATTTATCCACATTAAATTGCATCTGCCGTGAATTTGCCCACTCACCCAACCTATCCAAGTCACCCTGCATCCTCTTACCATCCTCCTCACAGCTAACACTGCCACCCAACTTCGTGTCTTCCACAAACTTGGAGATGCTGCATTTAATTCCCTCATCCAAGTCATTAATATATATTGTAAACAACTGGGGTCCCAGCACTGAGCCTTGTGGTACCCCATAGTAGACATCAGTGGATAAGCTGTCTCCAGAGACAGAGACAGAAAGATCTAGAAAGGGGAGGGAGGTGTCGGAAATGGACCAGGTAAACTTGAGGGCAGGATGAAAGTTGGAGGTAAAGTTAATAAAGTCAACGAGTTCTGCATGCGTGCAGGAAGGAGCGCCAATGCAGTCGTCGATGTAGTGAAGGAAAAGTGGGGGACAGATACCAGAATAGGGTTTGGAGGAAGTGGGAGGAGCCAAAGGAGAAATTATTAAGAGTAAGGACTAATTCCGCTAGATGGAGCAGAGTGGTGGTAGAAGGGAACTGATTAGGTCTGGAATCCAAAAAGAAGCGTAGAGCTTTGAGCATTTACCCCTCGATCGTGACCCCACTAAGGAGCACCAGGCCATTGTCTCCCACACCATCACCGACTTTATCCGCTCAGGGGATCTCCCATCCACTGCTACCAACCTTATAGTTCCCACACCCCGCACTTCCCGTTTCTACCTCCTACCCAAGATCCACAAATCTGCCTGTCCTGGCCGACCTATTGTCTCAGTTTGCTCCTGCCCCACCGAACTCATTTCTGCATACCTCGACACTGTTTTATCACCCCTTGTTCAATCCTTTCCGACCTATGTTCGTGACACTTCTCACGCTCTTAAACTTTTCGATGATTTTAAGTTCCCTGGCCCTCATCGCTTTATTTTCACCATGGATGTCCAGTCCTTATATACTTCCATCCCCCATCAGGAAGATCTCAAAGCTCCACGCTTCTTTTTGGATTCCAGACCTAATCAGTTCCCCTCTACCACCACCCTGCTCCGTCTAGCGGAATTAGTCCTTACTCTTAATAATTTCTCCTTTGGCTCCTCCCAATTCCTCCAAACTAAAGGTGTAGCTATGGGCACCCGTATGGGTCCTAGCTATGCCTGCCTTTTTGTTGGGTTTGTGGAACAATCTATGTTCCGTGCCTATTCTGGTATCTGTCCCCCACTTTTCCTTCGCTACATCGATGACTGTATTGGCGCTGCTTCCTGCACGCATGCAGAACTCGTTGACCTTATTAACTTTGCCTCCAACTTTCACCCTGCCCTCAAGTTTACCTGGTCCATTTCTGACACCTCCCTCCCCTTTCTAGATCTTTCTGTCTCTGTCTCTGGAGACAGCTTATCCACTGATGTCTACTATAAGCCTACTGACTCTCACAGCTATCTGGACTATTCCTCTTCTCACCTTGGCTTTTGCAAAAACGCCATCCCCTTCTCGCAATTCCTCCATCTCTGCCGCATCTGCTCTCAGGATGAGGCTTTTCATTCTAGGACGAGGGAGATGTCTTCATTTTTTAAAGAAAGGGGCTTCCCTTCCTCCACTATCAACTCTGCTCTTAAACGCATCTCCCCCATTTCACGTACATCTGCTCTCACTCCATCCTCCCACCACCCCACTAGGAATAGGGTTCCCTTGGTCCTCACCTACCACCCCACCAGCCTCCGGGTCCAACATATTATTCTCCGTAACTTCCACCACCTCCAACGGGATCCCACCACTAAGCATATCTTTCCCTCCCCCCCCCTCTGCATTCCGCAGGGATCGCTCCCTACACAACTCCCTTGTCCATTCGTCCCCCCCATCCCTCCCCACTGATCTCCCTCCTGGCACTTATCCGTGTAAGCGGAACAAGTGCTACACATGCCCTTACACTTCCTCCCTTACCACCATTCAGGGCCCCAAACAGTCCTTCCAGGTGAGGCAACACTTCACCTGTGAGTCGACTGGGGTGATATACTGCGTCCGGTGCTCCCGATGTGGCCTTTTATATATTGGCAAGATCTGACGCAGACTGGGAGACCGCTTTGCTGAACATCTACGCTCTGTCCGCCAGAGAAAGCAGGATCTCCTAGTGGCCACACATTTTAATTCCACATCCCATTCCCATTCTGACATGTCCATCCACAGCCTCCTCTACTGTAAAGATGAAGCCACACTCAGGTTGGAGGAACAACACCTTATATTCCGTCTGGGTAGCCTCCAACCTGATGGTATGAACATCGACTTCTCTAACTTCCGCTAGGCCCCACCTCCCCCTCGTACCCCATCTGTTACTTATTTTTATGCACACATTCTTTCTCTCACTCTCCTTTGTCCCTTTGAATATACCCCTTGCCCATCCTCTGGGTCCCCCCCCCCTTGTCTTTCTTCCCGGACCTCCTGTCCCATGATCCTCTCATATCCCTTTTGCCTATCACCTGTCCAGCTCTTGGCTCCATCCCTCCCCCCCTGTCTTCTCCTATCATTTTGGATCTCCCCCTCCCCCTCCAACTTTCAAATCTCTTACTCACTCTTCCTTCAGTTAGTCCTGACGAAGGGTCTCGGCCTGAAACGTCGACTGCACCTCTTCCTACAGATGCTGCCTGGCCTGCTGCGTTCACCAGCAACTTTGATGTGTGTTGCTTATATTGTTGCTAATGCTTTTAGCTGAAATAAAGAACTGCGGATGCTTGTGGTACAAAACATTGACTCAGTTTCTTCCTTAACAGATGACCCCTCTCACTGACCTGAAATGTTAACTGTTTCTCTCCCCGCAGATGCTACCCAATCTACGTGTTTATAGCATTTTCTGTCTTTGTTATTTTAATTAAGCAGGACTAGATCTTTCTTGTTTAATTTTGTGAAATTTGACAATTTTACTTTCTTCATGGCACAAACTTCCACTGCTGATTTCCACAGAAATTAGCTGACTTTGGTTTTATTTGCTACTCATAGTGAAACCATCTGTTCAGCTGACTCTTTGGTTTCCCTTCTTATCCAGGTCACAGGCTAAACCTCCTACTAGATTCTGCTCTGCCTGGAGATCTGAACTTGTGTCTGCTTGGACAGTTCCTGAAAAAGCCTGCCTTATTAAGTAGGAAGTTAAGTGTCCATTACATTTTCTTGAGACTCATTTTCCTCAGTGACTAGCACCACTTAATGCCAGCCTGCACTATTGAAGTGAGATGATCCCTCAGAAGGTTTGGGGTGGGGAAGATGGGTTGTGATGTCAGGCAGGTGCTCAAGATTGCACTCTGACCTCAGAGACATGAGAGGGAGTGATCTCCAGGGTTTAATAACGTCATGGCAAAGGCTTTGGAAAAGGATGTACCAGGTAGAAGAGACTTCTTTTTTATGCACAAGGACCCAGATGTAGATGTCTCTTCAAATGATCAGAGGAATACAAGAAATAGAATTGGATGCATCGCCTTACCCTTATGGAGAAGACATTGTTTTTCATTATTGGAGCAAATATTGCAAAGTTTGTAGCAGGTAATGGGGCTGAAATCATTGATGACAATATCCTTTTAAGGAACTCTCCTTCCCACATCTTTGCTGAGTTATTGGTTAACCAGAGAGCAGGAGAACAGGGATGTGCATAAAAATTTCAATATGTTCTCTTCTTGAGGCACAAGTCAAATAGTTTTTAATACATGAGGCTACTAAAGCATGTGTTTTTGACATGCTTAATGTTTATTTGATGCAGGGATGTGGGAGTGGTGGGAGATGAGGAAGGGTGGAAGCCATAGCCCTGCTTGATTCTTTTCACACATCATTATTGGAAAGACAACACAATTTCCATGTCCCTCTAAGTAACTCCTATTTCTATGAAATGCAAATAATAAAAGATTTTCAAAGAATACATGCTGTTTGGTGCACACTTAGCAATATTCTTGGTCATGCCTACTCAGGGTTTCATCTACAAGTTCAGAGAGATGCATCCAGATTAGACAGTGCTGCAGATTGTCATATATGATTACATACAACTCGTTCCCACTTTAACTAGAGGATGACAAAGCAAAAACCTGCATTTTGATTTGAAAGGCAGTTGTGTAAATGCGTACAAGTTCTTGTTATACATATAACTTATTTTGTGTTTAAGATTACGCAAAAACCAATCTCTAATATTTATTCATTAAAATTAATAAAATTCATTAAATTACCCTTGAAGTATTGCAGACATTCCTCATAATAACTCCAATTAATTCTATGTGTTTTGTACAAACTCCTTAAAACTGCCATTGTGAAGATTTGTTCACAATACAACTAGCCCTAAACCAGCATTTCAGCACCATCTTCACAGTCAAAATGAATCACATCGAAGTAACCACCTTTGGTTTCCAGGTACTTTTAGTTAGTTTTAAATTTGAACTTAATTACTTATCTTTTTTTGCAAACTTTTTGTAAACTGTTTGTAAACTTTTCCCACAATGAAAGACCAAATGCCAAACTGATCATCATGTGCATCTTCTTCATGGAGGGAGAACATGAACAGAAATAAGGCTTAGGCACTCTCACTGGTTGCATACATTTGCTATTATGGATGAAAATGCTCTTCGCAGTCTTAATGTTTTGGTGGATTTAACTAACTGCAGATGATGTCACCATGAATAAATGTTCAGTGAGGCACCACATGTACAGTATGTACTGCAATGCTACAATCCATTCACATTGGGAAGACTTGGCCATGATGCCCCAGTAATAATTAAGATATTTCCAGTATTCTTGGCTTTCAGATTCATTCACTAGTGTTTTCAAAGAGCAGCTGCTGCCCATGCAATCTTACTTCCAACAGAAACTTAGACATTCAGAAGCAAATAGAGGAAAGATCTTTGGAAAATAAAATGAACTAAAAGGATAGTCTTACCTTTCTCACAAGTGTTTAAAACATCCAAGTGTCCTGAATTTTCAGTACCTTCTCCAGCAACAACAGACTGTGTTATGACTGCAGTCAAATTCTCATCTGATCCAGAAGTAATCCTATTCAGCTCATCTTTAGCATTTTCACATGTTACTTGCTGTAATGATCCCGCACTGCTTTGTACATCAGATATTAAGGACCGTCTTTCAATATCATTATGTGATAAATTAACAACATCAGGCCAGGATCGACTTCCCTGAGAGGAACATTGCGACAGTAAAGCTGCTGATGTGGATGTGGATGGTGCCAAGCTTGCTGAATAAAATGAAAGTGATGTTTCGCTGGATGCGAATGGAGATTGAAGTGAAGGTTCCTGTGGGGTTGGAAAATTCAGGGCAAATCCCAGTTTATTCTAAATCATGCATATTATCTGCATTATAAAAGGTATTTAATCTATGACCATATGTATTCCTGCAATATCATATCATAATTCTCAAAAAATTTCACATAAACTAAAGTTGAGCAAAAGTTTGGTCAATAAGTTACTACCAAACAGGGTGGAAGGGAAGGATGATTCAGGACAGTAGGTGAAGTTTTCTCCTTTGACTGAATGTCTGGGATGTTTTTCATCTAGTGGAACCACAGAAATGAAATCTTAAAATCTTAGTCGAAGACAATAATGTCCAGTTTATAATAGTGCACCTACAGTACACACTCAAGTCTAGGAGTGGAACTCGAATCACTAAGATAGCACTGCTGAGTTTCCTTTCAACTTTGCTCTATTAATGCTGTGATTATCTATTCATTATAAGACAGCTTTACCATTAACGTCATATGCCAGTTCTGTACATTTATGATTCTTTTTCTGGTTTACATTAACATGTTTGTTCTCTTCTTGCAAGGTATGGTGTTGCTACTGCAGGAAGGGTTTTTTCCAAAGAAAGAGCTGCTTTCATTTCTTTCAGTGAATAGTTATCCTATATCCTAATGGCTTTGATCTTTATGGCTTTTCTACCATGTTGTAGACATTATCATTTCATCTAACCTCATGGTTAGCTCTAGATCTTCCTCCACTTCTAAACTGCATTCAAGCTTTGTATAAAAAGCTCATGTAGTGAAACACATATCTTTCAATATTTGCAAAATGCTGTCATCAAGAATATGGCTAATTTCATAAGTACAGTATTACACATATGTGCACAAACACACAATTTGGAGCAGGAGTAGGCCACTCTATTCCTTAGGTCTGTTCCACTTACCCACCTGCAATCTAAACTCTGAATCCCATCTACCAATGGTACACTTTCACCCTCTTATCTAGAACCTGTCTACCTCTGCCTAAGATAATTCAAAGACTATCTACCTCAAAGTAGATAAGAAGCAAAGTTTAAAAGATCATAATCCTCAGAAATAAAAGAAAATCTGCCTTAAAAGGGGGGAGGGGGGAGGGGGGACTCTTATTGATTGAACCCTGGTTCTTGATTGGCTTCCAAGAGGAAAAATCCTCACCCTTTCCTCCTTGTCAAGGCCCCTCGGGATCTTGGGTACCAGCCTAACCTGTCCAATATTTCCCCATAAGTCAATTTGCTTGTTCCAGGTATGAGTCTAGTAAACCTTCTCTTTCCTTGCATAAGGAGACCAATATTATACTTTTCTTGCATTCCTGTATCAGATGTTAGAAAAAGGATGTGTCTGACACGTGAAGTATTGCATTACTACCAGGTTTAAATGGCCTCCTTCTATTTCACTTCTTTAGTGCCATTCGTTGTTGTCTGGTGTCCACTGTAATTTTCCCTTGTTCCTCAGAAACGTCCTTTGCACTCACCTTCTTGGCTTCTCATCTCTAAAGCTGAAATTAAAGCCTGCATAATCTCTCACTCAGAGCCTTTTCTATCACCCTTGATATCAGAGTATTAACTTTCTCAATCTGTCAGTCTTATAACCAAATACCACAATATCACCAAATCATGAAATCTTGATGACCTGGTTTTAACTTTACATCTTATAACTTTGATTAAGCTATAACTGGCCAAAAGAAAATTTGTTGCACTGTGATGGCAGATCAATGCAAATTTAAAAACTTGGGCACGTTCTTCATGAGAATGGCTGAATAAATTTTCCTTCACTAAAATACAGAAGTTTTACATGTTCAAATTGAAACATAGCAGCAAAATACTTTAGGACTTCAGATAGGCTGGACAAATAGTGACAACCCCAATATGGACTCATTTTGATCAAAGTTGCAAGCTTGGGTGTGACAATGCTGTGGCTAGTAGAGCCACTACCTCACAGTACCAGAGAAGCAGGTTACAATCCTGACTTTGGGCACTGCCTGTGTGGAATTTCCATACTTTCACTGTGATTCATCCAGGTGCTCCTGGTTCCTCCCATGTCCCGAGGAGGCGTGGGTTAGGAGATTAACTGGTGACTTTGAAATGTCCCCAGAGTGTCGGAGAGTCATAGAATATGGATGATATTGTTGGGAATGTTAGAAGAATAAATTGGGATTGATCTACGTGGGTGCTCAATGATTAGCACATACTCGATAGGATGAAGGGCCTGTTTGTGCGCTTTATCGCTCTGTTCTGCCCAAATCTAAGCGGGAGAAATTCATCTGGGTGCTAAAACCGTCATACAGGACTTTCTTCATCTGGACGTAAATTGACACTCACATGATGTTTTTGTAGTTGCGATGCTTGTGATGGGGAAGGTGGCTCTGTTGTAGCTTCTCCATCTTCCTGCTCACTCTCACTCCAACATTCTGCTACAAGGAGGAATTCATTTTTTCCAGTCAGCTAGGCTTATAGAACATCAGAAAACAGATAATAAAACATAATGGGCACTTCGGTGATTGTTGTTGTTACCGAAAAGAGCATATACCTTCAGTTTTTGTTTCCGAGGCGGGTAGGACATACTCAATGGCAGCTAATCCCATTTTATTAATCCATCTGAAAGAATAATGAGAATTGTGAGCATCTTCAATGCAACAAAATACTGTCAAGTAGCAATGAATTTACCAATTTACCTCCTAATTGTAAATTCGCTATCAATGAAATACGTGCATTATTCTCTTTCAGATCTTTAAAAGTCTAGTCAAAAACTTTTGGCATTGTGCCCAGATCTCAGCAATAACAATATCAAACTGTTTGTATGATCAACATACAGTGTGCACCAGGATTTCTCAACTGGGGTTCTGTGAGAGATGATTTAAAAAAATAAACATTATTGTTTGAATGCGTGACGTGCGATGCCAGCACGTGCAGTGACCAAGCAGACCTGTTAGCAACCTTGTTAGAAGTCTCTCTGCCCAGTGTGGCAGTCCACAATGGGGCCGTGTTTATTTGGTGAGCACTGTATTGCACAGAGGGGAGGACAGTAGGAATGTGAGGAGCATGAAGTGTGTTTTATGAGCATTGAATGGACTTGCCCTGTTTTTATATTTTATTAACCCCTGTGTTTTACAGACATATCTGGTGGTCCAATGTGGCAATTTTTGAATTACAATCTTTTGAGCCATTTCACGGCACTAGTGCAACAACGGATACAAAAAAAGTGTCCGTCTTTACAATGAAAACTACTTATCAATGGGCTTTACATAGACTGGTGACCCAAATTGTCCTATTCCTTTGTGCCTAGTCTGTGACAAACAACTTACGAATGGCTCCAGCAAAATTGAAAAGACACTTAACTACAAATCATAGCCACATGACAGGTAAAAGTGCTGATTATTTTAAATGGCTATTGGTATCTCAAAACAAACAGAGTAAAGCTTTTGTTAATAAAGTCAGTCAGTAAAAAGACCAAGGAAGCAAGTTATTTAGTAGCAGAACTTATTACCGAGAATAGAAAAAGTCACACAATTGGTGAGAACCTAATAATGCCAGCATGTAAAATTATAGTGGGTAAAATGCTAGGACAAAATTCTGTACAAGAAATTTAAAAGGTTTCATGCTCAATGATAAAGACTAATTCTTCACTTGTGAAGATCAGGAGGGAAGAAGATTCCTCAGGAGCAATGGCACAATCATTGGTGACTGTAGAGGCCAGTTTTGGAGCAGTAGGGACAGGAAACAGCTGGTGCTTGGGTAGTAGAATCATTTTCTTTTCAGCAGTCACTCTTCTGGATTCCTCAAATTTCTCGGCTGTGTCGTGGATCAGTGTACTCCAGCAGTCTCCATCAAAAGCCAGCTTCTGCCACTCATTGACCTCTATATTTGCCTGTGAGAGCTGCTGCTTAAGTTGGTCTTTGTGCCTCTTATGTAGGGCACCACGATCTCTCTTGCCCTGAGAGAGTTCTCCATAGTGAACTACTTTTGGTAACCTGGAGCTGTCCATAGCTTGGCCAGCAGAGCTGGCTGAGCAGCAAAGTGGCTTCAATGCTTGGAGGTTGAGCCTTCTCCAGGACCCCGTTGTTGGAGACACGAACCTTCCAGCTGATAGCCATGATGGAGCAGAGGCAGCACTGATGGAAGTGCTTGAGCAAACGAGCAGGACCCAGGCTTCGGAGCAGTATAGCGGTGTTGTGATGACAGCAGACCCGTACACCTGGATTTTGGTGGACAGACACAGCTGGCGGCTCTTCCGCACATGTTTCTGGAGACACCCGAAGGCACTGCTGGCTCTTCTGAGTCGATTGTTAACGTCCCTTACCACTGTAGCGTCGTTGGAGATGAAGCTGCCCAGGTGGGTGAATTTTTTAACTGTGGTGAGAGGGTGGTCGTCAATGATGATCTATGGTGGGTGGTAATTGCCATGAGGGGTCTTTTCATGGAGGATTATTGTTTTCTTCGGATGGACCATTAACCAGAAAGCTCTTGCAGCCTTGGCAAACTGTGACTGCAGCCTGTAGCGTGTCCTCTGTCCTTTGAAGAGGAAGAATGGCTGCAGAAACTAGTCTACTTGGCAGAAGAGCATAGTTGTCTGCATGTAGTAGCTCAAGAATGGCTCTTGCATGGATTTTGTTCAGGCGAGAAGGTGGCTACTCTCAAACAGTACGATAAGTTGGCATGTTAATGACATCTTACAGGAGGCTGAAGAGGTTTTGGGTGATAAACTGAAAAACAACAGCTTCTCTATCTACGTTAATGAGTCAACAGATTTCAATAAAAATGTCATGTTGTAGTATTTGTAAGATTTGTAAATGATGGTGAAGTTCAAGAATTTTTTTTTCTGTTGCAGAGAGCTGCCAGAAACAAGCAAAGTCCAAGATATATTTAATGCTTTGTCTCATATCTGGAAACAAAAGATTTGTCTTGGAGGAACTGTGTTGGCATCTGTACTGATGGTGCCCCATCAATAGTGGCCTCCATGAGAAGTTTGAATTCTCTTGTGAAAAATCCTGACATTGTCACAACACACTGCTTTCTTCACAGAGAAGTGGTGATGTTAAAAAACTCTTGGAGATGAAATAAAAAAAGTTCTGGATGATGCTACAAAATTGGTTAACTTTATTAAACAAACAATAGTTCAGTTGACAATTTTTTAAAAACTGTGAAAACCTGGACAAAGAGCACACCAATCTTCTGCTACATACAGAAATCTGGTGGCTTCACAGAGGAAGATTTCTTGACAGGGTGTTTTGAAAGGTGAATTGCAGGAGTACTTTCAAGAAAATAGTAGGCCAGATTTTGCTGAGTCCTTTGAAGATGAAGAATGGCTGCAGAAACTAGTCTACTTAGCAGACATTTTTCATCATATGAACCAGTTAACTAGTCTCTGTAAGGCCCGAGAGAAAATGTTTTGACTTCAAGTGACAACATTCTTGGATTTAAAAGGAAACTGAATCTTTGGAAAAATCATGTTGCAGAAGGAAATCTTGAAATGTTTCTACTGCTGCTTGGGCTTGATGTGAGGAAGGATCAGAAAGTCTGAAGACTTATTGAAAACCTCCTGGAGGAACTGCAGGACAAAATTGAACAGTATTTTACCTTCCTTTCAACACAAGTGTATGGCTGGGTGAGGGACCCTTTCTCTAAATCTCCTGCTCAGCCTGAGAACTTGACTTTGAGAGAAGAGGAAGAACTTTGTGAGCTGCAGTCTGATCATGCACACAATTTGAGATTTACTGATCTTCCCCTGGACAAGTATTGGATTTCTGTGAAGGAGTATCCTGCTATTCATAGGAAAGCAATGAACATTTTGCTGCAGTTTTCAACTTCTTACATGTGTGAACAAATTTTTTCTTGTTTAACAAGCATCAAGAGCAAGGATAGAGATCGTCTCATTTCAGTTGAAGGTGAAATCCGTGTGTGCTTATCTCACATTCAGCCCAGAATTGAGCATTTGTGCAGCAAAAAAAAAGCACAGGTTTCACATGCTAGGATGATATTTGAGCCTGATCATGTCACTTAGTAAGAAAATGTTTTTTCAAAGCCTTGTATAAAATTGTGTCTTAGGCTATATTTTTATTCATATTGCTTTGGCTTCTGGTTTTTAGAAACTTTACTACTTAACATTGTCAATACATTTTCATGTTGTAAGTCGCATGAAGTAAAATCAGTTTACAGCCTTTATTTAAATTAAATCTACTGAGCCTACCTTTAGAAAAATACAATCCCATTTTGCCTTAAGCCAGTTATTTAAAAGAAATTTATTATATTTGCCTCATGAATCATTAAAATTTATGAAAGGGAACAAAGAGATTAACTTTAAGAAAGGTAAACTAAACTTCCTGTTTTTTTCAAGAAAGGTTGGCTAAAAATTTATTCTCTACTCAAAAGAGCATTGACAATTATTTTTGTATTATTATATCCACAACTTACTGATCACGCTATCATACCGGAAACTGTAGATTTAATCATTTTTGTGCAGGGGTCCCTGAGACCTGAAACTTATTTCAAGGGTTCCTCCAGGGCAAAAAGGTTGAGAAAAGCTGGTGTATTCTCTTAGAATGCTCTATTGGACACCGAGTATAGACTAAAGGACACTTCTAATGCATCTTAATTTGGATTAACATTTTAAAATTTGCTTGCCAGAAACATTCTATGTTTCCATGGCATTAGCTGGGAGTCCAACTGAGTGATTCCTTCAGGGAAATGAATGTGTTTGAACATCAGGTAAAGACAAGACTAGAGTTTTTGGTTTCATTCCCAATATCAGCAGGTATTGGTGTTGTGAAGCAAGTCGTGCCTAATTATTGTGATGTCTAAGGACTCTTCTGAACCCTTATTTATTTGGCATTGCTTTGAGGACCTCAACAGCTTCTTTGGCTTTTTCGTTTCCATCAGTAGATTGTGTAGTATAATTCAGCTGGCAAATGGTAGTGAAGATCAAGGAAGTAAATCTACGAAAACCACGACTATAAGTGCAACAGGAAAAACTTCTAAACAACTACCGTATGCTCATTCTGCCTTTAATCTTACAGAATTATTGCTTTTGCTTGCAAGTAAGATTTCAGCATCATGCACTTCAATCAAGCAACTCCCATTTCGCCACTAACCATCAATATTTTGTGAGTGAGTAATTTTTCCCTAAAAATCTCTGTAAAGTCATTTTTCTATTTTTATATTACTTCATCAACAAGTTTTCTTGCTCCTAGTAATCATGGAAATTGGCGCAGAGACAAAACTGTGGGATAGACAACAGCCAGCCAAACAAAATGGGTGTCTATGAAGGAGTGGTCCATTCTCTGAAATACTAGCACCAATGAGTTGGACAGTAACAAATTGTACCATTGGGAAAGCTTGCATCAGAAGGGAGTTAAAACCATGGCCCAGTGGGAAGTGTAAACCATGTCACTGCAAGAGCAGGTGGTTCTATCTTTTGTTTTGTTTTATATAACACATTTCCTGTTAAGACCCAAGCTGCCACAGGGAACAGATTTTTTAAAAAAGGACTTTCATGTAACTATCTATTTAAAGAGATACTTCTGAAGAGAATACTAGAAGAAACTTTTGTCTAAGAGATGATCCTGTCACCTCTAACTTTTATTTTTCTATTATTTACTTTTCATCCTTTTTTTTTTATAAATTCTGTTATAACAAACCCACTTTTTTATTGAATTCTATTCTCCTTATTTATTGGCTTCTCAAAAAAAGCATTCATACACAATATGTAATTTTGAATAAGCAGAGTAATTGTAAGTTTAACTCTGCACTATACATCTTATGAAAATGTTCTGCACAATCCCTTCTCTTCAAATTCTCACTAGTGATGAAATTACGTTTAATTTCGTAGCCAACTCCTCTGATTTATTCTTTTTTACAATCTCATTGCCTTGAAAATCTATGCACTTCTCAATCTTTACTCTCCCACTGAATTTTAAGATTGCAAGCTAGCAATCCCTAACCACACCATACTTCTCTGTATTTTCCAACTCACCTAAATTTGGTTAGCATGAGCCTTGGACTGCTTAGAACATTGATGAAAACTGAAAGATACACTGAACCCACCATATAATAAACACACTACAGTATTGCCTCCCAACCTACGAAGTGCGTCACCACAGGCTACTCACGTGCTCATGTCTTCAGCATTCTCTGCAGCAAAGTAGAAGCTCTTGAGTTTAGAATGGCTGGCCTTTATTGCACTTGATTTCAAAAAAAAACATAAATTATATTAAAAGGAAAAACTTTAAGTGGATAGAATTTGTCAAGTTTTACTATTATACCATGGATTGTCAAACTAACAGATTACTTCCAGTATTGGTCTTGACCTAAAAATTAACATAATCTGCAAAAACATTCTGAAATTTGTTTGTTTCAAATGAAATCAAATTGACAATTCCTAAATGTTATAGTTAAAATATCTGCATCAATGTTTATTGCATTTTTATAGGGCTCTTTATTGTCATCACATTTGGACATAAACAAGCTGATCCAGATATGCATTTTATCTTTACCCATGTAGAAAAATTGTACTTGTACTTGCCTTACATGGTTTACACTTTTTAATCTATTTTTCCAAAAACATTTGGCAAAGTCTGTTCATTGAGTGTAACTCCTTTCTTCCAGTCTATTTAGGAAATTGATTTTGTATTTGGTTTGAGATAACTCATTGCCTTTGTTTCCTCCCTTGCTGTGACCTGCACCTCCATTTTGCAAAGATGTTGAGAGTATATATATGCACTGTTATTGCGCAGTTGCAGCTCAATTTGCAAGTTGTTTTCAAGTGACACTTAGTTCTGAGTAAGCCCAACTCACATCACCATTGCTTTATGTTTATTGTTCCATATTTCCATGCATTCATGATTACGTTATGAAAACCTTACCAGACTCTTCACATTGAGAATAGTAATGACTAATATCACGGGGAGGAACAGCTCTTTGTGAGAAATTGAGCATTATCAGCAGAAACCCACTCGCTGTCTATTGCCTGACCAGTAACATTTACTCTTAACTGTGGCCTGGTTACAAGTAGCTCTATTTTTTAAAAATTTAGAATAATTCCACTTCCAGTTTCATTTTTAGTGTCTTGGTTTCTTTCTGTGGTGGAAAACAACGTTACATTAAGTTGTGGATTGATTTTAAAGTTAGAGTGTTACATTGCATTTTAGATTATATACTCCTACCATATTAGTACAGATAGGAGAGCTGCTCCCCTGCAGCTCAAGCAATTTAGGTTCAATCCCTGTCTGTGTGGAGTCTGCACGTTTTCCCTGCGATCATGTGGGTTTCATCCAGGTGCTCCAGTTTCATCATGCAGCCATTTTGTGCAGGCAAAAGATAGAATTTGTGGGAAGTTGGTGAGATTCATGGGAAGAATGAAACGAGACTAGTGCTCATCTGTGTAAATGTGTTTAGAAGTGGTTAGTGTGAACTTGGTGGGCCAAAGGGACTAATTTGTAGACCATCACTTCAGTACATCTTTGACCCAGAGAATTATTTCTTCATAACTTGACTCTGTCCTTAATATCTCATCTATTCTGCTCCTACCAACGTCTCTGCAGCCTCTGACATCCTCCACAACTCTGACAGCTTCCTGGGCCTAAGAACTCGTTTTCATCTTGGACATCCCAGCTCCTTAAACCTCTAAGACCCACAAGAAACCAAACAGGAATGGGCCATTGGGTTCTTCTGTTGACTCTGCTAATCAATATGATAATTCGTGACATTTTACTTCAGTGTCTGTGTAGATATTTAAAGAATCAAAGGATATGGGGTTATTGTAGGAAAGAGATGCTAAGATAAAGAGTTAGTCATGGTATTACTGAATATACTCGTGACTGTCTCTCCTCTCCTAGGCATTTCCGAAGACTCACCACTCTCAGAATCAAGATATTTCTTCCCACCTTGATCATGTATACCTAGCCCCTTGTTCTAAGACCGTGATCTCTGGTTTCAGATACCATTGGTATTTCTACTTTGACAAGTTCCATGAGAATTTTCAAGGTTCAAGGAAATCACCTCTGATTTTTCTAAACTAATTGTGATGAGCATCGGTCTGTTTAATCACTCTGGAAAGGACAACTCAGCAAACCCCATCTAATTAACTCTTCATATCAACTGTGAAACTTTGTGTCGCTCTCACTCTAGTAATCATGTTCTTACCTTGGTAAGAAGGCCAGGCTTGGAGAATAATCCAGATTTAGTATTACAAAGTCTCTATACAAAAGGAATATGACACCTTCATTTTAGACTTAGCTTCCATTCATTCTTCCTTGAATAGAAGCCCAGTCAGTCCTCCTCAACACCAACCTCCTTCACCTAGCTGAACTACTTGCATTACAGCTAGTTATGACAATGCAATCAACATGGACTCTGTTCCTCACTCCAAAGATCGTGCCCAAACAGTATTTCCAGTTTTGTGTTATTATTTTTAAATCAGATTTCCAGCATCTGCATTGTTTTAGTTCTCTAGTGTGCAGTTCCAGCATTCTTTTACCCTCTATCTTTTAAGACCGTAAGATATAAGGGCAGAATTAGGCCATTTGGCCCATCCAGTCTGTTCCACCATTTCATCATGGCTGATCCAATTTTCCTCTCAGCCCCAATCTCCTGCCTTCTCACCCATATTCCTTCATGCCTGACCAATCAAGAATCTATCAACCGCTGCCTTAAATATACATAAAAACTTGGCCTCCACAGCTGCCCGTTGCAATGAATTCCATAGATTCACCACTCTCTGGCTAAAGAAATTCTTCATCATCTGTGTTCTAAAAGAACAACCCTCTATTCTGAGGCTTTGTCCTCTGGTCCTAGACTCTCCCACCAAAGAAATATTTTCTCCACATCGGCTCTATCGAGGCCTTTCAACATTCAATAGGTTTCAATTAGATCACTCCTCATTCTTCAGAATTCTTCTTCTTTCTCCTCCTGTTTCAATTCAATTCACATTTCGTTTGGGCAGATAATTTACAATTAACAAACCTTCAGTTCCCTCTCTCAGCTGGCATCACCACTACTTATATTATTCAGTCTTTCTTGGTCTCCATAATATGTACACTCCCTTTGTTCTCTCCACCCCTTCCTTCTCTGTAACATAAAAAGAAGTTGGGTTTCTAACTCAGTGAACTGTTACTGATTTAAAATATCAGCTTCTCAGGGGTACAGGATACTGCCTCATATACAGTACTAAGTATTTCCTGTATTTTTTGTTTTCATATAAAACAGTGTGTCTTGCTTTGTAAATCTGTACACAACTTACTGTTTCTTTTTGCACTCTGTGCCTTGATCAATTTTGAACTCTGGTAAATTAATGAAGCCTTCAGCTTTCTCTGCCTGTGGAAAAGGAAAAAAGAATGGCTTGATTTCCTGAAGACAGGCATAATTATTATCTCATTTGTCAAGGCCTGTGTTTCGATTAATTAAAACTTCAAAATTAGTCAAACACAGACTCCTGACCAGAGCAAAGATTGTGTGAATGCAAATTATACCAAACTTCTATAATGTCAGAAAACTCCCCTTCATCTCACAGTGTAACTGTTTTGTACACATCTATTTTTCACAAATACAGTAGAACAGTCAAAGCCCTTTAATTTTTGCCCATGCCATGTCTTAACAATCCAGAACACAAATACTGATGTAAAGTTTTGAATTAATGCTTGTCTCACAATTCTCTCCCTCCACAAAGCTCTCTGCAGAGAATTCATCCTGTGGTTTTAAACATAACTTATAGCACTTGTCTCACCCCTTCTTTATGGTTTTTGAACTTAATGCTGCATTCAGATGGTAATGACAGAACCATTTGTAGAACACGTTGAGTGTTACGCAAATATTTTAATAGATGAGGAAGGTAATTATTTATCACGCAAATTAGCATTCATTGGCCAGAGGAATGAATACTATTAACTTTTATGAACTGATCTATTAAGTAGATTCAAAATGTTCAATATAGTCATGGAAATGAGAAGAATGGGAAGACAGCTTTTTCAAAAACAATGCTATCATGGAATATCTTAATTCCTGAATGATAATGCATTCTTAACGACTGTTTATCTGCTTTGTGCATAGGAACATGTATTGTATTAAAATGATAAAATATTATAACTAACATTTTTATAACTTTACACATTTTAAAAGCTTACTCTGTAAGTAATGTGTCTGTTGAAAAATTGAACCATTACCAGAACAAAAACTTGGAAGCTACAAATTCATATCAATAATATTAACACAAAAGATTCTGCAAATGCTGGAAATCTTGACTACTATACAGAAAGTGCTTGATGAACTCAGCAAGTCAAGCAGCATCTTTGGAGGTGGCGGTTGGGGGGGGGCGGGGTGCAATAACCAGTCAATAGTTTGGGCCAAGACTTTTCCTCAGGAGGGTGAAGAAGGAAGAATAAGAAGGCGGGAGAAGGAGGAGGAGTACAAGTTGGCCAGTGATAGGTGAAGCCAACTGAGGGGAAAGGTGAGTTGGTGGGGGAGGGAGAATGCAGTAAGAAGCTGGGAAGTGACAGGTGGAAGATCAAATGGTTTGAAGAAGAGGAATCTGATAGGAAAGGATAGTGGACCATGGATGAAAGGGGAGAATGAGGGGCACCAGAAGGAAGTGATGGGCAGTAGAGGAGAAGAGAACTGAGAGACAGAAGAGGCCACAGGGGCTGAAATTTTGAGCAACACAGAAAATGTTGGAGCAACTCAGCAGATCAGGCAGCATTTATGGAGAAAAATGGGCAGTCAATGTTTTGGGTCTAGACCCTTCATCTGTTCGCTAGTCCAGATCATTTAGACAGTCCAGACAAAATGTCTCAACCCGAGACATCCACTGTCCATTTCCCTCCAAAGATGCTACCTGACCCATTATGTATGTAATTCTCAGAACTAGCATAATTTCCAGAAGATTGACTCGTGAACAGGCAACACTGTCATTAAAGTCATGAGTAATTGGCCTTTGCAATTCTGCCTTCTATCCTGCTATAAAGAGTATGTACACATTACAAATGCTATACCAGTGCGAATGATTTTGCTTCTCACCAAAATCCTACACAAGTGTAAATGCAGATTGAATCGACTGTCAAAGCACAATAATTTGGTGGTGAAGTCTCACCTAACATTTTTCTGGTGTTGGTCTGCGCCTTCACACCCTACTTAAACTTTAGATTGAGCTCAGGTGTTAGTAACTAATCTGCTTTGCACCATCTTAAACTTCCAAGATCACAATGCATCATTAAAAAAGTGCTCATGTCCGAAAAATCAATTAACTTGTTTGCCTTTTACTTTAAAATTTTGATTTTTGTCTTCTACATGATAGGGATAACCTACTTACGTAGAATGGTGACTAACCTCCGCTATATGATTTAATATTTAGAAATAAATGAATACCATACTGATTAAATGTGGGAATGCTTATTGTTGGGTATTCTTGAATACCGGAGGTCACAAAAAAAAATATATATATACACACACACACTTACATATACATTGCACAAAAACATTGACGTCATTTACCTTTAAAAATCTACAAATCAGGAACCAAATTAGTTTCGTTACTTCACTGTGCTACAGATTTGTCCAATTTTCATGCACCAGACTTCTCAAATTAATTTAAAAGACTCAAAAATGAGCATGGGTTATATGCCCAGTATTCCAGCTAATATTTACTCCTCATTCAATGCCACCAGGACCAGTTTTTCAGCTCCTAGTGAGAATGTTGCCAATGTAAATTGACTGCTGTGTTTATCATGCTGCAATGATAAAGACTGCTTAAAATGGCTTATTGGCCTGAATGTACTTCATGGCATCCTGAGGTCCTGCCATGTTCTCTGTAAACGCCAGTCTTTATTTCTATACAAGATATATGGCCAAGCTTCTGGACCTACCTGCATTTGTGGAAACTCTTCATACAAAATATATCTTCCTTCAGTACTTTTTTTTTTGGTCAGAAACTTGGAGTTTCTGACAAAAGACATGCTCTCTAATCCAGGAGTCATCCTGCTTAATTTCCTCTGCACCATTTTAGAAAGCTTCCACATCCTTCCCATAAAGTGGAGACGGGAATTGAACACAAAACTCCAAGTGTGGTCTAACTAGGCTTTTAGAGAGCTGCAACATTACCTTGTGAACTCAATCCCCCAACTAATGAAGGTTAACACCATCTGCCTTCTTAACAACCCAAATAACTTGTGAGGCAACCTTGTGAAACCTGTGGATGTGGTCCCCAAGAGCCCTCTGTTCATCCATACTGCTAAGAATCCTACCTTCAATTTGACTTTCTAAAGCATGTCACATCAAACTTCAGATTGAACGCCATCTGCCACTCCTCAGCCCAGATTTGCATCCTATCAATGTCTCACTGTAACCCATGACAACCTTCTACTCTATCCACAACACCACTAATCGTCAAGTCATCTTACTAACACACCCTTCCACTTCCTCATCCAAGTCATTTATGAAAATCACAAAGAGCAGTGGTCCCAGAACATGCCCTTGCTGAACACCATTGGCCACCGATCTCCAGGCAGAATACGCTCCATCTACTATCGCCCTCTGCCTTCCATGAGCAAACCAAACTTGAATCCATGCAGCCAAGTTCTGCTGGATCCCATGCCTCCTGACTTTCTTAATAAGTTTACAATGGGGAACCTTGTCAATCCCTTACTAAAATCCATACACCACATTCGAAACTCTACTTTCAATCAGTTTGCTTTGTTCACAGATTAGTTTTTCTTTATATTGACCTTAAAACTGTATATTGCACAGCATAAATCAAGTCTGGACTAAAGGGAAAACACAGGAACATCAGGGCAATTAGAACTGAGTATACTCACAGCCTGGTTGGTATACCAATACAGGTAGGTCCCTTTCAGCACAAACCAGTACTTTTTCCATTTGTTGCCAATAAGGCCCTTGTTGGTTTTCTTCTTAAACAGCCATCCCTGGAAGTCTGCACGGCCAAGGTCTTTGCAGGAAATTCTTCTTCTGCTCATTGTTGAGCTTCCTACAAAGAGCAAGTCTGCTTAAGCCCTCTGCAGCTACAGAATTTGAAACCAAATTCACACTTTGAATTTATTCCACTGTGGGTTGAGAAGGTACTTTTAAATAAAACGTTTTTAAATAACCATTTAACTTCAAGCCATTATAATTACAAAAGCAGCTCAAATCAGGCGTATTCAACAGAGCATTTCTTTTTTTTTGTGATCTTTATCAGCTACACTACATGGGATGAGCAGCACAACAAAGTTACCTCGAGTCTTCCTTCTTGTTGAACGCAGTGAAACCTATGAAGATAAAATGAACAGCATGTATCATTTGCTTTTATGGAGCACTAAATGTTTGAAGCTCTGCTATGCAAGCAGTCAGCACAGCCATGAGCTCTTTTACTAATATCTAGCAGCCACTACTGCGGCAAAATGCAGAAACAAAATCAATTATGAGGATTGAAGTGAACATCCTGTGGACCGGCCTTCACACTGATCTCAAGCTTAGGCTGATATCGGGTCAGGGCACTTTCCAAATGCAAATGCATACTTACAGCTGGGCTGCCATTAGCTGCTCCTGCAGATGAGGCTGAACTCGAGGAAGACTGCAAGGAAAAATAAATTTTAAAGCAACTTCGAAAATGTTAGATTCAGTTAACACATCACAAACTGAGCTTGGCTGTGAGCTGCAAACAGGAAGCAGAGCAAGGAGGTGGGAAACAATCTGGTGAGTTTGAGTTTTGTTATTATACTTCAAAACACATTGTACTTTATAGCAAGTTTGTTTTCTTTTACAGTCTTAACAATCTTTGCAAAATCATAAAATTGTTGTCCAAATGCAGATGAAAATGAATGATCTAGTCTTTGCAACCTAAAATATCTTTGTTTCCTGACCTTGGAAGTTCATGCAACTTTAAAACTATTTTCTCAGAACTAGCTAAAGCAGATCCCAGTTTGTAGTGTGTCCTTGTAAGCCTCTTAACCAAATATGAACCTCGTTCAACCACCAAGCAAAACCCAAATTTGCAAGTTGTTGAAGAACTCCATTAAGTAATTTATTCGAATGCAATGCAATGTTAATGTGCACAGATATTGTGATATTCAGATTTCATTCACTACTTCAACTGGATGATGCCAAGTTCTTTGACAGAGTTTGTTCTGGGTCAAACGTAGGTAAAGCCAAATCAATTTATCCCAAAAGAACTTTAGAGGTTTATGTACTTAGAAGAGTAAAGATCCTCATTTCTCTGTATTTACTAGTTTTTCCCATTTATAAAGTTCAGATCGTCTTGCAGCATTATGGACCTCGCAACTCTATGTTAAACTACTTCTTCCACAGGTTTTCCCACTCAATTTCTTTAACATCCTTCTGTGATATTCTACCTCCTGAGCATAGTCTTTGATCTTGTCATCTGGCAATGCAGATGTTTGGCACTTGATCCTTTATGAACCTTAGACAGCAGAAGGCTCAACAGAAGTATTTTAGAGTTGCCGCCACAATACAGTGTTTATATTTTTTCCTTTCACAATCTCTTGAAAGTCCGATGTGGAGGTAATATGTTACCAAGTACTGCAGTATTGCCAAAGTGGACCATAAGTAGTATATACTAATGAGCAGGTAATTAGTTTAAAGATGCTGTTTAAAGGCTAAATGATAGAAAAATTACAGCACAGAGCTAGCTTTTTAGCCCATAGTCCCTATCGACTCTTTGTAGTGCAGTTAAAGCAGTCCTATTTCCTCACTTGTTTCCTGAAGCACAACAAATAGTTTCTCATAAGTGCCTATCAAATCCTTCCTTAAAAACTTCAGCTGACTGTATTTTCACTAATTTTTCAGAACAAGCCTCTGTTTAAAGAAGTTTTACCTCCATCTATTTTTCACCAGGATATTTGGGATAACTCTACCTTTCCATGAAACAATTCCCATTTGGGTATATATATCCTTTCCCTACCGTCTGACCATAAGTTGTTTGCATCAATTAATTTATACCTGTTGTGCATCCAGTTTCATGCCTTCATAAAGTTCCACATTAAAAAAAAACAAAATTAGCAAATACTGTATTATGTTTCCACATTAATATTTGGAACCTTCTCTGTGTTAAATTATTGAAAACTTAGCTCATACAAATCCACCTCTCCAATCATTTCTTATTCATTCAGATGTCTAGCAGCTCCTCCATAAACAGCAAACTAATTCACCTATATTTAATTGGTTTCTCTTCCCCCTTCTTGATAAAGTGTGTACCACTGGCAAATTTCCAAACCAAAGTTTTATGAATTGAGATAAGATAAATAGAAAGATATACTTTAATATAAGTATATTACAGTGTCATGGTAGCATTACAAGTGCACAGATGTACAAATATTAGAAGAGAAGTAAGAAGGAATAAAAAAAAAATGACCTCAAACAGTCTAACAGGAAGGTCATTACTTTCCCCTGCTATGGGTTGATTTATTATAGAACCTGGCTGAGGGTAAGAATGATTTGGAGCAGTGCAGTTGTCTTAGTCTTTAACTAAAAGTGCTCCTCTGTTTAGCCAAAGTCACAAGCAGAGGGTGAGATACATTGTCCAGAGTTGCAAGGATATTAAGTAAGGTTCTTTGTTTTACCACAGCCTCCAGTGTGTTCAGTTTGAATCCTATAACAGACCCAGCCTTTCTATTCCATTTATTGAGCCTATCAGCATCACACGTTTTGATGCCATTACCCCAACATACCAGCACGTAGAAGATTGTACTGGCAATGACAGACTGGTAGAACATGTGAAGAAGAGGCCTGCATACTTCAAAGGACCTCCGTATTCTCAGGAAGTAGAGGTGACTATGGCCCTTCTTATACACAGCCTCTGTGTTGGTGCTCCACTCAAGTCTGTCATCCAGGTGCACCCCCAGATACTTGTAGGTTCTCAGCTCATCCATAGTAACATGGAGCAGTGCAGGCTTGGTCTTTCTAAGGTCCATCACCATCTCCTTTGCCTTACTGATGTTGAACTGCATATGATTCAGCTTGGATAAATTTGACAGATCTAATTTAAATATCTACAATTACTTCATAAACTACTTTTACAACTCTGGGTGGAAAACCATCTGGTCCTGAAGATTTGTCCATTTTCAGTCTTATTATTTTGTTAATCACTATTCTTGTTAAGTTATATTATTTTCTCCTATCCCAACCCTGATTTAGATTGCTCTTTCTAGGTGTATATTCAATAGGTACATTTAATGTTAGGGAAATGTATACAATATGAGAGAAAAAAAGACAAATACAACTGCCAAGTGAACAATTTCCAAAATTTTAAGTACATCACTTGCCATTTTTCATGAGTTCTAGGTTTCATTCACCATTCTCTATGGGTGGGCTTACCAGTAAATATCTTTAGTATTCTCCTTGAGATTCTTGGTAAGTTTTTCTTCATAATCATTTTTGAAGCTGAAGCATAAACTGACCCTGCTCCTGACTTAGTGCATTTATCACGAGTCCACATCATTGAACATGACAAGCACAATGCAATTCTGACCCGACTCTTCTACTAATAAATTCCAATTGCTCTTAAGTTCTGCTGTTTGAATCTTATCTCTCACAACGTGATACCACTGTCATACTCTCACTGCGCATCCCAGCATTGCCAAACTAAACATGTATCTTTGTTTTTAATCCCTCTGTAATTTTCCTCTTGTTTGCCCTAACCCCATTCAACACAGATATATCTTTCCAAAATCTCAGACTTGAATCTACCCATTTTGTGCATTCACTCCATTTAATGCATGATTGGGGCATGTACCTTCTATTGCTCAGGCCCAACTTGGAATTCCCTACTAAAGCCTGTTGATGTCTTTGATTCTATCTCCTGGTTATAAATACTTTCTAAGCACATTTCTAATACAAGAAAGGTCACCCTGCACCCCTATCTTCATTCAACTTGGATTCTTTATTTCTGATAGTGTCTCTGTGAAATACCAGGCACCTTAAAAGGCATCACGTTAATGCAGGTGGTGAATGTTCCATTTCCATCACTCAACCCTTCATCACTTCCACTACTTCACCATTCTGAATGCACTAAATTCCACCTTCGCCATGTATTCAACCTGAGCCTGAGGCTCCGGAGGGTTCCTGTACTGTGGAAGACGTCCTGCCTCGTCCCTGTGCCGAAGACGCCGCGCCCCAGCGGCCTCAATGACTGCAGACCAGTGGCATTGACCTCCCACATCCTGAAGACCCTGGAGAGATTTGTTCTGGAGCTGCTCCGGCCTATGGTCAGGCCACACTGAGATCCCCTCCAGTTCGCCTACCAGCCCCGACTAGGAGTTGAGGATGCCATCGTCTACCTGCTGAACCGTGTCTACGCCCACCTGGACAAGCCAGCAAGCACTGTGAGGGTCATGTTTTTTGACTTCTCCAGAGCGTTCAACACCATCTGCCCTGCTCTGCTGGGGGAGAAGCTGACAGCGATGCAGGTGGATGCTTCTCTGGTGTCATGGATTCTTGATTACCTGACTGGCAGGCCACAGTACGTGTGCTTGCAACACTGTGTGTCCGACAGAGTGATCAGCAACACTGGGGCTCCACAGGGGACTGTCTTGTCTCCCTTTCTCTTCACCATTTACACCTCGGACTTCAACTACTGCACAGAGTCTTGTCATCTTCAGAAGTTTTCGGATGACTCTGCTATAGTTGGATGCATCAACAAGGGAGATGAGGCTGAGTACAGGGCTACAGTAGGAAACTTTGTCACATGGTGTGAGCAGAATTATCTGCAGCTTAATGTGAAAAAGACTAAGGAGCTGGTGGTAGACCTGAGGAGAGCTAAGGTACCGATGACCCCTGTTTCCATCCAGGGGACATGGTGTGGACGTGGTGGAGGATTACAAGTACCTGGGAATACAAATTGACAATAAACTGGACTGGTCTAAGAACACTGAGGCTGTCTACAAGAAGGGTCTGAGCCGTCTCTATTTCCTGAGGAGACTGAGGTCCTTTAACATCTGCTGGACGATGCTGAGGATGTTCTATGAGTCTGTGGTGGCCAGTGCTATCATGTTTGCTGTTGTGTGCTGGGGCAGCAGGCTGAGGGTAGCAGACACCAACAGAATCAACAAACTCATTTGTAAGGCCAGTGATGTTGTGGGGTTGGAACTGGACTCTCTGACGGTGGTGTCTGAAAAGAGAATGCTGTCTAAGTTGCATGCCATCTTGGTCAATGTCTCCCATCCACTACATAATGTACTGGTTGGGCACAGGAGTACATTCAGCCAGAGACTCATTCCTCCCAGATGCAGCACAGAGCGTCATAGGAAGTCATTCCTGCCTGTGGCCATCAAACTTTACAACTCCTCCCTTGGAGGGCCAGACACCCTGAGCCAATAGGCTGGTCCTGGACTTACTTCATAATTTACTGGCATAATTTACATATTACTATTTACTATTTATGGTTCTATTACTATTTATTATTTATGGAGCAACTGTAACGAAAACCAATTTCCCCCGGGATTAATAAAGTATGACTATGACTATGACTTCAGCATTCTGAATGCACTAAACTTCACCTTCACCATTCTGAATGCACTAAATTCCATAAATTCAGGAATGGAATCAGCAATTCATGTTGAGCTGTGGTTTGTCAGTTGAAGGAATCCCCCACCATCTGTAAACTCACAACCCAACATATCCTTTACTGTCACTATGAAGCTGAAGAACTATCACAAGGTCAACTAGGATTGCAAAAGCATGCACCAAAAAGGAAATGGATATACTTGAAAATGAGGCTTCTTACTATTGAAGGTACACATTAGTGATGAATGGCATGATTTGAGCTCCACGCCATTAGTGCATAAGATTAGCCTCTGTCCACAAACAGATAGGGGAAAAAGATAAGGGGCCTATCAGTGCATAAAGGTGAGGCTGAATTGTTTTCAGCCACCTTCAGTCAGAAGTGTTGAAGAAATGATACATTTCAACATTATACCCATCAGCACAAATGGCAGCTCTGTCCAGACTGCAGCTTGATTCGCTCCGTATGTCACTGTATGTAGTAAAGATTGTGGACCCCAACAAAGTCTTATCTGTATTTCTTTAGACGTATGCACCACTATCCAATGGTTTCAGTGCAGTTACACAAATGGTATCAGCTTGGCCATCTGGAAAGTTGTCAAAAAGTAGTGTAAAATTTAGTTCAGCAAAATATCACCATTTCAGTGATAGAAGCTGTCAGGAGTAAAACTATCAAGCAGCAATGGAATTTCGCAAACTACCATGTGGTCTGGATTCAGGCACAACCACCTGACTCCTGACCTTATTACGATGCTGGAGTCATCCCCAGTGTAAAGGAAAATAGCTTACATTATTGGATGCCAACCCTTCAAGTCCCATGAAATTACATATAGATTTGGAGCAGTGTGCTAGGGCTAACCCTGTTTAGCTTTTCAAGGAAATTTAGGCAACTATGAAACAAACAATATCTCTTCGATTTATCCTCGGCATTGGAATTCTACTGCCCTTGACAACTATTTCTTCGACACCATTGGTTTATTTTTTTGAAATATTTATTTAGATGTTAAGACCCAATACATTTCCTTCCCTTTGGCAACGTGTAAGGGCAATGCAATCATTAGTAGAAAATACGGAGTGCAGTTACAACCCTGGTCCCAGAAGTAAATGGATACAACATATTTTGATGTATCCTAGTATTGACAGTGAAGTTAAGTGTGAAAGTAGTCAATAACCCAGAGTATTTCCAGGCTTTAGTGATATAAAATAATGCTGCTAGAAATAGAGACTTCAAGGAGCTATTTGGCAAAGTTAGCTGTTGATGCCATCCACTTGACCCAAAGAAAATTCTGAAGAAATTCGAAACGTGAAGCAAGTCATCATCAAGAATTAGTTTAATTCATAACCCCTTATTGGCATAGCAACAAACCTTACAAATGCTGGAGTTTGTTGGCAAAGCAGGTCAACTTAAAAACCTCCCTCAAGTGCTAATATTGTCAATCCACTTGTCTGAACCAGGGTCTACAGGAATGATAAATGAATCTCCGGGGCGCTGTGAGCAACAGCAGTAGTGCAAAAACAAACTGAGGCTTACTTAACTAGCTTCTATTATTAATTATGTGAACAAGGCCTGTTTTATTATGCTGGGCTGTGAGAACCTCCTGAGCTGTATTCAAACAGATGATCACCCAACAAAATCAGTTTACTTCTAATTAGCTGGCATTGAACTTTACTTCCAATTCAAGGAACCAGATGCCAGCATCTGCAAGGTGGCAGACAGAGCGGTTGCCTGGCAAGGCAAGAGCCCAATTTAACTGTTACAGATGAGCTCAGTGTCAGACACCAGGCTCTCAGAATCTTAACACAAACATAGGAACAACAAGTGAATCATGCAGGGCAGTGTGATTTTTTTCAGAATTAGAAAAGGCTTTCATTTGGTTGCAATTATACCAAAATGGAACATCTGCAATATCCAAGAATTGCTGACCTAAGCAAGTACCACCCACACACATTCTTTACATCTTATGCAAAAAAAAGGACCCCAGCAATACAGTACGACTGCACATTGGTTATACAGACAGAGAAAGTGGTTTCATGGCTGTTACTTCTTTCCAGGACAAGCAGTTCATGCATCTGTAACAAAGGAAAACCCTAATACTTCCAACATGTATTTTCTAAAAGGAGCTGGTGTAAGAGATTCATAGCTTGTCACCAAATATACAATGTTGATTATCACTAACGTCAAACTGTGCATTTGCTCAGTACTAATTATGGCAATTCCAATGCTTCTAGAATACACATACTGTTCAGGGTTCAGAGGAGGTTCACAAGAATGACCACATGAATGAAAGGGTTACTGTACGAGGCGCATTTGATGGTACCCACTGGAGTTTAGAAGACTGAGAGAGATCAAAGTTCAAAGTAAATTTATTATCAAAGTACATATATGTTTCCTTATGCAAACCTGATTAACTTCTCATTGAAACTTTTCGAATATTGAAAGTCCCAGGTGGAGTGAATGTGGAGAGTGTGTGTCCTATAGCGGGGGAGTCTAGGAACAGAGGGCACAGCCTCTGAGTAAAAGGTCATTCCTTTGGAAGCTATGTGGAGGCATTTCTTTAGCCAGACAGTGGTGAATCTGGAAGCCATTTCCACAGACAGCTGTGGAAACCAAGTTATTGGATATATTTAAAGCGGAAGTTTATAGGTCCTTGATTAGTCAGGGTGTCAAAGATGAGGAGGAGCAGGAAGGAGAGCGGGGTTGAGAGGGTGAATAAATCAGCAGTGGTGGAGCGGTGGAGCAGACTCCATGGACTGACTGGTTTTATTCTGCTCCAGTGTCTAAACTTCCTTCATCTGACTCCACCCCTCAGCTTTCCTATCAGCTTCCACAATCTCCACCGATCACCTCCCAGCTTCAATCTCCATTCTGCCTTTTCCCACTCTGCTCTTGGATCCAGCTATTGATTTCCAGCTACCGCCTCACCCTCCCCTGAACCTCTTTATATTGGCTTTCTACCTTTTACTCTCTCAATCATAAATCAGGGTCTTGGGCTGAAACATCACCTCCAGAGACGCTGCCTGGTTCCAGCGCCTGCAATCTCCTGTGTCCTCCAACATACAGTAGCGGCAAAACAACAAAGAGCCACCAGGCAAGCAATAAAGAAAAGGAAGGTATATTACAAAAGTAAACTAGCACAAATAATAAAAACAGGACGTAAAAACGCTTTGATTATATAAAGCAGAAAAGGGTGGCTAAGGTGATAAGTGGGAATTAATACTGGGTAATGCAACTATTGTGTGTCACTCTTTGTATTGACAGAAATACCTAACATACCAAAGAGAAATGTATTGATACAATGGGAGGTGACAACCCCAGTATAACCATTATCACTAAGGAGGAACACAAATAAAAAATGCTGCTGAACGCAGCAGGCCAGGCAGCATCTATAGGAAGAGGTACAGTGATGTTTCGGGCTGAGACCCTTCGTCAGGACTAACTGAAAGAAGAGATAGTAAGAGATTTGAAAAACCTTCTATCTTACTATCTCTTCTTTCAGTCAGTCCTGACAAAGGGTCTCGGCCCGAAACGTCGACTGTACTTCTTCCTATAGATGCTGCCTGGCCTGCTGTGTTCACCGGCATTTTTTATGTGCGTTGCTTGACATTCCAGCATCTGCAGATTTCCTCGTGTTTGCGTTTTTAAAATCACTACAGAAGGAATGCCGAGCAAACTAGTGGGCCTAAAGGTAAACACATTCCTGGTCCTGATGGAATGCATCCCAAAGTACTGAAAGAAATGGTGGAGGTTATATTAGAGGCATTAGTGATAATTTACAAGAATTTGCTGGATTCTGGGCAGGTCCCTGTGGAGTGGAAGACAGAGAATGTCACACCACTGTTCAAAAGAAGATGTAGGCAGAAGGCAGTAAGTATAAGGCCAGTTAATTTAACGCCTGCAGTCAGAACAATGCTTGAAGCTATCAGTAAGGAAGAAATAGTGAGACATCTCAATAAATTTACTTCAGTTATTTGAGGATATAGCAAACACAGTGGATAGGAAGGAATAGGTAGATATTGTATACTTGGATTTCCAGAAGGCATTCAATATGGTGCTTGCTTAAAGGAATTATCCATAAGATAAGAATGCATGGAGTTGAGGGTAATGTATTAGCATGGAGAGGTAGTCCATGTAGGTCCATTGTCTCTGCCTGCTCCTGCCCCACTGAACTCGTGTCCTCATACCTCAATTCCATTCTATCCCCTTTGGCTCAGTCACTTCCCACCTATACCCTCGACACTTCTCATGCTCCCGATCTCCTCACTGGCCTTCAATTCTCTGGCCCTGACTGACCCATCTTCACCATGTATGTCTATTCCCTGCACACTCCTATCCGCCATAAAGAAGGCCTTAAAGCTTTCTGCTTCTTTCTCAATAAAAGAACCAACGAGTTCCCCTCCACCAATACTCTCCTCCGTCTGGCAGAACTGATCCCCACCTCAACAACATTTTCTTCAGCTCCTCCCACTTTCTCCAGACTCAGGGTGTAGCTGTGGGCACTCACATGCGTCCCAGCTATGCCTATGTTTTTGTTGGCTATGTAAAACAGTCCTTCTCCTTTCTTCTTCCACCCCCCCCCAACACTCTGAACACTCTGACATCTTACCTCTTCTCACCTCCCTTTCACCTCCCCCTATGTTCCCTCTTCCTTCCCGTTCTCCTATGGTCCACTCTTCTCTCCTATCAGATACCTTTCTCTCTGGCCCTTTACCTTTCCCACCCACCTGGCTTCACCTATCACTTTCTAGCTATCTCCCCACCTTCCTCTCTCCCACCTTTTTATTCTGGCATCTTCCCCACACCCCTTCATTTCCAGTCCTGAAGAAGGGTTTTGACCAGAAACGACTGTTTATTCATTTCCATAGATGCTGCCTGACCTGCAGAGTTCCTCCAGCATTTTATGAGTGTTGCATGGATAGAGGACTGGCTAACCATTGGAAAGTAGAGAGTTGAGATGAATGTTTTGTTTTGTGGTTGGCAATCAGCAGTGAGTGGGGTGCTACTGGGGTCAGTGCTGGGCTCACATAACATACTTTAATGATTTGGAAG
Organism: Mobula birostris; assembly: GCF_030028105.1. NCBI lineage: Eukaryota > Metazoa > Chordata > Chondrichthyes > Myliobatiformes > Myliobatidae > Mobula > Mobula birostris. The sequence goes on along the minus strand of NC_092377.1, from coordinate 65,204,835 downwards.
AGCCCTGACCAAGTGTAGCAAAGCTAAGTTTGCTGACATCACTAAATTGTTGAAATCAAATAGTTCAGATGATGCAGAGAGTCTGCGGAGCGACATAGGTAGGTTAAGTGAATGGGCAAGAGTTTTGACAGATGGAGTACAATGTTGGTGAATGTGAGCTGCTATACTTTGGAAGGAAAAACAGAAGATCAGAGTTTTATTTAAATGCTGTTGTGCCGAGGGACTTGGGAGTGCTGGTGGAAGAATTACAGAAGGCAGGTACTGGTTTGCAGATGCAATAGGTTAGACCGTAAGACCATAAGACAAAGGAGCAGAAGTCGGCCATTCAGCCCATCGAGTCTGCTCCGCCATTTTATCATGAGCTGATCCATTCTCCCATTTAGTCCCACTCCCCCGTCTTCTCACCATAACCTTTGATGCCCTGGCTACTCAGATACCTATCAATCTCTGCCTTAAATACACCCAATGACTTGGCCTCCACTGCTGCCCGTGGCAACAAATTCCATAGATTTACCACCATCTGGCTAAAAAAATTTCTTCACATCTCTGTTCTGAAAGGGCGCCCTTCAATACTTAAGTCATGCCCTCTCGTACTAGACTCCCCCATCATGGGAAACAACTTTGCCACATCCACTCTGTCCATGCCTTTCAACATTCGAAATGTTTCTATGAGGTCCCTCCTCATTATTCTAAACTCCAAGGAATACAGTCCAAGAGCAGACAAACGTTCCTCATATGTTAACCCTCTCATTCCCAGAATCATTCCAGTGAATCTTCTCTGTACCGTCTCCAACATCAGTACATCCTTTCTTAAATAAGAAGACCAAAACTGCCCACAGTACTCCAAGTGAGGTCTTACCAGCGCCTTATAGAGCCTCAACTTCACTTCCCTGCTCCTATACTCTATTCCTCTTGAAACGAATGCCAACATTGCATTCGCCTTCTTCAAGGAGGCAAATAGAATATTGGCCTTCATTACTAGAGGGATTGAATTTAAGAGCAGGGTTGTTATGCTGATACTCTACAGGGTCCTGTTGAGGCTGCACTTGGAGCACTATGTGCAATTCTGGACTCCAAACTTGAGAAAAGATATACTGGCTTTGGACACAGTGCCAGTGAGGTTCACCAGTTTGATTCCAGAAATGAAGGGATTCTGGAAATTAGCCTATGAGGAAAGATAGAGTTGCCTGGCACTATAATCACAGGAATTCAGAAGAATGAGAGGCATGTTATGAAAACATATGGAATTATGAAAAGGATTAATAACATGGAGGCAGCAAAGTTATTTCTGCTGGAGGTGAGACTAGAACTAAGGGCCATAGCCTCAAGAGTTTGGAGAATAGATTGGAAATGAAGAGAAATTGTGTTTTCCGATGAGTAGTGTATCTGTGGAATTCTCTGCCTAAGGAAGCAATAGAGGCAACCTCATTAAACAAACTTAAGTCACAAAGAGATAGATTTTTGCATAGTAGGGGAATGAAGGATTATGGGACAGAAGGTAGGTAGGTGGAGCTGAGCCCACGGCCACATCAGCCATGATCTTATTGAATAGTTGTGCAAGCTCACTCGGCCGGAAGGCCTACCCCTGTGCCTATGTCTTACGTTCTTATGGCAAATTACCACTTTGGGAGGCCAAACCACCCATTGTGCCTTAAAGGCTTCTTATTACGTTAACTCAAACTCATCAGCTGATCGGAAATGACGGAAGGTGGTCAGTGGAGAAACTTATTAATGTGGAAAAGGAAGAGTTGTAAATAGAACAGGAGAGTTCTGTAACTGGATTCAAAAGAACCAGAAGCAGAGGTACAAGGGAGCTGGATGATCTTGGGTACAGTAGTGATCAGTTAGTACTCAAGGTTGTGGAGGGCAGAGAGAACTTCAAGATAGCTGATGGGAATGGAGGGAGGAGGGTGAACAGGCACATTTGGATGGCTGAGCTGGTCAGCTGGTTCTGGACTTACCATTGAACAGCAGAGTTCAGGGCTGCACTGCCGCTTCAACAGTTAAACATCGGCAGTACAGTCTGTAGACATTGCCCTGAGAGCTCCAAGCCATCATATTTAGCCGTGTGAGTTAGAGTGGGTTACTGGGCCACTTCAGAGATCAGTTAGGAGTCACTGCAAAACAAATATAGCTCACTTAGGGGAAGGATGGAGGACTTCCTTCCCTAAAGTATATCTCCGAGAAATATATACAGTTCCTTCATCACTTCTCATACACCCTACTCAGCATCAGAAAAACACAAAGCACTTCAAGTGCACAGCTCATCACCAACTTCTCAAGGGCAGTAATGATTGGGCAATGCTCACAGCACAAAATATATAAAGACATTGGTGAATCGGATTGTTTAATGCTAACTTGTAATTCCGTGGTCACTATTACCGATTAGCTGAGTTGAATTCCTGGCACGAGGAGATTTGACATTATGTTTGTAAACTATTTGTTTCGGCTTCTAGATTACCTGCCCAGGGACACAACTAACACACAGAAAATGCTGGAGGAGCTCAGCAGGCAGAAAAGAGTACAGCCAAAGGGTTTCAGCCCAAAATGTCGACTGTACTCTTTTTCATAGATGCTGCCTGGCCTGCTGAGTTCCTCCAGCATTTTGTGCTTGGGTTTCCAGCATCTGCAGATTTTCTCTTGTTTGTGCAGGGACAGAACTAGCTGATTTTTGTATGTTAATTTGAACTTCGTAGCTGTGGACTGGCTTTCATGAATTGCAGTTCTGAATATTATTTACTTACTTCTATTGTTTGCGCTATTTGTTAATTTGCTGCACATCGGGTGTTTAACGGACTTTTTTTTTAAACGTGGGTTCCACTGGGTTTCTTTATTTTGTGGCTGCCTGTATGAATCTCAAGGTTGTAAATAGCATACATACTTGGAAAATAAATGTACCTTGAACTTTGAACTTTAAATCATTGCCGCTTACTCCATTTCCCCCATGTTACCCTCAACTCCATGCAGCCTTATCTAATGGATAAGTCTTTTAAGCAGGCACCTTATTGAATACCTTCTGGAAATCTAAATATATAACATCTATCTGTTCCCTCCTATCCACTCTGTTTGTGATATCCTCAAAGAACTCCAGTAAATTTGTTGAGATGTGTCTCTATTTCTTCCTTAATGATAGCTTCAAGCATTTTCCTGACTCCAAACTAACTGGCCATATCCTTACCTCCTTTTACTTACATCTTTTTTTTTGAACAGTGGTGTGACATTCTCTGTCTTCCACTCCACAGGGACCTGCCCAGAATCTGGAAGACGTTTGTAAATTATCACTAATGCTTCTAACATAATTTCTGCCATTTTTTTTCAGTACTTTGGGATGCATTCCATCAGGACCAGGGATGTGTTTACCTTTAAGCCCACTAGTTTGCTTGGCATTCCCCCTGTAGTGATAAAGGTTGTACTGGGGTTGTCACCTCCCATTGTACCAATAACTTCTCTTTGGTATGTTACAAAGACTGACAGACAATAGTTGCTCAAAGTGTCGGTCATTTCTGTATTACCCAATATTAATTCCCATTTCTCATCTTCCAAAGAGCATATGATCACTTTAGCCATCCTTTTCTGCTTTACATAATCAAAGCCTTTTTATTAACCGTTTTTATTTTTTGTGCTAGTTTACTTTTGCAATATATCTTCCTTTTCTTTATTGCTTGCTTGGTGGCTCTTCTGTTGTTGTGCCATCACTGTATGTTGGGAGACACAGGGGATTGCAGGAGGTGGAATCAGGGTGTGACGTTTCAGGCCAAGACCCTGATTTATGATTGAGAGAGTAAAAGGTAGAAAGCCAATATAAAGAGGTTCAGGGGTGGGTGAGGCAGGAACTGGCAATCAGTAGCTGGATCCAAGTGAGGAGGGGCAGATAGAGCAGGGTGGGAAAAGGCAGAATAGAGATTGAAGCTGGGAGCTGATTGTTGGAGATCACAAATGCTGAAGTTTGTAGAAAAGTGCATTCACTAAAAGATATATAAATTTTAAATTAAAATTGTAGTGCAAAATGTAGTGCCAGTGATTCACTGCTGAACAGCAATTTAAACTCAAACATGCATTCCTCAAAGTTTTTCTTGGAAGCTGGGTCAACCTCAAGAACTTGATGGCAACTGGGATTTAAATGGAAGGCATTAGTTTACCAATAGAAAGTAAATTTTCGCTTAGACATTATTAAAATGTTGTTTGTAAATCTTTAATATTATTTACTGTCATAGAAAGAGGCCCTTTGGCCCATCTAATCTATACCATCAACCTACATCTGGACCAAAGCTTGTCATACCTCTCCCATTCAGGTACCTATCCAAATTTCCATTAAATGCTGAAATCGAAAATGTGGATGCATTTTAATTAATAACAAGAATTTTAATGATAGCATTTTAAGAAATGAATTTCACATGATTTAAAATGATACTCAACTTTAAGTTTTAAAGTAAAGTGGATTCAATTTAATTGGGACATATCGAGACCAGTACATTTTAGCCCAATTTAGCGGCTGCTCCAATTAGCCAAAGTTTCAATGAAATAGTTAAAAGGTATAAAAAAAGACAAACTACTGTCCTACTAAGGAACAAATTATGTATTTAAAAACAAATTAGAACACTATCAATTCTACTGCAGTACTATAAATCTGTGCATTAGTTTCCAATACTTATCGAAGGAAAAAATCATGTGCATTGTGTTCTTCCGACTGTAAGTGAACATAATCAGACACCTAGTACAGACAATTGACTGCCTATACATAATGATAAAAATTAAAAGTGTAAAAGGTAGAAAGCCAATATAAAGAGATTCAGTGCTTTAATTTTCACTGTAACGTTCAAGATAATTGATGCAACCTTCAAATTGTTCATAGTTTGTAACCTGAAGAAGTGAACTCATTTCATTTTCACTCCTGGCCAGTTCTGACATCTCCAAGCCTGAATGCTTGAAAGTGACGTGAACAAAACGTTTCTGAATTGTCTTACTGATTAGTAATCACCAACTAAGTCACTGCATTTTGAACAGAAACATACAAATGTGATGCTAGTTAAAAACTGTACGGTCTGAGCATAGTTAACTGTCCAACAGTCACATGATATGCACGTGACCTATGCTCATTAAAAACTTTGGCAACAGGCTCCTGCCCCAGTTAAGCGACATGGTATCCTGAATAAAAAAAGGGAATCCCAGCTGCTTTCTAGATTTTTAAAAAATTTAACCGTTGTCCCAAATAACTAGCTGCCTTGATCAACCAATGGCCCAATTAACCATAATCCACTGTTCTTTCATAGAAAATTCTTGGAATTAATTTATAATTCCAAGAATTTGTTATAAATATAATTTCTAATAAAGTTGAAGTGTTTTTAAGTTCCTTAAGTTTAAAAATATGCATAATTATACATTTCAGTTATTGGTTGAATGGTTTTCAATGTTTTTAGTGTCTCAAAAATATTGAGAGATTCTAAAAATATAAAGGCTGGCAATTCTGGGTATGTGACATTCAGCTGCTGGTCAACTGTCAATTCTCTTTCACAGTTTGTAGGCAGGGCTAGTTTCTCACTACCCATGTGATACACATTTAAACGTGATGGACTAGGGTCTTACTGTGGAGAATCTTCCCAAGGGTTACCTGCTGGAAAAGTAACCAAATGTTAACTTGCTTTTAAACCAAGGTCTGTGGAGAATTGACAATGCTCACCGCTGGTAGAAAACTTAAACCATCCACTTATGCTGCTGATCCCACTGTCTCAAACTGTCCTCACAATAGGCAATTTCAGTAATTTCCTCAATTTGTATTAACCCTATAAGAACTGAAAGAAAACCAAAATGCAATTAGATACACAGAAGGATATCTGCACAAGATTAACTAATATGCTGCTTTCAGTAGTGAATAGTGACAATAGTATTGTGCAACATTACTATACTGACCTCTGCTCACAGTCCTCACCACCATTCCCAACACGGACCACCACTCACAGTCCACACCACCATTCCCAACACCGACCACCACTCACAGTCCTCACCACCATTCCCAACACTGACCACCACTCACAGTCCTCACCACCATTCCCAACACTGACCACTACTCACAGTACTCACCACCATTCCCAACACAAACCACCACTCAGTCCTCACCACCATTCCCAACACTGACCAGTACTCACAGTCCTCACCACCATTCTCAACACTGACCACCACTCACAGTCCTCACCACCATTCCCAACACTGACCACTACTCAGACCTCACCACCATTCCCAACACTGACCACTACTCAGACCTCACCACCATTCCCAACACTGACCACTACTCACAGTCCTCACCACCATTCCCAACACTGACCACCACTCACAGAGCTCACCACCATTCCCAACAATGACCACTACTCACAGTACTCACCACCATTCCCAACACAAACCACCACTCAGTCCTCACCACCATTCCCAACACTGACCAGTACTCACAGTCCTCACCACCATTCCCAACACTGACCACTACTCACAGTCCTCACCACCATTCCCAACACTGACCACTACTCAGACCTCACCACCATTCCCAACACTGACCACCACTCACAGTCCTCACCACCATTCCCAACACTGACCACCAATCACAGTCCTCACCACCATTTCCGACACTGACCACTACTCACAGTCTTCACCACCATTCCCAACACTGAGCACTGCTCACAGTCCTCACCACCATTCCAGCACTGACCATTACTCAGCCTTAACCACCATTCCCAACACTGACCACCACTCACAGTCCTCACCACCATTCCCAACACTGACCACTACTCACAGTCCCAACCACCATTCCCGACACTGACCACTACTCAGTCCTCACCACCATTCCCGACACTGACCACCACTCACAGTCCTCACCACCAAACCCACTGACCACTACTCACAGTCATCACCACCATTCACAACACTGACCACCACTCACAGTTCTCACCACCATTCCCAGCACTGACGACAACTCACAGTCCTCACCGCCACTCACAACACTGACCACCACTCACAGTCCTCACCACCATTCCCAGCACTGACGACAACTCACAGTCCTCACCGCCATTCACAACACTGACCACCACTCACAGTCCTCACCACCATTCCCAACACTGACCACCACTCACAGTCCTCACCACCATCCCCAACACTGACCACTACTCACAGTCCTCACCACCATTCCCAACACTGATCACCACTCACAGTCCTCACCACCATTCCCAACACTGACCACCACAGTCCTCACCACCATTCCCAACACTGACCACCACTCACAGTCCTCACCACCATTCCCAACACTGACCAACAGTCACAGTCCTCACCACCATTCCCAACACTGAGCACTACTCTTTCCGCACCACCATTCCCAATACTGTCCAATACTCACAGTCCTCACCAGCATTCCCAACACTGACCACCACTCACAGACCTCACCACCATTCCCAACACTGACCACTACTGTGTCCTCACCACCATTCCCGATACTGTCCAGTACTCACAGTCCTCACCACCATTCCCAACACTGACCACCACTCACAGTCCTCACCACCATTCCCAACACTGACCACCACTCACAGTCCTCACCACCATTCCCAACACTGAGCACCACCCACTGTTCTCACCACCATTCCCAACACTGACCACAACTCTCAGTCCTCACTACCATTCCCAACACTAACCACCACTCACAGTCCTTACCACCATTCCCTATACTGACTAGTACTCACAGTCCTCACCACCATTCCCAACACTGACCACCACTCGCAGCCTCCATCCTCTGGTGCCTTCTGTAACTCTTGCCCTCTGTCGGCTTCCTTCCTTTGCTATGAATAGTTTACTTCAAATCCCAAGAAGAGGTGGCATGTAGAAGTCAAATTGATTAAAGCTGTGTGACAAAGCCATGAGCATAAATACTCAAGTAGTGAGTGCATTGTTAATGAGACAACTGCACTATTGGAGATGGCTTGATGTCCTGTAATTAAATCTTTTAAAATACTTCCAACTGGAGTTGCCAAAAGATGCCTGTCTCATCTGCTCCCTGTGGAAAGCATTCAAAATTCCCACTAGAATAATTTCGTTTACAGTCTCCAAGGCAATATTTAGCATTTATGTTTGGCCCAAAATCCACAAAAGAAACAAATAAATTCTATAAAGAAATTCTTCTTACCACACCCTTGGAGACAAATTTAAATTGGCATTTTCTCATCACTATGTACCCGATCTTTTCTTCTCATCACTTGATCTTCATTTCCCAAGGAAAGAGAGCATAAATCCGTTTTCAGCTCTTTCTGCATTCCGCTAATCACTATCATCTCCACCACTAATATCTAGAAGTGTTGGCCTGACAACCTAAAATGGAGTTCTTGAGTCATCTTGCTTTTCCTAACAGCTGCATCCCAATATCAGAGGGGAAATAATTAAGAGGTAGGTTGAGGAATTTGTGCATAACAACATCATGTCTCACAAAGATAGGATTAAAGCAACTGTGCTAAAACCAGACCCAACTGAATTGCCAAAAATAGCTGCAAGGCACAATATTAAAAAGTGAGCTAAGATTAAAAATGTATCCACTTTTACATCAGTTATCAATATGGAGTCATCAGCAGAGAACTTACCTAACATAAACTAATAGAGTCCGAACTAAACCTGCAGATGTTCACACAGCATGGTTCAATGTGCTGTAAAGTTTTTGTGAAGAAAGTAACTTTATCAGGCTTGCACTCTTCCCCTTTTTAACATTTGGGTGGTGCAATGTATTGAGACAGACAGTTTCAAATTTAATATATAGTGTAAAATAATTTGAAAAAAATGATCAGAATGTAAAAAGATCATTGAGAAAAGAAAGAATGAAAACTACGTACCAAGTCCTTCCAGTCACTGACCCTCTTGAAAGTTATATTGGTTAATGACACACTATCAAATTGTACAGGAAGCTTTAGCTCAAACTGGTCAGCACTGCAAATAACTTGAGCAGAAAGGAACATTCAACAACATATTTTCAGACATTGGCTAAAATGCTTTCCTGTAACTGTTAGATAAGTCCTCAACACCAGAAGTGGATCATTTTTATCTCTTAAAGCAGCCCAAACTTTAAAATACTATTTTGGATTAACATGTGTTGTCTTCTTTGGGCTATTCCTCTTTTCTAGTTTTAACAACCCTTGCAGCTAGATCCAATGTAGAGCTCAGGGCAAAATGGCAAACTTGCTGTGATTCAGTGCAGGAGGAAATTATGAAATCCATCCAGGGGGCACAATTTTGGATTTATGACCTGGTGTGAACAGCAAAATTTTTCAGCTACATAGACTTGGAGACAATGTCTCACCAAGTTCAAAAGGCACAGGATAGATATCTCCTGCAGAAGATGAAGTTCTCAAATGGCAGGGGTAGGCAACTGTGGCTGACAAGGGAAGTTAAGGACTGCATAAAAGCCAAGGAGAGAGCATATAAGGTAGCAAAAGTGAGTGGGAAATTGGATGATTGGGAAGCTTTTAAAATCCAACAAAAGGCAACTAAACAGCTATAAGGGAAAAGATGAAATATCAGGGCAAACTAGCCAATAATATAAAGCAGGATACCAAAAAAATTTTTCAGTTATATAAAGGGTAAAAGGGAGGTGAGAGTTGATATTGGACCACTGGAAAATGATACTGGTGAAGTAGTAATTGGGGACTAAGAAATGGCGGATGAACTTAATGGGTACTTTGCATCTGTCTTCACTGTGGAAGACACTAGTAGTGTGTCAGATGTCCGTGAGTGCCATTGCTATTCGAAAGGGAAAAAGTGCTAGGCAAGCTCAAAGATCTTAAGATGGATAAATCATCTGGACCAGATGGACTACATCCCAGAGACCTGAGAGGGGTTGCTGAAGAGATAACGGATGCATTGGTCATGTTCTTTCAAGAATCACTTGATTCTGGCATGGTCTCAGAGGACTGGAAGATTGCAAATGTTACTCCACTCTTTAAGAAGGGAGGAAGGCAAAAGCAAGGAAATTATAAGCCAATTAGCCTAATCTCAGTAGTTGGGAAAGTGTTGGAGTCTATTATTAAGGATGAGGTTTTGGGGTACTTGGAGACTAATGATAAAATAAATCAAAGTCAGCATGGTTCCTGTGAAGGTAAATCTTGCCTGACAAATCTGTTGCAGTTCTTCGACAATGGTGGACAAAGGAGAGGTAGTGGATGTCATTTACTTGGATTTTCAGAAGGCATTTGATAAGGTGCCACACATGAGACTGCTTAACATGATAAAATCCCATGGCGTTACAGGAAAGATACTGACACGGATAGAGGAATGGCTGACAAGAGGAGGCAGTGAGTAAGAATAAAGGGGGCCTTTTCTGTTTGACTGCCTGTGTTTAGTGGTATTCCTCAGGGGTCAGTATTGGGGCCGCTATTTTTCACATTGTTCGTCAATGATTTGGATAATGGAATTGATGGCCTTGTGGCAAAGTTTGTGGGTAATATGAAGGTAGGTGGACAGGTAGGTAGTGCTGAGGAAGCAATGCAATTGCAGCAAGACTTAGACAAGTTGGAAGAATAGGGAAAAAGGTGGCAGATGGAATACAGTGTTGGGAAATGTATGATACTGCATTTTGGTAAAAGGAACAATAGTGCGGACTATTATCTAAATGGGAAGAAGTTTCAAACATCAGAGGTGCAGAGGAACTTAGGAGTCCTCGTGCAAGACTCCCAGAGGGTTAATTTACAGGTTGAGTCTGTGGTAAAGGCGGCAAATTCAGTGTTGGCATTTATTTCAAGGGGAATAGAATATGAAAGCAAGGAGATAATGCTGAGCCTTTATAAGACACTAGACAGGCCACATTTGGAGTATTGTCAACAGTTTTGGGCCCCATATCTCAGAAACTATGTGGTGTCATTGGAGAGAGTCCAGGAGGTTCACAAGGATGATTCCGGGAATGAAGGGGTTAACATATGAGGAGCACTTGGCAGCTTTGGGCCTGTACTGACTGGAATTTAGAAGAATGTGTGGGGATCTCATTGAAACCTACTGAACATTGAAAGGACCAGAGAGGGTGGATGAGGAGAGGATGATTTCTATGGTAGGGGTATCCAGAACTAGAGGAACCAACCTCAAAATTGAGGAGCGACCTTTTAGAATAGAGGCAAGGAGGGATTTTCTTTAGTCAAAGAGTAGTGAATCTGTAGAATGCTCTGCCAGAGACTGTGGTGGAGGCCAAGTTTGTGGGTAAATTTAAGGACAAGGTTGATCGTTTCCTGATTGGTCAGAGCATCAAAAGATTTGGCAAGAATGCAGGTGTACAGGGTTGAGTGGAATCTGGGATCAGCCATGATGGAATGGTGGAGCAGACTCGATGGGCTGAATGGCCTAATTCTGCTCCTATGTCTTATGGTCTTGTAGCTAATGTCTGGGCTGAATATTTCATACATTTGAAGTCAATTATGAAACAGATTAATTAATTATAACTCAAAACAGAATTGCTTGTTCTAGAAGCAGCTGAGGCCAATCATGAAAATATTGGATTGAGGTAAATTATGTTGGAGATAATCAATATTTCCATTCTTTTTGGGTGCCACAGTCAGCTGAAGTGGATTTAATTACAGCAAGAAAGCTTTGCTTTCAACCAATTTTCTACTTGCCTGCAGTTGAAAGGAAACTGAAGCCTATTCTTTCCAGATTAGGGTGAATCTTCTCCTTGCCCTCAACAGATTAGCCAGTTTCCCTGACAGCACTGATAAAGAACCAATTCATATGTGTCACAATAATAGGCAAGTTAGTTTTAACTAATAATTTCATTAAATGTTTCTTTTCTTCTGCCTTTTTTTCTAGTCTTCAATGGCAAGATAATATCTTAGATTAGTCATTAAGTCACTCTGAGCAATATTGAGTTCTTTAGCAAGCCAAACCACCCAGATACATTAACTCAACAGAACTAACAAAATACACATTTGTGTTTAAATTGTAAAGAAAAGCATTGCATCAACATCTGTTCAAATTTATTATTTATTTTTTAATTGATGAAATAAAATGTGAAAACTTAATGTCATTTCCTCAAATTGGTATGAAAAGTTGAAAAACTAAACCTAACATTTCCATAAACTATTGTATTCACTACACCACTCCTGGCTTCTTACCAGCAGGTTCTTTTAAAATCTACTTGAAGGATAATTGTCTGTTTGCTTTAGCTGCATATAGGACTGAATTACCACATTTATTTTCTTCAGCTCTCCATCAGCCCCAGAAATAGACAGAACCGACAGCACCAGTGGACCTGTCCAGTCTTATCCATTACTGAGCCAGCCACTGTACCTGTATCTACTTATTTATTGAAAGCTTCCTCATTCATGTCACCATGGAGATATGTTCACACTGCATGCAAAGCAACAGGTTTGAGATGAAAGCAGCCTTATGAGCTGTTAAATATTGCGCCTCATTAATGAAAGCAGCTGCAGCGTTAGATATCTTATTGAGCCAATTTACTTTTGTCACAGTATTGGATCCAAATATCTTGAGCACCTATGCATCTTTAGTGATAATTATGCACATGCCCACAGAATCTATAAGATGGCTCTAAGCAGACTTCTAGGCCTGTTGCTGATGGTGATCTATAGAGCTTTGACCAGCAGCCAATCTGGACACCAGAAGTTTGTAGAGGAGGGGACTTCAGTCAGGTCCACTGTCCCAGGATAAAAGGCAGTAGCTGATTGCAGCAGCAAGAAAAGCATTGACTGGCAACCAACTGGCATTTGGGATTGATTAGTAACAGCAAATTAAAGAAAGGTAGGAGCAAGCAAATGGTGATCTTAAGGTTTTCGCTCTTCAAGGCTTCCATGAAGAGAGACTTCACTCAGAAAGGGAAGAAAAGCTCAAGTCTTTATCTTCTCTTCTTTATATCTGCTCAGCTCGGACAGGAGAGATGCCAGGCAGGATGGTGAAATGCTCCTCTTGCAGGATGTGGGAAGGCAGGGAGACCTCCATTGTCCCTGACGACTACAACTGCGAGAAGTGCATCCAACTGCAGTTTCTAACAAATTGCAATAAAGAGTTGGAGTTGGAGCTGGAACTGGATGAACTCTGAATCATTTGGGAGGCTGATGGGGTGATAGGTAGGACAAATAGAGAGGTAGTTACACCCAAGGTGCGGACACGGGAAACTGGGTGACAGTCAGGAGGGGGAAAGGGGTTAAGGAGACAGTGCAGTGTACCCCTCTGGCCATTCCCCTCAATAATAGGTATATCAGTTTGGAAACTGTTGTGGGGATGACCTAACAGAAGAAAGTCATAGTGGTTGGATCTCTGGCACTGAGCCTGCCTCTGATTCAGGAGGGAAGGAGGAGAAAAGGCATGCTGTGGTGATAGGGGATTTGTTAGGTAGGGGAATGGTCAGGACGTTCTGTGGGTGAGAAAGAGATTCCTGGAGAGAGTGTTGCCTCTGGAATGCCAGAGTCCGGGATATCTCGGATCGAGTCCTCAACATTCTTAAGTGGGAGGGTGAATAGCCAGAAGTCGTCATCCATGTAGGTACCAATGACATGGGTAGGACAAGTGACAAGGTTCTGCATTGGGAGTTTGGGGAATTGGGTGCTAAGTTAAAGGACAGGACCTCCAGGGTTGTGTTCTCAGGATTGCTGACCATACCACATACTAGTGTGGCTAGCACTAGGAAGATTATACAGTTTAATATGTGGCTAGGGAGTTGTAGTAGGGCAGGCATAAGATTTTTGGATCATTTGGCTCTCTTCCAGGGAAGGTGGGACCTATACAGAAGGGTTGTTTTGCACCTGAACTGGAGGGGGACTAATATCCTAGTGGGAAGATTTGTTAATTCTGCACAGTGGGATTTAAATTAGAGTTGCAGGGGGATGGGAACCAGAGTGCCAGAACAGTTAGTGGAGAGGTTGTGGAGGCAGATGTTGGTAAGACCTCAGACAAAGTTAGGAATCAAAAGGTTGAGCATGGTGCAACTAGTGTCCTAAGCTGCCTATATTTCAATGTAAGAAGTATCATAGGAAAGCTGGATAATAGCGCCGAAGATCAGGTAGCTGGTTTACAAACTGAGGCAATGTACAGCAATGAGAGGCTGTTGAAAGGGCAAAATTGCAGTCAATATGATGAGTTCTAATGTAAAAAGTGGACAAATTTGAAAAGGGTGAATACAGGACTGAAGGTGTTGTATTTGAATGCACACAGTATACAGAATAAAGTAGATGAACTTGCAGCACAGTTACAGATTGGCAGGTATGATGTTGTAGGCATCAGTGAATCATGGCTGAAAGATTATATCTAGGAGCTTAATATCCAAGGATACACACCGTATTGAGAAGATAGGCAGGAAGGCAGACTGCGTAGCGTGGCTCTGTTGGTAAAAAAATGAAATCCAATCAATGGAGAGAGGTGATATAGGGCTGGAGGGTGTTGAATCATTATGGATGGAGCTGAGGAACTGCAAGGGTAAAAAGACCCTGATGTGAGTTGTATACAGACTCCTGAACAGTAGTAAGGATGTGGTCAACAAATTACAATGGGAGATTTTAAAAAATGCTTGGCAAAAGGGCAATGTTACAATTGTCATGGGAGTCTCCAATATGCAGGTAGATTGGGAAAATCAGATAGCTGCTGAATTATAGGAGGAGAAATTTCCAAAGTGCCTACAAGATGGCTTTTTAGATCAGCTCACGGTCGAGCCAACTAGGGAATCAGCTGTACTGGGCTGGGTGTTGTGCAATGAACCAGAATTGATTGGAGAGTTTAAGATTTAAAAAAAACCCTCCGGGCAAGTTGCCATAATATGATTAAATTCCCCCTGAAATTTGAGGAGGAGGAGCTAAAATCAGATGTATCAGTATTACAGTGGAGTAAAAGGAATTACAGGGGCATAAGAGAGGAGTTGGCCAGAATTCATTGGAAAATAACACTGGCAGGGATGACTGGCTGGAAATTCTGGAAGCAATGCAGAAGGCACGGGATATATAGTCATAGTCATACTTTATTGATCCCGGGGAAAATTGGTTTTCGTTACTGTTGCTCCATAAATAATACATAGTAATAGAACCATAAATA
Organism: Mobula birostris; assembly: GCF_030028105.1. NCBI lineage: Eukaryota > Metazoa > Chordata > Chondrichthyes > Myliobatiformes > Myliobatidae > Mobula > Mobula birostris. The sequence continues at coordinate 65,189,802 of NC_092377.1, read as the reverse complement.
GTTAAATAGTAATATGTAAATTATGCCAGTAGTTTATGAAATAAGTCCAGGACCAGCCTATTGGCTCAGGATGTCTGACCCTCCAAGGGAGGAGTTGTAAAGTTTGATGGCCACAGGCAGGAATGACTTCCTATGACTCTCTGTGCTGCATCTCGGTGGAAGAGATACATCTCAAAGAGGAAGAAGTATTCTAAAGGAAAGACAATGCAACCGTGGCTAACAAGAGAAGTCTTAGCCACCATTAAAGCTATAATAGAGCAAAAATTAGTGGGAAGTTAGAGGACTGGGAAGCTTTTAGAAACCAAAAGGCGACAACTAAAAAGTCATTAGGAATGTAAAGATGGAAAATGAAAGTAAACCAGCCAATAATATAAAAGAGGATACTAAAAGTTTCTTTAGATACATAAAGTGTAAAAGAGATGTGAGAGTGAATATCAGAACACAAACAAGAAAAAAATCTGCAGATGCTGGAAATCCAAGCAACACACACAAAATGCTGGAGGAACTCAACAGGCCAGGCAGAATCGAAAGAAAAAAGCACAGTCAACACTTTGGGCCAAAATGTCGACTGTGCTTTTTACCATAGATGCTGCCTGGCCTGCTGAGTTCCTTCAGCAGTTTAAGTTGATGTTGGACGACTAGAAAACAATGCTGGATGATGGAATTGATGGCTTTGCTGCAAAGTTTGAAGACAATATGAAGACAGGTGGAAGGGCAGGTAATTTTGAGAAGGTAGAGAGGCTACAGAAGGACAGGCAAATCAGTAGAATGGGCAAACAAATGGCAGATGGAATAAAGTGTCGGGAAGTGTATGGTCATGCAGTTTGGTAGAAGAAATGAAAGGGGTGACTATTTTCTAAGCAGAGAGAAGATGCAAAAAACTGAGGTGCAAAGGGACTTGGGAGTCCTTGTACAGGATTCCCTAAAGATTAATTTGCAGGTTGAGTCTATGGTGAAGGCGGCAAATGCAATGTTAGCATTCATTTCAAGAGGACTAGAATATAAAAACAAGGGTGTAATGTTGAGAATTTATAAAGCACTGGTGAGGCCTCACTTGGATTATTGTGAGCTTGTTTGTGCTCCTTATCTTGGAGAGGATGTGCTGAGACTGGAGAGAGTTCAAAGGAGGTTCATGAAAATGATTCCAGGATTGAATGGTTTGTCATTTGAAGAGTGTTTGATGGCTCAGGGCCTGTATTTACAAGAATTCAGAAGAATGAGGGGTGACATCATTGAAACCTATCGAATGGTGAAAGGCCTTGATAGAGTGGATGTGGAGAGAATGTTTCCCATGGTGGGAGAGTCTAAAACTAGAGTACACAGCCTCAGAACAGAGGGGTGTTCTTTTAGAATGAAGATGAGGAGGAATTTCTTTAGTCAGAGATTAGTGAACCTGTGGAATTCTTTGCCACAGACAGCTGTGGAGGCCAAGTCTTTATGCATATTTAAGGCAGAGGTTGATAGATTCTTGATTGGTCAGGGCATGAAGGGATATGGGGAAAAGGCAGGAGATTGGGGCTGAGGAGAATTGGATCAGCCATGATGAAATGGCAGAGCAGACTTGATGGGGAAAATGGTCTAATTCTGCTCTTTTGTCTTATGTTCTTAAGATCTGGACCTTACTCCACCAGTAAATGCTGCAAATCTTCAACAGAAATCAATACCATTTAAATTCCTGGTAATGTATAAAAACCACAGAGTCAGCACTGACACACAATATCAAAGCTTCTTTGGTAGCCTATAGAACTTGTCCAACACTTTGTTTAATATAACAGCTTTTCATAGGATTGTTAAGCTTTCTTGTGTTCTGTCTCGGGTGCATTTTGTGGACCCAAGCCAATTTGCTAAGTAATCAACATTACTTAACGGGCATTTACACAAATATTGTGAATGAAAATTATAACAGATAGCACAACATCTGAAGTTTTTTCCAAACATCCCCAACAACAATAAGGACACTTGCTCAGCAGTAATGCAGATAATGGTTTGCCTAGATCTTTGCTGTAACCTCACGGGACCCCTGAATGGACTTAGGCAGGTCTGACTTGGTATCTTAGTCCATTACATACCAGTGATATTTTTCAAGTAGCATTTTCTATTTTCACAGCTGAGCAAAGGTGCTTACTGGACTTTGTAGGATTTTCCTGGAATGAAGAGCTTTGTTCAAAAGAAACATTGAAAAGATAAAAATCTAGACCAAGCAATCTGAAAACCCAGGATTTAGTCTGACCCACTTGTCTGATTTAATGGAAATTAGGGGATGTAAAGAATATGTTCATCACTCAAGTTTGGACAATGGGAACAGGGACAATGAAAATTGATCCAGGCCAATTGGCTTACAACCATAGAAAACCTACAGCATAATACAGGCCCTTCGGCCCACAATGCTGTGCCAAACATGTACCTACTTTAGAAATTACCTAGGGTTATCCACAGCCCTCTGTTTTTCTAAGCTCCATGTACCTGTCCAGGAGTCTTTTAAAAGACCCTATCGCATCTGCCTCCACCACTGTCGCTGGCAGCCCATTCTACACACTCACCACTCTCTGCATCAAAAACTTACCTTCTGACATCTCCTCTGTACCTGCTTCCAAGCACCTTAAAAATTGGCCTTCTCGTGTTAACCATTTCAACCCTGGGAAAAAGCCTCTGACTATCCACACGATCAACGCCTGTCATTGTCTTGTACACCTCTATCAGGTCATCTCTCATCCTCCGTTACTTCAAGGAGAAAAGACCAAGTTCACTCAACCTATTCTCATAAGGCATGTTCTCCAATACAGGCAACATCCTTGTAAATCTCCTCTGCACCCTTTCTATGGTTTCCACATCCTTCCTGTAGTGAGGTGACCAGAACTGAGCACAGTACTCCAAATGGGGTCTGACCAGAGTCCTAAATAGTTGCAATATTACCTCTTGGCTCCTAAACTCAATCCCATGATTGAAGGCCAATATACTGTATGCCTCCTTAACCACAGAGTCAACCTGCGCAGCAGCTTTAAGTGTCCTATGGACTCTATCCCCAAGATTCCACTGATCCTCCACACTGCCAGGAGCCTTACCATTAATGCTATATTCTGCCATCGTATTTGACCTACCAAATGAACCACCTCGCACTTATCTGGGTTGAATGCCATCTGCCACTTCTCAGCCCAGTTTTCCATTCTATCAATGTCCCACTGTAACCTCTGACAGCCCTCCACACTATCCACAATACCCCCAACCTTGTGTCATCAGCAAATTTACTAACCCATCCCTCCACTTCCTCATCCAGGTCATTTATAAAAATCATGAAGAGAAGGGGTCCCAGAACAGATCCCTGAAGCACACCACTGGTCACTGACCTCCATGCAGAATATGACCTGTCCCCTTTCTGTGGGCAAGACAATTCTGGATCCACAAAGCAATGTCCCCTTGGATCCCATGCCTCCTTACTTTCTCAATAAGCCTTGCATGGGGTACCTTATCAAATGCCTTGCTGAAATCTATATACACTACATCTACTGCTCTACCTTTATCAATGTGTTTAGTCACATCCTCAAAAAATTCAATCAGGCTCGTATGGCACAACCTGCCTTTGACAAAGCCATGCTGACTATTCCTAATCATATTATGCCTCTCCAGATGGTCATAAATCCTGCCTCTCAGGATCTTCTCCATCAACTTACCAACCACTGAAGTTAAATTCACTGGTCTATAATTTCCTGGGCTATCACTACTTCCTTTCTTGAATAAGGGGACAACATCTGCAACCTCCAGTCCTCCAGAACCTCTCCTGTCCCCATTGATGATGCAAAGATCATTGTCAGAGGCTCAGCAATCTCCTCCCTCACCTCCCACAGTAGCCTGGGGTACATCTCGCCCGGTCCCGGTGACTTATCCAACTTGATGCTTTCCAAAAGCTCCAGCACATCCTCTTTCTTAATGTCTATATGCTCAAGCTTTTTAGCCCAATGTAAGTCATCCCTACAATTGCCAAGATCCTTTTCCGTAGTGAGTACTGAACCTCTGCTATCTCCTCCGGTTCCATACACACTTTTCCACTGTCATACTTGATTGGTCCTATTCTTTCATGTCTAATCCTTTTGTTCTTCATATACTTGTAGAATGCCTTGAGGTTATCTTTAATCCTGCTTGCCAAGGCCTTCTCATGGCCCCTTCTGGCTCTCCTAATTTCATTCTTTAGCTCCTTCCTGCTAGCCTTATAATCTTCCTGATCTCATTCATTACCTAGTTTTTTGAACCCTTTGTAAGCTTTTCTTTTCTTCTTGACTAGATTTTCAACAGCCTTTGTACACCACAGTTCCTATGCCCTACCATCCTTTCCCTGTCTCATTGGAATGTACCTATGCAGAACACCACGCAAATGTCCCCTGAATATTTGGAACATTTCTGCTGTACGTTTCCCTGAGAACATCTGTTCCCAATTTATGCTTCCAAGATCCTGCCTGATAGCTTCATATTTCCCCATACTCCAATTAAATGTTTTCCCAATCTGTCTGTTCCTACCCCTTTCCAATGCTATCGTAAAGGAGATAGAATTGTGATCACTATCTCCAAAATGCTCTTCTACTGAGAGACCTGACACCTGACCAGGTTCATTTCCCAATACCAGATCAAGAACAGCCTCTCCTCTTGCAGGCTTATATACATATCGTGTCAGGAATCCTTCCTGAACACACTCAACAAACTCCACCCCATCTAAACCCCTCACTCTAGGGAGATGCCAATCAATATTTGGGAAATGAAAATGTTCCACCACGACAACCCTGTAATTATTACACCGTTCCAGAATTTGTCTCCATATCTGCTCCTCAATGTCCCTGTTACTATTGGGTGGTCTATAAGAAACACCCAGTAGAGTTTTTGACCCCTTCCTATTTCTAACTTCCACACACAGAGACTCAGTAGACAATCTTTCCGTGACTTCCTCCTTTTCTGCAGCCGTGACACTATCTCTGATCAACAGTGCCATGCCCCCACCTCTTTTGCCTCCCTCCCTGTCCTTTCTGAAACATATAAAGCCTGGCACTTGAAGTAACCATTCCTGCCCCTGAGCCATCCAAATCTCTGTAGTGGCCACAACTTCATAGCTCCAAGTACTGATCCACGCTCTAAGCTCATCCGCTTTGTTCATGATACTCCTTGCATTAAAATAGACACATCTCAAACCATCAGACTGAGCACGTCCCTTCTCTATCACCTGCCTATCCTTCTTCTCGTACTGCCTGCAAGCTTTTTCCATTTGTGAGCCAGCCGCCCCTTCCTCTGTCTCTTCATTTCGGTTCCCACCAGGCAGCAATCCTAGTTTAAACTCTCCCCAATAGCCTTAGCAAACCTCCCCACCAGGATATTGGTCCCCTTCAGATTCAAGTGCAACCCGTACTTTTTGTACAAGTCACATCTGCCCCAAAAGTGGTCCCAATGATCCAGAAATCTGAATCCTTGGCCCCTGCTCCAATCCCTCAGCCACACATTTATCCTCCACCTCTTCTATACTCATTGTCATGTGGCACAGGCAGTAATCCCGAGATTACTGCCTTTTGAGGTCCTGCTTCTCAACTTCCTTCCTAACTCCTTGTAGTCTTTTTTCAGGACCTCCCCCATTTTCCTACCTATGTTGTTGGTACCAATATGTACCAAGACCTCTGGCTGTTCACCTTCCCACTTCAGGATATTGTGGACGCATTCAGAAACATCCCGGACTCTGGCACCTGAAAGGCAAGCTACCATCTGTGTTTTTTTCCTGCTTCCACAGAATGCCTGACTGACCCTCTAACTATAGAGTTCCCTATCACTGCTGCCATCCTCTTCGTTTCCCTACCCTTCTGAGCCACAGGGCCAGGACTACTTATTGTTAAGGGGGACAGTCACAGGGATACTCTCTGGTATCGGCCTCTTGCCTGACCCTCTCTAACTGTTACCCACTTATCTGTCTCCAGAGGCCCCGGTCTGACTACTTTCCTATAGCTCCCCTCTATCACCTCCTCACTTTCCCTCATGGCTTCTCCATCGTTTATCAAGGTTATGACTTCCCCAACTGCCCAACCTTGTACTAACCAGATGTCATGCTAGAACAAAATAATGTTGAACATTGTGAAAACATGCTCCAAGTTTTGCAATTCAAATAACTTTGGAATTATATACCATGGGTGGCAAATCCCTGGCATAGTTTATTCAGAAGATTACATTCATACTAAAATTCAATCTTAGTTCATGCAAGAGACATGACATGTGGTTCCGGAACCATTCAAGAGGGAGTGGGTAGAAGGGAAATGTTGTTATAATTGGTGATAGTATAGCCAGGGATATAGACACAATTCTCTGTCACAAGCATTGAGTTGTGAAGACTGTGTTATCTGTCTGGTGTCTGGAATCTATGCGGGTATCAATGACATAGAACAATGAAAGAAACTCTTCGGAGGGAATTTCAACATCTGGGGACTACATTAGAAAGCAGAACCAGAAGGATAATACCTCTAGATTGCTACCTGGGCCATGTATAAACTGGCAGGTGGTCAGTAAGTTCAAAGGGTTAAAGACATGGCTCAAAGACTGGTGTGGGAGAAGTGGGTTTGAATTTGTGGGATCTTGGCACCAGTCTTAGGGAAGGAGGGAACTGTTCCAATGGGATGGGCTCCACCTAAACCAGAGCTTGAGTGAATTGCATAACCCGGCCTCTAGATAGAGCTTTAAACCAAATAGCAGGGGATGGGGGAGTGGGTTCAGCAGATTGGAAAATGTATGGATAACATAAAAGGGAAGGAGAGTGCTGGAAAGGTTACTAAAGTCTCCAGAATAAAAAGTAAGAGAGAATGTCTGGAAAGACAATTTTGAAAAGAGGAATCAGAATCAGGTTTATTATCACCAGCATGTGATGTGAAATTTGCTAACTTGGTGAACACTTGGTGGAAATGGCGAACACTGGAAGAAAGGTGCTATATTTGAATGCACAAAGGACACAAAACACGCGGAGAGCTTAGAGCACAGTTAGATATTTACAGGTAAATGTTATGGGCATCACAGAGTCATAGCTGAAAGATCAGAACTGGGGTCTAAACATACAAGGATATGCATCCTATCGAAAAGACAGGCAGAGAGGGAGGGATAGCTCTGTTGGTAAATAAATTTGAAATCAAATCCTTAGCAAGAAGTTACATAGGATTAAAAGCATAAATTGGTTGTAGGTAGAGTCAAGAAACTGTCAGGGTAAAATGACCCTATTGGGAGTTATATACAGGCCTCAGGCAGTAGCTAGGATACCAAAAATTCAAAAATGTCAGAGGACAGAAGTGAAGGTAGTTACTATTACTAAGGAGGAGATACTTGGGAAGTTGAAAGGTCTGAATATGGCTGAATCACCTGGACCAGATGTATTTTACCTCAGGGTTCTGAAGGAGGTAGCTGAAGAGATTGTCGAAGCATTACTAGTGATTATTGAGGGTCAGGAACGGTTCCAGAGGACTTGAAAAAATGGCAAATGTCACTCCACTGTCTAGGAGAGGGAGGCAAAAGATAAGAAATTATAAGTCTTTGACAGAAGACACCAGCAGTGTGCCAGATGTTGAAGGGTGTGAGGGAAGAGAAGTGAGTGCAGTTACTATTACAAGGGAGAAGGTGCTCAAAAAGTTGAAAGACCCAAGGAAAGATAAGTCACCTGGACCAGATGAACTGCACCCTAGGGTTCTGAAAGAGGTAGCAGTAGAGATTGTGGAGGCATTAGCAATGATCTTTCAAAAATCATTGGACTCCGGCACGGTGCCAGAGGATAGAAAAATTGCAAATGTCACTCCACTCTTTAAGAAATGAGGAAGGCAGCAGAAAGGACCAGTTAGACTACACCAGTTAGTCTAATCTCTGTGGATGGGAAGATGTAGGAGTCAATTGTCAATGATGAGATTATGGAGTACTTGGTGACACAGGACAAGATTGTACAAAGTCAACAGGGTTTCCTTAAGGGAAAATCTTGCCTGACGAACCTATTGGAATTCTCTGAGGAGATTACAAGTAATATGGATAAAGGGGAAGCAGTGAATGTTGTATATTTGGACTTTCAGAAAGCCTTTGACAAGGTGCCACACATGAGGTTGCTTACCAAGTTAAGAGCCCATGGTATTACAGGAAAGTTACTAACATAGTTAGACCATTGGCTGATTGGTAGGAGGCAGTGAGTGGGAATAAAAGGATCCTTTTCTGGTTGGCTGCCAGTGACTAGTAGTGTTCCGCAGGGGTTGGTGTTGGGGCCACTTCTTTTTATACTGTATATAAATGATTTAGATGATGGAATATATGGCTTTGTCATCAAGTTTGCAGATGATATGAAGATTGGTGGAGGGGCAGGTAGTGTTGAGGAAACAGGTAGGTTGCAGAAAGACAGATTAGGAGAATGGGCAAAAGAGTGGCAAATGAAATATGATGTTAGAAAATGCATGGTCATGCACTTTGGTAGTAGAATTTAGAACTAAGAACACCCCTTTAGAACAGAGATGAGGAAGAATTTCTTTAGCTGGAGAATGGTTAATTCGTGGGATTTATTGCCACAAGTAGCTGTGGAGGCCAGGTCATTGGGTATATTTAAACTGGAGTGTGATAGGTTCTTGATTAGTAAGGGCATCAATGTTTATATGGAGAAAGTAAAAGAATGGTGTTGAATGTGAAAACTGAATCAGTCATGATTGAATGGCAGGACTGACTCAATGGACTAATTGGACAGATTCTGCTCCTGTGTTAATAGTCTCTCTAGTCTGAAGAGATGTGAACAGATGTCTCCGGTCTCTCCAGTCTGAGGAAATGTGAACAAATGCCTCTGTGGGCAGTCCTGCCTTACCGTCATCTGTGAGGCATTTTCTGTGATGTGCAAGGCTCATGGACTAGGAAAGGGTTTAGTAAGTGGGGTTAGAAAGGGATAGGATTCAATGATCAGGGTTCATGGGAGAGAGGTGGAGAAAGATCTCGGGGGGGGGTAATGGGTTATTGCACACGAAGAGGAAGTGGACTAGTGCATGAAGGATTATGCTAAGCAGCTGGACATGGCTACTGCAGCTCCCCACATTGATTGTGACTGCCAGACCAACTGACGTGACAGTCATTTTGAAACATATTGAAATATTATTGACCCCCTCCTCCGGTGTTAAGCAACTAAAAATTAGCATTTGACAAAACTCGCTGTTCGTTTTGAATTTTGTATTTATTAATCTCTTCCCCCACAAATTCTGTGAGAGCAAATTTTTGAATAGTGATTTGTCAAGTCTGCAAGAGTGAATTCCTATTCCCCAAACAGCCATAATGCAGGAATCATCTGTATTTTGAGCCAGTCTATATTGCAGTCTTCAAGCTTAGAGCTGATGGAACAGAGAGGAAGGGGAAGTAGTCTTATATGTGGCTTTCCCTGGCACATAGGCACTCCTCAGAGAAAAGCACCCGCAAAGGAGGGGAAGGTCAGAATGTTTGTCAGCAGAGTATAGGAATCAAGATGGGAGATGGAGCAGGTTCTTCGGACACTCATGTCTCCTTACAATAAATCTGCTTGCTGTGACATTAAGAGTACAGCTTATGAGGAGAGTGATCAGAATGCCAATAAAGTAGGAGGAGTCCAAGCTGGGCGTGGGGCAATGGAAAAAGAAGAACAAGCAGATTTGAAATGTTAAAGTAACAATAGAGATTTGTTGCTTGGGGAAATGTGCAGTGTCCGGTTTCACCACAACTGCATGTGCGGGGTATGCATAACCAGCTAGAGCAAAGATCAAAGGGATCTCAGAGCAACTGAAGAGGATCTTGGAAAGAGACAATGAACATCTAGTATCCATGGCTAAGGAAATCAAAGTATCTCGAATTAAGATGCAAACTAAATGTAAAATGAACAATACAGTGCATCACAGGTGGCAACCTGGGACTTCAATCCAAGCATTACAATAGTTAGCTTGCTAGTGAAGAAGACTCGTGCAAAATCTGTGTGGGAAGAAGAGGATCTATCTTATAAAAACACTCCAGCTATAATGGAAAAAGAGGGAACTGTGACATTGGATAGGCTCCAGCTAAACTACCGTGGGACCAGTGCCTTAAGCGGAAGAATAAAAAGATCTATTTATAGGTCTTCAAAGTTTTAAGATAGTGGAAACATCAGAAATAGATGACAAAAGATTGAACCAATGCAAGGAACATGTACAACACAAGCTGTAAAATAATTATAAAATACAAATATGAAAGGCAGAGTGGGATATTTAATTAATAGCAATCATCATGCTATAAGACTGAAGAAAAAGATCAAAGAGGTCACAAATATCAAAGTTAGAAACCGGAATAAAGCGACATTAAAGTATTTGAATTGAAACAGAATTATGGAAATGACAGTGATCATAGAACAATGAGATACTTAAAGAGTAGACCAATAAAATACAGAAAAAATATTCTGTATACTGTACTACTGAACAGCAAGAAGCAGCCAATTAAAGAAAACCAAGTGTATGGACAGCAAAGAGATATACAGAAATATCAGGAAAAATAAAAGAGAGAAAATAGAAAGTTTGGAAACAACCTTTTATGCCCACCATCAAGTCAGATGTGAGCAAGTCCCACCTACCAGCTCTTATCAATACCTTCTGGATCCATGTCCTGAGCACTAAAAAATGGAAGCTTCAGAACTAACTTTATAACCTTGTGATGGATAGTTTAAGAATTAGAAATAAGTGAGAATTTCTAGGTGCTAGACCACAATTCTCCAAAAAAAACATGAGAAAGAGAGCATTAAGTTAAACCTGCTCAAGATGAAATGAAATATTAATTACATAGGGGAGCATCTGATAAAGAGAGGCAATAACTCAATCACAGGGATCACCGAGATACTGAAATGACAAATTTAAAGTCAAGCTTGAAGGTAGAATGGGGTGCTCTTCAGAGCTGTCCTCCAGCTTACATTTGTTGGGTCCAGCATTTAGGTAAAGATTTAAAAAAAATAGTTGACTGAAAGCAAAAGACGATTAAGAAAGTAAGATCATTGTTCTATACTTCACAAGAGAAACTATCACATCAGAAAATGCAGCAGAAACATATATTCACCTAAAATAGATACTCTTTTTGCTCTGTCCTCAAGACCATTCCAGTGATAAAAATTGGGAGAAAAGAATGGATGATGTCCCTTTCTGTTTGTCCAGATATTTTAATTGGAAATAATTAAAACTTCCAAGAACAGAGTTTGACGTATCTTGAGTAGTGCTGCATAAACCCTCTCAAAGAAATAAACAAATTATCACACTTCAATACAGTATTTACCTCCTCTCCAGTGCACGGGATGCCACCTGCCTCTGGTTCAGAGCAAGCCTGGCTAGATGCATTAACAAAATCAGCAGGCAATTTACAGTAAAAACTTCAATATCCCAGACTCACTAATCATTGAAGATGACTAAGTACTGAGTAGCAACAATGTTAAACTAGGTACTGTTACTATCTATGGCGTGGCTCTCCTCCTGGTGGTTGAAATGCTCAGTACATATTAACTTTGACATCTGCCTTAACAGAGTTATATCTGACAATGAGAAATATTGGACTACATGTGGAACTGACATAATCTTTTCTACTAAGTTTACTTCTAGTTTGTTATTTCTGATTTATAAATGTCAAATTATTATCACTCTTTGATAAATCCCCAATCAACTGACATTGCACCTGCCATTTACACTGCTGCTTCTGTCGGTGTTATTCCAATAAAAAGGCTGAATCAAATATTTTCATCAGCAATAGAATACCAAAGATCTTAAGATGGACACCAATTGTCAAAAAATTGGTCCTATAAGGATTTTGTTGTGTACGAGTTGTTAAAAATTCATTTCTCACTTTATTTATTCTGCAGTGACATTAAAATAACTGATCACAGACTTAAAAAGTCAACTCTGCATCTTAATTCAACTACTTTATGCAAGTGTGGAATAATACTTTGAATGTTGAAAGGCCTATACAGAGTAGATGTGGAAAGGAGGTTTCCCATGGTGGGGGAGTCTAGGACAAGAGGGCACAGCCCTCAGATTAGAGGGGCATCCATTTAAAGCAGAGATGCAAAGAAATTTCTTTAGCTAGAGGGTGGTGAATTTGTGGAATGTATTACCACAGGCAGCTGTGGAGGCCAGGTCATTTAGGTGTATTTAAGGCAGGGCTTGATAGGTTCTTGATTAGACATGGCATCAAAGGTTATAGGGAGAAGGCTGGGGAGAGGGGCTGAGGAGGGGGAAAAAAGGATCAGCCGTGATTAAATGGTGGAGCAGACTCGATGGGCCAAATGGCCTAATTATGCCTCTATGTATTATGGTTTTATGATGCTGCTAAACAAGATTGGATCCCATGATATTGCAGGAAAAGTATCAGCAGGAATGCCCAGATCCCTAACAATGAATAAAAATATCCGATTGATGATGAAGGACCATTGTGGGCTTTCCTCCATCCTAGAAAACAACTATTCATCTTATCTGTCAGTTTACCATCTCAATGCCAATTTTCCCCTTAATAAGGCCCACATCCCATTGTTCCTAATGAGTGGCTGGGAAACAAGACAGAGGTGCTATCAGGGACTGAAGCTTGAGCATGGCTAGGATCAGTTGGCCGGGAGTTGGGGGAAATGTCAGGGGATTGCAACAAACAGGAAAAATGTGTGAAGCAAGGAGGAGGGCAGAGGTAGGGGTGAATGTGTGTGCATGTTGCATGAATGTGGGTGGCACAATCTTCCTTTTTTTAAAGAAACAGGTTTCAATTACAATTGTCACTCTGCAAAATTACATCATTAAGTAACAGTAAGCAGTGTTAATTTAGTAGCTAATGTGGCTGTCATTGCCCCAAACCAGTTTCATATCTGCATATGTGCTTTCTCTTTAATGGGTTTTGGTAAGTTTCTATGTGATATTTTATTAAAAGTTATATCAATATGTACGAACACTATTCATTCTTTAACCACTATACAGCGAGATGTAAACAGACTAGCAGGTGAAAATCATTAATTGTAGTGAAGGAGAATGAAATTAATATTCTGTGTCATGAAATGTCCCTCCTCATTTCTCTATGCCTAATACAGCTAATAAGATTTATTTTGCTAGAGAGGTGTTTAGGGCAGAGTACACATCTATCATAAAACATTTCAGCAGGTAAACTGATGAGCAGGTTCCAGGCAAACAGAGTAGCACAGCTAGATCTGACCAGAGGAAGGCAGTTTTGATGCTAGTGATTTGGACTAGGTTGAGCCGATTTGCTCGGGTCTTTCATTGAATTAGGCTGAAGAGACATTTTAATGTGACACTGTTAAAGAATTTCTAAAGCTGTAAATTTGCTATGTATGAACTAAAGGGAATGAATGTGAATACATATCAGTCCAAAGGGTGTAATTTTCAGGTCCACCTCAGTCAAATCTGCTGATTCATTTAGTGTCCAGACTGAGAATTCGAAGTCTGTTTGATGTATTGGACTTCACATTCAAGAGAGCTTGTAAACAGATACCCACATCTCAATGTGGGAGGAATTCAGGCGAATTGGCTGCTATAAGTTGCCCCAATAGAATGGGGCAGGGGGGTGGGATGTAGGGAAGATAGGTTACAGGGAAGAATAGTGGGGAATAGATGATACTAATTTGGTATGCACTTGATGGGCTGAATATCCTCCTACTTCAAAAGGAAATATGGACAGGGCTCCATTGGAATGTGGAGGCTGTTTGGTCACTCTGAAAATTCGGTGAAGGATGTCACAATAAGTATGGGCAATGTGTTGCCTTCCGATGCAAAACAGTCACAGCAGGACTGGAAGCCTCGGAGGGAGTCTGGGAAGTGACTTCATGATTTCAAAAGGAACAGCTGGGAAGAGGAAATACCCAGTGTCTCTGGAAGTTCAGAGTAGGAGCCACACGGTGGGATGGAGAGCAAGGGAGAGTTCAAAGATGGAGAGCCTTCCGAAATCGTTGTGAATCAGTTCACTGTTCCAGGAAAGCAGCAATATGAAGGTTAATTGCAACTACTGATATAGCTGCAGCTAGGTGTTATGTGAGCAGCTGATGTTCAGAATGTGGAGTACACCAATATTTAGAATATGTTGAATCAACAATTGCTGAAGAGGGTGTGTGACCAGATGGGTTTGAGTCCTCTCTGGAGAAATGATCCACTGGACGCACTTGTGCCTGAAGTGACTAATTCAGAAATTTTAGAAAGTTCTTTGTATTTAAAAGCTTTGAGAAAATGAAAAATGAAGAGGGTATATAACTAGGGACATATATGTTTCTCTATAACTCATCAATTGTTTTATTTTATTGACGCATTCTAATAGTTCTTGGTTTGTATAGGGTTACTTATATTTTAAATGGGAAAGCAGTATAAATATGTATTGAAGAATTGAGTGCAGCATGTGACATAACTTTTACTGCATTGTTGTATCAGAGTCTCATGTTTGGTGAGGGTTTACTGCTTTCACTACAGTGTTCTACCACTTGTTTGCTTCAATAAGTGGCAATACCAAAGCACCATGAAACACTAGCAAATAACAGGATGCCCATCTGGAGAAAAGGCTGTGGAAGAAGCAGTTTTATATAAAATAAAATATTCCGGTGGTTCTGAGGCTGGACCACTAATAGCTTAAGAAAATGCTTACCTTTATTAAGTGATATAGAGCCGAGCAAAAATAATGAAGCCTAAATTAATTGTCATTGTCAACTTGTTTGCTTGATTATTGACAATCAGAGTGGGAAATGGCACAGAAGCTGTGATTTTCTTGGCATAAAGAGGCTAACAACAGCATGGATTTTGTTACACAGGCATCAGTGGATAAAATGCCAGTGCTCAAGGGAAGCTTTACTTATTCTGAGATTATTAGCAGCTGAATCCAGGAGAAACACCTTTAGCTCCAAGAGTTGATGGACAATCTTAAAACCATGACAATCATTCCTCATAGCCTCCATGTTGAATCGTGTACCAACAGATACAATGAATAATTTCATTGGGAGTCTGTCAAATTGCACTTCACTAGCAAATATTCCAAGTGAAAGTTGGCAAACAGAAAATAAGTTTGGTACAATTAGAAATTATAAAAGGCAACTTTAATCTTACTAAAATTTCAGCGATAAGTTAGGATGGTTATAAATCCTGTGAAGAGAAAAGGGAAGTACTTCTTGCAATACAACAGGAAGTTTGAATAATGTGTGGTTTCATTGCCACATGATGTGTGCACCTGCTACATCAGTTATGTCTCAATTGACTCATGTAACACTCAGCTCACTCTCTACAGTCCTGGATTCCTCTTACTGTGGGACATGCTGAAAAGCCACTTGCAAGCTCAGTGGATAAGGCCTTTACCTCAGATCACTCAGTGGTATTAAATTTTTGCTTTTAAAATATGATTTTTTTCCCAAAGGAACAATGTATTTTACATGCAACTGAGTTGCACTATAAAAAATAAAGGGGCCCATCTAGGTCAGTAAGTACAAAGGTGTTTGATTAAAGCCAGAGTCCAAATTTGGACGCAAGCAAAATTTCAGAGGCTGAGGAAGAGACTACTAACTTTACGATGCAGGGAGAAAATGGCTCCCACCTGCACTCATTGTCTAGGCCAGGGGTTCACAATCTTTTCTGTGTCATGGCTCCTACCATTAACTAAGGTGTCTGTGGACCCCAGGTTGGGAACCCATGGTGCAGGCCGTTTAAGTTATTAATATTTATGCAAGTAGCCATGGAAGGGCTATGCAATTACTGCTTTTCAATTTGCCCAGTCAGTGCAAGCACTTTAAAGTTTTTTGACTCAATATCTAAAGCATTATCTCAACCTATCTGAGAATTGTCCATTTCTGGTCAAAGTCAACAATTAGTGATATTGGCTCAGTTATAGAGTTATATAGTCAGAACACTGCAGCAGAGAATCAGACCTTTTGGCTTATCTAGTCCTTGCTGAACCATTAATCTGCTTAGTCCCATTGATCTGCACCTGCACCATAGCTTCCATACCCCTCCCAGCCATGTACCTATTCAAATTTATCTTAACTGTTGAAATTGAATCTGCATGCACACCCTTCGCTGGCAGCTCATTCCACACTCTCACCACCCTCTGAGTGAAGAGGTTTCCCCTCATGGTCCCCTTCAACATTTCACCTTTCACTATTAACCCATGACCTCTAGTTGTAGCCTCACCTAAACTCAGTGGAAAAAGCCTGCTTGCACTTACCCCATCTATACCCCTCAATTTTATATATGTGTATCAAATTTCTGAATCAATCTTCTACATTCTAGGCGAAAAAAAGTCCTAAACTATTCAACCTTTCCCTATAACTCAGGTCGTCAAGTCCCAGCAGCAATATCCTTATAAATTTTCTCTGCACTCTTTCAAACTTACTTATACAGTATCTTCCCTGTAGGTAGGTGACAAAAACTGAACACAATACTCCAAGTTAGATCTCACCAATATCTCATACAATTTCAACATAACATCCCAACTCCTATACTCAATACATCAATTTATAAAAGCCAATGTGCCAAATGCTTCCTTTATGAAGCTATCTACCTGTGACACAACTTTCAAGGAATCCCTCTGTTCTGCCACATTCCTCTGTGCCCTACTATTCACCATGTTAAGGACTACCCTGGCTTGTCCTCCCAAAGTGCAAAACCTCATTCGTCTCCATTTTTCAGTCCATTTCACCACCTGGTCCAGCTCCTGCTGCCTCCAGTCAGAGAGGCAACTATCTACAACCACACTCTGGCTGCTCACTTGAAGGCAATGTCTAATTCAATTTACTACCTCCTCTTGAATGCCAAGTGTGACGGGGTCCTGAATTACCATAGAGAGAGACAGATATGTATGATATGAGAGAGAAAAATGAGAATGATGTGGTTAACTGGATCAGCAGATTTGCAGATGAAACCAAGACTGGGGGTATAGTGGATAGCGAGGATAACTGTTATGGCTTGCAGAGAGAACTGGATCATTTGGAAAAATGGGCTGAAAAACAGTAGGTGGAATTTAATGCAGACAAGAGTGAGGTTTTGCACTTCAGTAGTACCAACCAGGGCAGGGCTTACACAGTGAATGGTGGGGCACTGAGGAGTGCGGTAGAACAAAGGGATCTGGGAATACAGGTCTATCATTTATTGAAAGTGGTGTCACAGGTAGATAAGGACTTAAAGAAAACTTTTGGTACATTGGCCTCCATAAATCAATGTATTGAGTACAGAGGATGGGATGTTATTTGAAGTTGTATAAGACATTGGTGAAGCCTAATTTGGAATATTTCCTGTCACCTACTGACAGGAAAGCTGTAAATAAGGTTGAAAAGGTACAGAGAAAATTTACAAGGATGTTGTCAGGTCTGGAGGACCTAAGGACAGATTGAATAGGTTAGGACCTTATTACTTAGAAAGTAGAAGATTGAGAGGATATTTGACAGAGGTGTACAAAATTTTGAAGCGTATAGATGGGGTAAATGCAAGCAGGTTTTTTCCAGTGAGGTTGGGTGGTACTGCAACCAGAGGTCATGGGTTAAGGGTGAAAAGTGAGAAGATTAAGTGGAACATGAGAGGAAACCTTTTTACTCAGAGGATCGTGAGAGTGTGGACCAAGCTGCCAGCACAAATGGTGCATGCAAGCTCTGTTTCAACGTTTAAGCGAAGTGTGGATAAGTACATGTATGGAGGGATAAGGTCCCGGTGCAGGTCGATGAGTGTAGGCAGATTAAATGGTTTTGGCATGGTCTAGATGGGCCAAAGAGCCTGTTTCTGTGCTGTACTTCTCTATGACTCTAAGTGAATAAAAATGTTTCAATGTCCCATTTTTGAATTGACTCACATTTGCCACTTCCCTCCCACCTTGTAGATAGCGCAGGATTGCATTTTTTTTTGATAATTTCTCCTGAAACTCTGCCTTAGTTTGTCAATGTTTTCACTTAGGAGGGGTGACAAAGTAACCATAGCTGGATCTTGGCGGTGTTAAAGGGAGAAAGTGTACAGCAGGACGAGGGCCTGTCTTAATGTGACTGAGCTTTGCACTGGGGGCTGGTGGCTGAGTAGCCAGAATGGATTTGGATCCCACCTGCTAGATTAATCTGATGATAGTGGTGGGGATACAGGGAGAAGCTAATCCTACTGCTCTGGATTTGGAAGTAACCTCAGGGGATGGGGACAGAGAAGTACGTACTGACTCCTCTAATGGGTTAAATTAGTATTGCAATAGAAACCCATGATCTTTCCATGCTTGGTATTTAAATATGAAGAGGATTCCTTCAGCAAAATTACATGCCTTGGCCATAAACAAAATAACTTTGTTCAAATTCTTAGATATTTACAGAGTCCTTTTATCCTTTATGTATGACAAATCTCCCCACCCATCAGGTCCTGTGCCATCACAGTGGAGTTAATATGTTTACTCTCAGTGAAGTAAACATCTTGTTTGTGCCTTGAAGAAAGCTCCTAGTTCTTCCTCAACAGCCAAGTAATTATAATAATTCAGTTTTTGGAGTGGATGGTATTTGTGGATTGCTCTTTGGCATGATGATGTTTGCTAGTAGGGACTAAAATAGCCATTGGAACTAAGCATGTATTACACCTCTGACTGAATAAAACAAGAGAACGTTTGAGACTCTCATCAGTTCAGGCAGCACCTGTGGAAGGAGAAACAGAGTTCATGCTTCAGGTCCGAGACACTTCGCCAGGACTGGGAGAGAGATAAGGTTATAAAGATTTATAAAGATTAGCTTTATTTGTCACATGTACATCGAAACATACTGTGAAATATATCATTTGCAAAGGTGGTTGCAAAGAAGGTAGCAGGAGGGATGGAAAAGACAGAGAGATTATCTGTGGTAGCGTTTGATCAGAAAATACTATTTTCCAGAATATTGCTGGTGCGTGGCCAAGTGGTTAAGGCATTGGTCTAGTGATCTGAAGGTCGCCAGTTTGAGCCTCAGCTGAGGCAGAGTGTTGTGTCCTTGAGCAAGGCACTTAACCACACATTGCTCTGCGATGACACCGGTACCAAGCTGTATCAGCCCTCGTGCCCTTCCCTTGGACAACATCGGTGGCATGGAGAGGGGAGACTTGCAGCATGGACAACTGCCGGTCTTCCATACAACCTTGCCCTGGCCTGCACCCTGGAAAGCTTCCAAGGCGCAAATCCATGGTCTCATGAAACTAACGGATGCCTATTGTCCAGAAAGCTCTTTGGAAGTCAAGAATGAGGCGCAAAAAGAAAGAGTTTGGAGCCAAGGACAGGAGGCCCAGAGGCCTGTTCTGGGGTTGGAAGCCTGTCCGTGTGTATGAATGTGGGCTGGGGGTGGGGGGGGGCGGTGAGAAAGGGGTTTGGTTTGCTGTTGTTGTTTTCTTCTGTTGTACTGTTGCAGCTATGTTGTTCTGTGAACATTGTGGGTAAGCTATGTAGGCATCAGAATATGTGGCAACACATGCAGGCTGCTCCCAGCACATCCTAGGTTGAGTTGGGTGAAAATGCAAATGACACATTTCACTGTATGTTTTAATGTACATTTGTTAAATAAATCAAAATCTGAAATTGTGTGATTACAATTGCTAGATGTTTATTAAAAAGAAATAACAGTAGAGCACAGCAGCAGGTAACTAACTCTAAATGTAACCAACTCATGGTCACCCTTTATGCTAAAAACTAGATCAAACAAGGACAGTTTTGATTTGATTGACATCTCAGGCTTACAGACAAAGCAAGTACAAAAATACAGAACAAGCTATACTACAAATGATTGAAAATCCCCTGAACATTTACAGGCCAACAGAAGATTCTACAAACATATAAGCAAGCATAAAGACATTTATTCTACGGTTATGAGGGGTATAGAAAGCGTAAATGTGAGCAGGCTTTTAACATTGAGGTTGGACGAGACAAGAACCAGAGGTCATAGGTCATCCGTGAAAGCTGAAACATTTAGAGGGAACATGAGAGGGAACTCCTTCACTCAGAGGGTGGTGAGAATGTGGAACGAGCTGCCAGCAGAGGTAGTGGTGCAGGTTCAATTTCAACATTTAAGAGAAATATTGGTAAGTATATGAATGGGAGGTGCATGCAGGGCTGTAGTCCAGATTCGGGTTGATGGGACGAGGCTGAATAGAGTTCAGCACAGATGAGATGGGCTGAAAGGCCTGTTTGTATGCTATAGGACTCTATGACAATAAAAATAAGAATTTAGACCCTAATCCAACAGTTGGGTGAGAGCAGATCCCCACATTTAGGCAATAACTGCAGTTGTTTGTTTCTAACAGCAGGGCTCTGGGACAGGCCCAGTAGGTCAGGCTGAACAAATGGAAAGAGGAGAATTTGTCCTCTGGGCGATCAGAGTGGTAACTTATCCATGGAGCCAACAGAGATGGGGGAAGATCTTAAATGGATTTTTAGCATCTATATTTACTCAGGAGATGGACACAGAGTCCAAAGATGTGAGCCAATGCAGCACTGAGGTCATGGACCCTATACAGATTATAGAGGAGGAGGTGTTTGTTGTCTTGAGGCAAATTAGGGTGGATAAATCCCCAGGGCCTGCCAATGTGCTTTCTAGGACCCTGCAGGAGGCAAATACAGAAATTGCCAAGGCCCTGGCAAAGATATTTAAATCTTCCTTCGACACAGGTGCAGTGTAGAAGGATTGAAGGATAGTTCAAGTCGTTCTGTTGTTTAAGAAAGGTTCTGGTAATAAAACAGGAAATTATAGGATGGTTAGCCTCACATCAGCAATGGGAAAGTTATTGGAAAGTATTCTAAGTGACTGGATATATAAGTATATCATTATCCAGATCACTGATATAGGTGACAAACAACAATGGACCCAGCACTGATCCCTGTGGCACTCCACTAGTCCCGGGTTTCCAGTCAGAGAGGAAACCATCTACTACCACTCTCTGGCTTCTCCCACAAAGCCAATGTCCAATACAATTTAGTAGCTCATCGTGAATGTCAAACGACTGAACCTTCTTGACCAACCTCCCATGCTGGACCTTGTCAAATACCTTGCTAAAGTCCATGTAGACAATATCTACTGCTTTGCCTTCATGAACTTTCCTGGTAACTTCCTTGAAAAACTCTGGAAGACTGGTTAGACATGACCTATCATGCATTAAGCCATGCTGACTATCCTTAATCAGTCCATCTCTATCCAAATACTAATATATCCAGCCCCTTAGAATACCTTCGAATAACTTTCCCACAACGGATGTCAGACTCACCGGCCAATGTTTTCCTGGTTTCTGTTTAGAGCCTTTCTTAAACAGTGGAACAACATTGGCTATCCTCCAGTTCTCTGGTACCTCTCCTGTCACTAAGGATGATTTAAATTTCTCTGCTAGGGCACCAGCACTTTCTGTACTCGCCTCCTGTCAGGTCTGAGGGAACAGCTTATCAGGCCCTGGGGATTTATCCACCTGATTTGCCTCAGGACAGCAAACAGCTCCTCCTCTGTAATCTGTACAGGGTCCATGAAATTGATGCTGCTTTGCCTCACTTCTGTTGACTCTGTGTCATCTCCTGAGTAAACACAAATGCAAAAAAATCATTTAAGATCTCCCCAAATGTTTTGGCTCCACACACGGTTTACCATTCTGATCTTCCAGAGGAAGTATTTTGTCCCTTGCAATCCTTTTGCTCCTAACCTTGTCTGATAGAGCAACTGCATGTCTTCTTTTAGCCCTCCTGATTTCTTTCTTAAGCGTTCTCTTGCAGTTCTTATACTCCATAAACACCTCATTTGTTCTGAAAAGCTATATGAACCTCCTTCTTATTCTTACTCAGAGCCTCAATATCTCTTGAGAACCAAGGTTCTTCTCCAAGGTTTCTTGCTGTTTCATCGCTATATTTCCATTTTCTACTCTTCAGTCTACTCGGAAACCCATTGATTGTACAAGATAAATGACTTTTGGTCAAACCTGTTCATGCTAGCATTTTAGATTCAACACAAGCCATTTACAATTACTATTATATTGGCCAAATTTGCAAAAGGGATACAGTACTTTTGGGCTACAACTTTGTTGCTCACTTGACTGTTTGAAACCATTGTTACAGTCAGTCACTCTGGAATTCTTCTCTGCAACTACTTTCTTAATTGCCAGTCTTAATTGTCTCCAATTGCCTCTGAACTGGGGCAGTGTCTGAAGACAGGGGTGGGGAGGGGAGGAGGTAGTCTGCAGTCACCTAATAAACCAATTAGATAGGGACAGCAGATTTCATTCCCTGAGGGCATGCTAAAATTAGTAAGGTTTGTACAATAATTCAGTAGTTTCATGGTTACTATTAACAAGACTTGCTGGTAATTACAGATTTAAATTACTTATATTTAAAGTTCAGCTGTAATGATGGGATTCAAACTAAGTCTCTGGATCAAGTCACGGACCCTGGCTGCTGGTCAGTAATGTAGCCACTGTTACGGCCGCTGAAATTCATTCAGAAGGGGGTGCCTTTGACATATTACAAATATAAGCTCACGGTTTCTGAGCATGTCCACCCTCCTCTTCTTCCCAGGGCAGCTGCTGTTGACAATAATAGTTTATTGTATTCCTCTACAAATGGCATGGGTATTCGATGATGCTTTTTGCAGCACTCAGCAACTTCCATCCTTTTGTACAGGGCTGTGGAAATCATTCAGGGCAAGCTGAAGAGTACAAACTCTACGTGACTCCCTTGTCCACTCATCCCTCCCCACTGATCTCCCTCCTGCCACTTACCCCTGCATGAGTGACAAGTGCTATACCTGCCCCCTACACCTCCTCCTTCACCAACAATAGTCCTTCCAGGTGAGGCAACATATTTCCTGCTAGTCTATCGGAGTCGTCTACTGCATCCAGAGCTCCCAGAGTGGCCGGTGGGACCTGACATAGATAAGAGGACTGCCTAATCAAGTACCTTCATACCATGTGTCACAAAAGGTGGGATTTACCAGTGTCTTCCCATGAAGATAGTGAGAAGCTGGCAGAATCATTCACCATAGGACAACCAGCATCCAATCTATTCTGACAATTTATTTTCATGTTAAGAGTAGATGGCTTGATTCATTCTTATCAGAAAAGGTCACTATAATGTAGCAAATGTTACCGACCATTTGTCAGCCCACAAACAAATGTTATTCTGCTCTTGCTATAGGCAGGTATGGGCTGCTTCATTTACTGAGACATTGTGAATAGAATTGAATTTCATGCAATATGTGATCATCCCCACTTCTAACATCATGATGGAAGGAAGGTTGATGAAGCAGCTGATGGACATTGCCCAGAAGAACTCTATACTAATGCCTTGAAGCTGGGATTATTGCCCTCTAACAACCACAACCATCTTCCTTCTGTGAAGTATGACTCCAACTACTGGAGTATTTTCCTCTTAACTCCCATTATATTTAATTTGACCAAGACCACCATGAGTTCAAATGTTATCAAATTATATCAAGGGTGCTCTCACCTCATATTTGGAATTTAGTTTTCTGGTCCATGTTTGGATCAAGGCCTTGATTCCGAACTGGTGACCAACTGTTGTAGGACAATGGTACAGTACTGCCTTTAACATAGCAAGGTGCTTGAAGGGTTTTGCAAGACCAGTGAGGTAACAGATTAATCAAGGCTTTTTTACTTTATCTAAGTTTTGTTCCAGAGGAATCCATGTCAGCAAGCAGAGAGATGGTTTACATTCAAGACTTGATGCATAATTGGATAAAGAAAGCCAGAGTTCTGGATGAAGCTAAATTTTGGGATGGAGGCCATTGTGGTACAATTGTGTTTGGAACTAACTAGGCTTGAGGAAGGATTTAAGTAGTGATGGAACAGTTCACAATTTAAAATAAATATTTATTAATTATAAAGCTATTTCCTAAATAACAGTACATTTTTGCCAACTACTTTTAAAGCAAGAGTAATGCGCAATTTTCAAATTTCTTCAAGTTATGTAGGAAAATTGCTTTTCACTTCAGATATTTCCCTTCTGATATATTCTCTCTATATCAGGGTAAAGAGAAGTCTTTCAATTTAATAGAACTATAATTAAGTCTTCTCGTATGCAAACCAATTTATTTCTATTTTTTTTTTAATTGGATGAGAAAAAGATCAAATTCCTGGCCAAGTCCACCCTGTGATAAACATCAAACCATCACAGAATGAAATGCTCCATGTTTTAACAGTATGCTCAATGCATGTGTTCCAGATTCACCCACAACCATTCTTCTATTCAAATTGCTCTGTGCATGGTTTTGCCATCTACTCTGATCACAATACTTACATTTCACATTCCAACATTACCACCAAAGTCACTCATCAAATACACATTTTAAAAAATTCCAAAATTGTATTTGCAGTAAACAGATATTTCATCCTTTGCAGGGTCTCAGTCACTGGAATGAACAAATGTTAAAATGGTAGATATTTCTGCTGTATCCTAGGTAACACAAGTTGCAAAGTTCCAATACCAGGTGATACTCTGAATGATGATATACGCAAGCTTTTGCTTACTTTGCAATTGAACTTTAAGACCATTAAAGGGATCCACCTTTGCAAAATAATTCATTCTATTTTTCATACCGATCTTTACAATGCTAGTCTCACTTGCCTTAATAAAAGCAATAGCATAGGATTTGTTAAAGTACGTGTGTTATCTTGCACACTTGTCACACTCCAGTGTGCACACATTGACATAGTTGTTAACCAACTTGAACTATTTAAGTCCTATTTAAGTTCTCCCCTCCTTCCCTTTCCTCCATGGCCCACTGTCCTCACTATTAGATTCCTTCCTCTTCAGCCCCTTACCTCTTCTACCTATCACCTCTCAACTTATGTCAACACCCCTTCCCCACCCGCCTTCCTCTCATTTGGTCTTACCAATCATTTGCCAGCTTGTATTCCTTCCCCTCTCTCAGCTTCTTATTCTGCGTTCTGACTCCTTCCTTTCCAGGCCTGATGAAGGGTTGTGGCTCAAAACATCAACTGTTTATTCCCTTCCAAAGATGCAACCTGACTTGCCGAGTTTCTCCAGCATTATGGGTGCATTGCACAAGGTTGCCAGCATCTGCAGAACCTCGTGTTAACTATTTTAATTACCTCTCTGCATGCTCATTCCAATTCATACAGTCCTCCAAGTAACAATTAAGACTCTGCAGACAAGATGAGCATACATTTGGAAAGCTATAGTGCATTGAAGAATTTTGATGAGATTGGAGATGGAACATCTGCTCATGAGGACAGAGGTGTAAAGGGGAATCATTCAAAGAGTGAAGCAAAAAAGTCGGTATTGGAGAAAGGACTGCCTCAAGGAATAGAATTTTTTCCCCCCCAAACACAGAGATTGTGAAAGGAAATTCAGCTGTAAGAATGGGAATTTCAGAAAAGTAAGGGAATTTGCATTTTCAGGGTCAGAACTTAAGATTGCATTTGACCATTGACACAGCGGAAGAGAACAGGTAGAAGCAGCTGAATATATGGTCTCAGATAGTGATAAGCTTCTCATTATTAGTGGTAAAGAGTGGGGGAGATGGAGGAGAGGTTTGAGATGTTTGCATTAGAATGAAGAAGAACACAACTAGTTTGCATTCCTGGAGCATTCCTTGGAGCAAAGATGAGAGTTGGACTGAATGGGTCCATCAGAGTGGGAGGGTGTAATTGCAGGAATAATAGACTCTTCTCAAAGACTCTTTGAAGTTTGTACAAATCAGTAATTAGTCACTCTAAGCTCTTTAGTAATTTGCAATTGTGATTTACTTAGTATAATTGGCTTTAATTTGTGATATGATCCCATGTTCTTAATTGTTTGTGGAAAGACTGTGAAATGTCTAATAAATATGTTGAGACAAACAAAAAGCTCTCCTTTGTTTTTGACTGTATTTTAAATGATCTCTGTTTATTCCATCATATTACCTCCAGTCTTAATCTTTGCTGCATCTCTCAGTTGTGGCATATTCAAAGGCTTTGAGGAATCCCTGACATGTCTGCATTCTACTTCATCCATCAAGTATTTCCTCATAAAGTGTGACTCAATTAAACATGACGCATTCCATTCTAGTTACAAAGTGGTTTTCCATCTTTCTGTAGGATATAGGCCCTTTCAGTCCTGTCTCAAGTGGCTATCCCATTATTGAATTGATGTTATTAATAACATCCTTCATATACAGGAGTAAAAATGTTACATCTCTGTCTAAATATGCAATGTATAATAAATATTATGTACAACAGGATAGTCAATATAACATAGAGATATAGTTGTGGCAGCATGAATTAAGCAGTCTGATGGCCTGGTGGAAGAAGCTGTCCCGGAGCCTGTTGGTCCTGGCTTTTATGCTGTGGGTACTGTTTCCCAGATGGTAGCAGCTGGAACAGTTTGTGGTTGGGGTGGCTTAGGTCCCCAGTGATTCTTCAGGCTCTTTTTACACACCTGTCTTTGTAAATATCCTAAATAGTGGGAAGTTCACGCCTACAGATATGCTGGTCTGTCCGCACCACTCTCTGCAAAGTCCTGCGATTGAAGGAAGTAGAGTTCCCATTCCGGGCAGTGATGCAGC
Organism: Mobula birostris; assembly: GCF_030028105.1. NCBI lineage: Eukaryota > Metazoa > Chordata > Chondrichthyes > Myliobatiformes > Myliobatidae > Mobula > Mobula birostris. The sequence continues at coordinate 65,163,320 of NC_092377.1, read as the reverse complement.
CAGTCAGGATGCTCTCAATTGTGCCCCTATAGAAAGTTCTTATGATTTGGGGGCTCATACCAAACTTGTTTAACTGTCTGAGGTGAAAGAGGCGCCGTTGTGCCTTTTTCACCACACAGCTGGTATGTACAGACCACGTGAGATCCTTGGTGATGGTTATGCAGAGTAATTTAAAGCTGTTCACACTCTAAACCCCAGATCCATTAATGTCAATAGGGGCTAGCTTGTCTCCATTCCTCCTGTAGTCCACAACCAGCTCCTTTGTTTTTGCGACATTGAGGGAGAGGTTGTTTTCTTGACACCACTGTGTGAGGGTGGTGACTTCCTCTCTGTAGGCTGCCTCATTATTATTTGGGATTAGGCCAATCAGTGTAGTGTCGTCAGCAACTTTAATGAGCAGATTGGAGCTGTGGGTGGCGACACAGTCATGGGTATACAGAGAGTAAAGGAGGGGGCTTAGTACACAGGCCTGAGGGGCACCGGTGTTGAGGGTCGGAGGGATTCGTTTTCCCCGTAACCTTTTCTCTCCATCAACTCCCCCCAGAATCCACTCCTCACCACCTGGCTCAAGGACAGCTTCTTCCTGCTGTTGTAAGACTATTAAATAGCTCCCTAGTACTCTTGACTTTGCAGTCTACCTCATTATGAAGTGCATCTTATTGTTTACCACTTAGAAACATAGAAACATAGAAAATAGGTGCAGGAGTAGGCCATTCGGCCCTTCGAGCCTGCACCGCCATTTATTATGATCATGGCTGATCATCCAACTCAGAACCCTGCCCCAGCCTTCCCTTCATACCCTCTGACCCCCGTAGCCACAAGGGCCATATCTAACTCCCTCTTAAATATAGCCAATGAACTGGCCTCAACTGTTTCCTGTGGCAGAGAATTCCACAGATTCACCACTCTCTGTGTGAAGAAGTTTTTCCTAATCTCGGTCCTAAAAGGCTTCCCCTCGCTCCTCAAACTGTGACCCCTCGTTCTGGACTTCCCCAACATCGGGAACAATCTTCCTGCATCTAGCCTGTCCAATCCCTTTAGGATCTTATACGTTTCAATCAGATCCCCCCTCAATCTTCTAAATTCCAACAAGTACAAGCCCAGTTCATCCAGTCTTTCTTCATATGAAAGTCCTGCCATCCCAGGAATCAATCTGGTGAACCTTCTCTGTACTCCCTCTATGGCAAGGATGTCTTTCCTCAGATTAGGGGACCAAAACTGCACACAATACTCCAGGTGTGGTCTCACCAAGGCCTTGTACAACTGCAGTAGTACCTCCCTGCTCCTGTACTCGAATCCTCTCGCTATAAATGCCAGCATACCATTCGCCTTTTTCACCGCCTGCTGTACCTGCATGCCCACTTTCAATGACTGGTGTATAATGACACCCAGGTCTCATTGCACCTCCCCTTTTCCTAATCGGCCACCATTCAGATAATAATCTGTTTTCCTGTTTTTGCCACCAAAGTGGATAACTTCACATTTATCCACATTAAATTGCATCTGCCATGAATTTGCCCACTCTAGTGATCTGATTTGTCTGAACGGTATGCAAGTCTAGTTTGTCATTGTATCTTGGTGCATGTGCTAATAATAAACCAGTTCCATTAACACAATAGAGACAACTCATCTTCATGTGCACGTTCTTAGGACGCTGGGGGAAACTGGTATATTCAAAAGAAGAATGTGAAAACTGCCATGCACTTAGCACCAGAGTTCAAGATTAAACGTGGCTGCAACTTCGTTCACTACACCACTGTGCTGCTTTACATTTCTGAGGCTTACTTCATTATTTTCTGAATAGCTTACAAATGTGATACGGCATCATGTTGCCAGACCCTCACCTCTTTGTTTCAGCATAACTAGTAATCCATATATCTTCAGATATATTGAAAGTATCAACAAAATTATCTGTATAATTAATAGCTTATTTGCCATTTAAAACATTGGGGTTATTTTCAATGTATAAATCTTAAAATCTACAAATAATATAGATCATTTATGGTAATTTTGACTGGTGGGCTTTAACACACATCAAAAAGAGTCCAGCCATGGCCTATGGTGCAGAAGGATCTGCTCATGAATGTATTTGGATACACACAAGACATTCAACTATTACTAGGACTGAAAAGGTACCATCTTGATACCACCAAATAATGAAACACATGTTCGCATAGTTAAAAGGAAATGGAATACAGTACATTTGCCATGTAGAGTCTGTACGCATTCTGTCCCTGATCAGTTTACTCTCACTGCCATACTGTATTCCCATCTATTTAATTTCCGTCAGATGTACCCTCGAACTGAAAGCAGTGTGTTAATACAAGTCATACTCGAGCATCATTGGTAACTGGGCGATTATAGCCAGTGCCTCTGTCATCACATAGAAACAATGGGGGAGCAGAATATCAGGTTAGTGTGGGAAAGAAAAATGAATCCTCCTAAAAAAAATACTTCATAGCAGTTTTAATAAACAAAATGAACTGAGGTTTTACTTCACAAGTACAGTGCATATACATCCTCTTCAAGCTTAAGTTGCTGCACTTCTTCCCTTCAAATATTCAAGTAATACACAGGGGAAAACCAGAGTTTTAAAACAGGTGTTCCCTTGTGGCTTACAGTAATTAACTATTAAAAAACTTTATGCAACAAGCCTTCATAGTAAATCTCTTGCATGGAATTTAACACTCACCTCAGACTGTTGTCGGGCTTTCGTGCCCCACATTTTGTATTCTCACCAGAAAATGGGGTTATGGGGTTTCGTCCGCAATAGTTCCTCCTGAAAACTGAACATTTTTTTCTGGGTAGGTAGATTGACCAGGGTACGAGGAAGTCACATCATGGCACACTCAGTGAACACAGAAAATCTTCTCTAGAGCACGAAACTGCTCAGGGTCAGCTTGCATATCCAACAGCTGTTACTTCGCAAGTAACCTGCCTCCGCTCTACTACTTCTTTTTACTAATACCATGGGAATAGTGCATCATACCATGTGGCTAATGGTAATCTGAGTGGTTATCTTTGATGCGCTGCTGCAAATCAGGAAGTAGAAAGTCTATTAAGAACCTCAATATTGTGCAGCAACATAATTTGGAGAGCATGTAGTAACTTGTCTTTGAGTATCTACTTCCCTATAGTAATTACCGAATTCTTTTGCCATTGCCCTTTGGAAAGTATCTGCTCTGAAATGCAGAACTTGATGTGGCTGGTTTGTATCATATCTCTGTAGCCGCACCTGTGATAATATACTGGACAGAAATTAAAATATTACTGTCACAATTGGGAAAGTAACACATGCCAATGTGTTTGGTGGACTCTCTAAACAATCATGTGACATTCAGAAACTTCCCTGTTGGAGGCAGGGACAATTCACTGTGGCTGTTCATACTATAGGCTTATTAGAGCTCATATTTCTTTCTCTTTCATTAAATAATTGATGTTATTGAAAATCAACAGTATTGAAAGACTTAATTTTATACCTATCAAGAGTTTGAGAGAGTGAAGGTCAGGGCAGCACTGGGAAAAGTTTGAAAGTATCTTTAGCACAATTCACGCAAGCTAATACAAGATGACTGATCTATTACATGTGCAAACTATGCCCAGCATAAATTGGGTGCCTTCTAGTCCGAAAAGTGATAAGTTTCTTATGGAACTTATGAAACTCACCAGGTCCACAGATCACAACGACAAATATAACATTTCTGCTTATTGGTAGTCCTTCAAAATAAGCATTCAAAACAAAACTGCACCAATGCACTTACGAAGTTAATAAATACTAATTTATTAATAAATCATTCTTGTACACCAGAGAACAGAAGTGATCTGGAGAAGCTTTAAAGTGTTTTTATTTTAAATAACAAAAATACAAGATTCTGAAAGTTTGCAAAGTAAAGGATTGAAAATCCTTAATTTTTGTGACAAACCAATTTTTACTTGACTTAAATCCTTAATTTTAAAAGATTACCATTTTAAAAGTTAAGATTTACACTTCTGTACCACCTCAGGTCATCTAAGTATCGTATAACAAATACCTAAATGTAATTGCTGATATTAAGAGGGCACCATGATAGCCAATCAGCAAACTCTCATAAAGACCAGTGTTGAGGAATAAATAATGACTAGGTCAGAACATAACTCCTAACTTCCTATTCAAATCCACAATTTAACTTCGTAACTAAAAGATGCATGTGAAGATGTTTACATGTTAATGTTTCAAGACCCTTCAAATGAATTCTGCTTTTGCTCTGTGTTTCCAGTATCCATGGTTCTTTGGTATTTGCTTGATAGAAGTATTGGGTTGCACAAGCATGCTTCACAATATTTCCTGCATAATTGCACAATAATTCAAATACAATGATGCACTGAACAGCAGTACATATCATGATACTGAGACATAGAGCACCACAACCCTTTGGTCCAACTAGTCTGTGCCAAAAGATTAATCTGCCAAGTCTTATCGATGTGCACATATCATTCCCTTCCATGTATCTATCCAAGTTTCTCTTAAAATGTTGAAATTGAACCCGCATCCACCACTTCACCTGGCAGCTCATTCCACACTGTCACCACCCTCCGAGTGAAGAAGTTCTCCTTCATGCTCCACTTCAACATTTCACCCTTAACCCATGGACTCTAGTTGTAGTCTCATCCAACCTCAGTCCCTATAACTCAAGTCCGTCCAATGTCCCGGTAAATTTTCTCTGTACTCTTTCCATTTTATTGATACCTTTCCTGTAGGTAGGTGACTAAACTTCAGCAAACACTCCAAATTAGACCTCACCAACATCCTACACAATTTCAACATAACATCCCATCTCAACACTTTTAGTTATGAAGGCCAATGTGACTCTATCTACCAGTGATGCCACTTTCAAGGAATTGTGGATCTGTATTCCTTGGTCCCTCTGTTTTACCACACTCCTTAGTGTTCTACCTCTCAGCATGAAGGACCTACCCTATTGGTCCTCCCATATCTCATACTTGTCTACATTAAATTCCACCGGCCATTTTTCAGATCAGTTTTCAGCTGGTCCAGGTCTCATTGCAAGCCTGATAGTCTTCCTCACTGTCCACTACACCCTCACTCTCAAAGTTCAAAGGTCAAAATAAATTTATTATCAAAGTACATATATTTCACCATATACAACACAGATTCATTTTCTTGCAGGCATACTCAATAAAACTAATAACCACAATAGAATCAATGAAAGACCACACCAACAGGGCAGACAACCAATGTGCAAAAGACAACAATCTGTGTGAATACAAAAAGGAAGAAAAGAGATGATAATAATAAATAAATATACAGTAAACATCGAGAACGTGAGGTGAAGAGTTCTTCAAAGTGAGTCCACAGGTTGTGGGAACAGTTCAGTGATGGGACAGGTGAAGATGAGTGAAGTTATCCCCACTGGTTAAAGAGCCTGATAGTTGAGGAGTAATAACTGTTCCTGAACCTGGTGGTGTGGGCCCTGAGGCTCCCGTACCTTCTTCCTGATGGCAGCAGCGAGAAGAGAACATAAGCTGGATGGGGGCCCGTGATGATGAATGCTGCTTTCCCCTGCTGGCACTCTGTGTAGATGTGCTCAGTGGTGGGAGGGCTTTGTCTGCGATGTACTGGGCAAAATCCCTTACTGTTTGTGAGATTTTCCATTCAAGGGCTTTGGTGTCTCCATACCAGGCCATGATGCAGCCAGTCAATACACTCTCCACCACACATCTATAGAAGTTAGTCAAAGTTTTAGATGTCATACCAAACCTTCACAAAATTCTAAGGAAGTAGAGACACTGCTGTATTTTATTTGTAATTGCACTTACATGCTGGGCCTGGGACAGGTCCTCTGGAATAATAAAAGAGGTGTTTAAATCTGCTGACCCTTCACTTTACTGCTGCTTTGTCTCACTTTGATAGACTGTGTCTGTCTCCCATGTAAATACAGATGCATAAAAATCAATTAAGATCTCTCCCACCTCTTTTGGCTCCACACAGATTACCACTCTGATCTTCCAGGTGATCAGTTCAGTCCCTTGCGTTTCTTTTGCTCTTAATATATCTGTAGAAGTCCTTAAGTAGGAGCCATGTACAGTTGTGCTGGAAGGGGGGGGGCAGGGGGTGTTATATGGGAGGCAGGTTTTGAGGGTAGGTACAACATTGTGGGCTGAAGGGCCTGTATTGTGCTGTACTATGTTATGTTAGAGTTTGTGAACCACAGAATTTTCTCTATTTCTGCATAAATACAACCAAAAATATGATAAGGTCTTCAAGTCCAAAAATTATATAAAGAGAACCCAATTAAATAAATAACTGCCAGGACACTGGAGCAGGGATCCAATCACAGACCCAGTACTGTGCACACAGTGAGATTAATTGAGTAACAAATCCCAAGGTGCAAACAAAGTCAGCATCAAAGTTCAGGCGGCGATAAAAACATCCAGAGGAATCCAAAAATCAGAATCAGGAAATAGGCAGAGTTGATATTCAGACAGATAGAGGACAGATACAAACACTAGAAAGGCTCAGGAAAGTTCTCTAGCACAATCTGGCAACAAACAGGTGAAAACACAGGACTGAAATACCCTGAGCAATAAACAGAGAGGCAGATGATAGGTGGAGCACAATGAGACACAGGTGGCAGCTACACGGGTAATAATGAGAAACAGGTGAGAGACAGAGTACTCAGTAATACAGGGGCTGGAGTAGAGCAGGAATGGGGACAGGAGCACATGGCAATACAAAACCACAGACTGACAGCTGGGGGTGGGGGTGCACAAAAAGACAGTTCAACAGGAGGTACTGACAGTACTCCCCCCACCCCCCCAACAGACGCCTCCTGAAGTCACGGCAGGTAGAGCTGGGTGCTGGTGATGAAAGTCCCTGATGAGAGAGGGGTCCAGCTTGTTAGGGGCGGGAACCCAGCACCTCTCCTCAGGACCTTAGCCCTCCCAGTCCACAAGGTACTGGAGGCCACGGCCCCGGCAACAAACGTCCAGCAGTTTCGCAGTGTGAAGGCCTCTGCCCCGTCGATGAGCCGTGGGGGAGGGGAGGGTTTGAGGACAGGACACGGGGGGGGGTGGCTCATGAAAGGTTTGATGTGGGACACATGGAAGGTGGGATGAATGCAGCGGAGAGTGGAGGGGAGCTTGAGATGGACGGCAGCAGGGCTGATGACTTTAGCAATGGGAAAGGGGCCAATGAAGCAAGGGACAAGCTTGCAGGAATCCACCTTGAGCAGCAGGTCTCGGGTTGAAAGCTACACACGCTGTCCCTGTCAGTAATGTGGGGCCTTAGAGCAATGGTGGTCAGCTTGACACTTGATCCTAGCAGAGGCACGGAGAAGGGCAGAGCGAGTGACCTCCAAGTCTGCTGACAACGGCGGATGAATGCCTTGGCAGATGGAACGCCAACCTCCTCCTCCTGGGCAGGAAACAGTGGAGGTTGGTAGCCAAGTCAGCATTTGAAAGGGAACAGACCGGTGGATGAGAACAGATGAGAGTTTATGGTGTACTCGGCCCAGGGTAGCTGCTGACTCCACACGGAGGGGTTCTGGGAGACCAGACACCGTAATACTGTCTCTAGCTGTTGGTTGGCTCGCCCGGTCTGCCTATTGGACTGTGGGTAGAATCCTGAAGACAGACACAGAGGCATCCAGAAGATTACAGAATGCCCTCCAGAAGCTGGATGTGAATTGAGAGTCCGTCTGACACGATGCGTAACTTAAAAAACATGCAGTACTAGTAATTTGGCTGCTTCTTTGGCTGAGGGGAGTTTAAGCAAAGGAATGAAGTGTACAGACTTGGAGAAACGATCAACTACTGTGAGAATGATGGTGTTAGCATCTGGTGGGGGAAGACCCGTGACAAAATCCAGGACAATGTGGGACCAGGGTGTCTTGGGGATAGATAAGGGTTGTAACAGACCAGCGGGTGACTGGTTCGAGTTCTTGCCTTGAGCACAGACCAGGCAGGCTGAGACAAAGTTGCGGATGTCATCTCCCATGGAGGGCCACCAGAACTGCCAACTGATGAAGGCCTGAGTACGCTTGGTTCCAGGGTGACAGGATAACCAGGAAGAATGACCCCACTGCAATACCTGTGAGCGGACAGAGCTGGGAACATAAACATGGTTAGTGGGGAATTGACTAGGGGCTGCCTCGCTCCGTTGAGCAACTTGCACAATGGATTCGATGTCCCATTGCGCTGCACCCACAAGACACTGAGCAGGGAGGGTGACCTTGGGTACCTCAGGGGTCTCAGAGGAAGGAAATCTTCAGGAGAGGGCATCAGGTTTTCCGTTCTTGGAACCAGGACAGAAGGACAGTAAACTTGAATCTTGAGAAAAACAGGGACCAATGAGCTTGACGGGAGTTGAGACACTTGGCCGTACAGATATATTCCAGATTCTTGTGATCAGTCCAGACTAAGAAGGGCACCTTGGCTCCCTCCAACCAATGCCTCCACTCATCCAGAGCCAACATCACAGCCAGCAGCTCCTGGATTCCAATATCGTATTTCCACTCTGTGGGAGTGAGGCGGACAGAGAAGGCAGCGCAGGGGTGTACCTTCTCATCCTTGGCCGAGCGCTGAGAGAGAACAGCTCCCACACCAACGTCAGACGCATCCACCTCTACAATGAACTGCCGGTCGGTGTCGGGTTGAATCAGGATGGGGGCAGAGGTGAAACATTTCTTCAGGTCAGAGAATGCATTTTCAGCAGCAGGGGACCAGAAGAATCTGACAGCTGATGAGGTAAGAGCAGTGAGTGGTGCAGCCAGTGTACTGTAATTTCTGGAAAAAGTGGCGATAGAAGTTAGTGAAGCCCAAAAAGCATTGCAACTCCCGACAAGTTGAGGGTTGGGCCATTTGACCACCGCCTTGACCTTCTGTAGGTCCATCTGAGTGGAACCGCCTGAAGTTACATACCCCAGGAAAGAGACTGTATTGCGATGAAACTCACATTTCTCAGCCTTCAGAAGAGAGCTGGTTCTCCAGAAAGCACTGGAGAACTCTGCAGGCATGACCTGTGTGTTCAGCAAGGGACTTAGAAAAAAATCAAAATCTCATCGAGATACACAAAAACAAATTGGTTCAGCATGTCCCTGAGAATGTCATTTACCAGGGCTTGGAAGATGGTGGGGGCATTGGTGAGACTGAATGGCATGACCAGATACTCGTAATGGCCTGAGGTGATTTTGAAGGCAGTCTTCCACTCATCCCTTTCGCGGATGCGGACAAGATGGTAGGCATTATGGAGATCAAGCTTGGTGAAAACTGAGGCTCCTTGTAGTAGTTCAAATATTGAGGTCATGAGCAGAAGAGGGTAACGGTGACTTCATCCAGTCCCCAGTAATCAGTGCATGGGCACTAGGAGCCGTCCTTCTTTTCAACAAAGAAAAGACCGGCACCAGCAGGTGAGGAAGATGGCCGGATGATGCCTGCAGCCAGAGACTCTTGAATGTACTTATTCATGGCTTCTGTTTCAGGTACAGACAGGAAATACAGGCGGCCTCTTGGGAGAGATGCGCCAGGCAAGAGGTCAATGGCGCAATCATATGGACAATGAGGTGGCAGGGAAGTGGTCCGGGACTTGCTGAACACAGCCTTGAGGTCCATGTATTCAGGAGGGATGGCACTAAGGTCTGGAAGTTCCTCGGGGGGATCTGGGCTTGGAGACAAGGGAATGGCGGAGGCAGTGGAAGTGACAGAATGGGCTTCAGTCTACAATCTTGCGACTGAGCCAGTCAATGTGGGGGTTGTGTTTAACTAACTAGGACAATGGGAGCTTGAGGAGGGTCAATAACATAAAGGAATAACTGTTCATAATAGTTGCCAGATAAACTGAGACTCATTGGGGCCCTGACATGGGTGATGTTAACCAGTCTCTGACCATTCAAGGCATTGGCCATTAATCGTGACTGGAGAGCAGATGTGGGTAGTCCCCACTGGGCAATGCCTTGGGGACAAAAATATCTAGGTATATTTCTCAACCGTATGTTCTGAGAAAGTAGAATGGAAATGAGAGACCAAAAGGCCAAGAGATGGCACTATGGCAAACTAGGAAACTTGACACACTCTGACTCAAACTGTTTTTGCAGTTCTGTATCTATTCTTCCGCTGTCAGACGCTAGTGTAACGTAGGTCAGTATCATTTTCCTGTGGTGTTCGCTATTTTCATGCTCTCCTATGCGCTCAGCGGCATGTTTCCAGTCGCTAAAGCCAGTTTTGAAGATGGACTGACAGTTACCATCACTGAAGATGCGGCATGCAAAACAGAACGCACAGCTGGTGGAAGGGGAATATAACAGCCATTGCCTTGATACGTACTCACCATTTACCAGCTTGCGTTTGAAGTGAAATTTGGAGAAAAAACATCTCTGCTGTGTGTATACTCATTCCAAAGCTTTGATATCCACATCCTTTCTGGCAGGACTCCGCCTTTTTCTTAGCCCAGTACGCTCGGACTGAACTATCTAACGTTTCCTTTCCCCAGCGAGCAGGATCAGTGCTGTAAGGATCCTCAGTAGTGGTAACATTAACATTAATGGCGGCCCAAATTGGTTGTTCGGAAGCCTCTGTGGTTGGGAATCCCAAAGTCATGCTCTCTGCCTCTTCAACATTAGCTGCTGACTGTGGTAAGGACGGTGGTCCTGTGCTAAAGCTGGTGCTAGTGCTAGCTGTTGAACAAGTCTCCATTTGTCCACCAGTCTCAGACCGTCACAAGAGCGATGTACTGCTGCATCATCTAGAAGAGGTTTAAGAAAATTTCTTCAATTTCAATCAACACACATAAAAGTTGCCGGTGAACGCAGCAGGCCAGGCAGCATCTCTAGGAAGAGGTGCAGTCGACGAAGGGTCTCGGCCTGAAACGTCGACTGCACCTCTTCCTAGAGATGCTGCCTGGCCTGCTGCGTTCACCAGCAACTTTTATGTGTGTTGCTTGAATTTCCAGCATCTGCAGAATTCCTGTTGTTTGCTGTCAATTTCAATGCCTTTTTTAGTGCTTCTTTCTCACAGTCCTCTTTTTCTTGTTTCTTTTTTGTACTCCACTCTCATATTTTTTTTGTCCGCTATGATGATAGCTACCTATTTTGGGCCCTGCTGGAAAGGCTCAGGAAAAATCACTGGCACAATCTGGCAACAAACTGGTGAAAACACAGGACTGAAATACACTGAGCAATAAACAGAGAGGCAGGTGAGAGACGGAGTACTCAGTAATACAGGGGCTGGAGTAGAGCAGGAGTGGGGACAGGAGCACATGGCAATATAAAACCACAGCCTGACAGCTGGGGGAAACACATGAAAAAACAGAGTTCAACTGGAGTGTTACATGTCCACAGTTTCATTTCCCTGGGAGTCCGTAGTTTCGTTTACTGTGGGCGTCATATGTCCCCAGTTTCGTTTTATTGGGAATCCACAGTTTTGTTTCCGTGAGCGTTATGCCAACAGTATAAAAGAAATGTGGACATAGTGTTGAGGAGGTGTTGAAGGAAAGGGAGAGAGTGAATATTGCAGTCTTCGGGCTATCAGGGAACAGGTTACGATCGAGAAGGGTAAAGTATAATGCTTACCCATACCCAAAGGATTGGGTTAATCAGCAGCACACTGTCCATTGTTGAGACATGTCTGTCCTTCATATGATCCATGGGTGTGGATTTCATGACAGTCACTTTGTGAAATCGCCCTTCATGGACTTCGGAACAGTATTCCTTGGCTGAGATCTTCAGTAACCATTTCTTCGTTCGCTAGGCATGGAATCTTTGGAATTCGTCATGATTGCCTCATCGCTGCACTGTGAATCCACAAGTCTCTCCTCTCACCTATTTCATGAATTACTGGGACTTTCTGAACTGCCACTTTAAGACTGTGCTTGAGTAAGATTTGTTAAGAACGGGTTGTAAGTTTGACTGTAAGGGAGCTATAGATGTATAACACTGTTAACTTCTGTTTAAGAAAGTGGTTTATTTAATTTTCTATATTTTTCAGTAGATGTAAATAAACATAGTGGTTTTAATATTAAAACCCGACTCAATTTGTCATCTCTTGCTGCTGGTACATTACAGAATCGTGACAGGAGGTACTGACAATAACACAAAAGCATTACACTTGTTCATCTATTTGTTGAGAAAAATGATCCAATATTATATGTATTTGTTGGAAAAAGTATGTGAACCTTTGCTTTCAGTAATTGGTCTGACCCTCTTCACACCAATAACTTCAGCCGAACATTTACGGTAACTGTTGATCTGTTTTGCACATCGGCTTAGAGCCAATCCTCCTTAGAAAACTGCTTCAATTCTGGGACGTTGGTGGGTTTCCTTGTATGAACTGCTTACTTCAGATCCTTCCACAATATTTTGGATAGACAGGGGCTTATTAGGGAGAGTCAACATGGCTTTGTGCGTGGTAGGTCATGTTTGACCAATCTGTTGGAGTTTTTCGAGGAGGTTACCAGGAAAGTGGATGAAGGGAAGGCAGTGGATATTGTCTACATGGACTTCAGTAAGGCCTTTGACAAGGTCCCGCATGGGAGGTTAGTTGGGAAAATTCAGTCGCTATGTATACATGGAGAGGTGGTAAATTGGATTAGACATTGGCTCGATGGAAGAAGCCAGAGTGTGGTGGTAGAGAATTACTTCTCTGAGTGGAGGCCTGTGACTAGTGGTGTGCCACAGGGATCAGTACTGGGTCCATTGTTATTTGTCATCTATATCAATGATCTGGATGATAATGTGGTAAATTGGATCAGCAAATTTGCTGATGATACAAAGATTGGAGGTGTAGTAGACAGTGAGGAAGGTTTTCAGGGCCTGCAGAGGGACTTGGACCAGCTGGAAAAATGGGCTGAAAAATGGCAGATGGAGTTTAATACTGACAAGTGTGAGATATTGCACGTTGGAAGGACAAACCAACGTAGAACATACAGGGTTAATGGTAAGGCACTGAGGAGTGCAGTGGAACAGAGGGATCTAGGAATACAGATACAAAATTCCCTAAAAGTGTCGTCACAGGTAGATAGGGTCGTAAAGAGAGCTTTTGGTACATTGGCCTTTATTAATCGAAGTATTGAGTATAAGAGCTGGAATGTTATGATGAGGTTGTATAAGGCATTGGTGAGGCCGAATCTGGAGTATTGTGTTCAGTTTTGGTCACCAAATTACAGGAAGGATATAAATAAGGTTGAAAGAGTGCAGAGAAGGTTTACAAGGATGTTGCCGGGACTTGAGAAACTGAGTTACAGAGAAAGGTTGAATAGGTTAGGACTTTATTCCCTGGAGCATAGAAGAATGAGGGGAGATTTGATAGAGGTATATAAAATTATGATGGGTATAGATAGAGTGAATGCAAGCAGGCTTTTTCCACTGAGGCAAGGGGAGAAAAAAACCAGAGGACATGGGTTAAGGGTGAGGGGGGAAAAGTTTAAAGGGAACATTAGTGGGGGCTTCTTCAGACAGAGAGTGGTGGGAGTATGGAATGAGCTGCCAGACGAGGTGGTAAATGCGGGTTCTTTTTTAACATTTAAGAATAAATTGGACAGATACATGGATGGGAGGTGTATGGAGGGATATGGTCCGTGTGCAGGTCAGTGGGACTAGGCAGAAAATGGTTCGGCACAGCCAAGAAGGGCCAAAGGGCCTGTTTCTGTGCTGTAGTTTCTATGGTTTTCATAGGGTTAAGGTCAGGAGTTTGACTTGGCCTTTCCAAAACACAAATTTTCTTCTTTTTAAACCATTCTGTTGTTAATTTACTTTTGTCTTTTGGATCATTGTCTTGTTGCATTATTCAACTTTTATTAAGCTTCAGGTGATAGACTGCTACCCTGACATTCTCCTATAAAATGTGTTGACACAATTTAGAATTTATTGTTCCCTCAATGATTGCAAGCTGTCCAGGCCCTGAGACAGCAAAGCAGCCCCAAACCATAATGCTCCTTTCCACCATGATTCACAGTTGGGATGAGGTTTTGGTGTTGGTGTGCAGTATCCATTTCCTCCAAACCCAGCAATATGCATTTCTGCCAAAAAGTTCAACTTTTGTCTCATCGGTCCACAGAACATTGGCCCAGAAGCATTGTAGAACATCCAGGTGGTCTTTTGCAAACTTGATGTGCAGAAAAATGTGTAGCAATTTTTTTGGGGGAGAGTAGTGGATTCCTCTGTGGTGTCATTCCATGAACACCATTCTTGTTCATTGTTTTTATTATAGTGGACACATGAACAGAGACTTTAGCAAGTTCTAGAGATTTCTGTAGGTCTTTTGCTGTTACCCTTGTGTTCTTTTTCATCTTCTTCAGCATTGTGCACTGTGCTCTTGGTGTGATCAGTGCAAGATGCCCACTCCTAGGGAGAGTAGCATAATACTGAGTTTCCTCCACTTGTAGAAAATTTCTCTTATTGTGGACAAATGAACACTCAGGTCTTTAGAAATCCTTCTGTGGCCTTTTCCAGCTTTATGCATCTCTACAATTCTTTTTCTAAGGTCTTCTGAAAGTTGTTTTGATCGAGGCATGGTGCACATAAACAGATCTTTCTTGAGAAAAGCAGGTTCTGTCTGTAACCTGACAAGGTGTGACTTTTTTTTACAGGACAGGACACCTGTACAACCCACACCTCCAATCTCACTCATCTCATTGACTGGAACACCTGACTCCAAATAGCTTTTGTAGAAGGCATTACCCCAAAGGTTCACATACTTATTCCAACAAATACGTGTAATATTGGATCATTTCTTCTCAACAAACATGTGAACAAGTATAATGTTTATTGTGCTATTTATTTAATTGGTTTCTCTTTATCTAGTTTTAGAATTTGTGTGAAGATCTGATCACATTTTAGGTCATATTTATGCAGAAGTACGAAAATTCTAAAGGGTTCACAAACTCTATAGCACCAATGCATCTATTTTCTGTCTGTATTGTATTTTGTATTGTGCATTTATTATGGGTTTGGTCATTTGTCATATGGGTTGGGCATAGGAGATGCAAGTGAGTCTAGTTACATATTCATGCTTTGTCTTAGTTAGGTTAGTTTAGTTCAAGGCAGCCAAGGACAGAGTGATTTTTTGGCTGATCATTTAATTACAGTAAATTGAATGCTAATTACTCTTAATTCACTATATTACTAATTTAGGTTTTCTAAAATCACTACAAGATTGTTCATCTTTGCTGGTTTTGTAATAAAGGATTGAACGTAGATTTTTCGACACGGAAATAAGTTGTTTGGAAGCGTGTCATACGGTGTCAATTCCTGTACTCAGTCTCTTTACAGTTTTTGGTTTGTTTTTCAAGTAACCATTCCACTTTGTCAACAAAAGAATATAGTCACACCAGACCATGTTAAAGGGTTTCCTCGGACCCATTGACAAAACTGGAGCAGCTTGCGGTAGGATTATCTGCAATCTATTTTTGATTCATGCTGTGTATTTAATGGTTTGAATGGTTTTCAATGGTTACTGCTGCCTAGTCATTGTAGACCATTGTTCGTTTACGTGGTGGTTGCCTGAGGGTTTGCTGCTTTTTTTTAATTGAAGTTCTGAAATATTGTCCCAGTTGCTGCCATTTGAATTGAACACTATTTCTTTCGTCTGGTCTAAGCACTGCAGATGTGCAGACAGTCTATTTGTTGCCCATGTTTACTGAACAGACTATCTCCAGTGCATTTTGCAAATGTGCCGCGGGTGAACAGAGTTAATTGTGAGTTGCGCAAAAAGGAGAGTAACATAAGTGAAACAAAGCACGGTACTGACTTCAGCGACCCTGAAGTTGGGGCAGGTAAAAGAGAAATTTAACTTACTTCTAAAGCTAAGTCAAATGAGTATGAGACAAATGTGAACAAAATTAAAGGTTAATATCATCAAATAAGGATCTTATGAAAAACAATATCCTTATTAGTGCAATTGAATCATCATGACTTGACAAATCTCTGTGAGGCTGTTGCCAAGCAACATCAAACACTTGTCATTATTTCACAAGTTGTACGGGAATAAGCAGAATGAATGTTTGTCAAATATTGATAGCTGTAGCCATGCACTCATAGAGATGGTGAAAGAATGGTTGACCCAAACATGTTACATTGAAGGTCATGTCGCTGCAACAAAGGTCATGTCTCACCTTCCATCAGACAATGTTTCTCAAATTCCAAGGCATGTTTTGATTACTAATATAGCAGAGGACCCCACAGGATGACGTGAAACCGAATGACGGCATGTCAAATGTCAATGCTATAAGTTCTACTGCAGGAAGAAAATCTTCTGTATGCAATACCTGCTCTGCATGCATTAAAACAGAGGTTAATTTTGCTGCATGAATAGCATGTCAACAATTATGTTAGTACGGCATACTTGCAAGAGCAAGAGAAGCAGCTACAGAAAAGAAAGGAACAGCTACACGAATGGAAGGAATAATTTAAGTTGCAGGAGGAAATTACTGCACATATGGCTAAAGTTAATGTGCTAAGGGCTTCAAGTGTGGTGAGTGCTAAAAGTGCTCCAAAAGGACAGTCCTATGGTGTTAGTTCCTATATTGAAAAGGTATGGAGGAGAACAGAAACACACAATGTCAATGTTGATTCATTTGTTCCTCAAGTGTTTAAGATGCATGACAAGACCCCCCGCCCCCACAAGAGTTAGCTCAGGGGGTTTACTCTCAGCCTGCACTAATGTGACACTCTGAACCAAAGTCATATCCAGCAGTTCAAAGTGCTCATGAGGACTTTAACCTGCAGCATAGATACACTCTTGTTTTAGATGATCGAGGTCAAAATTGTACTATTGATATTGTGAGGAAGCAAAATGAAATAACAACCATCTTGGCTCAACAACAACGCACAAAAGAGAGATACAAATTTTCAACGGCGATCCATTGCAGTATCATGCATTCCTGAAAGCTTTTGAAATCTGTTGAAGGGAAGACTACTATAGTGACTGCCTCTATTTCCTTGAAAAATACACTAGGGTATGCCCTAGAAACTTGTCAGGTGTTAAGACAATGAGACCAAAAGATATTGGAGCAGAATTAGGCTATTTGGCCCATCGAGTCTGCTCCATTACTTCATCATGACTGATCCATTTTCCATCTCAGCGCAATCTCCTACTTATTTCCTTGTCCTGTCATGTCCTGACTAATCAAGAATCTATCAACCTTTTCCTTTCTTTCTTTATTAATCTTTTTATTGATTTAAAAGCATAAATACAATCAAGAGGAGAATTATCTCAAATATATATATCTATCAGTGACAATACAAACCGAGATTAAGATAGACATTGTCAAAATCATAGATATTGTTAAACTAGTATAAAATATATAATAAAAAATGAAAACAGCAATTCTCTTCTTATCAGTTTATGAAGAGAAAAGAAAAAACAATGAGTTTTAATTGAAGAGAAAAAAAACCCACTACACTATATATATAAAAAACACAAAAAAAGGGACTGGGCAGTCCATTTTGAGGATACGATCAAAAAAAAAAAGAAAGGAAGACTTTCTGATCAAATCTAAAACTTCGATAAAAAGATTGAAAGAGTAATAAATCAAATTAAATGAAAATTTTGGATAAAAGGTCACCAGATTTGCTCAAATTTAAAGGATATATCAAATGCCCAACTTCTTATTTTCTCTAAACTTAAACAGGACATAATAGAAGAGAGCCAATAGAAGACCGTAGGTGGGTTAGAGTCCTTTCACTTCAATAAAATGGCTCTCCTAGCCAGTAAGGTCGAAAAGGCTAACATACGTTGAGCGGAAACAGGAATATTTCCTGCTTCCGATGGGATAATCCCACAAATTGCCATAAGCAAATTAGGTTGTAGATCCAGATCCAAAACTTTTGCTAATATTTTCATTGCTTTATCATTGCTTTATACTTTATTGTTGCCAAACAATTGATACTAGAACGTACAATCATCATAGCGATATTTGATTCTGCACTTCCTGCTCCCTGGATTACAAATCGATAGTAAATATTAAAAATTTAAATTATAAATCATAAATAGAAAATAGAAAAATGGAAAGTAAGGTAGTGCAGAAAAATTGAGTTGCAGGTCCGGATATTTGGAGGGTACGGCCCAGATCCGGGTCAGGATCCGTTCAGCAGTCTTATCACAGTTGGAAAGAAGCTGTTACCAAATCTGGCCGTACGAGTCTTCAAGCTCCTGAGCCTTCTCCTGGAGGGAAGAGGGACGAAAAGTGTGTTGGCTGGCTGGGTCGTGTCCTTGATTTAAGTATTTTAAAAACATCTCTCCAAAAGTTATCTAGCTTTATACAAGACCAATACATATGAGTTGAATTGGCCAGCTCAGTATTACATCTGTCACAAATAGGATTGATATTGGAGAAAATACGCGCTAGTTTATCCTTTGATATATGGGCCCGATACACTACTTGGAACTGTATCAAGCAATGATGGGCACAAATAGATGAATTGTTAACCAAATGAAAAATTTTACTCCATTGATTATCTGAAAATGACTCTTGAAATTCTGATTCCTAAGCACGTTTAATTTTATCATTAGATATCATTTGTGAGTTCAATAACTGTTTATAGATTATAGCTATCAACCCTTTCTGAAATGGTTTGAACTAAAAAAGAGCATCTGTCATATTAGGTGAATAAGCAGAAGGGTAATTTGGCAACAAACTACGTGAAAAATTCCTAATTTGTAAATATCTAAAGAAGTGTATATTAGATAAATCATATTCATTCACTAACTGAGAAAAAGACATTAAACAGTCCCCTAAAAACAAAGCTGAAAAAGTTATTATTCCCTTGGTTTTCCAAATTAAATAGGCTTTATCCAAAATTGATGGTTTAAAAAAATAATTGAGATGGATATTACTAGAAAGAATAAAATTATTTAACTCAAAAAATCTACGATACTGAAACCAAATTCTTAATGTATGTTTAATAATGGGATTAAAATCTTGTCTACTAATCTTACAAAACAAAAAGGGAAGAGGAGCTCCCAGTAAAGAGGCCAAAGAGAATCCTTTCACCGAGTTTTCCTCCAAATCCAACCATGAAGGACATTCATGTATATCTGAATAGTGAATCCAAAAAGTAATATATCGAATATTAATTCCCCAATAGTACATTCTAAAGTTAGGCAAAGCCATACCACCATCCTTTTTTAATTTCTGCAATAAGGGTTTACTCAATCTAGGATTTTTATTGTTCCAATATAAGATAAGATTATAGAATCTATTCTGTCAAAGAACTTTTTAGGAACAAAGAAAGGAACTGCCTGAAATATATATAAAAATTTTGGTAAAACTATCATTTTAATAACATTAATTCAACCTATTAATGATAATGTCATCGGCAACCATTTAGATAGCATTTATTTGGTGTAGCCAATTAATGGAAAAAAATTATATGTACAGAGATCCTTAAAATTTTTAGTAATTTTAATACCAAGATAGGTAAAGTAATTTTTAGCAATACTAAAAGTTACTTGATGATTTGGATCCAAGTAATTATTAATGGGAAATAACTCACTTTTATGTAAATTTAATTTATACCCAGAAAAACTACTAAATTCAGAAAATATAGATAACATAGAAGGAATAGATTTCCTAGGATCTGAAATATAAGCTAACAGGCCATCTGCATATAATGAAACCTTGTGTATTTTGTCCCCTCTCTTAATACCCTGAACAGTGTTAGAATCTCTAAGAGCAATAGCAAGAGGTTCTAAGGCCAAGTTAAATAATAAAGGGCTAAGAGGACAACCCTGCCGAGTACCACTATATAATCTAAAGTAGGGAGATTTTTGATTATTAGTTATAACAGCAGCCATAGGAGAATGATAGATCAATTTAATGCAGAAAATAAATCCTGGGCCAAAATTAAATCTTTCCAAAACCTCAAATAGGTAAGACCACTCCACCCTGTCAAAGGCTTTCTCTGCATCAGGAGAAACAACACATTCACATTCTTTAGATGAAGAAGAGTGAATAATATTTAATAATCTTCAAATGTTAAAATGTGAATATCTATTTTTAATAAATCCAGTTTGGTTATTGGAAATAACAATCGGTAAAATATTCTCAAGTCTATTAGCCAAGATCTTAGAGAGAATTTTAAAATCCACATTCAATAGAGAAATTGGTCTATAAGAGACGCATTCAGATAAATCTTTATCTTTTTTAGGAATTAAAGAGATTGAAGCTTCATAGAAAGTTTTCGGGAGAGCCCCAGAGGATATAGAATCAGTGAAAATTTGACATAAATGAGGTATAAGCATATCAGTAAAAGTCTTATAAAATTCCACTGTATATCCATCCAGTCCCGGAGCCTTAGCTGATTGGAGAGAGGATATAGCCCTTACTATTTCCTCTTGTTTAATAGGTGCATCTAATGTATTCATATCTTGAATACAGATTTTAGATATATTCAATTTTTGCAAAAAACTATTCTTAAAGGTAATATTTGAAAATTCAGACTCATAAAGATTAGAGTAGAAATCCATAAATATCTTATTAATTTACCTTTAATTTAATATCTACCTTTGCAGTTCTATCAGGTCTTCATATTTTCAGGATCTGTCTTCCAGCCGTATTTACTTTTTACTGAACAGCTAATAATTTGCCTGACTTGTCTCCATGTATACAAAATTGGCTTTTGGATTTAAGAAGTTGCTGTTCAATGGGAAAAGTCAAAAGCAAATCATGCTGTGCTTGGAGTTCCACCCTTTCCTTAAAGAGATCTTCACTAGGCGTTACTGAATAAAGTTTCTCTATTTCCTTAATCCTATTAGTGATCAGCAAAAGTTCTGCCTTAGTTTTCCTTCTCGAACCTATGGAATATGAAATTATCTGTCCTCTAAGAAAAGATTTCATCGCATCCCAAATAACCAAATTTGACATTCTCTTAGTTGTATTTAATTCAAAAAATAGAGAAATTTGCTCTTTAATAAAATTTACAAAAGTTGAGTCTTGTAACAATGAAACATTAAATCTCCACTGAAGTATCTGAATATTATCAGAGAGTTCCAAAGTTAGTTTCATAGGTGCATGATCTGACAACGCAATCACATCATACGCACATTCAACAACAGAGGACACCAATCGCGTATCCAACAAAAAATAATCAATTCTTGAATATTTATGGTATAGATGTGAAAAAAAAGGAAAATCTTTTTCTTTAGGATATTTAAATCTCCAAATGTTGACCAGACTATATTCTAATAAAAAATTAATACAAGTCGCAGCTTTATTAGGAAGCAACGGATTGGTGAATGATCTGTCAATCGACGGATTGAGACAACAGTTCAAGTCACCACCCATAATCAACTTATATTCATTTAAATTCAGCAATATAGAAAATAGCTTTTTAAAAAATTCAGGGCTATCTATATTAGGTGCACACACACACACCCACACACCAAAGCCACCTTTTGACCACATAACCAACCAGTAACAATTAAATCAGTTACAGTATTAAAATGAACAAAGGGGATTTAGGAATTAATTAAAATAGATAACCCTCTTATTTTATTTACTGATAAAGAATGAAATAAGGGTCCCTTCCAAAATTTAGAAAAGCGATTTTCATCCTGCCTAAGGATATGAGTCTCCCGCGCAAAAATAACATCTGCATGAAGTGTTTTTAATTTCTTAAAAATCTTTCTGCACTTAATAGGTTGGTTCATACTGTTTAAATTCCAAGAGATTGTATTAATGTTATTAAGATCCATATTTAAATTTAATTTAAAAATTTTATAAAGTAATCTAATGCGCAGGCACAGCCTAAATCGGAAGAAAGGGCGAAGCATGACTCGATCAGAAAGAGAAGCGAAATGATTGACAAAGAAAAACCCCTCAGGACTGCCCAGTCAAATAAAAACTAACCTAATAGACCCACCCACCTCCCCCAAAGACCCAGAAACCGTCCAATAGGCGAACGGCATGCTAATCTAATAACCTTTAACCCCTGTCTCCAGCTGGCAGCTCATATTTACAAAGTAAAAGGTTACCACCACCAAAAAGACATAACAAAGAATACATAAAGAAGTAAACAGATTCAAAATATTTTCATATTATGCCTAACAGTAGTTAAGACTGAATTAATGATGGCCATCTTAAATCCATTTAATATACGCAGCCATGTATTCAAAAAAAAAGGATAAATCCAATCAACTAATAGACTATAATATTAAAGACTTACAAATCAAAGAAAAAATAAGTATATATGTGTTAAATTCAAAGCTACATTAGCTATTAAAACAAACAACAACAGATCTAAGTGAATTAGCCAAATCTGTGTCTGAGCATTGATAAAGCGAAGAGTGGACTTTCATCAACGGCGTTACAAACCACTCTTAGCTAAGGATCAACTTTTCAAATTGCTTACGAAGCGGACTTAAACTCTTTTAAAAATTTCCAACCATCTTCTGGAGAGTCAATCCGTTTTAGACGAGCATTGGGTGGAGTAATCATCAGACGGGCCGGATAACGCAGCAATGGGCGACAGTTAATTTTAAAAAGTTCCATCACTTCCCGATATTTAATTCTTTCAGCATAAATCTCTGGGGTAAAATCTTCAACTATACGAATCTTAACTTTGTTATAAATTAGCTTATCCCTTTTCCTTGCATTTTGAAAAATAGCTTCTTTGGTTGTAAAATAATGCAGAGAATTACAGGACGTGGGTTTCGGCTGATGGTTTAGGATGCCGAATTCGGTGGGCTCTGTCCAATATCGGACAGGCTTCGAGAATATCACTAAAAAGTGAATATAACATGTTCAGAAAAAACTTTTTAATGGCTCACCGGTTTCCGTATTTTCACGCAAACCCAGTATACGTAGATTCATCCTACGATTTCTGCTTTCCAAATCAATTGTTTTCTTAATTCTTGATAATTCTGAAGTAGTCTCAATAATTTTCTTTTCCATAAAGGACATCTTCAAATCCTGCTCTTGAATCATTTGATTCATTAATTTGAATTCCCTTTCAATTCTATGAGTACTCTGCTTAAGCATCTGATATCGATCTTCCAGCTTCTTCAAAGATTCCTGAACAGCGGGAATGGTGTTTTTAAGTAATTCATTAGTTTTCATCAATTTATCCAGCTTGGTATCCACCGTACCGATATTCACATTAATAGCTTCTATTAAAGAGAGCATTCTTTCTGAAATAGAAACTTCCTCTGATTTCTCTGTTTGTTGAAGTTCAGGAAGAGTTTTGCCACTCCTTAATTTGGTTCCAGCCATTGTAATTAAATCGTAAATCCTTCAGCAAATATAATAAATCTTCAAACTTGAAACAGATCTAGCAGTATAAAGTAAGTTATAAAAGATGGATCTATGACAAAAAATGTCTTACTCCATATGCTGCCAAATGGAGACCTTTGCCTTAAATATACCCCATGACTTGGCCTCCACAGCCATCTGTGGCAACAAATTCTACAGATTCACCACTCTGGCTAAAGAAATTCCTCATCTCCATTCTAAGATGATGCTCCTCTATTCTGGTTTTAGATTCCCCAACCATAGGAAGCATCCTCTTCACATCCACTCTATCGAGGCCTTTCAACATTACATAGGTTTCAATGAGGTCACCCCTCATTCTTCTGAATTCCAGTGAGCTGAGGCCCAGGACCATCAAATGCTCCTCATTACCCGGAATCATTTTTGTGAACCTCATTTGAACCCTCTCCAGTTTCAGCACATCATTTCTTAGATAAAGGGCCCAAAACTACTCACAATACTCCAAGTGAAGCCTCACCGGAGCTTTATAAAACTTCAATATTACATCCTTGTTTTTATATTCTAATCCTCTTGAAATGAATGTGAACATCGCATTTGCCTTCCTCACCATCAAACCTGCAAATTAACCTTTAGGGGATCCTGCATCAGGACTCAAAGCTCCTTTGCACCTCAGATATCTGAATTTCCTCTCCATTTAGAAAATAGTCTATGTTTTTATTTCTTCTACCAAAGTGCATGACTATACACTTCCCAACAGTGTATTCCATCTGATATGTCTTTGCCCATTCTTCTAATCTGTCTCAGTCCTTCTGTAGCTATGTGCTTCCTCAACACTACCTGCCGCTCCACCTTTCTTTGTATCATCCACAAGCCTGGCTACAAAGCCATAAATTCCAACATCCAAATCATTGATACATAATGTAAGAAGAATAGGTCTCAACACAGATCCCCGTGGAACACCACTAGTCACCAGCGGCCAATCAGAAAAAGCTCCCTTTATTTCCACTCTTTGTCTCCCGCCAATCAGCCAGTGCTCAATCCATGCTAGTATACTTCCCGTTACCATGGCTCTTAACTTGTTGAACAACTTCATGTGTGGCACTTTAGCAAAGGCCTTCTGAAAATCCAAGTACACAACATCCATTGATTCGCCTTGTCTATCCTGCTTGATATTTATTCAAATAATTCCAACATGTTTGTCAGGCAAGGTTTTCCCTTGAGGAAACTGCTTATTTTAACATGTGCCTTCAAGTACCCCCAAAACTACATCCTTAACAATTGACTCCAACAACTTCTCAGCCATTGAGGTCAGGCTAACTGGCTTATAATTTCCTTTCTTCTGTCTTTCTCCCTTCTTGGAGAGTGGAGTGACATTTGCACTTTTCTATTCTTCTAGAACCATGCCAGAATCAATTGATTCTTGAAAGATCATTATAATGCCTCCACAATCTCTTCAGCCACCTCACAGAACCCTGGGGTGTACACTATCTGGTCCAGGTGACTTATCTACCTTCAGACCTTTTTGCTTCCCAAGAACCTTCTCTTTAGTAGTGGTAACTTTACACACTACTGCCCCTAGACGTTCTTGAACTTCCGGCATACTGCCAATGCCTTCCACAGTGAAAACTGATGTTAAATATTTATTCAGTTTTCCCGCCATTTCCTTATCCCCATTACTACCCCTGCAGTAGTAGGGTTACATATGGTTTTGTAGATCAAGGAAGTACAGCAGTGTTCTACACAGTGAGACTCATGAGCATGTTCACCCTCACAGGAAAAAGGACACTCATTCATTTATGCACCAAGGGTCAAGAGAAGGTTGAGGGTAGCTGCACTGTTTCAGGATTGGAATGTATACCTGTCCAAGGAGGGAACATTCCACATCAGAGAGACATGTCCATTTGCCAGAGATTGATTTGGAAACTGAGAGTTGTTGATAGGGACAAATGTGCTTTGACATTGGAGCCATTACAAGTGATTCACAGTGTCAATAATGGACTTATGTAATCAGAACAATGTTGGGTTGGACTCTGAATGGGCCACTGAAAGGAGACAATAGCCATGGGAGAGACTGTGCACAGCCAGGTCTGACAGTTCATGGGATCTCAGTTTTGAATTTTTTTTTTTTAAGATTATGAGAAAACTCAGTCCTCTTTTATTGCATTTAGAAATGCATACATGCATTAAGAAATGATACAATGTTTCTCCAGAGTGAGATCACGGAAAACAGGACAGACCAAAGACTAACACTGACAGAACCACATAATTATAACATATAGCTACAGCAGTGCAAAGCAATACCATAATTTGATAAAGTAAACCATGGGCACAGTAAAAAAAAAGTCTCAAAGTCCCGAGTCCCCGATAGCAGGCGGCAAAAGGGAGAAACTCCCTGCCAATAAACCTCCAGGCACCATCAACTTGCCGATACCTTGGAAGCAGCCGACCCCAGCCGACACTGAGTCCATCCATCCGAAAACTCCGAGCTTCCGACCAGACTCTCCGATACAGCCTCCCGAGCACCATCCTCTGCCGAGCGCCTTTGACCTCTCCCCGGCCGCTGAGACACGCAAAGCCAAGGATTTCAGGGCCTTCTGTTCCAGAGATTCCGGTTACCACACAGTAGCAGTGGCAGCGAAGCGGGCATTTCAGAAGTTTTCCAGATGTTCCACTGTGCTCTCACGTCTGTCTCCATCAAATCAGAATGGTGCATGGTCCCCTACTTGACAGATAACAGATATTCATCACCGAAGTGGCCGCGCGCGCTGCCTTTGTGCCGCCATCTTCTCCCCCCCTCCCGGGAGGATTTTAGATTAGCTTTAACAGTGGCAGTTGAAGTAGGACTTCCCTGAATGCAGTCAAAAAGCACAGTTTGTCAAGAAAGGTCCCAGTTTCACCTATCAACCTTGTACATCCTCCTGAGCTCCATCTTTCTCTGGCTTCTTTTCTTTCCATTTCTGAAGAAAGGTCTAGGCCCAAAATGTCGACTGTTCTTTTTTCTATAGATGCTGCCTGGCCTGCTGAGTTCCTCCAGCATTTTGTGTGTGTTGCTTGGATTTCCAGCATGTGCACATTTTCTTCTGTCTACAGAAGAAAGATTGGCAGCAATGACACCATACCAACATCAGTTGCTCATGAATGGACAAGCCGGCTGGAAGAAGTCTGCCAGTTGGAAGATTTCAAGGTCATTAGATGTTTGAAGCTCCTGGCTTTTGAAGAAGTTACTGCTATACAGTTAGCTCACTTTACAGATGCAACTGAAGTTGAATATGGAGCAGTGACCTATTCATTGTTGCACGGTGCTTTTATCATGGGGAGATCTAGGGTATCTCTGTTGAAGTCAGTTATCATCTCTTATATAGAACTCGCTGCAGATCCTATCTTCTTCACCCTGAAAGAAAATGGCCTGTGAATCCTGGTTACTCTGGAGAACTCCTATTAGATGATCTGGAAGTCAAGAGAAGTGTTACAATGAATGCAATGTAGATTGAAAAGGAGGTGGATGCAGTAGCACGTATTATCCATCACTTCTCATTGTCTGAGAAGATAGTGGCCTGGATTCATAGATTTAAGAACCTGTTGTAGTTTCTTAGTCAGAAGAGAAAGCAATTGAGGTTTGCTATTGCTCAATCTGACTTGGATGAAGAACAACAACAAGGTTATTCTTTGGGGAGAGATATCGAGAAGGCCAAATGTCAGATTGGCTGAGGTTGTGTCTCAGTGGAGGAGCTCAGACAGACTGAAACGGAGGTCATTGGGCTTCCAGGGTGTCAGCAAGTGAAAGATCAACCTTTGGACAGGGTCTGTCCAGATGAACTTCTGTTCACACATGTAGGAGTGGACTACTTTGGACCTTTTGAGGTGAAAAGAAGGTGTAGAGTGAAGAGGTATGGGATCATATTTACCTGTCTAGTTTTTCACTGAAGTGGTATCTTCTTCAGACACAGATTTGTTTGTTGTTGCATTTTGATGCTTTATAGCAAGACGAGGACATGTTCATGAATTGCACTCTGATAATATGACAAACTTTGTTGGAGCTGAGTGTGAATTGTGAGAAGCCATTTAGAAGGAGAATCATTTATGGATCAGTGATGTCCTTCTTCAAAAAGGAATTAAGTGGATTTTAACCGCTGACTGGTTCACATCATGGAGGAAAAAGGGAGAGATTGATTAGGTGTATGCGAAAGGTCCTCAATTCCACCATGAAGGTACACAATCTTGGACGTAGAATGTTTTCACACAGTCCTTTGTGAAGTATCAATGGTCATTCAATTACTAAGGCATTCACTGATCCCAATGATTTGGAAGCACGAACACCCAACCATCAGTTGCCTCTGAACACGTCACCATCTTTACCACCAGGATAGTTCCAAAAGAAAGACATTTATGCTAATTGTAGATGGAAACAGGTCCAATATATGTCAAACCTGTTTTGGAAATGGTGGGTCAAGAAGCACTTACCACAGTTACAGGAACATCAGCAATGGTCAGGTATAAAATGCATTTTCCTCCCAGGAGACATTATGCTTCTAGATAATGACACAGTGCCTCAAAACTCAAGGATCACGGGAAGAATCATTCAAGTTCTTCCCCAAACGGAAGAGCATTTGTGCGGCAGGTGTGCATCAAGACCATGACCATCTGTCTGGACAGGCCTATGACCAAGATCTGTCCTCTAAAGGAGGCAGAGGTTTGAGGAGCTACAGATTTAGAAGCTTCATGATTTACTGACTTGACAGACAGTGATGGTAAAAGTCACTCTGTACTGGGCTAAGTGCTGTAACCTCTGGCCTAGATGACTGTTGCATGACTTGACAGGAAGAAGAGAGAAGCAAGAAGATATTTACATAAAGGTTAAGATGCTTATCATTGAAGATTTCATGTCTCCTATTTTATGTAGTATTTAGTTATAGTTGTTGTAGTGTAATAATTAGGAACTGGAATGTAGGAGCCATATATCTATTTTCTGTCTGTATTGTATTTTGTGTTACGCATTTATTATAAACTGGACTGGTCTAGAAACTGGTCTGGAAAACGGCCAGAGCGTGAGTGGGCCAGTGAAGGAGTGGAGCTTTGAGGCTTTTACTCGAGAGATTCTGGCAGTTTTGGCAGTTGGTCTGTGCAATCAAGTCAATCAAGATTTGGATAGATCAGCAGAAAGCCATTAATTAGACAATCAAGATTTGACTAGCTCAGACTCAGCAGAAAGCAGCTGATTGGGCAGTCGAGGTCAGGTGACCAAACATTTTGAAAAGCTCAAACAGATAAATAGAGGGATAGCTCAAGCGAAGCAGCCAGAGCGTGAGTGGGCCAGTGAAGGAGTGGAGCTTTGAGGCTTTGACGAGAAGAGGCGGAGGGCAAGCTAGCTCGCAGTTAGTTTTTACAATGTCTCCTGAGACGGTGATGTGCCTCTCATGTGAGATGTGGCAGTCTTGGGGGAGCGCCCCTCTCCCGCAGAGTCACATCTACCAGAAGTGCATACGGCTGGGCAATCTGGAAGACCGTGTAAGGAATCTGGAGCAGCAGCTGGATGACCTTCGACTCATAAGGGAGAATGAGGCAGTCATAGATGAGAGCTACAGGGGGGTAGTCACACCTAGGCTGTCGGAAGCAGGTCATTGGGTGACAGTCAGAGGGGGGGAAGCGAAGGTGAGCAGACAGGTAGTGCAGAGCACCCCTGTAGCCATTCCCCTGAATAATAAGTTTACCATCCTGGATACTGTCGGCAGGGACGACCGACCAGGTGTGAGCCACGGTGGAGGGCCTCCGGCACTGAGTCTGACCCTGTGGTGCAGAAGGGTGGGACAGAGAAGAGGAGAGCTGTCGTCATTGGAGACTCTACAGTCAGGGGAGCAGACAGGGGATTTTGTGGACGTGAGAAGGACACCCGCATGGTTTGTTGCCTCCCGGGTGCCAGGGTCCGGGATGTCTCTGACCAGGTGCACGACATCCTGGTACGAGAGGGAAAGCAACCAGAAGTCGTGATACATGTTGGGACCAACGAAATAGGCAGGAAGAAGGATGACGTCCTGAAGTGTGAGTTTCGGGAATTAGGCAGAAGGCTGAAGAACAGGACCTCAAGGGTGACGTTTTCAGGATTGCTGCCAGTGCTACGTGACAGAGATGGTAAGAATTGGAGGAGATGGCAGTTGAATGTGTGGCTGAGGAGTTGGTGCAGGGAGCAGGGTTTTAGATTTTTGGATCATTGGGATCTCTTCTGGGGAAGGTGGGACCTGTACAGATTGGATGGGTTGCACCTGAACTCGAGGGGGAGCAATATCCTTGCAGGTAGGTTTGCTAGCATGGTTCGGGAGGGTTTAAACTAATTTGCGAGGGGGATGGGACCCAGAGTGATAGAGCAGTGAAAGAAGTGCATGGAGTAAAGCCAGATCTAACATACAGAGTGGCTTTGAGGAAAGAGAAGCAGAATAAACAGTGTAAAGACAGTAAGGTAGAAGGGCTGAAATGTGTGTACCTCAATGCAAGCATCAGGAACAAAGGTGATGAACTGAGAGCTTGGATACATACATGGAATTATGATGTAGTGAACATTACAGAGACTTGGCTGGCACCAGGCCAGGAATGGATTCTTAATATTCCTGGATTTCAGTGCTTTAAAAGGGATAGAGAGGGTGGAAAAAGGGGAGGAGGGGTGGCATTACTGGTCAGGGATACTATTACAGCTACAGAAAGGGTGGGTAATGTAGCAGGATCCTCTTTTGAGTCAATATGGGTGGAAGTCAGGAACAGGAAGGGAGCAGTTACTGTACTGGGGGTATTCTATAGGCCCCCTGGTAGCAGCAGAGATACAGAGGAGCAGATTGGGAGGCAGATTTTGGAAAGGTGCAAAAATAACAGGGTTGTTATCATGGGTGACTTTAACTTCCCTAATATTGATTGGCACCTGATTAGTTCCAAGGGTTTGGATGGGGCAGAATTTGTTAAGTGTGTCCAGGATGGATTTCTGTCACAGTATGTGGACAGGCCAACCAGGGGGAAATGCCATACTAGATCTAGTACTAGGTAATGAACCGGGTCAGGTCACAGATCTCTCAGTGGG
This sequence comes from Mobula birostris, assembly GCF_030028105.1. Lineage (NCBI taxonomy): Eukaryota > Metazoa > Chordata > Chondrichthyes > Myliobatiformes > Myliobatidae > Mobula > Mobula birostris. The sequence continues at coordinate 65,133,063 of NC_092377.1, read as the reverse complement.
TGAGCATCTGGGGGACAGTGACCACCGCTCCCTGGCCTTTATAATTATCATGGAAAAGGATAGAATCAAAGAGGACAGGAAAATTTTTAATTGGGGAAAGGCAAATTATGAGGCTATAAGGCTAGAACTTGTGGGTGTGAATTGGGATGACGTTTTTACAGGGAAATGTACTATGGGCATGTGGTCGATGTTTAGAGATCTCTTGTGGGATGTAAGGGATAAATTTGTCCCAGTGAGGAAGGTAAAGAATGGTAGGGTGAAGGAACCATGGGTGACAAGTGAGGTGGAAAATCTAGTCAGGAGGAAGAAGGCAGCATACATGAGGTTTAGGAAGCAAGGATCAGCTGGGTCTATTGAGGAATATAGGGAAGCAAGAAAGGAGCTTAAGAAGGGGCTGAGAAGAGCAAGAAGCAAGAAGGGGGCATGAGAAGGCCTTGGCGAGTAGGGTAAAGGAAAACCCCAAGGCATTCTTCAATTATGTGATTTTAAAAAAGGAAGACAGGAGTGAAGGAAGGACCAATTAGAGATAAAGGTGGGAAGATGTGCCTGGAGGCTGTGGAAGTGAGCAAGGTCCTCAATGAATACTTCTCTTCAGTATTCACCAATGAGAGGGAACTTGATGATGGTGAGGACAATATGAGTGAGGTTGATGTTCTGGAGCATGCTGATATTAAGGGAGAGGAGGTGTTGGAGTTGTTAAAATACATTAGGACAGATAAGTCCCTGGGGCCTGACTGAATATTCCCCAGGCTGCTCCACGAGGCGAGAGAAGAGATTGCTGAGCCTCTGGCTAGGATCTTTATGTCCTCGTTGTCCACGGGAATGGTACCGGAGGATTGGAGGGAGGCGAATGTTGTTCTCTTGTTCAAAAAAGGTAGTAGGGATAGTCCGGGTAATCATAGACCAGTGAGCCTTATGTCTGTGGTGGGAAAGCTGTTGGAAAAGATTCTTAGAGATAGGATCTATAGGCATTTAGAGAATCATGGTCTGATCAGGGACAGTCAGCATGGCTTTGTGAAGGGCAGATTGTGTCTAACAAGCCTGATAGAGTTCTTTGAGGAGGTGACCAGGCATATAGATGAGGGTAGTGCAGTGGATGTGATCTATATGGATTTTAGTAAGGCATTTGACAAGGTTCCACACGGTAGGCTTATTCAGAAAGTTAGAAGGCATGGGATCTGGGGAAGTTTGGCCAGGTGGATTCAGAATTGGCTTGCCTGCAGAAGGCAGATGGTCATGGTGGAGGGAGTACATTCAGATTGGAGGATTGTGACTAGTGATGTCCCACAAGGATCTGTTCTGTGACCTCTACTTTTTGTGATTTTTATTAACGACCTGGATGTTGGGGTAGAAGAGTGGGTTAGCAAGTTTGCAGATGACACAAAGGTTGGTGGTGTTGTAGATATTGTAGAGGATTGTCAAAGATTGCAGAGAGACATTGATAGGATGCAGAAGTGGGCTGAGAAGTGGCAGATGCAGTTCAACCTGGAGAAGTTTGTCCTCACACTTTGGAAGGACAAACTCCAAGGCAGAGTAACTGGCAGGATACTTGGTAGTGTGGAGGAGCAGAGGGATCTCGGGGTACATGTCCACAGATCCCTGAAAGTTGCCTCACAGGTGTATAGGGTAGTTAAGAAAGCTTATGGGGTGTTAGCTTTCATAAGTCGAGGGATAGAGTTTAAGAGTCGCGATGTAATGATGCAGCTCTATAAAACTCTGGTTAGGCCACACTTGGAGTATTGTGTCCAGTTCTGGTCACCTCACTATAGGAAGGATGTGGAAGCATTGGAAAGGGTACAGAGGAGATTTACCAGGATGCTGCCTGGTTTAGAAAGTATGCATTATGATCAGAGATTATGGGAGCTAGGGCTTTACTCTTTGGAGAGGAGGAGGATGAGAGGAGACGTGATAGAGGTGTACAAGATAATAAGAGGAATAGATAGAGTGGATAGCCAGCGCCTCTTCCTCAGGGCACCACTGCTCAAGACAAGAGGACATGGCTTTAAGATAAGGGGTGGGAAGTTCAAGGGGGATATTAGAGGAAGGTTTTTTACTCAGAGAGTGGTTGGTGTGTGGAATGCACTGCCTGAGTCAGTGGTGGAGGCAGATACACTAGTGAAGTTTAAGAGACTACTAGACAGGTATATGGAGGAATTTAAGGTGGGGACTTATATGGGAGGCAGGGTTTGAGGGTCGGCACAACATTGTGGGCCAAAGGGCCTGTACTGTGCTGTAGTATTCTATGTTCTAAGAACACTGAGGCTGTCTACAAGAAGGGTCTGAGCCGTCTCTATTTCCTGAGGAGACTGAGGTCCTTTAACATCTGCCGGACGATGCTGAGGATGTTCTACAAGTCTGTGGTGGCCAGTGCTATCATGGTTGCTGTTGTGTGCTGAGGCAGCAGGCTGAGGGTAGCAGACACCAACAGAATCAACAAACTCATTTGTAAGGCCAGTGATGTTGTGGGGATGGAACTGGACTCTCTGACGGTGGTGTCTGAAAAGAGGATGCTGTCCAAGTTGCACGCCATCTTGGACAATGCCTCCCATCCACTACATAATATACTGGGTGGGCACAGGAGTACATTCAGCCAGAGACTCATTCCTCCGAGATGCAGCACAGAGCGTCATAGGAAGTCATTCCTGCCTGTGGCCATCAAACTTTACAACTCCTTCCTTGGAGAGTCAGACACCCTGAGCCGATAGGCTGGTCCTGGACTTATTTCATAATTTACTGGCATAATTCACATATTACTATTTAACTATTTATTACTATTTTCTATTACTATTTATTATTTCTATGACTATTACTATTTACTAATAGTAATACTACTATTACTATTTATTATTTATGGTGCAACTGTAACGAAAACCAATTTTCCCCGGGATCAATAAAGTATGACTATGACTATTATGGATTTCGGCAATTTGTCACGTGGGTTCGGGACTGGTAGAAGCAAGTTATAGTTGCATATTCATGCTTTGTCTTAGTTTAGTTAGTGGCAGCCAGAGACGGTAATATTTTTGTTGACCACTTAATTATGCTAATCTGATTACCAATTACTCTTATTTTGCTATATCACTAATTTAGTTTTTTAAAAAATCACTATAAGATCAATTGTCTTTATTGGTTTCCATAATACCATAAGATATAGGAGCAGAATTAGGCCATTTGGCCCATTGAGTCTGCTCTGCCATTTCATCATGGCTGATTCAATTTTCCTCTCAACCCCAATCTCCTGCCTTCTCCCTATATACCGCCTTCTCCCTATATCCCTTCATGCCCTGACCAGTCAAGAATCTATCAACCTCTGCCATAAATATACATAAAGGCTTGGCTTCCACAGTTGTCTGTGGCAAAGAATTCCATAGGTTCACCACTCTCTAACTAAAGAAATTCCTCCTCATCTCCATGCTAAAAGGATGCCTCTCTATTCTGAGGTTATGTCCCCTGGTCTTAGACTCCTCACCATAGGAAGCATCCTCTCCACACCCACTCTATCAAGGTCTTCCACCATCCGAAAGGTTTCAATGAGGTCACCCCTCAATCTTCTGAGTTCTAGTGAATACAGGCTCTTCATATGACAACCTATTCAATCTCGGAATCATTTTTGTGAACCTCCTTTAAATCCTCTCCAGTTTCAGCACATCCTTTCTAAGATAAGGGGCCCAAAACTGCTCACAGTACTCAAGTGAGACTTCACTGGTGCTTTATAAATTCTTAACATTACATCCTTGCTTTTATATTCCAGTCCTCTCGAAATTTATGTTAACATTACATTTGCCTTCCTCACTACAGACTCAGCCTGCAAACTAACCTTTAGGGAATCCTGCACAATGACACTCAAGTCCTTTTGCACCTCAAGTTTTTGCATTATCTCTCCAGTTAGAAAATAGTAAACCCTTTCATTTCTTCTACCAAAATGCATGACCATACACTTCCTAACATTGTATTCCATCTGCCACTTCTTTGCCCATTCTCCCAATCTAAATTCTTCTGCAGCATCTCTACTTCCTCAAAACTACCTGCCCCTCCACCTAGCTTCATATTGTCTGCAAACTTTGCAACAAAGCCATCAATTCCATCATCCAAATCAGTGACATAATCGGTCCCAGCACAGATCCCTGTGGATCACCATTAATGACTGGCAGCCATCCAGAAAAGGGTCCCTTTATTCCCACTCTTTGTCTTCTGCCAACTATCCACTGTTTTATACATGCTAGAATCTTTCCTGTCATACCATGGGCATGTACCTTGTTAAGCAGCCTCATGTGTAGCACCTTCTCAAAGGCCTTATGAAAATCCAAGTACACAACATCAATGAATTTTTCTTTGTCTATCCTACTTGTTATTTCTTCAAAGAATTCCAAAAGATTTCTCCAGCAAGATTTTCCTTGAGGAAGTGATGATGACTAGGGCCTATCTTATCATGTGCCTCCATGTACCCTGAGACCTTATCCTTAATAATAGACTCCTACATCTTCCCAAACACTGAGGTCAGACTAACTGGCTTACAGTTTTCTTTTATCTGCGCCTCTCCTTTCTTGAAAAGAGTAATTTTCCGGTCTTCCAGAACCATTCTAAAATCTAGTGATTCCTGAAAGATCTTCACTAATGCCTCCACAATCTCTTCAGCCACCTCTTTCAGAACTCTGGGGTGTACACCATCTGTTCCGGTGCTTTATCTACCTTCAGACCTTTCAGTTTCCCCAAGAACCTTCTCTCTAGTAATGGTAACATCACACACTTCATGACCCCTGACACCTGGAACTTCCACCATACAGCTGGTGTTCTCCACAGCGAAGGCTGATGGAAACTACATATTCAGTTCATATGCCATTTTACACTTTATGTATCTGAAGAAACTTTTGGTATCCTCTTTAATATTTTGGCTAGCTTTTGTGTTCCGTCCTTACCTTCTTAATTACTTTTTTAATTGCATTGTTGGTTTTTAAATGTTTCCCAATCCTTGAACTTCCCACTTAAGTTTGTTCTTTTTTTATGCCCTTCCTTTGGTTCTATATTGGCTTTGATTTTGCTTGTTAGCCATGGTTGTGTCATCTTGCCTTTAGAATACTGCTTCCTCTTTGGGACGTATCTATTCTGTACCTTCTGAACTGCTCCTCAAAATTCCAGCCATTGCTGCTCTGCAGTCATCCCTGTCCTTTTCCAATCGATTCTGGCCAACTCCTCTCATATGCCCCTAATTCTCTTTACTCCTCTGTCATACTGACACATCTGACTTCAGCTTCTCCTTTTCACATTTCAGGCTGAATTCTTTTCAATATTTTTATTAGTTTCTACACAGAAGAATACAGAGTACAAGAAAGTGTATATAGAAGGTCAAAAAAGATTTTTAAAAAACTACCAATCACTTTCCCCTAAAGGTTCTTTTACCTTAAGCTCTCTAATCAATACTGGTTCACTGCACAACACCCAATCCAGTTTAGCTGATACCCCAGTGGGCTCAACCACGAACTACTCTAAAAAAGCCATCTCGTAGCCACTCTAGAAATTCCCCCTCCTGAAATCCAGCATCATCCTGATTTTCCCAATCTACCTGCATATTGAAATCCCCCATGTAACATCGACCTTTTGCCGCGCATTTTCTATCTCCTGTTGTAATCTGTAGGCCTCATCCTTACTACTGTTTGGGGTCTGTATATATCTTCCATCAGGTCTTTTTACTCTTGTGTTTCCTTAGCTCTATCCACAATGATTCAATATCTTCTGACCCTATGTCACCACTTTCACATACTTTTATTTAATTTTTTATTAACTGAGCAACGCCACTCCTTCTGGCAACACACATAAAAGTTGCTGGTGAACGCAGCAGGCCAGGCAGCATCTCTAGGAAGAGGTGCAGTCGACATTTCAGGCCGAGACCCTTCGTCAGGACTAACTGAAGGAAGAGTTGGCTTCCCACTCCTTCTGTGTTCCTGCCTGTCCTTTTGATACAATGTTTATCCTTGAACATTAAGCTCCCAGCTATAATCTTCTTTCAGCCATGATTCAGTGATGCCTGCATCATACCTGCCAATCTGCAACTGTGCTGCAAGTTCATCGTGCTTATTCCATAAACTGTGCATATTCAAATATAACACCTTCAGTCCTGTATTCACCCATTTTGATTTTCTTCACATTACACATTGCAACTCATCCTGTTGACTGCTGTTTTGCCCTATCAACAGCCTCTCCTCACTACACATTGCCTCTGTTTGTAAACCAGCTACCTCATCACCATCATCCGCCTTCCCTACGACACCTCTTGCAGTGAAGTGTAGGCAACTCAGGACACCAATTGCACCATGCTCAACCTTTTGATTCCTGACTTTGTCTGAGGTCTTACCAACATCTGCCTCCACAATGACTCCACTAACTCTCCTGGCACTCTGGTTCCCATACCCTGCAACTCCAGTTTAAACCCCACCATGCAGCATCAGCAAACCTTCCTGCTAGGATATTAGATCCCTCCAGTTCAGGTGCAAAGCAACCCTTCTATACAGGTCCCACCTTCCCTGGTAGAGAGCCCAATGATCCAAAAATCTTATGCCCTCCCTCCTGTACCAACTCCTTAGCCACATATTAAACTGTATAATCTTTCTAGTTCTGGCCTCACCAGCACGTGGAATGGGTAGCAATCCGGAGATTACAGTCATGGAGGTTCTGCTCTTTAACTAAGCACCTAACTCTCTGAACTTCCTATGAAAGTAGGTCACTTGTCCTACCCATGTCATTGGTATCTACACGGACCACGACTTCTGGCTGTACACCCTCCCACTTAAGAATGCCGAGGACATGAACCAAGTTATCCCGGGCCCTAGCACCTGGAAGGCAACATACCATCAGGAAATCTCGTTCTCGCACAGATCTGCATATCAATTCCACAAACAAATTTCCTATCACCACAACGTGTCTTTTCATAATAAAGGATCGAACAATTCTTTTTTGACTTGGAACTAAGTTATTTGGAAGCATGTCATACATTGTCAATCCGCTTACTCAGACTCCACATGGTTTTGGTTTGTTTTTCAAATAACCACTAAAAGCTTTGGATTCTCTTTCACCTTGTCTGCTAGAGTCACCTCATGCCCTCCTGATTTCCTTCTCAAGTCTTCTCTTGCTTGAATATATTTCTTATACTCAAATACTTCATTTGCCCCTACCTGCCTTTCCCTGCCAAGCATTTCCTTTTTCTTAACCAAGGCCTCAATATCTCTCGAAAACCAAGTTTCCTTAAACCTGTTAACTGTACCGTCTATTCTAACATAAAAACTGCACTCTTAAAATTTCGCATTTGAAAGCCTCCTACTTACCAGGTACACCTTTGCCAGAAAGCAACCTGTCCTCACTCACACCTGCTAGATCCTTTCTGCTACCATCAAAATTGGCCTTTCTCCAATTTAGTATCTCAATCTAAGGACCTCTCCATAATTACCTTGAAGCAAATGGCATTATAATCTCTAGATGCAAAGTGTTCCTCGACACAAACTTCTGTCATCTGTCCTGGTTCATTCCCTAATGGGAGATCTAGTATCACACTCTCTAGTTGGATCTTTGTGCAACTTTGGATGTGCAGGTGTTGGTGATGATGAAGAAAGCAGGAAGGTGAAAAGTGAGAAAGGCTTATGCCGGTCTTACATAATGTCCATGCAGCGGAGCCTGGTCTCTTCTGGCCACAACCTCAGAGCCAACCCATAGTACAGAATTCACAACTATCCTTCACACAGTATGAACAACAGCATCACAAGTATCTCAAACCACAGACAAGAGAAAATCTGCAGATGCTGGAAATCCCAGCAACACACATAAAATGCTGGAGGAACTCAGCAGGCCAGGCAGCATCTATGGAAAGAAGTACAGTTGACGTTTTGGGCCATCCTGCCAAAGGGTTTCGGCCCGAAACACTGACACTACTTTTTTCCATAGATGCTGCCTGGCCTGTTGAGTTCCTCCAACATTTTATGTGCTTCATGAGTATCTCTCTACTATTCTAGCTGGGGAATTCAAACACTTAGACATGAACATCTTCACCTTGAGTGACACATAATAGGTAGGAGATTGCCGGCTCTAAAGAGCAAGATTATGGATGAAGAGGGGTAACTTCTTTTCTGTATCCTCCCCAGCTTGACAATGTCTTTTCTACAACAAAATGAGCAGATCTGTGCATAATTTTCCAAATGTAGTCTCACCAGTGACATATAACTGCAGCATAATGTCCTAAACTCAATGCCCTGACTGATGACGGGCAGCATTTCTCACTACCTTGTCTACTTGCACGATCACTTTCAGTGAACTTCACTTGCCTCCCAGCTTCCTCTGTTCCACTTTTGTCAGAGCCCTGCTATTCACTGTATAGGTCCTAACCTTGTTTGGTTGTCCAAAGTGCATCACTTTGCGCACAAGTTGAAACCCACTTGTTGTTTCTCAGCCCATCTCCTAGCTGATCAAGATTTCTTGCAATTCATAATTGATAGTGAAGCAGGTTACAAGACCCCCTAATTTGTATCAAACTTGCTGATAGCACTATGTATTCCACATGCAAATAATTTACAAATGTATATAAATAACAAATAACAGAGATCACAACACTGACCCCTGGGCACCCCACTAGTCACTGGCCATCAGTCAGAGATCAACCTTCAATCATCAGCCGACAAGAATCGTGGTCGCTGGACCCGAAGTGCTCCCTAACTGTCACTTCTTCGTCCATCTTGTTCCCTAAGAGGAGGCCCAGCATTACACCTTCCAGAGTAGGTTGGCGCAGTTGATACTAGGAAAGTTTAAATCTCAGAATGATGCACAATTTCTTGATTCATCTGCTCATGTTGCTGCTGACTACTGGGGGTCTATTACATAACCCTACTGACCTGACCACCCCCTTATTTCTATGTTCATCCCAAGTGACCTCATTTGATGATCCCTCAAGAACATTCCCTAAGCATTGCTGTTATGTTCTCCCTTATTGAAAAGGCAACACCCACTCCACTCTTACCTGTTCCTCTGTCACGCCCAAATCATTGGTATCCCAGAAAGTTGAGCATCCAGTATTGCCCTTCTCTCAGTCATGCGTATTATGAGTACAATATCCCAGTGTGAGGCAAACCACACCCACAGTTCATCTGCCTTACCAATAACTTAGATGCATTGAAATATATTTAATTTACTATAAACCTGATTGCTATCTCCCCCCCCCCCCCCCACACCACCATCCAGGCTATGCTCTCTTTTCGCTACCACCAGTAGGCAAGAGGTATGGAAGCCTTAGGTCCAACCCCACCAGCTTCAGGAACAGTTATAATCATCAGGCTCCTGAACCGGTGTCAGTAACATCACTCACCACGACTCTGCACTGATTCTGTGACCCATGGACTCACTCGTATGGATTCTGTGATCCACGGACTCACTTGTACGGATTCTGTGATCCATGGACTCACTCGTATGGATTCTGTGATCCACGGACTCACTTGTATGGATTCTGTGATCCACGGACTCACTTGTATGGATTCTGTGATCCACGGACTCACTTGTACAGATTCTGTGATCCATGAACTCACTTGTATGGATTCTGTGATCCACGGACTCACTTGTATGGATTCTGTGATCCATGGACTCACTTGTATGGATTCTATACAACTTATGGCCTTGATTATTTCTTTTATTTGCATCTTCTTTTGCATGTTGTTTGCTTGTCAGTCTTTATGGTTTTTTTCCTAGATTCTATCATATTTCTTTATTTTTCCTGTAAATGCTTGCAAGAAAGGGAATCCCCAGGTAGTATATGGTAACTTATACATGTACTTTGAGGGGAATAGCCACAGGGGAACCCTGTATTAAGTGCCTACAGGCCTTGGCTCTCCTGTGGTCACTCAGTTGAAGCCTATACCATGGGTGTGACTACCATGGTAGAAGTCTCACCTGTGAGGCCCTCATCTTTCTGAATGAGCCTAAGTTCCTGGACCTGGAGTGTCAGGTGCTGCAGCTGGAAGCACTGCCAACAGATGCAGTCTTCAGGGAGACTCCCAAGATCCCCGACTTCTCATACCTTGCAGAAGGAACATTCCTCTGCCCTAACAACCACCCTGCCTACAAAGAATCAGGGGATAATGAGCAACAACAAACTAAACCTTACCTGTGCTTTCTCAGTGAAGCCCTTTATTTCTGAAAAGAGTTGCTGTCACTCCACACACCTGGGCTAACTCCACTTCTTTACTCTGAAAGCATGAATCAAAACCTCACCTATCCATTCTTACACAAAAATGGCTGCTGCTAAATGGCCACTCCTTGTAACTGACCGCAATGTTTTATTGTCAGCTGTCAATCAGCTAATCAGTTAACTATTAACTAGCAATTTGCAACTTTCTGTATTAGGTCCTGTTAAGTAAAACTCACCAGCAAGTCCCCAGACCTACCTCATGCCTCTTGCTCCAAGTCCTGTCTCCTGATAAGTGAAAACCATAACATAATTCCATAATATGGAGTTATGAAATTCTTAAATTTCTTCTGAATCTCCCTCACCTAATACAGTGCTCTGCAGCACAATTGTTTTGCTTCTCTTATTGGTTGTTTTGAAGATAGTTATTTATTAGGGTTTTGTAATAGTTATTTTTATTTTTTGGTTATTTCATTTGCTTCATAAATCAAGGTTGGTTGTTAGGAAGCAATAAGAGGGCTGTTTCTTTTCGTATTTGCCTTGATGACACAAATATTGAGGACTCCCATGCTGCTTCCCCCTCATTGGCAAAGGTCAGAGATAAGCAGATTTTGATGCAGAAAAAGTAGTGAAACAAAGGTAACGACTCTGGAAAATAAACAAATGGGGTCAAAGAGGATGGTCATCAGACAGGCAAGGGAAAAGCCCACGTGGAGAATGTGCAAATAGGGGATCTTCATCTTCATCTCTGTCTCTTCCCCATAACCTCCTTATGTATCCCATCACTACTCTCTCACCTTGCCCTACCTTTGTCATTTAATCTCTTCAGCCCTTCACACATAAAACTGTGCAACACCCTGGTAAAGATTTTACTGCTAAAGAAGCCCAGTAAAAAGGGATTTCAATTGCTTAAAAGTCAAAACTAAAATACTGCAGGTTTTGAAAATCTGAAAATACTTGGCGGGTCAGGCAGCTAATTTCAAATACCACAGCATGGAAACAGTCCTTTGGCTCAATCACATAGCTGCTCCTCACTTCCTTTCAGTTTTGTTCCTTTGACATTAAACCTATCTCTTTTAGAACCATAGAACATTACAGCACAAAAACAGGCCTTTTGGTCCTTCTTGGCTGTGCTGAACCATTTTTCTGCCTAGTCCCACTGACCTGCACCTTGACCATACCCCTCCATACACCTCTCATCCGTGTACCTGTCTTTTAAGTTTTTCTTAAATGTTAAGAGTAAGCTCACATTTACCACTTCATCTGGCAGCTCATTCCACACTCCCACCAGTCTCTGTGTGAAGAAGCCCCCCCAATGTCCCCTTTAAACTTTTCCCTCTTCACCCTTAATCCATGTCCTCTGGTTTGTTTTTTCTCCCCTTGCCTCAGTGGAAAAAGCCTGCTTGCATTCACTCTATCTATACCCATCATAATTTTATATACCTCTATCAAATCTCCCCCAAATCTCCCCTCATTCTTCTGTGCTCCAGGGAATAAAGTCCTAACATATTCAACCTTTCTCTGTAACTCAGTTTCTCAAGTCCCAGCAACATCCTTGTAAACCTTCTCTGCACTCTTTCAACCTTATTAATATCCTTCCTGTAATTTGGTGTCCAAAACTGTACATAATACTCCAAATTCGGCCTCACCAATGCCTTATACAACCTCATCATAACATTCCAACTCTTATACTCAATACTTTGATTTATAAGGGCCAATGTACCAAAAGCTCTCTTTATGACTCTATCTACCTGTGATGCCACTTTTAGGGAATTTTGTATCTGTATTCCCAGATCCCTCTGTTCTACTGCACTCCTCAGTGCCCTACCATTTACCCTGTATGTTCTACCTTGTTTTGTCCTTCCAAAGCGCAATACCTCATACTTGTCTGTATTAAACTCCATCTGCCAATTTTCAGCCCAGTTTTCCAGCTGGTCCAAATCCCCCTGCAAGCTTTGAAAACCTTCCTCACTGTCCACTACACCTCCAATCTTTGTATCATAAGCAAATTTGCTGATCTAATTTACCACATTATCATCCAGATCATTGATATAGATGACAAATAACAATGGACCCAGCACTGATCCCTGTGGCACACCACTAGTCACAGGCCTCCACTCAGAGAAGCAATCCTCCACTACCACTCTCTGGCTTCTTCCATTGAGCTGGTCTTTAGTTATAGATTTACTTATCCTGTTTACATCAATTGTGGTGAGGTTGAAAGCTTGAGTGCTTCTAGTTTCTAAGAGTAAATATCACCAATAGCCTGTCTTAGTCCAATCACATAGATTTACAGCCAAGAAAGGTCACAAGATGCCTCTATTTCTTTAGAGGGCTAATGACATTTGGCATTTCCCTGTTGACTCTCACCCATTTTTATAGAAAGCGTCATTTCTGGATGCATAATGGCTTGGCATGGCAACTGCTTTGCACATGACTGCTAGAAAGGGAAGGGGGCAGAGCTACGATAATGCTTAACAGCGACTCCTTTGAGCTCATCTGCAGAAACAGCTAAATTTCTATCTTTGATGTCCCTCTTCTTCCTTTTCAGGGTGGATGGGGTTCTGTTAGAGGCCCTGACCTGGAGTTACACTCAGACTTCGGTTCTTTGTAGCAGTGGGACCCACTCTGCACTGCACTTTCTCTGAACTGTGACACTAGTCTTCATTGTATTTGTTTGACCTTTGTTTGAATGCACTGTTGTAATGATTTGATCTGTATGGACAGTATGCAAGGCAAGTTTTCCTGCTTACTACATGTGACAATATACGTATATCAATTTACTATGTGATCCTTGATTTCATACATCTCTACAAGATCACCCTTCAGCCTCCTAAACCTCTGGGAGATCAGACAAAACCTTATCCTGTCTGCCCTTGTAGCTCCAGCCATCCATATTCTTATAAATATGAATTATGAATGCTTGTGTAACATCCATGCAAATATTTTCCACACTCTTTCCAGCTTAATGACATTCCTCCTATAATCAGTCAAGCAGAAATGCACATAATATTCCAAGTGCAGTCTTGCCAGTGTCTTTTCTTATTGGAACTAATGCTCTCTGGTAATCTGTGTGCACATCCCAACCCTAGAAACTTTGCGAAGGCCATGGAAAAGTTCTATTCCAACCTTGGGGGAGGGGGAAGGGTTAGAATAAATCCTGCTCTGCATCCAAAAGAGGCAAACTGATCCTCCCAGGATAGTTAATGCCAGGGTGTAAAGGGGCACAACTGCCTAGCAAAGTTGATAAAGGTAGAAGGAGGCGCATACCCGGACTCTAGTAGGGCCACTGACAAAATGCATGGAGAATACAACCTTGTCATAATGAAAACCGTCTGAGAGGAACAAGAATTCATGGCAACATTAAAAGTGAATGAATAAGTGGCAAATGCTAGAAATCTGAAATCAAAATGGAAAATGCAGAATACACTGATGGGTGAGACAGTATCTGAGGAAAGAAAGCTAACATTCAGGTCAAGAACCTTCATCAAATAGGGAATGACAGAATGTTTGCTCTTCCAGTGAATTTGGAACATTTTGTAAGATAAGAATGCCCAGTGCAACTAAGTACAAACTTAAAAGAAATACGTAATTTTTTCCAAGTTCTCCCAACAAATAAAGAACAGTCTATCTGACTGTATGACATATTCTTCCCTTCAAAGTTGTTGCTGAACTTCTACCTTAGCTTAATTTTTCCTGCACTCCTTATATTACTCTATTCCCTTAATATTCAAAACAGATTGATGAATTTCTGAATGAAATCACTAACTATGCTACACAGATTCAGCACTCTAATGACTGAAGTTTTTCATAAACTCATTCTTAAATGGCTGTCTCCTTATCTAAAGACTCTGACTCTTGGTTCTTGATTCCCCAGTAAAGAGAAATATCAGCTCTACATCTGACTTGGTGAGTCTTGCAAAAAGTTTATACAAGTTTGAACGAGAAAAAAGAAGCGAAAGGAGAGAAGATGGCGGTGCGACGGCAGCGTGCGCGGCCTCTCCGGTGATTGATGTCTGTTATCTGTCAAGTAGGGGACTGTGTACAATTCTGATTTGATGGAGACGGACGTGAGAGTACGGAGGAACACCTGGAAAACTTCTGAAATGCCCACTTCGCTGCTGCTGCTACTGTGTGGTAACCGGAATCTCCGGAGCAGAAGGCCCCAAAATCCTTGGCTTTGCTTGTTTCAGCGGCCGGGGCGAGGTTGAAGGCGCTCAGCAGAGGATGGCGCTTGGGAGGCTGTATCGGAGAGGCTGGTTGGAAGTTTGAAGTTTGAAGTTTTCGGACCGATGGACTCGGCTGCTTCCAAGGCATCGGCAAGTTGACGGTGCCTGAAGGTTTATTGGCAGGGAGTTTCTCCCTTTTGCTGCCCGCTATCGGGGACTTGGGAGTTGATCGACTTGGGGACTTTTGAGACTTTATTTACCGCGCCCATGGTTTGTTCTTCATCAAATTATGGTATTGATTTGCACTGCTGTAACTATATGTTATAATTATGTGGTTCTGTCAGTGTTAGTCTTTGGTTTGTCCTGTTTTCTGTGACATCACTCCGGAGAAACATTGTATCATTTCTTAATGCATGTATGCATTTCTAAATGACAATAAAAGAGGACTGAGTGTTCGCATAATCTAATCTAATCACTTTTCATTCAGTGAAAGGATGGAAACATTCTGGAAAAGGCCAGCAGGGGGCACTGGGTGCACTTTCGTTAACTTACAGTTCATACAGAAAATGTAAGCCATTAACTTAAGTTAAAGAATACATAATAATGAAATGGAATTTAGAGTTGTTGAGTCATGCAATACCTCATTACAGTCCAAGATGCCCATCAAAGCTAATCCATTTCCCTGTGTTTGGCCTCTATCCCTCTAAACCAATGGTCCCCAACCACCAGGCCTCAAAGATGAGCTACCGGGCTGCGAGGAAACGATGTGATTTGGTGATATGAAATGATATGAGTCAGCTGCACCTTTCCTCATTCCCTGTCACGCACTGTTGAACTTGAACACCCCACCCCCCAACCCCGGTCGGCCGGTCCGCAAGAATATTGTCAATATTAAACCGGTCCGCTGTGCAAAAAAGGTTGGGGACTCCTGCTCTAAACCCTTCCTAAACTCAAGCCTTTAGCAATTCATATCCCAACCCTGGGAAAATGACTGCATTCACACCAACTTGGGGTACTGAAGTTTTAAGTGTGTGCACCCAAATTGGCAGTAATCTAAAATTTCTCCTATGTGCCATGGTAATTTTGAGCAGAGATGATCATCGATAAATGAATTAGTACCAATAATTATGGACTACTTTTTTAAAGAAAAAAAAGTCTTATTGCTTATTTATGTACATTCATTACTTTACTATTAATAAAACTATAACAGATGGATGGAAATAAATTTTAGATATATCTGTTCAAAAATTCTTAACATTAATCTTTTTAAAAAGGCAATTGAAAAGTAACATCCTTTCTAAATAGTATTATTACCATATCATATATGAACATAAGAAACGTGAACATGAAATTGTTTAACTAAAATAAATATATATTTATTGTGAAAAACATTCATGGAGGTACTCAACTACACACAGTGTCTACCATCAGTATCACTGAATATCTAGTGCTCACTCACCAGTGACAGAAGAAGAAAAAATATAAGAAGAACGAAGCCAAAGGCAACTGGGCAGATGAGTTACTATCCAAGTACTGATATGCAACACCAGGTCATTGAGGATTTCAAAATATATCATCCTATGTCATGTAGTTTTGCAACAACCTCGCTGTTGTCAAAGCCATGAGACGTTCCCTGTGAAAATAACTCACTGCTCTTGGAATGTTTATTGGCTGCTTCAGTTGGGAATACAGATAATCATTATGTGCCTTTATTGATGGTGGGGTTAAAGAATCAAGCGATGGCACTGTGTGCCACATGCCCAACAATTTATTTATATTTTTTACACATGCCATCCCGGCATAAATGCCATAGGTTACTCACCTCTACTTCAACTATGCCCTTTAATTTTATACACTTCCACAATCACTCCTCATTCTCCTATGTTCCAATGCAAAAAAGCCCCATTCTGTTATATCTGTTTCCATAGCTCAGTCCCTCAAGTATCAGCAACATCCTTTAAAATCTCCTCCACAGTCTTTCCAGTGCAAGGGGGTTTCGTCTTCTATGTTACTGCGTAGGCTAATTAAAATGGCTTCTTTGTTATGTTATACTTGGGAATGGTTCTTTGTTATGTTAAACGCTGAGAAAGTTCTTGCGCTAGCAGCTTGTTTTGGGTTAGAGTGTGATAAGAACGTTACGAACCAATTGGGATAGTTGTTATGTTTTTGGTGTATTTGAAGATACTGTATGCGTGGTGTTTTGGGGCAGAGGGCAGGAGAGAGAGACAGAGGATGGACCAGGTGCTGTGATGTCCGTTAACGGGGTCAGACACCGAGCAGGGCGTTCGGCGAGGAGAGGAGACGGAGACAGACTCGTGTGGAGTGTCTGGTCGACCACCGTTGTTGGTCCCAGGCAGCCAGTCGAGGTGGTCCGAGGGGTCGCAGCGTGAAGAAGAAGGGTCCTGAGCTCCAACTGTTTGTGCACGAAGAATTTGAACTTTGATAAGTGTGGCACCTTTTATATTTTATTCTCTATTAGTTATATAGTTCCAGTAATATCTATAAACTGTAAATCATTTAATCATATCTGGTGTATTGTCTGTTATTTGTGTGGGGTGGGGTACATCACACAGCATCCAACAAACTAATTACTCAGTTTGGCAGGGCCAAGGGCTGTTTCCCTAGACGACAGAGAGCCGAACGAACCTGAGGCTGGCCAGGGGTGCTACACCAGCTTAGTGGCATCTTTCCTCTAGCAGAGCATCCAAAATGAACATAATATTCCAAACGCAGCCTCACCAATATCCCAACTTCCATACACAATACCCTGACTGATGAAGGCCAGAAGCCAAAAGTCAGCTTCACCACTATCTACCTGTGTTGCCACTTTGGAGGAATTATGCACTTGCACTCCTAGGTCCCTGGTCTACAACACTCAAGGCCCTACCTACCATAATGCAAAAGTAAAAACTGCCTCACATTACACTTCACCCATTGGACTCGTATCAATTTCTGTACAAAGACTGGAGACTCTCAAAGACTGAAATCAGACAGCAGACAGTGCAGCACAAGATTGCCTTGACTTTCCTTTATATGGGGGAGGGACTTGCTCTCTGATTCCATGTCAGGGCAAGGCCTGGTGAAGGATTCACCAACTCAAACATGCTGCCAACAAAATGCTTGAGTTGGTGAATCCTTCACCAGGCCTTGCCCTGACATGGAATCAGAGAGCAAGTCCCTCCCCCATATAAAGGCCCTAAGGAGCAAAGACAATACCTGTAATCCACTTCTTCAAATTATGTCTTTAATTGTTCATTCCTGTTCTAAATAGACATCCTCCATTCAGAGTCTGTGTCCTCTGGTTCTAGACTCCCCCACTATAGGAAACATCCTCACATCCACTCTTTCTAGACTTCTAACATTCAACAGGTTTCAGCAAGAATCTCCCCTTATTTTTCTGAACTTCACTGAGTACAGGCCCAGAGCCATCGAATGCTGCCCAGACATTAACCGTTTCATTCTTGGAATCAGTTGCCTGAACCTCCTCTGGACCTTTCCTATGCCAGCACATCTTTTCTTAGATAAGGGGCCCAAAACTTCTCACAATATTCCAAGTGGGGATTGACCAGTGCCTTATAAAGTCTCAGCATTACATCTTTGCTCTTACATTGTAGGATTCTCAAAATGAATGCTTAAAATTGCATTTGTCTTCCTTACGACTGACTCAACCTGCAGGTTAACCTTTAGAGAATCAAGTACGAGGACTTCCAAGTCCCTTTGCATCTCTGATTTTTAAAATGTTTTCCCTGTCTATAGTCTATGCCTTCTACCAAAGTGCATTGTCATACATATCCCAACACTATATTCCATTGGCCACTTCATTGCCCATTCACCCAATCTGTCTAAGTCCTTCTGTAAAATTCCTGCTTCTTCAACACTACCTGCCCCACTGCCTATCTTTGTATCATCTGTAAACTAGTCTCCCCTTCCAATCAACTTTGGGCAGCTTCTCTCTCATGCCTCTGCAATTCCACTTTCCTGCACTATAATACATTACTTCTGACTTTATCTCCCCCCACCGCCCCTCCCTCAAACTGCAGGATGGATTCTATCATATTATGATCACTGGCTCCTAAGGGTTCTGTTATCTTAAACTTCCTAATCAAATCTGGTTCATTACACAATACCCCATCCAGAATTACCTTTCCCCAGTGGGCTCAACCGCAAGCTGCTCTATGAAGCGATCTCATGGGCACTTCACAAATTCCTTCTCTTGGGATCCTGATTTTCCCCAATCTACCTGTTCTTTAAAATCCTCCTTGATTATTGTAACATTGTCCTTTTACATGCTTTTTCTATCTCCCATTGTAATTTATATTGCACAACCTGGCTACTGTCTGGGGACCTGTGCTTTACTTCCATCAGGGTATTTTTACCCTTACAGTTTCTTAACTCTACCCACAAGGATTCTACATCTTCTGATCCTTTATCACCTTTAAGGATTTGATTTCATTTTTTAATGAACAGAGCTACCCCACCGTTTCTGCCTACTTACCTGCCCTTTCGATACAATGTGTATCCTTGGTGCTAAGCCTCCAATCCAACTATGATCTTCTTTCAGCCACGACTCAGTGATGCCCACAGCGTCATACCTGCTACTGGGTTACCAGGTCATAAACCTTATTCCGTACACTGTGTGTATTCACATATAACGCCTTCAGTCCTTTACTTTGTCCCCAACTCATCCCACTTTTCCCCATCATCTGCCTGTCCTTCCTCGCAGTCTCTCTGCATCTACTTGTATCCCAGCTGCCCCATCCTCAGTTCTATGACCCCAGTTCCCATCCCCTGCCAGATTAGTTTAACCCTCTCCAACAGCTCTAGCAAACTTGCCCGTGAGGATATTGGTCCTCCACACGTCCAGGCAAAACCCACCCTTTTTGTACAGGTCAAACCTTTCCCCAGATGAGATCCCAATGATTCTTAAAGGTATTTAAAGAGATTTTTAAAAAATTAATATTAATGCCTTACATGCAGCTGAATGCCCTAGATCTTCAGTACTTAAAATAAAACTCCTAACAGCTTTGACAAACTCTAGTACTAGGGGTGTGAATTTGCTGCCCATCAAAAAATTGCAGCAGTGTGGATGAGTTTGTGTATTAGGCTTGTCTACATATCCGAATTACTTCACATTCAATGAAAATATTCATCATCTTAATTCATGATTTCAGTATCAACTCAGTAAGTTGGTCAAATCAAGCAAGTCTGGGTCTAGGAAAATGTAAACAGTGCACTGTGCCATGTTAAAGCCAGCACCTTGCTCTTCTCATGGACACTTGTACTCACATCCCCCAACTCAAAAGAACCACTGATTATTTCCAAACCTGCATAAGATTTACTGGGCATAGAAATAGAAACCGTTTTCAATACCTTGGTATCCTCAAAATAAAGAGTGCACAATAAATAATAGTTTGTGAAAAATGTTGCATCTTTAATAGACCTGCAAATTTTAACACCATGTTTTAAACAAAGGTGAAGGCAGTCATGGTAGTTATTTACAATGAAATTTGTTATCATTTCAACACATTTCAAATAGTAAACTCAGTAATCTTTTTATCTAAACTCAAAAATGTGCATAGATATCAGCTCCCCGAGATAGCAATAACAAACCTCTCCTATCTATAAAATATTGAGGTTTATGTAAAAACATTAGACAACCAGAAAATCTGCATAAAAATACTGGCACGTCTTTTCTGTGCAAATTCTGCTAATTTAAACAAATGGGGATATCGTGGACTCAGTGTTTCTATCATTACATGTTTTACAGAATATTTATACAATGATAAACAAATTAGAAGTTTTGAATATTGTGCATTAATACAAGCAAAAATCCAGAACCTTAAAATATTTCATATAATTAAATACTCTATTAAAGTCTGAATAGCTGCAAATCCATAAAATCCAGTACTCCAGGTGCATAATTGTCTATTTGGCAAAAAAACTGCCAATGCAGCTTTGCGTCCCATTGCAGAAAAGCATCTTGAGACTTAATTCTTTAAGCTTGCAACCTTGTTAGTCACTATTACAGGTCACCACAGCCCTTAAATGATTCATATTATATGGGTGCCTCTTTTCAGTACACTGTATATTAAAAAAAAATACAGGAAGCTTACTGTCAGCTGCAAAAATTGTAAATCTAACCTCACTGGTTTAATTAGATTAATAAGTTCCATACATTCAGTAAATATGCCCAAAACTTTGGTTATAACAAATGGCTTAATTTTTAAAACATTTATACAGTCCAAATTTGTCATTGAAGTAGCTATTTCAAATTTTATCTTGCTTATTTTTATATATCAGAGAGAAACTTAAACATATTAAATAAAATAATGCCTTAAATAAATCATGCATCAAAATGTATTCCTTAGAGCTATATTTTGATTGCCGTCTTTAAAGGCTGGGAACGAGCACAACTCAGGACAATCAGTAAGGAACTGAAATGTGAATATGGAATTTCCATGATCAAAGTTCTTCAGGTACTTTTAGCCAATCAAAAAAAAACTTCACAGTGCCCCGATCACACATCCAAGCATTAGTCTTCTACAAAACCTACAGAAGGCAGGATGATTGAAGAGGTGGAGAGGCAAAAACAGCAAATAAAAACAGCTCAGTAATAACTAAATTTGGATAATGACAAAATGAAAAATACTTGAATCTAAAAGTAAAATAATTCCAATTTTAAATTGGTACTGACCTCCAGAATAGTTCGATATGCATGTGGAAACATATTAAACAAGGAGAAATCAGACAATTTTTACCCAAATGTAACTGTACTGGGAATATCCAAATATTGCCAACACTAAAGAAGTGACGAAATGAGGGAATGAAGTGGAATACAACAATTGCCAGGTACCACAAAATGTATCTAATAATACTTGCTCCTGGCATCTCATGGTATGAAATGTACTTAAGTAATTGCCAGTTAAATGAAAGCACATGACACATGCAGCAATCTCAAACTACAATTTGCATTTAACAGTCACCAACTCTTGTGAAGGTATTATAAATGATGTGTTAAGTTTTTCCAACTATGCAGGGTTTGGAAAAGATTCTAAGCCACCAGTCATTAGTTTCAAAGGAATCATTCACAGTGGCTCCTTTGGTTACTATAAGCTTCAAAGACACAAGTAACATTAGCAACCATCACTTTCTTGAGCATGGTGGCCATCTCAGTTGCTTGGGAAGGCCTTACATCAATATATCTGTGGATTGGTCCTATCAGGCTACAGCATTTTGATGCTAGATTGCATAATTTCTTCAGCTGTTCAATACATCACAATGTCAAATCAGGAGATTGATGGGAATATGCATAGCTTTTTACAGTAAACTACTTTGGACAAGTTTCATACCTGGAGGTTTGATGACATGACTGGTCAGGTTCTGGGTACAGAAAATTTGCCTTTACTATTTGTTTTGTGAACAGATGTGCCTATGCCTATTCACCAAGACCCCTAGCTCTCTTTGGTATGTGTACATGAGGCTGGACACCAACTTTCCAAGGACCAACCAAGCCTCAGAAAGGTGACTAAATGTATATAACCATGTACATAAAATGGGTTACATGCCCAGTAACATCAGAATTTTCACTACAATTTCATGTAGGTAACACGCTGTGATGTCTATTAACATAACTCATTTTAAATTCTACTAATGATTCAAGAATGAATATGTAGCCATAACTTAGTCTGAACCTAATTTGGGAGGGTTGATGCATACCTTCTCATGCCACTGCACAGTTCAATGCATTCACTCTGTAACAAACTCTTAAGGTACCAGATGAACAAAGCATTTGTACAATCTGACTACATTTATTACTGGGAGATTTTGGAGTAAATGGTGAAAACCAGACTGCAATTGTAACCATTTAGACAGTGTAAGGCACCATTCAAATGATTGTTTAGAATTAATGCAAAAATACGGTAAGTACTTCCACATCTTCCTCAATTTTTACATGAAATACGTAGCTTTGTGTATTGCCCTTGGGCATAAGTTGAAATGACTAGGTAAAAATCTCAGTGAGTTAATAGTTTAAATCTTGTAATCCAACTGACCCGTGATGAATGTTCTGGTGAGTTTTGTCTTGGTGAATTGAAGGTTTTTTTGGGCCCTTCTTGCTGAATAGGAAATGTCACACTTGTGAGATGTTCAGGGCCAACATAATCTTTCCCACTCACAGCTCTTCCGGAGTGGTTGGCAGCTATTGGTCCAGAAATGGGTGTTGCAACACTATCTTCATTCATTGGTGGGATTCTATCATTGCTGAAGTACCTGTAGAGGTAGTCCTCGTCTGAAAGAGATCAGTTTTTCTTTAGAGCCAGGAAGTTAAGAATAATTGTATGAATTACAATCTATATACAGTGCTTTCTTTACAATTTGGCTGTTTCTTAAGCATTGTAAGATTATAGCTTTTGACAAACCTTTCCTTCCTTCCATTCGGGATCTTGGACAAACCTTGACTTCACCCATCCAACTCTTGCCCACAGGCATCGACAGAGGTCGAGGTCTTCCTATTGACAGAAAAGTGTTTTAAATTTGAGACCTGATTTCTGAAATCAAACATTGCTACAAATTCACTTTAAAAATATTGTAAAATTTAGAATTTTAGGAAAAACAAAAAAAAACTGAACACCAACCAGGAAGTCACTTATGAAACTACTTAAAATTGGCCCTTGTAGAGGTTTGGGTTTAAAATAAAACACACAGAACCGAAGTGCAAGATCAAGTTCAACCAGTTTTTAAACAAATTTGCAAAACTAGTGATTTGGAACTAGTCCCACACATGATATTTGACAAACTGTTTTAAGGATTTTACAGTACATTTTGGTGAATGTTCAGCTGGTGATGTATCACACACAGCAGTTTTTTTTAAAAAAACATTTATACAGCATTGTCACAACCTCATCATCCACTACAAATGAATAAAAGTAGAATCTGATCTATTATGGCAGCCAATTCATATGAGGCATGATCCAACAACCAACTGTTAAGATAAAAAGAGAAAATGCTAGAAATATTGAAATAAACAGATGAAGGGTCTTCAATCCAAAATGTTCATTTTCACAAATACTGAGTGGCCTGCTGGGTGAATCCAGTATTGTGCTTTTATTTTGTATAGATGCAGAATGTTGGATCTGCAAATGCGCAACTGAAATTCTAAAACTGTAGAATAATTATTCATTAAGATAGATCTCTTTCCCAAAAACAAACTAGAGTTTGAATAGTACATGCTGGCAATGTGATGTATTCACTCCTATTTTAAGTGGATATGAACAAATTAGCTATTCATTTCCCTGGACATGAAGTTTAAGCAGGAACATTCTCAGATCTCAAAAGCTGAGAATCCCATCTTGTCAGCTATATTAGCCTTTGAAGATCTGCTAAACTTATTTTGCCATGTGTTCAAATCTTCAAGAATCAATAATGATTAGATTTACATGCAGCTGTTAACTAGATTTATGGGAAATAAATACTGATTACACATTTTAAGTGATCATTGCCTTCTCTATGAAAAGATTTGAGTAGCTAATATTCTTCCCCCCCCCCAAAACTGACCAAATATGTCATCTTCAAGATAATTAAGTTTTCTAAAACTGCAATAAAATCAGAAGCACAGGATTTACTGGATGCTTCCCATGATGTTCATGAAGTGTGTAAACTTTTTAAAAAAATTACTGAAAATGGATTTTTATTCGAATTAACCATTCCAAAGTAGTAACTCGCCTTCTCCACACCCAACTTTGGAACGTGAGGCTTTGAGAAATTCTTAAAAAAAAAAATTGCCTGAATGCAACCTTCAGGGTGGTATAGCGTTATGCTTTACAGTGTCAGTTGTAAGACTGGGGTTCAATTCCCACCGCTGTCGTGAGTTTGTACGTTCTCCCCATGGCCACGTGGGTTTCCTCTGGGTGCTCCAGTTCCCTCCCACATTCCCAAGATGTACGAGCTAGGGTTAGAAAGTTGCGGACATGCTACGTTGGTGCTGTAAGCACGGTGACACTTCCAGGCTGCCTCAGGACACCTTTGGGCTGTGCTGGTCATTGACGCAGTCTATAGTATGCTTCAATGTATTCGATGTACCATATCAGATTGGGTGTGAAGCGCATGCAGAGAATCAACTGGGCCTCCTACACGCGGGATGCACGTTTTTTGGGTTGGCGGTCAAGTGCGCATGTGTTTTCACCTTGATGGGCCTGGTTCATTGCTCCCTCTGTAAGTTGCCAGCATGTACCACTACTTACATTATTCAGTACAAATCATTTAATCATACTACTCTGTTGTAGTTCTTGCTCCATGCATACAGAACACATGACAAATAAAGCCGATCTTTAGTCTTTAACAATGTAGACTAGCTAAGGAGATGAATGAAGATTCAACCCTGAAAATGTAGAATTAATGGTGTGAAGTGACATTCCACTCCAGACAACCAAAACTGGGTTTTCACCTCTGCTTATGCACTATCGTCCAGCACTGATACAAGCATTGATCCCACCAGCAATGAAATCCATTGAAATAATTCATCGGTACACTTAACCCTAAGGAAAAGTTTTCTAATTTAATTTGGCTGCCACATTGCATCAGTTTTTCTTCTATTCATTTGCTTCTCCTGGGAAATGAGGTTGCGAAAAGATTTATAAACAGGCAGGATTCTACAAAACCATAAGACATTGGAGCAAATTGTAGGTTCCACCATTTGATCATGGCTGATCATTTTCCTCTCAACCCCATTCTGCTGATCTTTCCAGAATTTTCACACCCTGACGCATCAAAAATCTACCAACCTCCGCTTTAGATACAGTTAGTGACCTGGCCTCTACAACCATCAGCGGCAACGAATTCCACAGAATCACCATCCTCTGGCTAAAGAAATTCCTCACCATCATTTTAAATGGACATCCCTCTATTCTAAGATTGTGCCCTCTGGTCCTAGACTCCATATCCACTCTATCTAGGCCTTTCAATATTCAATAGATTTCAATGAGGTTTTCCCTCATTCTTCTAAATTACAGTGAGTACAGGCCCAGAGCCATCAAACACTCCTATGATAAGCCTTTCATTCCTGGAATCATTTTCGTGAACCCCCTTTGAACCTTCCCCAATGTCGGCACACCCTTTCTTAGCAAAGGGGCCCAAACCTGCTCACAATACTCCAAGTGAGGCCTCACCATTGCCTTACAAAGCCTCAGGGTTACATCATTGTTTTTTATGTTCTAATTGTCTGGAAATGAATGCTAATGCTGCATTTGCTTTCCTCACCACCAACTCAACATACACATTAGAGTTTAATTCCTCCATGAGGAAGCCCAAGAATTTTCTTCTCATTTAGAAAGTAGTCTATGCTTTTATTCCTCCTATCAAAGTGCTTGACCATACACTTCCCCACACTGTATTCCACCTGCTACTTATTTGCCCATTTTCCCAAACTGTCTTTTCTTCTGCAACCTCACTGCTTTCCTCAATACTACCTGCCCCTCCACCAATCATATTGTCCACAAACTTGCCCAAAAAGCAATCATTTTCATCAAACAAGTCAGTGACATACAATGTAAAATGAAATGGTCCCAACATCGACCCCTGTGGAACACCACTCATCACTGGCAGCCATCCAAAAAACACTCCCTTTATTCCCACTCTTTGCCTTCTGCCAAGCAGCACTGCTTTATCCATGCTAATATCTTGCCTGTAATACCATGGGCGCGTATCTTGCTAAGCAGCCTCATGTGTGGCCTTCTGAAAATCCAAGTAGACTACATCCGATTCTCCTTTGTATATCCTGTTTGTTATTTTTTCAAAGAATTCCAACAGACTTGTCAGGCAAGATTTTCCCTTAAAGAAACCATGCTGACCTTGGCTCATTTTATCAGGCGCCTCCAAGTACACTGAAATCTCATAATTAACAATCAACTCCAAAATCTTCCCAATCACTCAGGCCAGGCTAACTGGTCTATAATTTCTTTACTTCTGCCTCCATCCTTTCCTGAAGAGAGGGACATATACAATTTCCCATGTCGTCTGGAACAATGCCAGTATCCAGTGAATTTTTGAGGATCACTACTAATGCCTCCAAAACCTCTTCAGCCACCTCTTTTCAAACCACGGGGTGTAGACCATCTGGTCCAGGTGACTTATCTACCTTCAGGCACTTCAGTTTCCCAAGCACCTTCATTCTAGTAAGGGCAATGGCACTCACTTCTGCCCACTGACACTCTCCAACACCCGGCATACTGCTAGTATTTTCCAGTCAAGACTGATATAGAATATTTAATTAGTTCGTCCACCATTTCCTTGTCCCCCATTACTACTTCTTCAGTGGTCTGATATCCACTCTTGCCTCTTTTATTCTTGATGTATCTGAAAATACTCTTGATATCCAGTTTGATAACAATTGGCGAGCTTACCTTCATGTTTCATCTTTTCACTCTTTATGGCTCTTTAGTTGCCTTCTGTTACTTTCTAAAAAGTTTTCCAGTCCTCTAACTTCCCACTAATTTTTGCTCTATTTTACCCTCTGTTTTGCTCATGTTGGCTTTAACTTCCCTTGTGAGCTATGGTTGTGTCATTCTGCCTTCAGAATACTACTACTTCCTTTGGATGTGTCTATCCTGCACCTTATGAATTGCTCCTAGAAATTCCAGCCATTGCTGTTAATAATCATCTCTGCTAGTGTCTCTTTCCAATCAACTTTGGCCAGTTCCTCTCTCAAGCCTCTGTAATTCCCATTACTCCACTGCAATACTGAAACATCTAACTTCAGCTTCTCCCTCTCAAATTGCAGAGTGAATTCTACCATATTATGATCACTGCCTCCTAAGTGTTTCTTTACCTTATGCTCCCTAATCAAATGTTGTTCATGATACAACACCCATTACAGAATAGCTGATCCCCTAGAGGGCTCAACCACAAGCTGCTTTAAAAAGCCCTATCGTAGGCATTCTACAAATTCTCCTTTGGTCTCTAATATCAGCATAAACCTGATTTTCCCAATATTCCTGCCTTTTAAATCCCCCATAAGTATAGTAACATTGCCCTTTTGACATGCATTTTCTACCTCCCATTGTAATTTGTAGCCCACATCCTGGCTATTGTTTGGAGGCCTGATTATAACTCCTATTCAGGGCCTTTATCCTTGCAAATCCTTAACCCAACCACAATCACTCTACACCTTCTGATCCTTTGTCACCACTTTCTAAGGATGTGATTTCATTTTTACTATCAGAGCCACCCCACGCCCTCTGCCAAACCACCTGTCCTTTTGGTACAATGTGTATCCTTAGATGTTAAGCTTCCAACTATAATCTTCTTTCAGCCAAGACTCAGTGATGCCCACTGACTGCAATTTTGCCCCATCACCTGCCTGTCCTTCCTGACCGCCTCACTACACACTGCCTTTGCTTGTATACCAACTGCCCCATCTTCACCCATCACCCAGTTTTGCAACCCCCTGCCAAATCAGTTTAAACTCTCTGCAACATTTCTAGCAAACCCGCCCACAAGGATATTGGTATCCTTGGGCTCAGGTGTAACCTATCCATTTTGTACAAGTTATACGTTCTCCAACATAGATTCCAATGATCCAGAAATCTCAAAACCAGTTCCTCAGCCATGCATTCATCTGCCAAATCATCCTATTCTTACCCTGGCGTGTGGTACAGCCAGCAATCCAGATTACTACCCTAGATGTCCTGCTTTTCAGCTTTCTACCTAGCTCCCTAAATTCACTCTCCAGGACCTCTTCCCTTTTCCCACCTACTTATACATTGGTGCCAATATGTATCAAGACTTCTGGATGCTCACTCTCCCCCTTTAGAACGCCATGGACCTCCTTCCAGGGTCCTTAACCCTGGCACCTGGGAGGCAACATACCATCTGGGTGTCTCTATTGCATCCGCAGAATCTCGTGTTTACTCCTCTAACCATGGGATTCCCTGTGACTACTGGGGTCCTCTTCTACCCCCTTCCCTTCTAAGGCACAGTACTAGACTCAGTACCAGAGACTCAATTGCTGCAGCTTCCCCCAGAGGGTTCCTTCCCCTCCAACCCGCACCAACAGGACCCAAAGTGGTACATTTACTATTGAGGGCAATGGCCACAGGGGTACTCTGCACTGGCTGCCCATTTCCTTTCCATCTACTGACAGTCACCCATGTACCTGCCTCCTGCAACTTCGGGGTGACCACCATCTTGTAGCTCCTATTGATCACTTCTTCATTTTTCTGTACGAGCTAATGGTCATCGAGTTGCAGCTCCAGTTCTAAACATCTTCTCTGAGGAGCTGCAGCTTGGTGCACCTCACACAGATGTGGTCATCCGGAGGCTGGAGGTCTCACAGAATTCCCATAAGCCACACAAACAACACAATGCAGCCCCCGGGGCCATCCTCACTACACCATGTACTAACAGAGGTAGAATGAAGAAACATACCAGATATTTATCTCACCCAAGCTCCCCACTCCAACACTAGTCCTCTCACACAATAGTCACTCCGCTTGTCCCCGCCTTATTCTTTTACTAACACAAAATAATCTGCAGATGCTGTTGTCAAAGGAACAGTCACAACTCAGCAGGTCAGTCAGCATCAGTTGAAAAGATTAGTCGACGTTTCGGGCCGAAACCTTTCGTCAGGACTGAAGGAAGAACTTTGGGGAGGGTTTGAAGAATGCTGGTAGTTGAAAAAAAAGTAATTTGAAAGACAAAGGGGTGGGGGAGGGGAAGCAGGGAGGTGATTGGCAGGAGAACAATGCAAAGTAGTAGAAGGAGGCGGAACTATGAGGGAGGTGATGTGAAATAGGGATAGAGGAAGGGAGGGGGAGGGAATTACCGGAAGTTGGAGAATTCTATGTTACCGGAAGTTGGAGAATTCTGTTACCGGAAGTTACTACCAGCATTCTTCAAACCCTCCCCAAAGTTCTTCCTTCAGTCCTGCCGACGGGTTTCGGCCCGAAACGTTGACTAATCTTTTCAACTGATGCTGACTGACCTGCTGAGTTCCTCCAGCACATTGTGAGTGTTCCTTATTCTTTTACTATTTGTCTCAATGTTGAACTTCTAATACATTTCACATACAAGTATTGCGATGCTTCAATTTACTGACTGACAAATCTCTGCAGCAATAGCTTTAGATTGAAATTATAATACTTAAAAATATCTTGTCGATACATCTTATTTTCACACAGTTCCCCCCCCCCCCCAGCAATTACATCACCAACCCTGTAGAAATTGAAATACACCTCATCCATTACTACATTATCAACAAGCGCTTTGGTCATACCCTTAAATAAATCCTCTTTAAAAATCTTTGGTGCTGCTGATGTAAGATATTATCTGAATCCCATATGATCGGAGACATTCAATGCAGCTGATCACAATCTCTGCTAACAGTGATGAACACAATCAACCAAAAGCATCTACCTTCAATGCATTGGAAATAAAGAACACAAACAGGGAAAATGAAGCTCCAGAATTCAGAGTAAAAAAAATGGGAACAAACCATACAACTGTGTTTTGTCCCGCATTCTACTGGGCATTGGCACTTCAAATTTATATGGAGGTAACTGATCATAATCTGCAATGGTAAACCGTCGTCTCAGGTATTCTTGATCCAAGAAAGAGTTGGGTGACTCGGACCCCTTGGGAACTGGCCTGATCGGTCCATGCTTGCTGACCTCTTCGTAATCGAGGTTCCCTTGGTCATCCCTGTATATTGGGATAAAGCATTAACCATCACATTTTTGGATCCATATAATACATTATCAACAAAGCATTAGACAGAGACATAATGTAAAAATTTTTACTCCTCATGTATGTGAAGGATGCAAGTGATAAAGTCAATTCAATTCAACAATTGTCACAATTTATTGAATCCCCATTAGTTACTCCAATTAACTTACTGATTGTGAGGGGGAAGAGAGGACAGAACTTGCACCACATAGCTTCATCCAGAAAGCATGTGCCTTCTACATACTATAAATAACCTTAAATAACAATAGATAAGCAAATTTGATGCTGATTGTGTGAAGCTATGATCTACCAAGCCAAGTAAATGCAATAAATGGAACAAGCAAATCCACCATCAGCATCAGGACTGAGGTATATGGCAGCCTTAAACAGATAAATATGGCATCATGCATTACAAACAGGATTGTCTTGTTATTTTAGAAAAAATAAACACTGCTTTAAGGCAACATAAAAAAGCCCTGCCACCATAATAATTTCCGTACTTTGAATAGCAAACAATTTTTTTTTAGATGTTCATTCAGGCTGGCAGAATTCCCAAGATTGTACTAATTATTGCAGGAAATTCACTGTTATACAGCAAAAGTTAAAAGCCTTAGAAATCAAGCCAAGCCATCAGTGCCAAACTCCATGCACCCATTACAGCACCTGATAGCATCAATGACAAAACAGATTAAAATGATTGACTATCAGACTGAATTAAGGTGGGGTTATGACAAAGAATTATTTCAAAATGACAGGCAACTTTCCACTGAGATATTATGACTAGAAACCTGAAAAGTCAATATTCATTCTGCTAAAATATTTGAATCAAACTTTTTTCCCCAAGCTGATGCTATCTTTATGTTGAACAACCTGTTAAATACTCAACTGATTTGTCATCACTACTGTGAACAGAACAGACTGATCACTACTTAGTCTTTTTAGAATCAGATTTCGTATCACTGGCATATGTTGTGAAACTTGTTAACTTTTATTGATCAGCACAGGGTAAAAACTGGGTCAGGACAGCAGGGATAATTCTTTTTCGTTACTTTCAAAAAGTGCCATTGAATCTTTGATATTCACCATTAAATGGCTCAAGTTTCATAATGAGAACATTTACTTGAATAGATTTTTGGCTAACGAAATCTGACTTTATTTTCACAAATGCATACTTGTCCTTTCTTTGCAAGTAATACGTACCCAGTACAATTTATTGACTTCTGCTGCTGAACTCAATTTGACTGGTAGAGACAAACAAAAAATAAAAGTTTTTTGTTCAACCATAATTTTTAAGTGTTCATCCAGCACTGAAATACAGCATCTTCACTAACAGTACACCATTTCAGTAAATGATTAATAAAAAGACTACCCATAAAAGTAAAGCATGCAGCAAGACCATACAAATACTTTCATGGCTCTCTCCTCACCTTCCTGTTTTATGAATGGACATCCAGAACAGATTAATGAACACCAGGGTATTTGCTGGTCAAAAGCATGACTCCATTACTCAATTTTTTTTTAAATCAGGAATTCAGTTCATCACATCTCAATATATAGGTTTCTCACACACAGCTCATGATTATGGTATTGGACAATACAGCTTCACCAAAATCACCACAGGACAGTGCATCTCTCTTCTTTTGCACTGCCATCTATAGGAGGCCCACCAAATACCAGAATCACTAAATTCTGCTGCTTCACTACACCTTCAAAAAGAATTGATTGAAGCTTCTCCCGCTTTTGGCTCTGCACGTTAGTTTGCCACCAGATATTGAATTGAGAACAGGGCATTTCTGGAAATGGCACAACTCAGATCAAAGGAAGGGACTGCTGAGCAGACTCTACGATGGAAATGGTCAGTTTGTTGAAAAGTACTACTCTCAACATAGCCAGTTTTCTTTAAATCAGGAAATGTGAGATGCTCTCAACTGTCCTATGCAAATCAAACCACTGAAGTTGTTAATGGAACTGAGATACCAAGAACAACTAAAAATTATGCTAGGCACTTTTTTCACATTTTGCTTAGTCATTCACATTTACTGCAAACTGAAATTTGAAATTAACTAAGTGTAAATACACAGCGATGCGATAACAATTAGCATACTTGCTGCATAATATGCCTGAAATACACTTTTGAAAATGCACAATTCTTCCAGATTTCTATTTGTATACAAGCAGAACAATTATTTGCAATTTTTTTTATCCTACTGATTTATCTGATGAATCTTCTCTCCTCATTCTTAACTTGTGCACTTATTTTTTTAAAAATATACTATTTTTTTGGAGGAACAGCCGGATAATAGGCCCTTCTGGTCCAATGAGACTGGGCCACCCAGTTACACCTGAGTGACAAATTTACCAAACAACTCGTACATCTTTGGGACGTGGGAGAAAACTGGAGCTTCCGGAGGAAACCTACTGGGTCAAAGGAAGAATGTACAAACGGCGACAGAAATTAACCCAGATCGCTGGCACTGTTATAGTATTATACGAGCTGCTGTACTACTGTGTCACCCCCAATCATAAATGAAGGCAAATAAATCTCAATGTTCAGTCAGATAAGAAGGTCCATGCAAGTCAAAGCACGAAAGATCAGCTTGCTGGCCCGAGGCTCCATCATAATGTGTAACGTAATACACTTCTTGCTAAGAAAGCAGCATGCAGGCTTAATAGACTGGAGCTTCCACTGGAGACAGAAGCTGCCTAAGGGAAAATAGTTTTGAACACATAATTGAAGTATCAGACTCAGCACTATTTTGAACAAAATTCACTCCAGATTAGTAATGTACCACACCTTAGAGTCGAAGTTGAACAGCACAGAAACGAGACACACAGCCCAACTTGTCCATGCCAACTGTCATGCACTTCTATGCCAATCACATTTTCCCCATATTCGGCTCATATCCCATAACACCTTTCCTATATTAGGGCCGTCCAAGTATCTTTTGAACATTGTAATTTGTACTTGTCTCTGCCACTTTCTCTGGCAACTGATTCCATGTAACTATTCATCTACTGTGCAAATATTTGCTGCTCAGATTCCCTTTAAATTTCTCTCTTCTCAATGTAAACATTTAATCACACTTCTTTTGGAAAAAGATCCTGGCAAACGAAAGCCTGCAACTTCCCTTTTGGAGCTGAGCTTTTGACTCGCCTGTACGACCTGGCATTTTCGTGGTGTGAAATGAAGTCTTGAAGGTGTAGGACATTTGTGGCGTGGCGTGACGTGTACGGGCTGAATTGAAGCAGCAGGGCCCGGCCCGAAAACAAAGAATGAATCAACGTTTGACCATTGCTGGAGAGGACGAGTTGATTCGAAGCTGCGGAACCAAGGCAGCATGGCCTGGGCCTGAGAGCGAGGAAGAGGCTGACTGATTTAAGTGCAGGGGCAGACTGAAAAGGTCAGGGTGTTGGGGCAAAAGGCAAGTTCACTGATCGGCGAGGATTTACTTGTCTCTGCCTTGAACTGAGGCTGTGGCCTGCAACTAACAGGCTTCTGAATGGACTGCAGGGTTGACTGACTTCATGGCTATGAACCCACTTTTGTGAGCTTTAGTTCTGAATGTTATTTGCTTACTTTTTAATTGTGTGCATGATTTGTTTTTTTTTGCACAATGGGTGGCTGACAGTCTTCTTGTTTTAAATGGGTTCCATTGGGCATCTTTGTTTTGTGACTGCCTGTAAGGAGTCGAATCTCCAGCTTGTTAAAAGTATACATAATTTGATAATGAATGTACTTTGAAACTGTACATACACATTACCATACTTTTTCTTGCAGGCATTTACAGAAAAAAAGGAAAAACAAAACAATTTAAAAACTATACATAAACAGAATGACAACGTGCAAGAAAAGACAAACTACGTAAATTACAAATACTGAGAACATGAATTGTAAAGAATTCTTGAACGTGAGTCTGTAGGTCACAGAAAGAGTTCAGTGTTGTGACCGGACCCAATACACAATACTCTAAATTCACCCTGACCACATTTTGTTCAGCTGTCACACGACATCCCAACTCTTATAGGCAACTCCTCAATCTATGAAAACAAGAATGCCAAATGCCATCTTCAATACTTTATACAGTATACCTGTGTTACCATTTTCATTTAGTTGTTATCCCTAGCATTTAACTTTGTCCTCTCTGTACCGGATGCTCCGAAATACATCATTTCACGGTTGCATGGATTTAAATCCATTTGCCACCTCTCCACCCAACTTTCCATCTGATCCATGTCTCTCTTTACACTTTCCTAAGTTTCTTTGATATTGACTATTCCACACATTGTAGGTGTGAATTGGGATAGATTGTTTACTGGCAAATGGATGATGGGCACGAGGGAGGCCTTTAAAATTGAACATACAGAATTTCTGTGTTCCTCTTAGAAACATGGGCTTTAGGGAAATCTTGATTTGAGGAAAATTGAAGCCCTGGTTAAGAAGCAGGAGATGCATGTCATGGATAAGAAGCTAAGATCAAATGAGGCTCTTGAGAATAAGAAATGAAGAAAAACACTTGATAGACATCATGAGGGCTAAAAGATGACACAAGTTCCCTCAGGTAGACAAGGTCAAAAGAATCCCAAGGGTTTCTCCAGATATATTAAGAGCAAAAGACTAAATTGGTCCTCTTGAACATCAGCATGGTTATCTATGCATGGAACTGAAAGAACTAGGAGGTCTTAAATGAAATTTCTGCATCTGTATTACTCAGCAGACATACAAGGGCCCATATAACTGAGGCAAAAAAGTAGTGAGCTCGTAGACCATATCCAGACTACAGGAGAGGAAGTACTTGCTGTCTTCAGGCATATTAGGATTGATAAATACCCAGGTCCTGACAAGATATCCCCTTGGAACTTGCAGAAAGCTATTGTAAAAATTGCAGAGGCCTAGTCAGAGGTATTTGAAACGTCCTGAGCCACAAGTGAGGAGCTGAAGGACTAGTGGACAGCAAATGTCAGTCATGGGCAAATTACTGGAAAGCAGTCTAAGGGACAAGCAGGTCGGTGGTGTAGTGGTATTCACACTGAACATCAAGGCCAGTGGTCCTAGGTTCAAATCCGCCAGCTACTTGCACGTTTTCCATCCGTGCTGGGTTGAGCATCGAGCTAGCAACTCAGCCTTGTAAAAAACAGACAAATGCTAAAGAAAAGGCAAGGTTGTTGCCCAATGCAGAGAGGAACAACATTCTAAGAAACAGTATATACCAAATATCTGTGTATAGACAGGACCTGATTAGGGACAGTCACTGTGGTTTTGTGGGTGGTAGGTCATGTTTAGCCAATCTTAAGAAGTTTTTTTGAAGAAGGCTGATGAAGGAAATGTGGTGGATATTCTCTACAAGACCTCTGACAAAGTCCCAGATGGAAGGCTGGTTCAGAAGGTTAAGTCACTTGGCACTGGAGATGAAGCAGTCAATTTGATTCTACATTGGCTTAGTGGGGGAAGCTAGCGGTTGGTGGTGGATAGTTGTCACCCTGACTGGAGGCCTGTGTGTCACAGGGATTGGTAGTGGATCCATTGTTGTTTATCATCTATATTAATGATCTGGATTATGTGGAAAATGGGAATACCAAGGTGGTAGATGACACCAAGATTGGCAGTATGGGCGACAGCGAAGAAGGCTATCAAAGCTTGCAGCATGATCTGGACCAGCTGGCAAAATGGGCTAAGAAATGGCAGATAGAATTTAATGCAGACAAGTGTGGGGTGTTGCACTTCGCACTTTGGCAGCTGTATTAAATTTTGCAGAACACAATGAATATCTTAACAGTTCAAAATGACAATTTAACTCTTTCAAAGCTTGCCACAAGTAATGTTTGTACCAAGTAGACACTGTAGGTTTGTCAATATCTAATGTTTGTGGATAGCAGCTGGATTTGCTGTTGGTCACCTTGAGAGCTAGGCTGATGGATTCTGGCTTATTGCTTACATGTAATATTAATGTTCTTTGCAAGTCCCAGCAATATTGTGTCCAAAACATTGGTGGACTAATGGATGAGGCGTGACTATTAAAGTGTCTAATTGATTTATTTGGATGTGCTGAACACTGTGCAAATGAACACGTACTGTTTGAATGAAAGAACCCAGGCTGAGTTAATGACAGGAGAACAAAAAATCAAAGAGTTTGTCTGTTTCTATTGCTACATCCACACTAGACCGGATAATTTTGAAAACGCCGGTTTCGCGTAAAAACCACAGGCGTCCACACTAGGTGTTTTTGAAAATACCTCTGTCCACATTAAAACGGATATTTGGGCGAATCTCTTCCTACTGGGCATGCACTGGACACACAGAAAACAAGCGAAGAGGAAACAGTATACTTGGTGCGCATTTGTCCAGTTACAGACGAGGAAAACTTAAAAGGAAATTGCCAAACAAAAGACTTGGTGCGCGTTTGTCCAGAAACATTTCCTACAGACATAGTCTCTTCACCGATGAAAGGGACAACGGCTACAACTAAATGCAATAAGGCTTGTTACTGGGCAAAAGTGAAACTTGCTGTTACCTCAGTTGTTTGCCTTTACTTTTGCCATGTCTTTGTGTATTATTTTGCTGTATTTAACATGTGCAATAAAACGAGTTACTGGGCAAAAGTGACAATTGCATCTATTGATGTTTGCACAAGCAATACATGAATAAAGCACCTTGTTAAATGTATAAAACATGTCTGCATCAGTGTTATCTTGAATTTCCATACAATGTTACATTAGGCTGTTACACATCTATTGTCAGGTATTGTTGTGGTGTTGGAGGTTGCGTTCAAGGAAACAATGAAATGCCTTGCTGCCGCCACCATTTGTTCCAGCACGTCATGACAGTGGTTTTAAAAATAGCCGGTTATCCTGTACACACTATAACAGATATTAGGCTTTTTCAGATTTATTCACTCTGGACAGCGTTTCTGAAAAGCTCTGTTTTCAGGGGAGGAAAACATCGTTTCAATGTGGACGGAGGGTCAAAACGAAGAGAAAAGGCTTTGATTACGGATTTATCCGGTCTAGTGTGGACGTAACCCAAGCATCCCTCTACACTTGTGGAACCTGTATTTATTGGGTACCTTCCCTGGGTTTGTTGGACTTTAATCAAGGACTGGAAATCACAATTGGTGCCTAGGACCCAGGGGTGGTTTCACGAGCGAGTTCGAATTCAGAATTCCCCTGATAACAGCAACAATCAAATAAAGTCTTTGTTACTCACTAGGTCATTTATTGTGTGGTTTATTTGTTTTCTATTTTATGATAATAAATCAGGCTTAAGTTACTTTGTTGTGTTGTGACTCAAATATTTAGGGTTGGTCAACCCCGCCCATTACAACAGGACAGACTAGGATAGGGCTTATACAATGAATGGTAGAGGGTGGTAGAACAGAGGAACTTGGGAATACAGATCCACAATTCTTTGAAAGAGGCACCACAGGGTCATAAAGAAAGTTTTCCGCATATTGACCCTCATCAATCCCGTGTTTCAGGAGTTTGGATGTTAAGTTGAGTTTGTACAAGGTGGTGCTGAAGCCAGACTTGGAGTACTGCATGTAGTTCTGGTCACTTTCCAACAGGAAAGATATCAATAAGCTTGAAAAGGAAAATTTACAAGGATGTTGCTGGGACTTGAGGACCAAATTGTACGGAAAGATTGAATAGGTTAGGGAATTTAGTCCCTGCAGCATAAAAAAATCAGGTGAAATCTTATAGAGGTACACAAAATACTGGAGACAATGTAATAAGCAATGTTTTGAAAGAATCATGGAAAAAGGAAAACAAGACCATTTGGCTCACTGAGCCCTTCATCCTTCCAGCAGAACAAGCTAACTACTTCCATTTCTACACTTTTTCCTCAAGGCCTTAGAATCTTCCCCCATCCCACCATGAAGTACTTATCCAATTCCCCTTTAAGTCATGAAGGGATTGCATTCCAACTCAATGTGCAGTGCAATTATGTTATTTCATTACTGATGCCTCTGGTTCTCTGTCAATCATGTTTCATTGGTGTTTTCTAGTTGCATACACTTTTGCCACTGGAAAAAGATTCTCATTTACAATAAATCATTCAAATTTCAACACCACTCAAATCCTCATCCTTCCCTACGGCATAGGGAAAAAAAATCTGCAGCTGCTTCACATGACAGATGTCTATTGCTCCAAATACTATTCCAGTTAAGCTGTTCGATATGGTCTCAAACTCTTGACCTGCTAAATGCAATGCCCAGAACAGAATATGTTAGCAAATCAAACAACTTCTTTTTGTACTTGATGTCTCTGCGAATAAAGACAAGGATTTGTCAAATACCCAAGTTAATAAAATGTCCTGCCAAACCTTTAAGATTTTACCATGTAGTCTCCACTACCTCACTATTCCTCGTGAAAATATTACTTCACTTTGACAAGATTAATTTCACCTGCTACAGGTCTGCTCATTTTACCAGTCACTGAAACAGGGAATGTTGGAAACAGGCAGCTGAGTGTAAAGAGAA
Organism: Mobula birostris; assembly: GCF_030028105.1. NCBI lineage: Eukaryota > Metazoa > Chordata > Chondrichthyes > Myliobatiformes > Myliobatidae > Mobula > Mobula birostris. Next base: position 65,094,553 of record NC_092377.1, on the reverse strand, counting down.
ACAATGTTCAAGTGATAGGTCAAATATCTTTTCTCAGAATTGGGTTAGTGGAAACAAGTGGCAGCAATATTGTTTTACTCTTTCCTGGTTTCAATAAACAATCATCAATTTGAAGTACAGTATTAATTCTTGCTTCTCTTACCCCAGTTGTTGACCTGCTGAGTGTTTCCAATATTCCCTACAGTTATTTCAAACTTCCAGATAGGGAAATAGTACAACTAACTCGCATATCAGCTATGTAAGGATAGAATGGAGACACGAGATGGCAGAACAACACGCACAACACGCTGGAGGAACTCAGCGAGTTGGGCAGCATCCGTGGAAACGAACAGTCAATGATTCAGGCCGAGACCCTTCGTCAGGACTCTTTGGCAGTCTTGATGAAGGGTCTCCGCCTGAATCGTTGACTGTTCGTTTCCACGGATGCTGCCCGACCTGCTGAGTTCCTCCAGCGTGTTGCTTTGACCACAGCATCCGCAGAGTATTTTGTGTTCAAGAGATGGCAGATACTGGCATCTAGATCTGGAGCAACAAAATTTGCTGGGAGAGCTTGGCAGATCAAGCAGCACCTGATACAGGCCTTTGACACATAATTCCTTCCTTCCTTCTCACAGATGCTACTTGACCTGCTGAGTTCTTCCAGCAGATTGCCTGTCGCAAGCAAGGATAAAGGTCTTCCCAAGTACAGTCTGAGGTCTGGAGCAATACAACATGGACACAGGCCTTTGGCCCCAGTGAGTCCATACTAAACACATTATCCACCTAGCTAACTCCAACTTCCTGTGTTTGGTCCATATCCCTACAGGCCCCACCTTTCCAAGTACCTAAGCAAGTATTTCTTAAATGATACTATTGTACTTGTCTCAACAACCTCCTCTGGCAACTCATTCCATATACTCACACCGTGTGTGGAAAAAGTTAACCCTCAAGTCTCTTTTAAATCTACTCTCAGTGACCACTTTATTAGATGCCTCTTGGACCTACTAAAATGGCGTCTGAGTGCATGTTTATGCTCTTCTGCTGCTACAGACCATCCACTTCAAGGTTTGATGTACTGTACATTCAGAGATGCTGTTCTACACACCACTGTTGTAATGCACGCTTATTTTCACCTTCCTGACAGCTTAAACTAATTCACCCCCAGAACTGCTGGTCACTGAATTTTTTTATTTGTTTTTTGCACCACTCTCTGTAAACACTAGAGACTGTTGTGCATGAAAACCCCAAGCAATCAGCAGTTTCTGAGATATTCAAACCACCTCCATCTGGCACCACAATCATTCCATGGTCAAAGTGACAATCACATTTCTTACCCATTCCGATGATTGGTCTGAACAACAACTGAACCTCTTAACCAGGTCTGTTATGCATTTATGCAGCTTTTTTACCACCCCATCTACCTGTGACACTGCCTATGCACTTGTACTCTGAGGTCTCTGTTCCAGAACACCCCCTAGTGCCCTTTCATAGCACAAGTCCTATCTATTCTGCTTTGATTTTTCAAGACATCATCTAATACACATCTATATGGGAATCCAGTTGCCCTCATCAGCCCACTTCTTTAACTGATCAAGATTCCTCAATAATCTCCGATAATCTTTTTCACCATCAACACCTCCCAATTATGGTGTCATCTGCAAAGTTGACGATCAAGCCTTCCACATTCATGTCCATATTGTTATACAAACAACAAGGGTCCCAACACCAACAGCACAGCACTTGTTACCAGTCTCCATTCCAAGAAACCTTCAATCATTGTTCTCTGCTCCCCTCCTTCGAGCCAATTTTGAATATACCTAACTAGCTCTCCCTGGGTTCCATCCACTGAACTTGCCAGGTCAACCATGCAGGCCCTTGTTGAAGGGCTTGCTAAAGTTTAAATAGAAAACGTCAACTGCTCTACATTCTTTTAACACTTTTGGTTCCTTCCTCAACAATTTCCAAAAGATTCATCAAGCATGACTTCCCACACGCAAAGCCATGCTGACTCCTCCTAGTCAGGCAACCTATCCAAATGTTAGTAAATCCTGTCCCTTAGAATTTACTCCAGCAATTTCCCCACGACTTAGGTCAGGCTGACTGGCCTGAAGATCCCTTGCTTGTTCTTGCTACACTCCTTAAGTAACAGAACAACATTAGCCACATTCCTGCGTTCAGTAGCTAATGATGCAGCAAGTATCTGCATAAGGGACTCCTACAACTTCTTTTGTTACCTTCCACGAAGTCAAAGCATGCACTCAGTCAGGTCCTGATGACCCATTCAATGCAGTGTTGTATATATCTCCTTCCTAACATCATGAACGTTCTCTAAAATGTCTCCACTTGTTTCCTATATCTCAGGCAACCATGATACCATTTTCTTAACTTCACCTATCAGATCTATCTCATACCCTCTTTAATGTCCTGATTTCTCACATGTGTGTTCTTAATCTTTTTGAAGTCATCAAGGGATTCACTTATCCCCCAGCTCCTAAACCCAATTTATACTTTCTCCTTTTTTCTTGACCAGAGACTAATATTGCTTGTCAGCCAAGGTGCCCTCTAAGCTTGCCAGGTTTAACAGGAACATTCTGTTCCTGGACTCTTACTATCTCATCTTACAGGTTTCCTACTTGCCATTCATTTCTTTCTCCTCAAGCAGGCTCTACAAACTGACCAGTGACTAATTCCCCCATAATTAGTCCAACATCAGTTGAAGTCAATAACCAGTGGACCCATCTTATCCTTTTCTTCTTCTACTAATATTGTTCCTTTGCTTAAGTGTATCAAGACAAGCCACAGAGCTAGCTTAAAACTAATAGAATTATCGTTGCTGACACCAAAGTACTTGCTGATTGCCACTTCAGTTACTTGCCCTGCCTTGTTTGCCGAGAGGGGGCTCAGTATTGCTCCATCCTGAGCAGGGCCCTCTACATACCAATTCAGGAAACTTTCCTGGACACATTACACAAATATCACCCTGCCTTGTCTCCTAACACCTGGTAGCCCAGTCAATACCAGGGAAATTAGTATCTCTCACTAATACAGTCTGTTATTTTTATAACAATGAGCAATTTCTCTGCACACATGCAACATTGAGCAGACAGTTCTGCCTTTCTCTTAGTCATGTCTCTGCTATGGCTTTAACATCCCAGTTCCTCAGAACCAATCTATGTTCCGAGTCCATCACAGTTTAACTAAGTATTCTTCCCCCCCCCCCCCCCCAACTTTACTGTGCTCCTGGCTATCATGATTACTAAATTTATTCATGACGGCTACTTTATCCCATGACTTGCTCCTGCTCAAAGCCCCACACCCCTCCACAGCCAATCTAATTTAAACCCTCCACTGTTGCACCAACGAACTTCCCTGAAGGGATTTTGGCTCAAGTGCATCTCATCTGTCTTGTATAGGTCACCTCTACCCAGGAGAGACCCCAGCGGGCAGGGAACCTGAATCCCTGTCCCTTGTACCAACTCCTCAGCCCCGCATTGACTTCCCCTCCTTTCTATTTTTGACCTCACCAGCATGTGGCACCAGGAGTAATTTGGAGATTACCTCCCTCGAGGTCCTGCTTTTTAACTTCTCACATGGCTCCCTGTCATCATTCTGCAGGACCTCATCATGTGTTTTACCTGTGCTAATTAGGGAATAGTACTCTTATTCACCATTGGAATGCATCACCACCACGCCTGGGTGAAAATATACTTTCAAACCTTCTATTCACCGTTACACCACTGGAAGAGATGTTCAGGATCCAACAAGAGTCCACATCAGGTTTTCTCTCTACGGTTTAGTCTGCAGTGAAGAGACTAAAAGTAATGGCTGAGAACCCAGTTGGGTAGCTGATGGAATTTACTATACAGGGACTGGAGTTACTACATGTACACGTTGACACTGCTATTCCAAGTGAGCTACTAACGTAGCTGCAGATGTGAAACATCAGTTTTCTTTGACTGGATCTGTTCACATCTGTGTGCCAGCTTTAAAAGATACAGGAAGCCTTTGTTCTGCTGTTTCAAGTGGTTTGCATACCGAGGAGTATATGGAACGACTGGCGGTGGTGGGATGTATAGATCCTTAATGGGAGGCTTTTCTTTCTTTTGAGATATCTCCATTGTGCTGGCTGTTGATGGAGTTGCAGTCTGCGAAGGACTGATCTGTAAAAAAAAACAAGGTAGTACAAATATTCAAAGTTTTATGTGCAAGGATGGGGGTGAGTGAAGAGAAAATAAAAAAAGCATTCTCAAATAATTATTATGCCAAGAAGCTTTTCATATCAGCTCTAAATGAATCACAGCCAGTAATAAATATGTCATAACTTTCTCCACATCTGTTCAATAGTCCAACTTCTACAAAACACAGTGGAGTAAATTTTTGGACCTTCATTAAAGCGGACAGTGCACGCTAACCATAATACGATGCGGTATCACCTGCAAATGTTGCCAATAAAATGCAGAAACTCTTAAGGAGTTCTCTTTTTACCTGCACAGCTGGTGGCTTCCAGCGCATATTCTTCAGAGGAGCTGGAGTAATGTTGCATGTGCTTGCTGGCCTTTTTTTCAGCAAAAGCATCACACCAGCAGGGTCTTCACGAAGTTTTCCAACAAGATTTTTTAACTGCCATCCAACCTTTTAACAATAGACAATGGAATGAGATCTGTATTAATAAACCAGTCACTTTATCTTTAGAGATGCTAATTTTTTTGAGAAACCCCGCAGTGGCAGTCCTTTATGGAAGAACAAAACAGGATATATTAAGCACGAGGAAATCTGCAGATGTCGGAAATTCAAGCAACACTCAAAGTTGCTGGTGAACGCAGCAGGCTGGGCAGCATCTCTAGGAAGAGGTACAATCGACGTTTTTTTAAAATCGCAAACACGAGGAAATCTGCAGATTTTTTTTAAAAATGCAAACAATAAATCGTCGACTGTACCTCTTCCTAGAGATGCTGCCTGGCCTGCTGCGTTCACCAGCAACTTTGAAGGATATATTAAAAATCTGTGCCATCCAGTTTATGGAGTGCATTAAATTATTTGTAATTATTCATCGCTTTACTCTCCTAATTCACTCCTGGTATTAATTTGCAAGGCACAACTAAGCATTGGGGAAAAAAAGGGACATGGAAATGACACGAAGCAGAGAAGGTCTGTTCAATTGTATTTGGATAACCTGATGCACCAGCTTATAAGAATAGTAAATGCTCACTCATATACTAACCAAGGAACATCAAAATTTCTTTGAGAAAAAGTACCAAACCTCTACACTTCCTTTGGGACTAACGTGTGACAAATGATCACAAAATTTCCTTTCCCGTGATAAATTGTTTAATTTGAGTTGCCATTCACGAAATCTAGTGGTGAAATTAGTTTATTTTAGTTGTTCACATGCTCCCAAAAACAAAATACTTAAGCACAGTTCCAAAACAATTTGATTTAGGTCACCATATAGAGCAAGTTAAAGGTGGTTTATGGTCAAAACCTAACAGCCTGTTTGGATTAAAGCAATTCTCAATTTAATTTTGAATTCTGCACTGACAAATTGGAAATAAAAAACTGTTTCTGTTAAATTAAATTTATAGGCACACTGACAATTTATACGTAACCAAAGTTCCTTGGAGAATGGAACTGAAAGTGTATTGAAAGCTTGCTGTATACACCAAAAAGATGACAGGATATTCAAAGTCAGAGTGAGAAACGTTTTATAATGGGGGCATGGGTTGGTGGTGAGGTTAAAGAAAAAAGGTGTTAAGGATTTTAAACATCCAATTGGCTTGTGCTCTATACAAACATCCAGCAGAACATCCCCAATTATCCCTAGCATAACAGCAGCTGCCAGGTCTGTCCCCATCTACTCCTACTTGTTGCAAGTTCAGTTCATTTGTGAACTAAAATTCTTTAGGTACAGAATGAGCATATTATTATGCTTACATTTGGGAAATGGTCATGTGCCAATCATTTGTATTTAAAGCTGCTTTCAATTTCATATAATAAATAATATTCATAGAACAATACATGCCTTTCAGCCCAATGAGTCCATACTAGCCAGTGCAGACCGAGCCTGTCAGATTTTCCTAATTCAGCCCATATCCCTCCAATCCCTGTCCTTCCATGCAACTATGCTTCTTAAATTATACTATTTTATCTGTCTCAAATGACCTTCTCTGGCAGTTCACTCCATATACCTTCCAAATGTGTGAAACAAGTTCCCACTTGAGTCCCTTCAAGTCTTGCCATACTCACCTAAGTCAAGCCCCCGAATTCTGGACCCCCTCCCCCAATGTTACCATCAACTAAGGTCAATACATATTTTAAAAGGACACTGGTGTAAGGTGTGCAATGCAAACTAAACTGAGCTGGGGAGGCACATTTCAAGAACACATTTGCCACCTCTCACAAGACCATAAGACAGAGGAGCAGAATTAGGCCATTCAGCCCATCAAGTCTGCTCCATCATGGCCAATCCCGAATACCACTCAACCCCACACATCTGCCTTCTTGCCATATCCTTTGGTGCCCTGACTGATCAGGAAATTATCAACTTCTGCCTTAAATACTCCCACAGACCTAGCAGTGCATTCCACAGATTCGCTACTCTCTGGCTAGAAAAAAATCCTCCTTACCCCTGTTCTAAAAGGTCGCCCCTCAATTTTGAGGTTGTGCCCTCTAGTTCTGGATACCCCACCATAGGAAACATCCTCTCCACATCCACCCTATCTAGTCCTTTCAACATTCAGTAGGTTTCAATGAGATCCCCCCCCCCCACATTCTTCTAAATTCCAGTGAGTACAGGCTTAAAGCTGCCAAACGCTCCTCACAGATTAACCCCTTCATTCCCGAAATCATCCTTGTGAACCTCCTCTATACTCTCTCCAATGACAACACATCCATTCTGAGATATGGGGCCCAAAACTGTTGATAATACCCTTAAGTGCAGCCAGGCTAGTGTTTTATAAAGGCTCAGCATTATCCGCTTGCTTTTATATTCTAATCCCCTTGAAATAAATGCCAACATTGCATTTGCTTTCTTTACCATAGACTCAACCTGTAGCTTGACCTTCTGGTAGTCTTGCTCAAGGATTCTTAAGTGCCTCTGCACCTCTAATGTTTGAAACTTCTCCCACTGCCCTTTTATCTTGATGCATTATCGTACATTTCTCAGCACTATTTCATCTGCCATTTTTCTGCCGTCTTCCAATTTGTCTAAATCCAGCTGCAATTTCATTGCTTCCTCAGCACTATCAACCCCTCCACCTATCTTTGTATCATCCACAAACTTTGCCATAAAGCCATCAATTCCACTGAATTCTCATGTGATTAAGCAATGGAAGGAATGCCAATGAGTGTATTTGATTCCACACTAAGCAACTCCAAACAAATACAGCCAAAAATAAGTAACTGATATGTAAATCAGGAAGAGAATCTTGTTTTAATCTCCTTCTTATTCTCACTGCTTCCTCACTTGGTAGAAGCACAGAGGCCAAACTCAGTAACTTAAACACAGCCCTGACAAAGATCAGATATTCATTCTGGGGTCCATCCATGTCTGTTACATAAGGCAGGGCATTCAGCTATTAAGTAGGTAGCATCAGTTTTCTTTATAAGATACAAGTTAATCAGATATTTAAATGCTAATGCCTGGTTAAAAACTGCAGAATGCAACTTCTCAATGCCAATCAGTTACTTGGAAAATAAAAGAGCAACCCCTCTCATAACCAAGATTAAACAATATACCAGTGTTGTTCTCCTATACCAGCAAGCTGACACAAGCCACTAAAAGTCTGGTCTCCACCAAGTTTTGAGAGAATTATGTACAAGATAATGACTCTCTGCATAATCCTGGACAAAATTAAATATGTAAGGCTGTAAATAATTATTACTTAACTTGCCTAGCTGTCCACTATTACAATCAGAAAACTTGAATTCTGGTGACACTGAAATTTTGTGCAACTGTAAAGGAGATAGTGCTTTGGAACTCACTATCCTTTACTGTTATCCAGGTAAGAAAATATTTACACTCCTGCATTTTCGGAGTTTCTTTCAGATAACTTGATAAACAGAGAATGCAGATCAATTCAGTTATTTTCAGCTTCAAATGATCTGAATAAATCGGTGTTACATTTGTTTGGTCAGTACTTACAACAGTCTGCTGGTTCACCTGAATCACCTCATCACCAGCATGAATCTTCCTTGTTCTATCAGCAGGTGACTGTAAAACAGAATTGAAATGGTTAAAAAGTTAATGATGACTGCCTCCTTGAAGCAGTGAAGTTACTCCTCACATACCAGAATATTCACATTTTCTTGCATCATTTATCTTGATATTCAGTTCCACCTTCCTTCATAATTATGTTAAGGAATACACAAAGTATAGCTTTGAGATAGAAAGACACTAACCAGATGGTAACTATTTAAAACTACTCTGTTAATGCCCTTTCTGTGCTATGAAATTGGTTACCGAGCAGACACCCAAGGTTGAAGGATACACCAGTATTCTGATCTTTACCTCAGATGCCATCACTTGGCTATGTGACCAAAAAACTTTGAACTTTAGACCTATTAATGCATTCATGATTGCTGTCAAAAAGATTGAAAGACCAAGCATCTTTCTTACATTTTCAGTTGTGCCAGTTACAATGTGTAATCCATCATAGGTTGATTTAATATACATGCCCTAGAAAAATAAAAAGAAAAGTCAATTGGATTGATTAGAAACCAACAAAGCCATTCCAGCACAACATTGTCCATTCTGTAGTTGAAGTACAAGGAGTCGAGCTCTACATCTTGAGGGCTTAAATATCAAAAGGATAAAATTTGTTTCAGGGAAGGGAGGGAATAAAATAACAGGAAGAGGTAATATAAATGGACAAGGCTTGCTTGCATTAGTTTCGACAGAATACCATACATTTATCTGTAGGAACATGGGTTTACACAGCCAGGATCTTTATTCAAGAAAATCAGCAAAATATTTTATAATATTCTTAAATTTGATGAATGACTGCTGCTTCATTAATACTCAAACAGCTCAACACAACATCTAGGACAAAGATGACAATTTGATTGACCCCCTAACGTATTCACTTCCTTTCCGAGCATTGCTGCTGCATTATCTACAAAATATACTGTAGACACTCACTTATACTAGCAGCCCATTCGAGACCCAAGTTCCCTACTGTCAAGGAAACCAAACAGTCAATAAATCCCACTGCAAGGCATGCACGTGACCTTTACCTGGAAAAAAGTATTGTTATGCAGCACTGCTGCTGGGTGTATAACCAGCTCCAGGCAACTCATGATCACCTTCTTTAACAGAAGAATAGGCAAAATGTATTGGTCGTTTCATTGACCAATAATGGCCCATCATTAATGACCCTCACCATCTCTCTTTTCATTACATGACACTGAAGACACACACTTATCGCCAAGGAAAAGCTGTGCCATCAGTTCTGAACGGACCATGAAGCCATGAACACTACTGCACTTTTTACAGTACTTAACTTTAATATTTCTTATTGCAAACATGTATTGCACTGGTACTGCTGTTGCAAAACAACAAATTCCATGACATCTTTCAGTGAAAATAACCACAATTCTGATTTTCTCATCATGAAGAAAACATCTTTTACACTATACTTCACATATCTATACCTATAATGCTGTAATCTATAATCTATACCTATAGTAATAAAGACAACTAATGCTGACAAGTAGCCTTCATAACTTAGTGCTTTTAGCACAGTCATGCACTCCAGGGCAAAAAAGCCCCCTTGAGGTTCAATGCCAAAAACTGAACTTTAGCTCAAACTAACCATACCCTTAATGTGTATATATCAGAAAGGCTAACATTAATAAGGTCTTGAAGCATTATTTAATTAAAGCATTAAAAATACCCTGATGGGAGTTATATACAGACCTCCAAACAGTAGCAAAGGTGTGGACTACAAACGACAACAGAAGATAGAAAATGCATGCCAAAAGGGTAATGATGACACTCATGGGGGATTTCAATATGCAGGTAGATTGGGAAAATCAGGTTGGTGCGAGATCCCAAAAGGGGGAATTTGTAGAATGCCTACAACATGACTCTTTAGAGCAGCTCATGGCTGAGCCCACTAAGGGTGTTGAGCAATGAACCAGAATTGATTAGAGAGCTTAAGGTAAAAGAACCCTTTGGGGCCAGTGATCATAATATGATAGATTTCATCTTGCAATTTGAGAATGAGAAACTAAAGTTAGATGTACCAGTATTACAGTGGAGTAAAGGGAAATAGAGGCACTGGAGAGGAGTTGACCAGAATTGTTTGGAAGTAGAACTAGCATGGATGACAGCAGAGCAGCAATGGCTGGAGTTTTTGGCAGCAATTCAGAAGACACTGGACAGATACATACCAAAGAAGAAATATTCTAAGGGCAGGATGACACAACAATGCTGGCAAGAGAAGTTAAAGCCAACATAAAAGCCAAAGAGAGGGCATATAATAGAGCAAAAACAAGTGGAAATTAAAGGACATTTCACAGCATGCAAGGGTAGAGAACTCCAAGGACATAGTTCTCAGAAATCTCTCCTAATTTTGATCATGAACAGGAGATCTCTTTCTTAAATTGTACACCTTATTTCCAGATATCTCCACTGGGGAAAAATCCTGTCAAGGTCCACACTGGGAATGAGCTTCTCTACGTACTACTAATCTTTTTTCAATATAGGATTAACAAAATGAACCTTCTTGTGCACAGTCTGCAATGAAATTACATCCTTAAGTATGGAGACCAAAACTATGCATAGGACCATAGGGTCTCACCAATTGCATGCAAAATTCTATTTCTCACTTATATTCTATAACACATTTAATAAAGTCCAACAATTCATTGACCTTCTTAATTACCTCAGGACATTTCAGACTACATTTTAGGAGTAATTAATGCAGAAAACCAGGTAATTGGAAAGGGCTCACAAACCTTTTCTTGAACTATACATTGAACTCATTGGTACAATGTATTCAAATAATCACCGTCTAGTGAACAATATATCACATTTAAAAGCTGCTCCTCAAATGCAAAGAAAGCATGCAGATTCCAAAAATTCTTAGCGTTACAACCATCAAGCCTAGGCAGGTTCCTTGGTAAAATGGATTAAATATTAAATATCAGGTTTATGAGATTTGCAATGTTGATAGTTCTTGCAAAAGATAATGTTGTCTCTAAGAATCCTTGCAATTTTAAAATCTGGGAGTCAACCATCACTGCCAGCAGTTTGTCTCAATAGCAATTGATTTCTGTTAACTTGCACTTGAAAAAGAAAAATGAATGAAAGAACCTACAAATCATTTTCACTGGTGCAGTTTGGTGCAAACATTTTCCAAAATAAAGTTTAAAAATTCAAAAACAGAAGTAGCTGAACTCAAAGATAATCACCTTGACATATTTTGTGCCTGTGTAACAACACTGCACATTGTACTCCATAGAACCAAATTTCAGAAGTAGATTACATTTGAAGCAGTCATGCATGATTAACAAAGAACCAAGGACAATATTTCTGCCTCCATGTTAAACTTAGTCAAAATTTTCATGTCCATAAGGTACAGGAGCAGAAATAGGCCACAAGTCTGCTCCGCTATTTCAACATAGCAAATCCATTTTCCTCTCAGCCCCAAACTCCTGCCTTCTCCCCAGGCTGTAAAAATAGGGGACAAGCTCTCCTCTACAATCACTCTGAGCACCGGTGCCCCACAAGGCTGTGCACTCAACTCCCTGTTGTACTCACTGTACACCCATGATTGTGTAGCCAAGTTTCCATCGAACTCAATATACAAGTTTGATGATGACACCACAATTGTAGGCTGTATCTCGGGTAATGATAAGTTTGAGTACAGAGAGGAAATTAAGAACCTGATGGCATGGTACGAAGATAATAACCTATCCCTCAATGTCAGCAAGACGAAGGAATTGGTTGTTAACTTCAGAAGGAGTAGCGGACCGCACAACCGCATTTACATCTGTGGCGCGCAAGTGGGACAGGTCAAAAGCTTTAAGTTCCTCGGGGTCAATATCACAAATGACCTGACTAGGTCCAACCAAGCAGAGTCCACTGCCAAGAAGGCCCACCAGCGCCTTTACTTCCTGAGAAAACTAAAGAAATTTGGCCTGTCCCCTAAAACCCTCACTAATTTTTATAGATGCACCATAGAAAACATTCTTCTAGGGTGCATCACAACCTGGAATGGAAGTTGTCCTGTCCAAGACCGGAAGAAGCTGCAGAAGATTGTGAACACAGCCCAGCACATCACACAAACCAATCTTCCGTCCTTGGACTCACTTTACACCGCTGAGCCGAACATGGGTTACCCATAGCCCTCTATTTTTCTAAGCTCCATGTATCTATCCCGGAGTCTCTTAAAGGACCCTATCATATCCACATCCACCACCCCATTCCACGTACTAACCACTCTCTGCATAAAAAAACTTACCCCTGACATTTCCATTGCACCTACTTCTAAGCACCTTCAAACTGTGTCCTCTCATGCTAGCTATTTCAGCTCTGGAAAAAAGCCTCTGACTATCCAAATGAACAATACCTCTCGTCATCTTATACACCTCTACCAGGTCACCTCTCATCCTCTGTCGCTTCAAGGAGAAAAGGCCAAGTTCACTCAACCTATTCTCATAAGGCATGCTTCGCAATCCAGCTGACATCTTTGTAAATCTCCTCTGCACCCTTTCTATGGTTTCTACATCCGTCCTGTAGTGAGGCGACCAGAACTGAGCACAGAACTCCAAGTGGGGTCTGAGCAGAATCCTATTTAGCTGCAACATTACCTCTTGGCTCCTAAACTCAATCCCATGATTGATGAAGGCCAATGCACCATATACCGCCTTAACCAAAGAGTCAACCTGCGCAGCAGCTTTGAGTGCCCTATAGACTCGGACCCCAATATCCCTCTGATCCTCCACACTGCCAAGAGTCTAACCATTAATACTATATTTTGCCATCATATTTGACCTACCAAAATGAACCACCTCACACTTATCTGGGTTGAACTCCATCGGCCACTTCTCAGCCCAGTTTTGCATCCTATCAATCTCCCGCTGTAACCTCTGACAGTCCTCCACACAATATAAAACACCCCCAACCTTTGTGTCATCAGCAAATTTACTAATCCATCCCTCCACTTCCTCACCTAGGTAATTTATAAAAATCATGAAGAGTAGGGGTCCCAGAACAGATCCCTGAGGCACACCACTGCTCACCGACCTGCATGCAGAATATGACCCGTCTAGAACCACTCTTTAACTTCTGTGGGCAAGCCAGTTCTGGATCCACAAAGCAATGTCTCCTTGGATCCCATGCCTCCTTACTTTCTCAATAAGCCTTGCATGGGGTACTTTATCAAATGCCTTGCTGAAATCCATATACACTACATCTATTGCTCTACCTTCATCAATGTGTGTAGTCACATCCTCAAAAATTTCAATCAGGCTCATAAGGCACGACCTGCCTTTGACAAAGCCATGCTGACTGTTCCCAATCATATTATGCCTCTCCAAATGTTCATAAATCCTGCCTCTCAGGATCTTCTCCATCAACTTACCAACCACTGAAGTAAGACTCTCTGGTGTATAATTTCCTGGGCCATCTCTACTCCCTTTTTTGAATAAGCGAACAACATCTGCAACCCTCCAATCTCCCAGAACCTCTCCCATCACCATTGATGATGCAAGGATCATTGCCAGAGGCTCAGCAATCTCCTCCCTCACCTCCCATAGTAGCCTGGGGTACATCTCATCCAACCCCCGTGACTTATCCAACTTGATGCTTTCCAAAAGCTCCAGCACATCGTCTTACTTAATATCTACATGCTCAAGCTTTTTAGTCCGCTGTAAGTCATCCCTGCAATCGCCAAGATCCTTTTCCGTAGTGAATACTGCAACAAAGTACTCATTAAGTATCTCTGCTATCACTTCCGGTTCCACACACACTTTTGTACTGTCACACTTGATTGGTCCTATTCTCTCATCATCTTACCCTCTTGCTCTTCACGTACCTGTAGAATGCCTTGGGGTTTTCCTTAATCATGTTTACCAAGGCCTTCTTGTGGCCCCTTCTGGTTCTCCTAATTTCTTTCTTAAGCTCCTTCCTGCTAGCCTTATAATCTTCTAGACCTCTATCATTACCTAGTTTTTTTTTAAAACCTTTTGTAAGTTCTTCTTTTTCTTCCTGACTAGATTTACAACAGCCTTTGTACACCATGGTTCCTGTACCCGACCATCCTTCCCCTGTCTCATTGGAACGTACTTATGCAGAACTTCACGCAAATATCCCCTGAACATTTGCCACATTTCTTCCGTACATTTCCCCGAGAACATTTGTTCCCAATTTATGCTTCCAAGTTCCTGCCTGATAGCCTCATATTTCCTCTTACTCCAATTAATCGCTTTCCTAACTTGTCTGTTCCTATCCCTCTCCAATGCTTTGGTAAAAGATATAGAATTGTGATCACTAGCTCAAAAATGTTCTCCCACTGAGCGATCTGACACCTGACTAGGTTCATTTCCCAATACCAGATCAAGGACAGCCTTTTCTCTGGTAGGCTTTTCTACATATTGTGTCAGGAAACCTTCCTGAACATACTTAACAAACTCCACTCCATCTAAACCCCTTACTCTAGGGAAATGCCAATCAACATTTGGGAAGTTAAAATCTCCCACCACGACAACTCTGTTATTATTACACCTTTCCAGAATCTGTCTCCGTATCTGCTCCTCAATGTCCTTGTTACTATTGGGTGGTCTATAAAAAACATCCAGTAGAGTTATTGACCCTTTCCTGTTCCTAACTTCCACCCACAGAGGCTCTGCAGAAAATCCCTCCATGACTTCTTCCTTTTCTGCAGTTGTGACACTATCTCTGATCAACAGTGCCACTCCCCCACCTCTTTTGCCTCCCTCCCTGTCCTTTCTGAAACATCTAAAGCCTGGCACTCAAAGTAACCATTCCTGCCCCTAAGCCATCCAAGTCTCTGTAATGGCCACAATATCATAGCTCCCAGTGCTGATTCACACTCTAAGCTCATCCGTTTTGTTCATAATACTCCTTGCATTGAAATAGACACATCTCAAACCATCCGTCTGAGCGCGATCCTTCTCTATCACCTGCCTATCCTCCCTCTCGCACTGTCTCAAAGCTTTCTCTATTCAGTTCAGTTCCCACCCTCCGGCAATTCTAGTTTAAACTCTCCCCAATAGCCTTAGCAAACCTCCCCACCAGGATATTGGTTCCCCTGGGATTCAAGTGCAACCAGTCTTTTTTGTACAGGTCACACCTGTCCCAAAAGAGGTCCCAATGATCCAGAAATCCGAATCCCTGCCGCCTGCTCCAATCACTCAGCCACATATTTATCCTCCACCTCATTTCTGTTCTTGTACTCACTGTCACGTGGCACAGGCATTAATCCCGAGATTACTACCTTTGAGGTCCTGCTTCTCAACTTCCCTCCTAACTCCCCATAGTCTGTTTTCAGGACCTTCTCCCTTTTCTTACCTATATCA
This sequence comes from Mobula birostris, assembly GCF_030028105.1. Taxonomy (NCBI): domain Eukaryota; kingdom Metazoa; phylum Chordata; class Chondrichthyes; order Myliobatiformes; family Myliobatidae; genus Mobula; species Mobula birostris. Next base: position 65,079,031 of record NC_092377.1, on the reverse strand, counting down.
TTGGTACCAATATGTACTACAGCCTCTGGCTGTTCTCCTTCCTACTTCACTTCAGGATATCGTGGACACCATCAGAAACATCACAGACCCTAGCACCTGGGAGGCAAACTACCATCCGTGTTTCTTTCCTGTGTCCACAGAATCGCCTGTCTGACCCCCTAACTACAGAGTCCCCTATCACTGCTGCTATCCTCTTTCTTTCCGCAGGAGTACTCTCTAGCATCTGACTTCTCTTCTTCCCTCTCCTGACTGTTACCCACTTCTCTGTCTCCCAAGGCCCGGGTGTGACTACCTGCCTACAATGCCTATGTATTACCTCCTCACTCTCCCTGACCAGACGGAGGTCATTGAACTGCATCTCCAGTTCCCTAATGCGGTCCCTAAGGAGCTGCAGCTCGATGCAGCTGGCGCAAATGTGGTTGTCCAGGAGGCTGGGAGTCTCCAGGACTTCCCACATCTGACACCGAGCACAGAACATTGGCCTCACACACATACTTTCTGTCTGTATTCTACAAATGCAACCTACCTCACCTCGGCGCGTTATTGTCGAAGCCTCGTTGAGCCAAGGCCCTCTTAAAATGCCCTCTACTCCGCTGCCTGCTCATCCCACACCCGTTCTATAAAGCTGTCTCCTTTTAAACTTTTCTCACTGTTGTAACTCTACTTCCTCAAAACTACCTGCCCCTCCACCCATAATAATTTTGGTGAAATAATAACTTTCATATTTTTCTTTAAAGCGAGAGGTATCTGTGAACTGCTTCTGTATGAGAGATGAATGTGTTCCTACACTGTGATGGGGAGATAGAAAGTGAGATGAAGATTTTGATCCAGCCATATGAAAAGGTTGATAACAGGCATTTAAAGAAAGATGCTGACAGTGCGAGATCTGACATTGTCCATGCTGCATTAGCTGTAGTAGTAGTAGTAGTAGTAGTAGTAGTAGTAGTGCGATCACGCGGCATGAGTATGATCTTCTTCTAAGGGGGTTGTCGGTTGTCTGTTGTCTCCGGTGGCTGTAGAGGCCAATCAAGGATCCACACATTCCTGTGCAGTCAGGGTAGTTGTGTCTTCTGGTTATTCAGTTCTTCCTTTCAAAGCTGCCACTTATTCGCTGTGGCACAATGGAGGTCGTTCTCATTTCGCACAGCTCCCTCCAATAGATTTCCTCCAGATGTGTCCATTGAGTGCCATGTCCTTCCAATTCAGATATAATCTTGCATTTCTTCATGTTGATTTGATGTCATCTTCAAAGCATTTCCTTTGCCCATGAGGTCCTTGCTAACCTTCCTTCATCTGGGAGTAAAGGCTCTGTTTGGGGAGATGTGAGTTATGCATATGGATAACATGACCTATCCATCAGATTTGGTATTGGTTTGTTGAAGTAGACACGCTGCTTCACGTTGGCCTCCTCCAGTACGCTGGTGTTAGTGGATCTGTCCCTCTAGCTGATCCTCAAACTCTTTTGTAAGGATTCAAAAAAAACACCACATTATACAACAGATCACCGCTACTGTGAATAATAATGATCATCCTTCATAAATTTATGGTATACATAAGTTACATACCTAGCCCAAGCCTTGCTGCACATGTACACCTACTAATTAATTACAGAGCCAAACAATGCAAGTGTGTGAGATGCTGTCACTTCTAGCATGAATGAGTTATTGCTGTCTAATGCAAAGCCACTGGCGGTGGCAATGGACTGAGAAATTATCCTGTTATTCACTTTATAACTTCCGTAATTTTACAGATAACCATGGGTAGATTGTTCAGTAAAACTGGTAAATTGGTTTATTATTGTCACATATACCAAGGTACAGTGAAAAAAAACCTGCGTTATATACCAGCCACGTAGTCAATATCCCCTTGATAACAGAAACAGTTAGATGGTGGAATACTAATCTATGGTGAATGATGCTGAGAACAAGTGGCCTGGAAAGATTATCCTTGCAGACTTTCTGGCTGCCCAAGGATAAACCATTTTTGGTTATGGATTACCACCATTGATCTTGGATGTTGACTCATCATACACCAAATAGCTCAGCTGCCCAATCCAAGCATGACAAAACGTTTCGCTTCCAAACCCTCTTCCCCCACCCTCGTTTGAGCCAGGTGCATATTCTGATGAAATATTTGGTTTCAGGTTATACTCAGTGACCTCAGCCTAGCAGGGTGCCCTACTGAATTTTAATCACGTCCGGCTTTCTTTTGATCAATTTTGTTTCATTCTCAAATATGTCAGATATTATATTTATTGCAACAATTGGATAGAGTGTGGAGCTAATAAGTGCTTGTGTTTGGAACAGCCTGGTCTTGATTAGGTTCAAGCTGAGATCTCCGCATTCACAAAGGCCTTGGTGGAGTGCAAGAGTTTTGGTTCGATTTGTTGCCAATGAGATTATTTAGCTCTTTTTAGTCTGAGTTAAATGGCACAAAAGGAGGCCCTTTGACCCACCAAATCCATGCTGATCATTAAGTACACATTTGCACACGTGAATCCTATTTTATTCTCCATACATTCCCATGAATTCTCTCACCCTCCTATACACAATGGCCATTAACCTATCAAGCTGCACAACTCTGGGATGTTACTGGAACCTAATGCACCAAGAAAGCACACCCTTACACTGTACCAAGTTAGTTCAATCTCTACTGTAACCCAACAGATGCACTGAAAATTCTTCTCAATGTTAACACAAGAGTCAGTCATCAGAAGCTGTCAGGTAATATGCAACATGTACATCTGTGACAATAAAGCTATTCTCTTGTTTGTCTCATACCCCAATGTCAAAGTCAGCTGACTTCCAGCACATTGCCAACTTGGATAGTGCTGGTAGTATTGTCTATACTCAAGCTCCCCCTCAGTGTATGTTTTGTGCTGTTGCTGCCTTCTGACCTTTCTTCTGGTTCAATTCAAAATTAAGGAGCACTGTTTCACTAGGCAAGGAGAGATTTAGGCACCAAGTACAAGGAGGTGATTTTGTTATTGCAAGAGATACTACAGATGCTGGAAATCATGCACAACTGACACAAAATAATAGAGGAACTCAGTAAGTCAGGTAACTCTTATGGAGGAGAATACGCAGTTGGAGTTTTGGGCTGAGACCCTGTATCAAGGCTGGAAAGGAAGGGGAATTAACGACAGGACAACAAGGTTGGGGAAAGGGATAAGAGTACAAGCAGCAGCTGATAGGTAAGACCAGGTGAGAGGGAACAAACTTTCATTTTCCAGCTGGATAGCCTTTAACCTGAGAGCATGAACATTGATTTCTCTTTTATTCCCCATTCTGGTTACCCTCTCACCTCTTCTCTTCTCCTCACCTCTCCGGTTACCTTCCTTCTTCCCTTGATTTCATGGCTCATTGGCCTCTCCAATTAGATTTCTTCTTCTTCTGCCCTATACCAGTTCCATCTATCACCTTCCAGCTTCTGGTTTAATCTCTCTTCCCCCACCACCCACCTCACATGGTCCTACCCATCGCCTAGAAACTTGGAGAGAGAGGGGGAGAGAGAGAGAGAGAGAGGGGGAGAGAGAGAGAGAGAGAGGGGGGGAGAGAGAGAGAGAGAGGGGGAGAGAGAGAGAGAGGGGGAGAGAGAGAGAGAGGGGGAGAGAGAGACAGAGAGACAGAGAGACAGAGAGACAGAGAGACAGAGAGACAGAGAGACAGAGACACACCTTAACTCCAAGTGGAGTCATCAGGACACCGGTGTTTTTATTTTTTTAGCAGGCTTTCTTCTTTTTATGAGGCCGAGTTGCTAGCTCGACGCTCAACCCAGCATGGATGGAAAGTGGGCAAGGGAGCCGGCTGGATTCGAACTCGGGAGCCTTTGCTCTGAAGTCTGGCCTGATGCCACTACGCTTTCTTACTACCTTCTTATTCTACTTCTGCCCCCTTCCTTTCCAGTCCTGATGAATGGTCTTGGGCTGAAATGTCAACTGTTTATTTCCTGCCAATAGAGGCTGCTTTCTTGCTGAGTTGCTTCAGTATTTTGTGATATAATGTTTTATCCCTTTAACTTGAAGCTGTGGACATTTAATGGAATCAATACAGAGTGCACTATTCCCTTCAAGTCCTTGTCAACACACCTATCCGACAATCACTGGGCCCACACTCCTAATGCAATGTGAAAAGTTATCTGGTGGAATTTACATAAAGCCATGCAACGCTGAAACCAAATGATTATTCAATCCATACAAAAGCTTGATTAAAAACACCTGTCAGACAAATTATTTATTTTTCCAAAATCTATAAAGTTCAAAATCTCCATGGAAGTAAAACATTCAGATAATACTTAGTGGAATATGTGTTGGATCTCCAAAGTAATTTGGCAAGACCCCAGGATGCCAAACAGATGTTAGCTAGACTTTTTTGGCCAAGACTGAGTGAATCCTACAGATTGATATGTCCTGTTTTTGTTTTTGTTTTTGTCAATGATCGTGAGTATCAATAGCTTTCAATCCTCTTTAAATGTTTACCCACAAAGAATGGAAATGAAATTAATTGCTATCCCTTTCCTTCACTTTGAATCATTATACACAGAGCTTCAGATTTACTTGGTGTTCCTTCCCAAGAACTAGTCTGGTTCAGCACATAATTTGACTTGGCAATTGAAAAAAAATCAACTAAGTCTTGGACTGACTAGTTTAGCACGTAATTCAGTACATTTAATTTTGGATATCCTAAGAATACGCTTCCCCATTATTTATATTCACCTTACTTAACATTCCTAAAGCACAAAAAAATTTTGTCCCAAAATTCAGAAAAACGAAAGGCTACTTAACCAAAATACCTTCCCTGCAAATGTCACTAAAACAAAAGTCCTATTGAAAATAATGGAAACAATGCAGATACCTAAAATTCTTTCAGTCTATAAAGTTGCAATTCCACACAGACAATTTGGATCTTTCCCAAATATCCTAATACAATCAGGGTCTATGTGAATTGCAAGTACAGCTGTGAACTTCTTTCATTTTTGAACCATAACGAAGAGCCAGAGTATCAGCCACACGCAAGAGTTCTGAAAATATTTAACTTAATGCATACATTCTGCAGAAACTCTCGAACATTAGTTATTTTACACCGAGAGCAGGGAAATGGGTGGAAAAAAAGGTTCTTATCAGTTTTGCCTTCTGAGATGCTGGCATTTGGGTATTATAAATGACTGACACCATCATAGAATGAGATATTACATATAACTGTGAGAAAAAAAATCAACACATTTTCAAAATAGAAGTTAGGAACAAAGTATTAAAATTCTCTAATTTAGAAATTAAAATGCTGGTAAACCATAGTAATTAATTTGTCAAGAACACAGACAGAAAAGACACAAGGAAATACCCTTTTCTTGAGTACTCTTTGAAACTGCAGGTTCCCAAGTTATCAACTCCCTCACAACTTAACACACACAGCTTTGTCCCAAAATTCAGAAAAATGAAACGCTACTTTAAATTCCAGCTTGCCTTGATCATTTCTTGCATACTACACACTTTAGTAAAAGGTCACAAATAAGAAATGAAGTTGATCAAATTTATTAAACAGCCTGCTTTTTAAAACAAGTGAAGCACAAGAAGCTTGGATGGAAAGGACATTGGTGAGGTACAATTGAAAGGCAGAAGAAGTTTGAACAACTATGCCAGTTGCTCTTTCTTAGTATCTTAGCAAATCTGGGAAATGCATATAAGCAACATCAAAATGGTTTTCCCTGGGAGTCAAAAGTGGGTCATTATTTTGCAGCAATACAGAGAGGTACCAACTACAGAAGGGGCAGTGTTGGACCTCCTGTTAGGGAATGAGATAGGTCAGGTGACGGAGGTATGTGTTGGGGAGCACTTCGGGTCCAGTGATCACAATGCTATTAGTTTCAGTATAGTTATGGAGAAGGATGGGTCTGGATTTTTGATTGGAGGAAGGCTAACTTTGAGGAGATGCGAAAGGATTTAGAAGGAGTGGATTGGGACAATTTGTTTTATGGGAAGAATGTAATAGAGAAATGGAGGTCATTTAAAGGTGAAATTTTGAGGGTACAAAATCTTTATGTTCCTGTTAGGTTGAAAAGAAAGGTTAAAAGTTTGAGCGAGCCATGGTTTCAAGGGATATTGAAACTTGCTTCGGAAAAAGAGAGACATCTACAATAAATATAGGAAGCATGGAGTAAATGAGGTGCTCGAGGAATATAAAGAATGTAAAAAGAATCTTAAGAAAGAAATTAGAAAAGCTAAAAGATATGAGGTTGCTTTGGCAAGTAAGGTGAAAATAAATCCCAAGGGTTTCTACAGTTATGAATCAGAGTGGACAGCTATGTGTGGAGCCAAAAGAGATGGGGGAGATTCTGAACAATTTCTTTTCTTCGGTATTCACTAAGGAGAAGGATATTGAATTGTGAAAGATAAGGGAAACAGGTAGGGAAGTTATGGAAACTATGATGATTAAAGAAGAGAAGTACTGGTGCTTTTAAGGAACATAAAAGTGTATAAGTCTCCGGGTCCTGACAGGATATTCCTTAGGACCTTGAGGGATGTTAGTGTGGAAATAGCAGGGGCTCTGACAGCAGTATTTCAAATGTCATTAGAAACAGAGATGGTGCCGGAGGATTGGCATATTGCTCATGTGGTTCCATTGTATAAAAAAAGGTTCTAAGAGTAAACCTAGCAGTTATCGGCCTGTGAGTTTGACATCAGTGGTGGGTAAATTGATGGAAAGTATTCTTAGAGATGTTGACTTCTCCAGTGCGTTCAACACCACCCGCCCTGCTCTGCTGGGGAAGAAGCTGACAGCGATGCAGTTTGATGCTTTCCTGGTGTCATGGATTCTTGATTACCTGACTGGCAGACCACAGTACGTGTGCTTGCAACACTGTGTGTCCGACAGAGTGATCAGCAGCACTGGGGCTCCACAGGGGACTGTCTTCTCTCCCTTTCTCTTCACCATTTACACCTCGGACTTCAACTACTGCACAGAGTCTTGTCATCTTCAGAAGTTGTCTGATGACTCTGCCATAGTTGGATGCATCAGCAAGGGAGATGAGGTTGAGTACAGGGCTACGGTAGGAAACTTTGTCAAATGGTGTGAGCAGAATTATCTGCAGCTTAATGTGAAAAAGACTAAGGAGCTGGTGGTAGACCTGAGGAGAGCTAAGGTACCGGTGACCCCTGTTTCCATCCAGGGGGTCAGTGTGGACATGGTGGAGGATTACAAATACCTGGGGATACAAATTGACAATAAACTGGACTGGTCAAAGAACACTGAGGCTGTCTACAAGAAGGGTCAGAGCCGTCTCTATTTCCTGAGGAGACTGAGGTCCTTTCACATCTGTCAGATGATGCTGAGGATGTTCTACGAGTCTGTGGTTGCCAGTGCTATCATGTTTGCTGTTGTGTGCTGGGGCAGCAGGCTGAGGGTAGCAGACACCAACAGAATCAACAAACTCATTCGTAAGGCCAGTGATGTTGTGGGGATGGAACTGGACTCTCTGACGGTGGTGTCTGAAAAGAGGGTGCTGTCCAAGTTGCATGCCATCTTGGACAATGTCTCCCATCCACTACGTAAAATGTACTGGTTGGGCACAGGAGTACATTCAGCCAGAGACTCATTCCACCGAGATGCAACACTGAGCATCACAAGAAGTCATTCCTATCTGTGGCCATCAAACTTTACAACTCCTCCCTTGGAGGGTCAGACACCCTGAGCCAATAGGCTGGTCCTGGACATATCCTGGCATAATTTACATATTACTATTTAATTTAATTATTTATGGTTTTATTACTATTTAATTATTTATGGTGCAACTGTAATGAAAACCAATTTCCCTCAAGATCAATAAAGTATGACTATGACTACTATGACTGTATATATAATTATCTGGATAGACAGGGTCTGATTAGGAACAGTCAACATGGATTTGTGCGTGGAAGGTCATGTTTGACAAATCTTATTGAATTTTTTGAAGAGGTTACTAGGAAAGTTGACGAGGGTAAAGCAGTGGATGATCTCATGCCCCATGCAGCACAGAACATCGCGTATCATTTGTGAAAGAAGGCTCCAAGTCAAGGGTGTACAGCGCAGGCGCACGATCAAGCATACTTTCTTCAGCCAACGATTGGTGTGTCAAGGTTGACCTGGATGGGAAAGGCAGTTTCCCAGAGCAAATAGCTTTCACAACACTGCGTCCAGATATAGTCGTATGGTCTGACACCAGTAGAGAAGTGGTTATTGGTGAACTCAGTCCCTTGGGAAGACAACATCGATGAAGCCCATGAGCGCAAGTTAACCAAGTATGCAGAATTAAGATCAGAGTGCAGAGACAGAGGGTGGAAGGTCTCATGCTATCCCCATTCGAAGTAGGCTGCCGTGGGTTTATTGTGTTTACTCTCCAGAAGTGGCTGCGTGACCTTGGCTTCACTAGAAGAGAGATCAAGTCAACCAGCAGGGCTGTAGCTGAGGCAGCAGGGAAAAGATCAGCATGGGTATGGACCAATTATGTCCAGAGGGGCAGATAGTCAGACAGTGTATACATCTTTTGCAAACCCTTCAGTAGTTGCATAGACACCTGAAGAGCAGACTATCTGTTCGATGGAAGTGACCAACAACTCTGACAGAGGCAGATGCCAAGTTTTTAAGCTCACCAGTGGGAGGTGGTGCTTTAGCACTGCTGGCCCACCACCTTGAGGCAGTCATGATCATAAGCGGGCCGAAACTCTGGAAGACAGGTGGCAGATCAACTGATGATCCCACTGGTGATAGCACAGGACAGCTAACATCTTAGTCCATGTGTATTTCGTAACTCTTTGTCTATATGGACTTCAGTAAGGCCTTTGACAAGGTTCCACACAGAAGGTTGGTTAGGAAGGTTCAATCGTTAGGTATTAATATTGAAGTAGTAAAATGGATTCAGCAGTGGCTGGATGGGAGATGCCAGAGAGTAGTGGTGGATAACTGTTTGTCAGATTGGAGGCTGGTGACTAGTGGTGTGCCTCAGGGATCTGTACTGGGTCCAATGTTGTTTGTCATATACATTAATGATCTGAATGATGGGGTGGTAAATTGGATGAGTAAGTATGCAGATGATACTAAGATAGGTGGAGTTGTGGACAATGAAGTAGGTTTTCAAAGCTTGCACAGAGATTTAGGCCAGTTAGAAGAGTGGGCTGAAAGATGGCAGATGGAGTTTAATGCTGATAAATGTGAGGTGCTACATTTTGGTAGGACTAAACAAAATAGGACATACATGGTAAATGGTAGGGCATTGAAGAATGCAGTAGAACAGAGGGATCTAGGAATGATGCTGCATAGTTCCCTGAAGGTGGAATCTCATGTGGATAGGGTGGTGAAGAAAGCTTTTGGTATGCTGGCCTTTATAAATCAGAGCATTGAGTATAGGAGTTGGGATGTAATATTGAAATTGTACAAGGCATTGGTGAGGTCAAATTTGGAGTATTGTGTACAGTTTTGGTCACCAAATTATAGGAAAGATGTCAACAAAATAGAGCGAGTACAGAGAAAGATTTACGGGAATGTTACCTGGGTTTCATCACCTAAGTTACAGAGAAAGGTTGAACAAGTTGGGTCTTTATTCTTTGGAATGTAGAAGGTTGAGGGGGGACTTGACAGAGGTATTTAAAATTATGAGGGGGATAGATAGAGTTGACGTGGATAGGCTTTTTCCATTGAGAGTGGGGGAGATTCAAACAGGAGGACATGAGTTGAGAGTTAAAGGGCAAAAGTTTAGGGGTAACTTGAGAGGGAACTTCTTTACTCAGAGAGTGGTGGCTGTGTGGAACGAGCTTCCAGCAGAAGTGGTTGAGGCAGGTTTGATGTTGTCGTTTAAAGTTAAATTGGACAGCTATATGGACTGGAAAGGAATGGAGGGTTGTGGGCTGAGTGCAGGTCAGTGGGACTAGGTGAGAGTAAGAGTTTGGCACGGACTAGAGGAGCCGAGGTGGCCTGTTTCCATGCTGTAATTGTTATATGGTTGTATGGTTATATTACTAACTAGCTAATTGCTTTTTTTCTGCAGTGCAGCTGAAATGTGTTTTTAGGGTATAAAGATGATTGGAGCAAGATTGTAGAATATGAAAGATAATTCTAGGTAGGATACATTTACAAGGTAGACTTGTAGAAAAAACACAAATGAAAATAGCTACGATAGGGATGATAGACAAGAAAGTATATTGGAGAAAGTAAAAAGCCCACTTACCAATCCTTCATTTGGTTTGATGTTTACCAACTGAACTTCCTCAAGACAAGCACTCTGGCTTAATAATGGATCTGAAGTTGATCTAATTGTTTGATCACAAATACCATGAAGAACTTTACACTGGAAAAAAAAAGAGAATTGAATTATGATGTATAGCTGAAGCAGATCAAAAACAAGTATCCTAATACAGGAGGGGGTGAAAAACCTTCAAAAACTAATATAATTTAGTAAAATGTAGCTGATAGATTTTTCCTATTAACATTAGTATTTTATAACTCTGCTGGCTTATAGTTTTGTTTGCCGTCCTCTAATATTTTCCTACTAAATAAATTTCTGTATTATAAAATGTAGGAATAAACAACTGGACTCAACTCAGATTTGTAAAGGCGCTTTAATTACATTAGGCTACTAAAACCAGAGGCAGAGCAATGTTGGCATGTTATGCTGCTTTCATCATGATGCTGTAACAAGAAGATGAGATTGAAAATGTTCATCAAAAGCATCCAGAAGGTGTCACAAATTTGAATTCTAAGTGCCAGATTTAATACTTCAGATAATCTTCCAAATTAAAACAAAATCTGGGCCGTACCCTCCAAATATCTGGACCTGCCTCTCGGTTTTTTTGCACTACCTTACTTTCCATTTTTCTATTTATGATTTATAATTTAAATTTTTAATATTTACTATCGATTTGTAATCCAGGGAGCAGGAAGCACAGAATCAAATATCACTGTGATGATTGTACGTTCTAGTATCAATTGCTTGGCGACAATAAAGTATAAAAAAATCCTGCAAGTTCAGAGAGGTAGGCTAGGCAAATCTAATTTGAAAAGTACATAATATTTCAATTTTGTAAAATAAATTTAGACTATTAACATAGCATGCCTTAACTGTAAAGTCCCATTGTAAAACAATCATGCCATCTGCAAGTAGCATAATACTATGATTGCTTAATTTCTTTAACTACATCCAATGACGTAACAATTAACTACTGTTATTTTAAAACAGCCACGATTTTATTGTGAAGCACACGATTTAAAAACATCAATATGCTCTTGAAATTCACTAGAAAATAAGAGTATAGAATTAAAGATCTTGAACTAGGATCAACCATTAAAATATGACTGAGATTTTCTGCTACTTAGAACACAAATAGGAGAAACTCTATCGAGTATTGCTGATAGATGGGTTTACCAAATCGTACTGCACACAATATGAAATGGGCAACTTGTATTTGTTAATGTTGGGAATAGTTGGTCTTTGTTGTAGAGGAGTTAATTGGTAGTGGAAAAAACATGGGTTTACCAGGGGTACTTTCTCTAAAAGTAGCCAGAATTCATGCTGATATGTGAATTTCCTTGCTCTCCTATTGTTTCAACTTGTGGAACAAGGGTACATTGTTTGTTTTACCTCAATACTTAACACTGGCAGTGCAAATAAATAGAATGAACACTTACAACATTAATAACACGATCTTCCATTTCAAAAACAGTGAAGTCCTAGCATAAAAGTGAACATAAAATAAAAATTAGTGAAATTATATTGAAATAAAAAGCCATAAATTTTAGACCTTCAGAAAGGTTCAAATCATTAACTCTTTCTGTTATTCATTAATATATAGAGCAGTTTTAACAGTGCACCCTAAGTTATTCCTTCATGCAATTTCCCAACTAATTTTCCTATTCCTCAACTTACTTTAACTGGCTCTTCTGAAAGGAATATAGTGGTGCAAAGATCGTAAGTACGAACATTGGCAGTAATTCAATATTTCAATGACAATTTCAAACAATTGTTCAGACTTGAGGGAGCAAGGAGTTGATAAAATACTATTATGGAGAGGTTGGTAAGATGATCAAGAGCAGAACCATGGTGGTGTCCAAGTACTTTTTTGTTTAGAATTTAGACAAATCATTTACATGCTTCAAATACAACCTTCTCATCTTGAAGCCCTGGTAAAAATTAACTAGGCATATACTCAATCATTTGCACACATATTCGCCTTGATATTCCTTACTCAAGAGTTCTATCAAGGAAAATAATTCATAATGCTATGGAAATTTCCTTATTGGTGACTCCAGGAATATTGAAATGCTCTACCCGAGTGACTCCCATCTTGTACACATATTCAGTTCACTAGATGCTGATGACCATATGACAGTAGTTTCAGAATTACAGTGCCATTGAGCACAGAGATAGATGTTGTGTTACAAATGGTCCATGCCAACCAAAATTCGCATTTGCCTGGATATGGTCCATATCCCTATAAACCTTTCCTATCCATCTACATGTTTAAGTGTCTTTTAACAAGCATGTTTAATAGCAACATTTCTAACACAAAAATACCGAAGATCGCAGATCGAACAGCAACAAGGGACAGACATAGTGAGTTAACATTACAAGGCAATGATCTTTCACCCATTTCCTCGCTGCATAGATGCTGCCTAGCAAAACAAATAGCTGAAGCATTTTCTGATTTTATTTCATATTTCTAGAATCTGTTGTCTTTATGTTTTAATATGTTTAATGGATGCAAAATGAGTATTAAAATATTTTAGGAATAGGATTGATACAAGCTTCTTTTAATGAATTCTCTACAAATTACCATACAATTCAACTCTAAAGATAGCAACATCGGTATAATGTTAACATATGCACTCTACCAAAGGCAACCTCCATTTCCCTCTACAACCATCTATTTTCATTCCTTCCAAAAATTCTCAGTGGAATATTACATGTCTACATTGCAAATGAACATTGCTCCAGGCAACTTTGACATCCAAACAGATGATGCATCTATTAATAAAACAATTTCATTAGACAAACATGCATTAAAACCACCCTGATATACATCCTCTAACTGGCTATTTTACAGACCACACTTCCCCCTCACCCCACCCTTCCATCTCATCCCAGCTCCACTTCACTCAGTAGTACTTCAGAGTTCAAAACAGTTACTGGCATAGTGCCTGAATTTAGCAACCCCACTAATTTTGTAAAATGTACTGAAAAATAAGTAACGATGGTGTATGACTCCTTTAAACAATGTCTAAAATATGTTCATGTCCAGTTTGTGGTTCGTCCAATTATTTCTATCCAATGATTCTTGGCCCATTATAACAATTAAAATACTTTCAAAGACATGCTTGTGATAAATAATTCTACAAGCCCATTGACATTATTTACACAATGCATGCCATTTGGAGCAGATTTCCAGGAAAATTCCATTGAATAAATGTTAGTGTTCCATGAGCAGTCCTTTTTCTGCATCAAAGCTAAATTAGAAACTCGTGCTGTAAAGCATTAATGCCAAAAACTGCTCTAGACAACTTTAACAGTCAGCAGGATTTCAACAATCTGCCAAATTTCCTCTGGGCCATTATAGCCATGTGCCAAATGCAGTCTAGATGTTTTTTCCACTTCAGAGATTGCTACAAACATCATGCTTTGATCACTTTTGGCACTAAGATGAGGGAATATATATACAATTATGGCTATCCTTTCACAAGGCTCTTTCCCTATCACTGCAGTATATGAATAGAAGACTTAAAGGAATAAACAATAATTGACTTTAGATAAAAATTTAAATATTGCTTAAATATTTTAAACATTCTTCCAGTAAGATGGCAACGTGCATCGTTGCAGTGGCCTCTCTAGGTTCAACAAACGGTGCAAATGTCTACTTGTCTGTTTCAAACATTGTAAGACCCTGTAGGACACTGGCAATATAATATATGGCAAGTCTAGTTCACTGGCGAGACAGACAGCCGGGGTGCTGTGTGGCCTTGGTTGTTGTGCAGATTGTGCATGCATGCCATGGTGTTGCCTGTTACAGCCACCCAGGGAGGACGTGCTGAAGGTGGTGTGGGAGAGAACAGAGGTGCATCTGGTGTGCTGGAAATATCATCCATGCTGGGTTGGGGAGTGGCCCTCCCAGTGCTGCTCTGTAGTGTTTTTTTTTCACTTCTGAGATCACTACAAACATGCTTTGATCACTTTTGGCACTGAGACATGAGGGAATATGCATACAATTATGGCTACCCTTTCACAAGGCTCTTTCCTTGTCATTGCACTGCATGGATAGAAGCCTTAAAGACTCCGTGGAAGGGAAGCTAGATTGCCTGCGGCTGACATGACCCAGAGTGAGATGAACCATTTTGCCTTCGTAGGCTGAACCAGCGTGAGATGAAGAACTGCCGCGTACCTGTTCCTGCAGAAACATGGCTCCAGGACAACATCCCATGCATTGTCATTCTTAGGTCATGCCGCACAGGGACTTGTGCTAACACTATTTTTTCTGTGGCTGTATTATTTTTGTGACTGCATGTGCTATCATAACTTCCTACATGAGCTGTGTGTGATGCTATGTACTGTGTTTTGCACCTAGGCTCTGGAGGAACTGTGTTTCATTTAGTTGTACAATTGGGTATGGCTGAATGACAATTGAGCTTGAACTTGAAATACTTCTCCATTGCATTATATGAAAAACTGAACACAGAAATAATGTTTCCAATGATTTCCATAACAGGTCAGGTTTATGATTTGAATATAGAATGACAAGTATCAAGACCAAGTTGGTAAGTGCTTTCCACGGTGTATCACAAGGGATTGAAGTGAATAATAATAACAATGGTCAGGATATGGTCAAAATGGGAAGGATGTGACTCCAGTGTGCTACTCATAAATGTAAAGATCCCAGGTCAATACATAAATCTGCTGGAGGAACTCAGCAGGTCAGGATGGGCTGAGACCGTTCATCAGGTGCTTATTCCCACCCAGAGATGCCGCCTGGCCTGCTGAGTTCCTCCAGCATATTGTATGTATTGCTCTAGAGTTCCAGTATCTGCAGAACCTCTTGCACTTAAGATCCCAGTCAATATCCTTATCATAAATATCACGTGGACAGGGAAACCACATACTGCAGCAGACTGAAACAGTTTTCCCTTCATTGCTATTTGAAGCTAATAAATCTAGAACAATGAAATGATTAACAGTTGCAGTGACTTAAATATCAATCCAAAATCTATAGGCCCATAATACCATGGCATTCTTTGTGCAAGTAGATAGGTTTTAATATTTAATAATTTCTAAATATATTAAACACTAGATGCCAGTCCCTTGACAGCCTTGTATCATTGATCAGGAAGATAAATCAATTCAAGGTGGAACATGCAAGTTAAGATAATATTTAAAATCAGCCTCTTCTGAAGTAGATAAAGAAACCACAGCCATTTGGCACAGCAAAAATAATTCATCCAAACAAAAAAAAAAAGAGAACTGCTAAAAGTAGGAAGAAATGACAAATAAATTACCTGCACAAAACTGTCATGACTAACAGCACTGTAGTGACCATACATGGTGTTTGGGGGGCGGGGGTGGGGGGTGGAGGGAGAGACAAATAATTTTACCCTGGCTTGCTACAGCAACATCTCTTGAAGAAGGCTGCACACAATGACAAATGCCAGAGCAATAAATTATTAAGGCATTATGTATGTATAAGTCACAAACCTTTCCTAGGTTCTTGTATTTTGCAGGAGAGATCAGCACAATTGAGACACTGTACCCTAATCCAACAGAACATTGTTTCTTTCCAGACTGAAAAGAGATGCTGACCCGACACTCGTACAAACCTTACAGGAACAGCGGAAGAACATTCCACAGAATTCAATTCACATAGAAAACATAGAAAATAGGTGCAGGAGTAGGCCATTCGGCCCTTCGAGCCTGCACTGCCATTTATTATGATCATGGCTGATCATCCAACTCAGAACCCTGCACCAGCCTTCCCTCCATACCCTCTGATCCCCCTAGCCACAAGGGCCATATCTAACTCCCTCTTAAATATAGCCAATGAACTGGCCTCAACTGTTTCCTGTGGCAGAGAATTCCACAGATTCACCACTCTCTGTGTGAAGTTTTTCCTAATCTCAGTCCTAAAAGGCTTCGCCTTTATCCTCAAACTGTGACCCCTCATTCTGGACTTCCCCAACATCGGGAACAATCTTCCTGCATCTAGCCTGTCCAATCCCTTTAGGATTTTATACGTTTCAATCAGATCCCCCCTCAGTCTTCTAAATTCCAGCGAGTATAAGCCTAGTTCATCCAGTCTTTCTTCATATGAAAGTCCTGCCATCCCAGGAATCAATCTGGTGAACCTTCTTTGTACTCCCTCTATGGCAAGGATGTCTTTCCTCAGATTAGGGGACCAAAACTGCACACAATACTCCAGGTGTGGTCTCACCAAGGCCTTGTACAACTGCAGTAGTACCTCCCTGCTCCTGTACTCGAATCCACTTGCTATAAATGCCAGCATACCATTCGCCTTTTTGACCGCCTGCTGTACCTGCATGCCCACTTTCAATGACTGGTGTATAATGACACCCAGGTCTCGTTGCACCTCCCCTTTTCCTAATCAGCCACCATTCAGATAATAATCTGTTTTCCTGTTTTTGCCACCAAAGTGGATAACTTCACATTTATCCACGTTAAATCCACATGTCAGAACATAATTCAAAACCTGTTACTACTTCAACCCATCATCTGTTGATGAAATAAATCGTTTTGATAAAACTAAACAATATTTAGAAACTTACCAATATGGAGAGCAGATCCCAATGTCCATGGGTCTAGTGAATAATTTATTCCTAATCTCATCAATATAACTTTTGTTATCAGTTCTGTTAAAGGTAACAACTACACTGAGAAACCAATAGGCAACCTTAAATATCACCAGACACAACTGCAAAGCTTCACAGGTAACAGACAAAACCTAATTATTACCTATTGAACATTGGCTTGGGATTGAGCCTCTTTTCTTGAACACCAGTTTCTGGAATTTCTTAACTGAGAAAGAAATGTTACGTTGCTTTTACTGGGTAACAACCTCCTTCTGAGCCTGTATATATTGATTTCACACAGCACACTGGGACAAAAAGATTCAAATGACGTTTTTTCCTTTGATTAACAAAGCCTAACTTCATGATGGAATTTCTACTTCGAGTTTAAGCATTTTCTGAAGGACAAAAAGAAATCCTTGGAAAATCATGGCCACTGCTCAGGTATGATTCACTTTTAGCTGTAAGTACAAACTATTTAATTTGTTCTTATGACGCTTTTAAAAACAGTTTTGAACATAGGATTAAAGCATACTATTGGATCATTTCTTTGTGGCAACTGATATCTGGTAGAATGCCTTACAAAAAAGATCCAATAGAAATCACAATTATAAGCAAAATTCTCTGTTCATTTGAGGACACATTACTGTATTTGTCTGGAAGCAATGATAAAGAACAGATTTCTCACTTCCTTAGTTTCTCTCCACCAGTGCCCACCCCAAATGTGACCCTGTGCAAGACCACATTATTAAATCAGACCTGTTGAACAATGGTTGTCAAATCCAAGCACAGCTGTATAATCTTGTTTTTCATTATTGAGTAATCACTGATCCCTGTAAATGGTGATCTGCAATAAAATAACATTTTTTAGAACATCATGGAAGCAATCTCTCTATAAAACTTAAGATTATACAGATGCTTACACCAGTATTGCTTTCAACTCGCCTGAATGAGTTACGTGCAGTTTCAAAAACACATCCAAATAATAACATGGGCAAAAATTCAATAGAAAAAAAATCATTTTAAGTATCATTATATGGTACAAAATATAATCATGTAAATTGAATTTAGTGAATAATTTATTGAATGGAAAGGAGTAAAGAATCGATGTTTCGGGCCAAGGCCCTTCTTCAGACTGAAGGAAGAGGAAAAATGTCAGAATAAAAAGGTGGGGGGAGGGAAGAGAGGTTTGCTGGAAGGTGATAGGTGAAGCCAGGTGAGAAGGAAAGGTCAAGGGCTAGAGAAGAAGGAATGTGATAGAAGAGAAGAGTGGACAATAGGAGAAAAAGAAGGGGGGGGACCCAGGAGTAAGTAACGGGCAGTTGAGAAGAAGTGAAAGGTCAGAGTGGAGAATAGAGGAAGTGGGGAAATTTTTTTTTAAACCGGAAAAGAAAAATCGATATTCGTGCATCACGGATTGGCATATTGGATTGGGAATGGGAATTGGAATTAAAATGCTTGGCCACTGGAAGTCCTGTTTGTGCCAGGTGATGCAGAGGTGTTCGCTGAAGCGGTCCCCCAATTTGTGGTGTGTTTCACCAATGTAGAGGAGCACCGGACACAACAGACAACCCCAGCTGATTCGCAGGTGAAGTTTTGCCTCACCTGGAAGGACTGTTTGGGGCCCGGAATTGAGGTGAGGGAGGAGATACATGGGTGGGTGTAGCACTTTGGCTGCTTGCAGAATTAAGGGAGATTAGTGGGGAGGGACGAATGGATAAAGGAATTGCAGAGAGAGCGATCCCTGCGGAAAGTGGAGAAGGAGAGGGGAGGTAAAGATATGTTTAGTGCCAAGATCCCTTTGGAGATGAAGGAAGTTGCAGCGGGTAATGTGTTGGATATAGAGAACAGTGCTATGATGCATCTAATAAAACTGACTGGGCTCGGTTCAGTCCTTTAAAAAGATATTGCAACCAACAGATCTGTAGCACAAAAGTTTATACACTAAAATGAAGTAGAGCTGATATGTTAACTGGAAGATTTATAGTGCAGTCTCTTTCAAGATATGATCAGCTAACTGAAGCAGCCTACATCAGTCTGTTTTGGACTTCACCTGGGCATACACATCAATGGATGAAGCATGCAATTTCCATAAACTTAATTATCATGACAATTAAAAAATGGACAACAAGCATGAGCAATTGCGAGGAGGACCAGATGATAATAACTCCCATTCTAAAGACAGATCAATTAAGAAAACTGCCTTATCTCTTCTGTAATTGTAAACTGGAACCAAAGATAAAAATGATTCAGAAATTCAACACGATTCCTGTAACTGGCACACTTCCACCATAGCTGAACAATCCAAAACTGACTCTGCTCAAAACTTGTCCTGGTTTTAGAGCCAAATGTTATTGTGAATATGGTGCACCTTGTAGAGTTTTAATACAAATGCAAATGGTTAATTTATTTTACTACATAGTCAAGCAAGTGCTTAGAGCATAGAAATAGACAGCTTTCAATGTCCCAAGAATGCTCCAACAGGCAATGCTTTGGAGTAGCAACTACAATCATAATCCCCTCCTCTTTACCCTAGGATTCTCTGATCAATTCTAATCAGAATGGAAAGCTTCCTGGGTCCTCAGCAGGAAGTGATAACATTCAAAAAAAGGAAAGTCACTTGATGCTAACTTCAGTACCAATGAAAAACACGACAATAAAACAAAAAAAAAATTACAAGTGGACATCAGGTTGGCAAACCAAGTACACTTGACGTGCTCAAAGAAACACACCGTTCAGAGTGATAAATGCAATAATGAAAAGGAGCAGTTTCAAGGCCAGTGGTTGCAGAGAGAATTTGCACAAATGTAGACAAGGCTAAGTGTTCATATATTGAAGTAATAGCAAAGCAATATGGAACTAGTTTTTGGAAACTGCAGCTGACTAATGTTAAATTAAACAGTCCCCCAACCACCCTTATCCCCTAATCAGCAGCACTTGCAGCAGGGTTTAATGTAGGTGTATATTTAATACTGTCTTACTTATTGTGAGTGACAGGCTCTGACAGATCCAAATAGTTGAAAATCAGCCAAACATCAGTGGATCTTAACTGACATTATAAATACAACAATGATTATCCAAGATGGTACCAGGAATTTAAGGATACGTTTTGAAGAATAATGACATGATGCATTCAGTAGAATTTAAGATGGTCATGTTTTGATCAAAATATTACATTGACATCCCCAGCAGTTAGAGAGCACAGCATTTTAAGAGATAGAAATCTAAACCTCTTCCACGATTGCCAATTGATGGGATCTTAATTGTTCATTTCTAACTCTGAAATTGAACTTTGTTTCAGGTTGATAAATCAACATCAGCTACATTCTCAAAAAAATAAATTAACAAACAAAAGCCCACAATGCTTTTACAAACATTTGTACATCTCTTATACAGGAATAAAATTTATCAATTGTTGGCCATTAACTTCAACCTATTCCACAGCAACTATCATTTTCACAGTATCCAGTAGGACACTAGTTTACATTAACTCTTAGTTTACCTGTCCAGCCAAGCCAACAAAGCCTTAGCAGCAGCAATGAGGTCCACAACTGAGGTAAGGAATTCATTGGGAGGTTTGCGCGAAGTTGCACCATCATAAGTAACATCTTTTCTTCTTGCGCTGATAAAATTCTGGAGACCACTTGTTGTAATCCGTAATTTCAGGGCCAAATTCTTCATACTTTCTGTTTCCAATCCAAAATTCTACAATTGAAAACAAACTGTCAGAACAAAAGAAGTCAAAAAGACCCTGAATTTCCCAATCTCCCTTGGATATGAGGATGGAGCCAGGGCACATTTAAGAATGGGAATAGAACCAGCTTAGCAACTGCAGTTAGTGGTAGGAAAGCTTTTTATTAGAGACGAGCAAAGTTAATTGACATTGGAAAGGCATGGCTAATGAAAATTGAATTAATCAATCAGAGAAGGTTTGCATTAATGTAATGGAGTTCTCTGATTAAGCAATGGTGAGTATTGAAGGCAAGACTGTGCAGTTGTTGTGTTTTATGAATGGACTGTTCAAACCATTTGATAACATACCACATTAAAGACATTAACAAGTGTAAAACTATGGGAATAAAGAGATAGTATTTTTTTTATTAAGGGACAGGAATATTGCGCAAGGATGTTTTTCTCAAGTGAAAGGACGTATTCAGTGATGTTCACCAGGTTAGCAGTGGGTCTTCTGCTCCTTTTGATACACAGAAAAAGCAGGTCTTTAGTACAAGAGCAAAACTTCAAGTTCTTCATATGATAACTAGAGTAGGAAATAAGATTGCAAATGGTCAGAAATAGAAAATGAACTTTACAGCAGATAGATTGATGCAGGAGTAAAGTGGTAGATTTTTGGAGTGTTGTTAGGATGAGGAGACGCTTGTACATGCAAGGAGGGCCAGACAGCCTTCTCCAGTTGCAGTTGTTAGCAAAATAGTTTTGTATTATGAAAGGTAATCGAAACTTAGGCACATACATGTAGCTAGGGTGCCTACTTGTGCATAGTACTGTAGTAATTTTATGTGATGTGCTGTCACAAAAAAAAAATTCATGACATATATAAGTGATGATAAATCTGATTCTGATTTGGGTCTCTATTGGGGAATGAGTGCGAATGGGGCAGGGAGAGGAAAATTATGGTTGGGAAAAGGGTGGGGGGGGATAGGGGAGGGAGCAGCAAGCACCAGGGAGATTCTGTAATGATCAATAAACCAATTGTTTGGAATCAAATGACCTTGCCTGGTGTCTCAGGGCTGGGTGTGTCTGCACCCAAGCCAACCCCACCTTGGCACTCCTCCTCCACCACCTGTCCCATTGTGTGTGTCCCCCCCCAGGTACATTTACGTATTCACACACACAATTTCTACACAGTACTGTATATGGATAAAAATCCTTGAAGATAAGAATACATGAGACTTGCACAGAAAACTCCAATGAGAATGCATTGCTTTACAAGAATTTTAAAAAACAAGGAAATATTAACTTTAAGACAGATACTTCAGCTAGAGTAGAATATTAATTATTAGGTAATCCATTTTCCAGTATGCAACTCAGAAGGAAATTTTGTTTGGTGATATGCCTTCTTTATGCATATATTTTTGTTATGACTGCTACTGCAAATACTCCATATGAAAGAAACTGCAGAATGCCAGTTGCTTTTAAGCCACTCAGACCAGTACTCTGAAAATACTGGGAACAACAATTCTTGTCTCTTTCAGCCACAGAAATTTGCTCCAGAGAAAATACCATATTCCATTTAAATCCCATTCCCCAAAATGAAATCACTGGTGTGTTCTGATTATCTGGTCATTACTGCCCCTCAGTACTTGGTAAAACCATCACCTTGAGGACTGACTGTGCTATCTATCTACTTCAGTATGTACATAATACATTGGACTATCCAGAGGACACAAAACTGCCCAATGATTGTAATTCCTCCCCTGTTAATATAAACCGGATAATGACAGGGAGGATCAAAATGCAGTAAAACTATGCTCAGATTGTTCCGAAATCTCATTTAGCACCTAGCTTACAGGCTGATGCTCCCATCCAATTCACCAAGGCCCTGATTCCTGCACTCACACTCAACTTGCCACTGTTTGTTTTCCCACACTCTTCAAATATCATCTGATTCACTAAAAAGTGTATTACACTGTTTACCATTAAAAACATGAACTAAAAATGAGTTGGAAAATTCAGTCCGAAAGTGGATCTGTATTTACTGGAGTTTAGAAGAATGGGGTGCGGAGGTGGGGTTGGATCTCAATGAAATCTGCTGAATATTGAAAGGCCTAGATAAAGTGTACATGGAGAGCATATTTCCAATAGTGGGACCTGAAGGCAGCTTCAGAATAAAAGAAAATCCCTTTAGAACAGATAAAGATATTATCTTTAACCAGAAAGTAGTAAATCTGTGGAATTCATTGCCACAGACAGCTGTGCAGGCCAAGTCATTAGGTATATTTAAAGCAGAGGTTGATGGGTTCTTGATTAGTGAGGCCAAAGGTCACAGGGAGAATCCTGGAGAACCGGGGCGAGGGAAAAATGAATCAGCCATGATTGAATGGCAGAGCAAAGTCAGTGGGTCGATTAGCCCAATTCTGCTCTTAGGTCTTACGGTCTAAAATCTGCCAGTCCAGTACGAAAAACCTGAGAATGTCAGATTAATGCAGTTATATTGTACATAGAAAATAAATTCATCATCTGTTTCAACAAAATATAGATATGATATGCAGCACAATGTGCCAGCTGGTGTTTACAACATATTAATACAAACTGGTCTAAGCATGAAAGTTACCTGGAGGTTTATGTCAGCATCAATTCAAAACACATTCAGATTTGAGCACACCTAACATGAAATGAATACTGAGGTAACCGGTTTGTAGGGTGAAAACACAGCAGCCACGTCCAATCTGCACAAGCTGCTACATTATGTAACAAGCTGTATTCAGAAGTTTGCAAATTAACTGCTTAAGGTGGAGCAGTAGGTGCAATGCCAAAACGTACATGTAATAATAATTGTTTTTACATTTCCATAAAGAATTATTATTAGCACCTGAAATTTAGAACATTCCCACAATGATTACTGTGGTGCCAGCACACACACAGGCAAAAGTGAATTTAAGGTCTGACGCAAAAGTAGTAAAATCAGGACCTCACAAGTACCAAAAGCTGATTGTTTAATAAACAGAAGTGATTTCTGAACTCCTATAACACTCCTGCAATAGATTTCCTGGAGCAGACATTGCAAAGCAGTGAATATGAGCAACACTCTCCACAAGGCCCTCCAAATCTACTGGCGGGATAATCAAATCAATGTTAGTGCCCTCTCACAGACTTGTATGTCAGCTATAGACCTAATTATATTCAGTCTGCTCGAATACAGCATCCGTATTCCAATACTGAACTCCTGAAACAAGCAGTGATTACTCCAAAATCACGGTAAGAGATATTAAGGTTGATAGCTAAAAGGATTCATCCTCAAAGCCACAGTACAAAAAGCACAAGGAATTCCAATGAAATATGGTGGAAATAATGTCCCACCTCCCAAACCAAGTAGCCCATTAAACACTTCTAGCCACACATTAGGAAGAGTCTGGGGACCCACATCATCCTCGTTGGCATTTTGGAATCACAGAAATTGGAACAAGTACATCCTTGACATTGATGGACTGCTCCAGAATAAGAAGGGAAGAAAATCTGCTGGAGAACCTCAGTGAATCAAGCAGCGTCTGTGGGGAAAACAACTGCCAAGGTTTTGGGCTGAAACCCTGCATCAGGACTCAAGAAGAATGAGAATTCCTGTTTAGTAAACAAAAACATAACTGACACTAGGAACATCAACAACCTGTAAATGAAGGAAAAATAATTTCCAGTTCCTCTCCCTCTATTACAATATTGCCTTCCTTTCTCCACTTTTCTACAAGCTTTAAACCTCAGAAATTTTGGAGTCTTCCAGAATCTACACCATTCCCATCTGCCCACAATAGGTCCTTACCTTTCTATGCATTGCCTGTTTAGATAATCGTTTCTTAAACTTAGTGACTGTATTAGATTACATCACCACCTCTGGCAGCAAGTTCCAGATATGAACCACTTTCTGTTTAAGCAAAACCTCTACCTCAATTCACCCCAAAAACTCTTTCTTATCATCTTAAACCTATCCGCTGTTTTGTCGATATTCACTTGTCACGTGGGGGAAAAGCCTCAAGCCAAGGCTAAATGGAAAAGGGATGAAACTCAGGTGTTATGCATTGGACCATGGCTGGCCGCATTAGGAACATCTGCGTATATTACTGACCACTATATTCCAGATTTACAAGAATATGGCTTCACCATTCCACTAAATCATTTAAAAAACAAAACACAGCCTCAAGATATTCAGTCCCATCAGTTAGTGTCTATTTTTTGAGAAGCTGAATTCATTAAGTAGATACTTACATTTGAAAAATAACGAAGACCCGATATGCAGCCACCTTGGAGCTCCTTGTCTGTACCAACTGTGACATCACCTTATTAACAAGCTCCTGCACCCAATTCTGTGACCACGCAGAGACTCACTCTGAGATGGAAGTTCTCTGAAAGTTTTGAACATCAATTCAATAGACAATAGGTGCAGGAGTAGGTCTTTTGGCACTTCGAGCCAGCACCGCCATTTACTGTGATCATGGCTGATCATCCACAATCAGTACCCCATTCCTGCCTTCTCCCCATATCCCTTGACTCCGCTATCATTAAAAGCTCTATCTAACTCTTTCTTGAAAGCATCCAGAGAATTAGCCTCCATTGCCTTCTGAGGCAGAGCATTCCACAGATCCACAACTCTCTGGGTGAAAAAGTTTTTCCTCAACTCCGTTCTAAATGGCCTACCCCTTATTCTCAAATTGTGGCCTCTGGTTCTGGATCCCCCCCCCCCCCACCACCCCCCAACATCAGGAACATGTTTCCTGCCTCTAGCATGTCCAATCCCTTAATAATCTTATATGTTTCAATCAGATCCCCTCTCATCCTTCTAAATTCCGGTGTATTCTCATCCTTCTAAAATCGCAAGATTTTTATGCACAAAGTTGTAATGCCGAGACCTCAACTACGAACTTCATTCTGCATATTCAACACCTGCTCTGATTGACTGCTGCTGCACAGACTCCTGCTCATCACCTTCATACACTGTTACTGCTAACATCATTGCACTGTTTGCACACTGTCTGCTTTTTTTTCCAAAAAAAACACAGAACTATGCATTTGTGCTAATGAAGCAGCAGTACCAAGAAAAGGGGGAAGGGAGGGGAACATCGAGGGAGGGAACGTTGACTCAGACCATGAGAGGCCTGCGTTGGGCATTTTCATGCCTTACAAGGCACAGATTGGAAGTCTGTGTGGGGCGCCACTCCTCGCACAGAAAAAGAAATACCAAGAAAAATAAATCTCAATAACTGCTCAGCTTTGAAATTAACAGTAACAAGACTGACAACTGAAAAGCAATGAGGATAAGTTGAAAAGAACCCAGATATTTTAAACATATAATAAACTTTGAATATTAGTAAGTGCCTGGAATTGCAATACTTAAATAGCTCCATTTCTATGAAGTGCAAGAATTGGTCAGCATTGAACATCTTCATTCTCAGTCTTATGAAAATTATCCGCTTGGGTTTGATTTTTTTTTAAGATTATGAGGACACGCAGTCCTCTTTTATTAGTAATGCATGCATTAAGAAATGATACAATATTCCTCCGGTGTGATATCACAGAAACACAGGACAGACAAAGACCAAAAAACTACCAAAAAACACATAATTATAACATATAGTTACAACAGTGCAACAATACCATAACTTGATGAAGAACAGGCCATGGTCACAGTAAAAAAGTTCAAAGTCTCTCGAAAGTCCCACATCTCACGCAGACGGGAGAAGGAAGAAAACTCTCCCTGCCATGCCTGACCACAGTCCGACTCTGAGTTGTCCGAAAACTTCAAGCCTCCGATCAGCTCTCCAACACAGAGTACCATCTCTGCCGAACGCTTCGACCCCAGGCTCGGTCGCCAGCAGCAGGCAAAGCCGGGGATCTTGGGGCCTTCCCTCCGGAGATTCTTGATTGCACAGTAGCAGTGGCAGCAAACCGGGCATTTCAGAAGCTTTCTCCAGATGTTCCTCTGCGCTTCACATGTCTGTCTCCATCATATCAGAATTCTGCATGGCATCCTACTTACAAATATGATATCATTTCACAGGAGAGCTGCGTGCGCTGCGTCACGCCGCCATCTTTTCCTTCCGATTTGTAAACGCATGGAGAAAAATAATTATAAAATGGGTGCAGAAATACTTATACCCTTTTGCAGTACATTTTTTCAAGCTTTTATACAAAATAATCAGCTCAACATGGTGGGTGTTTGGATGACAAGTTTGGAACGTGGAGTCAGTTTCAAAACAATGGGTAGTCCAATTGTGACTGGAATAAGATATCACTTCACTAGGTGGCAAATCTTTGGAATTCCCTAGCCAGAGACACGTGGAAGCTCAGTTATCAACTTCATTGAAACTAAGATCCATCCACCTCTGAGTATTAAAGGAATTAAGAGGTATGGAGAAAGCACAGAAAAACAGCACTGAAGAAATACATCAGCCATGATCTTGATAAATGACAGAAAAGGGTTAAGGGTCAGATAGCTTATTTGTGTTCCCAATACTCAAGTTCTTGTAACATTAACGATTATGACAATATACAATCCAAGTATTCATCCATTGATATAGTTTTCAGCAACCGCTATGAGCCAAGGAATTAGCTGGAAGGAATGCTAATCTCAAGGCACTTTTATAAAAGTTTGAGTTTTTACTGGCAGAACACAGGGGGAAA
Organism: Mobula birostris; assembly: GCF_030028105.1. NCBI lineage: Eukaryota > Metazoa > Chordata > Chondrichthyes > Myliobatiformes > Myliobatidae > Mobula > Mobula birostris. The sequence continues at coordinate 65,051,879 of NC_092377.1, read as the reverse complement.
AAAAAGAGAGAAAAAAGTCTGCCAGATAATATAACAGGAATACCAGAGACAGAATCCAAGCAGACAGTTAGCTTTTTATAGTGAAGGAACAAGAGTTATATTTAGCACGGCTGGTTTTTGTTTTAGTTCAAATGATGCACTTGAGTTACTGGTTCTACGATCCCATCTGCAATTCCACAACAGGAGAAAATACCAAAAGCATTCCAGCCAGAATAGTCTGCCCAATGCAGCAGTAACACTGGTTACATAGACAGAAATATTTATTCACAGCATATACTTTTTATAGTTAGTGTTTCTGTACACAACTATGCCTGACATACATCTAGCTTCTGATTCCTAAAATCCAAAGTAGCAGAACTTTTAAAGTAGAACTCACCAGTCTAGTTACTGTATAAATCCAAAGTAGAAACTAATAATTAAAATTACAACATTAAATCAATGCTTAAAAATATCTATAAAGCTTCTAAATTTCTTCCAGATAGCCTGTTACTTTGCATCTCATTGAAAAATATTGTTATTCAAGAGTTCCTACTACAAAATCCATTACTCCTAACCCCGTCAGTAATAACATGTTATTTAATAAAAATACCTTCATAATTTCAAAACAGGTATTCAAATGAGTGCAATAAGGATCAGTTCAAATCACTACGGTGACCTGATATTTATAAGAGATGGGAATGGACCAACAGGACTTGTCAGAAAGTCGACATTGACCTAATGGCTTCCTCTTGTGTTGCAGCGATTTCAGGAAACAGACGAAAATAAGATTTGGTCACTGAATGTGAGGTATTCTTTTGACAATTGAAGTAATCAACCAAAATGACATGTTAACAAAACAAAGAAAAAACATAAATAAACCGCTAACAAAAGTAGAAGGTGCAGAGAGCCAAAAGGCCTCAGTTTGCACGAATCAACACATCTCACATTTGGTCAGTTGGCTTGATTACTTGTTGCAAGAATTGAGGAGATAAGTGGCTTTTTTCTTCATTTCTCCTTTTAGAGATGAGGTGCGTAAAGGCCACCAGGATCCACTTCTCGACATTTCATAAAGTCACGTACAAAATTCATCCCCTCAGCCTCAGTGACAAAGATTAGATTAGACAAAAATGTTCTAAAGTCACAAGCAAACTAGTTAAAAGATCTGTCAAAATTGTCCCTAGTGTTGATCTTTCATATAGGAAAGTCTCTTAACCCCACATGCACAAACCTCAGAAAATGAGGATGAGGATTTTTGACACACAGAAAATAACGTAACTGTGGTCATAAGGAATAGTAGGAATAGTCTTTAGAATAGACTTGCTCTCAATCTACAAAGATGGTTAGGTAAATAACAGATAATTATAGATTGCTTCTTTGTAAGTTAGCATCTTCCCTCTGCAAAGGTAAAATCTAAAAAGTCCACTGCAGTACTAAGTTAGGATATGGAATGAAACAAAAGATTCCACTCATTGTTACAACGTAAATGTATCTTAAACCTCCAGTCGAGATAGCAAGATATGACTTTGATTCAATGTTCATGAATAGTGTCAAAACTTTCCAATACATTTTGGCATGAGTTAGTTGTTAAATGGGTCAAACAGCATCTCTCATTATAATTTAGTCCCAACCTATCAAAAGTACCGAAGACATAAACAGAAAAGATGCTGAAGATAATTCACATCCTAAGTATTTCTACGCCAATTGAACGACTTCCATGTTCAACTTTTAAAAAAAGATTCACTCAGTCAGTACAACAGATAACTTAAGCTGATGTTCTTTTGGAGACAAACCAGCTTCTCAGAGTCAAAAACTGAAATCACATTTCTGTTCTAGTATTATTCTTGTACGGGGTCTTTCTTTTGTTACATTTAAAATGGCGACTTTGTTATGTTAATCTGGGGAATGCGGCTTTGTTGTGCTTTAACGCTGAAGAGAGTTTGCGCTAACAGTTTGTTTTACTTTAAAATGAGATAACAGAGTTCTATTAGCCAATGGGTGGTTATGTATCGTTTTGTTTTTGGATACCATGCTGTATGATATGACTGTGGACTGAGTTTTGGCGGGGAGTCGGAGGAGAGACGAGGAAGACCGCGGACGTGTGGAGAGGCTCCGGTTGATCACTCAGGGTGGTCCCGAGCCGTGAGTCGACGGAATTCAGGTGGTCGTCTGAAGTCGAATTGAGCTCCAACGTAGTGCGCAAAGAACTTGGACTTTGCTAAGTGTTGGCGCCTTTTTTTTTCATTACTTTCCTCTCTGTATCAAATGTATATTAATGTCATAGAATTAGTAATATCTATAAAGTGTATTTGTTAAAATTTACTGGGTGTGCTGGCTGATGATTGATGTTTGTGATTGATTTGGGCGGCAACTGGCCCTGTGGGGAGTGTTGAGGCGGGTGCTGGGCTGGATTTCCCCTAGACATACACGAGCCAATATAACTGAACGGTACATTCTCATCTCACCACACAATTACTTTCCTTTTTACATACACTTGGGCTTCAGCCTGTGACAAATTTACCCACTGACCTTCAAGTTATCTTCAATAGGAGCGAATGTTCTCAACACATCCTGCTCAAATGGAAACAGAATCCGTTCTTTCAAATATGAAAAAATTTCCACATTCAAGAGCCAGCATCACTACTGTATCCACCAAAACAATCGTTTGCGATGATTAGCAGCACTGTTTGCATGCTTAGTGAACTTCCTCCATTTTCCTTCCTTTTCATCTTCTAAGCTTCAAGAATGTTAAAAATAGTGTGGGCCACCCAAACCAGAATGCATACAGATATTGTCCTAATTCAACAAGAATTTATCCACTGTGGATAAATTCTAGTCTAATTAAAAAGTTTTTATTAAATGGTTCTCAGTGCACCTTTGGTATGCAATTTTCTGCCAGTGAGTCATGATGTTTACAGTGCATGCAACATTTTATTGTCCAGTGAGAACGTGTTCAAGCTAACAGCCTCCATATGTTCGGTGTTAGACTTTAACTTGAGACATAAAGTTAGTTCCTTTTGCAGAACGTTATTTTCTCAGAGAGCTTTCCTTCTCCATGGGCTTCAACTCAATTGTTTACGGATGTTTTTAAGGAGGAGAATTTCCTTAAATTTCTTAAGCTGATTGCTGTGGGGCAAAAGTAGCAGGGAAGGAAAAAGTTTTGAAAAAGTATTTATTTTTAGTAATGCAATACTACACATAAGATGCTGAAGTGGGAGAGGAACACTGTGTGGGAAAAAGGACTGTGTGTATTTACGCTGTGCCTGTCACAGCCTTGGGATGTTGCATAACAAATGTGAAGCATCTCTGAGGAAGAATGCAATCATGTGACACTGAATAAACTGCAACATCAATTGAGCAGTTACACTAGAATGTGCAAATCTCTAGCAGTGAACGTGGTTCTTTAACTTTTTACTTCATGTGCACAATATAATTTAATAGGAATGCTGTATAGTCTAAACAGCTTGATAAAGGATAGGGAATCCCAAGAAAAGTGGTTCAGCTCCATCATATTTTCAAAAATTCCACAGACAGACTGCACACGGGAAATTCTCCTAATATGTCAAATGTTAGTAAAACCCAATGAGAACAATTGGTGATCTGAAGTCCATTTGACAGTTGAGTGAATAACCACTTCTTAGCAAAATACTGGAACCTTTAAACCAAAGATTCCAATAGATGCCTGGATCAGACAGCTTGCAGCCTACGATGCATTAAACCAGATTCAGAAAAGGTGTTTACTGAAAAGGGCTTAACCGAGCATTACTCTTTTCAGATGATCACCTTTCCCTGTTGGAAAGTATCCTTTTGGTATTGGGTGGGGACTGGGTTTGATTAGATACTGGTATGCTTCAATTTAAAGTGCGCAAACATTTATTGCCCGATCTGCATGTTCACTGTACACAGACACTTGATGAACCCAACATCTATGGATATAGACTGCTGGTTGGCAAGTTAAACAAGATTCAATGTACAAGGTATAAATTATACAACCTTCAAATTCCTCTGCTTACAAGCAGCCACTGAACAAGAAATCCAAAAGGACACAATTTTTAAAAGTGACCAATACCCAATGCACAGAGAGGAAAGAAAAATGGATCATGCCGACAATAAAGCAAGCATCAGCATTCTAAACAAAATGGAGTTAGCCTGAAGCCTGGAGTAGCCGGTGTGGTCCCATAACTTCAATCTGTGAAAATTGCTACGAAGCCCGGAGACCATAGGAGTAGCCAGGGCATGACCGCCTCAGTGCCAAAGGTGAGTGGAGTAAAATGTTGCAAAGCAGAACCAGCCCCAACCCTCGCCTCCTGTCCTGGCACTCTGTCTTTTAAGTCCCTCAGGGCCAGTGTTTAAACTGTCCAAGCACCGGATTGTTCCCCGCACTAGGACCCAGGGCCTGCTGCAACAATACATTCTAGCCTAAGCCCCATGTTCCAGCCTGTGTCTGACCTTTCTAAATCGACCTGGCACTTAGATTTATCCAACCTTACGCCTGCTTTCGGTGGACGGGCTCCAAAACCACTCTACTCCAACTTTTTTCCGTTCCGTTCTCTTCACCTCCATCTCACATATTCCTCAACCTTGCTCCAGCCACTTGAACACGTCTCGACTACACTCAAGACTCTGTCTTACACCCCGTGCGCCTCGACCCTACAATCAGCATCTCTTTTGGTCACCTCTTCATTGTTACCGGTGATCATTTACCACAATTTTCCACATAAAGTGTTACAATAGAGTACTTAGTCGTATTTCTTGCTTTGAAAACCACCAGTGAGCTGTTGCCCACCTTCAGTAGTGCCATCTTAAACTGGAAGAAAGGATTGCTTGAAAAGCATCATTCAGGATTAAGGAAGAAGTAAAATCCACAAACACATCACAGCAAAACTGTCTTAGTTTTAGAACTATTCAAAATTAAACATCGCAGATTAAAAGGTCAACTGCAACACAATTCATACATCTGAAGTTTTAAATACGAGCTTACAAAAAAAAGGCTAATGGATTTAGGTTACTGTTAGCAGTACTTAATTGGAAGATGGGTTCGGAAATCCAAGTCAATGCAGCTATTCATCAACCGCACTGAACTTCAACTGGTGACTGAATTTTGAATAATGTTCAAATTAAAACGCGGATTGAATTCAACTGCAATTACAACTTCCTATTAATGAAAGCAAGTGACCTTCTGATTTCCTCCTTTCACACAAGAAAAACAGTTTACAACAATCCAGTTGAGTGGCTATCACTTCAAGGAAAAATGTGTAAAGGAATTGCTTAATTGCAAGAGAAACCAGAAATTTTTTCTGCCTCGGGAATGCCAATCTTTCTTGAACGTCGCCTGCCAACATTAGTGGCTTATGTAAGTGTGTATAAACTTTTGGATGTCTTTCCCATGTTAAACATATACCAAGTCACTTGTCCCTTATTAAAAAGGAAAAGTAACATGTCTCCAATGGATTCAAAAACTGCACAGGCTGACATTTCTATTTAGTCTGGATATCTCTTATTGTTTTCTTGGAAAACAGGCTTAAGATACGAGCTTGTTTTTAAATCATTTCCAGTACACAACTGTACAGGAGAAGGAAACAATTATTACTCTGAATCTGATTCAGCGCAAAAAAAAAATGAAGAACACAATAATAAAAAGCACAATAAAGACACAAACAAGAGGAATTCTGCAGATGCTGGAAATTCAACCAATGCACATCAAAGTTGCTGGTGAATGCACACAAGATAGCTTATTTAATTGTATGTCCATAAAGTGATACAAGGTACAGGAGGTGACTGTACATAAGATGACTGACAGGAAATGATCATTCAGACTTCATTCATCCATTCTTCAGAGATTCATCTTTGAGTCTAAATGAATACACCCCAGTTGTTACTGACCTCATCAAGACCCGTGTGTATGAGTGCACACTTTCAAAAACATACGGAACATGGCCAAACCAAAACTGTGGATGAACCAGGAGATTTGTAGTCTGCTGAGGGCTACGTTTGTCGCATTCAAGAATTATACAAGTAGTCCTGATGCAACCCATGGAAGTCTATTTTTTTTGGGGGGGGGGGAACAATTCCAATTGAGTTTAGAGTCTGAATCAGATGCCCATCTGCTCTGGCAGGGTTTGCAGGCCATTACTTCCCTACAAGGCGAAACCTAGCATCATGAATAGCCGTAATAAATTTAATGCTTTTATGCATGCTTTGAAAGAGAGAACGAAACTACACCTGTGTGAATCCCTGCAGCATCTGGTAATGCTGTGATCCCTACCTCAGAAACCAATGTCAGAACACCTTTAAAGAGGGTGAACTGTTGCAAGGCATCAGGCACCAATGGTGTACCTGGTGAGGCTCTGAAATACTGCGCCAAACAATTGGCAGGAGTGTTCAAGGACGACTTCAATCTCTCACTGCTGCAGTTGGAGCAAAAGGGCAACAATCATACCAGTGCCCAAGAAGAGAAGGGAGAGCTGCCTCAGTGACGATCGTCCAGTGGCATCATATTTACTATGATGAAGTGCTTTGAGAGATTCGTTATGGCTAACCAACTCCTGCCTAAGCAAGGACTTGGACTCGTTGCAATTTGCCAATTGCCACAATAGGTCTACAGTGGATACAACCTCACTGGCTCTCCACTCAGCCTTGAATCACCTGGACAGTAGCAAAGCTTACGTTAGGTTGCTCTTTATTGATTACAGCTCAGCTTTCAACACAATCATACCCTCAGTTCAAATCATCCAGGTCCAAAACCTAGGCCTCTGTACCTCTCTCTACAACTGAGCCCTTGACTTCCTCACTGGGTACCCATGGTCTGTGCAGATTGGAAATAGTATCTCCTCCTCAGTGAGGATCAACACTGGTGCACTTCAAGGATGTGTGCTTAGCCCACTTTTCTACTCTCCCTATACCCAGGATTGTGTGGTAGGCACAGCTCAAATGCCATCTATAAACTTGCCAACAACTCAACTATCGTTGGCAGTATTTCAGATGGTGATGAGGCGGCGTACAAGAGTGAGGTAGATCATTTGACTGAGTGATGTCACGCAACAATCTTGCAATCCATGTCAATAAGACCAAGGAATTGATTGCAGACTTCAGGAAGGGGAAATCAAAGGAGTACACACCGGTCCTGCGAGGGATCAGAAGAGGAAAGGATCAACAGTTGCGGGTTCCTGGGTGTCAAATCTCTGAAGATCTATGTTTAAGGAGAATTAAAATGTCACCAGTGACTTTTGCAAATTTCTACAGATGTACCGTGGAGTATTCTAACTGGTTGCATCACCATCTGGTACAGAGGGGCCATTGAGCAGGATTTAGTATCCTGTGGAACCACTCAGGCATTGAAAGTAAATGTACAAATGATGTGAATTTCACATACTTACAGTAAAAAAAAATACTAAATTCCTTCACAAATCCACAAGTGATTACCAGAAATGCTTGATTTTTACCCTTCAGCAATAATGCAAATCTTTCTCTACACCCCTCTCAGACCCCTTTGAAGTTTTTAAACATCGAACAGGACCATTTTCACCACACCCGTCCTTTATCACGAAGAATCCAGTTGATCAAACTATCCTGACATTTAATTCATTGACATGTCCCAAATAAAGCTTCTGCAGTCAGAACAGATGAAGAATTGCTAAAGGCAGAAAAATAATCTTACATTGGAGATATCTCAGGAAATTAAATGTTTAAATCAGTTGAGAAGCTGAAAGTCCATTAAAAATGCAGAGATTTTAAATGTCTAAGCTTTTAAAGTAATTATACTTAACTTTTATTTCCCTCCCCAGTCACACTCCAATAATTGATGAACAATGGAAAGATGACAGGATTGCAAAGAGTAGTGGGGTATGGATTTCTCAAACCAACTTAAATCCACTGGGCAGAACACAAATTAAGCAGACATTGGAAAGGGAAATGAGCCAGCAGAAAGGTATTAGAAACAAGAAAACATACAGCACAATACAGGCCCTTCGGCCCACAAAGTTGTGCCGAACATGTCCCTAACTTAGAAATTACTAGGGTTACCCATAGCCCTCTATCTTTCTAAGCTCCATGTACCTATCCAAAAATCTCTTAAAAGACCCTATCGTATCCGCCTCCACCACCATTGCTGGCAGCCCATTCCACGCACTCACCACCCTCTGCGTAAAAAATTTACCCGACATCTCCTCTTTACCTACTCCCAAGCACCTTAAACCTGTGCCTGCTTGTGGCAGCCATTTCAGCCCTGGGAAAAAGCCTTTGACTATCTACACGATAGTTTTATTTCAGGTAATTATCCTTCAGCATTCTTTTATTAATATGTAAACGTTTTCAAATGCCTCTGGACTAGACTTCAGTTTATTCCATCTAGATATACCTGCCTACAATGTCAATGAAAAATTTCCCACAAATGTACACTTTAAACCAACTTTACTTTGGCATCTCAAAATTTCTCATTCTACTTTGATTAAGTCTCAAACACTTTATAGTTTAGGGCTTTTACTGCTTGGCATCTAAGCCTTAGATTGTGTCCATGCTGGCATACAGCATTTTTTTTTAAAAAAGAGTAACCATTTTCAAGAGAGTTTAATGAATAAGTTAAACTTACCAAAGCACAAAGTAGATCCACAGCCTCTAGGATTAGTTCCTGGTGACCAATGCGTGTAACTCTCAATTCTTCAAGATCCTGATGAGTAATCTGGAGAAGCTGCTCACCATTTATTTTCTCCCGTTCAAAATTGTGAACATAGCATTGTAGGCAATCATCCAATCCTACACAAGAAGAAATACCATATGAAACATTCCATTGCAATTTTCTCATAATTTGTATAGAGTTTAAAACCACTATCATATTAACATTATTGGTTAACTCATTTTATGGAAAATTACAAGTTGCAAGACCCAAGCATGAATATTTAATAAGGAATACAAAATCAAATGGCTTTCATCTCAAAAGGTGCTGTGGTACCTTACCAGAGATTTTGCCTAAACAAGCTGAAAATCAGCAGAGGTTGCTTTAAATAGCTGATCCAAAACTTAAACAGTGACAGGGTTTGAAAAGAACAGACAGATAATAAGCCAGAGATTTATGTAGATCATGACAGCCTGAGAGGCAAAGGTATAGTCCACATTTGTTTACAATATATATTAATGACTTGGATGAGGGAATTAAATGCAGCATCTCCAAGTTTGCGGATGACACGAAGCTGGGCGGCAGTGTTAGCTGTGAGGAGGATGCTAAGAGGATGCAGGGTGACTTGGATAGGTTAGGTGAGTGGGCAAATTCATGGCAGATGCAATTTAATGTGGATAAATGTGAAGTTATCCATTTTGGTGGCAAAAACAGGAAAACAGATTATTATCTGAACGGTGGCCGATTAGGAAAAGGGGAGATGCAATGAGACCTGGGTGTCATTATACACCAGTCATTGAAAGTGGGCATGCAGGTACAGCAGGCGGTCAAAAAGGCGAATGGTATGCTGGCATTTATAGCAAGAGGAATCGAGTACAGGAGCAGGGAGGTACTACTGCAGTTGTACAAGGCCTTGGTGAGACCACACCTGGAGTATTGTGTGCAGTTTTGGTCCCCTAATCTGAGGAAAGACATCCTTGCCATAGAGGGTGTACAAAGAAGGTTCACCAGATTGATTCCTGGGATGGCAGGACTTTCATATGATGAAAGACTGGATGAACTAGGCTTATACTCGTTGGAATTTAGAAGATTAAGGGGGGGATCTGATTGAAACATATAAAATCCTAAAGGGATTGGACAGGCTAGATGCAGGAAGATTGTTCCCGATATTGGGGAAGTCCAGAACGAGGGGTCACAGTTTGAGGATAAAGGGGAAGCCTTTTAGGACCGAGATTAGGAAAAACTTCTTCACACAGAGAGTGGTGAATCTGTGGAATTCTCTGCCACAGGAAACATTTGAGGCCAGTTCATTGGCTATATTTAAGAGGGAGTTAGATATGGCCCTTGTGGCTAAAGAGATCAGGGGGTATGGAGGGAAGGCTGGTACAGGGTTCTGAGTTGGATGATCAGCCATGATCATACTGAATGGCGGTGCAGGCTCGAAGGGCCGAATGGCCTAATCCTGCACCTATTTTCTATGTTTCTATTACTGAGGCAGCTGAGGACCGTAAGCAGGAAGAAAGGCAAGCCATTCAGTCCCAAGTCTGAGTTTTCAGCTAGCTGCAGTCACCGCGAGAAATTGCTCATTGGTGAGGCAGCATGAGACTTAATAAGAGCTTGGGGCCTTTTGAACTCATGATGATCACAGGTATTTAGCAGCAGCCAATTAAAAAGCAGTAAAGTGTATGTGGAAGCAGACACTGTTGGAGTGGACAATGCTAGAGTAGCCAGGTTTTGGTTCAACAGGTGCAGGCTAGAATGGAAGCTTAAGAACTTAGAGGTATAACAAGTGTAGTCAGGATGGTAGTTAAGACAGTGGAATGCTTCTCCTGTGAGATGTAGGATTTCAAGATAATCACAGTCTCTCTGATGACTACAGCTTCAGGAAATGCACTCAACTGCAGCTCCTGACTGACAAGGTCAAGGAAGTAGAGCTGGAGCTGTACGTACATACTCAGGATCATCCAGGAGGCAAAAACCACAAAAATTAAACTTTTACTGAGGTAGTCACACCCAGAGTACAGGCTTCAGGAGACCACCAGGAGTAGAAAGGGGAGTAAGCAGCCAATCCAGGGTTAATCTGTAGTCATTCCGCACAGCAACACACTAAACTTGGATGGAGGGAGATGACCCATCAGGACAAAGCACCAGCAGGCAGGCCATTGGCACTTTGGCTGGCTCAAAGGATCAGCAGGGAAAAGCAAATTGAGACAGAACGAGTATGATAAGAGATTCTGAGGCTGCGAGAAAATACAAGATGGTGTGTTGTCTCCCATGTGCTGGGGTCCAGGAAGATTTTCATGAGGGAAGGTGAGCAGCCAGAGGTTGTGACGCACATTAACATCGATGACATAGGCAGAAAGGAGGAACAGGTCCTGCACAGTGAGTAGAGGGAGTTAAGGAAGAGGGTGAAGAGCAGGACTTCTTCAGGTCACTGGTTAATCTCTTCCATATCTTACAATATTTAATATTAATGCGCTTTAATTTGTTATTTATGTGTGATGACGGCAAGGATAAAATCTAGACATAAATAAGTTATCCTGTGTTATCAAATCACAACAAAAGAAAATCCGCAGATGCTGGAAATCCAAGCAACACACACACACAAAATGCTGGAGGAACTCGTAGGCCAGGCAGCATCTATGGAGAAAAGTACAGTCAATGAAATAGCATTTTGAGCCTAAGGGGGATCAGGTATTCTGGAATGGGTGTTATGTAATGAACTGGATATGAGATGGGAGCTTAAGGTGAAGGGACCTGAAGGAGACAATGATCATAGCATGATAGAATTTACCCTGCAACTTGAGAAGGAGAAGCTAAAGTCAGATGTATCAGTATTACAGTGGAGTAAGGGGAATTACAGAGGCATGAGAGAGAAGGTGGCCAAAGTTGACTGGAAGGGACCACGAGCAGAGATGATGGCAGAACAGCAATGGCTGGAGTTTCTCGGGCAATATAGAAGATGCAGGATAGATACATCCCAAAGATGAAGAAGAAGTATTCTAAAGGGAGGAGGAAGCAACCATGGCTGACAAGGGAAGTCAAAGACAGCATAAAAGCTAAAGAGCATATAATATAGCAAAACTTGTGGGAAGTTAGAGGTTTGGGAAGCTTTTATTTTAAAAAAGGTAACTAAAAAAGCCATAAGGAGAGAAAAGATAAAATATGAATATAAGCTAGTTAATAATATAAAAGAGAATACCATTTTAACATATTAATATAAAGAATAAAAGAGGTGAGAGGGATATTGGACAACTGCAAAATAATGCTGTCCAGGTAAAAAAGAGGGACAAAGAAATGACAGACAAACTTAATAAATATTTTGCACCATTCTTCTCTGTGGAACTCACCAGCAGTATGCCAGAAAATCAAGAGTGTCTGGGGGCAGAAGTGAGTGTAGTTGCTATTACTAAGGAGAAGGTACTTGGGAAGCTGAAAGGTCTAAAGATAGATAAGACACCTGGAGGAGATGGACTACACCCCAGGATTCTGAAAGTGGTAGCTGAAGAGATTGTGGAGGCATTGGTAATCATATTTTAATAATCACTTGATTCTGGAATGGTTTTGGAGGACTGAAAATTGCAGATGTCACTAACTCTTTAAGAAAGGAGGGAAGCAGAAGGAAGGAAATTATAGGCCAGCTAGTCTATTATTTATTTAATTACTGTGAAACAGCGTGGAATGGGTACTTTGAGCCGTGCCACCCAGCAACCCCTCCCCCAATTTAAACACTAGCCTACTCACCGGACAATTTACAATGCCCAATTAATCTACCAACTGGTAAGTCTTTGGACTATAGCAGGAAACCGGAGCACCCAGAGGAAACCCACGTGATCACGGGGAGAACGTACAAACTCGTTACAGGCAGCGGCAGGAATTGAACACAGGTCACTGGTACTGTAAAGCATTGTGCTAACCACTACGTTATCCATCTGCCCCACTTCATGGGACTGCAGTGGTCGGGAAGGTGTTGGAATCCGTTATTAACGATGAGGTTTTGGGGTATATGAAGGTACAGGATAAAAGTAGGTCATAGTCAACATGTTTGCAGGGGTTCCCAGCCCGGGGTCCATGGCACAAAAATGGTCGGGAACCCCCGACTTAAGGGAAAATCGACTTGAATTCTTCGAGGAAATAATAGGCAGGAAGACAAAGGAGAGCCAGTGGATGTTGTTTACTTAGATTTTCAGAAGGCCTTTGATATTGTTTCAACACATGAGGCTGCTTAACAAGATATGTTAAGACAAGATAAGGGTATTACAGGCAAGGTACTAACATGGAGAGAAGATTGGCGACTAGCAAGAGGCAAAGAATAGGGGAAAAAATTCTGGTTGGCTGCCGGTGACTCATGGTGTTCTGCAGGAGTCAGTATGGGGACTGCTTCTTTTCACATTGTACATCAACGGATGATGGAATTGATGGCTTTGTGGCCAAAATGGCGGACAACACAAACATTGGTGAAGAGGCAGTTAGTTTTGAGAAAGCAGGGAGTCTGAAGAAGGATTTGGACAGTTTAGGAGAATGGGCAAAAAGTGGTAGAATAAATAGTGTTGCGAATTGTACAGTCATGCGCTTTGGTAGGTAGACAGAATAAGGCATAAACTACTTTCTAAATGGGGAGAAAATTCAAAAATTAGGGGTGTAAAGGGATTTGGGCCTGTACTCGCTGGAGTTTAGAAGAATGAGGAGAGATCTTACTGAAACTTACCGAATATTGAAAGGCCTAGGTAGTGTGGATGTAGAGAGGATGTTTTCTTTTGTGGGGGGATTCTAGGACCAGAGGGCAGAGCTTCAGAATAGAGGGATGTCCATGTAGAACAGAGATGAGGAGGAATTTATTTAGCCAGAGGGTGGTGAATCTGTGGAACTCATTGCCATGGAGAGCTATGGAGGCCAGGTCATTGAGTATATTTAAATTGGAGGTTGATCATTTCTTGATTAGCAAAGATTATGGGGAAAGGCAGGAGAATGGGGGTAGAGAGGGATAATAAATCAGCCATGATGGAATGGCAGAGCAGACTCAATGGGCCAAATGGCCCATTCAGCGCCCATGTCTTATGGCCTTCTAGTCTTGCTATTATCTTACTAATACAAGGCCTGCTGGGTGGGTTGGAAAACCTTACTATTAACAACTCATTTTCTAGACCAAAAAAAAAAGTGCTGGTAAATGGCCCCATTATGCCATTTCAAGCTGTGCTATCAGATATTCCTGTTGTTTGGACACATTCTACCCCCCAACTTCTTTCCTGTTGTTAATCAAATACATGAAACATTGACTGTTTCTACTTAACCTGTTGAGTTTTCCAGCATCTGCTTTGATTTAAATTTACTAGTACCTTGCAGAGTTGACTTTAATTAATAAATGCAAAGTATCTGTTTAAGCACACCCAAGCTACTTTCTTGATTCCCATATTGACTTCCAAGTCTTACACTCCCCAAGTTCACTTAAACCCTTCCCTACCCTCCCCCCCCCCAATATATCCAAACCCTTATTGTCCATTTTTATTCTTAATACTCACTTTCCCAGAGTTCATTTTCTATTACTTTATTTTTGGCCTCACTGGATCGATTCTGAATTTTTGGACCCAACGTTAACTTTCACCTTCTTATATAATCCCCTTCTAATTAAGGCCACTCCTTAACATAGTTGGTTAACTACAGCTGGTTTATTGCTCACTTACAGATTTTCCTCCTTACTGGTCGATTTTGCTATTGGTCATGTACTTAATTAAATTTTTGCCTCTGCTTGTCTACACTCTTATCTGTTAATATTTTAATTTCAGTCATCTCTATCCCCATTCCATTGCAATTCCCTGAAATTAAACAGTGGTTTCTAATCCAGGGTTTCTCACTCTTAAATGGAATCCAATATTACTCTCAAGTCATCAGTAAACCTGCCTCATCACCCATTTCCAAATTCATCATTACTTTTTCCTTGGCTGGCTCAAGGGAATGATCCCAAAAGACTTTCATCAATTTGTTCACATAGGAAACTTATTTAACCCTATTTATATGATGAGCAGAGCAGTCTCCCCACCTCTCTTTTTACATGTAATGCCTCCAATTCTTTGTTGATTTATACCTTTTCCCACGGCAAGAAAATCTATGTTATTTCTACCAGTACCTTCTTCCCCTACCTTCTTGTAACTTCCTACCAAATGGAAGTGTCTTCAGAGTCTCTCAACTGCACTTCTCTTATTAACAAGGCTGGCCCACATTTACCTTCTCACCTGTCCTTCCTGAAAAGTAAGTACCCTTGTATGCTCAGCTCCCAGCTCCGAAACTTTTGCAAACAGGAGTCAGCAATGCCATCACATGAAACCAATTTACTTCATTGTGCTGTTGTTTATTCAAGTTATTACAAATAATAATAATAGTCAGTTTATTGATGACATCACTGTTGTAGGCAGAATCAAAGGTGGTGATGAATCAGCACATAAGAGGGCAATTGAAAATCTGGCTGAATGGTGCCATAACAACAACTTCTTACTCAACATCAGCAAAACCAAGGAGCTGATTATTGACATCAGCAGAAGGAAACCAAGAGTTCATGAGCCAGTCCTCCGAGGATCAGCAACTTTAAACTCCTCCATGTTATTATTTCAAAGGACCCATCCCAGGACCAGCACGCAAGAAAGCATGGCAGCACCACTACTTACTTAGGAGTTTTCAGAAATTCAGAATGACATCTAAAACTTTGACAAACTTCTAGAGCTCTGCAGTGGTGAGTGTATTGACTGGCTACATCACAGCCTGATATGGAAGCACCAATGCCCTTGAACAGAAAGTCCTCCAAAAAATAGTGGATGCAGCCCAGTCCATCACAGGCAAAGCCCTCCCCACCACTGTGCACATCTACATGAAACGCTGTTGCAGGAAAGCAGCATTCATCATCTGGGAACCCCACCGCCCACTGCCGCCACCAAGGAAGGTAGTACAGGAGCTTTAGGGCTCACACCACCAGGTTCAGGAACAGTTACTGCCTCTCAATCATCAGACTCTGAAATGTATCCACAACTAGTGGACTTACTTTCAAGCACTCTTCATTTCAAGTTCTCAATATTTGTGTTTTATCATTTCTTTCTTTTTGTATTTGCTGTTTGCTGTCTTCTGCACTCTGGTTGAATGCCCAAGTAAGTGCAGTCTTTCACTGGTTCTGTTACGGTCATCATTCTATAGATTTACTGAGTATTCTCACAATAAAATGAATCTCAAGGTTATATATGGAGGCATATTTACTTCAAAATTTGAACAAATGTCCCATGTATTAAGATACAATCCCTTTATCACAAATGTGGTCCCATCTGCAGAAATAAGAAATAACAAAGGAAAGGATGGAGGATGGAGGCAAGCACTCTCACAACATTTTAATATTATTTGGATGAGTAGCTGATGTAGAAGGCCATAGGCCTAGTGTTGGAAAACAAGATTAATACAGATAGCATCCGATGCCTGACACGGGCACAGTGGAGGTACTGTGCGACTCCGATAAAGCCGGTTGTGTATTTAATATTCCAGTCATATTGGAGTAATACTGTAAATATATTTTTGAGTTGGCATTCTTGTATTTAAATATTTAGATAAATGGGTTAGCAAACTACCGTGTGATAATGCATACCTCTCTTAAAGTAAAATACGAAGTTAGACTCAGATTTTAGACTCCCGTGTCTTCTTTTGAATTAGTTTAATGTTTTGAATGTACAAAATATAACACTGCCAATTCCCTAGCTATGCAGCAATTGTAAAATATTGGAGTCAGTGGCATGGGAAGAAGGAAACTTCTGAACAAAGACTAATTTTATGCGATTTTTGCAAAATTAGTTTAGAGACCATGCTTTCATAATTGGGCCAAGTACAGCTCATAAATGCTTAAATTAAAAACATATGGGTTACAGTGTCTGCAATATCAAAATTTATCAGTGCAGCCTTTTTTGCAGCAAAATTCATTTTCAAAAGAACTCCATCCATGGGCCCTAAACACGAACTGCATGTACTGTACATTTCTCTTATGGAATTTCACACTGCAGTGTGAATTTCACATCAATGGAACCCTTGCTTGGTGTGTTCCCTCCCAGGTGCAAGGTTTGGGATGTCTTAGAGCAGCTGCAGGCTTTTGGAAGAGCCGGATGAACAGCCAGTTGTTGCGCTGCTCGCAGGTACCAATGGTATGAGAACAAGTGGGAAGAGCTCCTACGAGTTGAATTTTGGAAGCTAGGAGAAAAATTAAAATCCCAGATCTCAAAAGGTAATAATCTCAGGACTGCTGTCTGTGCCACATGCTAGCCAAAGTAGGGATAGCAGAATATTTAGGATGAATATGGATTGAGCAGTGGTGCGGGAGGGAGGGTTTCAGATTCCCGGGGCATTGGAACCAGTTTTGGGAAAAGTGAGACTAATGCATATGGTATAGTCTACACCTGGGCAGGATCAGAATCAATGACCTGGGGTGTTTGTTTGCTTGTACTGTTATGAGGGAATATGGCAGGGGTTGGGAATACAAAGGGAAGCAATGCAGAACAAAGGTTGGAAAAGAAGAGTGGAGTACAGAAAGGTCAAATGCAAAGGACACAAAGGTTAATGAGTGTAAGGGCACTATCTGAATGCCCACAGTATCCAAAACAACGTCAGTGAACTTGTACAATGGGGAAAAGAATAATAACATTACAGTAGCACAGGTAATAAATTAAAAAAATCTGCTCTGGTCTTCATTTAAGTCACAATAATAGACAAACACAATCCACCGAAACAAATAACACACAAACAATGGAATATTTCATGTCTTTATTGAATACATTGTATAATCATTCACAGTCCAGGCTGGAAAAAGTATGTGAATCTTTATATTTAATAACTGCTAGAAGCTGCTTTAGCTGCAATAACCTCCACCAAGCATTTCCTATAGCTGCTGATCAGACATGCACAACGGTGAAGAGGAACTGTAGACCATTCCTCAGTACAAAACTGAGGTACCTTGCATGAACAGCCCTCTTCAGGTCGTGACATAGTATCTCAATTTGGTTAACATCTTGACTCTGACTTAGCCATTCCAAAACATGAATTTTCTTCTTTTTAAACCATTCTGTTGTTGATTTACTCTTGTGTTTTGGAATGTGTGCTGCATCATCCAACTTCTACAAGCTTCAGGTGACAGACCGCTACCCTGACAATCTGCTATAAAATGCGTTGATACAATTTTTAATTCATAGTTCCTTCAATGGTTGCAAGATGTCCAAGCCTTGAGGCAGCAGAGCAGCCCCATACCATGATGTGCCTGTCACCATACTTCATGGTTGGGATGAGATTTAGCTGTTGGTATGCAGTGCCCTTTTTTCTCCAAACATAGCATATGCACCACTGCCAAAAAGTTCAACTTTTGTCTCATCTGTCCACAGCAACATTGTCCCAGAAGTGTTGTGGAACATCCGGTTGATTTTCTGCAAACTTGAGATGTGCAGCAATTTTTTTTTTTGGCAAGCAGTAGTTTCCTCCGTGGTGTCCTTCCATGAACATTATTTTTGTTCTGTGCTTTTCTTATATTGGACACATGAACAGAGACTTTAGCAAGCTCTAGAGATTTCTCAAGGTCCTTTGCTTTTGCCCTTGGGTTCTTTTTCACCTCCTTCAGCATTACAGGTTGTGCTCTTGGGTGTGATCTGTGTGAACTTTGCAAGATGCCCACTCCTAGGGAGAGTAGCAACAGTACTGAGTTTCCTCCATTTGTAGGCAATTTCTCTTACTGTGGACTGATAAACACACAAGTCTCATGCATCTCTACAAATCTTCATCTAAGATCATCTGAAAGTTGTTTTGATCAAGGCATGATGTACAGAAACAGATCTTTCTTGAGAAGAACAGGCTCTGTCAGTAACATGACTTTGTATGAATGGTTTATAAAGCAGGGCCCCTCTACAACCCACACCTCCAATCTCATCTCATTGACTGGAACACCTGACTCCAAATAGCTTTTGTAGAAGGCATTACCCCAGAGGTTCACATACTTTTTTGAACCTCAACTGTGATTGTTTAAATGGTGTACTCAGTATTGGCAAGAACTACAATTGTTTATGTGTTATTAGTTTAGGCAGATTGTGTTTGTCTATTATTCCGACTTAGTAAAATCAGACCACACGTCATGAGTAATTAATGCAGAAAACCAGCTAATTGCAAAGGATTCACAAACTTTTTCTTGCAACTGTATATATGGAACAACAGTTGTTATGGAGGACAAAAACTTCCACATAGTTTTGGTGAATCAAATTGGTTGAGGAAGTCTTGAGGACTTCATGGAATACATCCAATAATAGCTTTCCTGTACAAAGGAAAATGTTGTCTTAGACCTGGTCCTGTGGAATGAAACAGGTAAAATTAACCAGAATGCAGCTCAGGATCCACTTGGAAAAAGTGATCACAATACGATTGATTTCTCACAAGAATGGAGGGTGCTATAGTTTGATCTAAAAGCATTGTATTATGCCTTAACAAGGGAAATTGCAATGGAATGAGGGAGAAGCTGACTTGCATAGACTGGAAACACGTGCTATATTGGGAGACAGTAAGGGTGGGGAGAGACAGCCTTGGATAACTAAGGAAATAAAAGATGGCATCAAACTACAAGATCATGACAAAGTCACCAAGAGTAGTGGGAACCTGAAAAAATAGGGAAAACCCTAAAAAGCAACAAAGAAGCAGTAAGCAAGAATAATGAAAGGGAAGATAGATTATGAAAATAAACTAGCACAAAATATGAAAACAGATAGTAAAAGATTTCCCTTCCCTCTTCTTTCTCTGCCATCAGGTTCTTGAACGAACAATAAACCCTTGTACACTATCTCACTATTATTTTTCCCTTTTTTGTACTACTTAAGTTTTTTAACATATATTTCTTATTGTACTATATAGTTTTTTAATTCCATATTGCAATGTAGTGCCACAGCAAAGCAGCCAATTTCACAACATATTAAACCTGATTGCAATTCAACTCTCCACACTGGCTCCACTCTTACATCTTTTCTTCTCCACACCTTCCCTTTCTCCCATCATCCACTTTCCTCAGAATCAGAATCAGGTTTATATCACTGGCATATGTTATGAAATATCTAAAAAAAAATACATTTAAAACTGTTTAAGTTACTACAAGAAATATATATATATATTAATTAAGTAATGCAAAAAGGGAACCATAGAGAAAACATTGATGAGGTACTGTACACAGGTTCACTGTTTATTCA
Organism: Mobula birostris; assembly: GCF_030028105.1. Classification (NCBI taxonomy): domain Eukaryota; kingdom Metazoa; phylum Chordata; class Chondrichthyes; order Myliobatiformes; family Myliobatidae; genus Mobula; species Mobula birostris. The sequence continues at coordinate 65,032,064 of NC_092377.1, read as the reverse complement.
GAAATCTGATGGTGATGGGGAAGAAACTATTCCTAAAACACTGAGTGCGCCTTCAAGCTCTTCCTTGATGGTAACAATGAGAAGAGGACAAGTCTTGGATGATGGGGGTCCTTAATGATGGATGCCACCTTTTTGAGGCATCTCCTGAAAATGTCCTCGATATAGGAGAAGACTAGTTCCGATGAGGGAGATGGCTGAGATGGTAACTTTTGCAATTCTTTTTTTCTCTTCCATCCTGTGCAATGACTCCTCCACACCAGATGGTGATGCAACCGGGTAGAATGCTCTCTATGGAATATCTATAGAAATTTGAGAGTATTTGGTGACGTGCCAAGTCTCCGCAAACTCCTGCTGCAATATAGCTGCTGCTGCCTTCTTTGCAATTGCATCAAGGTTGGGCCCAGGATATGTTGATACCCATGAATTCTCCAATTCCTTCTTCTCCAGCCCTTTACTTTTTCTACCCATCAACTCCGAGCTCCTTACTTCATCCCCCTTCCCCCCCATCTGGCTTCACCCGTCATCTTCAAGCTTGCAATTCCCACCCCCCGCCTTATTCCTTGAACATTTCGATCAACTCTGCTCAGATTCTTCCACTTGCTTGCATTCTAGGGCCAATTTACAGCGGACAATTAGATTATTAACCCACACATTTTTGGGGTGTGGGAGGAAAGTAGGGTGAAGAAAAGCAGTCACAGGAAAAGACTGTGCAAGCCCTACAAGGGCAGCAGCAGAAACTCTCGCTTAATATTTTCCAGATATAATGCCATTATGACCCACTGAACAAAATTTAGTACCAGGAAACATGGCTGATTAATCGTTTCCTAAATAAAATATGAAATTTACCAATCAACCTCGACAGGCTAATTATATCCTCATGAATGACAACTTCAGGTTCTGAGTGGCAAATTTAGAGATGTAGCATCTTCAGATTGCCTGACATGTTCTGTTTGTTCAATTTTCTTTCAAAAGCAAGCAGACCAAATAAAAAGAAAAATTATACTGTATAATTTTTCCCTATTATGTGGAATACTGTGAGTACAGAACATACTGTTCTCAGTGAGATATTTATCTTCAGGGTAATTAAATTTTGGTGTTTAATAATGTACATATACCAGCATAATATTTGTATTGAATTTCTATATGCAAGGAGAAAATTCAGTGTTTGCCTTTCTTTGGACTTGCTTCATGAGGCTCAAACATAACATTTAGTTGAATGCTCCGTTGCAGTACCAGGGGAAAATAAAGCTGATTCAGAAGTGTCTCTTCTTCAGCTGAGACACTAAACCAATACCCAGTCAACAATTTCACTGGATTTAGTTTCTGGACAATATTTATCCCACAGCAAGAGTCAAAGGCAGGTTAATTAGATTAGATTAGATTAGTTTAGATTATGAGGACACTCAGTCCTCATTTATTGTCATTTAGAAATGCATGCATGCATTAAGAAATGATATAACGTTCCTGCAGAGTGATATCACAAAAAAACCAAGACAAACCAAAGACTAACACTGACAAGACCACATAATTATAACATATAGTTACAGCAGTGCAAAGCAATACCATAATTTGATAAAGAGCAGACCATGGGAACGGTAAAAAAAAAGTCTCAAAGTTCCAATCGATTCCCGATAGTCCCCGATAGCAGGTGGCAGAAGGGAGAAACTCTCTCTGCCATAAACCTCCGGGCACCGACAACTGTCGATGCATTGGAAGCACCCGACCACAGCTGACTCCGAAAACTTCAAGCCTCCGACCAGCCCTTCGACACCGAGCGCCATCTCTGCCGAGTGCTTCAACCCTGCCCAGGCCGCCGAGCAACAAGCAAAGCTGAGGACTCGGGGTCTTCCCCTCTGGAGATTCTGGATCACACAGTAACAGCGGCAGCGAAAAAGGCATTTCAGAAGTTTCTCCAGATGTTCCTCCATTCTCTCACATCTGTCTCCATCAAATCAGGATTGTGCATGGCACCCTACTTGACAGATTACAGATATCATTCACCCGAGTGGCCATGCAAGCTGCGTCGCGCCGCCATCTTCTCCTCCTCCTTTACTGATTGTTTGAGGTTGCTGTACATAAATTGTCTGCATTCATTAAAGTTACAGTTCCAAAGTACTGTACTTTACAGGCAGTAAAATATTTTGGATCATTCTGAGGTAAATACAAAATTCCAAGTTACATCAATAACATTGCAGGAACAATAACATATCCAAAGTAAATTGAAGATTGTTCCTCTTCATTTTAAAAGGAGCCACATAGCCTCAAGAGGTCACATATTGGAGTATAATTAGAGGATGTCCAGTTATTACCAATAGAAATTTGGAAATAATTAATGATCTGAGTTGCTTCAATACAACAACTGTGCAAATTAGAAAAGGACAATCCGTGAAGGTAACTTCCAATTAGGCCATTTGACATGGACATTTATTTAGTTCAACTCAGCAGAAGAATGCAACACCCAAGGAAATTTGAATGCTGTTTCAACATTCAGATTTGGTTCTTGCAGCAAGTGGGGATCATAGAAAAATCTAACATTTTCCTCAACACAACAGAAAATGACAGCAAAGCAAAAAATAACAAAATCACTATGTGTCAGTGATATTAAATGCAATTCTAATTCTGAAATACATTTACAAGTTGAAACTAGTTTTATATTTGAAGGTGTGTCAAAGACTAAAAGATATACTGTGATAAATGCACACAGCTTAATACTATCAAACTTACTGTCCTTCATTCATGGAATTTAAACCACAGCTGCTAATCCATTTTCTTTGAAGATTTACTTAGATAGAACAAAGGAAATAATTGTTCCAAAAATTCCCTCCAAATTGCAGCTGCAAGTCTTTCATGATTTTACATATCTAGATAACTAAACCAGCTCAATCTGAACAGCAGCAAGTTTGGATCTCTGGGTGCCATTTAATCCAGAAAAAAATATCTTGTATGTACTGTTGAATTCCCAAATAAGTAATGATGATCAAAAACATGAAACTACAAATAGCTTCAGATGGTACCTTAATTACACAGCTGCCAAACAATGCTGAGTAACATGAATAAACATGACCTTCTCCTGTTGGCATTGGGTTTAACGGTCTTTTTTTGGCTTGGATAGGCTACAGTAAAATAATATTCCCACTTAGTTCAATTCCAACTAACCATTCAAGCAATGGGATTTGAATGCCAATGCATCAATGTGGATTCTTTTATCACAGGGCTCATTGGAAGGGTGGAAAGTTGCACTGGGAAGGTGCATTTCTGGCAAAAATATTTGCATATGACTGAAAGCTCTGGAAAACCACTCATGCATTGAGCACATGAGAGGTCTGTGCAATCAGAAACTCAGCTTGATATTAAGTAATTACTTTTGAAAGCTGAGGCTGTGGAAGTTTTATAATGCACTTCAAATGAAGTAACAATGGAGAGACTGGTATTTAACTCAATTGGTTAATACACTGGTCTAGCAGCCTGAAATCTGGTTAAGGGGTTCATTGATAAAAGGAGCAAGCAGATAAATACACCTTGGCAGTTGGGGAAATTAAATTCAAACCAAATAAATGTGGAATTTAAGAAGCTCGTCTCAGACAGAAGCCAAGATCACTGAAAATGCTGATGCAGTATCATTAAGGTCCTTCAAGAAAGGAACTTAGCTTACCAGCATGGTATACGTATATATATATATATATATCCTCCTTTGAGTACACCAAGAAATTGGTAAATTTATAATACATCTTATTTTGTGCTATATTAAAAGCTTGTTGAAAGTACTGTACAAAAAGAATGATAAACAGCAAAAAACACTGAAAAAGTGGAATGGTTGGAGTACAAAAAATATCAAGCAAAATGCATGCTCTGGTAAGTAAATGTAGCTGCAACAATCATTACAGAATCTCAGCTGGTGACAAGAAAGCGTACAGGAGTGACAGATGGACTGGTTGAGTGGTGGCACAACCACCTTGTACTCAACATCAGTAAGGCAAAGGAATTGACTGTGGTCTTCAGGAAGGAGAACACATAGCAGCTCTTATCGAGGGGGCCAGTAGTGGAAAGGGTGAGCAGCTTCAAGTTCTTGGGTGTCAACATCACTCTCAAGATCTATCCTAGGCCAGCGTACTGATGCAATTACAAAGAAGGCACACCAGCCACCATATTTCTTTAGGAGGTTGCGGAGATTTGGTATGCCACCAAGGACTGGCAAATTTCTACTGGTAATGAGGCATTTTGACTGGTGACATTACTGTCTGGTATGGAGGCACCAATGCGCAGGACCGGAAAAGGCTAAAGGGTTGTAAACTCAGCCAGTTATCATGGGCACTAGCCTCTCCATCACATTTTCAAAAGGCAATGCTTCAAGACGACTAATGAGGAGAGGAGAAGATGGTGGCGCAACGCAGCGGGCGCGGCCACTCCGGTGATGAATATCTGTTATTTGTCAAGTAGGATGCCGTGCACAATTCTGACTTGATGAAGGCAGATGTGAGAGCACGGAGGAACATCTGGTGAAACTTCTGAAATGCCTGTTTCGCTGCTGCTGCTACTGTGTGATCCTAAATCTCAGGAGGGGAAGGCCCTGAGTCCTCGGCTTTGCTTGTTGCTCGGCGGCCGGGGTGGGGTCGAAGCGCTGGTTGGAAGCTCGAAGTTTTCAGACAGACTCAGGGCCGGCTGTGGTCGGGTGCTTCCAGGATCCTGCATCGGCAAGTTTGCGGCGCTGGAGGCTCACGGCAGGGAGATTTTCTCCCTTCTATCGTCTGCGAGAGATGTTGGGGCTATTGGGACTTTGAGACTATTTTTTTAACCGTGCCCAAAGTCGGCTCTTATCAAATTACGGTATTGTTTTGCACTGTTGTAACTATAGGGTATAAATATGTGGTTTTTGTCAGTTTTAGTCTTGGTCTGTCCTGTGTTTTTCAGTGGTATCATACTGGAGGAACATTGTATCATTTTTTAATGCATGCATTTCTAAATGACAATAAACAAAGACTGAGTGTCCTCATAATCTCATCTAATCTAATCCTTTGTTAAGGACCCTCACTATCCAGGACATGCCCTCCTCTCATTACTACCATCGAGGTAGTGGTCCAGGAGCCTGAAGACACACTCAACGTTTTAGAAACAGCTTCTTCCCCTCCACCACCACATTTCTGAATGGCCCATGAACACTACCTCACTACATTGCTCTTTCTGCACTACATATTTATATTCCTTATTGTAACTTGTAGAATTTTTATACAATGCACTGTAATACTGCCACAAATTTCACAATATATTTCAGTGATAATAAATCTGATTTTGATAACATTGAGAAAGTCTGTTACATTGGCACACTCAAAAAATGTAGTCCAGGCAACACAAGATAAGCATCAAAGCAAACACCCTGATGGAAAAAGTTACATTACACAGATAGTCCTGGGAACCTGGGAAGGAAATGGAACATTTGCTTACAAAGATCTGTACTATCTGTGACTGAATGATGGCCATTGTGATCCTAACTATATACTGCAGCAAGTTTAAAAAGTCACTCAAAGTCACCCATTCTGATGCAATTTTAGGCTAAATATGTAAAAAACACACAAATTCTGTTTAATAGTCAATTACATTGTTGGATTCCTCTTCTTCAGATGTTTGTTATTTTAGTATACTTAAAATAGAAAACAAATAAAATGGCAGGCTTTGCCAGAGCATAGAACTTAAAAAACAATTATTTTAACATCTGGTTTCAACTAGAGATAAGGAGGAATGGCTATATTGAATAGAGTGGGAACAAACCTGTTGCATGAAGAAAATTATCTAAAGATACAACATAGTGCAAAACCAAATTTATATTTTATTTAAGGGTTCTTGTCCCCGTACACAAAATGCATTATTAAAAGTGCATCCATTATACAGGTTTCAAAGGTACAGCGTTCCTATGAAACGGTTTGTATGCCGCAATGTCGTAAAGCGAAGAAGCAATTACCATTTATTTATATGGAAAAATTTTGTGAGTGTTCGCAGACCCAGAAATAACCTACCAAATCATGCCAAATAACACATAAAACCTAAAATAACAGTAACATATAGTAAAAGCAGAAATGATATGATAAATACACAGCCTATATAAAGTAGAAATACTTTTCCACAATCATTACTGAACTGTTCTCCGGAGCGAAAATCTTACGCAAGCGCCGTCGGCAGAAAATCTCACGCAAGTGCTGTTGGCAAAAACAACGCTCTCCAGTAACCTTTAAGCTATGAAGCTGCCAAATCATACCAAATAACAGGTAAAAATACACAGCCGATATAAAGTAGAAATAATGCATGTACGGTGTAGTATCACTTACCGGAATTGGGAAGACAGCGCTGAGCACACTGATGATGGTGTGTTAGACTGAGTCATCGCAGGTTGGGGTGGTGCAGTGGCCCACACCCTCCAAGCCACTGAGCGATACATTGCCGTGAAGCACGCAGGGGTCCAGCGGTAGCCAGGAGGTACACAGTACATCTTTAAGAAAAAAGTCGAAACAAACATGCTAATTAATTAGGTGCCGCTCGTAATTGTCGGCCCAGATCAGTGCCGGTTTCCGATTGCGTCGTCTCTGATCTGGGCCGACAATTACGTGTCGGCGGCACCTAATTAATTAGCATGTTTATTTCGTTTTTTTTCTTAAAGATGTGCTGTGTGCCTCCTGGCTACCTTTGCATTCTCCGCGAATCAGTATCTGTCCCTGGCCTGGGGGTTGGGGTGGTGGGACACTGGGGTGTCATCTCATCGTCTGTTTCCATTAGGGCAGGCAGCTTATCTTCTCCTATCTCTGCCTGCCTCGATGTCGAAGGTTGAGGTTCGTCGTCTGCTGTGGTTGATGTGGAAGGCTTGCTTGACTGCCGAGCCTCGCGCATTTTTCTATCATACAGTTGTTTGTAAGGACTCAAACCATCCTGCAAGTATCCCCTAAACCGACGTACCCTTTCAAAATTAAAGTCGTACTTTATCATTACTCATTCGGTTTCGATTGTTATCCTTTTTTCTTCCAATTGCATCAGCTCTTCATCTGTCAGTTCTTGGTGATGGGATGCCAAAACCTCTTCAACATCATGTTCGTCAGCTTCCACAAGCCAAACTCACGTTGTCCTTACTTCGTTCACCACGATCAAAATGCTTAATTATGTCTAGTTTTACCATAAGTGTAACACCCTTACGAGCTCTTTCAGGCTTTTCCGATACCATAGAACTCATCTTGCAAACGGCTGTTTACAGGCTCGTGCTTAAGCAATGCTGGTGAGAATGCCATTCTGAATCCGGGGGAGAGCAGCTGCTCGGGGCGCGCGCTGCCTTTTATCATGCGCTGATTTTTTATCGTGCGCTGTTTTTTTTTCGTAACAGTGAAAACACCCTCTGAAAGCGAAAACAGGGTACTAATGTAGGCCTTTCGTAACAGTGAGGTTTCGTAAAGCGAACGTTTGAAAAGCGGGGGACACCTGTACTGCAAAAAAGATGTTAGCCATGTCTTAATATAGGGGAAAATGAGTTTCACCCAAAATTGAAGTAGGCACAGTCATATTACATCACAACTTCACAAATTCAACATAGTAAGGTATTCCAAGGGTCATAGCCAAAACGCTGACTGTTCAGTCTTTTCCATAAATGCTGCCTGACCTTCGGAGTTCCTCCAGCATTTAGGTGTGTGGTGCTTTGGATTTTCAGCATCTGCAGAATTTCTTGTGACTACATTTATCAGTTAAAAGATTTGCTATGGTTATGAATATAACAGAAGTTTTAATTGCACTTCAACAGCACATTGATTGAAAGACGGAAATCAACAAATTGCATGTGCTAGAAATCCGAAATAAAAGCCAAAAGTGCTGGAAACACTCCACAGGTTCTAAAAGTGCAATATTTTATGAGATGGGTAGAACAAAGGGAATATGTCAGATAGCAAAAGACTGCATTAGTCAATGTAACTGTTAGTCAACTTTAATTCTTTGACAACGCAATATGAATCAGAATCATGTTTAATAGCACTGGAATATGTAGTGAAATTTGAGGTAGTGTTAATGGGCTCATGATCCATTCAGAAATCTGATGACAGAGGGGAAGAAGCCGTTCTTAGACATTGAGTGTGTGTCTTCAGGCTCCTGTACCACCACGTTGATGGTAGCAATGAGTATGTTGCTCAATAACTAGACTTTGGGACACGTCCACACTAACTGAACAAAAACTCAGTCAAGATTATGACAGGCAGAAGTGGCCAGTTCTGCTAAAGACACAAGACATATTCCCCAAAACTGCAAAGTTCAATATCCGTTCAGAAGGCCGGTAGTGTGCTTGGACAGATAATAGATTTTCAAGTTTGTATTTTGTCTGCTTGCGACAGTGCAGGCAGCCACAGACAGAAGTATCAACTGCAAATTCAAATTACAGGCAACCAAAAGCCTAGGGTCACTCCTGTGAACTGAAGATAAGCACTGTGCAAAGAGATCACCAATCTGAGTTTGGTTCCTCCAATGCAGCGGAGACCACATTGTGAAGAATGAACATGGCATATTAGAATGGAAATACAAGTGAATTACTTCTTCTCCCAGACAGACTGTTTGGGTCTCTGGGTTGTGGAAAGGGGAGAGGTGAAAAAAATACTGCATTTTCTGCAGTTATGAGGTAAGACTTGATCATATTCATTTAAAATCAATTGCACTGGGCCAGCAGCTCTAAATTTCTCAACGGCTTCACTGTAGGTGGCACTATATGGAGCTTACAACTTTCATTTAAAGTTTATAATCTGTGCTTGGTTAGCAGAAAAGTCCTCAGCGTCTTTAATCAATTCAATTCATTTTGTATACATTAACTTTGAGAAATTCGTCCATATACAAGTTTAACAGGGAGAAGTTAACTTCTGGAATGAAAATTGGTCAAATGAATTAATCACATTATTATTTGCTCATGGAGAATATTTTTTTTCATCCAGACCGTAACAGAAAGAAACATGAGAATTTTACGCAGAATACTGGAAGAGAGGCAGGGCTACCGAAGTTTGTCCAGCTCTCGCACTGTGTACTAGTTCAGGAGTACTTCCACACACACTGACATCGACGTCGAAGCAATACAAAATACTCTACCAAATTCCTTTCTCATGAGCTGCCCAGGACATCGTCTTGCAAAATATTTAAACTTGGCTGCAAAATGCACAAACTGCAAGATACACAATAGCCGCTCACCAGAAACTTTGATTATGCCTCCCAAACATGCAAATTCCAAAATCTACAGAACAAAGAACATAGGTCATAGCTCCATCTGATCACTAGAAATATCAAGTAACATTTTTTTTTGACAAACTCAGACTGAATAAAGCCAACTATGTAAATTCATTGCAGATTCAAACAATTTGCCATTATGGTATGCCAAGTCTTGTAGAATTTTTGTAAAATGTGCAATATCACATTTCCCAAGTTACTTATACTGCAGAGTTTAAATGTCAGTTTATTCTATTGAGTATTTGGAGGTGGGGGTGGGGGTGGGGAGGGGAAAAGAAAAGGCAGAAGAGAAATGAATTTGATCTGGTGCTGCAAGTATTAAATAATTCCTAAAAATAACTAATAAAACTCAAAAACAGAAACAGTAAAAAATTAATAACAACAGATAAAAGACTAAAATGTTTTGAACAAAATATATCTGAACATAAGAAATGTCACAGAAGCTTAAAATGCAGAGTAACACACACAAAATGCAGGTTAGGAAGCAGGTTATATTTGAAGATAGGTATAAGAAAGAATTTTATCATTTAGCAAGTACATTAACATTTTTTCTTAGGATAAAAGAGAGTCTTCAGAATTAATAAATTAACTTTTTTTTGCTCAAATGAAATTTGGAATCAACATTATTAGCAAATTAAAAAGGGGGATGAATAGTACATGATTGATAAACTACTTAGACCAGTGGTCTCCAACCACCGGGCTACAAAGCATGTGCTACCGGGCCGCGAGGAAATGATATGAGTCAGCCGCACCGTTCCTCATTTCCTGTCACGTACTGTTGAACTTGAACATAGGGCTGCCAACTGTCCTGTATTTGCCGGGACATCCCGTATATTGGGCTAAATTGGTTTGCCCCATACGGGACCACCCTTGTCCCGTATTTCCCCCGCTAAGGTAGAGCGTTCCTATGAAACTGTTTGTAAGCGGAAATGGCGTAAAGCGAAGAAGCAATTACCATTAATTTATATGGGAAAAATTTTTGAGCGTTCCCAGACCCAAATAATAACCTACCAAATCATACCAAATAACACATAAAACCTAAAATAACACTAACATAGAGTGAAAGCAGGAATGATATGATAAATACACAACCTACATAAAGTAGAAATAATGTATGTACAGTGTAGTTTCACTTAATAGAATCGGGAAGACTAAACCAAAACTGATTTGTAGAGGGGGAAAAAAAAAAATCGGCACATACACGCATGCGCACATCACATATGCGCACATCACGCATGTGCACACAGGTGCTCGTGCAAGGCTTCATGGTCATGGTAGTCTTTCCTGGGGTAAAGTGTCCCGGGATTTGACTGCTACTTTTGTCCCTTATTTGGGAGTGAGAAAGTTGGCAACTCTAACTGTAAAAGACATGTTGAGGTGAGTTTAACCCTACTTGAAACCCAACCCGCACCCTCCACAACCACCCCCCGCCCCCCCGGGGTTGGCCGGTCCGCGATGCAAAAAAGGTTGGGGACCCCCGATCTAGACTGAAGAAATAGTTTCCGGATCCGGCCTGCCGTTATTGCCGTTCACTACTGTAGTACAGATTTAGCTTCTATGTTCCCATACTCTGATCATGCAGTGACGCAATTCCTGTCAATTAGGGAATGGTGTTGATTGTACTTTTCTAGCCCATGGCCCAACTGAGATATTGCTGCCCCACTTTATGTACAGCTTCAGGAAAGGTTTGTGAACCCTTTGCAGTTAGCTGGTTTTCTGCACAGACCTACCCAGAACTGCATAAAGTGCACAAAACAGTGCAGGCATTCATCGTTCTTGCTGCTGAGACCCACCATGGTTGTGTCATCTGCAAACTTGATGATGTGGTTCGAGCTGTGTGTTGCAGCACAGTCGTGGGTCAACAGAGTGAACAACAGTGGACAGAACACACAGCCCTGGGGGGCCCCCATGCTCAGTGTGATAGTGTTGGAGATGCTGCTTCCAATCCCGACTGACTGAGGTCTCCCAGTCAGGAAATCTAGGATCCAGTTGCAGAGGGAGGTGTTCAGGTCCAGTAGGCTCAGCTTTCCAATCAGTTTCTGAGGAATGATTGTGTTGAATGCTGAACTGAAGTCTATGAACAGCATTCGAACGTACGTGTCTTTTTTGTCAAGGTGGCTTAGGGCCAGGTGGAGCGTGATGGCAATGGCATCGTCTGTTGAAAGTTTGGGACGTACGCAAACTGCAGGAGGTCCAGTGAGGGGGGCAGCAGGGTCTTGATGTGCCTCATGACGAGCCTCTCGAAACACTTCATGATGATGGATGTGAGTGCAATGGGATGGTAGTCATTGAGGCAGGACACTGAAGACTTCTTCGGCACATGGACTATGGTGGCAGCCTTGAAGCATGTAGGAACGATGGCGCTGCTCAGGGAGATGTTGAAAATGTCAGTGAAAATCTCAGCTAGCTGGTCTGCACATCCTCTAAGCACTCTGCCAGGAATATTGTCTGGTCCAGCAGCCTCTGTGGGTTGACCCTGCACAGGGTTCTTTTCACATCGGCCATGGTAAGACACAGCACCTGGTCATTTGGAGGAGGGGTGGTCTTCCTCGCTGCCACGTCATTTTCCGCCTCAAAATGAGCGTAAAAGTTATTCAACGCATCTGGGAGGGAGGCATCACCAGCACAGGCAGCTGGTGTTGTTTTGTAGTTGGTGATGTCCTGAATGCCCTTCCACATGTGCCGTGTGTTGCCGCTGTCCTGGAAGTGGCTGTGGATGTGCAGTTTGCCTCTCTGATGGCCCGGGACAGTTTTGCCTTCGTTGTTGTCAGGGCTGCCTTGTTGCCTGCTCTGAAGGTAGAGTCACGGGTCCTCAGCAGCGCACGCACCTCCACGGTCATCCATGGCTTCTGGTTAGCTCGTGTAATGATGGTCTTGGCCACAGCGACGTCATCAATGCACTTGCTGATGTAGCCAGTCACTGATGCCGTGTACTCCTCTAAGCTGGTAGAGTCACCATCGGTTGCAGCCTCCCTGAACATGTGCCAGTCAGTGTGCTCAAGGCAGTCGAAGAGCAGAGATGGCTCCTGCTGGCCAGGTTTTCACCTGCTTCTGAACTGGTCTGGAGCACTTCATTCAGTAATCAACTCAAGAATATTATGCATGACATTGCTTATTTGTTGGATTTATTCACATAAATGAAATCAAACCTCATTTTCAAGGAAATGATGTGACTTGAATCAAAGCCAACAGTATTCTCCATATTCCTGTCCATGTTAACCCCATTTAAGCCCATAACAAAGTCACAAGGCATAGGAGCCGAATTAGGCCATTTGGCCCATCGATTCTGCTCCACCATTCCATCAAGGCTGATTTATTATCTCTCTCAACCCCATCAGTCTGCCTTCTCCCTGTCACCTTTGATGTCATAATTAATCAAGAACCTATAAACCTCCGCTTTAAATATACTCAATGACTTTACCTCCAATGGATTCCAGATTCACCACACTCTGGTGAAATAAATTCCTTCTCATCTTTGTTCTGAATGGACATCCCTCTATTCTGAGGCTGTGCCGTCCAGTCCTAGACTCACCCACTATAGGAAACCTCCTCTCCTCATCTACTCTATCATGGCCAGGGATTCCTAACCTTCTTAATGCCATGGACTAATACCATTAATTATGGGGCCCATCGACCTGAGTTTGGGAATCCCTGATCTAGGCCTTTCAATATTCAAAGTGTTTCCAATCAGATCTCCACCCATTCTTTTAAACTCCAACAAGTTCAGGCCAAGAGCCATCAAATACTCCTCATGCCTTAACCCGGGGGTCGGCAACCTTTTTGCCTCTGTGGGTTGGATCGCGTATTAATGAGCAGATGGTGGGCCAGATAAATGCCATTAAAATCTTGAAATATGGGAATTATCTGTTTAAATACATCTAGTTATGTTTTGCTTCAAATTAATGAATAATGCATGCTAGAAAATCATTTGTGCTTAAGGTTGCCTACCCCTGCCTTAACCCTTTCATTCCCAGAATAACTCTTTCTTTATTAATCTTTTTTATTGATTTAAAAGGATCATAAATACAATCAAGAGGAGAATATATCAGTAACAATATAAACCAAGATTAAGGTAGACATTGTCAAAATCATAGATATTGTTAAACTGGTGTAAAATATATAATAAAAAAATGAAAATAGCAATTCTCCTCTTATCAGTTTATGAAGAGAAAAGAACATAGAACATAGAATAGTACAGCACAGTACAGGTCCTCCGGCCCACAATGTTGTGCCGACCCTCAAACCCTGCCTCCCATATAAGCCCCCACCTTAGATTCCTCCATATACCTGTCTAGTAGTCTCTTAAACTTCACTAGTGTATCTGCCTCCACCACTGACTCAGGCAGTGCATTCCACGCACCAACCACTCTCTGAGTAAAAATCCTTCCTCTAATATTCCCCTTGAACTTCCCACTCCTTACCTTAAAGCCATGTCCTCTTGTATTGAGCAGTGGTGCCCTGGGGAAGAGGCGCTGGCTATCCACTCTATCTATTCCTCTTGTTATCTTGTACACCTCTATCATGTCTCCTCTCATCCTCCTTCTCTCCAAAGAGTAAAGCCCTAGCTCCCTTAATCTCTGATCATAATGCATACTTTCTATACCAGGCAGCATCCTGGTAAATCTCCTCTGTACCCTTTCCAATGCTTCCACATCCTTTCTATAGTGAGGTGACCAGTTTATGAAGAGAAAAGAAAAAACATCGAATTTTAAATGAAGAGAAAAAAAAACACTACACTATATATAAAAAAAACAAAAAAAAAGGGACTGGGCAGTCCATTTTGAGGATACGACCAAAAAGAAGAAAAACTTTCTGATCAAATCTAAAACTTCGGAAAAAAAGATTGAAAGAGTAATAAATCAAATTAAGTGAAAATATCGGATAAAAGGTCGCCATATTTGCTCAAATTTAAAGGATGTATCAAATGCCCAACTTATTTTCTTTAAACTTAAACAGGACATAATGGAAGAGAGCCAGTAAAAGACCGTAGGTGGATTAGAATCCTTCCACTTCAATAGCCAGTAAGGTCGGAAAGGCTATCATACGTTGAGCGGAAACAGGAATATTTCCTGCTTCCGATGAGATAATCCCAAAAATTGTGTAAGCAAGTGAGGTTGTATATTCAGATCCAAAACTCTTGATAGTGTTTTAAAAACATCTCTCCAAAAGTTATCTAGCTTTATCCAAGACCAATACATATGAGTTAAAGTGGCCAACCTTAATGACAAAATTAAACACGATTGGGAATTGGAATTTCAAGAGTCATTTTCAGATTATCAATGGAGTAAAATTTTTCATTTGGTTAACAACCCATCTATTTGTGCCCGTCATTCCCTGATACAGTTCAATGTAGTACATCAGGCCCATATGTCAAAAGATAAACTAGCGTGTATTTTCCCCAATATTAATCATATTTGTGACAGATATAATACTGAGTTTCCCAGAATCATTCTCAAGTACCTCTTCCTAACCCTCTCCAAAGCGAGCACATTTTTTTTTAAGGGGTCAAAAACTACTCACAGTAATCCAAGGCCTCATAAAGCCTCACCATTACATCTTTGGTCTTATATTCTAGTTCTCTGTGCCCCCCTGGGTGAGTTGCATAATGACACATCAGCAAGATTTCAGGATCCTCTCTCAATCCAAATTCCGGTTTGGGTAATAAATCAATCCCTGAACACTTCTAATGAGGAATTAACAGGAAGGACGAAGTAAAAACTGATCTCGCTGCAAAATTACTGAGTTGAAGCAAAAGTTCAAATACAAGACATGAAGACTTCTAGTTGCAGAAAGCAATCTCTGAATGCTGCTATGCTGTACTGTGGAAAAAGGTCAAGATGTCCTTCATTGCCTTTCCAACACAATGTTTAGTGGAGCGAGGTTTCAATGCAGTTGCCCAACTTCATTCAATGAATGAAAAAGACTGCAAATTACTGAACATGGAGATATGAGACTCCTGAGTGACATTCAACCTGATACTGAGATGCTGGTATCACTGCACCAAGCCCATCCATATCATTGAAATGTGAAAAAGCACTGAAGTAGTGACTACTTGTACAGGTGTCCCCTGCTTTTCGAAACCTCGCTGTTACGAAAGACCTACATTAGTTACCTGTTTTCACTAACAGAAGGTGCTTTCACTATTACGATAAAAGGCAGCACGTGAGAAAAAGCAGTGTGCACCCCGAGCAGCCTAGCTCCTCCCCCAGAACTGCATTCTAGCCGGCATTGCTTTAACACTTGCCTGTGAGCAGCCGTTAGCAAGAAGAGTTCTATGGTATCGGAAAAGCCTAAAAGAGCTCGTAAGGATGTTACACTTAACATAAAACTAGACAAGATTAAGTGTTTCGATCGTGGTGAACGAAGTAAGGACAAAGTGAGATTGGCTTGTGGAAGTTGACGAAGATGATGTTGAAGAGGTTTTGGCATCCCATGACCAAGAACTGATAGATGAAGAGCTGATGCAATTGGAAGAGGAAAGGATAACAATCGAAACCGAATGTAGTAGCGAACGGACTGAAAGTGAAGTCGTCCAGGAACTGAATGTGAAGCAACTGCACGAGATGATAGACAAATGCGCGAGGCTAAGCAGTCAAGCATGCCTTCCACATCAGCTACAGCAGACGACGAACCTCGACCTTCGACATTGAGGCAGGCAGACATAAAAGAAGATGACCTGCCTGCCCTGATGGAAACAGATAATGATGAGATGACACCCTAGTGTCCCACCACCCCAACCCCCGGGCTGCGGAACGATACATTGCCGTCGAGAACGCAGCGGTAGCTGGGACGCACCCAGCACATCTTTAAGAAAAAAAGCCAAAATAAACAAGCTAATCAATTAGGTGCCGTCCGGCATGTAAATGTCGGCCCAGATCAGAGGCGAACACTCCACCTTTGGATGGCGGGGGAAACCTGTACTACTAAAGTACACCAAAATAGTTGATGAAAATTGCTTTCACTATAATTAAAGGATTTTGTAGCTCTAGTTTTGTTTTTTTTTTGCAATTATTTGTCACTCAAATCAAAATTCTTCATAGTTTTTATGTAATGGTCAGAGCCCGGAGGGGGGGTGGTTGGGGTTGTAGTCTGGGAGCTAAGGGGGCAGTAAACCAAAAATATTTGCAAACCACTGTTCTGCATCTTGTAGACATTCACAAGCTCAACAGGGACTTTCAGAATAACCAACCACTGCATTAATTACAGCAGAACTTAACACAGCTGAGCTTATACACAAACAAACAACGCAAAAGTGTACTGCCAAAGTGTTGCCAGGAATGGAAAGAAAGCAAACAGCCTTTAAGTAATCAAACAAATGAACTGGTATGCCCAGTCTGAAAGAAGAACACTGGTTACAAAGGAAAACAACTTTAGCAAAAGCAAAATGGAACAATCACCAGAGTTTTAACCACAATTGGGCACTTGACAAACTGCTATCACAGAGTCCAGGTTACCAAGCTTTGGTCCATTTGGAGATATGCAAGGAATTCCAGACAAGGCTAGATTCAAAAGAAAATGCATTTTTGCTAATAAACTAAAATTTGCATATATTCATGATGGGGATGATTTTTTTTTGAAGAAGTAGGGCTTCCCTGGGTTACAGAATACAGGCTTACAGAAATCCAACTCAATGTGTTAGGAGAATGGGTAAAGAATCTTAAGATAATAGTTAATGGTATTCATTATCAAGTGGACAGTTTATATTCCATTAATATGGGGCATGAATATTGGTTGAGATGAAATTGTATGAAGTGTATGCACAACTGATGCTATATGGATAGCTAAAGAAACAGAAACAGTTATGGACAGTTCAACAATTGAATACTTATACAACCCAGGGACTGCTGGCATGTTTCTTCATTTTATTTGACTGACTTTAATTTCACTAAATTCAAGAAGCTGGCACAAAAAAGGGCAAACGCATAACTTTCAGCCAAAGCCCTCACTGATATTGCCACTTTGTTGACCTCATGCAACCTAATTAGCTGCATACTTCAGTGGTAAAAGTAGCTTTCACATTTTTCAGAGATAAATATGAAGTTGTGTGCAGTTACAAAGATCAGTGATTTTCAATTCCCAGAAATGAAATCCAGTAGGACTCATTAAGTAATTGTCACTTTCCTTCCTTCTCCACAAGGAGAATAGAGGAAGAAAAAAAACTGCAAAAGAAATCTGACGCAATTCATAACCCAGTGAATGTCTGCAAACTGGTGAATGTTATGACCCTTGCCACTTTCACATCTGAAGTGGAGCTTCAGACGAGAAACACAGAAGAGTGAAGAGCTGGTGAAAAAGAGGCAGAGAGGGAAATGCAGAAATGAAGTCTGAAAGGGTCAGAAATGAAGATTGAAAATTGAAGCACCAGACGTGTCAAAATTTTGTTTGTTACCCCCGCACCCACGTGAAACACCTCAGACATTTAACTCTTAACTCCATAGCAGAGTTCCATTTCAGAGCAACAATACCAGTAAAGAATTGGGTTTAACTAACTGTGTTATTCAAACAGTTGCAACTCATGATGGGCCAAGTACCACCATATCCCACCAGTGAAAATTATATTCAGTAGCAGACTGTACTTTTTGGATTTCACTGTCAAAAAGAAATTTCATCACTATTCCTGGCATGAAAATGGCTGGAAAACACCTGCACTTCATCAAATCTCATAACTCAGTACACAGATGTAGCACTACAAAATCTAAATGAAAACACACTTTAAAACATACCTCAACCTTTTCTCATATTTACTTGAAACAAATGGAATAAACAAGAGAACTACAGCTAAGGATATGCTAGGATATTCCAATGCAATTCTTTTACTTGCTGCCATCCTCCAAATCTCATCTGAGTGGATTTGGAGAATGGTGGCAAATAAAACAATTGCATTGGAGTAGGTCTTAAGATACTGAAACCTTCAGGATGCTCTCAGTAGCACTCAATTCTTCTGTAATCTTAAGTTGTTCTACTGGTTTCAATAGCATAGAGATGACAAATGGGTGCAAAATGACACTTGCTGCATTTAAACCATTAATTTGACACCATTTCAGCTTTTGTTTTATACAAAAAAGCTGCTCAATAACTCACATGCCTATACCTTGTCATTTCTCCACTCAATAGCAATAGCTGTTAGTATCAACAGATGACATGTACCAATAAAAACAAGGCTATAAAAATTGTTAACATTTTGCAAAGTAGTCCATGAACAATAAAGTTTCCCTTTAATTTGAGCTTTAGGAATTTCACACCCAACTAGGTTAATCATAATTTCTTAAAAATGATAAAAACCCATACAGTTCTTACAGAAAAACTTCGTTGGAAATCAAAAATATAAAAAAAATGTGGGCTGGGCAGCATCTGTGGAGAGAGAAGTAGAATTAAATGTTTTGGGTCAAAGATTTTTGTCAAAGCTCAAAAGGATTTATTTCCAGTTCTGAAGTTCTTTGACCTTAAGTATTTTTTGCAGACCTTGCCTGAACAGCAATGTTTCCGGCACATTTTCATCTCATATAGTACTAACTTCTATAGAAAAATATGACACTCAGAAAAAGACCTTGCGATTTAGAATAAGCAGCTTAAAATAAAACTTCAGGCAATTTCAAATGCATAAATCCACAGCTGGTCCATTGAGGAAAATACTTTTCAGTTTAACTAACTTCAGCTCATTAAAACAAGACTTCAGAATAGTTAAAGAAACGTATGGATTCAGTTTCAAGGATTTTTCACCTCTTGCTCGATATGTATTGGTTAGAAACAAAGAAAACCAACAGCACAATACAGGCCCTTTGGCCCACAATGCTGTGCCAAACATGTACTTACTTTAGAAATTACCTAGGGTTACCCATAGCCCTCTATTTCTCTAAGCTCCATGTACCTATCCAGGAATCTCTTAAAAGGTTGTTTGTTATTATTTCTTCTGCATTTGAACAGTTTGTAGTCTTCTGCACATAGGTTGTCTGTCCACCCTGTTGGATGCGGTCTTGCCCTGATTCTATTGTGGTTCTTGGATTTATGAGTATGCCCACAAGTAAACCAATCTCAACATTGTATATGGTGACATATATGTACTTTAATAATAAATTTATTTTGGACAAGCTTTCAGTATGCAAAGAAAAAAAGCATACTTGTTACTGTAACTTTGAGTTGCCATGACAATCCTCAGCTAAATTTTGTCGACTTCGAACTTTGCTCTTACACATGTATTGTTGACATAGGAATACAGTGCTGCTAATTTCAACAAAGGATCTATACATCAAAAAGCTCACTGTTTACATTCAAGTCCCCATTCCCCCCCCCCCCCCCACTTCTATTATAAAAGGGCATAATGCAGTCTGGGCCTTCAAATATTCTTTGTTCCATTAGTTCATAATTTTCAATAACATTTAAATGTGCTTTAACTCAATGCTTTACATTAAGAGACTTAGAACCTAAAATTTAGCTTCCCGGTAGCTAGTGATAAATTTTAGTTACTCAAGTAGAAATAGACAGAAAACTTACAAAATTTCAAATTTAGTTTACAATTTTACTAGCTCATTTCTGAATTGTGAACTTCCAAAAGCATCGATAATTCAATTTCGGGGACTATCATGCTTACACATGTAAAAACAAAAGCAGCTGGATCTCTGGCTGCAGAGTTATACTCCAGCTCTTCTGGCCAAATGGCCTCTGCATCCTTCTTATGATTCCATAAGGTCATGACTGAACTCACTTTCTGTTCAGACCCAAAATCCCTCAGACAAACATCCACCTCTGTCCACCAGAGAAAGCAAGATTTCCCAGTGGCCACACATTTTAATTCCACGTCCCATTCCCATTCTGATATGTCTATCTACGGCCTCCTCTACTGTCAAGATGAAGCCACACTCAGGTTGGAGGAACAACACCTCATATTCCGTCTGGGTGGCCTCCAACCTGATGGCATGAACATTGACTTCTCTAACTTCCGTTAATACCCCTCCTCCCCTTCACACCACATCCCTTAATTATTTATTTAATATTTTTTAATCCCTCCCCCTTTTTTCCCCTCTCTTTTTTTACTCCCTCTGTCCCTCTTACTACAACTCCTTGCCTGCTCTCCACCTTCCAGGCTCCCATCCCCCCTTCTCTCTCTCTCTCTCTCTCTCCCCAGGCTTCCCGTCCCATGATCCCTCCTCCAGTCTGGTATCCCTTTTGCCAATCTACTTTCCAGTTCTTAGATCCACACCTCCCCTCCTGTCTTCTCCTATCATTTCAGATCTCCCCCCCCCCCACTTTCAAATCTCTTACTATCTCTTCTTGCAGTTAGTCCTAACGAAGGGTCCCCACCCGAAACGTCAGCTGTACCTCTTCCTATAGATGCTGCCTGGCCTGCAGTGTTCCAACAGCACTTTCTGTGTGTGTTGCTTAAACATCCACCAATTCCTGTTTTGAATATACTTAAACATGGCACCTGACCTCCAGAGGCGAGGTAAAACTTTCCTCAATCTGACATGAATGTCTCCTTATCCTGAGAGTAAGGGGACCAATTATTCATTTGGCACCTCGTACAGACAGTCACTCTGCATTCACACTGTCAACCAA
The DNA here is from genome assembly GCF_030028105.1 of Mobula birostris. Lineage (NCBI taxonomy): Eukaryota > Metazoa > Chordata > Chondrichthyes > Myliobatiformes > Myliobatidae > Mobula > Mobula birostris. The sequence goes on along the minus strand of NC_092377.1, from coordinate 65,011,289 downwards.
ACTTAACTAAATTAGTAAATACTCAGTCCTCCAACGGAAACCTTGATAGTCAGCAACATTCGCTTATTCCCTGTCACAAAATGTGCATCTCAGTCCATTTGGGCTGCTGTGTTATTTTAGGGAGGTTGGAAATAGAGCTGAACTGGCAATGACTGGATTTCTTTCTGCCTGTGCCACATGCCAGTAGGGGCAAGAATATGATTTGGCAGGTGAATGTGTGTCTGAGGAACTGATGCAGGGGGCAGGGGTTCAGATTTATGGATCACTGTGATCTCTTCTGGGCAAGGTATGACCTGTACAAAAGCGACGGGTTACATCTGAACCCGAGAGGGTCCAATATCCTTGTGGGCAGGTTGGTTAGAGTTGTTCAAGTGGGTTTAAACTAATTTGACAAGGGAATGGGAACAGAGTGATAGTGTTGATTATGAGGTAGTTTGTTTACAAACAGAGGCAGTGTGTAGTGAGCCTCCTAGCAAGTAAAAAAAATTGCAGTCAAAGGATGCGTTGCAGTGTAAAAGGCAGACAAAATCGAAATGGGTGAACACAGGACTGAAGGGGTTATATTTGAATGTGCACAGTATATGGAATAAGGTCAATGAACTTGCAGCACAGTGAAAGTTTGGCATGTATGATGTTGTAGGTATCAGCGAATCATGGCTGAAAGATTATAGCTGAGAGCTTAATGTCCAAGGAGACACATTGTATTGAAAGGACAGGCAGGAGCGCAGAAGGGGTGGCTTGCTTTGTTGGTAAAAATTAAATAAAATCACTAGAAAGAGATGACATAGGATTGGAAGATGTTGAATCATTGTGAATAGAGCTAAGGAACTGCAAGGGTAAAAAGACCCTGATGGGGGTTATATACAGACCCCCAAACAGTAGTAAGAATGTGGTCTATAAGTTAAAATGGGAGATAGAAAATGCATGCCAAAGGGCAATATACAATCATCATGGGGGATTTCAATATGCAGGTCGATTGGGAAAATCAGATAGCTGCTGGATTCCAAGAGGAGGAACTTCTAGAATGCCTACAAGATGGCTTTTTAGAGCAGGTCGTGGTTGAGCTCACAAGGAGATCAGCTATTCTGGATTGGGTGTTGTGCAATCAACCACAGTTGATTAAGGTAAAGGGAAAGGGATCATAATATGATCAAATTCACCCTGAATTTTGAGAAGGAGAAGCTGAAGTCAGATGTATCATTATTACAGTGGAGTAAAGAGAATAAGAGGCACGAGGGAGGAGCTGGCCAGAATTGATTGGAAAAGAATACTGGCAGGGATGAGGGCAGAGTAGCAATGGCTGAAATTTCTGGAAGAAATTCAGAAGGCACAGGTTAGACACATCCCAAAGAAGTAGTAGTATTCTAAAGGCAAGATGGCACAACTGTGGCTAACAAGAAAAGTCAAAGACAACATAAAAGCCAAAGAGAGAGCATATGACAGAGCGAAAGTTAGAGAGAAGTTAAAGGATTTGTAAGTTTTCAAATACCAGAGAAGGCAACTAAAAGTCATTAAGATAAAGATGGGATACAAAAGCTCACCAATAATATTAAAGAGGATACCAAAAGTTCCTTCAGATACATAAAGTGTAATATAGAGGTGAGAGTGGATAATATCAGACCACTGGAAAACGATGCTGGAGAGATAGTAATGAAGGACAAGGAAATGGCAGATGAACGGAATAAGTATCTTGCACCAGTGCTCACTGTGGAAGGTACTACTAGCAGTGTGCTGGAAGTAACATGTGTCAGGGATCATGAAGTGTGTGAAGCTACCATTACTAGGGAGATGGGTCAAGGGAAACAGAAAGGTCTAAGTCACCCCCTGGACCAGACAGACCACACCCCAGGGTTCTAAATCGAAATGGGTGAACACAGGGTTCTAAAATAGGTGACTGAATAGATTGTAGAGCCATTAGTAATGATCTTTCAAGAATTACTACATTCCGAAATGGTTCCGGAAGACTGGAAAATTACAAATGTCACTCCACTCTTCAAGGGAGAGAGGCAGAAGAAAGGAAATTATAGGCTAGTTAGTCTGACCTCAAAGTTTGTAAAGATGCTGGAGTCAATTGTTAAGGATGTGGTTTCAGGGTACTTGGAGGCACATGGTAAAATAGGCCGAAGTCAAGCATGGTATCCTCAAGGGAAAATCTTACCTGACAAATCTGTTGGAATTCTTTGAAGAAATAATAAGCAGGATAGACAAAGGTGGGGTTGGGGGGGGGGGGGGGGGAGGAAAAAAAAAATAAATCGGTTGATGTGCATTTGAATTTTCAGAGGTCTTTGACAAGGAGCAACACGAGACTACTTAACAAGCTATGAGCCCATCTTATTACATGGAAGATTCTAGCAACGATAAAGCAGTGATTGGCAGGAGGCAAAAAGTGGGGAAAAAAGGGAGCCCTTTCTGGTTGGCTGCCAGTGACTAGTAGCAAATGCAATGTTAGCATTCGTTTCAAGAGGGCTTGAATATAAAAGCAAAAATGTAATGTTGAGAATTTATAAAGCACTGGTGAGGCCTCACTTGGAGCACTGAGAGCAGATTTGGGCCCCTTATCTTAGAAAGTATGTACTGAAACTGGAGAGGGTTCAAAGGAGTTAACAAAAATGAAAGATTGAATGGCTTGTCATATGAAAAGTATTTGATGGCTCTGGGCCTGTACTCACTAGAATTCAGCAGAATGAGGGGTGACCTCATTGAAACATATCAAATGGTGAAAGGCTTTGATAGAGTGGATGTGAAAGGACGTTTCCTCTGGTGGGAGAGTCTAAGACCAGAGGACACAGCCTCAGAATAGAGGGGCGTCCTTTTAGAACGGAGATGAGGAGCAATTTCTTTAGCCAGAGGGTGGTGAATCTGTGGAATCAGTCAGCTGTGGAGGCCAAGTTTTTATGTATATTTAAGGCAGAGGTTGATAAATTCTTGATTGGTCAGGACATGAAGCGATATGAGAAGGCAGGAGATTGGGGTTGAGAGGAAAACTGGATCAGCAATGATGTAATGTTGGAGCAGATTTGATAGGCCAGATGGCCTAATTCTGCTTCTATATCTTATGGTTTAACCACTGATACTGTAAATCATCAAATTAGATACTACACTACCATGACATCCCAAGTGAACCCTGCTAAATCAACATTGTAGTTCTGTCATTACCTGAAAATGGGGGTGCTTGACTGTTTATCAGTTTTGTATCGGGATACTGTTAGGCAAAATAGCTCGTGATAGCAACAATTTGCATAATTTAAAAAAGAATCTCCTTCCCAATTTGAATATTACTCTTTTCCTCAAAGACTGGTAGGACCAGTTGATTTCAAGTCTCATCAAAATAAATGGGCCATAAGTGTTAGTGGAAATAGGAAATAGTATATGCTCAGTACTGGTAGTCTTGTAGTATCGCTGGGGAAAAAGTGAGCTTTTAATTTGCTAACAAATTCAGGTTGGGGATAGGGATAATGATGTCCGTTTCCATAAAGCTCCCTAATGACCTGTACGCATCTTCCAACACTTGCTTTAGTTGAGACAGCAACCTTGACTGTGGAAAATGGAGTATATGTGCCATAATTCTATTACTCTGCACACTGGAACACCCAGTTTTAATGATCAATATCATTATACAAATGGCAAGACAAAGAATAGTTTTCATTGGAAGGGAAGCAAATGTACAAAAAGAGCCTATTGTTTCACTAAATCTATAATTAGTAGCAAATGAATCCTGGGGAAAATGGAATTTATTCTAGAATAGACCTTCTGCAAATAATCATTACTTAATTTGGAATATACTGGCACATTCAATACTTAAACTGTTTGGGTAGTTCTTTGTTTCTGCTCTGCTGGTAGCTTGAGGTAGAGTAATCAGTTGTACATACTTTCAGGTTAGTGACTTACTGTTTTGAGCTTTGAAATGCCATAAGACATAGGAGCTGAATTAGGCCATTTGGCCCATCGAGTCTTTTTATGCCATTTCATCATGGATGATCCATTTATCCTCTCGGCCCCATTCTGCTGCCTTCTCCCCATATCCCTTCGTGCCTTGACCAATCAAGAATAAACCTCTGCCTTAAGTATACATAGTGACGGCCTCCTTAACTGTCTGTGGCAAAGAATTCCACACATCCACCACTCTCTGGCTCTGGCTAAAGAGATTCTTCCTCAACATTCTAAAACGATGCCCCTCTATTCTGAGGCTGGGCCCTCTGGTCTTAGACTCTCCCACTATAGGAAACATCCTCTCCACATCCACTCCATCAAAACATTTCACCAGTTCATAGGTTTCAATGAAGTCACATTCATTCTTCTGAATTCCAGTAAACACAATTCCAGTAATCGTCAAATGCTCTTCATATGACAAGCTGTTAAAACCGGGAATCATTTTATTGAACCTCCTTTCACTCCTCTCCAAATTTAAGCACATCCTTTCTAAGATGTGAGCAGCCCAAAACTGCTCACAATACTCCAAGTGAGGCCTCACTAGTGTTTTATGAAGTCTCAACATTACATCCTTGTTTTTATATTCCAGTCCTCTCGAAATGAATGCTAATTTTGTATTTGCTTTCCTCACCAGAGACTCAACCTGCAAATTAAGCTTCAGGGAATCCTGCACGAGGACTCCCAAGTTCCTTTGCACTGCAGTTATTTTTGTATTTTCTCATCACTTAAAAAAATAGTCAACCCTTTCATTTCTTCTACCAAAGTGCATGACCATACACTTCCCAACACTGTATACCATCTTCCATTTCTTTACCCATTCTCCTAATCTGTCTACTTCCTCAAAACTACCTGGCCCTCCACCTATCTTCATATCATCTGAATACTTTGCAACAAAGCCATCAATTCCATCATCCAAATCATTAACATACAATGTAAAAAGAATCACGAGTGGAAGAGAAAAAGCCCAGTTATATACATTAGTCCTCGAGTGACCATGTCCTGGCTCTCTGATACACTTTTTCACAAGACCAGAGATTTGATATAGGAAGTAACATCACCTTTTTTTTTTGCTTCAGCTGGATGCAGAGCAGCCTATTCCAAATTTTAAAGACAGATATGCAAATTAGAATGTATATCAGTAAGACAAGTTTTCTACTTTTTAAAATTGCACAAATTAAGGCAACTTCTATTAAATATTAACATAGTAAAATTCTGTTTAAAAACACAAAAGAGGCAGAGGCAATCTGAACTGGTTCTCAAATTCATCAACTCCAAATCAACGGTATCCTTATTTGATATCATAATCCATACTTAAACCTCATGCGAACAGGTTATGAAGAAGATCTGAGAATGCCTCAGTTGCGGACTTATTATTGACAACAAGAGATAAAATGCCCATGTCCCAAGGGTTACTCAACTTACATAACTGTTGCGTAGCATGGTGGTACAGTGATACATGGGCTTGGAGTTCAGTTCTGGCAGAAAGTTTGTGCATTCTTCCCCTGTGTCGTGTGGATTTTCTCCCAAAGACAAACTGGTTCTTAGGTTAACTGCTCATTATAAACTGTCTCGTGGCTAGGCTCGGGTTACATCAGTTGGTTGCTTGGCAATGCAGGTCAGTGGGCCGGAAGAGTCAGTTCCACGCTCCATCTCTAAATAAAATAAATACAGCAAGTGGTGTTGCTGCTTTGCAACACGGTTTCAATCTGAATCTCAGGTTCTCCCAGCGACCTCATGGGGTTCAGCTGCATGCTCCATTTGTGCAAATACTTAAGTGTCCTGAATGACCTGTGTCTTCATAAAATAAAACCCACACAAAAACTTAATCTAACTTAATTGATCATACTAACAATTTCACATATTCCCAAAGAATCACATTACATCATTAGAAATTTGTGCATTTAAACCTCATCCTAGGGATGAGCAAAAAAAAAAAATCAAGCATGATATTCCAGTAATAAAGATTTGCTTATTTGGAAGTGCCCACTTTCACAGAACATGTTAAACTTGATCCAATCTTCTTATTCAGGTGGACATAAAAGATCATAAGCGCCCTCTTTGAAGAGTAAACATTCTATTACAGGTATTCTGCTCAATATGTATCACTTCATCACCTTAACTTAAAAACAGCAGATCTTATTGGTCAGGCAAGAAGGCCAGATCTTCATATGGACAAGTTGGGTGTAGAGTCCGGTCCAGTCCAAATCGGTTGGGATCACTCCAAACCAGTCAGGTCCAAAATATAATTTTATAATATAATCCAACCTCCTCATACCACAATACAAATCCCATAAAGACATGATTACATGGATATATTTTTCTCTGATTTTATGATGGGATAGTTTAAAAATAATCAGACTTATTTATTTTATTGAGATACTGCATGGAATATGCCCTTTGAGCTGTGTCATGCAGCAGTCTCCTGATTTAATCCTAGCCTAGCAATGGGACAATTTACAATGACCAATTTACCTACCGACCAGTACATCTTTGGTCTGTGGGAGGAAATGGGAGCACCTGGAGGAATCCCACGTACAAACTCCTTACAGGCAGTGGCAGGAAATGAATCCGGGTCACCTGTACTGTAAAGCGGTGTGCTAACCACATCAGCAGAGACAGCAAGTGCATGATGGCGTCCAAGCAATTAAAAACAATTAAAATACACAACTCATTTTATCCAAATCTCTCCACCAGATTACCAACACTTGTGTTCTAGAATTTAACCCATTTCATTTTAGAATGGACCACTAAACCTCAAGGTCAAGAAACCCCACAAGAGTGGAACGGGGAAATAAAAGTGATCTGGCCGGTGTTGCTGGAACTACAAAGCAACAACACCACTTGCTGTATTTACTGGCAGAGAAATACTGAACGGCCTAGAAAAGACTACATATTTTAAAAGAATATGCATTTTTTAAACTTCTGATCACAATAACTAGAAACACGTAGTAGCAGAAATCATTGGTCATACCCTACTGCAGATTTTATTTTTTATATAATGAGCAGCACATATTGTTACTCTTCTCCGTGGATTGTCACCTTGTCGTGGTGGAGAAGCCTGTGTGGTCCTGAGATCCCGAGAGCGATGCTGTCTGGAGCTATGCTCCTGGTAGGGTCACCCATGCCGGTAAGGTTGACGGTGAGATCCCTGAAAAAGAACAATCCAACCAAGACCTCAATGGTGGAACAGGCGGACAAAGTTACTTCGATCTCAACGGCTGTGAAGGCGGATGAAGGTTGCAACAAATCCATCAGCTCCAATCGTCGTGGTTTCCATGCCACTGGAATCAGTTGGTTGATTTGTGAAGTATCGTGTGCTTCTTGGAGTGCAACATCAAGTACATGTTAAACAAATACACGCACAGGCGTCTTCACTCTGTACAGAAAGACTATCATCCTCGACCTCGAGGGATAGCCACAACAACGAATGTTACTAACCAGTCCAAAAAGTAAATGAAGTTGCACATGCAACAACAAAGGACTGTTGTCAGTTCTTATTTGCTCTCTGAAATACCTAAAAGGTTACTTGGTTCAAGGGCAACTGGGAACAGGAATTGAGTTCTGCCCTTGCTACCAGCATCTGATTCTTATAAATGAACTTGCAGAAACAAGGTTCACTGAACAAGGAATTTAAATATTGCTACAATAGTTTGACGCGAGCAGTTTCAAAAGGGGGAGAAAAGTCCAAAAGTAAACAAAAAAAATCAGTACATTTTAAACTATCCCTAGTCCCTACCAAATTTTTAAAACAAAATACGCATCACAAACTACAGCAGTTCAAGAAAAGTTTTGCAAAGACTGATGTGCAACAAATGACAGCCTTGGTGACAACACACGATTAGTTTAAGAAAAAGTGCTGAACGAAAGCATTTAGCAGCAGATCTGAACATACTGTACACCAGTCAGTTGTAACAATTATAGCAAATTTACTTCATTTTTGCTGTCAACTGCACAATGACAGCTTCGCGCAGTATGTCAACATCTGCACACTTGTTTTAAGTATCAAGTACGGAAACAAATTGAATTCTTAATTAGATCAAAGGGTATTTTATCAAACAACATGCCACCTAATATTTAATTAGCCTTTCCTTAATTTACCTTTCATCATCTACACTGCATATTTTCGCACCAACTGCTTATTCCCTGCAGCATTGAACCAAAACAGTGATGTTTAAAGGACAGACAAAAATTTGCTTTTGCTTTCCAAACCTCTATTTGGAAGTGGATCATTCATTACAAAACATGGGACTGCTGCAAATGAGAGTTTCTTATTTATATTCCAAACTGAAGCTGAAATTTTTCCCACAAAAGGTGTCTTCTTTCCACTTCACTTTCAGGCAGTTACTTTTACTTCAAAAAGTAATAACAAAGTTATGATACACATTACTTCGCAATCATGCCTTTAAATCCATCTAATTCTGATACAAAGTCAATATAATTGTATTCATTAATTCATATTACAGTATATTTGTTCAGACATGGTCTATAACAACAAACGTTTTGAGCAAGAGCAAGGCATACAAATTGGACAGGTAATATTATTCCTCCAATGTAAACATGGCTAAGTAATGCCTCAAAATCCATACCCTTACTATATAATATTCTAAAAAAAAAATCAATCTACTTTGACAACTTTAGAGTGCAAAGAATTCTAGATTGGCTTATGAAGGAAATTAGATTTAAGTAATGACTATTTTAATTGCCTTATTTGAAAGATTCAATAAACAAAGAACTTTTTAAAAAACTCACCAATCCATAATACAATTTTACTGGGTAAAAATTGCAAGTTTCTGCTTCTTTTCAAAAAAAAATTATCATCAATATTAAACAATACAGTGGTAACTTAGCATTGGAAAATACAAAGCAGCTGTCAAGTTTTCAATTTCAGCAAATAGATTAGTAAAACTTGTTACATTAACTAGTTGAATTTAAAGTAACAATATTCAAAATGAGAGCCAAGTTGATGAACAAAAGTACCCATTTATTAATTAGTAAAGCCAAAATAAAATGACCCAATGACTACAAATACAAATCTTTGCCCTCTGCCTCAACTGAATAATAAAATGCTCAATTTGCAACTGTGGAAAGAGAAACAGTCAATATTTTAGTCCAAAGACTCTTGACCTGCTAATTCCAGCATATTCTGTGTTTATTTCAATTTCCAGCATCTACATTTTAAAAAAAAAATTTCATTCTTAACCAGAAATACTGACTGCTCATAGACATCTAGACCCTGGGAGTCAACGCCCCTCCCCCCTACAAATGGATCCTTGGCTTCCTGACTAACAAAATGCAATTAAGAAAAGGCAGCAACACCTCCACCACAATTACTCTAAACATCACTGCTCCACAAGGTTGCATTCTGAGCCTCCTACTCTGCTCCCTAAGCACTCATGACTGTGTGGAGAGAGAGTCTGCTCTTACGCCATCAGGTCACATATGATACAACTGTAATGGGCAATATCTAAAGTAATGACAAGTCAGACAGAATACACAAAGGAGATACAGAGCATGGTGTCATGACAACAACCTTTCCCTCAATGTAGCAAGTCAATAGAGCTGGTTTGACTTCAGGGGTGGGAGGGTGAGGGAAGAGGTACACAATCTGCTGTGCTTTACATATCAACTGCAAACTTAATACTAATGTAGTTTCTAGTACCCAGAGCATTCTGGAAAGAATATAATGGCACACTTATATGATACATTGCTCACAGAAACACATTCAGCCACATTTTCAGTCTGCAGAGACAGGCAATACACAATCAGAAACAAGCTGGAACTAAGTACTATTGGGAGCATATGTTTACACTGCTGTTAAACCACACTAACACAACTGGGGTTGGATTCCTATGGAAAAAGTAGACTCATTTATTCTGCATTGCATGGCAAAAGTTCTACAAAGTAAATTCAGTATTACTGTTGACTCCTAATCCAACTTCAAAGTGACCAAGTATTGGAAGCTCCATCTCAAAAGTTATACTAGAGAGTGTTCAATAGTAATAAATATAAGTGGTTTTGTTCCCATTCAAAAAGAAACAATTTTTTTTACCCAATAAAGTTCATGTATCAGGGATTGAAGTGAGATTTTTAATGTTTTGATCACTGAATATTTCAAATAAAGGTAATAAAAAGTCATTACTTAATCCAATTTCCTCATAGAACAATCTAGAATTCTTTGCACTATAAGGTTGTCAATGCAGGATGATTTTTTTTAAATGTTGTACAGTAAGGATATGAAGTTGAGGAATAGATGGTGACTAGGAGGTGTATCGAGGTAAGACAGATCAGCGCTAGCTGACAGGCATCGCAACAACAACCTTGCACTCAACGTCAATAAGACCCAAGGAATTGATTGTGGACTTCAGGAAGGGGAGGTCAAGAGAACACACATCAGTCCTCAGAGGGATCAGCAGTGGAAAAGGTGAACAGTTTTAAGTTCCTGGGTGTTAACATCTCTGAAGATCTATCCTGGGCCCAAAAAATTGATGTACAGGTGTCCCCCGCTTTTCAAACGTTCACTTTACGAAACCTCACTGTTACGAAAGACCTACATTAGTACCCTGTTTTCGCTTTCAGAAGGTGTTTTCCCTGTTACGAAAAAAAAAGCAGCGCGCAATAAAAGGCAGCCGCTCTCCCCGGATTCGGAACTGCATTCTCGCTGGCATTGCTTTAACACGTGCCTGTGAGCAGCCGTTTGCAAGATGAGTTCTATGGTATTGGAAAAGCCTAAAAGAGCTCATAAGGGTGTTACACTTAGCGTAAAACTACACATAATTAAGCGTTTCGATCGTGGTGAACGAAGTAAGGACACAGTGAGTTTGGCTTGTGGAAGCTGACGAACATGATGTTGAAGAGGTTTTGGCATCCCATCACCAAGAACTGATAGATGAAGAGCTGATGCAATTGGAAGAGGAAAGGATAACAATTGAAACTGAATGCAGTAGTGAATGGACGGAAAGTGAAGTTGTCCAGGAACTGAACATGAAGCAACTGCGTGAGATTTTAGCTGCAATGATAAAGTACAACTTTAATTTTGAAAGGATACGTTGGTTTAGGGGATATTTGCAGGATGGTTTGAGTCCTTACAAAGAACTGTGTGATAGAAAAATGCGCGAGGCTCAGCAGTCAAGCAAGCCTTCCGCATCAGCCACAGCAGATGATGAACCTCGACCTTCGACATCGAGGCAGGCAGTCATAGAAGAAGACGAGCTGCCTGTTCTAAAGGAAACAGGCGACGAGATGACACCCCAGTGTCCTACCACCCCAACCCTCACGCCGCGGACAGATACCGACTCGCGGAGAATGCAGCGGTAGCCGGGAGGCACACAGCACATTTTTAAGAAAAAAGCCGAAATAAACATGCTAATTAATTAGGTGCTGCCGACACATTATTGTCGGCCAGATCAGAGACGACGCAATCGGAATTTGGCACTGATCTCGGCCGACAATTACGTGTCGGGCGGCACCTAATTAATTAGCATGTTTATTTCGGCGTTTTTCTTAAAGATGTGCTGTGTGCCTCCTGGCCACCACTGCACCCCTGCAGCCTTTGCAGCAATGTATCACTCGGCGGCCTGGAGGCTGAGGGCCACTGCACCACCCAACCTGTGACGACTCAGTCTAACACACCATCATCAGTGTGCTTGGCGCTGTCTTCCCAATTCCGGTAAGTGATACTACACTGTACATACATTATTTCTACTTTATATAGGCTGTGTATTTTTACCTGTTATTTGGTATGATTTAGCAGATTAAAGATTACTGGAGAGCGTTGTTTCTGCCGACGGCGCTTGCGTGAGATTTTCGCTCCGGAGAACAGTTCAGTAATGATTGTGGAAAAGTATTTCTACTTTATATAGGCTGTGTATTTATCATATCATTCCTGCTTTTACTATATGTTACTGTTATTTTAGGTTTTATGTGTTATTTGGCATGATTTGGTAGGTTATTTCTGGGTCTGCGAACACTCACAAAATTTTTCCATATAAATAAATGGTAATTGCTTCTTCGCTTTACGACATTTTGGCTTACGAACCGTTTCATAGGAATGCACTACCTTCGGATGGCGGGGGAAACCTGTAATTACAAAAGAATGACAGCAGCAAAATTTCATTAGGAGTTTGCAAAGACTTGGTATGTTACCAAAGACACTCCCAGATTTCTACAGTTATACCATAGGGAGCATTCTGACTGGTTGCATCACTGTGTCTGGTATGGAGAATCTCTGTAGAGGATTGAAGAAAGTTTCAAACTCAACCAGCTCCACCTTCAGCACTAGTCTCCTCAGCACCAAGAACATCTTCAAAAGGCAATGCCTCAAATAGGCGGTATCCGTCATTAAGAAGCCGCACCACCTCTTCTCATTGCTACTGTCAAAGTGGTGGTCCAGGGGTTTGAAGACACATACCTAATGCTTTAGGAACAGCTTCTCCTACTCCACCCTCAGATTTCTGACTGGACAGTAAGCCCACAAACTCCACCTCACTATTTTTTTCTTACTGCAACTTGTAGTACTGCTGCGACAAATCAAATTTCATGACATATGCCAGTGATATTAAACCCAACTCTGATCCTAGACAGCAAAAGAGTTTAAATTATTTTTTACCACCCCATTCGCATCAGCAAGCCCATGGTCCAGAACTATATGTTGACCCCAATTATAGTAAGTTTAAATAGGTTTAGCCATGTTTACCTTTCAGTTAATTTCAAAAACCTAGCCTCTTTACACAGTTCAGAACTATGGCATGAATCTTGATTTCACACAAATTCTGAACTGAGCCAGACATGGACTATAAACCATCTTTTCTGAATTAGATGAAAAACATAGTTGGAATGCATCAAGCTGGAGTTGTGGAGTCACCAGAGTCAGAATCATACAACACAGAAACAGGCCCTTTGGCTCAACTGATCTACACTGACCAAAACTTCCTCTCTGCTAGTCTCAGTTTCCCACAATCAACTCAGAATCCTCCAAGCCCTTCCCCTCCATATACCTATTTAAATCCTTTTAAGCACTGCAATTCTACCTGCCTCAACTACTTCTTGTGGCTGCTCATCCCAGAAAGTCACCACTCTACATAAAGTTACCTCTTAGATTTCTTAAACCTCTTCACTCTTAACTTTTACCTGTGCTCTCTAGTTTTGGACTTTTCCATCCCTGGGAGGGGAACTATGACCAACCACCTGATGCATACTCATGATTTTACAAACTTCTATAAGGTCACTCTCCAGCACTCCAAGGAATAAAGATCCTTCGTGGCCAACCTCTCCTTGTAACTCAGATCCTCTAGTTCAGGCAGTATCCTCATAAACCTCTTCTCTGCCCTGGGGAAAATTTTCTGACAGTCAACCCCATCCATACCTACAACAATTTTAAAAACAACTCTCATAACTCTGCTCGGCCTTTAATGCTCTATTAGTATTGACATTGGTTTATTATTGTTACATGTACCAAGATACAGTGAAAAGCTTGTCTTACATCATTACACAATGCAATGAGGTAAAACACGAATAATACAGAATAAAGTATAAATGCTACCAAAAGGGTGCAGTAAATGGTAAAAAATGAAAAATGGTAATGAGGTAGACTGAGAGTCCATTTTACTACACAAGAGGCCTGTTCAAGATCTGGTAACAGTGGGATAGAAGCTGTCCTCAACTCTGGTGGTAGTACTTTCAGGCATTTGTATCTGCTGTCCAGTGGGAGAGGGGAGAGCCAATGTCTGGGGTGGGTGAAGTCTTTGACTACACTGCTGCTTTACTGAGGCTGTTAGAGGTATAGTCCATAGAGGGAAGGCTGGTTATTGTGATATGCTGGGTTATGTCCAGAACTCTCTGCAGTTTCTTGTGGTCACGTGCAGAGCAGTTGCCATATCAATCCGTTATGCTTTCTATGATGCAACAATGAAAACTGGTAAGAGTCGATGGGGACATGGGCGTCCCGAGGAAGTAGAGGTGTTGTTGAACTTTCTTGGCCCAACATCTATGTGGCTGGACCAGGACTATGCTATTGGTGATGTTCACACCTAGGATGTAGACAGGAACATGTGCAATACACCCCTACACCCCCGAAATCAATAGCCAGGTCTTTTGTTAGTTGACAAAGAGGGAAAGGTCATTAAGCTCTGTCACCTTCCTGTACTCTGATTCACTACTTGAGATGCGGCCCACTACAGCAGTATCATCTGCAAGCTTGTATATGGAGTTGGAGCAGAATCTGGCCACACAGTCATGAACATGCAGAGCGTACAGTAGGAAGCTACCTGGTGGAGCACAAGTGTTTGGAATAATCAGCAAAGACTGCTTCCTATCCTTTCTTATTGCCATCTGTTGGATAGAAAGTCAAGGATCCAGTTGCAGAGGAAGGCATCAGCAAACAGGGTCTGCAGTTTGGTGATGAGTTTGCTTGGAACAATAGTCTAATGTAGGTGAATTTACTGTCCAGATACTCTTATAAAGAGTGTCGGGCCAGGGAGGTGGCATCCACAATAGGCCACAATCCACTAGTTTCCACAATAGGCAAATCGCAGTGGGTCGAGATTGGCTGGAAAGCTGGAATTGATGCGTGCAATGACCTGCCTCTCAAAATGCTTCACGATGGTAATTGTTACAGCCACTGCACAGTAATCATTAAGGCACGCTACTGCGCTTGTTTTTTGGTATCATAATGATAGTGGTCTTCTTAATGCAGGAGGACACCACAGCCTGAGTAGGGAGAGATTAAAAATATCTGCAAATATCCTAGCCCCACACCAGGTGCAAGAGCACTGCCAGGGACACCAACTAGGCTCAATGCTTTCTGTGGGTTCACACTCCAGAAGACTGATTTCTGTCTGCAACAGTGTCTATGGCTTCAGGTGCACTGTAGATTGTCAGGGTAGTGACATACCTATTCCCTACTGCTCAAAACATGCATAGAATGTATTAAGCTCACATTGTTGATGCAACTTTGTTTTGTAACCCATTATAGTAGGCAAGACCTGTCCCAGCTGATCAGAATCAGATTTAATATCACTGGCATATGTCGTGAAATTTGTTAACTTTGCGGCAAGAATACAATGCAATACATACTAATATAGAATAAATAAATAGCTAAATTAAAAATAGTGCAAAATCAGAAATAATAAATGTGAGGTAGTGTTCATGGGTTTAATGTCCATTTAGGAATCATATGGCAGAGGGGAGGAAGCTGTTCCTGAATCACTGAGTGTGTGCCTTCAGGCTTCTGTACCTCCTTCCTTACAGTAACTGATGACTGGACTGAGAATTGATTGTCTCTTGGCATCTGATAGCTTTACATACATCTTATCTTGATTTGGCGATCTGACTGATTGAATCCAAAACTGACTTGAGGATAGGAAACAGAGTGGTGGTGGTGGAGGAAGTATGTGGTCAGTGGTAAACTGCCAAGATTGGGATTGACCCTTGTTGAATGCTGCAGACCTGGATTCCCAGTTCATCCATGGTTTCCAGTTTGGAAACAGCCAGATTGTCCTTGATACACGGTTCCCAACGCATTCGCTAATAAATGTTGAGATGGTAAAGACACACTCATCTAGGCTGAGTCTTTGAACATGAAAGCAGTCCCGTAGAATTTCATCTGTTTCCTCAGACTAGCACTGCACGACTTTCTTTTCTGGATTTTCCAATTTCAGCTTTTGCTTGTATGCAGGGAGTAGGGGCACAGCCTGGTGCTCCTAAGGAGAACACAACCTAGGCAAGTTTCTCCAAACTCTTCTTGCAGCTCATACCCTCTAAACCAGACAGCATCCCGATAAAACGCTTCTGTGCCCTTTCTACAGTCTCAACAAACTTCCTATAATGAGGTGATCAGAACTATGCACAATACTCCAAGTGTGGTTTGACTGAAGTTTTATATAGCTGCAACATGATTTCTGTACTCTAATACTCAACAGTAATACCATTCAAGGCAAGCATTCCATGACTTCATTCAAACCTTATCCACTTCTGTAGCCCCTTTCAGTGAACTACAGACCTGGACCCAAGATCCCTCTGTACCTGCATACTATTAAATACTGTTAACTGTTCACCTTCTCCCTTCATTTGACTCCAAACTACAAGGTTTCTCCAAGTCATTGTCATTCCTTAGTGTCTTAACATTTACTGACTAAGATCTACTCTTATGACTTCCCAAAAAGTATCAGCTTGAAATCACAGCTTAGCGAGATAGGTCACCCTTTGGCCAAGGTCTACACATACTATCCTATAATAACATAATTTATTCTCCTCGGATATCCTTCAGTTTTATTGTTCGTCTGCTATTCACCTGCACACTTGGGACAACTTACACCAGCCAATTAACCTATCAACCTACACATCTTTGGGATGTGAGAGAAATGCAGAAGAAGAGCTCCACGTTTATCACAGGGAGAAGATCCAAACTCCATGCAAACAGTACCAGAGGTTACCAACGTTCAAACTTTTTTTTCCCCATAGCTGCATGGGCCAACTGTTGCTGCGGCCTGAAAACTGCGCAACACTTCAAATGTTTTTCTTTGTAATATGCAAACAAACCACAACTCACAACACAAGCAAACAATGTCAGGCAGTCAAAACAACTGGCAGGCACAATGGTTAAGTAAAATATTTTGACTAGACAGCGTTGGCATTCAGGGGACCTGGTTTATTAACAAGCTACTGACTTCCATTCTGTGTTCATTGTTACAATTTGTAAGTCTTGTAACTTTAAACACCGACAATGTAAATATGTTGAAGCTCTGAATTTAGAAAATTTATGGATTATATTCATTAACAAAATTACAGGATATTTCATAATTATACTAACATAGACTTCAAAATTATATTTGCAATATGTAAAGGAAAATTCTAGCTATCGGCAAGAAAGGCTACACGCATGGTAGCATTCAGTTACTGTGTGGCTGTGCAACCACGCAGCTTAGAGAGGGCACTTGGACTCTTCCGTCAAATTTACTTGGTCCATTTCCGACACCTCCCTTGATCTCTCTTTCTCAATCTCTGGAGCCAGTTTATCTACTGACATCTGCTATAAACACTGACTCCCACAGCTACCCAGACTATACCTCTTCCTGACCTGTTACTTGTAAAAATGGCAACCCCTTCACTCAATTCCTTGGTCTCAGCTGCAACTGCTCTCAGGATGAGGCTTTTCATTCCAGAACTAGAGATGCCCTCCTTCTTCAAAAAAAGGGGTTTCCCTTCCTCCACCATCAACGCTGCCCTCAACTGCATTTCTCACATTTCGTACACGTCTGCCCTCACTCCACTGTCCTCCCACCACACCAGGGATAGGATTCCTCTTGCACTCACCTCACTAGCTTCTGCGTCCAGCACGTAATTCTCTGTAACTTCCACCATCTCCAACAGGATACCACCAGCAAGGACATCTTTCCCTTCCCCCGCCCCAGCTTTCTGCTTTCCACAGGGATTGCTCCCTACATGACTCCCTTGTCCAATTATCCCTCCCAACTTATCTCCCTCCTGGTATTTATCCTTGCAAGTGGAAGAAGTGCCATACCTGCCCCTACACCTCCTCCCTCACTACCCCAAAAAGTCCCTTCAGGTGAGACAACACTTCACCTGTGAGTATTTTGGGGTCATCGACTGTATCCGGCATTCCTGGTGTGTTCTCCTGTATATCAGGGAGACCTGATGCAGATTGGGAGACCACTTCACCGAACACCTAGCTACATCTCCCAGTAGCCACCCATTTCTATTTGACTTCCCATTCCACCATGCCTGTCCAAGGCCTCCTCTACTGTCGCAATGAAGCCATACTCAGGTTGGATCAGCAACACCTTATATTCTGTCTGGGTAGCCTCCAACCCAATGGCGTTAACATGAATTTCTCCAGCCTCCGATAACTGCCCTCCCCCATCTCCTTCACTATTCCCCATTTCTGTTTCCCACTCTCACCTTAACTCCCTACCTGGCCATCACCTCCCTCTGGTTCTCCTCATCTTTCCCTTTCTTCCATGGCCTTCTATCCTCTCCAATTAGATTTCACCTTCTACAGCCCCTTAACTCTTTCACCAATCAATTTCTTAGCTCTTTACTTCACCCCTCCCCCTCTCCTGGTTTCAACTATCACCTATAAGACAGCAACACACACAAACTTCCAGTAATGCCTCCACCCCCCTTCACCATTTCCCATACCCTTGTCCCTCTCATGTTATTTCCTTGCCCGCCCATCGCCTCCCTCTGGTGCTCCTCCCCCTCCCTTTTTTCCTCTTTCTTCTGTCTCTTTCACGTCCACTGTACTTTTTTCTATAGATGCTGCCTGGCCTCTTGAGTTCCTCCAGCATTTTATGTGTGTTGTTCACCTATCACCTACCACCTTGTACTACTTCCTCCCCTCCCCACTTTGCCTCCTCCTCTTTTGCAGTCCTGATGGAGAGTCTTGGCCCGAAACGTCGACTTTCATAGATGCTGCCTGGCCTGTTGAGATCTTCCTGTATTTGTGTGTGTTGCCTTAAAAGGCACAGTGCTGATCAAGCACCAGTGGCCTGGATATCACTTTACCAAAGTAAAAAAGATATTGATAATCATCTTGTCATCTGCCCTCGATACTCGTACGTGCACATTTTCCGACAGGAGATGCCAGGCCGCAGTGAACAGTGGATAATTCCCTGGTGCCCCAGGTTGCCGAGATCTAAAGAACAGGTCAGCCATAGATCAGCTGACTCGGCACTGGGACTGAAACAGCGTTTGCGTGACTCAAAACCAAGCGAATAATAATATTCAAAACTTTTCTTTATAACTAATAAAAGTTTGCCGATTTAATACATTGTACGATGCCAGGACTTAGTGACTAAACGAGCGTTAGGAAAACTTCATATTCTTTTTTAGAAGTGACAGACTATCTTTTAACCCCTAAGTAAAATTCGTCGATCCCAAGTGACGTGCTCAAATATGCAACAGCGACCGAATGTACGCTATCAATGTGTTATTTCGTTAAGCCGACACGACTCTGTAACATACAGCTCGTATATAAAAAAACACTTCATGGAGAATCGCCACAGATTCCTATCAAGTTCATACTAAATTAGAAAGGGCGAGCGGCGTGACAAGTTTAAAAACAAGTGGGTACAAAGAAATACTGAAGTGCAACAAAATTAAACTCTTGGTGGGACAGTAACAACCGCACAGAAGCAATGAAGCGAAATCGATTTCTAAAGGAAAACACGACACTAATTTTAAGGTGTCAGGTCAGTTTAAACACCGCCACGGAGTGATCAGCTGGTGGAAACAAGGGCATTCTATTTCACTGCTGTAAAAGAACAATACTAACTCCTGACATCTATCTCCGGCTAAAGCGAAACAGTTGTCATGAAGCCCCGTGGCCAACAGTTGAAAGTTATTTTACCTTTAATCCACTCCACCACTTGCTTCGGGGTCCACTTCGTGACGGGTTCCATTGGCTTGAGACAGATGGAAAGGACAACAGGGAATTGAATGCAAGTTGTTGCGCTGTATTTGCACAAAGGAGACAGAGAGAGCGCGGCGACGGAATGAGCGTGTCCCGATGCGAGTTTTCCCGACGGATCCGCGCTCACATGCTGCTCGCGCACCGCCCCGGACCGCGCTCCACTCCAGATGTGTCCCGGGCAAACTCGCGCTCCGGCTTCACGGTGGTCCTGTTCGCAAGTGCTCCCTCTCAGTGCGGCATCAAGTTGCATACGCCGGGACTTCCGTCGAAACTCCTTAAAGGCAAAGGATTGCTGCACCCAGAGTGCTTTGCTTATTTATTATTACTACCGTCGCTATTTGCCGACTTAAAAGTGCGCAGGGAAGGAAACAATCCTTACTGAGCCCTTCCCATTACAGTCTCGGTAATTATCAGTGAAAAACAATAAATCTAGTCTCAGTATCACTGCTTACAAACCACGTGTGAGCCAAAGCGGGACCCCCGCTCCGCAGGATAGGCTGCTCGGTTTGTAGTTCTGCATTACTGTCTTAAAGGCGTATCGTACCACGTGTAAATAGTACTGTATTGAGAAGCTCTCCCACGCGACCATAATGGAGATGTAAACAATGGTGACGAATGATGAATAACAGCGCAGAAACTAAATAACGAGACTTATTAGTCATTTGAAAACAATGGCAAATCTGGAACGTTAACTCCCTTCCCCTTTACGAATGCCACCTGATTTATGGAATATTCCCAACTTTTTCTTTGTTTCAGATTTCAAATTTACCGCCCACGGAGTATTTTGCTTGGACAACACATTTTCAATGCAAAACCATTACGCTTCCATAGTGCTGCTACAGAAAGTAGTTTCAGGACACCTTAGTAGTATTGAAAAACGAAATCGGGAGCAGATGATTGATGATGTACATCTAAATCTAAACTGAAAATAATAGCATAGAAATTAATAGTTTTTAATTATATACCGATTGTGCACAACAGCCAGGGACCACCTGCTAGAATCGGGAGCAAAAACAAAAGGCTTCTGCAGGAGCTCAGCGGCCAAGCTGCATCTGTGGGAGGTGACGGTAGGGTAGGGAGCAGTTGTTGACGTTTTGTTCAAAACCCTGCCTCAGGAAAGGAGCTGCTAGTTCGCCCAGCCAGAGCCACAGTGGAAAAGTCTTGAATAATGCAACAAAATATACTTCCAACCCGATCCTTCAGAAAACTCTCTGAAGGCAAAGAATCTCTAGAAGAGAAACCACACACAGCTGGGGGGGGGGGGGGGAACTGGAAAATTCTCACTGGAAGGTGTATATTTTCACATCTATTTCCTGACCGTCCATTCTCTCTCATGTGCCCATGACCAACTCCTAATACTCTCACCAGCCATCTACATTCAGGATAATTTACCGTTCTCGGTTAACAAACTGCACATTCTCAGGATGTGGGAGGAAACGGAAGCACCCAGGATTAGAATAAAGCCTGCTGAAACAATGAGACATCAGCACTACTTGCAGACTCACCCAGGTGATCAAGTTAAGTACCCAGTCCTTATTGAGCAATGATTAAAGTTGTAGCATATGAAGCTGTGGAGCTCTCTGCCAGCTAAGGATCTTTGAACAGAATTCAGTAGACTAACATTCAGCACAGATGCTGGCAACCAGTTCCTGAGGCTCAGATCCTCTGGAAGAACCACTGCCTCCAAATTGATTCTAACCTCCCACAACTTAACATTGCATCTCTGCTCCATCTTAACCCATTGGTTAAAATACTGTCTGCACAAGAATCCTTTAATCCTCTTGTAAAACTGATTGAATTCTGTTGAGTCTATGCTTCTGCAAGCATAAACTTTTAACGAAATGCATACACTGCAACAGTCTGAATACATTGAGAAGCACATGAGTTTGCTTGTGGGACAAGTTTTTGCTATGATAATTCCTCTGTTCAACAGCTGTGATGGGGCTTTTGCATCCATTGGATGGGAAAAGTAGGGATGTTATTTACATCAATACATAGCAGCAAAAATTGAACACTGTAAATTAAATTATTTTATTGTAATTTCTGAAAAGTGTTCTAAAGCACAAACCTTTCTGTATCGGAAATGTGAGGCTCCTCCTCAAAACCTCCTGGTGAGGGTAACAAATTTAGCTGGCAAGGAGGGTACTGCCCCAAAAAATTCCACAGCTTTGTTCCTCTATTGTCATAATTCCACTAGATAAACATCACTGCCCGGAACAGCAAAGCCTTCCTGACTTTCAGGAGGAAGGAGGCTTTTGGGCAAGGGACTCTTAGCTTGGTAACACCTGCATTTTTGAACCAGAATCCTTGTGTTCTTTTTTCAAAGTGCAAACATAATATAGAATTACACCACGTGTAAATATATTTATGCTCAGAGGAATTAGAAGCTCGATATTGGCCAGCAAAGGTGAATGTCTCACTAGCAGGGGTCAAGAGTTCTGTAGGAAGGGGGTTTTTAAATTTCAGCAGCACAACCTCGCTATATAACTATCTCCATGGTAAACTGAGAGGTACCCTTTATGTTGTAACTACCCAAAACAGAGCCACACAAAACTGTGACTGGGAAATAGAAAAATCTTTATTCACAGATACAACCTTCAGAAAAGAGAGCGAGAAGAAGAGGGAGAGGGAATGGGAATCTCTCGCTCCTGACATAATGTTTTATACTTTTTCAACACAAAGATAACAATAGATGATTAATTACAGTTTCAATTGGAACATAGGCAGGAAAATTTACAGAATTACACATTTACAATGGGTAGCACATCCCAACTTGTAGAACCCCCTTGAATATTTAATACAGGTGTCTGTTCCAAAAGCCTTAGTACAAACTCCAGACACCCAAAATATACCCCTTTCATTTCAGTGCTAAAGGATGGTGCTATGAATATACAACTAACCAGGAGGTTAAGTGAAAAACAGATCAGGACTGAACTATGCCTTAAGAGACAGAGGTATACCTTTAACAATGTGTTAACAGCAGGAACATTCATATCACAACAAGTGAAAATCTGCAGATGCTGGAAATCCAAGCAATGCACACAAACTGCTAGAGGAACTCAGCAGGCCAGGCAGCATCAATGGGAAAATGTAAACAGACAAGTTTCGGGAAAATATGAGAAAGCAGAGTAAAAAGGTGGGGAGGGGAGGAAGAAATACAAGGTAGTAGGTGATAGGTGAAACCGGGAGACGGGGAGAGGTGAAGTAAAGAACTGGGAAGTCAATTGGTAAAAGAGATAAAGGGCTGGAGAAGGGGGAATCTGATAGGAGAGGATTGAAGGCTATGGAAGAAAGGGAAGGGGAGGAGTATCAGAGGGAGGTAATGGATAGGTAAGGAGATAAAGTCAGAGAGGGAAATAGGAATGGGGAATGGTGAACGAGAAGGTGAGGGGCAAGTTCGAGAAAGTGATGTTCATGCCATCAGGTTGGAGGCTACCCAGACAAAATATAACATGTTGCTCCTCCAACTTGAGTGTGGCCTCATTGCGGCAGTAGAGGAGGCCATGGACCAACATGTCGGAATGGGAAGGGGAAGTAGAATTAAAATTGGTGGCCACTGGGAGATCCTGCTTTATCTGACGGGTGGAGCATAGGTGCTTGGTGAAGCGGTCTCCTATTCTATGTTGGTTACCACCTCCCTCACTGCCTGTCATGGGCCCAAACAGTCCTTCCAGGTGAGGCGACACTTCACCTGTGCGTCTGTTGGGGTCATCCACTGTATCCGGTGCTTCCAGCATGGCCTCCTGTCTATCAGTGAGACCTGATGGAGATTGGAAGGCTGCTTTCCTGAGCATCTACCAGAAAAAGTGGGATCTTCCAGTGCCCACCTATTTCAATTCCACTTCCCATTCCCATTCCGACATGTCAGTCCAATGCCTCCTCTACTGTCATGATGAGGCCACACTCAGGTTAGAGGAGCAACAACTTATATTCCGTCTTTGTAGCCTCCAACTTGTTGTGGCGTGGATGAAATCACCGGAGGGAGTCACTGGTAGATACAAAGCAGCTTTTTTATTCGACACAACAAGGTACAGCAGGCATCATATGGACGAAGACACTTTCAGTAGAAAGTCCTGCTAGCCCAATGTGGACTCGATATTTATATGCTAAACACAAAAGGCAATCGCTACTTACAAAGTTATAGACAATGCTTCCTTTTGAAGCTACATACAAAACATCACACCATCCTTTCCTCCTGACGCCAACATGTCTGTGTTGGTACTCACAGCCTTTAGGAGTGCAAGTCAAATGCGCAATACATTTATTTGGTATTTTACGTGCTAACATAGAGGACAAATAATATTTATAAAGTATACATAAGGCTGTCTTCAAAACTACCTGTAAACTTCACACTTCTATCCGCAGCGTCTGGCTAGTATTCTGATATAAACAGCTTTTAGGAAATGCATTGTTGTGAACTCAATCCACAGTACTTTTTCAAACAGAAGGCTGGTGGCCAGAGTCATTTAAGTGTAAATGAATCATCTACCCAAAAACTCACTCTAACACAATCTAATGGCATTAACATTGATTTCTTGAACTTCCGGTACAGTATTGCCCCCCCCCCCTTCACTATTACCCATTCCCATTTCCCTCTCTCACTTTATCTCCTCAGCAGCACATCACCTCCCTCTGGTGCTCCTCCTCCTTCCATTTCTTCCATGGTCTTCTATTCTCCAGCCTTTTATCTCTTTCACCAATCAAGCTCCCAGCTCTTTACTTCACCCCTCCCCTTGTATCACATACTACCTTGCATTTCACTCTCCCCTCCCCCCAGCTTCATTCTCTGACTTCTCATCTTTTTTTCCCAGTCCTGATGAAGGGCCTTGGCCCAAAACATCGACTGTTTACTCTTCTCCAAAGATGCTGCCTGGCCTGCTGAGTTTCTCCAGCATTTTGTGTGAGGAACATTCACATATTGTCTTTCCTATGTAGTTTTAATGGGACAGAATCAGAATGTCCCAAACCCAGAGAATGGTTTCACCAGCCACAAAGTATCAGTGGAAGTTGTGTACATGTTTTATTTCCTGAAGACTAGTTCTCATCTTAGTTAATTCATTATTATGATATCCATAATTTCATAATCCTGAAATGATCCCTAAGAAGTTAGATTGAGCTAATGAAGAAGCATCTAAGTATTCAAAGACTATTTGGGAAAAGCAAAGAAATGCTATGATTGAATAGTAGGGAAGAAAGAATAATATGGACCTGTGCAATCCATGTGTGCTGCACTTCTGCATGGGTCTGTGAATGGTCACGAGTGAGAACTCTATAAACCCAAGCAAACAAATGCATTGTTGAAATCCACCACAAATGACAAACATCAAACTCATCATTTGTAAGGCCAGTGATGTTGTGGGGATGGAACTGGACTCTCTGACCGTGGTGTCTGAAAAGAGGATGCTGTCTAAGTTGCATGCCATCTTGGACAATGTCTCCCATCCACTACATAATGTACTGGGTGGGCACAGGAGTACATTCAGCCAGAGACTCATTCCACCGAGATGCAACACAGAGCGTCATAGAAAGTCATTCCTGCCTGTGGCCATCAAACTTTACAACTCCTCCCTTGGAGGGTCAGACATCCTGAGACAATAGGCTGGTCCTGGACTTATTTCCTGGCATAATTTACATATTACTATTTAATTATTTATGGTGCAACTGTAACGAAAACCAATTTCCCCCGGGATCAATAAAGTATGACTATGACTACACATACTGGCATTTCCAAATACAACAGAAAAATACAATACCGTTCATGGTATTAGATGGTAGGATAATGCTTAGCTTAGAGTCGAAGGCCTTTGGTAGCAACTTTATTCAGTGTTTTAAAATTTGTAGTACATGTAACATACCTCCTTATGAAGGGCCTCAGCCTGAAATATCGACTGTTTATTCCTCTCCATAGATGCTGCCTGCCCTGCTGAACTCCTCCAGTATTTTTTTGTGTGTTGCTTGAGATTTACTATATCTGCCAAATCTTTTGTGTTTGTGTAACATACCAGCTCTTTCATCCTTGGTTCCTTGCTTTTCTCCATTTCAGAGATCCAGGTAGTTTAAGAATGTAAGATCAGTAGATCTACAGCATGCAATAAGCACAATGAATTCCTTCTACCAGATGAGATTGTTGACAATGCCATTTGCCATTGGACTGTTGCAATCAGGATATGTGACATTTGACTCCATAGTACAAGGAGGAGAAAATGCCATAATTGACTTCCATTCTGGCCTTTCAAGTCAAGAAGGGGATGAGCCAAGCAATAGAGTTGTTCCTACTCAGTAAGCATATTTATCTCTAGTACATCATGCCACTGGGTATCAAGATATTCAATAATATCAAACAACAGGAATTCTGCAGATGCTGGAAATTCAAGCAACACACATCAAAGTTGCTGGTGAACGCAGCAGGCCAGGCAGCATCTCTAGGAAGAGGTGCAGTCGACGTTTCAGGCTGAGACCCTTCGTCAGGACTAACTGAAGGAAGGTCGACGTTTCAGGCCAAGACCATTCGTCAGGACTAACTTCCTTCAGTTAGTCCTGACGAAGGGTCTCAGCCTGAAACGTCGACTGCAGCTCTTCCTAGAGATGCTGCCTGGCCTGCTGCGTTCACCAGCAACTTTGATGTGTGTTGCTTCAGTAATATCAGGTGACTTTGGTAAAAGGGGTCAGAATTCCTTGGTCATCCATTTTTATCTGTGGATAGATCCTGAATTTATAATGTAAAAATAATGTTGCCTCCCAGGATACATGGATGATATTCACATTCCTGTCATGTACGGTATCTCCTTACTGACAGTAGCACTGAGAAGAAGGCACAAACTGGAAGGAGAGCTTGCAGAAGTAATTTACAAGGTTATTGCCAGGACTGTAAAGTTTTAACTACGAAGTAGGATTGTATAGACAAGGACCGGGATGGGTAAATTTAATTGATGTGTATAAAATTTTGAAGAACCTAGGTTGAAACAGAGACACCTCTTTTCCCCTTATTAAGGAGAGAGAGAATCTGTGGTATGTCGAATGGGTGAATGAGTAGTCTTTGGGTTACTGCAAGTCTGTGTCTTTACTGATGCTTTGCTGCACACAAGTGTTTAGCAGAGGGCTTTTTTTTGCTAATGGGGGGAATTGTTGCTTTGCTGCAGCTTACGCGTGGGAGGAGGGAGCTGGGGGGGCTTTGGAGTTCTAGCATTTAACTGCCATTCATTCTTTGGGGCACTCCTCCATTTTTGTGGATGCTTGCGAAGAAAAAGAATTTCAGGATGTATATTGTATATATTTCTCTGACATTAAATATACCTTTGAAACCTTTGAATAAATAGGAAGAGTCTTCTTCTCTTGGCTGAGGAATCAAAAGACTGGAAAAATAAACGTAAAATAATTGGCAGAAAAATTTGATAGGAGATGAGCAAGATATTTTTACCCAGAGATTGATGGGGTTCTGGAATTCACTGCTTGAAAGACAAAAACACTCATCACATTTAATAGGATCATGTATCTGTTCTTGAAAAGCCATTACCCACAGAGCTACAGACGAAGTACAGTAAAGTGAGATTAGGCTGCTAGCCCTTTATTGATCAGTGAAAATACAACCGGTTGAATGGCTTCCTATGTCATAAATTTTCTATAATTTTATAAATTCTTCTTAGTTACCGTTCTCATTTTTTTTAGCTGCAATTACTTTCTGATGTTGTTTTGATTAAAGCTACTAGATATCGGCAGCCTGCTGTTTCCATTTGCAAACAACGTGGGACTGACTGGAGCCAGACCTGAATGCCCACTGTTCCTGAAAGCCTTCAAGATTCACATTTTCTTCTCAGGACTTATGTTGCTTCTGCCTTCAGCTACTTTTTCCTTGCAATTAATATTTTCAATCACTTTGTTCAAATCTCCATATTCAAGCCTACACATCTTTTCGCTTCCACATTTCTCACAGAGTGAGATTCATGGATCTGTCCAATCCCTTCATGAAGAAAGACAACCTTCACACTTACTCAGGGGAACACTGACGTATAACCCCTCCAAATGGAGAAAGAGTGTTTGGGATGATACTGGGGGTCTCAAAGCCATTTGCTGGGAGCACACAGAAGCTGCAGAAGGATCAACTTGTAAACTACCCATGTGCCTGTGCCAAAAGCCAGTCTTGCTTCTACTGTTCCATATTAGCTTCACTTAGCATAGCTAATGCAAGCATGACATTGATTTCAAAGGTCTGTCTTGGGGACGATATACCTCCTTTCTCAATCATCCAAAGCTGAGTCTCTTCTCAATGGCTGGTCATTTACTCTAAGCACCATCCTCTGTATGAACTGCAGCTTGCATCATTGGCTCTGTCTTGCAGTCTGAAGTGTTTATTCAAGTGTTTCGCTCTATAAAACAAAACCTCAGTTATCCTACAGGACGTAAGTTATCTTATCTAAAGTAATCTAAGAAAGGATTTTCGTATGAAGAGCATTTGATGGCTTGGGCTCACTGGAATTCCGTAGAATGAGAGGTGACCTCATTGAAACCTATCGAAACCTCGGTAGCATGGATGTGGAGGTGCTGTTTCCAGTGGTGGAAGAAGTCTAAGACCAGAGGACACAGTCCCAGAATAGAGGGGCGTCCTTTTAGAATGGAGATGAGGAGGAATTTCTTTAGCCAGAGCATGCTGAATCTGTGGAATATGTTGCCACAGGTGGCTATGGAGGCCAAGTCATTGGATATATCTAAGGCAGAGGTTGATAGATTCTTGATTCATCAAGGCATGATAGGATATGGGGAGAAGGCAGGAAATTGGGTCTGAGAGGGAAAATGGATCAGTCATGATGAAATGATGGAGCAGACTCAAAGGGCCAAATGGCCTAATTCTGCTCCCTATATCTTATGGTCTTATCCTTTACTCATCTTTAATAGGCTTCAAAACCTGCCTCTTTTAGGCTCCGTGCTTTCCCATCATTTCTTGGAACCTAGTAACATGTCTACAAAGTGATTTGGTGCAATCATAATATTAAAGGCTTCAGATCAGTACAAATGTTTGTGAAAGTAATAAAAATATCACAAACTTTGAAATAGTATTTGAGCAGCCGGTACAAAATGCTGGAGGAACTCAGCAAGTGGAGCTGCATCTATGGAGGTGAATATGTAGTCAACGCTCCAGGTCAAGACCCTTCACCGGGACTGGAAAGGTGGGGTCAGAAGCCCAAATAAAAAGGTGGGGGTGGGGGAGGGGAAGGAATACAAGCTGGCAGGTGATAGTTGAAACCAGGTGAGAGGGAAGCTGGATGGGTGGGAGAGGGGGAATAAAGTAAAAATCTGGGAGGTGATAGGTGGAAGACGTAAGGGACTGAAGAAGAAGGGATCTGATAGGAGGAGGCAGTGGAAGGAAGGGTAAAAGGAGGTGATGGACATGTGAGCAGAAGAGAAGGTGTCAGAGGGGAACAGGAATGGGAATTGAAGAAAAAGAGAAGGGGAGGGGGAGAAATTACTGGATGTTAGAGAAATCGATGTTCGTGCCATCAGGTTGTAGGCTACCCTGATGGAATATGAGGCGTTGCTCCATCAACCTGAATGTGTGCTCATCTTGGTGGTGCAGGAGGCCAGGGACAAACATTTCTGAACGGGAATGGGAAATTGAATCAAAATTGGTGACCATAAGACAATAAGATATAGGAGCAGAAGTAGCCATTCAGCCCATCAAGTTCTCCACCATTCATTCATGGGCTGATCCAATTCTTCCAGTCATCCCCACTCCCCTGCCTTCTCCCAATACCCTTTGATGCCTTGGCTAAACAAGAACCTAAAAAGGCCACCAGGAATCCTACCTTTTCCCTTTTCTACTGCCTCCCTCTCCCTGCCCCTTCTTATTACCTTATTATTCTGGTTTCTGCTCCTTTCCTTTACAGTCCTGATGAAGGTTCTTGGCCCAAAACATCGACTGTGTCATAGTCCGGTCCCTGAAGTCCATATTCCGGTTCATGGTCCGGTCCATCGACCCTTGCTCCAGGTTTTCCCATCTACCCTGTTTCTGTCCTTGTTGAGCTAATTGAGGCAGTGGATGCTAGTTGGGGCTGGCTGTATGAATACCTCCAGAGACCAGAATGTGGTTGCTGGATTGTTCTTGTCCTTAATCCTTGTATCCCTTCCCCTGCCTTCTGTTTCCTTGCCTGAAGCCCTGCCTTGTCTTGCTGGTAACTCTTGCCTCACTTGAAGTTCTCGTCTCGCCTTACTTTGCCAGAAGCCTTGCCTTGTCTTGCCAGTAACTCTCACCTCGCCTGAAGTTCTTGTCTTGCCTTGCTTTGCCTGTAGCCTTGCCTTGTCTTGCTGTCTGGTCCTGGAGCCACCCTGTCCCTTGCCTCCGCCCAGGTAAGCCAGGCCGTCTTGCCGTTACCTGGGGTTGGTTCTGTCCCTTCCTGTCCCTTGCCTCCGCCTAGGTAAGCCAGGCCATCTTGCCGTTACCTGGGGTTGGTTCTGTCCCTTCCTGTCCCTCGCCTCTATCAGGAGGTGTTCCGTGCCCTGCCCAGGAGGAGCCAAGCCTCGCCTCAAGTCTCAAGTCTCCAGCCTCCAGCCCCACCTCAAGTCTCCAGCCTCCAGCCCTGCCTCGCCTCAAGTCTCCTGCCTCCAGCCTCCAGCCAAGCCCCGCCTCGTCTCTTGCCTAGCCTCGAGCCTGTAGACTCCAGCCTCTAGCCTCGAGCCTCTTGCTAAGCCAAGCCAAGTCTCTAGCCTTGAGCCTCGAGCCTCTTGCCTAGCCAAGCCAAGTCTCTAGCCTCGAGCCTCGAGCCTCTTGCCCAGCCAAGCCAAGTCTCTAGCCTCGAGCCTCGAGCCTCTTGCCAAGCCAAGCCAAGTCTCTAGCCTCGAGCCTCTTGCCAAGCCAAGCCAAGTCTCTAGCCTCGAGCCTCGAGCCTCTTGCCTAGCCAAGCCAAGTCTCTAGCCTCGAGCCTCGAGCCTCTTGCCAAGCCAAGTCTCTAGCCTCTAGCTTCTAGCCTGAAGACTCCAGCCTCGTCCTGCTTACCTATCAAGCCTCGTCCTTGCCTAGTTCTGGGGTCCGAGCCAGAGGCAAGACCCAGGTACTAGGTCCTTGTCCAGTCTCTGGCTCAGAGTCCAAGCCCTGGATCCTAGCTCTTTTGTCCAGTCCTGTTCCAGGTTCCTGGTTTTCCTGTCCATGTCCTTGCCATCGCCCTGTATCCTTGTCCTGTGCCTAATACTTCAGTGTCTGTGTCTTGCACTTGGGTCCGTTCCCAGCCACCACCCTATGACGGACTGTTTACTTCCCTCCATCAATGCTACCTGACTTGCTGAGTTGCTTCAGTATTTTGAAAGTGTTGCGCAAGATTTCCAGTATTTGCAGTAGCTCCTGTATTTCTGAGAGCCAATGATTTCCTTTCTTTGAACTGGGTGGATTGAAGGTTATTGCCATTTGTTTTAAAAGCTGTGTTATTCATGTGCTTTTTTAGCAACATGAAATCTATGGATGAATTAAACATTAAAACATTGCAGATATCATCAAGGGACAGAGCTGGCAGTTACTATTTTAGAACAATGGATTAGATAACGGCTTTATTTAAACACAATTATATTGTATGTTTCTTTGCTTCTGGGAATAATGGTTTCATTAGTTTTCATTAAATCTCAGGCTCCAAGAGAGGGGGCGGGCGGGAAACAAGTTTCTGTGCAGCAATTCTGCACATGGATTTCTAATCTGTAAGCGAGATAAGAAGTTACAATGGAGAGTAAAACTGAACAAAACAACTTCACTGATGATCCCAAAAGATTTAACAATCGGTATGGCTGATAACCACAGAATGTAAAACAATGTTATCCTTCATTTAGATGCTCCTTAAAGTCGTTTACAAGGTTTACTTCACCTTTTCCATATGGTAGTAATCCAACTTCACTGCAATAATATGATTACTGTGCATAAGGCTCGCAAGTGCTGATCCAATTTGAGTATTATGTAGGTAGTACAATATGGAAACAAACTTGTTTGTCCAATCAGTGGGACTAATCTCAGTAAATATACCTGTATTCTCATAAGTACATTTGGAAATAAATTCACACCCTATGTGGTAGGATATGGAACCTCAGCATGGGAGCTGAGGAATCTGAAATAAAATAATGATATATGCCTGGAACTGTATGCCAGTGGTCCAGGTTTCATCCCACAGATGATAGCAATGAAAGAGCTCTCTGGATGTCTCTGCCATTTTATTCTTCTACAATGTAATTAGTGCTAAAAACCTAGTGATGTACCACCAAGCAAGTAATAGTAATAGTCCCATAGTAATTGGATTGTTGTGGGCTGTATCAAAGGTGGTGATGAATCAGCATACAGGAGGGGGAATGAAAATTTGGCTGAGTGGTGTTATAACAACAACCTCTCATTCAATGTCAATAAGACCAAGGAATTGATTGTAGACTTCAGGGGAGGGAAATCAGACGTCCATGAGCCAGTAATCATTGGAGTATCAGAGCAGGAGAGGGTCAGTAACTTTAAATTCCTGGGTGTCACTAACTCAGAGGACCTGTCCTGAACACATCATAAAATATAATCGTAAAGAAAGCACAATAGCACCTCCACTTCCTCAGGAGTCTAGAGAGATTTGGCACATCATCAAAAACCTTGGCAAATTTCCACGGATGTATGGTGGAAAGTGTGCTGACTGGCCGCATTATGGCCTGGTATGCGAATACCAATGTCTTTAAGTGGAAAATCGTACAAAAAGTAGTGGATTCAACCCAGTACATCATGGGTAAAACCCTCCCAACCGTTGAGCACATCTGCATGAAATGGTGTAGAAAAGCAGCATCCATCACCACCCAGGCCATGCTCTTTTCTCGCTGCTGCCGTCAGGTAGAAGGAAGAAGAGCCTCAGGACCCGCAGCACCAGGTTCAAGAATGGTTACTACCTCTCAACCATCGAGCTCTCGAACAAAAGGGGATAACTACACTCCTACTATTTCGGGTGTTCCCATAACAATGGTCTCACTGTATGAACTCTTTGTCTTGTTATTTCATACTAGTCATTGATTGCTATTTATTTTTATTTACATTTGCACAGTTTGTTGTTTATTGATCCTGTTCACAGGTACTTTTCTGTAGATTTGCTGAGTATGCCTGCAGGGAAAAAAAGAAGCTCGTGTGGTGACATGTATGTACTCTGATAATAAATTTTACTTTGAACTTTGAATTGCTGTGAGAATCACTTGTTTTCAGAACCTACCATCAAACAATTTCTAGCATGTACCTCAAAGATAACTTGCACATGTACTACCATATTCCAGATTCATTCACTGGGAGACAATGGATGAAAATTTCAAATTAGGTTGGGATAAAGTTAGGATTAGCAGTTTCATTCACTGTTATGCCCTATACTACTCCTTTCCAATGAAAGTGCTGCAGTGGAAAGTAAGATAGAATGAAGGGAGAAAAAAACAGGGATTTTGCTAAAGCCCATTACATGCCTTTATAAAAGTCTCTGGGTTTATGCATGGTCCTATAGCATGACGTTTTGTGCAGTTGATTAACTAACCTTATTAATATTGAGAACCATGGATCATACCAACAAGATCAGAGACTTCTCAGGGTGTTGTAATCTAAGCGTAACAATGGGACTGAGACTGAGCTTTGCTTTTAATGCACTTCATGAGAATCCAGTGTAGAACTGCATGAATATGGCAATGTTGTCAATCAAATTAGTACTTTCCATATCACTGTCTTAGCTAATATTTAACCTTAAAACCAAGTCAAGAAGAAAGAGAATTTTAATACTATTATTGTTCAGGAAAACTTGCTAGGTTCAAATTCGCAGTCTTATTTCCTTCATTAGTCTTCAAAAGAACTTTATTGCTTGAAAGCTACTTTGAAATGTCCTGTCACCCTATAATTTAAAAAAAGTTTTATCTCCTTCCAGCATCACACTGACTGCTTTCATGAGAAAATGGAGCAAAAAAAGACATTAAAAGAAAATTAAAAAGAGTAGGTAAACAGCAACACCTAATTATGTTGGCAGATGATGTTACTTATTGAATCTTTGGACAGAGACACTGCCAGTATTTTATGGTTAAATGTGAATCCTGCATCTTGCCAGGAAATGAACCAATCTGTTGTTGAACAAATCCCAATTTATGCAGATGCCTTTGTAAATCCTATTAGTCTCGGGTGTGATTACATTGCGGTGTTTACTTGTTGGAACAATATCACATTCTTTCCAAAAACTGAAGGGCTAAATTACGACAGTGCTGTTTCCATACCAGCTAACGTAACAAGGTTATTAATCCACTGAACATTATTTCAGTTTGCTAATCTCTCATTTTGCTTTTAGGAAGCATTCAATCAACGATAAACTTCCCTGATCAGCAGTATAATAGGAAATAACTTTTCACTTTCGCTGCCTGGGAAATGATTAGTTCTTCCTATCTGTTGTAGAAGTAATCAGATTTTTCGCTGATTAATTTAAACCAAAGCTGGGTGTTCTCTTTGTCAGTTTACTGCACCTGGATGTAAAGCAAAAGGCGAACACACGAGTTTTATTTCAATTTGACAACTTCTCTTTCCACTAAAGGTATTGACTTGCACTGGGATTTTATTACCGGAAGCTGGTACTTTCTCATATTCATGCTCCATTCAGCTCGAAAGATGATTGGCTAGATCTATTGCAGAGCGGATCATAGTGAAACACTTACCTTTTATCCTTTCTCATACATATGCACTTTCCAGATCAAGCTTCTGTCTAACAGTCAAGAAGGCGAACTGATTTTACCTTTTTCTTAGCTGGTGTTCTGAGGTTAAATGAAACACTGCCCCTGCCACCTTAGTGTGTTGACGGAATTTGTCACATACCAAGAACAGAGCCTGTACTGTTCTGCTCAGGTTGTGCTTCACACTGTAACAATATCTGAGCTGGCAAGGAAAATATTTTACAGTATTTATTTTAATTATGCTTCAATACCACATTGGACTATAACTTGCTCACAGATCCATAATCTGGTAAATAAGTGCCCAATAGCTTGATGATGAATGCTACAGCCTCAGTTCAGATGTTTTTTTAACCTGGCACTAACAGTGATTCCCATGTGAAACAATGCTTCTTTGCCAAAACTCACAACACAGAGCAATTTGAAGTGTTAAGGTGAGAATCATTATTGACAACCTATTTGTCTTATGTTGGTTTTTAATTGATGCTCTACACCTTGATTTATAATCACAGTTTCTGCAGATGGACATCACTTTATTTCACTGAAGGACGAAAGAAATGGAAGCAGAGGAAGGCTGTACTGAAGACCAGCCTTAAGGACCTCATAAGACCATGCTTCTCTCCGTGCTTCGTTCACTTTCCCAGCAAACCCATATCATCTCCGATTCCCGTAATGTCCAAAAAATCAATCCCTCTTTGACTATACGCAACAAATGAACATCCATAACAATCTGAGCTGAAGACACTTAAATAATTATTATCTATGGGTGCAAAATGTTTTCCCCATCTCAGTCCTAAATGGTTGCCCTCTTATCCTAAGGCAGTAGATGTATACAAAACCTCAATCTAATGGTCTCCAAAAGGCTCCCAGTTCATGGAAATATGACATTAGGGACTAACTTTGTTGTCAATTGGTTTACATTTCCCCGTGATCTTGGTTTTAAAAAAGTTGCAACTTGTTTATTTTGCTTTACCAACGGCGACTTTTTTCATCACTGTATTCATCACCATCTTGCAGGCAAACGTACAGTCTCTGGTAAATAAAATAGAAGATCTCAGAGCTAGAGTGCTGTACCAGAGGGACATTAAAAGCTGTTGCATTTCTTGCTTCACGGAATCTTGGTTAACCCCTTCCATTCTGGATGCAGTGATACAGTTTGATAGGGTGACAATACATTGCCGGGATAGGACTGCTGAGGCTTTCAAAGACAGAGGAGGAGGAGTATGATTCATGATCTACTCCCTGTGGTGTGCAGATGTGCTGGTTCTACCCCAGTCCTGTTCACCAGACCTGGAACACCTTGCAGTCTGCTCTGGCACGGTTTACAGGCCATTACTTCCTACAAAGCGAAACCTAACGCCATGAATTGCAGAGATGCTTCATTCCCAGATGCCTTTTATGTTCACTTTGAAAGGGAGAATAAAACTACAGCTATGAGGATCTCTGCAGCACCTGGTGACCCTGTGATCCCTGTCTTGGAGGCCAACGTCAAGCTGTCTTTCAAGAGCATGAACCTTCGCAAGGTGGCAGGCGCCTGAGAAAGCTCTGAAAACCTGTGCCAACCAATTGGCAGGGGTGTTCAAAGATATTTTCAATCTCTCATTGCTAGTGTAGGAAATTCACATCTGCTTCAAAAAGACAACAATTAGACCAATGCCCAAGAAGAGCAGGGTAATCTGCTTTGTTTCAGCAGAGCTCACATCTACAGTGATGAAGTGCTTTGAGAGGTTGGTTATGGCTAAATTTATCTCCTGCCACAGCAAGTAGTTGGACCCACTGCAATTTGCCTATTTCCATAATAGGTCTACAGCAGACACAATCTCATTGGCTTTTCAATCACCTGGACAATGCGAATACCTATGTCAGGATGCTGTTTATTGACTACATCTCAGTGTTTAATAAAATCATTTCTACAGTGCTGATCAAAAAGCTCCAGAACCTGGGCCACTGTGCCTCCCTCTGCAACAGTGTCCTCAACTGAACCTCCTAACTGGAAGACTACAACCTGTGTGGATTGAAAATAACATCTCCACCTCCCTGACAATCAGCACTGGTTCACCTCAGGGATGTGTGCTTAGCCCACTGTTCTACTCTCTCTACCCTCATGAATGTGTGGCTAGGCACGGCTCAAATGCTATTTATAAATTTGCTGACAATACAACTATTGTTGGCAGAATTTCAGATGGTGACGAGAAGGAGCGAGATAGATCAGCTAGTTGAGTGGTGTCACAGCAACAACCTGGCACTCAGCGTCAGTAAGACCAAAGAACTGATTGTGGGCTTCAGAAAGGGTAAGATGAGGGAACATGCACCAGTCCTCATAGAGGGTTAAGAAATGGAAAGAGTGAGCAATTTCAAGTTCCTGGGTGTCAATATCTCTGAGGACCTAACCTGCACCCAACATATTGATGCAGCTATAAAGAAAGCAAGACAGCGGCAATATTTGATTAGGAGTTTGAGGAGATTTGGTATGTCACCAAAGACACAAGTTTCTACAGATGTACTGTGGAGAGCATTCTAACTGGGGGCATCACTGTCTGGTATGGGGGTGTGGGCTACTGCACAGGATTGAAGTGAGATGCAGAGAGTTGTAAGCTCACTCAGCTCCATCATGGGCACTAGCCTCCGTAGGAGCCAGGATATCTTCAAGGAGTAGTGCCTCAAAAAGGCGTCGTCCATCTAAAGGACCCCCCCCCCCCAATCACCTAGGTCATGCCTCTTCTTATTCTTACAATCAGGAAGGAAGTACAGAAGTGTGAAGGCACACACTCAGCGATTCAGGAACAGCTTCTTCCTCTCTGCCATCCATTTTCTGAATGGAAATTGAACTCATGAACACTATGTCTCTACTTCTTTTAATTTATTATTCATGAAACGTAAAGGATTGTAGAAGCTAAACAGAAGGAACGTAAATAACATTGCACTTGTTTTGTACCAGTTCTTGACATCTCTGGTGCATAACTTCCCTATGTGACTATGTGACAGGATGCATTAAACTGAATCTGTAACATAAAATGTAACGCCTCTGCTACTCCAGGGTGGTCCACTGCTGGCTGAAACTGATTGTTAGCTAACAATATGGCTGAATGATTTTGGAAGAGATTGAAAGCAGAAATAGATAATAATGATTGTGATGAACAACCAAGATAACACTACACTGCTTACTACAGATAAAACGAATCTGCAATTCTTATAAGAAATAATCTGTAGTAAGCAGTGTAGTGTTATCTTGCTTACAGGAATATTTGGAAAATTACCTATCCAAAACAATCAATGGTTGAAATTGAAGAAGAGGAAACCGATGATCTACCTTTTTATAAATTCTTTCACCCACAAATAAAGAAAATAATGAAATATAGGTGTTATTTTGTTTCAGACTTACATGCATAATATTCAGTATGTGTGTGCTTTCAATGAGAAAGAGTATGTTAGCCAATAGGTTTCTTCACACTAAAATGCAAAACTGCAAAAGTTAAGAATCTGAAATGAAAGCAAAAAGTGGTGGGGTTCCTCCACATATGGCCTAAAAGCTCAGGGAGACATGGAATGTGTCTGGTCCAAAGGCTCAGGGAGACATGGAATGCCAACATACTCAATAATGAATCAAGGGGCAGAGCAAGTAACACCTGCGTAGCAGTACGCAGGCTCGAATATCTGGGTTGCACTGCTGCATGTACTGCAGTTAGTCAGTGACTACACAGTTCATTACTTCTACATCTATCACCACTAATGCCATCTTGTCCAAGAATTTTCTGAATGTTTTGTTCTTTATCTCAGATTTTTCCAGAAGTCTGTTTTTGTACTGTTAGGCGGAGCATGATGTTCGAAACTCAAATTTGAGTAAGTTTAAGCATAATCAAAATAGTCCCGTTTCATTTGGTCAACCTGCTTGAGACCTTCAGAATTTTAAAGAGCATCAGAATAATTTGTTTAAAGAGTTAGGGTTAGTGCAAAGTGGTATCAAAAAAGGAGTTGATAGATACAAACTGCTTATCAGGGATTCCAGTATTTGGGAATACAACTCAAATTAGAATCAAACTTTTCAGATATAAAGCTAGGAAACACAAACATATGAAAGACTGTTGGGATTTATTTATTTATTTAGGATCACTCCTCTTCACATTGATGCTACTTCGTTATACATTTCAAATATGATTTTCATACAACCAAGGTATTAAAAAAGAGTTTGATGGATAAAATTAGATCATAAATGAAACATGATCTTATTGAATGCAGAACAAACTCAAGGGACTATATGTTTTTTTCTCTTTCCATGTACCTAAACACTAACATATCATCTGAGAATCCATGTGATTCTGCTATTGCACAGAGATTGACCAGGTCTAAAATGAATAAAATTGATCTTGGCATGTTTGTTCTAAGAATACCCTCTGTAGGATAGAATGAAATCTGCCTTTGTATACTTGCAATTGGCAAAGGAGCGGGTGTAGCCAATTACACACCCAACCACAATTGGTTCTTCATTCCGTGGGCTTTAATTTTACTAAGTATTTATTATAATGTAGTTTTTCAAAGTCTATACACTTGTTTCATTACCAGCATAAAAAAACCTGAATGAGGTAAGTAAAATATACCTGCCTGTGGTGGCTGGCATTTATGAACCCATACTTCATAAATTTCCAGTTCCTTTGTGTTTCAAGTTACTATCAATTACCACAGACACGGGTACTCTTTAGACATTGTCAAAGCTGACTATTGTATGATTCAATTTTCCCTTTAAGAATAAAGTCCTTTTGACAAACACCTGGCATTCAGTTTTGCTACTTGGAACTAGCTCAAATAGGCATCTTGGTTGGCATGAATGAGAAGGGCTGAAGGGCCTGTTTCTGCGCTGTATAACTCAATAACTCTACATTATTTCTTACATGTAAGCTGGGTGATATCACAGAACGAACCCTCTATAGAGTTTATTTTTATGTATTTGCGTTTATTTAGAGATGCAGCTTTTCTGCCTAATGATTTCGCGCCCTCCAATTACACCCATGTGACTTCCTAACTTCCTAACCTGTACATCTTTGGACTGTGGGGGGAAACTGGAGCAAATGAGATACAGGGAGAATGTATAATCTCCTTGCAGACAGTGGTGGAATTGAACCCGGGTCACTAGCACTGTAATAACGTTACACTAACCGCTACACTATCATGCCTCCCTAAAATACTTCTTAATAATTTTAATAATAGTTTAAAAAAAACCTTTCTCTATTAAAAATGAAGTAGATGTTGGATGACTCATTATTGTCCTAAAAGTGTGTACAGTTAGTGAGGATTATGTAATAATCTGGAAAGGTCAATAGGAAGCAAGAGAAACAGGTAATTGTAACAAGTCAGTTTTCTTTGTTCAATGTCCGATAGAGATATTAGAGCAGTACTCTCTGGGTGGTAATCCCCTCCTAGTGATTTCATCAATGGAATTGTAACACTGAAGGCTGGTTATGTTGTGACTTGTGACTCACGTAAAGGAGACAGCAATGATGCAACCACCAATAAAGTGATGCTTAGGACAGTACTCCAAGCTTAGCTGCACAGTAATAGAACTGCTTTAGGTGTTCTCATTGGTGAACTCATTCAGCTCTATTCATTGAATCACAGCCTTTCTCTTCCTTTTATGATATGCAGAGCTATCAATTACAAAGTAGTTGGCTCTAGTTCTTCCTTATGCCATGGAACATTTCATGTAAATATTCTGCCTAATGCATTTTTGCAATTAGTTTAAAAGCAGTTGGGAGTGAATCATCACCAAGTTTGCTTATTCACCAGAAGAAATTACTATGTTATAAAACAGAACTGTATACTTGATATCTTTAGTTCCAAAACCATTCTTAATTTTTTTCCATGATCTGTTAGCCCAGGCTACTTTAATTTACATTTTAATCTTGTCGCAACTTTTATTGCATAAAATAAAATATTGAGCTTAGGTTTCCCAAACTGGAGTGAAATGCAAATGAAAAGATGTTGCATCTTTGATTTTATTTGGTTCGTGTTGTACATTGTTGGCTTCACTGCTCGATAACCTCGTGGCAAGTTGTTTGAAGCAACAGCTTAGGTAACTTCACTGCAAAGGAGAAGCCACGGGCTTTGGTATTGGAATATGGGAGGGCTGACAATCTTCTTGTAGTTCTTGCTCAGTACAGATCCAGGTGCTGATTATAATTCTGGCAAATTTGGAGATGATGGGAAGTGGCTTAGAAACTGGGAAGTGAGTTAGAAATTTTTCTCTGTTCTATACTATTTTAATGGGTTTAGATTGGATTAGATTAGAATAGATTCAACTTTATTGTCATTGTGCCGAGTACAGATACAAAACCAATGAAATGCAGTTAGCATCTGACCAGAAATAAAAAGAATGGTGTTATTTACAAAATAACTATGAATAAAATTAAGTGCTACAGCACACAAATATAAAAGTACTGAGACAGTACAATATGGGTGCAATACTGCTTAGCGCTGTGATGTGAGATTCAGCAGGGTCACAGCCTCAGGGAAGAAGCTCTTCCTGTGCCTGCTGGTGCGGGAGCAGAGGCTCCTGTAGCATCTACCGGATGGGAGAAGAGTAAAAATTCCATGGTTAGGGTGAGATGCATCCTTGATAATGCTTTTTGCCCTGCCCAGGCAGCGTTTACGGTAAACGTTCTCAATAGTGGGCAATTAGGTGCCGATAATCCGCTGGGCAGTTTTCACCACAGGCTGGAGTGCTTTGCGGTCTGATACGGGACAATTGCCATACCACACCAAGACGCATTTGGTGAGTATGCTCTCAATGGTACAGCAGTAAAAGTCCGTCAATATCCTGGGACAGAGGTGAGCTTTCTTGATGCTCCGCAGGAAATAAAGGCGCTGTTGTGCCTTTTTGATCAGGACGGAGGAGTTCAGGGACCAGGTGAGATCCTCGGAAACGTGGACACCAAGGAACTTGAAGCTTGATACACACTCGACTACAGCTCCGTTGATGTAGATGGGGATGTGAGTGTGGCTCCTAGCATGCCTGAAGTCTACAATGATCTCCTTGGTCTTCTGGGTGTTAAGGGCCAGGTTGTTGTCGGCACACTACACGGCCAGGTGCTGTACCTCATCCCTGTAGACTGTCTCGTTATCCTCCCTGATCAGGCCAACCACTGTGGTGTCATCTGTGAACTTGATTATGGAGTTAGAACCATGTACAGGAACGCAGTCATAAGTGAAAAGGGAGTACAGAAGAGGGCTCAGCACACAGCCTTGAGGCATGCCGATATTCAGGGTGAGAGTGGAGGAGGAGAGGTTGTCTAACTTAACTGACTGGGGTCTGTTAGTCAGAAAGTCCAAGGTCCAGTTACAGAGGGATGAGCTGATACCAAGCTGGCAAAGTTTGGCGATCAGCTTGGAGGGGATCACAGTATTGAATGTCGAACTAAAGCCAATGAACAGCAATCTGACGTAAGAGTTGGGGCTGTCCAGGTGGGTCAGGGCAGAGTGAAGTGCCGTGGAGATGGTGTCCTCTGTTGACCTGTTGGTGCCATAGGCAAAATGATGGGGGTCCAGGGTACTGAGCAGACAGGATTTCAGATGTGATAGAACTGGTTTAATTTAAATCTTGCTGGCAACTCAGATTCATTTAGTCCACAAGAAAAATAATTGGGATAATTCTGATCTCATACTTTCCTGTGGCTTCCTTCAGCTACTGGGGTAGGTATTGTGGTGGGTTAGAGTGATTTCTCAGTGAATCTCAATGCTGCCCTGAGAACCTGATGTGCAAATGTATGAAAGGTTCTGCTGAAGGGTTTTGGCCCCAGACATCAACTGTACTTTTTTTCTATAGATGCTGCCTGGCCTGCTGAGTTCCTTCAGCATTTTGTGCTTATTGCTTGGATTTCCAGCTTCCGCAAATTTTCTCTTGTTTGTGCAAATGTATTAGGCGGGTTTCCATGTTGTCTTTTAAATACAGCAGGTTAAAATTGACACAGCCCAGTTCTCAGCAGCTTCAAGGCAGAGTGAGTTTGTTGGATAATGACTCATAGCCTTTCATTTTGTCACCTTGTTGGTACCTTATTGGAATAAAAGAAGCTTTTGGGATTGGCAAATTACATTTATCATTGGAGCTGATAAGGGAAAGTTACCAAGAAAACAGTACAGCTAGAGTCTGAAGTTAGTCTCTACTCTTCATAACAGTGAGGCTTTTCATCAGATATTTACCTTAGAATTATACATTATCAGCTGACACTCTGGGTGGGATAGGATGCAACTCAAAGTTTTCATTGCATTAGCAAAGACTAGGGAATAAACCAGAATGAAAATTGATAGCAAAGGACACAAAGTTAAATTGCTACAATCCCATTGTTTTGTTTTGTCTCCTGATAGATGGACAGATGTGGGACCATGTTGTGTAGCTGAAAACAGAAGAATATCAGCAGAGAATGTTTCCAAAAGCGTTGTATAAATGAGCCATCAGATTAAAGTCTTAGATATTTTGCAAACTGAGCTCAGAACGAATTGCAACTGACCTCAGAATGCGGCAAAATAATGTTGCAGTTAGTGGAACACTTTGCAGCACCAGCGATCAGCAACTGGGGCTTAATTCCTGCTGTGGTCTGTAAGTAGTCTGTACATTCTCCCCATGACCACATGGGTTTCCTCCAGCTGCCCCGGTGTCTGCCCGAATTCCAAAGACGTATGTGTTAATAAGTCGTGGGCATGCTATGTTAGCACCAGAGGCATCGTGACACTTAAGGTCTGCACCCCCGCTGCCCCCCAGCACACCCTCAGACTGCATTGATCACTGATGCAAACAACGCATAATCTGAAGATAAATGTTGCCCTTCTATCTCTCGTTACATGTGTGGACAAACTGTTGGAGTTGTTCCAGTCCTGCTGGGTGTTCCTGAAATGGAAATTGTGACACTGATCTCTTTGTATTTGTGTTATTTTACTTTTTACCCACAAGCACAAACACATACTCTGATGTTAGCATGGTAAACTTTTTAAAATGTCTTGACTTTAAAAAGCAGCAAGAACAGATTTCTTCCAATAACATAGCTAGCAGACTAGTATGATCCTACATTCATTATCCAGACAGTGAGACTTGGCAAATGTCAGCTGTGGCAACACATGGACTCCAACAATTGGTCTCACTGTCTACAAGTGAATCTTGGAAAAATAACACATTTTAATGGGCTAACATATACCCACAGAAAACCTGTTCTGACCGTTAAATGTTTGCCTTTAGGCCCAAAGCTAGGTTTTCCAAAATGAATGAGTAATTGTCGTTTAGAAACCAGGAAGAATGGTCTCCTTGCAGTCTAGGCTCCATAAAATTATCACTGTTTTCCAAGCTCAAGATTCCCATTGTTCAGCTGTAAATGTTTGACAACAGGTTTAGCTGCAACGTTGAGGTGAGCTGCTGGGTAGAAGGAGGGGTCCCCTTGGTTCTGTAAAAGTTCTCCAAAGCTGCTCTTTTCTTTCATTTAAATATATAGTTTGCCACCCCGCCCATTGTCCTGCCACCTGGAAATCCTGGAGAAGGTTGGCTGGAGTCTACTTTTGGAAGGTCAAAATCTGAACATCTTATCTGCATCCCATCTACTTGACTATGATGGTTAAATCCCCTGCAGGCTGTGTAAGTGTGAATCCACAAAGTAATATTATTTTCCGCACAGGTTCCCTGTTGAAAGCCAATCTGGTAGGTAGACTTGCCGCCATTTTAGGTTAGTCATAGTCATAGTCATACTTTATTGATCCCGGGGGAAATTGGTTTTCGTTACAGTTGCACCATATACTTATATAAATAGTAATAAAACCATAAATAGTTAAATAGTAATATGTAAATTATGCCAGGAAATAAGTCCAGGACCAGCCTATTGGAGGCATTGTGACAGTTATGTTTAGGTTGTGGAGGCATTGTGACGGTTATGTTTAGTGGATGGATCTGGCAGGGCAGTTCTTGTTGCACTACTTACACTGCTTGGAGATGTTAGACATAAAGTGTCTCCTCTCATATACTTCAGTGAAAGTGCTGAAGAAGACTTGGGGCCTGGCCAGTGAGCATGCACAAGGCAGGGAGCTCCATGCAATTCAACCGTGGGGTTTTGGGTAGCCTTGATTTTGGAATGCGGTTGTCCTAGGTTGAACATTTCCCCAATTATTAGACTGACTATCTCTTCCACAGCAGAAGGTTTGTAGGAGTGAGATACAATATTGCAGTAAGGAAGATTAAGAAATATGTTGGGGCAATCACCAGTCTCGTTTGATGCTGGTCATCACTGATATTAGTTCTACTGTAGATTATCTGTGACCTT
Source organism: Mobula birostris (assembly GCF_030028105.1). NCBI lineage: Eukaryota > Metazoa > Chordata > Chondrichthyes > Myliobatiformes > Myliobatidae > Mobula > Mobula birostris. The sequence goes on along the minus strand of NC_092377.1, from coordinate 64,966,979 downwards.
ACTGTAGAAGTATCCAGGATTAAACACAAAATGGAGAAAAATTTATATCGGCAGCTGAAGTTGAGGAGGGTGTTTCATTGTGTCTGTCCTTTGATAGAATAAAGGCTTCAGTGAACTAAATGCGGTTGAAAAAGGCCATGTATAATGGCTGGTGCTGTGGCCTCAGTTTTTCTTTGGGTGCTTGTGCAGGGCAGATTTCATTCACTGGTCTTCTGGGTGGACAGAATTCCCACTGTCATTCAGGAAGAAGCTGGTATGGAGGTAAGTTGCAGAGTCTGACGACAGCCGAATGAAATGCATGGAGAATAGTCACTAGTAAAATTAATTGGTACTGCCCTGTGAGGCGGTGTATAAGTGATGGACTGAAATCACCTATCCCATTAATAATACGGAAACATTGAAAAATTGGAATGCTTGATATGCTGGATAATTAGGGACACCAGGCTGTTGTGCAATGTTAACAACTTACATTTTGATAATGATTTTTATGAGAATCTAAATCCAGAGCCACAAATACAAAGGGTCTTTGACATGAAACCTTATCTCTTTCTGCATATGTTGTCTGACCTGCTATATTTCAAATTTCCAACATCTGTAGTGACTGAATCTAAAAAAATCCCCTGGAAAAATAAGGAGAAATGTTTTAAGTCTGGCAGTGATTAGAATTTGCTACTGAGCACATGGTTGAGTAAAATAGCTTACAAAGGAAACTAAATGATTATGCTGGAGAAAAATGGATGAAAAATATGATTGAAAGGTTGTGATGAGGGTTAGAATAGGTGGAGACTAAGGTAACATATAAACCATATAGAATAGCTTTGTCAAATGGTCAATGCTACACATTTGATGTAATCTGATCAAACTTCAATGAATTATGATCTCCGATTTTCTCTGCAGTATTGCTAAGATTTATGTACCAGAAATAATAAACCACTTTTGAAAAAAAAATGACCAACACTGAATCAAAATGCAGTGAGGTTAATAAAAAAACGCTTAATTTCACAGAGAGCCTCAAGGAAAAAATTGCTCATGTAATTGATCCGGACTCCTCCTTTCATAAGGTACTGGCACATGTTGTAACATGAATCAAAGGTGATCAAAATGTGCTGAGATTAGTTAACCTTAAAAATAGAATGTATAATTTTTGAAAGTAAAATTTAGAACACCAGAATATTGCTTCTACATCTTCATATCTTGCATTACCTTTTTAAAATATGTGGGAATACTTCACCACACGAGGTATAGGCTGCAAATCCATTTAAGCCTGTCCTAAAGCATTCAAAAACAAAAGTGTTCTTCTTTACAAACAATGCAGTGACTAAGTCAGAAGATAGTAATCATTAATATTGTGAGTAGTAGTGTGCATTTTTTTTGTACATTTGATTGTTTTCTGCTTTTCCCGATGGTTAGGGAATAGTTCCAAAGTTATCAGCAATTACAACCAATCCTGTGGCCAACCTGCAAGAGTAGTAAAGATCAAAGTAAGATGTTGAATTATAAATGCAGAGGGAAGCAGTGTCCAAAGCCCAGGCCAAGCTGAAGGAGATGCGGCTGTACATTCCCAACAATCTGCAGGTTGACCCCATTTCCTTAGAAGTACATCATACATGGGTCTGCATCCTCCTCTTCACTTTGTGCAGCAATAATCGGAAAAATGGGACTTGGCTGACTGTAGTGCGCTGGTCCAAGTAAATTAATTATAACTGCTTCAAAAGGGCTGTTCTTCTGTATGCATCTATCTGACTTTGACATGTATTCACCTTCTGAGACATTAGACGGGTACATTAAGCAGTGGCAGACAACAACAGTGACAATAAGCAAAAATGACAATAAGCAGAAGCAGATATTTGCCTCCATTTACCATCCACCCACCACAGTCTGTCAGTTCCACTCTTGCTCACCTCTCCTACCTGGCAATATGTGCTTGTCATCATATACCCTTCGTCAGTTGACCAATTGCCTTGGAAACCTTTACTGCCACTCCCCTTCTCCTCCCTATTCAGGCCATATCACCTCTCTACTCTCAATCATGATGCAGAGTTTCAACCTGTAATGTCCTTCCTTCCAACGATGCTGCTTGATCTGCTGAGTTCCTGCATCAAGGTGGGTGTTGCTGCACTTTCCAGCATCTGCAGTCGCTCATCCCTATTGTTTCAATCTTGTGTAAGATCTCACAGCTGCAACACCATCTAGTAACTATGACCATGGGAGCCAGTCCTGGGAAGGGCACAAACAGGAAACAAACAGCATACTTCTAGCTACCAAAGAGTGAAGCTGTTCCAGAGAGGCCGGGGTGTTCTAGAGTGATCCCAGGTCTAAAAGGCAGCACCTTTAACTGTACTGCACTGAATCGTCAGCTGTGATCTTTGTGCTCAAATCTCAATGATCAGAATTGGGCATGCTACTTTCTAACTCGGTGGCATCATGAAAACTGGTTGAGCCATGGCTATTGCAGATATGTTATATTCCATAAATAATTTTTAGGGAAACAACACTTCCACTTGTTTCCATTAAAATTAATTTCCTTGTGCAGCAATATAATCGGTATTAATGTAATTGGAACTTTGATTTTCCACACAAAACCCCAAGCGCACAATTCGATTTTACTCTCTTTGTTCAACGACCATACAATCTACTTTTCCAAACTAAATATAATACAGATCTTGGACAGCACAGATTATTACCAATGTGCGTGGAGTCTCCTCAGGATATCAGGCAATGGGCTTTCAGGAGGATTTAATTTAGTTTGCATTTACCCCTTTTCTTAATTTATTGTTGCAGCCCTACCACAGAGCTTTGTTTCTAGCTGACGAAGGAATAGGGGCAGACGGGATGTATAAAGACCTAGTAATGCACAGTGTTTACTTTTCCACCGTGAAAAGCTTTGGGCTACACCCTGGAAACAATTTTCCTTGATCTCTTTCAGCTATATTTCTAAAGGTATTTTTAACTTAACTGCAGAATTATTTTAAATAGGAATGTCCCTCTGGGAGAAGGCAACAATTGTCTTCAATATGAATTACTCCAAGTACCTCAATGCAGGCTTTTATTTTAAACTTTTCGCAGAAAGAGGACCTTTTTGGCAAGGCCATCATTTACAGCTCACTCCTAATTGATTTGTTAGGCTACTTAGATAGCCATGGAGTCAATTAGTTTCGTATCTCTTGCCCTAAAATGGTATTTTAGAAAAATCCCGTGGTTTAATGATTACAACCTTTTACCAATTTCCTGAACTTAAATTCCCCAGCTCCCATGATGGGATTTGAACTCATGAATCTGAATTACTAGCTTCAAGAGAAGAGGGATTTATCACTATATTGTTCTATCCCATAACTTACTGGGCTGTTGTTCCGAAGATACCTCAGAAGACCTGACATGTTGAAGGCAAGGATTTGCATTTACATTGCACCCCTCATGATCTTAGGATGTCCCTTAGCACTTTAAAGCCAACCAAATACAGTGGATTCCGATTTACCTTAGCCCAATTAAGGGACTGTTTCAGTTAGCCTAAGTTTCATAGAAATAGTTACAAAGGTATAAAAAAGACAAACTACCATTTAACTGTGTAACAAATTATGTATTTTGATTAAATACAGAACAACTTAGAACCTTATCATTAATTCTGCAGTACTATAAGACTGTGTATTAGTTCCTAATACTCATCGATGGAGGAATTCACCCTCATCACATTCTTTAGACTGTAAATTAACAAAATCAACACAGGCTAACGATTATCCCAAGGCACGAGACAAAGCTTTGGGCCATGCCTAGGTGACTGGCAGGTACCTCCTCCAACACTTAAACTCTCAATTTGAATGGTACAACAACTCTCAATCCCCACATAAGGCAGCCATTGTCAAGGGCAAGTTAATCTTGGTGCTGGTAAAAATAGGGGGATCTGGAATTTATGCTGCATTTTCCAGCCAAGTATACCTGAGATAGTGTGGTTTTTTTTTTCTTGTTTCCGTTTGGATCATCTCACTGTTTTAGGGAGACTTTCGATTTACATTAGTGAGAATACACCAAGAGGAGTGTCCTCCTTTTTTTGTAAATTTTTCAGATATTTCCTTTTCAAGGGTAAACGGGATAATCCATTATCATTTCCATGATTAGTTGTCCTCTTGTTGAATTGGATCTTGTAATTGTGTCCTCTTCGAAACAGAGCCCATCTCTGCAACCATGCTGCGGCTGTTAATGTAACACACTTCTCTGGATTGAAAATGGACACCAGTGGTTGATGGTCATAATGAGGTAATCTGTCTCCCATACAAGTACTGGTTGAAACATTTTATACCCCAAACCAGACTCTCTGTCAATCTGTGTGTAATTTTTCTCTGCAGCAGTAAGAGTATGCGAAGCAAAGGCGAGACTTCCATCACTCATAACATGTGACATGACTGCACCTATACCATAAGGCGAGGTGATACAGGCAAGCTTCCCCCTACAATGTGGATCATAACGTGTTAGTGCAGTGTCTAACGTCACCATTTCCTGTCCCTTTTGGGAAGCCACCTCACTCTGCTTTGTCCATTCCCATTTCATCCCCATCTGTAGTAGCCATGTTTGACAGGAGCCTGTTATCATAATTGACTAATCCTAAAAGAAACTGCAACTGCGACATGTCCTTTGGCCTTGGGGCATACACCACTGCTTGAATATTCTCAGCACACTCACGTAAATCTTGTGCAATAATGATGTGACAAGTTAAAGAATATACAGTTGTTGCATCATGCTCTGAGCTCATAACTTTCGAAACTTCCTAACACTGTCTTGAGAATTTGGAGATGTTTCCTGTCATCCTTACCAGTAACAATGATGTCATCCAGGTAACACTGAGTGCTTGGGTTGCCTTGCAGCACCGGGTCCATGGCTTTCTGCCAGAGTGCAGGTGCAGATGACACTCCAAAAATAAGCCTATTATAGTGATAAAGCTCTTTGTGAGTGCTTATAATGAGAAACACTTTGGACTCTTTTTCATCTCCATCTCTAGGTAGGCCTCAGCTAAGTCCACTTTGCCGAAGTGTTTCCCTCCAGAAAACTGCAAAGATGTCCTCCATCCTGGGCAGAGGGTATTGACCTACTTTCAGTACTGGGTTGATGGTGACCTTAAAGTCACTGCAGATCCTGACATACCAGTTCTTCTTGTCTACTGAGTCCACTGGCATTGTCTATGGACTCCATTCAACCAAGGAAAGAATTCTTTCAGCCTCCATGCGATCCAGCTCACTGGCTACCTTTTTCACAGATCATATAAGGCTTTGTATAACTTGGGTGTGGCATTTTCATTTTATACTATTTTACCCTTGATATGTTTGAGTTTTCCAGTGCCATCCTTGAACACTACTGTGGCATCATCCAGTCATCATCATCATTACGTGCTGTGTTGTATGACGTGGGCGATCATGGTCTTGACCATGATTGTTCTTGGCAAATTTTTCTATAGAAGTGGTTTGCCATTGCCTTCCTCTGGACAATATCTTTACAAGACGGATGACCCCAGCCATTACCAATATTCTTTAAAGATTGCCTGGAGTCAGTGGTCACATAACCAGGAGTTGTGATATGCACCAGCTGCTCATACAACCATCCACCACCTGCTCCCATGGCTTCATATGACCCTGATCAGGGGGCTAAGCAGGTGCTACACCTTGCCCAAGGGTGATCTGCAGACTAGTGGAGGAAAGGAGTACCTTACACCTCCTTTGGTAGAGACGTATCTTTACCCTGCCACCCAGTACCTTTCTTAATTCACTTTCCATTGACTGTATTGCAGGGAATGTGGCATGCAAATAGTGGATGGATCTCCAATCAAATTTTAGTTGTCTCAGCCAATCACAGACTCACAATGCTGGCCTTCCTGTTTTTACCATATGCAAGCCCAAAACAGCTTGTTGATTGTTCTATTTCCCTGTTACGAACGTCATTCACACAGGAGTTATCTCTTCTCCAGTTTAAGTTCCTAGTTGGAAATCCAGAGGCTTCAGTTCTGTATCTTTGAAATGCTGTTAAAATCCATTTTGTGGAATGACTGAAATAGCTGAGCCAGTGTCCAATTCCATTTTTATTTGCTGTTCACTTCTGGTGTAAACCTTATTACTTGTCACTTGTCATTTTTCACATGGTAAATCCAAAGGCAATTCAGTTCTGTGTCACTCTCAACATTATCAGATATTTCATCAACAGCATGCAGACGTGCCGTTTTTGAAACTGTAAATGGACTTCTTATCTCTTTCTCTTCCCTGTGCAGCCTATTCATTTTTGTCTGCCCAACATGCTATTTGTATGTGAACCAATTTGTTGCATTTCCTACAAGTTTCACCTTTAAACCTGCATTGGTCCGGTATGCATGAGCCCCTGCCACAATGGTAACTCAATTTGTTAGGCCAGGCATGTTTCTGTTTAGACTTTGCAATTTTGTTCACGCTCACTTTCATTCCTGACTGCAACTCAGTTGTGTCTCTATTGATACAACGATTTCAACTGCTCTTTTAAACGTGAGTTGTGCTTCAATTAGGATCCATTTTTGTATGCTTTCTTGAAAATTCCATGAACTAAACAATCTCTCAGTGCATCATTAAGCCCATCACTGAACTGACAATGCTGGGACAATTTCTTCAATTCAGCCACATAAACTGAAATGGACTCTTCTTCCTTTTGATTCTGCATATGAAAACTAAAGCATTCTGCAAACAACTACGGCTTTTGATCAAAGTGCTCCTATATTACACGCTTCCATGATATCAGCAAAGCTAATTTCAGCAGGTTTGGTTGGAGCAGTCAAACATCTAAGCAAATTGTATACTCTTCCACCTATTGCACTCAGTAACACAGGCACTCACTTTTCATTGGCTATTTCATCTGTTTCCACATACTGCTCAATTAATTTAGTATACATCATCCAGTTATCTGGTGTGCAGTTAAATGCATTTATATTTCCAATGTTGACAGCTATTTCAGCTTTTTAATGCTTATTATCATCCGGTACTCATTGTTCATGAACCAATGGCCGTACATGTTGTCTGTTAATTTTGCCCATTTCCTGACTTTTTAAAAAAAATTCGATTGTCTCTCTCTTCCCCCTTCTGAGGAAAAACATGCTGCACTTCGACAGGTAGGTAGCCATCTTGGGTTCATTTTAGAACTTCTTCATCACTATCATCACACAGGCTGGGGCAGCAGGCTGAGGGTAGCAGACACCAACAGAATCAATAAACTCATTCGTAAGGCCAGTGATGTTGTGGGGATGGAACTGGGCTCTCTGACGGTGGTGTCTGAAAAGAGGATGCTGTCCAAGTTACATGCCATCTTGGACAATGTCTCCCATCCACTACATAATGTACTGGGTGGGCACAGGAGTACATTCAGCCAGAGACTCATTCCACCGAGATGCAACACAGAGCGTCATAGGAAGTCATTCCTGCCTGTGGCCTTCAAACTTTACAACTCCTTCCTTGGAGGGTCAGACATCCTGAGCCAATAGGCTGGTCCTGGACTTATTTCCTGGCAAAATTTACATATTACTATTTAACTATTTATGGTTTTATTACTATTTAATTATTTATGGTGCAACTGTAACGAAAACCAATTTCCCCCGGGATCAATAAAGTATGACTATGACTATGACTATGACTATGTTATACTTTGTAACTCCAGAAACGAATCAAGAAAAATACAGGAGCCACGGCAAACTTATCTGCTTAGTTTTTCTTTAGTGAGGTGCTTACATCTGACGTGGTGGCATAATGACATATGCCATTCACGTACCTCTTATGTGAATTATGTAACAGCAAAGAATACTTAACCAAATAATATATTTACAACATTGCTCAAATATTACTGAAGTATTAAATACACTACAAAAAAGGAAAATACTAGAAACACTAAGCAGGTCAAGCAGCATCAGTAAAAAGATGAACAGATTTAGTATTTCAGGTTGGATAAATGGTCTCTTTCCATAGATGCTCCCTAGCCGATGAGTATTTCCAGCATTTTCGTTTCTTTTGTGCATTTAGATATATTGTTTTAAAATGTAGTCTCTGAACATTTTCTGGATTCCTAACTTTCTTATCCTGTCTTTGTTTCCATTGTCTAGGTATTCTTTTTACATTTCCAGATTCCATTTTCAGCTTTATTTCTCTATTTCTTGCCATCTCCTGATTCTTCTCTCAGTTTTCATTTCCCTGTCAAGTTCGTTTAAACCTTCACCAAAGGCACCAGACAAACTTCTCCATGAGTGTATTGGTCCTACTCATAGACTTGTAGAGGCCCACCTCTCCTTGAAGTGGTACCATTTCGTCAGAAATCAAAAATCCTCCCTCTTGGAACATCTCTTTAGCCATGTGTTTCATTTGCTCGATTTTCCTTTTTCTGTGCTTGTTAGCATGTGGTAATGGGTATCACATCCAGGGGAGCAAATGGATGTGGATGGAATGCAGCAAAGTATAAAGCCAGATCTGCATCCGGTATTGGTGTTGGCTTATTATTGTCACGTGTCCCAAGATACAGTAAAAAGACTGTCTTGCATATTGTTCATATGGATCAATTCATTCCATAGTGCATTGAGGTAGAACAAGGTAAAACAATAATACTACAGAATAGAGTATTAAACCTACTGACAAAATGCAGAGTAAGTAAACGATAAAGTGCAACGTAGATTGTGAGACCATAAACACAAGAGATTTTGCAGATGCTGGAAATCTTGAGCAACACACACACAAAATGCTGGAGGAACTCAGCAAGCTAAGCTGCATCTAAGAAGGGGACTAAACAGTCGATGTTTTAGGCCGAGATCCTTCATCAGGAATCAGATTGTGAGACAAGCGTCATCTTATCCTGCAAGAAGTGGGTTTAAGAGTCTGATAACAATGGGAGAGAAGTGTCCTTGAATCTGTTAGTATGTGCTTTCAGGCTTTTGGGAGAGCAGAGAAGAGAGAATGTCCAAGGTGGTTGAGGTCTTTGATTATGCTGGTTGACATACTGAGGCTGCAAGAAGTATGGAGCCCATAGATGGGAGGCAGGCTCCTGAGATGTACTGAGCTGTGTCCACAACACTCTGCTCGGGAAGCAGGAATCAATGTGAGGGCAGAATCATGAGTAAATGTGCCCAAAGCAGGAGGAGGTGGAAGGGTGCAGGTCTCAGAAAGGATGGGAGGAGGTCAGCAGGATGCAGTTAAACGGTGATCTGCACGACACTTAACTCTTAATTAACATCAGTAAAACAGTTTAAGTTGGCCATTATCATTCTGCGGTTTGATAATAACCAGCTAACTACTTCTAAAGTATTGATGAAGAAGAATGTGTGGCATGCAAATTTGCTCCAATGTGTCATAGATCACTGCAGTGACTATTTCATTGGCTGCAAGGATTTCTGAGGTCATGTTGAAAGGGACATGAAAGATGATGAAGAATAATTTACAGTTTTGTATTCTTAACGGTTTCATCTAATTCCACAAACCTTCTAGCCATCTGCCCAAGTATCTCTTTAGATTATGTCTCAGTCACACATTATATCTATTTATTGATTTAGAGATGCGGCGCAAAATATGCCCTTCCGGTCCGTTGAGCTGCGTAGTCCAGCAATCCCCAACAACTCCGATTTAACCCTAACCCAATCACGGGACAATTTACAGTGACCAATTAATCTACTCGGTACATCTGTGTGAGGAGACCAGAGCAGCCGGGAAAACCCACGCATTCCATGGGAAGGACGTACAAACTCCTCACAGAGGACATTGGGATTAAGCTGTGAACTCTGATGCCCTGACCTGTAATAGCGTTGCACTACCCTCTACACTGCCAGGTCACAATGCTCCAATAAGCCCCCAAGATTCATTGTGATAAAGATGGTGTAATAGTTATAGTCAGAGTCATACTTTATTGATCCCGAGGGAAAGTGGATTTTGTTATAGTTGCACCATAAATAATTAAATAGTAATAAAACCATAAATAATCAAATAGTAATATGTAAATTATGCCAGGAAATAAGTCCAGGACCAGCCTATTGTCTCAGGGTGTCCGACCCTCCAAGGGAGGTGTTGTAAAGTTTGATGGCCACAGGCAGGAATGACTTCCTATGACGCTCTGTGTTGCATCTCGGTGGAATGAGTCTCTGGCTGAATGTACTCCTGTGCCCAACCAGTACATTGTGTAGTGGATGGGAGACATTGTCCAAGGGCATGCAACTTGGACAGCGTTCTCTTTTCAGACACCACTGACAGAGAGTCCAGTTCCATCCCCACAACATTACTGGCCTTACGAATGAGTTTGTTGATTCTGTTGGTGTCTGCTACCCTCAGCCTGCTGCCCCAGCACACAACAGCAAACATGATCGCACTGGCCACCACAGACTCGTAGAACATCCTCAGCATCGTCCGGCAGATGTTAAAGGACCTCAGTCTCCTCAGAAAATAGAGACGGCTCTGACCCTTCTTGTAGACAGCCTCAGTGTTCTTTGACCAGTCCAGTTTATTGTCAATTCGTATCCCCAGGTATTTATAATCCTCCACCATGTCCACACTGACCCCCTGGATGGAAACAGGGGTCACCGGTACTTTAGCTCTCCTCAGGTCTACCACCAGCTCCTTAGTCTCCTAAGTAGTTGTTGTTCATTCAATTTGCAGGTCACATACAATATGAAAATAACTAATGGCTCAATCATTGAATCCTGAGTCATCTCCTGAGTTGTAGCAGGTGGATGACATTGCATTCCTTGGTTGGACATAGACAATCTTAGAAATGGGAAATTCTCGGCATGTAACATCCACCTTTTGGTAGTTAGGTTTTTGGCTGAAAATAATCTGTGACATTGAATGCAAATACAGTATAGTGATACAGAAGATTTAAATTGATAATCAAACTATGGAGACATTATATGACACATTGCAGTCAGATGAACTGAGTTAGCCAGTAACACAGAGGAATTAATTTAGCAGTTCCATTAGCAAAAGGCCTGCTCAGGGTCTGGAATCGAATGGAAAGAATCCTAACTGAAGAACAATTATAAGAGAACTGTGGTCTTCTAATCTCAGTTTGAAAGATGGACACTTCTTTAGTTAGGCATTAGGACATTAGAAAACAATGTCAATACTAGAATACTGAGCTATTTATACAAATGCAAATTTTAAAAGGGCTTCAATCATTACAAGCACTCACTTGCTGGAGAGGCAATGCAAGTTTTGAAAAGAACTCGGGGCCTTTTGGGACTTTTTGATGAGCCTATAGAAGGAAGTTATGCTTAAACAGTGGAGCCATTGTGGGAGTGGCCATAGTGTGAGTGGACAGTGTTAAGGCTAATTTATACTTGTGCGTACGGGCTACGCCGTAGGCCTGATTTATACTTTTGCGTAGCCCTACGCCATAACGAGCATGCATAGTTGTGTCTGCGTCACTCTGCAATTCACCACCAAAACGCTAGTTGGCGGTGGGGTTCTATGCCACTGTGTTGAGTTTCTTCGTGAGAGACATGGACAAGGAAATGCATTTCAAACATTTTCGGATGTCGGCAGGTAGATTTGACGATTTGGTTCATCGTCTCCAACCATTTATTTCACACCAGTGTTCAGACATGGCGGAGAAAAGCAACCGGAAATGCGTATGAGGAAATGTGATGCTACCAAGCGGACCAATCACAGTTGTTGCGGTCTGCGCCTCCGCGACGCATATGTTACATTTTTGGGGAGGTACACGTCACCCTACGGCGTAGGGTACACGGTACCTACGGTGTACATTTGACACACAAGTATAAATCAGCCTTTAGAGTGGTTTTGGGTTAGTGGTATTTCTTTGTGTGAGATGTGGAAACTCTGGGAGACCTCCGTTCCCTCTGATAACTATATCTGCATAAGGTCATCCAGCTGCAGCTCCTTACGAACCATATTAGGGAACTGGAGTTGCAGCTAGATGACCTTCGGCTCATTCAGGAAAATGAGGAGGTGATATGTAGGAGCTACAGAAAGGTAGTCACCCCAGAGTTGCAGGAGACAGATAGCTCACTGACTGTTAGGAGAGGGAAAGGGATTAGGCAGCTAATGCAGAGAATGTCTTTCAATATTAAGTATTCTGCTTTGGAAACTGTTGGGGGTGAGGGAACTAAATACCAAGGGAAATTTGCAGTGACCAGATCTCTAGCACTGAGTACGGCTCCATGACTCAGAAGGGAAGAGGAGTTTAGAAGAACGAGGGGAGAGTCTCATTGTAACTTGTTAAAATATTGGAAGGTCGAGGTAGAGTGGATGCAATGTTCCTGTAAGGTATGCGCATATACGCACACACCATCTTTTGCTACTAGCACACAAAGGATTTTAAACTGCACACAAACGATTGTCATCCTCTACCTTGTTGGCATTTAAGAATATTTCACAATCGTACACAATCACATTTCCTTTTTTGGTTTCTTCTGGGGTTCCGATGTTTCAGATGTGATCGAGGCAGAGGAATGAAAGGTGGGGGAGTAGCATTGCTTGTTAGGGAAAATATTACAGCAGTGCTCAGGCAGGACAGATTAGAGGGCTTGTCTACTGAGTCCTTATGGGTGGAGCTGAGAAACAGGAAAGGTATGGCCACATTAGTGGGATTGTATTACAGACCACCCAATCGTCAACGAGACTTGGAAGAACAAATCTGCAGAGAGATAGCAGGCAACTGCAGGAAACATAAAGTTGTGGTGGTAGGGGATTTTAATTTTCCATACATTGATTGGGACTCCCATACTGTTAGGGGTCTAGATGGTTTAGAGCTTGTAAAATGTGTTCAGGAAAGTTTTCTAAATCAATATACAGAGGGACCAACTAGAGGGGATGCAATATTGGATCTCCTGTTAGGAAACGAATTAGGGCAAGTGACGGAAGTCTGTGTAGGGGAGCACTTTGGTTCCAGTGATCATAACACCATTAGTTTCAATTTGATCATGGACAAGGATAGATCTGGTCCTAGGGTTGAGGTTCTGAACTGGAAGAAGGCCAAATTTGAAGAAATGAGAAAGGATCTAAAAAGCGTGGATTGGGACAGGTTGTTCCCTGGCAAAGATGTGATTGGTAGGTGGGAAGCCTTCAAAGGGGGAATTTTGAGAGTGCAGAGTTTGTAGGTTCCTGTCAGGATTAAAGGCAAATTGAATAGGAATAAGGAACCTTGGTTCTCAAGGGATATTGCAACTTTGATAAAGAAGAAGAGGGAGTTGTATGAAAAGTATAGGAAACAGGGGGTAAATCAGGTGCTTGAGGAGTATAAGAAGTGCAAGAAAATACTTAAGAAAGAAATCAGGAGAGCTAAAAGAAGACATGAGGTTGCCTTGGCAGTCAAAGTGAAGGATAATCCAAAGAGCTTTTACAAGTATATTAAGAGCAAAAGGATTGTAAGGGATAAAATTGGTCTTCTTGAAGATCAGAGTGGTCGGCTATGTGCGGAACCGAAGGAAATGGGGGAGATCTTAAATAGGTTTTTTGCGTCTGTATTTACTAAGGAAACTGGCATGAAGTCTATGGAATTGAGGGAATCAAGTAGTGAGATCATGGAAACTGTACAGATTGAAAAGGAGGAGGTGCTTGCTGTCTTGAGGAAAATTAAAATGGATAAATCCCCGGGACCTGACGAAGTGTTCCCTCGGACCTTGAAGGAGACTAGTGTTGAAATTGCAGGGGCCCTGGCAGAAATATTTAAAATGTCGCTGTCTATGGGTGAAGTGCCGGAGGATTGGAGAGTGGCTCATGTTGTTCCGTTGTTTAAAAAAGGATTAAAAAGTAATCCGGGAAATTATACGTCGGTGAGTTTAACGTCGGTAGTAGGTAAATTATTGGAGGGAGTACTAAGAGACAGAATCTACAAGCATTTGGATAGACAGGAACTTATTAGGGAGAGTCAACATGGCTTTGTGCATGGTTGGTCATGTTTGACCAATCTATTGGAGTTTTTTGAGCAGGTTACCAGGAAAGTGGATGAAGGAAAGGCAGTTGATATTGTCTACATGGACTTCAGTAAGGCCTTTGACAAGATCCTGCATGGGAGGTTAGTTAGGAAAATTCAGTCGCTAGGTATACATGGAGAGGTGGTAAATTGGATTAGACATTGGCTTGATGGAAGAAGCCAGAGAGTGGTGGTAGAGAATTGCTTCTCCGAGTGGAGGCCTGTGACTAGTGGTGTGCCACAGGGATCAGTGCTGGGTCCATTGTTATTTGCCATCTATATCAATGATCTGGATGATAATGTGGTAAATTGGATCAGCAAATTTGCTGATGATACAAAGATTGGAGGTGTAGTAGACAGTGAGGAAAGTTTTCAGAGCCTGCAGAGGGACTTGGACCAGCTGGAAAAATGGGCTGAAAAATGGCAGATGGAGTTTAATACTGACAAGTGTGAGGTATTGCACGTTGGATGGACAAACCAACGTAGAACATACAGGGTTAATGGTAAGGCACTGAGGAGCGCAGTGGAACAGAGGGATCTGGGAATACAGATACAAAATTCCCTAAAAGTGTCGTCACAGGTAGATAGGGTCGTAAAGAGAGCTTTGGTACATTGGCCTTTATTAATCAAAGTATTGAGTATAAGAGCTGGAATGTTATGGTGAGGTTGTATAAGGTATTGGTGAGGCCGAATCTGGACTATTGTGTTCAGTTTTGGTCACCAAATTACAGGAAGGATATAAATAATGTTGAAAGAGTGCAGAGAAGGTTTACAAGGATGTTGCCGGGACTTGAGAAACTCCATTACAGAGAAAGGTTGAATAGGTTAGGACTTTATTCCCTGGAACGTAGAAGAATGAGGGGAGATTTGATAGAGGTATATAAAATTATGATGGGTATAGATAGAGTGAATGCAAGCAGGCTTTTTCCACTGAGGCAAGAGGAGAAAAAAACCAGAGGACATGGGTTAAGGGTGAGGGGGGAAAGGTTTAAAGGGAACATTAGGGGGGGCTTCTTCACACAGAGAGTGGTGGGAGTATGGAATGAGCTGCCAGAAGAGGTGATAAATGCGGGTTCTTTTTTAACATTTAAGAATAAATTGGACAGATACATGGATGGGAGGTGTATGGAGGGATATGGTCCGTGTGCAGGTCAGTGGGACTAGGCAGAAAATGGTTCGACACAGCCAAGAAGGTCCAAAAGGACTGCTTCTGTGCTGTAGTTTCTATGGTTTCTATGGTTTCTGATGTGAAAGGTGTTGACAATGTGCAGTTTGTGATGACTTGTCTGCAGCTTTTTGTCTGCAATTTATTTATACTGTTTTTATTGAAGAAATTATTCAGTGCACACATGTTGCTGTCACTGGGCAAAAAATTGCACAGCACAGGATTTTTGCACACACTAATCATTACAAATTAGTGGGAACACGGAGTGGAAAGGGTGGGGATGTTTCCTATAGTAAGAGAATCTAGGACCAGAGGGCACACCATCAGAATAGAAGGACATCCAATTAGAACAGAGATGAAGAGGAATTCCTTTAGCCAAAGGGGTGTGAATCTGTGCAATTTGTTGTCGCAGACGCCTTTGGAGGTCAAGTCATTGGGTATATTTAAAGTGGACATTGATAGGTTCTTGATTAGTAATGGCATCAAAGGTTATGGGGAGAAGACAGAAGAATGCGGTTGAGAGGGATAATAAATCAGCCATGATGGAATGCCAGAGCAGACTCAGATGGGCCCGCCTGAATTATATTCTCTTTTCTTAGTTCCTTTGTCTCTGCAGCATCTGTTCCCAGGATGAGGCTTTCCTTTCCAGGACACCAGAAATGTCCTCCTTCTTCAATGGGGTTTCCCTTCCTCCCCCATTGATGGTGCCCTCCCCCGCATCTTTACCATTTACAGACATCCACACGCTCTCCATCTTCTCGCTGCCTTAACAGTGATAGAGTTTCCCTTGTCCATACCTACCACCCCATGAGCCAACACATCATTCTCCACAAGTTCCACCATTTCCAAAGAGATCCTATCACCAAACACATCTTTACCCCCCCCAGGTCTCCACTTCCCTCAGAGATCACTCCCTCTGCGATTCCCTTGTCCATTTGACCCTCCCCATTAATCTCCCTCCTGGCACTTAACCCAGCATGCAGCCAAAGTGCTACACCTACCCATTTACTTCCTCCTTCATCCTCCATTCAGGGCCCCAAACAGTCCTCACAGCAGAGGCAACACTTCACCTGTCAATCTGCAGGTGTCACCTAATGGATCTGGTGCACCCGATACAGCGTCCTCCACATTGGTGAGACTCAACATAAACTGGGGACTGCTTTGTCAAACAGCTCTGCTCCACCAAAAATACGCGGAACTTCCCAGTGTCCAACATTTTAATTCCCATTCCCGTTCCCATGGACATGTCGGTCCGTGGCCTCCTGTTGTGCCACAATGAGGCCACCCTCAGGGTGCAGGAACAACACCTTATATTCTGTCTAATTAACCTACAACCTAGTGTTATGAATATTGATTTCTCCTCACTGTAACAAAAACTTTCCCTTCCGCTCCCCTCTTCTTCTATTTCCACTCTTCTCTGCCTGCCTAGCACCTCATCTCATCCTGATGACCCTTTTCATTCCCTTTCTACTACGCAACACACACAAAATACTGGAGGAACTCAGCAGGCCAGGCAGAATCTATGGAAAAGAGTAAACAGTCGACATTTTGGGCTGAGACCCTTCATCAGGACTGGAGAAAAAAGATGAGAAGTCAGAATAAGAATGTGTGGGGAGGGGAGGAAGAAATGCCAGGTAGTAGGTAATAGGTGAAACCAGGAGAGAGGGAGAGGTGAAGTAAAGAGCTGGGATTGGTGAAAGAGATAAAGGACTGGAGAAGGGGGAATCTCATAAGAGAGGACAGAAGGCATGGAAGAAAGGGAAGGGGAGGAGCACCAGGGGGAGGTGATGGGCAGGTAAGGAGATAAGGTGAGAGAGGGAATTGTGAATGGGGAAGAGGAGGGGACCATTATCAGAAATGTGAGAAATCGATGTTGATGCCATCAGATTGGAGGCTACCCAGATGGAATATAAAGTGTTGCTCCTCCAACCTAAGTGTGGCATCATCGCGGCAGTAGAGGAGGCCATGGACTGACATGTCGGAATGGGGATGGGAAGGAGAATTAAATTGGGTAGCCATTGGGAGATTCTGCATTTTCTGGCGGATGGAGCATATGGGCTCGGTGAAGTGGTCTTCCAATCTATGTTGGGTCTCACTGATATACAGGAGGCCACACCGGGAGCACCGGATACAGTAGATGATCCCAACGCACTCAAAAGTGAAGTGTTGCCTGTTTGGGGCCCTGAATGGTAGTGAGGGAGGAGGTGTAGGTGCAGGTGTGGCTCTTGTTGCGCTTGTTCCAGACACTTCACCTGTGAATCTGTAGGGGTCATCTACTGTATCCGATGCTCCTGGTGTGGCCCCTTGTACATCAGTGAGACTCAACATAGATTGGAAGACCATTTTGCTGGGCACCTACACTCCATCCACCAGAGAAAGTGGGATCTCCCAGTGGCCTCCTGTTTTAATTACCTCAAACAGTCTAACAGTAGGGGGTCATCCCTTCCCTGGCTATAGGTTGATTCATTATAGAGCCCAATAGCCGAGGGTAAGAATGATTTGATATAGCACTCTTCGGAGCAGTGCAGTTGTCTTAGTCTATTACCAAAAGTGTTCCTCTGTTCAGCCAGGGAGGCATGCAGAGGGCGAGAAACATTGTCCAAAATTGCCAGGAGTTTCCGTGGGGTCATTTGTTCTACTACACTCTCCGGTGAGTCCAGTTTGACTCCTATAACAGAGCCAGCCTTTCTAATCAGTTTATTGAGCCTGTTGGCATCACCCATGATGATGCATTGCCCAGCACACGACCGCATAGAAGATTGTACTGGTGACAACAGACTGTAGAATGTGTGAAGGAGAGGCCTGCATACTCCAAAGGACCTCAGTCTCCTCAGGTAGTAGAGGTGAGTCTGGCCCTTCTTGTACACTCAAGTCTGTCATCCAGGTGCACCCCCACTGATATGCTAGATCAGTAATGGTCCAGTGAACCCACTTAGTGGTGAGAACAAAATGATAGATGCTAATGCCACTATTTCTGATGGTTAAGTATTCACTTTTGTTGCTCATTGAGGGGAGTGTCTCCCTAATGTCTTCACACGTTACAACTGTTGCAACTATCCAATACTACAAGACAGGACCAATTCTGAAGGCCATTTCTCTTCAGCAGTCCAGAATTTCCTCAGTCCTTAAACATAATATTCAGTCAACTCCTTATGTGGGATTTGAAGCCACAAAATGATCACAGCAAAGCCAAGAGGACTAACAATGAGTCCAGTTGACATGCATGGGATCTACATGACTGGGTTATTTGCATTTGAACCTACATTTTTCCCAATGAATATTTGAGACAGGAAGGAAAGTACCAGGAAAATATCTTCTGACAAAGTATATTATAAGTATGTGGTTATACATTTGCCTCCAGGAATGTGGAAGCTGGAACAGTATTTCTGGCATATTTGTTAGAAGGCAGCAACTATGACAATGAGAGCGCCTTATTATGTGCTTTCAGTCCTGATATCATTAAAGGAAGCATGTTTAGCAGGATGAAATGATGTACTAGAATTCCTAGCAATTTCATTTCATTGTGACAAAGTTCCAGAAATTGGTATATATAATATGTTAGGATCTCATCCAGGCCAATGGAAGGCTGAGAAATTTTTGATTGGCTGTGTTGATGAGGGCAATTCTTTGAAACATTTGGACACTAGAAGGTAAGGTAAGGTGCCTTCTGCCAACTCTATGATACAACAATGCATTGACATTAAAGATGCTTTTACTTTGACAAACAACAGGAAACTCACCTGCCTGCTAACTGCACAGTACCATTATCTCCACTACTTATTCAAATTTACATTACTGAGAATTAATTAGCATCATTATTATAGCTAGTCAGAAGGCAGAAATCCTGTTCTATTGATGATGATGGATCTTGACACAGAATTTACTTGCAGGTGAGTAGTAAATCTAAGGGGACATGATAGGACTGTGGAGAGAATAAATTGACTATAGATTAATGGAAATAGATGCCGAACAATCAGTGGGCTGAAAGGCCATTTTCCTTGCTGTATGACAATGTGACTGCATGTACGTGACAAGGAGGCACATTAGTCAAAAGGAAAATCTGAAAACTTTAAAGACAAGAGCCTGCAAATTCTCAAAGTTTGGAAATGGGAAGTAGAACTGGCATCAAACTGTTGAAATAGTTTTTTTCATGTGGTGAATAGCTAAAAGCTCTGTGGTCTATCCAGGGATTTTGGAGAATACTCCACAGGGAGACCAAACGGGTCAGATAAACCAGCTTGTGTGAAAAAAACACACTCCAGCTGCTTCAAATCTAAACACCTGCTACAGGAAACAGGAACAACAGACCAGTCACTGTTTTTAGCAACAATGCCCTTTCACTGTTAGCTTAAAGGTTAGAATTGACATTCATTGCTTTACAAAAATAGCCGTTATTGTTTTGAGGAAGAAAGACAGAAAATAAATGCAATGTTGACCCATTAAGTCATATCAACCAATCACATCAGGAGAAAGCAGAGTGAGGAATTGCAATTTTCCCTCTTTAAAAATATTCATATTCCAAATACTTTTCAAATTGACACAACTGAGCTTTCAATTGCAACATCTCTGCCATGCCAAATTGGATTCAATCGCCCTCATCAATTTTCTCTGCTATGGTCAACAACATGCTGTGACCTCCTATATAAATATTAACAAAGAACAATCTGCTTTCAAGAAAAAAAAATCAAAAGTGGCTATTACTACTTCAATAACCTTGAATGCAAACTAAACATAAGTCCGTGTGTTAATGATCACACTGCTGTTTCTTCTTTTCTTTTTAACAGTAAAACCTAACAAGAATATTTGCTAAATGCATCATTTTGAAATAATCTAAAACATTTAAATTATACTTAATTACTGGAACAATGTTAAGACCTTAAAATACATAGAATAAATTGGCATTCAGTTTAATATATTTTCATTCATCATGAGGGATTTCATTTAAGAATATTCAATGTGAACAAAAAGTAATTAAAAGGTAGTTACTGAAACAACTGATTGTATAACACCTCGAAGCCAAGCACCTCGAGTTCCAGGCCATTTCTCTATTGCCCTCTTACAATACAGCTGTGAATTTGTAGCTTCTCTGTTGTTCTCTGGATGATAGGTTTAATGCAGAGAATCAGGCAGTGCATTTACACAGGCCACACCAGAAACAACACCCAGGTCCTGGCCTCTTCTCACTGCTGCCATCACGAAAGAGGTACAGGAACCTGAAGACATACACTCAATGTTTCAGGAGCAGCTTCTTCCTTTCTGCCAAGACATTTCTGAATTGACAATAAAACCATGTACACTACCTCAGTATTTTTATTTCCTGTCTGTTTGCACTATTTAATTAATTTAAGATTTTAAAATTTAATATATACTTTTTATTGTAATTTAGAGTACACTATTATTACAATTGTAATGTTCTGCTGCTGCAGAACAACAAATTTCACTATGTATGCCAATGATTTTAAAACTGATTCTCATTCTGATAGAATACTACAACACGTCATTCTCCATAACCTTTGTCATTAAGCACATCTTTCCCTCTTTCAGCCTTCTGCTTTCCATAGGGATCATTCTCTACATGACCCCTTGTCCACTTGTCCCTCCCCACTGATCTCCCTCCTGCCACATATGCCTGCAAGTGGGACAAGTGCTGCACCTGCCCTTACACCTCCTCCCTCACCACTATTCAGGGCCCCAAACAGTTACATAGAACATAGAATAGTACAGCACATTACAGGCCCTTCGGCCTACAATGTTG
The DNA here is from genome assembly GCF_030028105.1 of Mobula birostris. Classification (NCBI taxonomy): domain Eukaryota; kingdom Metazoa; phylum Chordata; class Chondrichthyes; order Myliobatiformes; family Myliobatidae; genus Mobula; species Mobula birostris. The sequence goes on along the minus strand of NC_092377.1, from coordinate 64,946,163 downwards.
TGCCAACCCTCAAACCCTGCCTCCCATATAACCCCCCACCTTAAATTCCTCCATATACCTGTCTAGTAGTCTCTTAAACTTCATTAGTGTATCTGCTTCTACCACTGACTCAGGCAGTGCATTCCACGCACCAACCACCCTCTGAGTAAAAAACCTACCTCTAATATCCCCCTTGAACTTCCCACCCCTTACCTTAAAGCCATGTCCTCTTGTATTGAGCAGTGGTGCCCTGGGGAAGAGGAACTGGCTATCCACTCTATCTATTCCTCTTATATCTTGTACACCTCTATCATGTCTCCTCTCATCCTCCTTCTCACCAAAGAGTAAAGCCCTAGCTCCCTTAATCTTTAATCATAATCCATACTCTCTAAACCAGGCAGCATCCTGGTACATCTCCTCTGTACCCTTTCCAATGCTTCCACATCCTTCCTATAGTGAGGTGACCAGAACTGGACACAATACTCCAAGTGTGGCCTGTTAGGTGCTACTTCATCTGCAGTAGTCTAAATCCAGTGCTCATAGTGCAGCCTCCTCTACATTGGTGAGACCCAAGACAAACTCAGGTTGGAGGAACAGGACCTCATATTCTGTCTGGGTAGTCTCCAACATGATGACACGAACATTGATTTCTCCAATTTCTGATAATTCCCCCCCCCCTCACACCTCAACTCTCCTTTTCGTTCCCCATTTGGGTGACCCTCTTACTCCTTCTCTTCTCCTCACTTGTCTATTATCTCCCTCTGTTTCATCTCTTCCTTCCCTTTCTTCCATGGTCCACCATCCAATCGGACTCCTTCTTCTTCAGCCCTTAACCTCTTCTACCTATGCCCTCCTTGCTTCTTAGTTCATGACCCCTGCCCCACCTGGTCTCACCTGTCACTTGCCAGTTTGCACTCCTTCCCTTCCCCCCATCATGTTATTCTGGCTTCTACCCCCACCTTTCCAGTCTTGACCCGAAACATCGACTGTTTATTCCTCTCCATGGATAGATCTGTATACTTTGGGAGTTCAGAAAATTGAGGGGACATTGGAGTTTAGAAATTTGAGGTTAAGTTCCATGGAATCCAGGGAGAACTAAATGGATTCAAAATTGTTTCAGAGGTAGGAAATAGAGAGTGGTGGTTGAAGGAAGTTTCTCAGAATGGAGGCAGGTGACTAGTGGTGTGCTGTAGGGGTTGATGCTCAGACTCTTGTTATTCACTATTTATATAAGTAGTTTGAATGTGAATGCATCAAGGCTTGATTGGAAATTTTGTGGATAACACAACATTAAGAGGCTTTGTTGATCAGGAAGAAAGTTACTTTAGATTTCAGGGGAGAGCTGAACAGGTGGTGAAGTGGGCCAAAAAGTGGCAAATGGATTTCAATGCTGATAAGTGTGAGGTGATGCATCTTGAAAAGTCAGACCAGCGTAGGACTTAAACTACGAATGGTAGAGTACAAGGGAGTGTAATGGAACAGCAGGACCTAAGACTAACTACAAGTTCATATTTCTTTGAAAGCAGCATCACAGGTAGACAGGGTGGTGAAAAACGTGTTTGGCATACAGGTATTCATTTCTCTGGGCATTGGGTATAGTGGTTTGGACACTATGCTGCAATTGTAGAAGTTATTGATGAGACCCCACTTGGAGTATTGTGCACAGTTTTGGTCATCCCGTTATTGTATGTGTGTGGTTACACCAGAATGAATGCAGCAACGATTTATGAGGATATTGTCAGGCATAGAAAGCCTCAATTATAGGAAGAAGTTAGCCAGGCTATATTTTTATTCCTTGGAATATAGGAAACCGAGGGGTGATCTTATAGAAATGTTTAAAATTATGAATGTTTCATGGTAGCAGTTTTTACCCAGGGTAGAATCGTGGTCAGCACAATGCTTTATAGTACCATTGACATGGGTTCAATTCCTGCCGCTGCCTGTAAGGAGTTTATAAGTTTTCCCTGTGCCCACGTAGATTTTGTCCAGGTGGTCCAGTTTGCTCCCACATTCCAAAGATGTACCGGTTGGAAGGTTCATTGGTCAAAGTAGTTGTCCTGTGATTAGGCCAGGATTAAAAATTGGGGGATTGCTAGGCAGCAAGAATTGAAGGGCCTATTTCACACTGTATCACAATTAAAGAAAATAAAACAGAACCAGGTGGCATGGGTTAAGGGGGAGATGGAAAAGATTTAAAAGGGTCCTGACAGACAACTTTTTCACACAGTAAGTGGTGAGTATATGGAATAAGCTGCCAAGGAAGTTGAGGCAGGTGTGAAAGTATCATTTAAGAAGCACTTGGAAGGCAGGTACATGGAAGCTTGGGGCTTGGAGGGAAATGGGCTGAACACAGGGAAGTGGGACTAGCTGGGTGGACAATGTGGTCTGCATGGGCCGTTTGGGCTGAAGGGGCCATAACTGTGCTCTATGATGTTAAGTCAAGGGGACAGAATTAGAAGAGATATTCGTTGCTTTCCACTCATCTTTGTGTCATTTGCACGATTTGCTCTTTGTGCATTGGGGGTTTGATGCTTTACTTTGAACGGGTTTCATGGTTTTCCTTGTTTCCTGGCTGTCTGTTGGAAGACAGATCTCAGGGTTGTATATTGCATACTGTACATACTTTGATAATAAATGTAATTTGAATCTTTGAATTTTGAATAGCAGGCACTCATTCAAACTGAGTTGCATCAGAATTAGGGTGAATCTCTGGACTGTTGAAGGTATGTCATATGTAGTGTGTAACAGGGGGTAGATAATTTTTTTGTAAGATTGGGGAATTGGGGTGCTGATGAAGAGGATGAGATGTGTTGAGGACTGGGGCAAATAAGCTGAAATCATATCGAATGTCAGGGGAGGCATAAGGAGCCAGTGGCTAATTTCTTGTGTTGCAGCTCATCGATATCACCAACTCCCAATGCTTCTCCGGGGGGGTGGAATACCATCAGGGTGGGAGGCGATTTACTTGCTGTTTCACTTAATTCGTTCCTGTTGGTGATCCTAATATAGCCTCAGCAAACTGTGGAAACCACACACAGATGGGCGGATGGCTTTGCAGAACACATGGGCAACCCAAAGCTTTCAGTTATATGTTATATTATTTCCTCACCCACCCTATTTCTGATCTTTCTGTATTTGGTATTTTACACTGTTCTGACAAAGCTCAATAAAGTTCGAAGAAGAACAGCACCCCAACTTTTGACTTGGCACCATACAATCTTCAATATTGATTTCAACAATTTCAAATAATTAGGTACGGTATTTCATCTCATATTTCCACCATGCAGTTCTTGCTTGCTATCTCTGCTTCTGGAATTCCACATTTCATTTACCTTCCTCAGAAGTTCATCTCGCCCAGGTACACTTTTATCATTTTCTTTCAGTCAGCGGCACTACTATATACTGCATGTCATGTCATCTCTCTTGATCCGGAACCTGTCTCAGACCTCTGTTCTCTCCTGCCTCTTCTCTGCAATTTAATATTTGTTTCATTTTCCAGTTCTGATGAAAGGTGATCAACCAGAAATGTGTATTCTATTTGTCCTTCTGCATTTGCTGCCTCATCTGCAGAGGTTACAGCATTTTTGGTTTTCATTTCAGATTTCCAGCATCTGCAGTAGAATTGACTTGCAGCCTGGTGTTCCATCCTCTCCTATCTAGTCTTCAGTAATGTCTTGTTTTCCCATGCACCGCTGTGCCCAGGGTTCTGCTTTTGCCTCTGTCCCTTTCTCAGCAATATTATTTCTGGAAAAATTCAGCTTCAGTTTTCACATGGCTTTACGTCATTGCCATCCTCTCCTCCGCTGTCTCTAACTTGTCAGACAGTACTGCAGTGGTTGCATAGAACTGTAAGAGAAAATTTCTACCTATTATGAATTGTGAAGACTGATGCAGAAGTTGTACACTCATTCCATTAAGTACCACTCTCCCATATTTGGCTTCAAACTTAATGTAAACTTGGTGGAACTGGATAGCAAGAGAAGAATTTTCATTCATTGGCAACTTATAAACCATGCTTCCAAAACACACAGAAGAACATGCAGAATATAAAGGTAATTTAGCAGTCAAACTTTACCCTATTCCTGTAAATGGCAGAGATCATAAGGTAATAATTAGGATTGGGAACATTGTCACTTCTCCACCCTTTAGTTTAAAGCACTGACACTATGAGGCTAATCACACTGACTGTCAGTCAAACTTAGTTTTTAAGCTTTGAGATGGTGAAGTATCATTGCTCTTTAGGCAAATGGCTTGCTGATACAACTGCTGTACCGTCTGACAAGTTAGACTCATTTCTATATAAAATTCACCTGCATAAGGTGCACCAAACATTTGGCAGCACTGTGCTTCAGGAATAATTTGTTGTTTTTATAAGAGGAGACAGGGGACAGGGATAATATAAGACAAAATGTTAGGTCAAAAAGCTGTCTTTATAGTCAAGTACAAAAAGGTCCTCAAGCAGTCTCACTGGCATAGCCCCACTAGAAACTCAACTGAACCAGTCACATGAGTGACTACAGGAGCAGATTTATGGAATGCAGTTCTGGGGAGTTCACAGCTGTCAAGGCAAAGCAGCCTGCATAATTAATACCTCATCCGCTACCTTATCATTTACTTCCTCCATGACTAATGCATCAAGGTTACAGTGTGTACAATCTACAAAATGCTTTGCAGTTACTCACCTCAGCCACTAAATAGCACCTGTAAACCTGTGACAACAGCAAGATGGACAATGGATGGCAAGACCATGCAACTGAATAACTTGCAAATACTAATCATCTTGTCAGGTGGATAAAGAATGACCATATGGCCAAGTTGTCAGTAGCCAATCTGAGCTCACAGCATTTAAATTTGCCTAAACTTAATGGCTTGAGGAAAAGAAGGGGAAGAAAATTAAAAGAATATGACTGGAAACTCAAAATGTAACTATAATGTATCACAAAATAGTGATATCTCAGTGTTATTCACAAGTGAAAAGGACAGGTGAGGATAACACACCCTGTTCTCAGGGCAAATGTTCCTTGATATGAACGAGAGAACATATTCATTCTGCTCTTTTATTTGGAACTATTGTTTAGTCAAATGAATGATCAAATGTACAGTTGAACAAAACTTTATTGGCTGATAATGTACAAAGCATCCTTGATTTGAACACCGTATCTTTTGGCCAGACAACAGAGTGCTTATTTCAATTAACAGACAAAGGTGTTTTTGAGAGATTTATAGCTAGTAATGGAACAATCTAAATATTCCTTAGTAGAGTTGATTGTTTTTCAAATTCCTGCATTTTCTGCGTAATTTTTTTTGAAAGCTATTGACTCCATATCACTTGAAGGAAGATAAGAGTGTGGCAAGTAAGGGAGTTTAATGTCCTATCAATGCTTGTGATGAGGGTTTGAAGGCTAATGAAAGAGGGCCCAGACAGTGAAGTACTTTTGTCCAGAGCACAGCTAAACATCAAAAGAGCTATGAGTAATTTCTGAGAGGTTATATGTATTGGATTATCACTTTCTTGTATATTTCTTCAGCCAAGGAATTTCCACTTTTTGTTAGCTGTCTGGAATCCAGAATTCTGCATTGAAGAAGTCCATGCAGTCCATTATATTTGTGATATTTAATTGCAAAGATGATCTATTTAGTTTTATCTAAACTTCCTTTCTCAAAGTCACATTTCAAATTTCACCAACTGCTCTTAAATGTGGTTATTAATTCTGCTTCAATTACTGTTTATGCAGGTGTGTTGCTCTTCTAATAACCTTCTTGATAATAAAAATTCATTTCAGTCTATTGCTCCATTTGATGACTATCTTCAATGTCAACCAAGGAATACAATATTCTAAATGAACTGCCTCTTTGTTTTAGTAGGCCCATATTTACAAAATATTTTCTCATTTTTATGCTCTATCACGTATTCCTGATACTTATCTTGTTGTCTCCATTGCTAGCTGCCACACTTTCAGTTGTAAGACCCAATGGTCTGAAAATTCAGTCTCCAAATCTCCCACTCACCCTTTCTCTATTCCCTTATGACCATCTTGGAACTTAATCATTTGATTAAACTTTTAAACGTGTGTCCTTATGTGGTTCATAATCCTCACTGGGTGTGCTTTGTGTATTTTATTGTAACAAACATATTAGGCAAGGCAAGTTGTTGAATTTGTTAACCTCTTAAGTTTCTCTGCTTCCCTCTTCGATTTATCCAGCACACTATGCACTGTACTGCATCTCGTGAAAAATGATAGGCGATCCTATCATTTCTAAAGCATCAGGTAACTCTATGCGTGCATAATCAAAAACTGCTGAATGGCTAAAACTAAATGAATTACTGTAAGAATGCAGCTTCTTTTACTTTATACAGATACTATCAAATTCTACCATGCATGCAAATTTTTCATATATTATGTGCTCACTTGCAGAACAGTAACATGAGCACAGGTTCTAAGTAAGCAAACTGGAGAAATGCTCATGATGCTATATCAATCAAACAGGAATTTTGCATCAAAAATGATCATTTTATTCTTTAACTTAATACATATCTATTCAAGTATTGAAAATCTTGTGCACTTCTTGAGTGTTCTTTAAGTACACAGAAAATAATTGACTACCTGTTAGACTTTTCATTGCAATTTATTCTGTTATTCCAGATTCATTTAGTTCATCATGGCGTTGTTCCTTAAAAAATGGCTTATTTGTGCAATTAATCGTGTTAATTCTGATTCAATCCACTTAACTGTGTTGTGATTATGTTCTTAGTGGTTCATCAGAAAGCAGCTTTAAATTGTTGAAAGTACTTACTGACTGAAAAGTTCTTTGGCAAAGAGGAAGGAGTATTAAACCTATGGTACATGTTGGGATAACAAAGGATTTCCTGAAGATTTCCTCTGCAAAAATTTAGTGTGCAACTAAATATTATTATATCAGTTTGATTTATATATTATAACAATTATAAATGGACTTTTTTCCCACCTGAGAAACTGAAAGGACCCTGATTTTACTGTGCAAAGGACAACATGACTAATAACAAAACACTCCTTCAAAACCAGACTCATGTCAATCTAATTAATGTTCTGGAGTAGGACTTAAACCCACAATTTTGTGATCAATATGCAGGAACGTTGTCACTGAGCCAATGCTGAAGCTAACAGTTTCAACAAAACAGCTTATGCTTTGTAAATGCTTTAAGCAATTTAAACAGGTTCCAATGTTCTGTCATGAATACGGCTTTAGGCCTCTTCTGAAAATGCTTAGTTGGATTCCTGAATGTGTGCTCCAAGCCTTGATTTGGAAACCTGTTTAACATATTTAAATCACATAGAATGCTTATACTGAAAATGCCAATGTGTGGACAAGAAGTACAAGTTAAATTGGTAAATTGCTATATTATTGTCACATTTACCGAGGAACATATTGTTCAGACAGATCAATTCATTACAACGGTGCATTGAGGTAGCACAAGGTAAAACAATATCAGAGTGCAAAATAAAGTGCTACAGTTACAAGGAAAGTGCAGTGCAGGTAGATAATAAGGTGTAAGGTCATAATGAGGTAGACTGTAAGACCAAGAGTCCATCTTATTGTAAAAGGGAATTATTCAATCGTCCTATAACAGTGGGATAGAAACTTTCCTTGAGACTGATGGTACATGCTTTTGGGTTTATGGCTTCTGCCCAATGGAAGGGGTAGCAGAGAGATGGGGTCTTTGCTCAGGCTTTGTATCAAATGTAGACAGAGCCCAAGGAGGGGAAGTTGTTTTCAACTGATGCAAGAAACTGAGCCAAGTCTTCAGCTTCTTGCAATTGCACTTACATTCATTAATTAAAACACTTCTTAACTCAATATTAGCAATATTTCTAGGGTCAGGAGGGCATAATTAATAAAGGGTTGGCATTTTCATTCTTCCTCATGATCTTCCTTGAACCGTACAATGCCCTGGGTTGGGGGTTGGAGCTATGAAGCTGTCTGCACACAGGCGTTCAAATGGTGTTTTTGACAGTGGTTTTACTGTTGATGAATTTGGCAAGAAAAGTATCTCAGGTGTATTAATCTTATAGCTGCTGTGGAAATGGGGTCAGATGAAGACTGGTGTTTCTGTTCTTCTCCCTCCCCTTACTTTTATCCTGTATTGTGGTGATGATGCAATCAGAGTCAACTACTCTGTGGCAGGGTTTGCATGCCATTACTTCCTATGAGGCAAAACCAAAGGGCCTTGGCCCAAGATGTCGACTGTTCTTTCCAATCCATAGATGCTGCCTGACTTGCTGAGCTCTTCCAGCATTTTGTGTCTGTAGATTGTAAGTGACTCTGATGCTTCACTCCTCCATGAAATCAATGCCTTTTATGCTTGCTTTGAAAGGGAGAATAAAACTAAACCTGTGCAAATCCCTGCAGTATCTGATAACCCTGTAATATCTGTCTCAGAAGCCGATGTCAGAACATTTTCAAAGAGGCAATTTGCCTACCACCACAACAGATCTACAGCAGGATCCACCTCATTGGCTTTCCGCTCAGCCTTGAACCTCAACACCAATACCTATGTGAGATTGCTGTTTATTGATTACAGCTGAGCATTCAATAGCATCAGCTCCTCTGTACTAATCACCAAGCTTCAAAACCTGGGCCTCTGCCTTTCCTTCTGCAAAAGGTTCCTTGACTTTCTCATTATGAGACCAGTCAGTGCAGATAAGAGATAGCATCTCCTTCTCACTGACAATTAACGTAGGTGCACTTCAAGGATGTGTTTTTAGTCCACTGCTCTACACTCTCTACACTCATGACTATGGCTAGGCATAGTTCAACTGCCCTCTATAAATTCACTGATGACAGCACGGTTGTTGGCAGAATCTCAGATTGTGAAGAGGAGGCATACAGCCAACAGATAAATTGGCTGATGGAGTGGTGTTGCAACACCCTGGCACTCGACATCAGTAAGTCCAAAAGGAATTGATTGTGGTCTTCAGGAAAGGGAAGCTGGCAGAATACACGTCAGTCCCCAGTAAGGGGTCAGCAGCAGAAAGGGTGAGCAGCTTCAAGTTCCTGGGTCCCAACGTCTCAGAGGATCTATCCTGGGCTCAAAATAAAAGGAATATGAGGGTGTTGTTCCTCTAATCTACATTTAGCCCTGGACTGGTAGTAAAAGAAGCCATAGACTGAGGTCAGTGTGGAAATGGGAAGTAGAATTGAAATGGGAAGTAGAATTAAAATGGCTGATTACCAAGAGATCCTGGCTGTTCTGGTGGACAGAGTGAAGGTGCTTGACAAAGTGATTGTCCGATCTGTGTCAGATCTCATTGATGTATAAGAGGTTGCATGGGGATATTAAAGTGAAAGTTTCTGGTCCTTAACTGTTTTTTTTATTTTGTTCTCTTTCCCATTGAAGCATGAAGGCCAATTTATATTGCATATTCCCAATTTGCGACATTCCTACAAGGAAGGAGGCGAATTTTCTCCATTCATTCCCTGCTACTTTGAGTAATCTGAGAAGGAAGGGAAGGTGGTTTAATTTAAATAAAGTTTTTAACCATGTGATAAACTTCTGTTGGAACGCTGTGCAGATGTAGTAGTTTGTTTTGATGTCTTGGGTTTTTTTTTGATTTTCTGGATTCATAAATCTGCTGAGGGTGAAATTCAGTTTTGATAAGTTGCAAAACAAGCCTTTTTGTTGTTTCAAATGTAACAGAAAATAGGCAGAATGCTGACAGTCAACTGATCAGCTGCTACCAACAATGCACCACCCAGTTTTGGTTTTATTTTGGTCTTTCGCACCTTTCTATTTTTGTGCAGCAAACAATCTGCGGAAGGATCAGGCAGCATCTGTGGAAGGAAAGAAATTGTTGGTATTTCAAGTTGAAACCAGTTCCATCCACTGAATTCCTTCAGCTTGTCTTTTGCTCCAGATTCTAGCATCTTGAGACTACTTTCTGTTTTTGTTGTCTGTGTTTATTTCTTCATTTCTTAACCATTGATGTGTTTTATTAATGTCATTATTTTACTTCTCTGCGCAGATTTTTAAATATCGTTAACTGATTTAAACTATTTACAAGTCATTGAACTCTTCAGCTTCACGAGTCCAAGGGGTTGATTTGAGCTTGATTCAAACTAGCCACCTGTATTTGATGGTCCCCATATAGCTATACTTAACAGGGGTGGATGAGGAGGGTCGAACGTGCTGACAACCTTTTCTCTGCATCTGGGAAGTGCTGGTGAAGCCGCATCGCTGGATACTGCTGAGGCTCTAGCCTTTAAAAGCCCTGAAAGCATTTGAGAGGAGCAGGTTAGGACAGGAGTTTCAAGCTCTGTCAACTCTGTCAAGGTTTTGTAATCGTTTTTCCAATGTTTCTGACAGTTAAGAACAGCCAAGATTTTGTGTAAGTATTTCTGCTATGCGCTGCATTTACGAATGATTCAGGTGAAAGAAAACATATTGGTTTGCTGATGATATGGTGTACTGCATCATAAGCAATGTTGGTAAAGCATAAAATTGCAAAGATATGAAAACCTACAAGAAAATAATGTTTACAAAAATGGAGGCAATATTGTGCTGCTTTGACAATTTTGACTTCCCATGTCAGTAACGATTGCCTCATTTTCCTTTTAGAGTACTTCTTTATGGGATGAAATGATCATCCAAAATACTCCCAGAAACTCTGGTCATTACTGCTCCACCTCATCCCTGCTGGGTCCCCTTCCAATAAATTTTGGCCAGCTCCTCTCTCATGCCTTTGCAGTTACCTTTAGAGTCATACAGTCAAAGAAAAGTGCAGTCAGAAACAGGCTGTTTGGCCCATCTAATCCATGCCAAAGCCATTTAAGCTGGCTACTCCCATCGATACGCACTGGAACCATAGCAATCCGTACCCATACTATCCATGTACCAATCAAGACTTTGCTTAAAAGTTGAAATCGAGCTCATATGCACCACTTGTGCTGGCAGCTCATTCCACATTCTCACAACCCTCTGAGTGAAGAAGTTTCCCCTCATGTTGCCCTTAGACTTTTCACCTTTCACTTTTAACCCATGACCTCTGGTTGTAGTCCCACCCAACCTCAGTGTAAAAAGCCTACTAGCATTTACCCCATCTATAGCCCTTATAATTTTGTATACCTTTATCAAATTTCCTCTCAGACATCCATGCTCTAAAGAATAAAGTCCTAACCTATTCAATCCTTCCTTACAACTCAGGTCTTCCTGGACTGGCAACATCTTTGTCAATTTCTCTGTACTCTTTGAACCTGTATGTAGGTGACGAAAACTGTGCACAATATTCCAAATTAGGCCTCACTATTGCCTTCTACAACTTCAACATAACATCCCATCTCCCATACTCAGTATATTGATTTATGAAGGCCAATGTGCCAAAAGACTTCTTTACAACCTTATATACCTGTGATGTCACTTGCAACGGATTATGGGCTTGTATTCCCAGATCCCTTTGTTCTACCACACTCGTCAGTGCATATCTCTCACTGTGTAAGACCTACCCTGGTAGGTCCTACTGAAATGCAACACCTCGTACTTGCCTGCATTAAATTCCATCTACCAGTTTTCAGCTCATTTTTTCCATCTGATCCAGATCCCTCTACAAGCCATGATAGCCATCCTTGCTGTCCACCAAACACACCAATTCTTGATGTCATCTGAAAATTTGCTGACTCAATTGACAACATTATCATCCAGATCATTGATGTAGATGACAAACAACAATGGGCCCAGTACCGATTCCAGTGGCACACCACTAGTCACAGACCTCCAGTCAGAGAGGCAACCATTTACTACACTCTCTGGCTTCTCCCACAAAGCCAAAGTCAGTTATTACCTCATTTTGAATGCCGAACAACTGAACCTTCTTGACCAACCTCCCTTGCAGGACCTTGCCTCAGTAAAGTCCATGTAGACAACATCTACTTCCTTGCCTTCATTCATTTTCCTGGTAGCTTCTTCGAAAAACTCTATATGACTGGTTAGACATGACCTACCATGCATGAAGCCATGCTGACTACCCTTAATCAGTCCATGTCTATCCAAGTACTTATATATCTGGTCCCTTAGAATACCTTCCAATAACTTTCCCACAACTGATGCCAGACTCACTGGCCTCAATTATGTCTACAACCCTACTTATATAGTGGAATAACATTGGCTATTCTTCAATCCTCTGGTATCTCTCCTACCACTAAGGAAGATTTAAATACAGTATCTCGGCTAGGGCCCTGGCAATTTCTGCATTTGCCTCCCGTAAGGTCTGAGGGAACACCTTGTCAGGCCCTAGGGATTTATCCACCTGATTTGCCTCAGTACAACAAACACCTCTTCCTCTGTAATCTGTGTAGGGTCCATGAAATTGATGCTACTTTTCCTCTCTATAGATTCTGTGTCTGTCTCTTGAGTAAATACAGATGCAAAAAAAAAATCATTTAAGATCTCCCCATCTGTTTTGTCTCCGCACGTGGATTACCATTCTGATGTTCCAGAGGACCAATTTTGCCCCTTGCAGTCCATTTGCTCTTAACATATCTGTAGAATTCCTTCGGATTCCCATTCACCTTGTCTGCTTAGGCAACTTCCTGCCTTTTTTAGCCTTCCTGATTTCTTTCTTAAGTGTTCTTCGGCATTTATTATACTCCATAAATATCTAACCCTATCTGCCTATACTTGCTATGCACCTCCTGTTTTCTTCCTCAATATTTCTTGAAAACCAAGGCCCCCTACACTTGTTATCTTTACCTATACTCAAGCATAAAACTGATGCATCCAATTTTAGCTGCTTCCTCTCAAACTGCAGTGTGAATTCTATCATATTATGGTTATTGCCTCCTTAGGATGCTTTTACATTATGCTCCCTAACCAAATCTGATTCATTGTACAACACCAAATTCAGAATTGACTACTTCCTCGTGGGCTTGACCTCAAGCTGTTCTAAAAAGCTGTCTTGTACATATTCTACAAATTCCCTCCCTTGGGATCCATTGCCAACCTAATTTATCCAGCCTAACTGCATTTTGAAGTACCCCTATGACCACAGAATGAACAGCAGAATGAAAAGCCAGAGAAATCGCATCTGAACAATCAGATGAAGGAAATTGTCACCAGGATTGAGAAAATGACAGACACATTTAGTAAATATTTTAAGTGTGCCTTCACTCAGAATGGTACAAAGAACATGTCAGAAAGTGTGGAAAACCAGAAGTATATTTAGAATGATCAACTTCATGTAATCAAAGAGGAAATACTGGAGAAAGTTCTCCTTTCCTCTTTTGTTACAATCATATCCTGAGAAGACTAAACTGGTGACTTCTGCTGTTTGCCTGCTGAGGTTTGCCACAGACCAGAGACTCAGATCTACCATTGTGCATTCCTGCTTCTTCAGCTTAATAAGTACAACAAAAATAGAAAGTGAAGATGCACAAAATCAGAACAGACCATTTAGAAATTCAAGCAAATCTCACTTGTGTAATCTTCATTAGAAGTAAAAATTAAAAAGTAAGTCAATATTATAATCAAGTTGGAGAAATGAGTGGGAGATGGTGGCAGAGTCAACTGATATCACTATCAGAGGGAGTTAGTGGCTGGAATAAAAGGCATGCTGCCCAGTAGAAAATAATAAGATTATTTGAATTATTATAAATAAGATAAAGAAATAGATGCAAGGAACAAAATTTTTCATGAACAATTTAAAGGACACATTAAAAATAAAATAAGGAAATCTGTATCTTGCAGAAAGAAAATAATATCTCTCAGTAAACATTAGAACAAATAGGTTTTCAAGGTTTACTGCTTCTCAAAGTTACTGAATCACAGATTATATAGGTTGTATTCAATCAGAAATTGTTTCAATCAGCGTGTGGAAATTCTCACTACTACGTAATGTGCAACAGAGTCTAGCTGCCAACATATATGTGCCCCTGTCTATGCTAAATCATAATTTTACGCTGTTACAATAGGTGGGTATTTCTGCATAAAAGTTCATTTTAACCATTGGTAGATAAGACTGAAGACAGTGACTGAAGTTCATTGTTGTCCAGTGACAACAATGAACAGTGCAACACTGTATTGAGGGAAAGGCAACAACTCACACTTTGACATAATTAGCTTAATATACAATTCAAATACAGACTGCCCTTTAAAGAGACTACCATGGAAACAATAATTCAGATGTCAAGTACTCTGTTGCACTTAATGCAAGAATACCTGCTAGATTTAGAAGTATTATTGAACAACGTAATTGGAAATGATATAATTTCCTGGCTGAGACATATTCCTTATACCTATTATAGTGTTTATTATTTTTCAACTTACGACTTCAGTTTTAGCTTTTAATATATTTAATGCAGGCTGCTTTAGCACAAATACAGTAATAGCTCTAAAAGATACAGTATCTATGTAACATTTCTTATAGAATAGAAAGTGACCCAGTAGTAGATACATAATTCAAGTTATTTAATAGCTACTGGCTAAAATCTATCACTGACCATCAATGTAACATTTCAGTTTCAGCTGGATGGAGAGGTTTCCTACGTTGATCTCATAATAATGAAGCATTTAGACCAGCGATGTGAGCCACCCTATTGTCATTGCCTGCAGTGTTTTGCTTCTCTTTTTGATTATTGTTTTCAACGGAAATGTTGTCTTCCAGCTTGTTTTTCAAATAGGATTCAAATGTTGTTGCCGTGTGAAGTTGTTTAGAGGGCAAAATGCCACCATCTATGTTTATGGATCTGAAGACATCCTGCATCCCATTGTCTTGCTTGAACGAGACAAATGCTTGTAAGCTACAGGTCTTTGCACCACTCAGAAGAACACAAGAAAATAGAAACAGGAGTCGGCCAACAAGTCCTTAAAGCCTGTCCATCATTTAATATGATCATGACTGATTGATGCTGGCCTTTACTCCATACACCTTTGTTCCCTGATCTTTCAAACATTACTTGAATTTCACTTTAAATACTTCTAATGATCCGGCATCCATCACCTGCTAGGACAGTGAGTTCTGGGATTCACCATCCTCTGAGAGTTTTACGTACTTCAATTTTAAATGACTGGCCTCTTATCTCCCCTTGTTTGAGGCTCTTCCCCATGAAAACATTTCAATATCTACAAACACCTGGTAGGATCTTGAAATTTTGAATAATATCTCTCTTTATGCTTTTATGATGATCTCAATGCCTGTTTTGAACAAGTTGAAAAGGGGAATAAAACTACATCTGTGCAAATCCCCACAGCATCTGGTGACCCTGTGATCTCTCTCTCAGAGGCCAATGTCAGAACATCCTTCAAGCGGATGAACCCTTGTAAGGTGTCAGGTACCAATGGTGTACCTGGTAGGCTACTGAAAATCTGTGCCAACGACTGGCTGGGAGCATTCAAGGACATCCTCAACTTCTCACTGCTGCATTCAAAGGTAGCGCTCACATCTACTGTGATGAAGTGTGTTGACAATGCTTTGGTCATAGCTAGAATTAACTCTTGCTTAAGCAAGTAACTGGACCTGTTGCAAAATACCACCACAATAGAACTACAGCAGATGCAACCTCATGGGATTTCCACTCGACCTTAGACCAGCTGGACAACATTAATTAGGTTGCTGTTTTATTGATGACTACTGAGCATTCAACACCATCATCCTCTCACTACCCAAGAAGCTTCAAAACCTGGGCATTTGCGCCTCCCTCTGCAACTAGCTCCTCGATTTCATTCTTGGGAGACCACAGTCAGTGAGAATTGGTAATAAAATATCCTCCTTGCTGATAATCAAAAGTGGCTTACCTTAAGGATGTGTACTTAGCCTTATGCTCTATTCTCTCCACACTCATGACAGTAGCTAGGCACAGCTCAAACTATAACTATGAGCCATTGATAAATATGCCAATGACACTTCTGTTGTTGGCAGAGTCTCTGATGGCATCAAGGAGGTGTACAGATTGGCTGGTTGAGTGGTGTTGCTGAACATTAGCAAGACCAAGGAATTGATTGTGGACTTCAGGAAGGTAGGTTGATGATAGTGTCGAGAATTGTCTTAGGTTAGAGATTGAGATTGATATTGATCATCTGGTAAATTGAGTGGAGCAATCCCAGTAAGTGCCTGGTCTTGCGTTTTGAGAGGTTTAACAAGGTACACTAGGGGTCAAGGGAGAACTGAGGGACCTTGATGTATAAGTTCATAGATCTCTAATTGGAAGCTCAGGTAGATAATGTGGTGAAGAAGGGTCCCGGGATGCTTGCCTTCATCATCTAGATGATGCAATATGAGAATATAATACAATTGTACTTAATAATAAAAAATATCATGGAGGCCATAGCTAGCGTGAAAATTTCCCCCATGACATAGATGTTCAAAACTAGAAGGCTTAGGTTTAGAGTTACGAGTAAAAGGGTGAGAGAACATTTTCCACCTGACGATGGTTGCAATTGGTATAACGCTTAAGAAAGTAAAGGCAGATACTCTCACATCATTTAAAAAAATATCTTGACCAGCACTTGAATTACCAAGACATTGAATGATATGGATCAAATGCTGGTAAATGGGATTATTATAGATTAAAATTTTATGGTTGGCATAATCAGCCAGTAAGTTTATTTGGAGTGGACTAGGGTTGTTACAACCAGGAGATTGAATAGGCATAAGTCCCCACTACCTATTAAATGGTCCCAACAGTGTGCCCCTAGCATCATACACTGGGGTGCTCGATTCAGTTACCTGATGAAGTAACAGTAGCCTTTGGCCTGGAGCATATATTGTCAGGTGGTGCCCAACCTTCATAAAGTGCTTCAACCCGTAACCACTACACTCTCCATTTGGTGGGTCAGCAGCGGTGGCCAAGTCACTGTCCGTCTGCTTCTGACTTCCAGCTCAATTCCTCTCACCTGCTCCACATCCAGCAAGAGGCTCTCTCTTCTGCGAGCTTCTTGTTTCTTGTTCCATCATTGCTGCATTAAACCACTTTCCAAGACACTCTACTAGGTTGTCCTCTACGGATGGAATGACTTCTCCCTGTAGTTGAAGACTGAACTTACTAGTAACCTTGCCCTTTTTGATCACCATTGATCTGTTCTTCCTGGACTTGAAGGTCATCCTAGACCAGGTAGCTATGTTGTTCAGGATCCAGGATACTCATCTTGCTTGGACATGGGTTACAGTGGTTACTGTGACGTCATTCATGGACCCCTGTAAGGTTGATATAGCTGGAGGTGGTCATGGGGACAAACTCCCTCTACCCATTAAATGCTCCCAATGATGTGCGCCTCAAATAGCCTCTAACAAGCAAGTCCAACTCATGGCCTTCACATGTGGCTTACATGTAGCTACTAAGCAGAGTGGAACCATTTCTACTCACAGGAGAAGGGGCAAAGGCGAGTTACTGGTGTCTTCAAACCTTTGGACAGGTGGGGCTCATTAGCTATAGTTGATAACTCATCCAAGAGAAGGAAAACTCCGATCTCAAACATCCGCTGACTTGCGGCTATACCCACACGAGGCAGGCTTCAGGAATAAACCCAGAGAGAAAAATCTGGAGCTGGAGTCCCTAATGCAATCCTACATCGAGTTCAACACAGACCAGCAACTCCTGTGACACTGCTGGTGTCAAACTGTATCAGTCTCTGCCGTTCCTTTGGGTTTATCAGATGCATACGCAACGGCTTGTTCTCCGTATCGTACTGCCCAGGCTTGCATATATAGACTGCTAGAATGCAAGACCCATGGTCGACCCTGAACGACGGAAGCCTATTGAGTTGACTAGAACAGAAAAAAGGCATCACTGTAGCTGCTTTGGGATCGAGCATAAACTTGAAGAACTATCTTCCCATGATTGCAACCAGCTTGCAGGCAGCTTTGTTTTCTCCAGTAGGATACAGATATGCCAAATGCTCTGTTCAGCACGGCAGGGTTTGTAGAAAGTTGTGAATGAATCCTGGTCTATTGCCAAAACCACAATTCCCTCCATTGACTCTGTCCACACTTCCTGCTGTCTCGGGAAAGGACCCAATATAATCAAGAAAGCCTTTCACACCTATCATTCTCTCTTCTTCCCCCACCTCCTGACTTCCTTGGGCAGAAGATATAAAGGCTTGAGAACATGTACAACTAGGTTCAAGGGCAGCTTCTATCCTGGTGTTACTAGCCACACAAATGGATCTCTTACACAATAAAGAAGGACACTTGATTCCTCAATCTACCTCATCAAAAACTTTGCACCTTATTTGTCTGCACTTACTCCCTGTAATTGTAACACTATTTCAATATTCTGTTATTGTTCTCCTTTTGTTCCACCGTGACATGCTTATGGAATAGTCTGCTAGCATGGCATGGCATGGTTAGAACACTTTACACACAATCAGGAATACTTACCAATACCTCTACTTTCTGAGGAGGCTGAAGTGAGCTGGACTGTTCACATCAATAATCATGTCATTCTACAGATGCACAGTAGAGAGCTGCATCACTGCTTGGTATGGAAACCACACTGCAGTGAACTTGAAGGCCCTACAATGGATAATAGGAACTACCCAACACATCAACACTGGCCTATCCACCATCAAGGACATACATACAGATAGGTGCTGGAAAAGGGCCAGTAACATCATGAAAGATCCCACCCATCCTGCTCATGTTCTCTTTGTCCCACTGCCATCAGGGAGGATGCTATGTAGCATCCACGCCAGGACCACCAGACTTGAAAAACTGTTACTTTCCCCAAGCATTCAGGCTGATTAACACCGCCACCCACTAACCGACTACTCTACACCCTACACCCCCAAACACCACTACTTTGCCATTTTTTGTCAGTCACATAATATACAGACACTCCAGGTGCCAAGCATCATTTTATGGACATAGAATCAATCAACATATATAAGCTATCTTGCATATAGTACATGTACTGTATTTATTGTGTTTTCTTTGTTATTATTGTGTTCTTTATCTTGTGTTTTCTTTTGTGCTGCTGGAGTAACAATTATTTTGTTCTCCTTTACATGTATGGACTGGAAATCACATTAAACAATTTTGAATCTTGAATAATGAGCAAAAGCTTTTCAGAGAATGGCAGTATGTGTGACAATAATAAACCAACTACTAATTACCAGTACTTGGTATCTTCTGTTATGATCCCCAGAGGCCACTTTGGATGCTTGTGAATGAACATGCTAAAGAAGTTTATCCTCTGCAAGTGAACAACATGATGTTGCTTTTAGAGGAGCAGCCTGTTTTGTTACTGAGGCTGTTTGTCATGGTCTCCTCAGGGTGCCATTTTGTCATAGCAAAACAGTATGCAGCTAAAGCAAACAAGAGAAAACCTGCAGATGTGGAAATCCAAGCAACACACACAAAATACAGGAGGAAACACAGAGTGATAGAGCAGTGAAAGAAGTACATGGAGTAAAGCCAGATCTAACATACAGAGAGGCTTTGAGGAAAGAGAAGCAGAATAAAGGGTGTAAAGACAGTAAGGCAGAAGGGCTGAAATGTGTGTACCTCAATGTAAGAAGCATCAGGAACAAAGGTGATGAACTGCGAGCTGATGTTATGATGTCATGATGTTAGTGGCCATTACAGAGACTTGGCTGGCGCCAGGGCAAGAATGGATTCTCAATATTCCTGGATCTCAGTGCTTTAAAAGGGATAGAGAGGGCAGAAAAAGGGGAGGAGGGGTGGCATTACTGGTCAGGGATACTATTACAGCTACAGAAAGGGTGGGTAATGTAGCAGAATCCTCTCTTGAGTCAGCATGGGTGGAAGTCAGGAACAAGAAGGGAGCAGTTACTCTATTGGGAGTATTCTATAGGGCCCCTGGTAGCTGCAGAGATACCGAGGAGCAGATTGGGAGGCAGATTTTGGAAAGGTGCAAAAATAATAGGGTTGTTATCATGGGTGATTTTAACTTCCCTAATATTGATTGGCACCTGATTAGTTCCAAGGGTTTAGATGGGTTAGAGTTTGTTAAGTGTGTCCAGGATGGATTCCTGTCACAGTATGTGGACAGGCCGACTAGCGGGAATGCCATACTAGATCTGGTACTAGGTAATGAACCGGGTCAGGTCACAGATCTCTCAGTGGGTGAGCATCTGGGGAACAGTGACCACCACTCCCTGGCCTTTAGCATTATCATGGAAAAGGATAGAATCAGAGAGGACAGGAAAATTTTTAATTGGGGAAGGTCAAATTATGAGGCTATAAGGCTAGAACTTGTGGGTGTGAATTGGGATAATGTATTTGCAGGGAAATGTACTATGGACATGTGGTCGATGTTTAGAGATCTCTTGCAGGATGTTAGGGATAAATTTGTCCAGGTGAGGAAGATAAAAAATGGTAGGGTGAAGGAACCATGGGTGACAAGTGAGGTGGAAAATCTAGTCAGGTGGAAGAAGGCAGCATACATGAGGTTTAGGAAGCAAGGATCAGATGGGTCTATTGAGGAATATAGGGAAGCAAGAAAGGAGCTTAAGAAGGGGCTGAACAGAGCAAGAAGGGGGCATGAGAAGGCCTTGGCGAGTAGGGTAAAGGAAAACCCCAAGGCATTCTTCAATTATGTGGAGAAAAAAAGGATGACAAGAGTGAAGGAAGGACCCATTAGAGATAAAGGTGGGAAGATGTGCC
This sequence comes from Mobula birostris, assembly GCF_030028105.1. NCBI lineage: Eukaryota > Metazoa > Chordata > Chondrichthyes > Myliobatiformes > Myliobatidae > Mobula > Mobula birostris. The sequence continues at coordinate 64,925,596 of NC_092377.1, read as the reverse complement.
TGGAGGCTGTGGAAGTGAGCGAGGTCCTCAATGAATACTTCTGTTCGGTATTCACCAGTGAGAGGGAACTTGATGATGGTGAGGACAATATGAGTCAGGTTGATGTTCTGGAGCATGTTGATATTAAGGGAGAGGAGGTGTTGGAGTTGTTAAAATACATTAGGACAGATAAGTCCCCGGGGCCTGACGGAATCTTCCCCAGGCTGCTCCATGAGGCAAGGGAAGAGATTGTTGAGCCTCTGGCTAGGATCTTTATGTTCTCATTGTCCACAGGAATGGTACCGGAGGACTGGAGGGAGGCGAATGTTGTCCCTTTGTTCAAAAAAGGTAGTAGGGATAGTCTGGGTAATTATAGACCAGTGAGCCTTACGACTATGGTGGGAAAGCTGTTGGAAAAGATTCTTAGAGATAAGATCTCTGGGCATTTAGAGAATCATGGTCTGATCAGGGTCAGTCAGCATGGCTTTGTGAAGGGCAGATCATGTCTAAAAAGCCTGATAGAGTTCTTTGAGGAGGTGACCAGGCATATAGATGAGGGTAGTGCAATGGATGTGGTCTATCTGGATTTTAGTAAGGCATTTGACAAGGTTCCACACGGTAGGCTTATTCAGAAAGTCAGAAGGCATGGGATCCAGGGAAATATGGCCAGGTGGATTCAGAACTGGCTTGCATGCAGAAGGCAGATGGTCGCGGTAGAGGGAGTACATTCAGACTGGAGGATTGTGACTAGTAGTGTCCCACAAGGATCTGTTCTGGGACCTCTACTTTTCGTGATTTTTATTAATGACCTGGATGTTGGGGTAGAAGGGTGGGTTGGCAAGTTTGCAGACGACACAAAGGTTGGTGGTGTTGTAGATAGTGTAGAGGATTGTCAAAGATTGCAGAGATATTGATAGGATGCAGAAGTGGGCTGAGAAGTGGCAGATGGAGTTCAACCCGAAGAAGTGTGAGGTGGTACTCTTTGGAAGGACAAACTCCAAGGCAGAGTACAAAGTAAATGGCAGGATACTTAGTAGTGTGGAGGAGCAGAGGGATCTGGGGGTACATGTCCACAGATCCCTGAAAGTTGCCTCACAGGTGGATAGGGTAGTTAAGAAAGCTTATGGGGTGTTAGCTTTCATAAGTTGAGGGATAGAGTTTAAGAATCACGATGGAATGATGCAGCTCTATAAAACTCTGGTTAGGCCACACTTGGAGTACTGTGTCCAGTTCTGGTCGCCTCACTATAGGAAGGATGTGGAAGCATTGGAAAGGATACAGAGGAGATTTACCAGGATGCTGCCTGGTTTAGAGAGTATGCAATATGAACAGAGATTAAGGGAGCTAAGGCTTTACTCTTTGGAGAGAAGGAGGATGAGAGGAGACATGATAGAGGTATACAAGATAATAAGAGGAATAGATAGAGTGGATAGCCAGTGCCTCTTCCCCAGGGCACCACTGCTGAATACAAGAGGACATGGCTTTAAGGTAAGGGGTGGGAAGTTCAAGGGGGATATTAGAGGAAGGTTTTTTACTCAGAGAGTGGTTGGTGCGTGGAATGCACTGCCTGAGTCAGTGGTGGAGGTAGATACACTAGTGAAGTTTAAGAGACTACTAGACAGGTATATGGAGGAATTTAAGGTGGGGGCTTATATGGGAGGCAGGGTTTGAGGGTTGGCACAACATTGTGGGCTGAAGGGCCTGTACTGTGCTGTACTGTTCTATGTTCTACGAACTCAGCACGCCAGGCAGCATCTATGGAAAAGAGTGAACAGTCGATGTTTCAGGCCAAAACCCTTCTTCAGGGGAGAAGTAGAGAGCTTCTCTCAAGTTGATTGGTGAAAGAGATAAAGGGCTGGAGAAGAGGGATTTTGATAGGAGAAGCTTGAAGACCATGGAAGAAAGGGAAGGGGGAGGAGCACAAGAGGAAGGTGATGGACAGCTAAGGAAATGAGGTGAGAGTGGGAAATGGGAATGGGGAATGGTGAAGGGGGGGGGAATTACTAGAAGTTTGAGAAATTGATGTTCATGCCATCAGGTTGGAGGCTATCCATACAGAACATAAGGTATTACTCCTTCAACCTGAGTGTGGCCTCATCGTGGCAGTAGAGAAGGCCATGGACTGACATGTTGGAATGGGAATTGGAAGTGTGACGACAAACCAAGTTATCAGAAGATTGGTGCCGATGAGAGAGATAAGGGAGACAATGGAGAAACATTCAAAATGCTAATAAGAGAGAAGAGAGAGATTAATGAGAAAGAAACACATTTCAGAGTATTGACAGACTGGTTGCTTTGAACCTGAACTGTTTGAAGTTTGATGGACAGGCGATACCCCAGCAGGGGGATAAAAAGAACAGGTTCGCTAAGGCATGACACACACCACGAGATCACGAGATAACGAGGCCCTGGAAGAGCGGTGTGCCCCCACAAGTTGGTGTGAGTTTGGAGGTCTGATCGCGGGAACCGACCATAGACGCACAGGGTGAAAGGGTAAGATCGGCAGGAACCTGGTGTGTGTGTGTCCGCTCTTGCCTGGGTTCTGGGTTCACCGCGGAAGAACGGTCGTATCCGGAGCGGAGGGGTCACAGTCGGTGACCACAGAAGACATAACAAAGGGTCCACCTGAGAGCTAACTGCGAAGAACATCAAAGGTCTGCTGAATCAGATTTGCATATCTCTCTCTCTCTCTCCAATGGCACAACAGCGATTACTGCGAACTGTACTAAGCTGAACTGAACTCTGCGTCACTTGAGACTGATCATTTTACCCCTAGACTACGACAGAGCTTGGTTGATTCCTATTACCCTAGTTCTGTGTACATGTGTGTTTTCTCATTGCTAACCTGTTGCATTTATATCCTTATGATTAGAGTACTGTGTTACTTATTTCTTTAATAAAACTTTATTAGCTTCTGTTAAACCAGACTCCAACTAAGTGGTCCATTTCTGCTGGTTTGGCAACCCAGTTACAGGGTATGTAACAGAAGTAGAATCTAAATGGGTGGCCACCAGGAGATCCTGCTTTATCTGACCTCCAATATACAGGCAGCCACACCAGGAGCACCGGATACAGTAGATGACCTCAACAAACTCACAGGTGAAATGTGACCTCACATGGAAGGACTTTTTGGGGCCCTGAATAGTAGTGAGGGAGGAGATACAGGGGCAGGTGTGACACTTTTTCTGCCCGCAAGGGTAAGGAACAGGAGAGAGACTAGTGGGGAGGGATGAGTGGACAAGGTAGTCACATCAGGATTGATCACTGCGTAACGTGGTAAGTGTGGGGGAGAGAAAGATATGCTTGTTGATGTGATCCATATGGATTTGGAGACTGCTTCGCCAAGCACCTACGCTCCATCTGCCAGAGAAAGTAGGATCTCTTGGTGGCCACCCATTTCAATTCCACTTCCCATTCCCATTCCAACATGTCAGCCTATGGCCTTCTGTACTGCCAGGATGAGACCACACTCAGGCTGGAGGAGCAACAACTTATCGTCCATGTGCTTAGCTTCCAAGTTGATGGCATGAACGTTGATTTCTTGCACTTCTGGTAATGGCCGCCCTTTCTTATTCTGCATTCCTGTTTCCCCTCTCACCTTTTTCGTTACCTGCCCGCCACCTCCCTTCCCTTTCTTCAATGAGGGGGCATCTCATTGAAACCTATCTAATTTTGAAAGGCCCAGACAGAGTGGCAATGGAGAGGATGTTTCCAATTGTATGTAAGTCTTGGACCAGAGAGTGCAGCTTCAGAATAAATTTAGAACAGAGAAAGGGAAAAATTTCTTTTGCCAGAGCACGGTGAATTTGTGGAATTCATTGCCATAGATGGCCAAGTCATTGAGTATATTTAAGGGAAAAGTTGATAGCTTCTTGATTAATCAGATGTCAAAGATTACCAGGAGAAGGCAGGAGAATGGGGTTGAGAGGGATTATGAATCAGCCATCTCAATTTCTGCTCCTATATCTTTTGGTCTTAATGTTTTTTTTCCCCCCAGAATCATACAAGGAAGCAGCTATGAGCCTCTAGTTATTACTGTTAACTCTCTAGCTTATGTCCATTCATTCACAGCTTGCACTGTGGTTTCAGTCTGGAAGCTCATGAAGCCAATGTGCATCCTTGTTTAAAGTCCTAACCTCATGTTAATATTCCCTTAATAAATAACTGCTGGATAGAAAATGACAAACTGCTTTTGCTGAGTTTCTTTTCATGAGCCTAATATATATTACTTAAATATACGACAGCGTGTTAGTATTGGCTTTCAGATTCTTTATACTTTTAAGCCTTTATAAGTCTTCTGCCTAATCCAAAGCCTCATTTGTTCAAAGTTATTAAAAATATGTGGCTTTGCTCTTAAGAATGATAAAGCTACTTCCACAATAATGAATAGAATTCTATTAAAGTACATTGGTTATAATGCCATTTGTGATATCCTGAGGTTGTAAAGGGCAACTTATGGAAGTTTATAGTTTCATTCTGATTCCCAGTTGAAAGTGACAATTAATTGTCGGTTGAATGTTGTGAAACCATAACTACCATACTCTGAGCTTGGATTTCCAAACACATTACAATTAACATTTTTACAGCAAGTAAGGAAATGGAATTTTATATTTTCCTAATTTTAGATGGTCACTCAAGAAATGAGATTACAAATATGAAAATACTGAAAACACTGGAAATCTAAATAAAAAAAGGCTGGAAATGTTTAGAGCAGTCAGCGTCTATGCAAAGAAAAAATAAGTTCTGTGTTTTTAGGTTCCCCTGAAGCTTAAAAATATTCAACACTCGTTACAAAAAGCTGCACTGAATAACATGCTGTATCACACGGCAGCTTTAGCATTTCAGCGTTAAGGAATGTGAGTTGGTTTCACTGTGTAATGAAGCATAATGCATGCTGTTTAATCATCAGTCATATGAACAATCTAAATCCAAACAATTTTATGCCCACTTTCATTCTCTGAAGAAACAAATTTAATTTCAAGATATATGCAAATCCAAGCCTACACTTCATGTTCTCTCCTTCAGCTTGCATTGTTGCTAAAATAGCTAGTTCTCCAAACCTAATGTAAGAATTGGGCTACTTCATTCAGAACAAGCCAATAAGTTGCTGACTGAATTTGATTTTACATTTTAGCAGAATCATGTTTATCTTAATGTCTTCGCCATAAATTCCTGATAAAAAAAATTTATACCATTCATAAGGGTGATTAAGATGTCCTTATAATTTAAGGTTAACGTATGGAATTACAAATGTGTAAAATATTTTCTATGAAATTCCAGTTAAAAAAAATAATTAGTACTCCCCCACCTTCTTTTGGTCTTGATGAAATAAGTGGCAATCCAGAGTAGCCAACTCCTCATAATTTTTCATTGCTTGTTTTCAGTTATCCAGAAGATGGCACACATTAATCAAGCAAGGCAATATTTCTCTCAAACATTTCCTCTAACATATCCCCAATTTTCATGTCACATAACACTTAACTGCAAAAACATTGATTTGAAATTCACGATTTAAATAAAATCTCAATTTGCAAACAACAGCTTGAAAAAATTGATGCTGCCTGACTGATGATATAGACTTGGCACAGAAAGATATTGATTGTTGTATCTTTACATTTCAGTAAGTTCCATTGAGTTTGGGAGTCTTATTCACCTGGCCAGTCCCTAAACAGTTTAAAAGAACTGACACAAGATCCCTTAAAAAGACTCTGAAATGACATATTAAAACAAGGTACGTGCCAATATGAATAATCGAATGGAGGTCTTCCATTACAAGGGTTTCCAATGACTCTCATATTCAGCTAAGGTTACTTGCATGATTAGATAAAGGCTTACCATTCAGGATGGAACAACCTGTAGTACCCATCAGTGTGAAGATCACAAAAGCGACAAAGAGTTATTAAGTACTTTTGATTTTGTTTTGAAGCAAATGCAGTAGGCCCTCAAACTTTATTGATACCTTACCTAGTGAACCTTACAGCATTTTGGAGGTGGCTATAATTCTCGTCTTTTAATCACAAGGGCTTTCCCTGGAATGAATAATAAATACAAATTGAAAATTAACTGCAGTGGTAGAAATCACTTGCACTTAAAGTTGGAGTGAACTACTAGTTGGAGTGAACTACTGGTTGGCGTGAACTATTTGGAGGGTTGAAGATGGGAGGAGTTCCAATGCCTGTCCAGCTGGCCCAGTTGCAAGAGTGGATCATTCTGAGCATCAAGCCAATTTGGAGAGGTCAAGGACGACATTTTGGGCAGTGAAATCAAGGTCCAAACTGAATCTCTTGGTAGCATGTTCTAGGCCTGGAGCAATTTCAAGTGAGGTACAATACACTGTTTAGACAATCTAAATACCAATCTAGATAGACTGGAAGGCAGGGTGTTGGGCAAGGTTGGATCACAGAGCGCTGAGCTGATTTGGAGAGGTCAAGAATGGCTTCCGTGGCAGTGAAATTTAGGTTGTGGCAGGGCGGGGTCTAGTGCAAAGTTCAGAAAATTTCAACACCGGCCCAGATAGTCTAGGGCTCCTCTCCCTGCAACACTAAGGCTGCGAGACTGCCCCACGTTGCTGTGCTTCATGTCTGCAAACTTTGCAGCAACTTGCCCCGCTAATATGATAAACTGAATACTGAGGCTTTGGCAACACACATCAAAGTTGCTGGTGAACGCAGCAGGCCAGGCAGCATCTGTAGGAAGAGGTGCAGTCGACGTTTCAGGCCGAGACCCTTCGTCAGGACTGAGGCTTTGGGCCTACTTTGGGCTGCTTTGGGGATTTGGATCTAAGGACACAATTTGGTTCAGACTTCTGTTGTTGTCGCTCGCATCTATTGTTTGCATGATTTTTTTTTCTCTTTCTTGGTGGGCACTGAAAGTTAGTCTTATTATTTATTAAATTGGGTTCTTTTGGGCTCCTTGCTTTGCAATTGCTTGTAAGCAAACAAATCTCAAGGATGTATAATTTATACATTCTTTGATAATGAATGCGCATTGAACCTTTTTGAATCTAGAAATTACTTCTGAGGATGTTAATGGAGTATGGTTCCTTTTATGGGCAATTTTAACCTTGCTTTGAGTTGAGGGGAAGCAGAAAGCCTACTCCAGAAATGAGACCGAGGATAATTTATCTCCTGGGCCTCACATAATTCCTGCTGGTTATTGTCCACTTATAACTGTCAAGAATTGGCAGGGTGCAACAAAGAATTGTACTGGTTGTCTGATGAGTCACCTCACACTAGTTGTACATTTGGGTTAGAGGTGGTCTCAGTCTTGCTTTTGGATTCTGGAGGAATACTGCCTACCTAGTAGAGTATAATGAAATCCTAAATGATGGGATCTATTGTCTCAGCTTGCTCCTGCAAACCTCGACACGGTTTTATCCCCCCTTGTTCAATCCCTTCCGACCTATGTTCATGACACTTCTCACGCTCTTAAACTTTTCGAAGATTTTAAATTCCCTGGCCCCCACTGCTTTATTTTCACCATGGATGTCCAGTCCCTATATACTTCCATCCCCCATCAGGAAGGTCTCAAAGCTCTACGCTTCTTTTTGGATTCCAGACCTAATCAGTTCCCCTCTACCACCACTCTGCTCCGTCTAGCGTCCTTACTCTTAATAATTTCTCCTTTGGCTCCTCCCACTTCTTCCAAACTAAAGGTGTAGCTATGGGCACCCATATGGGTCCTAGCTATGCCTGCCTTTTTGTTGGCTTTGTGGAACAATCTATGTTCCGTGCCTATTCTGGTATCTGTCCCCCACTTTTCCTTCGCTACATCGACGACTGCATTGGCACTGCTTCCTGCACGCATGCTGAGCTCGTTGACTTTATTAACTTTGCCTCCAACTTTCACCCTGCCCTCAAGTTTGCCTGGTCCATTTCCGACACCTCCCTCCCCTTTCTAGATCTTTCTGTCTCTGTCTCTGGAGACAGCTTATCCACTGATGTCTACTATAAGCCTACTGACTCTCACAGCTATCTGGACTATTCCTCTTCTCACCCTGTCTCTTGCAAAAACGCCATCCCCTTCTCGCAATTCCTCCGTCTCCGCCATCTGCTCTCAGGATGAGGCTTTTCATTCTAGGATGAGGGAGATGACTTCCTATTTTAAAGAAAGGGGCTTCCCTTCCTCCACTATCAACTCTGATCTTAAACGCATTTCCCCCATTTCACGTACATCTGCTCTCACTCCATCCTCCCGCCACCCCACTAGGAATAGGGTTGCCCTGGTGCTTACCTACCACCCCACCAGCCTCCGGGTCCAACATATTATTCTCCGTAACTTCCGCCACCTCCAACGGGATCCCACCACTAAGCACATCTTTCCCTCCCCCCCTCTCTCTGCATTCCGCAGGGATCGCTCCCTACACAACACCCTTGTCCATTCGTCCCCCCCATCCCTCCCCACTGATCTCCCTCCTGGCACTTATCCGTGTAAGCGGAACAAGTGCTACACATGCCCTTACACTTCCTCCCTTACCACCATTCAGGGCCCCAAACAGTCCTTCCAGGTAAGGCAACACTTCACCTGTGAGTCGGCTGGGGTGATATACTGTGTCCGGTGCTCCCGATGTGGCCTTTTATATATTGGCGAGACCCGACGCAGACTGGGAGACCGCTTTGCTGAACATCTACGCTCTGTCCGCCAGAGAAAGCAGGATCTCCCAGTGGCCACACATTTTAATTCCACATCCCATTCCCATTCTGACATGTCTATCCACGGCCTCCTCTACTGTAAAGATGAAGCCACACTCAGATTGGAGGAACAACACCTTATATTCCGTCTGGGTAGCCTCCAACCTGATGGCATGAACATCAACTTCTCTAACTTCCGCTAATGCCCCACCTCCCCCTCGTACCCCATCTGTTACTTATTTTTATACACACATTCTTTCTCTCACTCTCCTTGTTCTCCCTCTGTCCCTCTGAATATACCCCTTGCCCATCCTCTGGGTCCCCCCCCCGCCGTCTTTCTTCCCGGACCTCCTGTCCCATGATCCTCTCGTATCCCTTTTGCCTATCACCTGTCCAGCTCTTGGCTCCATCCCTCCCCCTCCTGTCTTCTCCTATCATTTTGGATCTCCCCCTCCCCCTCCAACTTTCAAATCCCTTACTCACTCTTCCTTCAGTTAGTCCTGACGAAGGGTCTCAGCCTGAAACGTCGACTGCACCTCTTCCTAGAGATGCTGCCTGGCCTGCTGCGTTCACCAGCAACTTTTATGTGTGTTGCTTGAATTTCCAGCATCTGCAGAATTCCTGTTGGATCTGGGTAGCTTTGTGTTTGTAAATAACCCAGATAGTTTTAACTGTGCATGAGCAAACTGAAAGATCACATGGAGTTGGTGTTTGAAATAACGGGCAATTTATTAAAAATTGGTGAGCACCAGAAGACCAGCCAAAGCGGGTCTACCCAAGTATGTGCCTGATACATCTTTTACATTCTCAATTGACAAGATTACTGGTAAAAACACATTTTGATAACAGAATGGTGGCTACTAGGAAGTCTTAATTAAGTAACAGACTGGGTCCAGATTACACAATAAAATGATTATCCATACATCTAAATCTAATTTTTTTTTACAACAGTGGATGCATGCTATAACGTAATTAGTCAAGTTCTTGAAACTTGGGTGTCATTGCTGCTGCATTCCATGTTTCTGTTTCTGTCTGTGGTTCCTTGTTACCACATTAGCATAATTCTCATCCCTTTTTACTTGTTATTACCCCTTACTATTCTTTCCCCTTCAACAATGTGTATTAAGTTCCTAAATTTGCAAATCTCAGTGGTGCTTTTAAAAATGCAAACCATGTATGATGTGCTGAAATTAAACTATACAGTGTAAGGACTATTGAAATAAAACTAGTCAAAATGATCACATCCAGGAGCAATTCATATCCATTCGAAAAAATGTGATAGTGAAAAAATTACATCTTAACTGAAATTCATCAAATCAGCTCAAGTAAATTGATTTTGAAAGAGAAAAATGTGAAAACAGAAACATTCCTAAATATGAAGAGCAATTAGCACCTGTAAAAATATGAGCCATAGTTTTCAGCATTGGACCATGTATTTTCTTTATCATGTTGGAAAAACAAAACTATAAGCAATCACTTGATAGTTTCAGTAAAGATTAAGGCAGGAAGAGCATTGATGGATGCAGCAATTACATGTGGATGATCTAACAGATTCAGTAATCAATTCATTAATTCAGAATAAAACAGCTTGATTGCATAAAAATGATACAAAATGAAGATTTATATAAAAAAGGTTCAGTGAATTACCATAGTTTTCTAATTGACAATGGATTGGGAAAACTGAGTTGTCACTTAGTGGCAGAAAGCTGCTAAAATGTATTACTAATTTCATAAAGAACAAGATCTCAGGCGTTCTATGGATAAATTCACCATGGATTCTGCAGTTTTACAGTACGTATCTTAGTTGCGTTATTGAAGTGCAAGCCTGGACAGAGAGGCATAAGTCACAACAGTCACACAATAATCCATCTCCAAAGAGCGACACATCCTCTATCAAGGCAGCAATCAAGAACTAGAACTTCCCCATCTTAATCCATGGACTGAAGCAATTTGCAGCTTCCTACACTGTGACTTGTGTGGATGGCAGTAGAAGGCTTACTCTGGGGATGAAGGGAATTAGATACTGTACTGGGAACTCACTCTTGGGTGAGGCCTGAAGTCTTCCTAGAACAATTGTAACACCAGTAAGGTCATTAGACCATTCAGGAGAAAATGACATAGGAGCAAATACTGAACTGAACTTTGAAAGTAAGAAGTCTGCATGAGTAATTGATTACTCCCTTGGTAAAGTGGCCTTAATTCCATGTGAAAGTAGTTTTTGAACTCTTTGCCCAAACGTTTTCTGCAGCAGGTGTTTGGAGGTTCCTGTTACAGCAGCTGTGTTGTAATGAGCTGAACAGTTCACTATCGACTGAAATAGCTTGCTTCTTTATGATGGGAATTAGAGAACATTTATTTGGTTGGGAACACCAGTGGCAGAAGAGTAAAAGCTGTTCTTAGTCAGGATTTAGAATGAAATATCTAGACCATTCGATCCACTTTTCAAACAAAATCCTATTGGTTATTGCTTCTGAAAAAGGTGGATTTTTTTTGGAATCATGTATCATAGAACCATTCAGTCCATTATGTTTATGCTAGCTCTTTATTAGTGCTTTTCAGAAAGCCCTAAAAACATTGCCTATTCAAGTACTTATGTCATTCTCTTTTCAAAGCTGTTCCTGAATCTGTTTCCTATATCCTTATTAGCAATGCCTTCTAGATGCATTGTATTCAGCTCAGTTTGCCAATTATCTTAAGTTTGTGTCCTCTCTGAGCACCAATCATCCTGTTAAGGAATTTTGATATTACTTGTTTCATCAAGCTGCTCCATGCTTTTTGACAGCCATGTTATTTTGCTGCTTGCTTCTGAGGAGGACAATCCCACCCTCTCCTCACACAGGTCCCTCTGTCCTAATGCAGAAGATATTAATGAGCACCCTACCTAAAACGTAGCATTCAGAATTGGACACAATGTTCAAGCTGAGCTGTTTAACATAACATAACGCAAATAGTAGTTCCTTTAACAATTTAACATTAACACTGAGAAATGTCAATTATCCTGTTGACATGAGATTGCTGAGAAATGTATCCATCAGAAGTACAAATTCTTGCTATGTTCCTACTGAGACCCTTCCTCAGTTTGTTGGGAGTTGAGAACAGATTGTAGCAGTGTAACAGTGATAAGTTAAAACCACATATTATGGCTTACATTATCCCAATGGTTGAATTTCTCTGAATTCCATTTTTGGAAATTGCCAGTTCAATATAACAGAACAGAATCAAAATAATTCTCTGGAAGGCTGATTTTGACAACATCAAGGTTAAGTAAATTAAGCAGTTGGTGAGCTGAGGAAGAGGCAGAGACAACGTCATAGAGATAAAACAAGGCATTCTTTATGATGGAGAAAGTATGCTGTTTGAAGCAGTTCATTGCTCATACTCAAACAGATTGCTAATGCTGCAAATGGGCCTGTTCATCCTCAGTTATCAGAAATAAACTGACAAAGATGATGGATTTTGGCTGTCCAGCATTAAAGATCAAGAACAAACCAACCAAGTAAGTTATAATCACCAACAAATAAAATAAGCAAAAATTGAATCCAAAGAAAATTGTGTACATCAAGTACATGGATAGTAGGGAATACTAAATCAGTAAAGAAGGAAGAATAAACAACTTAGAAAGTCAAAGTAGGTTTAAACTACTGCAGAATATATAAGCAAAGCCTCCTATCAAGACATAAATAATGAAAAAGAATAATGATTTTTAATAATAGTAGAAATATCATTTGGTGTTAACCAGTAATCACCAGAACTTCAACAGAAGAGAAGAATAATGAAATAACAGAATTTTGGGTGGAAATAGAAGAGATAAATGATGAATGAATCAAAATTGGAGGATAAAACTCAAAATCTCGGTTGATTACAACCAAATGTACCAAGGGAAGCTGAGGAAAAGATCTGTTATATTGCTTGTAAACAATGATTCACTCAATGTGAAAAATGACTTTAAGGTAAGCTACTATTAACAATTTTAATTGCAGCAAAGTACCAACTTTCGCAGGGTGAGATAATCAATCAGGATGAATTTTGACCCCTGTCTTCATGAAAGCACATTATGCTTACTTGGAGATGTAACTTCTCTGCTTTGACAATAATCTAAGTAACTAGTTACTGAGAGCAGCTGCTGCTCAGGGCTAACAACACTGATGGTAAAACAAAATTGTTACTGCAACTACAATGAAGAATCCTTCTACCTCTGAGTAGTCAAGGACAGACAAAGATGGAGGACCTTCACTGCTGCCCTAAATGCAGAGGGTGTAATGTGCAGTAAGTAAATGAGAGGAGCTGCATTAGCACTAATGCACAACTCTACTAGAAGGATTGAAGGAGAGTTAGATTGCTTAATACAATATGTCGTGGAAGCAGCATGCTGCTTTAAACCACAACATTATACAACACAAAATAAGATGCTGCCTGGCCTGCTGAGTTCTTCCAGCATTTTGCATGTATTATAGAACAAGATGCATTACCTATTTTGAATGAGTCCAACTTCTAATTGTGGGATTCTGACTCTAAAACTGGATCTGGGTTGTATTTATAGTAAGGAATGTTTTTTTTTTGCATGAGTTTGTATTTTTAATCAAGATTTTGAAGAATAATGTCTGCCACTTTATTGTGTCTGTGTAAGTAGTCAGATTGAGTTAAGCTGTTGCAGGATCCTGTAATGTGCTGGATTGTTTCTGATATCTCTTGGGATTTTCTACATTTATCGTCTCGAATTTGTTGGTCTTTTATTATGTATTTTTGTTTTTTTTTTGTGTTAACCACCTTTTGCTGTGGTGCCAGAAGGAACCCTTCTGTTTCTGGGAAATTGTCTTCAACTCTGAGCCAGGCATTCAATGCTTCCTTATTGATATCTAGTCTGCTCAGACCATGGAGAAGTCTTCCGTGGAGGGTCATGCTCTTCCATTGGTTAACAACTTCTTCAATAGTAATAATTTCTTCATATTTTGGAGTTGTACTCTTAATTAAGTTTAATTGTGGTGTGTGCTTCTTATCAGAATTGCATATGCTCATGTGGAGTGCTGAATCATGTTTTCATTGATGAGAATACTATATATCCTTTGAAGTTTTATCTGACTGTTTTGTAGATTTTTTGTCTGTTATTCATCTTCCCCTTCTGTCCTAGGTGGTGTTAATCTAAGCGTGCTTGAGTGTACATAAAGTTTTCTGAAATTTTTCATTTTAGTTTTACTTTTCTTTGTAAATTTTCCAGATTGGTTTTGGACCAAGATATTATGCCAAAAGAATACCTTAATATGGGTATAGCAAAAGTGTTTATTGCCTTTGTTATATTTTTACTGTTGAGCACTATTTGGCAGATTTTCTTAAGCCTCGAAGTAAATTTTGTCAAAAGTTTTCGTTTTATCACACTATAATCTATTTTATTTGCTTGTTGATATCCCACGTACTTACATGTTTCATATTCATCCAGCAGTTGTATTGTATCCTGCTGCTCTGTTTTGTATTCTAGTAGCTCTATTTTATACTTTATTGTCACCAAACAATTGATACTAGAATGTACAATCATCACAGCGATATTGCACCTTGCTTTATGTTTAAAGATCTGCACTTATCCAGTCCAAAGTTCATATCTATATCATTCACTGCTGTGTACATACATCTATTGATGCTTCTGGACACATCTTCAGTGATGTTCCTGGAATCATCGGGTGTTTCGGGTCTTTCAACATCATACAACCTCCTCCAGGTGACCCAGCCGGGGCTGATCAGACCCCAGCTTGTGTCCAGATGGCTAGCTACTTATGACTCCATGGCTCCCCTCTTTTGAGCCACAGCCATCTTGAGGCCCTCTCTGCCGCATCGGTGGTACTGTGGATGGCTCTCCTCTTCCTCTCATTCAAAAATAGTTCTACTATTTGAATTAATTGCGTAGGCTTTATTGATGAAGGAGCATATAATTTCAAGTCACCCAATGATAGAAGGTGTTTCAAGATATAACTCACTTCATTGTTTCCGATTTGATACCCAATTTTTGTCCGATTCAGTAAATTAGAGGGCGAGTTCAAAGCTAGACAGAACCATAGTGGACTTAGAGAGCTGCCCTGGAAAATGCCCCAGTTTATTTTGATAATGGTGGTTATTATTTATCTGTTGTTAATAGAGAGGGCGATTATAATATGCCAAAACTTCATCGGATGTTGAAGGAATTTCGCAAGTATTAGGTATAGTTTATATATATTAAGAACTTCTATTAACCACGAGAGTGGGACTGAGTCAAATGCTTTTTGGTAGCCAATATAGAAACATCAAAGATTTCTGCTTTTCCGCTGAGTGGAAAATATTAGTATTATTATTATTTTCTCAGTTTATTGTCTTTTGCACACTGGTTGTATACCCAGTTAGTGTGGACTTTCGTTGATTCCATTATGGTTATTGGATTTACTGTGTATGCCAGCACAAAATGAATCCCTGGGTTGTAAGGTTGTTACAGCTGGTGTTGGTAATGGGGATAAACTCTCACTACCTATTAAATGCTCCTAATGGTGTGCACATCAAATAGCCTCTGACAACCAAGTGCTACTCTTGGCCTTCATGAGTGGCTTAGCTACTAAGCCCAGCAGAATCATTCCTACTGGCAGGAGAAGGGGCAAAAGTGGGTGACTGGCGCATTAAAACCAGTTGCTTCAGATAGATGGTGCTTGTCAGCCACGGTTGGCAGCTCGTCGAGGAGAAAGAAAACTCTGATCTCAAATCTCCACTGCCTTGTAGCTTTTCCCACTCATGGGAATGGCTTTTGGAGTAAACCCCAAGGGAAGAAACTGGAGCTGGAGTCCCTGAAGCAGTCCTACATTGAGTTCAACACTGACTGGCAACTCCTGCAATGCTGCTAGTGCCAAAATGTATTGGTCTCTGCCGTTCCTTTGTGTGGAGAGGGGGAGCCTGTTCTCCATATTGTACTGCCCGTGGGTTTGCATACCTAGACAGTTAGGATGCAATATCCATGGTCTACGCTGACCAATGGAGGCTAAGGTACGTACTTTGATAATGAATTTATTTGAACTTTGAACTTGCCCGCTCCGTACCCACAGTCCTGTGAATATTTCCATTTCAATTCTCTGGTCAATTAACAGGCTTACAGTCACGGCAAGGTGGCACTGTGGGCACATGGTTGATTTGTGAGTGAATACAACCGTCAAATGTTGACAGCAAGCAGCCTGACAATTTTATGCCTAGGTTTCCCAATTGGTCTGATCAATTGATATTAACCCAACCAGCAGCTGTGGACCTGTACCTTAATGAAACTCTAACCCAACATAAATTAGCATTTTCAGGAAAGTAAAACATTCATTGGAAGAAAAAAATATTGATATGAACTTCCTTGGGCTTTCAGGATAATACTTGTATGTCAGTGATAAAAATGCATCATAGTCTATAGTCTAAGGAAATCCACTTTGCTTGTCTATAATATCTTTATTTCCCCAGGCCCTTTTCCAGGTAAAGCCGGTTACCATGTTGTATCTATATAAATAAATAAACACAAAATTGCAGATCACAGATTCTGAGGGTAGATGCCCTGCAATGTTGGATTACCTTTCAGGAAGCAAACACAGGAAATTAATCCACCAGCGGTGCCTACTTTTGTCATTACTCATCATTCCAGAGGTTATTCAGGTTCAAGCACTGTGGCAGAGTAATTCATCAGTCGAACGTTTGCGATCTGCTGCAGTATTCCTGCTGTTAAGTTTATTGCATTAAAATTATTATGAGATTTTAACACCTCATGTTTTATGGCTTAAATGATATCATCTAGGATTTAATTTATAAATGAGTCCAGATGCAAGGTTTTTACCTAAAATATTGACAATTCTCTCCTCCCCGCCCCCTATCCCCCATAAATGCTGTTCCACTGAGTTCTTCCAGGGGTTGGTTTTATTTTCTAGATTCTAGCATCTACAGTCTCGTGTCTTCATTTATAACTCACATGATCAGAATTTGTTTTTCAGCATTTTAATCATGTTGCCCAAGTGGTTTGCAGCATACATCTGCCTTTAAAGAGACATAGGCCAATAGAATTTAATTTGGAAAAGTGTGAAGTTTTATATTTTGATAAGTTAAACCAGGGTGAGACTTGCACCGTAAATGGTAGAGCCCTGGAGAATGTTGCAGAACAGAGAGGCAAAGAGTTATGAGTACATAGTTCATTGAAAGTGGCAACACAGGTGGACAGGGTGGTGAAGAAGGTATTTACCATGCTTGCCTTCATTGGTCAGGGCAACAAGTACACTACAAGAGTTAAATGTTATAGCTACAAGGTGTTGATGAGGCCACAGTTGGAGGTTGCATGTAGTTATGGTCACCCAGCCACAGGAAAGATATCATTAAGCTGGAATTGTGCAGAGCTAAAATGAAAAAAGAACTCCTGACTCTGTCTACCCATTATTATTTCGCTCATCTGCTTTCACCAAATTCTCACCCTTCCTCACCTGGTTCGTGTGGCGCGTGGCCAAGTGGTTAAGGTGTTGGACTAGCGATCTGAAGGTCGTGAGTTCGAGCCCCACCTGAGACAGCGTGTTGCATCCTTGAGTAAGGCACTTAACCACACACTGCTCCTGTCCACCCAGCTGAAAATGGGTACCGGCAAAATGCTGGGGGTTAACCTCGCAATAGACTGGCGTCCTATCTGGGGGGGGGAGTCTCGTACTTTCAGTCACTTCACGCTATGGAAACCGACATAAGCACCAGTTATAAGGCTCGGGACAGACTTTAACTTTAACGAATCCACCTGGTTCCTTCTGCCTCACTTCACCTGCTTTTACCTATCATATACCAATCCTCATCTCAGCTTCCTGTCCTTTACTCTGACTATCACAACCCAAAACATAAACTACCCACTTGCCTCCACAGAGGCTGCTTAACTCACCGAATTCCTCTAGCAGTCTGTTTTTGATTTAGCTATCTACCCTATAAATGCCTCTCATAATTTCAGGTACCTCTATCGTGTCACATCTCAGCCTCCCTAGCTCCAGGGAAACAGACCTAGCCCATCCAATTTCTCCTTCTAACCCAACCCCTTCAATTACTATAAACTGCACATTGCATATTCAGACAGAGATGTAACATGAAGATCTTTGCTCCTCATGTATTTGAAAGATGTAAGAAATAAGGTCAATTCAATTTGAGGAAACATCCTTGTGAGTCTTCACTGAACTCACACCAGCTTAATCACAGTTAATTATATTATGAAAAATAATTGTAAAATATAGGCCATATTACTATACCCTCAACATTCACTCTTATCCAGCATCTGCACTCACTTATTTTCTCCCTATGCCATGCTTCCTTCCTTGCTGCTCAACAGCTAGAGCGTCGAGAATTCCCTGCTCCTTCCAAGTCTCTAGTTGTGACTCTGGCTCCATCCTTTTTACCATTCCTTCCCAGCCTGAGTGTTTCATGTCTGGAGGTAAACTCTCCCAATGACTTAAACAACAATTCCTGGTGACCATTTTGCCCTTCCCTAACCTCTAACCATTTACAATGCAGTGTATTGAGGTGTATTGAGTGCCATATCAGTTGGTTTTAAAATGGTAAAAAAAAAAAGGCAAAACAAAAGGCTAGCAAGGGACTGGGTGAATAACAAAGAACAGAATGAAAGGGAATATAGATTCATCAAGAGGAGAAGAGAAAATGTCAACCAGTGGAGCCTAAACCAAATCAAGAGAGACAGAAAGAAGATGAAGTATAATCAGTTCATTGACAGAAAGTTGTAAGTAAAGAGAGAACACAAAAAATAAAAATAGAGATGGGGTAGGGTATTTGTCCTGATGTCAACTGTTCAAAAATATCAGGGCATGTTCCTAAACTAACCTCATATCCTTTCATACCCTTATTGTCAAAAAAATTATCAAACTCTGTTTTGAAGATACTGAACAACTGACATAATATTGCCCACTTAGTACAGAATTCCGAAGGTTCAACTCCCCTTGATAAGACAGTTTCTCCGAATCTCAGTCCTGAACGACACATACCTTATTTAAAGAACAGGTACGTAGACCTACCTAGTCATGCGTTAGAAGAAGGAGAAAGCAGATATACACAGAACATGGGAATTCCTTCTGAAGGAGAGGCTCCACTATAGCCACATTTTCTGAAACACAGCCAGAACATTCCTGCACGTCCATGATAAATCCCATTTTTTAGTTGCTATCCAACACAGGGAGGTTGATTTGGACTGTAAAAAAATGCTGCCAGGTCATCAACCCTAACTTCATTAACCAGTAACCTCTTCACTCACATTAGTTGACCTATGACTGAACTTTCAGCATTCTTCCTTCTTAGCCCAACCCTGTCTCCTGAAGTTTGGGGAAATCTCCCTTATTATGCAATGGGAATGCATAACTTTGGAAGATCGCAACCAGTGCATCAATGCTCTCCATAGTCACTTCAAATCTTTGGATGCCAGTAATACTAATGAAAAGGAGCAGGAGGGCTTCCAGTTTCTAAATGTGAAAAAGAGAACAATGCTACAGAAGGTCACGACAAGTGAATAGTAAAATGTGACCAATACTCTGACACCAACTGGTTAACATGTGTTATTAATTTTGGCATACTTTTTCCTTAAAGAAAGGGAACTAATCATGGAGATGTTCTGGTCATGTGATAGAAGATGCAGCTATGACAGAGCCTCTGCTTCATATGGAATTCCTGTGCTTGGTGGATATAGGTATGGCAGCGTCTTGCCATAGAGAATTTGAACTAAGTGCATATGTATGTGTACTTGTATAACTTTTTTTCCATTAAAGAAGATTTGCAGATTATATAACATTTATTTTTCACTCTGTATATCTCTGACTATCAGTCTATAAAAGAAGGGTTCCCTATTTCATTCGAATGGCCTGCCAAAATCAAACCAAATGGTCTGATTATCCAAAGGAGAGAGATTCTCCCCAGTAGTCAGGGGTGGGCTAAGAAAGTAGAACACCGCAAGTTCAGACATTGGTAAACTGGTGCAAATGAAGAGATTATGAAGTTAGGGTTGCTGACCTGCAGGAATTTTTCAGTTAGTTCAAATCAACCCCCTTTATTGAATAACAATTTTAAAACAATGGAATTTGACAAGTATTTATAGAGAAAGTGAATGTTTTATAAAAAAAATTCACTTCCCCCAAGTTATGTACTGCTACCTATTGGGGAAAATTCGCTCAAGTGCCATTTAATTTCTCCCTTGAGATAATTTTTCCACATACAGTAGATAAGTGTGATGATCTATGGCATCAAATTTTCTCTTATAACAAAATATTAATTCAAGAACAGTTTCTCTCTGATAAAATATGCCTAGGGAGAAGTCCACTGTAGGCTCAATCTAGATCACAATGTTGCCTGCATCACTATTTCCAAACCTTGATAAGCAAAGTAAGAATAAAATTTTCCATTATTCCTGAACCAGAACACGGGCCAAGAAAACAGAAAATATGGAAACATGCCACAGGTCAGACAGCATCCCTGGAAAAAGTAACAGTTCATGTTTCAGATATGGGACACTTTATTAGAACTGGGAAAGAGAAAAAAGAATAGCAGTCACATGAAAACAAACCGAAACCTCTCAGAAACTAAGTAGGCATGGGGGTTGATACTGAATGACGCACTATCCACAGTAATGAAGTTCCAAGGTTCAAAAGACTATGCTTGATCCTTTATTAAGAAGCCAGCAAAGACAATCTTTAGCGATAAAACTAACAAAACTAAAATTAGCGATATTGAAATAACGGTCTAATAACAATATAATGGTCTACAGTTAGCGTTAGCTGTCAATAAAAATTGTCTTTCTGGCTCTAACTGAATTTAGACAAAGCATGGACATGTAACTACACTCATTTGCTTCTACTACGCCCCAACCCATATGACAGACTACCCGTAATAAATGTGCAACACAAAATACAATAGAGATTGACAGAAAATAGACACGTACTCCTACAATTAGGTTCAGCTAAAAGAAAATGATGGGGCAGGAGGATGGATTAGAATCTTTGCTGTCCACTGTTATCAGCTTACAATGGTGCAACTAGCATTGCTGCTGCTTTGCAGAGTCGGTGACCCAGGTTTAATTCTGTCCGTCAGTGCTGTGCACATGGACCCCCTCCCCTTCCCTGTGAGCATGTCACTTCCCTCCAGCTGCCCCAGCTTCCGTTCACATTGAGAGACACGTGGTTGGTAAAATGTCCCTGGTGTTTAGGCAAATTGTAGAATCTAGAGATAATTGATAGGAATGTGGGGGGGGGAAGTAATGCAGGGAAAAGTAAAGAAATTGGAATCGCTCTGAGAGCAGATATTGACTCAGTAGGCCGAAGAAGTCTCCTTCGAGGTCCGAGGGAAATATAAACAACTAGGTGCATCTTGAAAGATCATGTCCAGTATATAATGACAGATTATGTGCAACAACATTTTATGATCCTGTGTTTAAATATGATCTAGGAAAATATCAAAGTCAGTGTTTCATGGTATATTCTAGCTCGAATGATTAATTTACTGAGTTGCAAATATCCATGAGATGTTATGCCTTTTTTCTCTAAATCCTATAAATTGTGCCTATGAAAAACTCACTCAATAAATATTTAACAGTATACAGGTGACCATGTCACGGCCATTAGGATTACAGGAAATTTCCCTCACAAACATTTGAGATAAGAAATAAGATTCACTCTCACAGAATTTATGTGAATGAAGTAAATAATGTTTCTTGATGCATGCACAGATGACATGGCTTCACATTATGGAAAATTGCAGTATGGGCCATTTTCTCGGAACACAAACCTGTAATGTGGGGGATAGTTATTTATATATCATTCGTGTATACACATCTTAATTTTGACCTTAAAAAAGCAAACACGAAGAAATCTGCAGATGCTGGAAATTCAAGCAACACACAAAAAATGCTGGTGGAATGCAGCAGGCCAGACAGCATCCATAGGAAGAAGCACAGTCAACATTTCGGGCTGAGACCCTTCGTCAGGACTGTGTAGTGTAGGTACTAGTGAAGGTTATTGATAAATGGGAATCATAGTCATGTTACTTTCATTATTTTGAAAAAAATCAATGATGGTTATTGGTGAATAAAGGGTGAAATTTATGGATTAACATCCTGATGAAGGGTCTTGGCCCGAAACGTCGACTGTGCTCCTTCCTATGGATGTTAATTTTGATCTGTTTGCCACTTCTTACATTCTCCATTAGGTGGCATCTTGTTGCTGCCTAAAACTGTACTAGAAACTATAAATAAGCATTAAAGTGAACGGAGTAGTTTTTGAAAAAGACTAAGTATATGTTCTCTTAGAGTTGAAAGGCAAAAGCAAATGATTTCTGGTATCATCTGGTATCAAGGAGGGAGGAGAAGATGGCGGCGCGACGCAGCACGCATAGCCTCTCCAGTGAAGTGATATTGTATCTGTTAAATAGGGTGCCGTGCACAATTCTGATCTGATGGAGACAGCCGTGAGATCACGGAGGAACATCTGGAGTAACTTCTGAAATGCCCAGTTCGCTGTCATTGCTACTGTGCGATAAAGAATCTCTGGAGGGGAGGCCCCAAAATCCTTGGCTTTGCCTGTTGCTGGCGACTGGGGCTGGGGTTGAAGCGTTTGGCAGAGATGGTGCTTGGTGGTCGGTGTCGGAGGGCTGGTCGGAGCTCGAAGTTTTCAGACGACTCAGAGTCGGACTGCGGTCGGGTATGGCAGGGAGAGTTTTCTTCCTTCTCCCGTCTGCGTGAGATGTGGGACTTTCGAGAGACTTTGAACTTTTTACCGTGTTCATGGCCTGTTCTTCATCAAGTTATGGTATTGCTTGCACTGTTGTAACTGTATGTTATAATTATGCAGTTTTTGTCAGTTTTTCAGTCTTGGTCTGTCCTGTGTTTCTGTGATACCACACCGGAAGAATATTGTATCATTTCTTAATGCATGCGTTACTAAATGACAATAAAAGAGGACTGTGTGTTCTCGTAATCTAATCCTAAATTATTGCGGTTGCCAGCTGGTAGTATAGTAACATCCACCCTGGACTTTGAGGCAAGTGGTCCCCGGTTCGAATCTGGCCGGCTCCTTGCACGCTTTCCATCCATGCTGGGTTGAGCATCGAGCTAGCAGCTCAGCCTCATGAAAAACAGTCAACAATGCTAAGGAAACAGCAAGGTTGCCGGCCAATGTGCCACAAGGCACAGAAAGGAACAACAACAACAACAACAGCAGAACACGGCACATCGTTGCAGAAGTTAATCCACAAATTGCAGCCTTTATTCACCAATTGATTACCATCACTCCTTTTTTTCAAAATAATGAAGGTAACATGACTATGACTCCTATTTATCAATAACCTTCATCAGTGCCTACACTACAATGCTGTTCTGTTTGCAAAACAACAGCTAAACTCCAGATATCTGCACTGTCTTGAAACAAATAGGACTTTTGCCAAAACTTGCTGTGGTGCTGTCCAGATCATCCAACACAAGAAAGGCTACATATCAATCTGAGTACCTTCTGAGAATTCTTGATCTATTTTGTACAGTCTGAACTGAACAGCCTCATTGCTAGAGTCAGAGGTAGAGTTATTATTTGTTGGCCTTTCTCTCTCTATTTTGTGTAATTATAGGTTAATAACTTCATTATAAACTTCAGATGTTGAAGACAGGTATTTGGAGATGGATTGCTAGACTGTATCATTGTAATATCATCAAGGAGGAGATACAGGAGCCTGAAGACACACACGATGTTTTAGGACCCCCCCCCCCTCACAATAGGTTTCTGAATGGACTATGAACCCATGTACACTACCTCTTTTTTTGCACTATTTATTTTTAAAATTTTCTTATTGTATCTTAAAGTAATTTTAATATATTGCACTGTACTGTGGTAGCAAAACAAAAAATTTCATGACATATGTCAGTGATAATTAATTTAGCTCCAATTTAGCTTTAATTTAGCTTAAATTTGCTTTATTTGATGTAAGCCAATTAACATAACACCATTGTCATACATTTGGCTGATGCATATGAAAACGAGAATATCTCATGGTCATTTAACTTTGTAAACCATATCTCTTCTGCCAGCCCTCTGCTGTGGGCCAACAGCCTGTGATCTGTAAACAGTTTGTCTGCAAAGCTTTCCTCAATTTCAAACTCATTATTACTTGCAACTTCCATGAAAAACTGAATTCTTCTTTGAATTTATATCTGCTATATTCACATAATTTCATAAATCCACAATAATCCCTAACAACATACCCCCCCCCCACTATCTCCTTCTGTCCAACATCCCTCAGCCCTCCTCAATCTTCTTATCACCTAATTATCACGGCTCCCTTTCCCCTCTTTATATTGGCTACCTTTTTTCTCCAATCCCAGTCCTGATGCACTGTCCTCACCCATAACAGTGACAATTTCTCTCCTCCGCCCCTGCGGATGCAGCGTGACCTGCTAAACTCCTCCTAAATTGTCTTTTGATCCCGAGTTGAGTGTGACATGGAGTGGCATGCAAGAATATTAACTACTTGATTTAGTAACTGCAGTTTGATAACCAGATCTGACATTCTTATGCAATATCCCAACACATTGTTAAATTCTTCTATCTCCTTCTGGAATGATAGTGTTTCCTGTATATAAGCCAGTGCCATTGTTAACTGATTGTAAAGAACAACTGTATTAAATATTCAGCAGTAACTGCTCATAATAATTTACAGGCCTTGTTTTCAATTCAGAAACATGACATTTTTTTAACAATCAAATTGCCACATAAATTTCAACATCCACACTACAAGCAATATTGCAAAAATTATAATGTGTGATTTCCCCTTCAATTTACGTAATGGTATTTGTTCATGTTCCTTATATCTAGCAGACATAATACCAAACGAGACATCAAATATCACCTATGATATAGAAAATTAGTGTTAGCAGGATAAAGCAGCAAGCAACCATTTTATTATTTTATTGTGCTCATTGAGAGGCTGATGTTGATAAATCAGGGAGGAGCCTTAATTTTCATTAAATTGTGCTTCGGATTTTTAGTACTCTGCAGAATTCATACTGGTTCACCAGTTAATGACTCATCTGAAGAATCTTTCATAGTATAACAGAATTTCTCGTGGAGTTGACAATCAGTTGTATGATATATTTGAAGCATGGACGTTAATGCATAAGCTGCTCCCAAAAGCTGAGATAATTTTCTGCTTTAGGCTGACTGGATGAAGTTAGGTGAAGGGGCAGGTAGTGTTGTGGCAGCAGATGGGCTACGGAAGGACAGACAGATTAGGAGACTGGGCAAAGAAGTGGCAGATGGAATATGGTGTCGGCAGTGCACAGTGATGAACTTTGGTAGCATAAATAAAAGCGTAGATTATATTCTAAATGGAGAGAGAGTTCAAAAATCTGAGGTGCAAAGGGATTCCTTGTGCAGGATTTCCTAAAGGGTAATTTGCAGATTGAGCCTATGGTGAGGAAGTCAAATGCAATGTTGGTATTCATTTTGAGAGGACTAGAATAGAAAAGCAAGGATGTAATATTGAGGCTTTATAAGGCACTGGTGAGATTTTACTTGGAGTATTGTGAGCAGTTTTGGGCCTTTTATCTAATGAAGGATGTACTCACACTGGAAAGAGTTCAAATGAGGTTCACAAAAATGATTCCAGAATTGAAAGACTTAACATATGGGGAGTGTTTTATAGTTCTTGGCCTGTACTCACTGGAATTTAAAGGAATGAGGGAGGATTTCATTGAAATCTATCGAATGTTGATCGTCCTCGATAGAGTTGTTGTAGCGAGGATGTTTCCTGTGGTGGGGGAGTCTAAGACTAAAGGACACAGCCTCAGAATAGAGGGGCATCCATTCAGGACAGAGGTCAATCAGAATCAGATTTATTATCACAGGCATGTGACGTGAAATTTGTTAACTTAGCAGCAGCAGTTCAAGGCAATGCATAATCTAGCAGAGAGAGATAGAAAAACATAATAATAAATAAACAAGTGAATCAATTACGTATATTGAATAGATGTTAAAAAATGTGCAAAAACAGAAATACTGTGTATTAAAAGAGCTGAGATAGTGTCCAAAGCTTCAATGTCCATTTAGGAATCAGATGGCAGAGGGGAAGAAGCTGTTCCTGAATCGCTGAGTGTGTGCCTTCAGGCTTCTGTATCTCCTACCTGATGGTAAAAGTGAGAAAAGGGCATGCCCTGGGTGCTGGATGTCTTTAATAATGGATGCTGCCTTTCTGAGACACCACTCCCTAAAGATGTCCTGGGTACTTTGTAGGCTAGTGCCCAAGATGGAGCTGACTAGATTTACAACCAAGTGACAGCTATGGCCATAAAACCATTTTGGATTGTCTGACCCAAACCTCTCTAGCATGCTTACAAAACCTTCCCAGGTTATACTGTCTGTGATGTTGGATTCACATATTGTTCTAAAATGTGATGCTATAGTGAGTGGAGATACGAAGAGAACAGTGGGTTGGTTGTAGACTGTGAATACTTTGGAAACTGAAATGTCTGCAAGGTGGCCAAGTTGTAATGTCAAGATGCAACACTGAACTACGTCTCATTTAGCAGAAGGCTCTATCCTGGCAAGGGAGCTGAAACATTTGGTAGGAAAGGCTGTCTATATCATAAAGGATTGACAGGAATTTGTCCCTCAGCTTCATTAAAGAACCCGAAGCCAGCTTTGTAGTACACTTCATTTAACAACCTCCTTAAACACTAACGGTTAAGAGGTTTTTAAAAGTCACTGTTGAGAACTTCAGGTCTTCATTTCCTATTCGTTTCCTGATAAACATCAACTACACTCCATTTAAAGAGGATTCTTGGGACACATCATGAGATTTCTTGAAATGATGATTTTCAGTTTATATCTCCTTAGCTATCTTTGCTTAACTCCCCTTAACTAGAAATAAAAATGATATGCAGTTCTGCCATATTTTCCATAATAACTTCTTATAATTTAAATCTTGGAATTCAAGAGGAAAGATTGTCTTTAATCACAAGTGAAAGACTTATTAGATGTATGTTATATTCATGTCCTTCACTTGTAAATTTATTAGAATCCTTGGAAGGGTATGTTTACAACTGTTGGCCAATTCTCATGTATTCATTTGGCATTGCAGACCAAAGATGAATTCCGTCTTCCAAGTATCATGAATTACTTTGCACCTCATTTTGAGGTCTATCTATCTTTTATTCCTAGGGTAATAGAACTGTTCACATTTCTCTAGGTGTGGTCTAACCAGAACTGCAGTTATCTGCCACATGATTTCTAATCTCTTGTATTAGAAACCATAAGGTATAAGGTTCAGTTTTCCATGGATATTTTACATCTTTTTCTGTACCATGACATATCACAATCTTCAATCTTCTAGCCTTTCACCAATGAGAAAGTGTTATAGTTTATTGTTTTAATAACCCAAGTTTTGTATTAATTTGCCTAACTGAAATATTTTAGCCATATGAATATATTAGTTCATTCAATTAATCTATTCATTACTTAAAATGCTATTTATCAATATTTTAAAAAAATTACAGAAGAGCTGGTCATTGACCTCAGACAGTGGGCGCACATCCTCCTGAGGTCAATGAGATTGAGAGGGTTGAGTGTTTCAAATTCATCGGTGTAAGCATCACTAATAGTCTGTCCTACTCCAACCATGTTGATATCACAGCTAAGGAAGTTCACCAACAGCTCTACTCCCTTAGGAGACTAAAGAGATTTGGCATGTCCTATCAACACCTGCTAAATTTTTATTGATGCACCGCAGAAAGCATTTTGTCTGGGTGCACAACGGGTTGACCGGGCAAGAAAATTGCAGAGAAAGTGCACATGACTCAGCACATCACAGAAACCAGCCTTCTGTCTACGGACTCTGACTACGCTTCTCACTAGTTCAGTAAAACATCCAGCATAAATCAGAGACTGCACCCACTCTCTCTTCTTCCCTCTCCTATCAGGCAGAAGGTACAAAAGCCTGCAAGCTGGTACCACCAGGATCAAGAACAACTTCTATCCCACTGTTACCAGACCTCTTGTATAGTAAAATGGACTCTCGGTCTCACAGTCTACCTCATTATGATCTTGCACTTCATCGTTTACCTTCACCACAATTTTTCAGTAGCTTTTACACATTGTTCTGCAGTGTTATCGTTTTACCTCATTGCACTGTGCTCATGCACTGCGTAATTAATTGATCTATAATAAACAGTATGCAAGGCAAGCTATTCACTGTATCTTGGTACATGTAACAATAATAAAACCAATGCCAATACCAATCACTTAAACAGAATACATACTTTTCTATTCTAATATCTAGATTTAAATAACTAAGGTGAACTGTGTGCCCAGGATATACCCTTGTGAGATTGCAGAACATCCTTGCCTATGAGTGTACCTTCCTCCTGAGACCATTAGACCATAGCAGAATTAAGCCAATCCACCCATTGAGTCTGCCTCGCCATTCCATCATGGCTGATTTATTATCCTTCACAACCTGGAGTGTTCACTGAGATCTTTAATCTCTCACTTCAGCAGTCTGAGGTACCCACCCTCTTCAAGCAGACTTCAGTTATACTGGTGCCCATGAAGAACGCGGTATCCTGCCTTAATGACTATCGTCCAGTAGCGTTTACATCCACAGTGATCAAGTGATTTGAGAGGTTGGTGATGAAACATATCAGCTCCTGCCTGAGAAGTGACTTGGATCCGTTCCAATTTGCAACAGGTCCACAGCAGATGCCATCTCGTTAGCTCTTAACTCAACTCTGGAATTTCTGGATGGCAAAGAAGCATACGTCAGGATGCTCTTTATCGACTACAACTAAGCATTCAATACTATCATCCCCTCAAAACTAATCAATAAGGTTCATGACCTTGGCTTCATTACCTCCTTGTGTAATTGACTCCTCATTTTCCTTACTTACTGATCCCTGTAAGTTCAATTGGCAACATCTCCTCCACGATCTGTATCAGCACAGGAGCACCACAAGTCTGTGTGATTAGCCCTTTGCACTACTCACTTTACACTCATGTGGTTAAGTACAGCTCCAACGCCATCTTCAAGTTTGCCCACAACGCAAACTGTTGTAGACTGAGTTAAAGGTGGTGAGGAATCAGTAGATAGGTGGGAGATTGAAAATCTGGCTGAGTGCTGCCACAACAACAACCTCTTACTCAATGTCATTAAGACCAAGGAGCTGCTTATTGACTTCAGGACGAGGAAACCAGAGGTCCATCAGCCAATCCTCATCAGGAGATCAGAGGTGGAGAGGGTCACCAGTTTTAAATTAATTGGTGTTATAATTCCAGAGGACCTGTCCTGGGCCCAACATGTAAGTGAAACTATGAAGAAAACATGGCAGCACTTCTGTTTCCTTCAGAGTTTGGGAAGACTCTGCATGACATCTGAAACCTTGACGAACTTCTATAGACGTGTGGTGGAGAGTGTATTGACTGGCTGCATCACCAAAGCCCTTGAATGGAAAATCATATAAAAAGTAATGGATATGGTCCAGTCCAGCACAGGTAAAGCCATCTCCACCATTGAGCACATTTACATTGAACATTGAAGCAGGAAATCAGCATCCGTTATCAGGGACCCCACCACGTGGGTCATGCTCTCTTCGCACTGCTGTCATCAGGAAGAAGACACAGGAGCCTAAATCTATTTCTCTTCCCATGTTGAAGTAACCATCATTGGCAACATATCCTAGTCCCAACATATCAATGCAACTATAAAGAAGGCAAGACAGTGGCTATATTTCATTAGGAGTTTGAGGAGATTTGGTTTGTCACTAAAAACACTTGAAAACTTCTATAGGTGTACCATGGAGAGCATTCTGACAGGCTGCACCACTCTCTGGCATGGGGGGTGGCTAGTGTACAGGATTGAAAGAAGCTACAGATGTTTGTAAAATTAGTCAGCTCCATCTTGGGTACTAGCCTCCATAGTATCTGAGACATCTTTAAGGAGCAGTGCCTCAGAAATGCAGCATCCATTGTTAAGAACTCCTGACACCCAGGACATGCCCTCTTCTCATTGTTACCATCAGGTACGAGGTACAGAAGCCTGAAGGCATGCAGTCAGTGAATCAGGAACAGCTTCTTCCCCTCTGCCATCCGATTCTTAAGTGGACAATGAATCCATGAGTACTACATCACTTTTTTATTATTTATGTTTTTGCACTATTTTTAGTTTAGCTATTTAATATACATACTGACTGTAATTGATTAACTTATTTTTTCTATATTTATCATGTATTGCATTGTACAGCTGCTGCTAAGTTAACATGACATATGTCGGTGAAATTGGACCTGGTTCTGATTCTGGGTCCAGGACACATATACACACACACACACACACACTTGCGACTCAAGCATTTTAAAATCTTACTGGTGCACAAGGAGAACAGCACGGGCCCTGTCACACACACACACACACACACACACACACACTGTTCTGAAGCCTGAACAGAAAACTGTCATTTTTATACAGAATTGGCCTGTCAGTTACGAATATTGATCATTGTAAATTGTGCATGTTTGAATTCCTTACTCACAAGATCAATTGATTCAATCGAAACTTCGACTGGGCAGCCGATGATATTTTGAAGTTAGTAGAACAATAGAGCACTAGTTGTTGAGTATGTTTCACATCCCTCCATTACGCTAACCTTGTCTGGCTTCAGTACTCCTTTTTGTGTAAAGGGATGCTATGCCTCAACAAGACCTTAACGGAAAAGTCTCACTACAGAGTCCTCACACATCTGGCTTGAGCACACACCTTCGCAGTCAAAGCAGCCTATCTCATCTGTAGCAAGTGTCTCTAGGGTCTCACTTGACTGAAACTT
The DNA here is from genome assembly GCF_030028105.1 of Mobula birostris. Taxonomy (NCBI): domain Eukaryota; kingdom Metazoa; phylum Chordata; class Chondrichthyes; order Myliobatiformes; family Myliobatidae; genus Mobula; species Mobula birostris. The sequence continues at coordinate 64,895,152 of NC_092377.1, read as the reverse complement.
TCTCAGGCTATCCTCGTCTTACTGCAACTTCCACACTCCTTTCTCTTCGTCCTGCGAGAGGACAACAGAAATCTTACTGAATTTCAACAACAGAGTCTCTGAAATTCCATGACAGTTTCATCAAGGACAGTTGGCTGTTGATATCAGGGACATAGAGTACGTACAACACAACTAGGTAGTAATTGCACAAGTACCACCTCTCTTAGACAACAGAAAGGCTATTGCTAGTCGATTTTGTGGGGGCACAGTGCAGATTGCCAGCATTTCGACTGCAATGTCATCAATGGCCTAAGTCCTGTCATGAGACCATAAGACAAAGGAGCAGAAGTAGGCCATTCGGCCCATCAAGTCTGCTCCGCCATTTTATCATGAGCTGATCCATCTTATCCTATTTAGTCCCACTGCCCCGCCTTCTCACCATAACCTTTGATGCCCTGGCTACTCAGATACCTATCAATCTCTGCCTTAAATACGCCCAATGACTTGGCCTCCACTGCTGCCCGTGGCAACAAATTCCATAGATTCACCACCCTCTGACAAAAAAATTTCTTCGCATTTCTGTTCTGAAAGGGCGCCCTTCAATCCTGAAGTCATGCCCTCTCGTACTAGACTCCCCCATCATGGGAAACAACTTTGCCACATCCACTCTGTCCATGTCTTTTAACATTCGAAATGTTTCTATGAGGTCTCCCCTCATTCTTCTAAACTCCAAGGAATACAGTCCAAGAGCGGACAAGCGTTCCTCATATGTTACCTCTCATTCCCGGAATCATTCTCGTGAATCTTCTCTGTACCCTCTCCAACGTCAGCACATCCTTTCTTAAATAAGGAGACCAAAACTGCCCACAGTACTCCAAGTGAGGTCTCACCAGCGCCTTATAGAGCCTCAACATCACATCCCTGCTCCTATACTCTATTCGTCTAGAAATGAATGCCAACATTGCATTCGCCTTCTTCACTACTGACTCAACCTGGAGGTTAACTTTAAGGGAATCCTGTACGAGGACTCCCAAGTCCCGTTGCATCTCAGAACTTTGAATTCTTTCCGCATTTAAATAATAGTCTGCCCGTTTATTTTTTCTGCCAAAGTGCATAACCATACACTTTCCAACATTGTACTTCATTTGCCACTTCTCTGCCCATTCTTCCAATCTATCCAAGTCTCTCTGCAGACTCTTCGTTTCCTCAGCACTACCGGCCCCTCCACCTATCTTCGTATCATCAGCAAACTTAGCCACAAAGCCACCTATTCCATAATCCAGATCGTTGATGTACAATGTAAAAAGCAGCCCCAACACTGATCCCTGTGGAAAACCACTGGTAACCGGCAGCCAACCAGAATAGGATCCCTTTATTTGCACTCTCTGTTTCCTGCCAATCAGCCAACGCTCTATCCACATATGTAACTTTCCCGTAATTCCATGGGCTCTTATCTTGTTAAGTAGCCTCATGTGTGGCACCTTGTCAAACGCCTTCTGAAAATCCAAATATACAACATCCACTGTATCTCCCTTGTCTAGCCTACTGGTAATTTCCTCAAAAAATTGTAATAGGTTTGTCAGGCAGGATTTTCCTTTAAGGAATCCATGCTGAGTTCTGCCTATCTCGTCATATGCCTCCAGGTACTCTGTAACCTCATCCTTGACAATCGACTCCAACAACTTCCCAACCACCGACGTCAAGCTAACAGGTCTATAATTTCCTTTTTGCTTCCTTGCCCCCTTCTTAAATAGCGGAGTGACATTTGCAATCTTCCAGTCTTCCGGAACCATGCCAGAATCTATCGACTTTTGAAAGATCATCGCTAATGCCTCCGCAATCTCCACAGCTACTTCCTTCAGAACACATGGGTGCATTCCATCTGGTCCAGGACGTTTATCTACTTTTAGACTATTCAGCTTCCTGAGTACTTTCTCTGTCGTAATTGTGACTGCGCACACTTCTCTTCCCTGCCACCCTTGAGTGTCCGGTATCCTGCTGTCTTCCTCAGTGAAGACTGATGCAAAATACTTGTTCAGTTCCTCTGCCATTTCCTCATCTCCCATTACAATTTCTCCAGTATCATTTTCTATCGGTCCTATATCTACTCTCACCTGTCTTTTACTCTTTATATACTTGAAAAAGCTTTCAGTATCCTCTTTGATATTATTTGCTAGCTTCCTTTCATAGTTAATCTTTTCTCTCTTAATGACCTTCTTGGTTTCCTTTTGTAAGGTTTTAAAGACTTCCCAATCCTCTGTTTTCCCACTAATTTTTGCTTCCTTGTATGCCCTCTCCTTTGCTTTAACTTTGGCTTTGACTTCTCTTGTCAACCACGGTTGCATCCTTTTTCCACTCGAAAATTTCTTCTTTTTTGGAGTATACCTGTCTTGCACATTCCTCATTTTTCGCATAAATGCCAGCCACTGCTGCTCTGCCATCTTTCCCGCCAGTGTCTCTTTCCAGTCAACTTTGGCCAGTTCCTCTCTCATGCCACTGTAATTTCCTTTACTCCACTGAAACACTGACACATCAGATTTCGGCTTCTCTTTTTCTAATTTCACAGTGAACTCAATCAAGTTATGATCACTGCCTTCTAAGGGTTCCTTCACCTCAATCTCTCCAATCACCTCCGGTTCATTACACAATACCCAATCCAGTACAGCCGATCCCCTAGTGGGCTCAACAACAAGCTGTTCTAAAAAGCCATCTCGCAGACATTCTACAAATTCTCTCTCTTGAGATCCAGTGTTGACCTGATTTTCCCAATCTACTCGCATGTTAAAATCCCCCACAATTATCATAACACTGCCCTTCTGACAAGCCTTTTCTATTTCCAGTTGTAATTTGTAGTCCACATCCCTGCAGCTGTTTGGAGGCCTATAAATAACTGCTATCAGGGTCTTTTTACCCCTGCTATTCCTTAGCTCAACCCATAAAGATTCTGCACCTTCCGATCCTATATCACCTCTTTCTAACGATTTAATATCATTTCTTACCAATAAAGCCACACCTCCCCCTCTGCCTACCTTCCTATCCTTCCGATACACCGTGTATCCTTGGACGTTCAGCTCCCAGAGACATGCATCCTTTAGCCAGGTCTCAGTGATGGCCACAATATCATACCTGCCAATCTGTAGCTGTACAACAAGATCATCCATCTTATTCCTTATGCTGCATGCATTTAAGTACAACACCTTAAGACCAGTATTTGATACTTTTTGCTTTGATTTCACTGCAACTTTATTGCACTGCAACTCATTCCAATGGCTACACATTTGCCCCATCACCTGCCTGTCTTTCCTGACATCTTTACTGCTCACTATCTTAGATTTATTTCTGTTTTCCCCTTCCTCTGCTCTATCATTCCAGTTCCCATCCCCCTGCCAAATTAATTTAAACCCTCCCTAACAGCTCTACTAAACTTTCCCACCAGGATATTGGTCCCCTTCGGGTTCAGGTGTAACCTGTCCTTTTTGAACAGGTCATACTTCCCCCAGAAGAGATCCCAATTATCCAAGAATCTGAAGCCCTGCCCCCTACACCAGTCTCTCAGCCAGGCATTCATCTGCCTGATCCGACGACTCTTGCCCTCGCTAGCACGTGGCACAGGTAGCAATCCCGAGATTACTACCCTGGAGGTCCTGCTTCTCAGCTTCCTTCCTAACTCCTGGAAATCTCTCTTCAGGACCTCCTCCTTTGTCCTATCTATGTCATTGGTACCAACATGTACCAAGACAACTGGCTGCTCACCCTCCCCCTTTAGAATATTCAGGACCCGATCCGAGACATCCCGTACCCTGGCACCTGGGAGGCAACACACCATGCGGGTATCTCTGTCAGGCTCACAGAATCTCCTGTCTGTTCCCCTGACTATGGAATCCCCTACGACTACCGCATTTCTCTTCTCCCTCCTTCTCTCCTGCACAACGGCACCAGGCTCAGTGCCAGACACAGTGTCATGTAGTGCTAAGGCTGTGATAATAGCCAGTTTTGGGATGGGGGTGGGGGAGGAGAAAGGAAAGAATGAATGAGAATTACAGAACCTGAGCATTTCCGGATAATAACATTCCCATTCTAGGAACCTGCCAGAGCGGCTCGTGAAGCATTAACATGGCCTCAGCACTGCTATAGAAACTGACTACTAACACATCCTTAGTACTACATGACAGGAGTCAGGCTATTGATGACACTGCAGTCAAAATGCTGGCAATCTGCACTGTGCCCTCCGCCCCCCCAGAATCGACTAGCAATAGCCTTTCTGTTGTCCAACAGAGGTGGTACTTGTGCAATTACTAGCAGATGGTACATCTATGGTACTAGTAACCCAAAAAACAACCCCTTGCTTCAGGCCAAAATCACATTTTAGAAGGTGTGCCCCTGGCAACCACTATTAGGACTGTCAGCCGCATAGCCCAGTAAGTATTGTTAACAGGGTTTGGAACATCACCAGTAGTATAGACGTTGCAAGTCTATTCCAAGTCTAGTCCTCATGTAGCAGCTTCAGAGCAAGGGGTGTTATGCAATTATTGTAAGTGGGTTGATACGAACCGTCTAATCAGTTGCCTTGGTGAGAGTTATCCTCATGGGCAGTGCAGTCCTGTGCTCCCTTTACAGTTCTGATTTCATTCTTGAAGTAAGACACGGAATCAAATTCATTACGACTCAGACACTCTAGAGCACACTCAACAACCTGACTGCCTATTACATGGGTACATATCTATAACTAAGGCAAAGAAAAGTGTTGGGAGCATTAATGTCGTTGGATAGTTCTGCATTTAGAGAGAAAATAGATGACCCAATTGCCCAAAATGTATAATGTATAGTAATTATTTTAGATGGCAAGTAGCAAAGATCAAGAGTTGAGCCCATCAGTCCTTATCATCAAAGTTCACCTGGCCACCTGCCTCTGGCACTGGCTTAATGAGTAAGGTATGTATCCACGTTGGCTTTCCTTGGACCTTCAAAGAGGTGCAGTATATGTGGTCAGCAACACTTGGAATGGACCTTCCCAGCAAGGCTCCAGGCTATTCTTTCACTGGTAGGCTCTCACCAATCTCCCAACTGGTAGGTCTGACACTTTGCTGCCAGCATGATCTTCTGGGCTTTAAGTACCTGTTGACAGAAACATTTAAGAGCTTGTGCAGATACTGGCAGTGTCTTTCAGGATTATGTCTCTGGCAAATAGAATAGAACTTTATTGTCATTGCTCAGGAACTTAATTGTGGTGCTACTCCAGTCCATGTAAAACAGATATTTACAATGCAACAGATATTTACAAATCATATCGTTACTTCTACCTTTCTTGCTATGGTTGAGAATCTCCATTTTTGATTATACCCATCTCCCTTCATAGTTTTGCACAGTGTGCTTTAGTCCATGAAGTCCTTTCAGCTTCTAATGCATCATGTTGTAATTGTATTAGTTCATCAAAAGAATTTGGAAATTATTGGCAGCCTAACCACATTGGAGTGCTATGTGGTTGTAATGTTCTGCTGTTGCTGCTTCAGCAAAAGAGACAGCTCATTTGTTCTCCCTATAGTTATTTCATCCTTCCCGTCAGTATGAGCCACATGGTTTATAACAGCAATTGCAGTAAGTAATTTAAATGCAAGAAAATGTTCATAGTGAGTTCATTGTGTTTTATCAGAGTTCCGAAGAGGTGAAAAACCCACGTAGTTTCCATAATTGTCCATTCTCATGTGCTATTTCTAAGGCGTAACAAGATTCAGTGCACCGGCTGTAAGGATGCAGGCTTTTGTTCAGGCAAAAAGGTTCAGCTGCTTGAGCAGAACAGGAGGGAAGGTAGCTGTGACACCTCAGCTGTTAAATGATATGCACACAACGCAAATCCATCCTATTTTTTCAGTATCAGATCAAGATGAAAAGCTGTCAAAGAAAAATTGCATGCAGACTGACATCAGGCGGCATTTTACAACGGGCAGAATTAAAATCATACAAGTACTTAAGTTAATTTCGAGAACGTTTATTTAAACTGCATATGTGTTGCCTATGGTGCTGGTGGTGGTGGAGGCAGAAATTAGTTAAAATAACATTCAAATAGTATAAGACAGTTATTGCAATACTTTTAAAACAATGTTCACTATTAGCCAGAGGTAGAGAGAAGCAGCTGGGAAGTCTCATGCAAGTTTTGCCCCCATTCCCCAAACAGGTTCAATCCCTTGATGTTGACATTGCTTTTGGCAATATTGTAAAATGCTTGACAATTTTACTTAACATTCCTTTCACACAAGTAACAGTCTACGTTTTTCCTTTAACCTAGCTGGCAAATTATTTACACTAACATTTACTAATCCCTGCTTGTAGAGTTAATCTGGATACTTCTGAAAACATTTACACATGTGTTCAAAATATTCATTAACGCCATCATCTTCTGCACTACACTGTTTTTTGATGCCAATCTACAGTGCGACAAATACATTTTCTTTGAACTCCTACTGTATCAGTTCAAGGTACATTTTAATCAACATTTTGCTGGTCCCTCTCCCACATCTCCTGTATCCCACAGTGCTACAGGGAACCACTGTCTGTTACAGGTACTTGGTGTGGGCCTAGTTGAAACAGTGCCTGAGGAATGCAGGGGTACAAAAGTTCACCCTCAGACTCTGGTGCTGATTATTTTTAAACACTGAGGCAGACGTTATTATATTTTGCCTGTTCTTTCTGTGTCTTTTCCTTCCTTAATTGTATTTTCTCTGTTTTTACGGGATTCATCTAACTGTTTTTGCTTTTCACATCTACATTTAAAAACACAGACCACCTTACAGTCATCTCGTGTTTTCCTTTATCTAACAACACATCTGCAGGCACTCACTTAGTCCATTCCACCATACAATATATCTCCCAACATATCTCATGCTTTCTGGTCCATAATGTATAAACATGTACACTACCAGAGTCCTTTAGCAGACTGGATTAGGGGTCTTTCATGTTACCGTTCATGCCCAACCAGAGTGTGTGCGTGCGCGCGCGCGCGCACACACACACACACACACACAGACATGCACATTTTGGAATTCCTTTTTTTTAACATCACACTTACTGAATTTTCCTGTGCTTCATGCGGGGCTCCAACCTGGACCACAGCAACACCTCATGTGGGTTCCAACTTGGACCAGGGCAACCCCTTTTGCAGTCTCCAATGCAGACCACATCAACCCTGTCTTTCTTTTTAACGCTGCACCTTTATTATCTTATATTTAGTGTTAGTCTATAGACAATAATATTGCTTTAATGCTGTCATTCTTTTAATATGGCATCATATGACAAATTGCTGTATTGCAACACACTTTGGTGAAGTAAGTTCTAAAAGCAGTCTGGACAAAAGCCAGAGTAAAAGATGTTAACTGATGCTCTTAAGCTCTTTCATTGTTAATTGTCAAAGTACCTCATTGTTAATTTAAACAACCTTCTATATGGCAAATAAAGTTTATTCTTGATCCTTGATATTCCAGTATGTTAGAATGATTGAGGAGATCCCCAGACACCTTCCATCAGCCTTCATGAGTACAGTTCCCAAAGGAAATCTGCATCTGCCACTGCAGCAAAGCTTACACTTACTCTTCCCTTCCTTTTGCCCTGGCCACAGACCAGTGATGCCTGCTGGTTGTACTTGTTTCAAGCAGGCAAACAAGGTCCCACTAACATGCTATCCCCCAATCTCCCAGTGCTCCAACTCTTGCATCTCAGTGACAGAATTCAGACCTGCTTTCATGAAGGTAAGTAAACCCTTGGAAAGAAGCTGGCCCAGATGGAGTCCCTAGATGGGTTCTGAAATCATACGCCAATCAAGTGGCCACTCTCTTCACTGCCATCTTTGACCTCTCACTTCCATAGTCTACTGATCCTGTCTGCTTCATGGAAACCTCCATCACTGAAGTCCCCAAGAAAATTAATGTGTCATCTCTCAATAACTGCTGACTAATACTCTAAAACTAACCATAATGAATTATTTTGAAAGACTGGTAATGGCCCACATCAGCACCAATCCCCTGGACAGCCTGCAATTTGTGTATAGGAAAACTAGGTCCACAGATGATGCCATCTCTCTGCACAACATTCATTTCTGGATCACCTAGACAATAAGAATATATATGATAGGATGCTATTCATTGACGACAGCTCTGCCTTCAACACCATAGTACCTAATAAGCTTATTTCTAAACTTCTGGTGCTTGGCCTTGGGACCCCCATTCGCAACTGGCTTTTAGACTTACAGACCAGCAGACATCAGCCAGTTAGAATTGGTCATAACAGTTCATCAACCCTGAACTTTAATACTATACTACCTAGGGTTGTGTGCTCATTTCTCTCAGAAAGAGTTCAGGAAGGAGACATTCCGTTAATCTTGCTGCTCTTTCATGCTTTTTCACAAACTAATTGTTCTAAGGAAGCTGGAATACGGGGCGGGGGGGGGGGGCGGCAGAGATTGGTGATGAACACAACCCTGAGCTTATCAACACCATTACAAAGTACCTTGGCATATTACATCCAAGCCTGGTATGGCAACTGCTCTGTTTTTGACCATCAGAACTTGGAGAGTGGTAAACACTGCTGCCATGTTTTGTCGCAAAGGCATTGAGCTCATTGAGAATGAAACCTTATTTTCATTTATTATCAAGAATGCAAGCACCCTGATTCTCTTTTCTTTCTACCTTCCAGGAGAAATTAAAGAAGCTTGAAAGTCCATTCATCTAGACTTAAGAACAGCTTCTTCTTCACCGCTATCAGACCTGAATGAATCACATCTTTCACATCTCCTTCCCAGTCGTGCTGCCATGTCCTTATAGCATGTTAATTCCATCTCTCTCCGTTATTCTACGGTTATTACTTTGCATTTCTTTCCATACATCTTCAGATTACAAAACAATTTTTGCACCATTCTGCTGTTTTGTGTTCATTATTTTTAGTACTTTGTATACTGTTTACTCTGCAAACCTCATATGAACAAGGAATTTCATTGCCTGCTGCTGTATATGACAATAAACTAAACCAATCCAAATTTTTTGTCTGTATAGATCTTGTCCCTGTGTTTCTCTAAATAATGGCAATGCTTATATCTTATCTAATGTGGGCACATCCTAAACCAAGTGAAGCTCTTCCTTCACCATCCCCATGCTTTTGGTTTCCCTCCATGGCAATCCATACTTAAACCATCAGCAGCATGTCAGGGAGGTGGGATGACAGTTGAGAGATAGGACGTGAGAAGAGGAATCAAAATGGCTACAGCATTTATCAGCTGCACAGTAATGTATTGTTGCAATTAGTTAGCAGATCCACAAGAAGGCAGCTCAAAGCAATCCATATGGTGTTAAAAACTATACACACCATGAAAAGCACAATATGACTCTGAGTATATTGGTAATTAAAGAATACGTTCAGTTTTTAGAAGCTCTACCAAATATGACCATTTTGTTGGTTGGCTATTCCTATGGCAACAGTGAGGTGCATTGAATTGCTCTGCAATTGAATGAAAATATTATCAGTGGTGGAACAATGAGAAGATGGCAATGTTTTGAGATGATTGATGTGTAAGGCTGATAAGAAAACACATTTAATAATAGAAGGGTTTGTATGACATGGGTAAAAAAAATCCTAAGGAAATAAAAACCTAATTTCCACAATAAAGTAAAAAGTCTTTTAGCCCACCAGGTCTGTAGTAGTTACTTGAAAGCAAACCAAAACCACTAGTACATTCGATCCCTGTATTAAGAAACCGACATAACGAACAATCTTGAAACAATAAAAACTAATGAAACTAAAATTAGTGATATAATGAAATAAACAGCCTTAGAATATTTAAACATGCTTAAGTCAAGCGTTCTTAAATGTATTTAAGAGTATTCAAGCGTATTTAAGTGGTAAACAAAATGATATTGCTCCCAGGCCGCTCTCTAGCTCTACCCAAACTCAACCAAACCGAAGACAAAGCACAAATACGTAACTAAACTCTTCGTTTCTGCCACGCCTACTACTATTGTGATTCTTATGATTAACTACTCATAAGAAACATAATAAACAAGGAACACAAAAAATAGTACAGACAGACAGAAAATAGATACATGCTCCTACAGGGTCATTGCTGGTGTTTATGCTCCACGTTGTGTTGAGCCTACTCCTTCTTCCACCTTCATTTTGTTAAGTACACTGATATTATTTGTCTCAATCCTATACAGTACTATAATGTTAAGTTCCAAAATAGGGAGTAACTGAGCTTTTCCTGCATTCCATTTACATTATTGGAGACCATCTACATTTATGGAATCTGAACATTTCCCCCTCTTTGGAACTAAAATAAAAATATAGTACAGGTTGCAAAAGGATAATTGTTGCTTTAAGGCTGCTACTTATCTTGGTTGATTGTTCTAAGCTGCAACATTCCAAAGTCAACAAAGCAGAAGTTTCGTAACTAACAAATCTGGATCTCTGTACATTTGTTCAACAAAAATATCAAGCAGAGAACACAAAAACTTCACTAGTGATAAAAAGCAGGCTATGAAAGTTCAGATAAGGGGAAGTGAGACTGGGTGACAAAAGAAAAGCAAGCCAATTACAAAAGGCATACCTCAGTTTACAAGAACAGGAAATTGAGAGTGAAATCAGACAATACTGAGAGAAGCACAGGACTAACAGTTCTATATTGCAGGGTTTATCTGTTTCAGACATGACATAGAGGGACATAAAAGAGGTGGGGAGTTGCATTACTGATTAGGTAGAATGAGAGGACATCCTGGAGAGTTCAAAACAATAAGGCTATATGGGTACACTTCAGGGAAAAGGAAGGTGCATTAACTATGAAGGGGTTATACTATACACATCCTAATAACCAAGGAAAGATAGAGGAACAGATATGTATGTAGATCATAGAAAGAAAGAGGTAAAATAGGGTGTTGTTGCACTCTGTATATAATGCCCCCAATATTCACTGGGGCCCCTTCATGCCAGGGGCTTAGATTTGACAGAATCTGTTAGATGCCTATTGAAACAATATGTAGATAGTCCAATCAGGGGAGGGACTGTACAAGACCAGTTGATTGAAGCATCAGTGGGGGAATATTTTGGGAAAATTGATCATATTTCCATAAGTTTTAGGATAGTTAAAGATACAGATAGGATTTTCCCATGTGTCAAAGTGCTAAACTGGGGAAATGCTAATGACAACATTGACAGGCAGGAACTAGGAAAAGTAGATTGGGAGTGGATATTTGGGGGTAAATGCTGATAGGTCAGAGTTCAGAAATAGTATGTTTCTGTGAGGAGCAAAGATAAGGATGGTAAGATTCAGGAACCTTAGATGACAAATTTAGTGACAAAGAAAAAGGAAGTACATTTAAGTTTTAGGAAATCAAAATTGGACAGGGCCTTTGATGACTAAAAAGGGATCAGGAAATAATTTAAGTAAGGAATAGAAGAGTTAAAAATGGGCCATGAAAAGTCCTTGGCAAATTGGATAAGGAGAATCTAATTTTTGGAGGAATAGGGTAGTGAGGTACGCAAAAGACAGAATTTATGCAGGGACAAGCTCCTTAATCAATACTTTGCATTGGTATTCATCAAAGAGAAGAAAACAGATGATAGCTAGATAAGGGAGAGATATGCTTTTAATCTATGAAATGTTGGTATTAAAAAAGAAGTGGAGTTACGTCTCATGAAGACCATTACATTGGATAAGTCCCCGTGGACTGCTGGGATCTATCACAGGAAACTAAGGAAGGAAATTGTTGGTGCCTTGACAGAGACCATTGCATCTGTTTTAATCCTAGGCTGGCTAAAGGTAGACAAGTACAACTGAACAGAGATTGTCAACCTGGCATCACATATCCTCATGTGACAAGATTCCAAGATAATACAAGAATATATTCAATGATTCTTGCAGTGTTAATGAAGAATAGAATGCCAATGTTCGCAATCAGCAAAATGGAAAACCCCTGTAATGTTGACCTAGACCAATGCCCTGTGAAGAAGAACCAAAGAAACTGCAATACACAGCATAACAGGTGAAGGTGCACAAGAGTGACTGGGAAGTACCAATAGCTCTAGTTCCTAAGGCAAATAAAGAACTTCCTGAAAAGTTGGATGAAAAGTATGTCCTGCTTACATCATAGGATTTATACAGACACTTGTTGAAAGGCAACATTTTTTAACTTGATTTGTCTCAAAGTCTGTACACAAGATGAACAATGGTATCGCATAAGGCTGCATCCTCAAATCCCTACTTTACTCTTTATACATTGAGGACTGCGTAGCCAGATTCTGCTCCAGTTCCACTGACATGTTTGCAGATGATAGCACCATAGGGGGCTGCATCTCAAATAATAATGAGTCAAGACAAATTGTGCAAATTTAAAAATAAATAAATAATACTGAGAACATGAGTTGTAAAATCCTTGAAAGTGAGTCTGTAGTTTGTGGAATCAATTCAGCATTGAGGCAAGTGAAGTTATTCGTACTGGTTCAGGAGCCTGATGGCTGTATGGTAATACCTGTTCCTGTACCTAAGGCTCCTGTACCTCCTACCCAACAGTAGTAGTCAGAAGAGAGCATGGCCTAAATGGTGGGTGTCCCTGATGAAGTATTCTGCTTTCTTGTGGCAGCACTCCTTATAAATCTGCTCAGTAGTTGGAAGAGCTGTGCCTGTGATATACTGGGCTGTAGATCTTTCCATTCTGGGCATTGGTGTTTCCATTAGAGGCTTTGATGCAACCAGTTAGGATGCCTTCCACTGTGCATCTACAGAGGTTTGTCAAAGTTTTGAGTGACATGCAAAATCTATGCAGACACCCAAGAATGTAGAGGAGTTGTTGTGATCGCTCTTGCTGTTTCCAGGTCAGATCCTTTGTTATGATAATGCAAAGGTGTTTAAAATTGCTGACTTTCTCGATGACCAATCCTCTAATGACGACTGGCTAATGGACCTCCAGCTTCTTCCTCCTGTAGTCAACAAAAAGCTCTTTCATTTTGCTGACACAAAGAGATTGTTGTGGTACCACTCACAAAGGTTTCTAATCTCCCTCCTATATGCCAATTCAGTACCACACCAACAGCAGCGTTGTCAGCAAACTTCAATATGACACTGGAGCTCGACTCGTCCGTACAATCATAGGTATTAAACGAGTAGAACGGGGATGAAGCACGTAGCCTTGTGGTGCAACTCTGCTGATGGTAATTATGGAGGAGATGTTGTTACCAATCTGTATTGACTGGTGTCTGCAAGAATGGAAATCAGAATCCAGTTGTACAAGAGGTATCGGATCCCAGGTCTTGGAGCTTACTGATTAGTCTGAGGAAATAATAGAATTGAATGCTGAGTTGTAGTCAATGAAGAGTATCCTGGCATAGGCATCGTCACTGTCCAGGTGTTCCAGAGTAAATGGCCAATGAGATGGCATCTGCTGTTGTCCTTTTGTGACGGTAGGCAAACTGGAGTGGAATCTGGTTGCTCCTCAGACAGGAGTTGCTAGGTTTCATGACCAACCTCTCAAAGCACTTCATCACAGTGGATGTAAGTGCTACAGGATGATAGTCAATGAGGTAGGTTACTATATTCATTTGAGCACCACTCTAACTGAAGTCTGTTTGAAGCAGGTGCGTACCTCAGACTATTGATGTGAGAAATTAAAGATGTCCTTAAACCTCCAGCCAATTGATTAGCGCAAGTCTTCAGTACTTGGCCAGGTATGCCGTCTGGGCCAGATGATTTCCATGTATTCACCCTCACGAAGGATGTTTAGTTGGACTCAGAGACTGAAATCACAGGGTTGTAGGGAGGCAGTAGGGGTTTGTAAAGGTGCCTCCATGTCCTGTTGGTCAAAGCAAGTATAAAAGGCATTGAGCTCATCTGGGAGCAAAACCATAGTGTCTTTTATGTTGCTTGGTTTTGCATTGTAGGAGGTGATGGCATTCAAGCCCTGTTGAGCATCATTTTGTGTTTCATGTTTCATTTGTATTTGCCACTTTGCACGTGAGATGGCTTCCTGGAGTTCATACCTGGACCTATAGTACTTTCCTGGATTGCCATACCTGAACACCACTGATCTAGCTCTCAGAAGATTGTGAATCTCTTGGTTCATCCAAGATTTCTGGTTGGGGAAGACTTTGAATGATTTTGTGAGGACACAGTCATCCATGAGTGTTTTATAAAGTCCGTGACAGCTGTGGTGTATTTATTCAGGTCATCTGATGGGTCCTTGAACATGGACCAGTCCAATGGATCAAAACAGTCCCATAGCTGCTCCTTTCCCTCACTTGACCACCTCTCTGTTGTCCTTACCTCTGCTGGCTTGTTCTTTAGTCTCCTATATTCAGATAGGAGGATGATAGCTTAATGATCAGATTTCCCAAAATATGGTTGAGGGATACCACCAAGAGTAAGGGATGCGAGAGTAAGCATTCCTGATGGTAGTGTAGCAGTGGTTGAGTTTGTTAGGTCCCCTGGTGTAGCAGGCAGAGATTTGTTGCTGAGTGGCTCGCTGAACTGGCTTGTTAGCATGCAGATGTTTCGTTAGCCAGCTAGGCAACATCATCAGTGCAACTTCGAATGAAATGTTGGTGATCTACATTGTCCGTCTTTTGTTTTATTAAAAAGCATACAACGTCCAACCAAGCTGGTCACCCTAACCTACATCAAGAATGCATCAGAAATGACCAATAGATTTCTACAACCATTTGGCATCACAGTAGCACAGAAACCTACAACCACACCACGCCAATGTCTATCCAGAATAAAGGACCCTCTACCTACCACGCACAGAACGAACACCGTATACAAAATTCCATGCGCCAACTGCGACAAGCATTATGAGGGGTGATTGATAAGTTTGTGGCCTACGGTAGAAGGAGTCAATTTTAGAAAACCTAGCACATTTGTTTTTCCGACATTTACACACTTAGTCCAGCCGTCGTGGAGCATACAGGTCCCTTCTTTGTAGAAGTCGGCATCTTGGACCTCCAGAAAGTGGTCCACAACGGGGGTGATTGATAAGTTTGTGGCCTAAGGTAGATGAGTTATTAACTTCAAGCTTTCTGCATTTTCACTCAACGAGTTGAATTGCACGTGCATGTAACGAAAGCTGTATAACTCATCTCCTTTTACCTTAGGCGACGAACTTATCAATCATCCCTGCCGTGGACCACTTCTACAAAGAAGGGATTTGTATGCTCCATGACCGCTGGACTAAGTGTGTACATGCAGGAGGGGACTATATTGAAAAATAAATATGCTAGGTTTTCTAAAATTGACTCCTTCTACCTTGGGCCACGAACTTATCAATCACCCCTCGTATATTGGACAGACTGGTAGGAAGCTGTTTACACCAACTGGCAGTAAATCATTATGATCAACTTTCCCTTATATATTGTGACAGTGAAGAACATCAATTCCACAGGCCCAATGTCGCTAACCGAGGCCAAGCCCATCAACGACAAGCCCGAGAATTCTTAGAGGCTTTGTTCTCCACACAGAATTCTATCAACAAGCATGGCGAAGTGACCCCAGTTTACATCCCACTTCAGCGTCGTCAATCCAGAGCCAAGAGCCAATTCACACTTGATTACACGTGTCAATCAATGAAGATGATGTTAATCCTACACAACAGTCGACTAACACAGCCTGGACAACAATTTCACCTAATCAGATTTTAACGAGCCAATTTTGGATCACATAATCAGTGACCAATAGAAATGGCACATATACCGCACCCCCCCCCCCAAACACACACACAAACAGACTAATCACAGGATGCATAAAAGACGAACAATGTAGGTCACCAACATTTCATTCGAAGTTGCACTGACAATGTTGCTTAGCTGGGTAACGAAACGTCTGCAAGCTAACAAGGCAGCTCGGCGAGCCACTCTACAACATCATCCTCAACGCGAGCTACAAATCTTTTCCAGCATTTTAAATGGGCAGAGATTTCTTCAATTTAGCCTGATTGAAGGCCCTGACAAGGATGTGAAAAGCAGTAGGTAGTGTTTCTTGTTAATCATAGCATTCAATATATCCTTTTACTTTTCCTACCCACCTGGGTTCACCTATCACCTTCCAGCTATCCTCCTTCCCCTCCCTCCACCTTTTTATTCTGTCTTCTTCCTCCTTCCTTTCCAGTCCTAAAGAAAGGTCTCAATCCGAAAAGTCAACTGTTTATTCATTTCCACTGATGTTGCATAATGCCTCCAGTATTTTGTGTCTGTTGCTTTGGATTTCCAGTATTTGCAGAATTTCTCATATTAACAGTATATTGCGTGTTAGGTTGACATCTCCCTTTTGTGGCATGTAAATTGTAGTCAGGATCACTTTGGAAACTCAACTTGTCACAATGGGGGCGTTGGGAACAGACCCAAATGCAAGACACAGACACAAGTACAAGGAATAGGACTGGACTAGAGTAGGGATGTGACAGGATACAGACAAGGAGCAGGGACAAGAACACAGACTTGGGCTAGGACATGGACTAGATAGGGAACCCGGATAAGGAACTATGAACTAGGAGCCGGAGCTTGGGCTCCAAGCCAGAGACTGGACAAGGACTCAGAACCTGGGTCTTGCCTTGGGCTCGGGCCCCAGAACCAGGCAAGGACATGACATGACTAGAGGACAGGATGTGGCTGGGGTCTTGGCTCTTGAGACTTGAGTTCTTGGAGGCCAGATGAGGACATGATGGGGCAAGGGTACTTTGAGGCAACTCCTGGGCAGGGCGTGGGACTCCTACCCGACGGAGGCAAGGACAGGGCCAACTGCAGGGTAACTGCAAACAGCCTGACTTACTCGATGGAGGCAAGGGATTGGAAGAGACAGAACCAACTGCAGGGTAACAGCCAACGGCCTGGCTTACCTGATGGAGGCAAGGGACAGGAAGGGAGCTAGGTCCAGGGTGGCTCCAAGGCTCAAGACGGCCAGTAACCTCGGCAGGCTACGGAACAGCCAAATCCATATATCGATGACTACACTAGCCTTCCACCCATGGGTTGCTCCAAGGGGATCTTGACAAGACAAACCAGCAGCCCACACTCAACCCCAAGGCTACTTATATTCCAAGTCCCAAGATGGGAATCAGGTGCCTATGATTAACTCAACCAAAACAAGGGACAGCTGGAAGACCCGGAGTCCTGAGTCTACGGACCGGACTGCGGACTTCACGGACCGGCCATGACACAACTATTCCCTCAATGACAGTGAAATGAGCTGTTATTGACGTTAGGAATGGCGGTGGTGCACATGCTCCTGTCTACATTAACGGTGTACAGGTTGAGAGAATTGAGAGCTTCAAATTCCTAAGAGTGAATATCACCAATAGCCTATTTTAGTGCAATTACATGGACACCATGTCTAAGGAAGTTGACCATTTTCCGCAGAAGGCTAAAGAAATTTGCCATGTTCTTGTTAACTCTAACCAATTATTACAGATTCACCATAGAAGGCATCCTAACCAGATGCATCACAGCTTGGTATGGCAACTGCTCTGCATGAAACCACAAGAAACTGCAGAATTGTGAACATTGCTCAGCACAGCATGGAAAATAGTTTCTTCTCCTTAGACTCTGTCTACATTTCTCACTGCCAACATAATCATAATAAGTACATATCATCACCTACATAAGAACGTAAGAAATAGGAGCAGGAGTTGGCCATCTAGCCCGTCGAGCCTGCTCCACCATTTAATAAGATCATGGCTGATCTGGTCATGGACTCATCTCCACCTACCTGCCTTTTCCCAACAACCCTTAATTCCCCTACTTTGCAAAAATCTATCAAACCTCGTCTTAAATGGTAGTCTCCATTGCTTCATTGGGCAGAGAATTCCACAGATTCACCACCTCTGGGAAAAGCAGTTCCTCCTCACCTCCGTCCTAAACCTACTCACCCGAATCTCGAGGCTATGTCCCCTGGTTCTAGTCTCACCTATCAGTGGAAACAAATTTCCTGTCTCTGTCTTATCTATTCCTTTCATAATTTTATATGTTTCTATAAGATCCCCTTTCATTCTTCTGAATTCCTACCCTGGTGCAGACATTTTTAACCTTTTCCTGTTTCAGTCTGAGGTTCCCACCTGCTTTTAGAAGAACAGTGTCATCCCTGTACCCATGAAAATCAAGGTCATGTGTATTCATGACTATTGCCTACTGCCTCTGGCATCTACCATCCTGAAGTGCTTCAAGATGCTGGTGACGCACACCAACTTCAGCCTCACAGACAACTTCAACCCACTGCAATTTGTGTACCATTGGAACAGGTAGGATGGATGGATGCCATGTCCCCTGGCCATACT
This sequence comes from Mobula birostris, assembly GCF_030028105.1. Taxonomy (NCBI): domain Eukaryota; kingdom Metazoa; phylum Chordata; class Chondrichthyes; order Myliobatiformes; family Myliobatidae; genus Mobula; species Mobula birostris. The sequence continues at coordinate 64,876,886 of NC_092377.1, read as the reverse complement.
CTCATCTGAACAGTAAACCCCCTACATTAATACTGTTTATTGATTACAGCGCTACCTTCAAAACTACAATTCCAAGCAAACTCATTACCAAACTCCGAGACTTGGGAGTCAACAGCTTTCTGTGCAACTGGATCCTTAACTTCCTGACCACCAGATTGCAATCAGTAAGGATAGGCAACAACTCTTCCATGTTTATTCTCAAAGCTGCTGCTCCACAAGGTTGTGTCCTAAGCCCCCTACTCTACTCCCTGTATACTCTTGGAGGCATGGCCAGATTTTTGCTCTATCAACAAGTATGCAGATGATACCATCACAATGGGCCGCTTCTTAAAGCGAGCATCACGATAGGCAGCATCCTATCTGGGTATGTCATGATTTCGTATGGCAACTGCTCTGGACAAGATGGTAAGAAAATGCAGAGAGTGGTAGACACAGCTCAGCATATCACTGAAACCAGCCTCACCTCTATGCACTCTGACTGTACTTTTCACTACCTCAGTAAAGCAGCAAGCATAATCAAAGACCCCATCCCCCTTAGACATTCTCTATTCTCCCCTCTCCTACTGGGAAGAAGATACAAAAGCCTGAAAGCACGTATCACCAGGCTCAAGGATACTTCTGCTCCACTGCTATAAGATTAATGAATAGTTGCCTGGTACAATAAGATGGACTCTTCATCTTAGAATCTACCTCATTATGATCTTATACCTTATTGTCTACTTCCACTGCATTTGCCCTATAACTGCATTCTGTTATTGCTTTTACCCTTGCACTGCCTCAATATACTGATGAGGAAATGATCTACATGCAAAATGAGTACTTCAGACCAAGTGGAAAAAAACAATAAACCAATTTAGCAATATTAATGAAGTTGAAAAGTTCAAAGTGAATTTATTATTAAAGTCCATACCTTTAAATTTATGTTTCCATATACTACCTTGAAATTTATTTTCTTGTAGGCATTTGCAGGGAAAAAAGAAAAACAAAAGAATTTTATCAAAAAAGACTATACATAAACATGCAAAGACTTTCAAACACCAATGTGCAAATAAAAATAATACTAAGAACGTGGGTTGTAAAGAGTCCTTGAAAGTGGGTCTGTAGATCATGGAATCAGAGGTGTGGTGAATGAAGTTATCCATGCTGGTTTAGGAGTCTAATGGCTGTAAGGTGATCACTGTTCCTGAACCTGGTGGTGTGGGACCTGCAGCTTCTGTACTTCCAGCCCAATAGTAGCAGTGAGAAGAGGGTATGGCTTGGATGGTGGGGGTCTTTGATAATAGATGCTGCTTTCTTGTGGCAGTGCTGAATATAAACATTCTCAATGTTGGGAAAGGCTTTGCCTATGATGGATTTGTCTGTATTTTCCACTTTCTGTCGCCTTTGCCATTCCTGTGCATTGGTGTTTCCATACCAGGCTGTGATGCAACCATTTAGAATACTTCCAGAGAAGTTTGTTAAAGTTTTTGATGACATACCAAATCTACACAAACCTCTAAGAAAGTAGAGGAACTGTCATACCATGCTTGTGATGACACTTATGTGCTGGTCCCAGAACAGATCTTCTGAAATGTTGACACCAAAGAATTTAAAGCTACTGGCCCTCTTCATCTCCAATCCTCTAATGAGGGCTGGCTTCTGGACCTCTACTCCACCCTATGGTTGATAATCAGCTCTTTGGTTTTGCTGATATTCAGTGAAAGGTTGTTGCTTTGTCCCTACACAACCAGATTTTCGATCTCCCTTCTATATGTTGATTCATCAACACCTTTGAATCGGCTAGCAACAGTGGTGTCATCAGCAAACTTAAAATACAGCTTTGGAGCTGTGCTCAGCCACACATTTATATAAATTGAGTAGAGCGGGGGGGCGAAGCACATCGCCTCATGACGCACCTGTGCTGATAGAAGAGTGCAGAAAACACCTGCTCCTTTTTTCTTTTAAACTACAGGATACAATAAGGGAAGTGAGCAACCAGGTTCTTTTTAATATATTTTTCAGGTGTTTTGTCTGTTGCCAAGCTTGTTGCTAGGTAGAGTGACATCACAATGGAATCAATGCCCACTTGTGACACAGCTTTTATTGAGTAGGTCAATTACTTCACTCTGCTAAGTCCATATTGTCAGTCTGGCTGTTTCCAAGTAACCAAGTGCTGTTGATATAAATTATTTTAGGTTTTATCATTCTGTCTTTGAGAATTAATATATTTCCCTCCATTTTATATCTTTAAACTTCAACTGATTTTGCAAGTTCTTACACCTCTGCATCACTTGCGTTTCTTTTAAAGAGAAGGCTGACTAAGAGGATGTTTTTCTCTCTCATTCAGAATGACATTAATGCCCTTGCAGAGATTAAATTTTTTAGCATAAAGATTAGGATATAAATGAATGCTGTGGGCAAATGTTTATTTGAGTTTTGAATCAATGAAGGGAAAATGTAAAGCTACTGGGATGGAAAAAGTCTTAATGAAATAATAAATTAAATAATGTATAATCATGATCTTAAATAATGAAAACATGAGAAGAGAAAATGGAAGAACATGAAGTAGTGAAAGATAGTCCACATTGATGTAAAGGAAGTGTTCTTAATTCTTAATTTGTCCTCCTGACAAAGGTCATCGCGTTTGTGGGGGTGTGATCAGGGTTAATCAGGATATGCCTAGGGTTTGTGCGGGCTGTGGCCAGGGTTAATCGGGATGTGCCTTATGAGATACATACTGCAAAAGAAGATAAAAGAAAATAATAAATAATAAAATTATTTATGTACATTAAAGGGCACAAGATAATGAAGGTGAAATAAACTTAGCAACACACATCAAAGTTGCTGGTGAACGCAGCAGGCCAGGCAGCATCTCCAGGAAGAGGTACAGTCGACGTTTCGGGCCGAGACCCTTCGTCAGGACTAACTGAAGGAAGAGCTAGTAAGAGATTTGAAAGTGGGAGGGGGAGGGGAGATCCAAAATGATAGGAGAAGACAGGAGGGGGAGGGATGGAGCCAAGAGCTGGACAGTTGATTGGCAAAAGGGATACGAGAGGATCATGGGACCGGAGGCCTAGGGAGAAAGAAAAGGGGGAGGTGGGGGGAGCCCAGAGGATGGCAAGGGGTATAGTGAGAGGGACAGAGGGAGAAAAAGGAGAGTGAGAGAAAGAATGTGTGTATAAAAATAAATAACGGATGGGGTACGAGGGGGAGGAGGGGCATTAGTGGAAGTTAGAGAAGTCAATGTTCATGCCATCAGGTTGGAGGCTACCCAGACGGAATATAAGGTGTTGTTCCTCCAACCTGAGTGTGGCTTCATTGCAACAGTAGAGGAGGCTGTGGATAGACATATCAGAATGAAATAAACTTAATAACTTACATTTGGTTCATGCGCATGAAAGTCAAGGCAATGATATTGACTGATTTTAGCTGACCTAAAGTAAGTTGATTAAAATAGGGAACCTTTTTTTTTTAGGATTCCTACTTTCATTTTTGCTGGTGGATAGAATCATCTTTGATTTTGTTCTAGGAAGCCACCTAACTGATATGAGAGCAAACTGTTGGAAACAATTACAATTAATTCATTTTAATAAAATTAAAGGACAGTGAATACCAAACCAAATCAAGTTTATTGTCATATGCATAATTACATATATGCACAGGTGCAAAAAAAACTTCATTGCCGCAATATTACAAGCACATAACATTAGAGGCACAGCATTTACAAGGAAATCAATGTGGAATATACATTATACAAAATTATACAAGAAATGGCACAGAACAAAAATGTGCATTGTAGCAAAGTAATCATAGTGTTCCTAAGCTGAAGTAATGATTAGGTCTATGCAGGTTGGGTCAAGGATCGAGTGGTTGTTTGGAAGTAGCTATTTGGACCAGAAATTCAAGAGTGTCAGGGGACAGAAAGAGAAAGTGAGGTAGCTGAAGAGATTATGGAGACATTAATAATGATCTTTCAAAGGTCACTTGATTCTGGAATGGTCCTGGAGAACTGGAAAATTGCAAATGTCGCTCCACTCTTAAGAAGGGGGGGAACCAGAAGCAAGGAAATTATAGGCCTGTTAGCATGACTTCTTTGATTGGAAAGATGTTGCTGTCCATTAAGGATGAGGTTTCAGGGTATGGAGCCACATAATAAACTGGGCCAAAGCCAACGTGGTTTCCTTAAGGGGAAATCTTGCCTGAGAAATCTGTTTGGATTCTTTGAGGGAATAACATGGAGGATAGACAAAGGAAAGTCATTGAATGTTGTATACTTGGATTTTCAAAAGGCCTTTGACAAGGTGCCACACATGAGGCTGCTTAATAATATAAGAGCCCATGGAATTGCAGGAGATATACTGGCATGGATAGAAGATTGGCTGAGTGGCAGGAGGCAAAAAGTGTGAATAAAGGAGGCCTTTCCTGGTTGGTTGCCAATGGTGTTCAGGGGGTCAGTGATGGGACAGATTCTTTTCACATTATATGTCAATAATTTTGATGACGGACTGAATGGCTTTTTTGACCAAGGTTGCAGGCAATACAAAGATAGGTGGAGGGGCAGGTAAAGTTGAGGAAACAGTGAGTCTGCAGAAGGACTTGAACAGGTCAGGAGAATGGGAAACAAGTAACAGGTGGAATATAGTGTTGGGAAATATATAGTCATGTAGTTTGTTAGAAGGAATAAGGCATAGACTATTTTCTAAATGGGGAGAAAATTCAGAAATCAGAGGTGCAAAGGGACTTGGGAGTCCTGGTGCAGGATTTCCTGAAGGTTAACTTACAGGTGTCAAGGAAAGCGATTGGAGTGTCCAAAGATTCAAAGTACAATAATTATCAAAGTGCATATGCAGTATAAAACCCTGAGATTCTTCTCCTTCACAGACCATAAGATATAGGAGCAGAATTAGGCCATTTGGCCCATTGGGTCTGCCCCATCATTTCATCATGGCAGATCCAATTTCCCTCTCAGCCCCAATCTCCTGTCTTCTCCCTGTGTCCCTTCATGTCCTGACCAATCAAGAATCTATCATCTCTGTCTCAAATATACAGAAAGATTTGACCTCCTCAGCTGTCTGTGGCAACAAATTCCACAGATTCAGCACTCTCTGGCTAAAGAAATTCTTCCTCATCTCTGTTCTATCAGGAGGTCCCTCTATTTTGATGTTGTGTCCTCTGGTCTTAGATTCTCCTGCCATAGCGAAGATAAACTCCACACACACCCTAGCAAGGCTTTCACCATTTGATAGGTTTCAATTCCATCACTTCTTCTGAATATCAGCAAATAAAGGCCCAGAGCCATCAAACTGTCTTCATATGACAAACCGTTCGACCCTGAATAATTTTCATGAACCTCCTTTGAGCTCTTTCCAGTTTCAGCACATCCTTCATAAGATAGGGGACCCAAAGCTGCTCAAAATACTCCAAGTGAGGCCTCATCAGTGCTTTATAAAGTCTCAGCATTACATCCTTGCTTTTATATTCTAGTCGTATTGAAATGAATGCCATCATCGCATTTGCCTTCCAGACAGTCATGAGCCAGAAAACAACCAGTCAAAGGAAAACAAACATCAAGTGCCCCCTCCCCCCATGCACAAAAAAAATCACACAACTGGCAACAAAAAAAAACCAAAAACACAGAATCAAAAGGCATATTTCAGTACAGTTCAGCTCAGTGTTCATTATCCGCAGGCCACCCCGATTTTAAAATTCCCCTAAGGTGGTAAGAGCAACAAGAACTAGAGATAGAATCTAGAACACACCATAAACCCGAATTAGAGTCCAAATCTACAATCTGCATTGGTTAAATCTTGCTCCAGCCCCATCACTTGAACACAAGGAGCAGCCAGTGAGAGACCACCGCATAGAGATTCCTTCTCTGGCAACAAAGAGCGAGAGGCTGGCGGACGGCGCTGAACGCTTGCTGGCCCTCCACACCCACCTTGATGATTTCCAATCAGCAAGATTGGTGAGAGATGGAGTCAATCATGGGCCCATGCCCTGCTTCCTGGGCTCCATGCCACAAGCTTTGGACACAACCTCGTGGAAAACTCTCAGACACAGCAATGTGCTACATCACCCGATTGGCTCAAAATCACACTGCCATAATGTCGATAACAGGCTCTAACAGTGGCAGAACCATATCTGAAGTAAAAAGAAGATGTAAAAGATGTAAAAGAAGTGAAAAGAATTGCTTTGTGAACCGGCTTGAGGATGTCACTCTCGGGAGTGTTGTTCGCTAGCGCCATCTTCTTCTGGAATATTAGTATTCATTTTAAGAGGACTAGAATATAAAAAACAAGGATGTAATGCTGAGGCTTTATAAGGCATCGGTAAGAACACAGTTGGAGCATTGTGAGCAGTTTTGGGCCCCTTATCTAAGAAATGATATGCTGGCATTGGAGACGGTCCAGAATTGAATCAGGCTGATGTACTTTCACAAAATTGAGGAGGGCCAGGATTTTTCTTGCATGTTTATGACATCCCTCATAAGAATGATCCTGGGAATAAAAGGGTTAACGTATGTGGAGTTTGGGGCCTGTACTTGCTGAAGTTTTGAAGAATTAAGGGGCATTTCATTGAAATCTATCAAATACTGAAAGTGTTAGATAGGTGGATGTGCAGAGGACATTTCCTGCAGTGGGACAGTCTAGGACCAGAGGGCACAGACTCAGAATAGAAAGACGTATATTTTGATCAGCGATAAGGAGGAATTTCTTTAGCCAAAAGGGAATGAATCTGTGGAATTAATTGCCATAGATGGCTGTGAAGGATAAGTCACCCATTATATTTAAAGTGGAAGTTGATAGGTTACTGATTAATCAGGGTGTCAAAGGTTACAGGGGAGAAGGCAGGAGAATGGGTTTGAAAGGAATAATAAATCAGCCACAATGGAATGGTGGAGCAGATTTGATGGGCGGAATGGCTTCATTCTGCTCCCGTGTCTTCTGGTCTTCTGGTATGGGACTTCAGGCTTCTGTACTTCCTGCTCAATGGTAGCTGTAAGTAAAGCCTAATGATTATGTTGCTGTACTGGGAAAGAAAAGTCTCATCTGTAAGATAAAGTTGACCCATCCCAATTACCTGGACAGAAAACCTAGCAGTCTGTCAAACAAGCTGTAAGAAATTTTCAATCATGAATGATGTAGAAATACAGTAAGAGCTAAAGAATTAGGAGCAAGAATAGGACATGTGACCCTTCGATCTGGCTCCACCATTCATTAACACCATGGCTGATCTACCTCAGCTCACTTTCCAGTACAACACTCAAATCCTTCCAACCTCTTAATGTCTAGAGATCTATTAATTTTTGTTCCGAAAATAAAGGGTAGCAACTAAGTTTCTGTAGTCATCCAGAGTAGAAGGTTTTACAGGCTCAGTGTGGTCTTAATGAAGTCATTTCTCTATTCTCTTTGTTTCCTGATTCTAGACTTCTCGGTTAGGGGAAGTATCCTGCCTGTATCCTGCCTAAGTTCTTTAAGAATTCAAAAAAGTGTAGATACAGTAGCTTATATATATGTAAGAGTAATGCTGAAAAGAAGTGTCGCAATGAAAGGCATTGCTCAACTTTCACCTGTGATTAGATATTGGTAAGATTTTGGATTATGTAAGAAGTGGATATAGTGACTAAAATATAACAAGGAGATACAGGGTATTGTAGGGTGAAAACACCAAGAATCTGAATGAACAGTTTGTAATTATCCTATTCATGTACATTTTTCACCGAATCACAATGCAAAATTTTCTTTGTGGGTTTCTGATTTGTAAGTAGCACTTTTAAAGAATCCTCCACAATAAAAGTTTATCCCGCAGGTGAACCTAAAGATAATAACACAGTTATGATTTCACTGAGGTCTCTTGTAAATATATCTCAGAAGCGACTGGAATCCTTCATGCAGAGTTCTGGATCATACAGCTTCTCACTTTCTGTTCATTATAAACACTGGTTGCATTAGCAAAAAGAAAGCGAATGGCTGTGTAAAAGCATCCTGCTAAAATAATATTCTGCAGCCAAGGGACTTCGTGATGTCAGTTTAGTGAACTCATCCACCTAATAGTTACTTGAGGTAAAGAGGCAGAATTAGAGTGAGGTTAAAATTTACAATTGCCACATTTGTTTTTTTTTGATTTCAAAGAATGCACTTTCAGAATTGAATCAGGCTGATATACCTTCACAAAGCCGAGGAGGGCCAGGATTTTTCTTGCCACGTTTATGACATCCCTCATAAGTTTGCCTGTGTGTGTGTGTGTGTGTGTGTGTGTGTGTGTGTGTGTGTGTGTGTGTATCTATATCTATCTATCTACCTATACACTCATGCGAATTCGTGCACAGTGATAGAAGGACGTGCCAGAAATCTGCTGCTGTCTGTTCATGATTAGAGTATAGCAAAAGTATATTCCATTTATTCAAGATACAATACTTGCATAGAACAGATGACCTTGTTTTTTTCACCATTTCCAGAAACTGTGTTCCATGTTATCAGCTTGAGACTTGTGGAAATTGCATAATTTCCTGTGCTGTATTTGTCGGAGCTTTCATGGCAAAGGGCTCAAGTTCCTTTACGTTGTATATTTCGTGTGTTGAGGGAATTAACTTATTAAGAATGTGGAGGTTATCAATTTTTCATAACAAAAGATCAAGAAGAATGGTAAGTCTAACCAATGTGTCTTTGTCAAACAGACTTCTTGCTCCTTGGTTAAATATTTGTCAAGCTAAAACCTTCAAGGATTAAGGCAATATTCACACAGGACTGTAATATCATCTTAATTCTATTTTCAACCCATGTGAGACTTTCTTTTTCTGCAAACTCTGCAGCAACAAGAGATATCATGGAATGAGAACTTTCATGTATATGAGCAGTTTGAGAAGGTAAGATGCCTTATTACAATCCAATAAGTGTAATTATTAACTGTTGTACAGCTAACAGTTTACATGCAAAGAGATCCAAATCTTTGTCAGATACCTTTATTAATTTAAGCAAAAATCAGAAATGTACAAATCTTAAAAATCCTGTGTATGTATCAAGTTTTATGGAAGATATAATTTATACAGTACCTCAAGAAAAGGAAGAACAAAATTGATCTTGAACCATTTGGTTACTTAAGATGCAAGCCAAGGTTGTAGAATACATTAAATTTTAAATATTTCACCTGATATTGAAGCACTGATTTTTATCCTGCCCGGTAAACAAGGAAATTGACAGCTAAATCTTAAGCTTTACCAGCAGAGATTTACAACCTTCTTTCAAGTTCTGAGCTTAGCCTGCTCTCTTGAACAGATGAAAGGGCAATGGCTGGAGACTGTTGGGGTTTTTCTTTAAATGCGTATACAGGTCTAATGACTGTTTGGATGCCTGGCTCCTTTGGAATCACAACCTACCCTTTGGCCAATCTAGCTATGTAGAAATTCTTGTAAGAAGCTCTTATTTTTTATTTATATTCCTTGTGAGCACATCCTGAAAGAAATGTTTATGCTTCTGCTCCATATTTTCTTCCCTCTTCCCATCCTTCCTGCCTGGGTTTTTGGTAGCATCTGGAATATGTTGGAGCTGATATATGTTGGTATGGCTGGAGTGAGTGTCATATGTTGCCAGGCATGCTTTATCTAGTGATTAGGCAGGGAGACCGTTGTGTTTTTAAACTTTATGATATGTGTGTGTGGTGTTGGTGCGGGTGTGATGTGCTGGTGGTTGTCAAATTATAGGTTAGTGAAAGTGTACTGTGTCGGTGCTTTAAATGTACTGGATGGTAGCACTTTTCTGGAATGTGTTAGTTTGTCCATGCAAATGTTTTAACATGGCCATCCGTGTGGAAAGCCAATGCCTACTACTTCAGTGAAGGCATTGTTGATGGCTGAGACTCGGGGTTTCCAACCTAGTGTTAATGGTATTAGTCCATGGCATAAAAAAGGTTGGGAACCCCAGGCTTAGACCTTGACTTCAAGCATTTGCAAGTGTAAGTGTTGTTTGCATACTGTATAATATTGTAGGTTAAACTGTTTCCTTGTAATACTGTAACTTAGCTCCACTGTTCAACTCAGTCATGAGATGATTTCACCAAACAGACAGAGGGGAAAAAAAAACTTAGGATATGTTCAAAGTCTCCTTGAAGAAAAGCAGTACTTCCATTGATTCACAGGAACCTCTGAGCTATGTCTGCTCAAAGAATGTTATTGAGAACCTTAAGTCCATGCTTTGGGGGCACACAGAGGTCCTGCATAATTTGTGGAAGGAGCAAACCTCTTCACTAACTGCTCAATTGCCTGCCTCAGAGCTCACAAAATCAGAGTGGAAAAATGGAAAAATTGTGTTTATCATACTTCCACTTCATCATCCAACCTTCAAACTTCTCAGTTTCTACCTATATCGAGGGGGGGTGGGGGGGGGGGTACTCAGCACAAAAGCACGTGGCGCAATTTTCTAATGTCAAACACAATGCCTGTACGATCAAACTAAAAAGTAGTTGTATCTGAATTCAAACTTGCCTATTATTGCCATTGTCTGAAAGCATTTTGAAGTAAATTTGAAATCCAACTACTGACTGCTTCAGGCTATCAAGGTAATAATATACTCAGATTAGGGATCGACACAAATTTATAAGATCGGAATTTTAAAGGATATTCTGTTAAAAATTAATTGCTGTTTTCACATGCAAGAGTTCAAGTGATTAAAAGTGTAAAAATACAATGACATTGATTACAGCATTTTCAGGATAATCATCTTTTTATGCTCCTACCTCTGATTTTCTATACTAGGAGTGCATTAGCTCAGCAAATACTGAGAGAGATTCTTCTGCAAGCGGCTATCAAACAAATGTGATCACATTTTTAATTTAAAAATGATCATTGTTAATACATCGCATACACACCTCCACTCATATCTATATTTACGCACACTCTCTTATTCACAGAATTGCACAGACCTGTTTCCCCTCACACATACAAGTGGCCTCTCTCATGCATGTGCAGTCTTACACTCATGTACACACACACACACACACACACACAATTTTAACTCTGTGTATACTTTGCATACTTTATGTATATATTACACACACACACACACACACACACACACACACACAATGACCACTAGGGGGAAACACACTAAAAGAGCTCAGCTGGAGGTACTGACACATCCAAGTTATTGTCAGACAACATAAGAAGAATAAGTCGCAACGCAGGCCCCTGTGGAAAACCACTAGTCACTGGCAGACAACCAGAAATGCCTCCCTTTATTCCCACTCTTTGCCTACTGCCAATTAGTCACTGCTTTCTCCATGCTAATACCATGACTTCTAACTTGTTAAACAGCTTCATGTATGCAGCAGCTTATCAAAGGCTTCTGAAAATTCAAGGACACAACATCTACCGATTTTCCTTTGGCTATTCTGCTTATTACTTATTCAAGTAATTCCAACATATTTGTCAGACAAGATTTTCCCTTAAGGAAATTATGTTGACATCAGCCTATTTTATCATGTGCTTCCAAGTATCCTAAAACCATATCATTAACAAATTGATCCCAACATCTTCTCAAACACTGAAGACAGACTAACTGGCCTATAAATTCCTTTCTTTTGCCTCTCTCCCTTCTTGAAGAGTGGAATGACATTTGCAATTTTCCAGTCCTCCAGAACCATGCCAGAATCTAACGATTCTTGAAAGCTCATTAATAATGCCTCCACAATCACTTTAGCTACCTCTTTCAGAACCCTAGGATGTACACTATCTGGTCCAGGCGATTTATCTAACTTCAGACCTTCCAGTTTCCCAAGCACCTTCTTCCTAGTAATGGCAACTTCACTCACTTCTGCCTCCTGACACTCTTGAACTTCTGGCATATTGCTAGTGTCTACCACAGTGAAGACTGAAACACAGAAACCCTACAGCACAATACAGGCCCTTCGGCCCACAAAGTTGTGCCGAACATGTCCCTACCTTAGAAATTACTAGGCTTACCTTTGGCCCTCTATTTTACTAAGCTCCATGTACCTATCTAAAAGCCTCTTAAAAGACCCTATTGTATCCGCCTCCACCACTGTTGCCAGCAGCCCATTCCACACACTCACCACTCTCTGCGTAAAAACAACCTACCCCTGACATCTCCTCCGTACCTACTTCTAAGCACCTTAAAACTGTGCCCTCTCATGTTAGCCATTTCAGCCCTGGGAAAAAGCCTCTGACTATCCACACGATCAATACTTCTCATCATCTGATATACCTCTATCAGGTCACCTCTCATCCCCCATTGCTCCAAAGAGAAAAGGCCAAGTTCACTCAACCTATTCTCAAAAGGTATGCTCCCCAATCCAGGCAACATCCTTGTAAATCTCCTCTGCACCCTTTCTATGGCTTCCACATCCTTCCTGTAGTGAGGCGACCAGAACTGAGCACAGTACTCCAAGTGGGGTCTGACTAGGGTCCTATATAGCTGCAACATTACCTCTCGGTTCCTAAATTCAATTCCATGATTGATGAAGGCCAATACACCATATGCCTTCTTAACCACAGAGTCAACCTGCTTTGAGTGTCCTTTGGGCTCAGACCCCAAGATCCCTCTGATCCTCCACACTGCCAAGAGTCTTACCATTAATACTATATTCTGCCATCATATTTGACCTACCAACATGATACAAACTAATTATTCAGTTCATCCGCCATTCCCTTGACCCCCATTGCTACCTCTTCAGCATCATTTTATGGCAGTTTTATATCTACTCTTGCCTCTCTTTTACACTTCATGTATCCAAAGAAACTTCTGGTATTCTCTTTAATATTATTTTTATATATTACTTACTTTCATATTTCATCTTTTCCCTCTTTATGACTTTTTTAGTTCTGTTGGTTTTTAAAAGCTCCCCAATCCTCTAACTTAGTACTAATTTTTGTTCTATTACTGTATTTGCCCTCTTTGGCTTCTATGATGGCTTTGTCTTCCCTTGACAGCCACCGTTGGGTCATCCTGCCTTGAGATGTCTCTATCCTATGCCGTGCAAGGTTTCCTCAGAAACTTCAGCCGTTGCTGCTGTCCTGTACTCCACTGTAATTCTGATAGATCTGACTTTAGCTTTTTCCTCTCATACTTCAGGGTGAATTCTATCATATTATGATCACTTACCCCTAAGGGTTCCTTTACCTTAAGCTCTCTAATCAATTCCAGTTCATTGCACAACACACAATCCAGAATAGCTGATCCCTCAGTGGGCTCAACATGAGCTGCTCTATAAAGTCATCTTGTAGGCTGTCTTGGGATCCAGCACCAGCTTGATTTTCCCAATCTACCTGCATATTGAAATCCCCCCATGACTATTTTAATATTGCCCTTTTGACCTGCTTTTTCTATCTCCTATGTAATTTGTAGCCCATATCTTTTCTAATGTTCAGAGGCCTGTATATAACTCCCATCAGGGTCTTTTTACCTTTGCAATTTCTTAACTCTACACACAATGATTCTACACCTTCCAATCCTATGTTACCTCTTTCTAAGGATTTGGATTCATTTTTTACCAACAGAGCCACTCCACTCCCTCTGCCTACCTGCCTGTCCTTTCAACACAACATGTATCCTTGGATGTTAAGCTGCCAGCTATAATCTTCATTCAGCCACAATTCAATGATGTTCACAATGTCACACATACCACTCTCTAACTGTGCTAGAATATCACCTTATTTCGTATACTGCGTGCATTCACGTATTTGTCACCCTTTTCGATTTTGTCCCCCTTTTACATTGCAACTCATCGCGTTGGGTGAAGTTTTGCCCTATCATTAGTGTGTGCTTGCTAGCAGTGTCATTATACACTGCCTGTTTGTAAACCAACTGCCCCATCCTCAGCTTTATCATTCTGGTTCCCATCCCCCTCTAAGTTAGTTTAAACCTTCAGAAAGTGCTCTAGCAAACCTACCCATGAGGATAATGGTCCCCCTCAGGTTCAGGAGTAACCTGCCCTTTTTGTACAGGTCATACCTTCCCCAGAAGAGATCCCAATGATTCAGAAATCTTAAACCCTGCCACCTGCACCAAATCCTCAGCCACGTATTTATTTCCCAAATCATCCTATTCTTACCCCCACCGGCCTTTGGCACAGGCAGCAATCCAGAGATTACTACTCTGGAGATCCTGCTTTTTAGTTTTTTACCAAGCTCCTTAAAATCTCTCTTCAGGACCTGCTTGCCTTTTCTACCTATGTCATTGGTGCCAATATGTACCAAAACTTCTGGCTGCTTACCCTTCCCCTGTAGAATGCTGTGGACTCGATCTGAGGCATCCCTGACCCTGACACCTGGGAGGCAACATACTGTACCATCTGGGTGTCTCTATCGCGTCCTCAGAATCTTGTCTCTATTCCTCTAACAATCACTACTGCAGTCCTCTTCACCACTCTTCTCTTCTGAGCCGTAGCACCAGACTCACTGCCAGAAGCTGGGTCGCTGTGGTTCCCCCTTAACGGTATCCAAAATGGTATGTTTATTATTGAGGAGAAAAGCTACAGAGGTAATCTGTACTGGCTGACCATTTCCTTTCCTTCTCCTGACATTCACCCAGTTACCTGCCTCCTACAATCTGTAAGTCATTACCTCTCTGTAACTCCTATCTATCAGTTCCTCAGTCTTCTGTTTCAGCTGAAGGACATCGAATGGCACGTTCTCTGAGGAGCTGCAGCTCAGTGCATTTGGCGCAGATGTGGCTATCCGGGAGGCTGGAGGTCTCCCAGAATTGCCACATCTCACACAAAGAACACGACACAGCCCCTAGACAGTAGACACTGCACTAACTCTGCTCTAACAGATGATGAGTGAAGAATAAAGAAGAAGAAAATTATCAGATACTTACTTCACCCAAGCTTGATGATCCAAAGCCAAAGCCTCCCCACTCTAACGCTGACTGACTCACACAATGGCTGCTTCATTTGCACCTACCTTATTTTTATTTGCTCATGCTAATGATTCCCGTTCATTGATTGGGCATAGTTCAAACTCTGAAAACAGCCACGAACCACTGCTTTTTTAAAGTTTCATTCATGGACCTGTGTGAAACCGCCTCTTCTTCTCGCTCTTCCTAAAGGCCTCCCACTTGCCTGTCTTTTCAAACAGTCTCAACCAATTGACCTCTGTTATATCCTGTCTACTTCTTCTTTGCTGCCTTTAAGCTAATAAAATAATGGTCGCTAGAGGCAAAGTGCTCACTGACTGCCACTTCAGTTACTTATCCTGCCTTGTACTCTAACAACCAGGACATCTAGTATTTCACCATCCTTTATATATTGACTCAAGAATCTATCCTGGACATATTTCACAAATTCCACCCCATCCAGTCCCTTAACACTCTGGGAGGCCCAGTCAATGTTGTGGAAGTTAAAATATCACTCTGGTAAAACCCTATTATTCTTACAACTATGAACAATTTCTCTACACACCTGCTTCTTAGGCTGAAAATTGTGTGTGTGTGTTGGGGGGGGGGGGGGGGGTGGTCCATAATACAGCCTGACTAGAAAGATTTTCTCCTTCTGACCCATATAGCCTCATGGAGCATTCCCCCAAATGTCATCTCTAAGTATTGCTGTTGCATCCTCCCTTTTCAAGAAGGCTACCTAATCTCCTCAAGTGTCTGTGTTATCTGTACCCTGAAAGATCGAGCTGCCAGTCCTGCCCTTCACTCAGTCATACTTCTGTATAGCTATAACATACTAGTCCTCAGAATGAATACAAGCAATGAGTTGGCCTGCCTTACTTTCTACCTAGCTTCTTCCCGTGTGCCATTACATTTGTGAATGATCCATGAACCAACGAACACTATCTTGTTATTCTTTTTTGTTTGTATTATTTATTTTTGTGATATATAGTAATTTTATGTCTTTGCACTGTACTGCACCCGCAAAACAGCAAATTTTATGTCATATAAGTCAATGATAATGGGTTGTGGGTCGTGTGGAATTGTGTGGCACTGATTGTTCCTGTTGAAACATTCATTTGTTGGTGCAGAATATATTACAGTATGTTATAATAGTCCAGTGAACAGATTTCTGCTTTTGGTGAGACTGATGTTTGAACTGATATCTATAGAGTTCAAGCATTACTTCTTCATGAATGCCAGCACAGAGAACAGTTCACTTCCAAATTTCAATTACAGTGAAACTGATTGTTCAGGTATTCCAGTGGTTCAGCCTGTGGCCTGTGGCCCAGCAGGTGATGAATTCCTTGCTCTTCTTAACCAACCGGGGTCAAGTTTACATGCTGTCGTTAAATCCACAAGACCCTGTCCACACTTGCTTTAAACTCATTGGGGCCCTGGCTCTCATACTTGCTTTAAACGCTGCAGAGCTGGTGGGGAAATCTATACTACTGCTTTTTAATATCTGAGACAGAAAAGTGAATTCAAGGTCTGTTGGGAGTAACATCCAATGGTCTGGAAAATCTGTCTATCTGGTGTCACCAAAGTCCCAAGGGTGCTGTGTTAATGGAATTTTATGTGAAAAAACATCAGAAAGTTTCAAATCAAAATTAGTAAACCCTACTCCGTATCACCACCCAGTGGCCAGATTCCTTCAGTATTTTTGCTGATTAATTTTGTGCAGGTCAGAATTAGAATCAGGTTTATTATATTACATACTCACATACAATATGTCATGAAGTTCATTATTTTGTGGCAACAGCACACAAATAGCTATAAGTTACAATAAAAATAAGTAAATAAATAGTACAAAAGAGAAATAGTGAGGTGGTATTCATGTAATCTGATGCAGAGGGGAAGAAGTTGTTCTTAAAACCTTCTCCAGGCTCCTGTACCTCCTCCCCAATGGCAGTAATGTGAAGAAGAGGGTCTTTAATGATAGATGTCAGCTTCTTGAGTCTCTGCCTCTTAAAAATGTTTTCAATGGCGGGGAAGGTTGCACCTCTGATGGGACTGGCTGAGTATAGAACCCTCTGCAACCTCCTGCAATCCCATGTAACCAGTCAGAATGCTCTCCACCATACATACAATATGTACAAACTTTGTAGAAATTTGCAGCAGTATTTGGTGACAAACAAAATCTCATCAAACTCTCAATGAAAAGAGCAGCAAAAGAAAACATTTTATATGGAAAATCTTACTACACTGCCACAAACAGACAGTTAGAAATGATACAGCAAGTGAATACAATTTCCATTAGAAAGTCATGAGAAATGCTTCAGGTGACAAAAATTTTCAAATCTTAGCAGGCCGTAGAAGGCTACCAGATGAATGGAGAACAGTGTATGTGGTACATTCATTCAAGGACAGCAGTAATTGGAGGTCAGTGAATAGCAAAATACTTTATACTTTATTGCCAAACAATTGGTACTAGAACGTACAATCATCACAGCGATATTTGATTCTGCGCTTCCCACTCCCTGGATTACAAATATTAAATATTAAAAATACTAAAAATAGATAAAATTAGTAAATATAAAAAATTTAAATTATAAATCATAAATAGAAATTAGAAAAATGGGAAATAAGGTAGTGCAAAAAAAACCGAGAGGCAGGTCCGGATATTTGGAGGGTACAGCCCAGATCCGGGTCAGGATCCGTTCAGCAGTCTTATCACAGTTGGAAAGAAGCTGTTCCCAAATCTGGCCATATGAGTCTTCAAGCTCCTGAGCATTCTCCCGGAGGGAAGAGGGACGAAAAGTGTGTTGGCTGGGTCGGTCATGTCCTTGATTATCCTGGCAGCACTGCTCCGACAGCGTGCGGTGTAAAGTGAGTCCACGGACAGAAGATTGGTTTGTGTGATGTGCTGCGCCGTGTTCACGATCTTCTGCAGCTTCTATCGGTCTTGGACAGGACAACTTCCATACCAGGTTGTGATGCACCCTAGAAGAATGCTTTCTACGGTGCATCTGTAAAAACTAGTGAGGGTTTTAGGGGACAGGCCAAATTTCTTTAGTTTTCTCAGGAATTAAAGGCACTGGTGGGCCTTCTTGGCAGTGAACTCTGCTTGGTTGGACCAAGTCAGGTCATTTGTGATATTGACCCTGAGGAACTTAAAGCTTTTGACCTGTTCCACTTGCGCACCACTGATGTAAATTGGGTCGTGCGGTCCACTACTCCTTCTGAAGTCAACAACCAATTCCTTCGTCTTGCTGACATTGAGGGATAGGTTATTGTCTTCGCACCATGCCACCAGGTTCTTAATTTCCTCTCTGTACTCAAACCCATCATTACCCGAGATACGGCCTATAATTGTTGTGTCATCAGCAAACTTATATATTGAGTTTAATGGAAACTTGGCTACACAAACATGGGTGTACAGTGAGTACATCAGGGGACTGAGTACACAGGCTTGTGGGGCACTGGTGTTCAGAGTGATTGTAGAGGAGAGCTTGTCCCCTATTTTTACAGGCTTGGTTCTGTCTGTGAGGAAGTTGAAGATCCAGCTGTTGATCTGAGTGCTAAGGCCCAGGTTCCGGAGCTTAGGAATGAGCTTATTTGGAATGATGGTACTAAAGGCAGAGCTGTAGTCAATGAAAAGGAGCCTTATGTAAGCATCTTTGTTCTCCAGGTGTTCTAAGGAGGAATGTAGGGCCAGAGAGATGGCATCTGCCGTTGACCTGTTGCTCCAATAGGCAAATTGTAAAGTGTCGAGGTTGACCGGTAGGCTGTGGTTGATGTGTGCCATAACCAAACAAAGGGACAGGATTAACCTACAATTGGAGATGCAGGGTTTAATCAAACATAGATGGCTTTTTTTAAGGGGAAACACTGTTCGACTAATTTGTTTTTTTTTTCCAAAGAGGGCACTAATTATATTGATGAGGCTTGTGTGGTTTTCAGTCTCTAATTAAACTTCACTGAGGCCACGTTGGGGACATCCAAAAAGTGAAGAATAATTTGAGGGCAAGGAGAATTGGGGGAGATTAGGTAGGATTCAGGGCAAGTTGGTTCTAAAATTGGTTTGGTTATAAGAGGCAGAGTGTGATGGTTGTGGGATTGTGTTTTGAATACTGTGACCAGTAGTGTACTATAGGGATCAGGGCTGGGGCTCCAACATCAATATACATCAATGATGTGGAATTAGTAAATGTAAACATGATTAAAATTCTGGTGGTATTTTTCATGGTGAGGAAGACATAGAGCAATGTTGATGAGTTATAAGATGGACAGAACAATAGCAAGTGAGAGGCATTATGTCTTGTGTAGTGTATGAATATATTTCTTTTAGCGTAATGACTCCCCTTAGTACTAATAACTTTTGCATGTGTATTGATTTGTTGCTATCTCTGCAAAGTGAATATACAAGTTAATTTCACCTCTGAGTGTGTGCCTTTATTTATTTGATATGTAGTTCCTTCCTTCCTTGCGCGTAGCACCAGACAGTCAGCCATTCTTGGCTGGCATGTAGTCAGGATTGGCCTCCTTTCAGATTAACCGGGTCACGATATGAACGTTCCTGACACGATCCTTGTTTTTTATGAGGCCAAGTGGCTAGCTCAATGCTCAACCCAGCACAGATGGAAAGCGTGCTCAGGGAACCGCCTGACTTGGATTCGAACTCGTGAGCCTTTGCTCCAAAGTCCGGCGCTGATGCCACTGCGCCACCAGCCAGTGCAGTTGTACAGACACAATAAATTGGTGATGAGCACAAACCCGAATGTCAGTGAATGTCACCAACTGCACTGACAGTTATGAGATGACAGAATGCAGAGGAAGGGAGAGAGACAGAGTGAGAGGAAAGAGTGAACCAGTATAGAGAAGGTGCTCACAGATGCTAGAAATGCTAGAGAAACAATGCACAATACACGGTGAGAGACGCACAATTAGCAAAGCTAAAGTAAAAATGATGTGATGATGGCCTTAGGAAAGTTGACAAACTTGATAGTGCTAATGAGGACCGGGAATCATATATCGAGAGGGTTAAACTGTATTGCAATGCTAAAGTGAGGTAAAGAAATTCTCAAGACTTCTTAGCTTAATGGGTGCTGGAATGCACAGCCTCTTACGCAACTTGGTAACTCCTGAAAAGCTAGCAAGCAAGATGTTCAATGAAATTATTGCAATTTTGGGAAATTACTTGTTAGTAGTAACTGAGAGATTTAGATTCCACAAAAGGAACCCGTCAAAGGATGAAAGTATTTCTGAATATATTGCAGAATTACACAAACTTTCCCAATACTGTGACTTTAGAGATGGACTTTCTGATGCATTAAGATGTAGACTTGGATGTGGCATGCATAGTCAAAGTACTCAAGAGAGGCTACTGTCAGAAAGAGACCTAATCTTAGAACAGACATTGGCCATTGCAATATATGTAGCTGGAAACTGCATCAAATGAGGCATCGCATCTACAGAAAAAGAGTTTAGAATGTGAATCACACAAAGGGTCTCTGAATGGTGCAAAAAGCAAAACATGTTATCAATTTGGCAAATCCTCCCATGATGCAAATCACTGTTGGTTCAAGGAAAAAGTTTGCAGAAAGTGTCACAGACAAGGCCAGATAGAGAGTGTGCGAAAGTCAGACAAAAAATACAAATGAAGAGAGAAAAAAAACACACTGAATGAAAACACAAATCTAAACAAGTGCATAAAGTGACTGCATGTGAAACTGAATCAGACAAAAAAACAGGGTATGACTAAGATGAACTATCAGGCCTAGAACTGTATAGCATTACTGAAGCAGATCATATAATCATATGGATCACAACAGATGTGTCTGGTGTAAAACTGAAAATGGAGCTGGACACAGGATCAGTTTTGTTTGTAATTTCAGAAGCTGACTACAAAAGATTGTTTTCTAAGCTACCATTAGAAAAGACCTTGGTGAAGCTAAAGTCTTACACAGGTGAAGAAGTGTCTCCCAAAGGCAAACTGAAAGTGAATGTGATGTACAAAGGCAACCCAGAGCAGTCAGAGACTTGTGTATTGAAAAATGGAGGGTCAGCACTTTTCAGATGTGAATGGTTGAGAAAAATCCAACTAGAATGCCACACCATCAAAGCTCTCAATGAGTCATCAACAGGCAACTATAGCCAAAATGGTACCACTTACCAGAGACTGGCACAGCTGCTTAATGTTAATGAGAAGGTGTTTGAAAAGGGCATTGGTAAACTCAAAGGCTCGAAGGCCAGAATTGAATTGGATGATGCAGCAACACTAGGATTCCATAAAGCGAGGCCAGTGCCTAACGCACTGCATCTTAAAGTGAATGCTGAAATTCAGAGTTTGAGGGCATCTAGGATTCTCTCCAAGGTTGAATGGAGTGATTGGGCCAAGCCGTTGTCCCAGTGATCAAGAGAGGAAAGACTGGAGCTATTCCTATATGTAGCGTCTTCAAAGTGAGCACCAACCCTGTGCTACATACTGTGCAGTATCCCCTGCCGTGAATAGAAGACATCCTTTGCATCTTTGGCAGGCAGGGAGAGGTTTCCAAATATTGACTTGTCACAAGCCTATCTATAGATGGCGATTGAGGAGTCAAACAGGAAGTTCCTCACAATCAACACTCACAAGGGACTGTTCCAGCATAATCGTCTCGCCTTTGGCATCGCATCAGCTCCAGCAATTTGGCAAAGAGCAATGGACCAAGTGCTCCAAGGTATCCCAAATACAATGTTACCTTGATGACATCACAGTGACTGGCAAAAATGATGAACGGCACCTCCAGAACCTTGGTAAAGTACTTATCAGGCTGAGTGAGTATGGTCTGCATGCAAAGAGAGAGAAATGTGAAATTTTCCAGAAATGAAATCTCATAATATGGATATGACATTGACAAGCATGGCTTACATAAGTCACAAGAGAAGAATATTATAGGCACCCAAACTGGGAAATGTGCCAAAACTCAGGTCATACTTGGGCTTTGTATACAACTATCATAGGTTTCTTCCAAATCTTGCCACAGTGCTACACCCATTGAATGCACTGTTGCAGACAGGAGCAAAGTGGGAGTGGCCAGAAAGATGTGAAAGAGCAATCAAGGAAATGAAGAGACTAGTAACATCAGATGAACTGCTCACCTATTATGACCCATCTCTGCCCATCAGACTGGTATGTGATGCGTCTCCTTATGGCACTGGTCCCATTTTGTCACAGACTATGAAAGTTGGATCTGAACATCTGTTTGCATTTGCTTCAAGATCACTGATGAGTGCAGAACGCAACATGCACAGATTGACCAAGAGGCCCTTAGTAGCATGGGGAGTAAAGAAGTTCTACCACAATCTCAATGGATGAAATTTTACTCTAGTGACAGACCATCAGCCCCCTGTGTTCATTTTCAATCTCAGGAAGGGAATCCCAGTGATGCCTGCTACATGGTTGCAATGTTGAGCACTGTTCCTAGGAACACACTTTTTTGACATAGAGTTCAAGGGTACCAAACAACACAACAACGCTGATGGCTTGTCACGTCTTCCACTGTTGACAACTGAAGTAGAAGAGTCTTTACTCTGTGACCCAGTAGAAGTGGCCTATACAGCACTGGTGGACCAATTGCCAGTAACAAATTCTAAAATACAACGAGAAACAAGGAATGACCCAACATTGTCAAAAGTCCATGACATCACCGTGCAAGGATGGCCAGCTCATGGTAATCCTAGTTTTCGAGAGTTCCCAGTGAGATGAGACTAACTGTCTGTATGTTAAAGAATGCTGATGTGTTGATCTTGTGTTGTGGTTCCCTCTAAGCTGCCCACCAGAGTGTTAGAGAGTCTGATGAAAGACATCTGGGTGCAATCAAGATGAAGAGTTTTACCCGGAGCTACGTGTGCTGGCCGGGAATAGATAGACAGATTGAAAATGTGACCAAAAATTGTTTGAGATGCCTCAAAGTTCAAAATACATTCCCACAGGCACCTTTACACCTGCAGGATTGGCTGTCTTCACCACGACAAAGAGTGTATATTGACTTTGCTGGGCCATTCGTGGACTTCATGTTCCTGATTGCTGTGGATGTTCATTTGAAGTGGCCTGAAGTCATACCAATGAAGTCAACCATGTCAGAAAAGACTGTTTCCCTCTGAGGATTATCTTCTTCAGAAATGGCTTACCAGAACAAATTGTGAGTGACAACGGACCACAATACATGTCAGAAGAGTTCAGATTATTCATCAAGAAAAATGATATCAAACATTTCAAGTCATCTCCTTACCACCCAGCAACAAATGAGTTCACTGAAAAGTTTATTCAAACCTTCAGGAAGTCCATTAAAGCTATGGACAAGGAGGACATTTCTCTTCAGCAAAGCAGGACAACTTTTTTTTTGTGTATCGGAACTCTGTTCATATGACGACAAATCAAACACCTGCAATGCTGTTCATGAGCAGGAACCTGAGACCTCTTAAAACCAGATATATGGAAGTGCAGAATAAAAAGTTCAGCCAGTTGCCAAATAAATCAGCAAGGAACTTCAGGTTAGACAGGAAGTCCTAATGCATAATTATTGACAAATGGACACCTGGTAGGATAGCTACAAGAACTGTACCATGGACGTTGGAGATCATATATGGAGATGTCATGTGTCATGAATTGTCTGAACTCTTCTGACATCCAAATAACACACCTGATTCGACTGCATCCAAAGAAACAGACACATTACAGCCACCAGGCTTACCTCTCAGTGATGGTCATGCCACCAACAGCAACATGACATCTGCAACAGAGAAAGTTGTCTTTAATAGACACCTGCCAAACCTGATGTCACTCTGCAGGTCCAGAGGCGCTATTTAGAAAGAAACAGAGCACCACCCAAAAGACCAGATCTTTAGTATATTGAAATTAGTTATGGACTGTTATTTATAAAAAAAGAAAACAATCAATGAAGCACTGTTATTGTGAAAGCATATTTATTTGAACATGGTCTGTTGAAGGGGAATTGAATGTTTTGTTACATATACAGTTTTAAGTTACATTAATCTAAACGGGGAGGAAGCGTAGTGTACAGATCTATTTCCTTCAGTGCAATGACTCCCCTTAGCACTAATTATTGCCTGATAACTTATGGATGCATATTGATTAATTGCTGTCTCTGTAAACTGAATGTACAAGTTAACTTCACTTCTGAGCGCGTACCTTTGTTTATTTGATATATAGTTGTACAGATCCAACACCTTGGGAGGAAGAGAAAGGTTAGGAGATAGACAATGAACAATAGGACTGTAGGAAGTACTGAGAAACAGAAGCAAGGTGGTGTTTCTGTCGAAGGACCTGTGAAGACAGCAGCAGGGGTGGATAAGGCTTAACAAGAGGAAACAGAGCAATTGTATGCCAGTGTCTAGCCGTGTTCCACAAAGTCTGATGCTGGGATCCTTGATGTTTGTAACACATGTGAAAAACCTGGAGGGCGTGATGAGATAAATATTGGCTAGGTCGTTGATAATGGGGTAGGTAATCACATGGCAGAAAGATATCAACAAGGTGGTGAAATGGGCTGAGAAAATGGCAGATGAGGTTTAATCCAGACAAATATGCTGTGATTCATTTGGTTGTACTAATGAGGCTAGGACATACACCTTTCCTCCTCAGTAAACATCACGTAGAAATAAAGAGGGAACAAAATATATTGATGAGGCTTGTGTGGTTTACTTGAGAGCTAGCACATACTGAATGAACTGATTCCATTCTGTATGACTCTTTGACTTGATGACAAGTTTGCTAATTATTGTACAACATACCAGGAGCACACACTTTGTATTCCACTTCTAAAATACAGTTGTAGAAGGAAAGTACAACAAGCAGATGCTCCTGTTTTTTGCCTTCATTACTATAGCTTGGCATAAATTTCTTCCCGACTGACTTTAATAGTACATTAGCTGGACAAGACCTGCCTTTATTAAATCCATTCCTGTCAGTTTTGATTAATACACATTGTTCTTAGTTAATTTGATCTAATTTTACAAATATTTCAAGTTTGTCCACAGCTGAATTTCAATGAACAGGCCTGTGCTTAGCCATTTTCTGTTCTCTTTGCCCTTAAGGAGTAGTCCACTTCTATTCATCTATCATATTGAAAATATTAAGCCAACACAATTTCATCAGGAAGGAGATGGAAAGCAGTTATCCTGAAGTATAGTTTCAAATTAAACCTTGAGTGCTGGACAAAAGGATGCAACTGGCAAAAGGTAAGTTCAGAACCAATGTCAGGAAGCACTACTTTATCCTTGCAGAGGACTATTAAACAGAGCAGTCTTTTCATTACATTTTATTCTGGATTCACCTTTGAAATCTTTTGAAGAGTAAAGAATAGTGAAAGAATTACAGACACAGGACAGTGGAGTCAAAGGTAAAAATATTAAGATATATTTATTTTTTTCTCAACCTAGTGCTGGATAGGATGAACTTAAATTATGTTGTGTGGTTGCAAAAAGAGTTTCCTCTCCAATTGATGTAGTGCTGTGTAAAGATATCTGTATGAACCAAATTTATTGCTCAGACAGAACTTGATAGGTAGTTCAATAAATGCATCAAATAAAAGTCTGAGGATGAATTTTGTGAAATTCGTGGTTGTTCCTAGAAAGCTCCCTCTCCACCCCCAAAATTGGGGACAATGAGCATTACCCATCTTTTTGTGAATAATGTATTTTACTTCATTGTATTTTGAGCACATTTGGCCAATTCCCAATTTCAAATTTCCCTCCATTCTCTTAACTAAAATGATTGACAAAATTAAAGTGCATTTACACTGCAAGATTATCATTACCATTGCCAAACTGAAAAATGTGAATCCATAATGAAGCTGTGAAAGAGCATCCAGAGGCAATAATCTTCCATCACTTCAATTTGAAACCACATTGTGTTTCATAATTGACAAGATATGGGAAGGTAACATCTAAATTATTGAAGTCAATATTGTTCAAACCTTTAGATTATAAAATAAACCATTATTATAAGATTAGCAGCATAATGTCTGAATGCATAGAAAGTTGTCTAAATATAAAATGCAGTCATAAACTCCAAGCCTTTATTAAATCTTGTCATAGTCAGGGATTGTGTCCTAAGCAATGCTGTTAGATTTATTCCAGTATAATCCCTCATGTATTTACCAAACCCAGGGCCCTGTTAAGTAAAAGTACATGAAGAGATAATATTGTCTCTAAAATGTGTAATTTACTTTTAGTTCTAACTAATCCTTGTATTTTATTTTTAGGGAAAAGCAGAAGAGCTCTAAAATGAGGGATTACATTTCTAATAATCCAGTAATAATAAAAAAACATGTCTTTACCTCATCAATCATCCTTTTTTTCTTTATTTTGATGGCTGAATAAAGAAGTTCAGCTTGAGTAGTGAGAGATAGAGTAGCAAAGTAAACCTTTGTGTTTGGAGAGAGGAGAGAGCCTCTGATTATATGTGTTCAGTGTGCACGAGGTCCGTTTTTTCTGCGGGCAGGCAGCTGGAGTTCAATTATCTTTTTTTTGGGAAGGATCAGATTAGCTTATATATTTTAAAGTAGATTCTGCGCTGGCAGAAGGCTAGGGAGAATTATTCAAATTGTCAAGCCCCTCTATTGCTTCTTTCCATCTGGTATAAGAACATTGGTAAGATTTTATTCCATCTGTAAACAGATGACGAGGCTGTGTGTTAAAAAACTGACTAGCTTTACTTGCAGCTCTCCATCAATGTGATGAGAGACAGGCTTATGTGGATGGAAGATGTGTACTGTTTTCACCTGATATTGACGGTAAAACACAACCTACATGATCCTACTAAATCTGTCATCACATTTGAGGGTGATATGTGTGCGGTGACGTACTTAAGCTAAGCAGGTCACAGAGGTTATTAGCAAAGAAGATGAGATGTGTTTGTCTAGTTGGAAAGCTCCCTCCGAGTTTCTGCAGCAGCTCTCTGTGGTCGTAGGCAGGAAAATGATGAAACTGCCTCACCAAAAGCTCAGAAGGTTCTTTATAAAGAGGGTAAGTAAAATTGTCATTTTCGCTAAGATAAGTAATGACATTGCTTTAACAATTGATACTTATTTTAGAATTTTGAGTTGGTTTAATTACAGGCAATGAGTAAATGATTATTTGGCTATTAGTTCTTTTGGTAGCCGTTGTTATATTTCTTCACCAAAAATGCAAAGGGAATAAATGTGATTGAATTATAGAGACAATAATAGATATGTGAAACCAGGTTAGTTAATAGATATGGCTAAAACACCAAAGATTCAATAACAAAACTCATGATAAGACATAGTTATGCTGTGTGAAACTGTCAATTTCTTTTGTTAGTAAGATTGTAGTCTTGAAATTACACAGATTTAGAAATTACAGCATTGATGGAAATTATTCAACATTGCATTAATCCTTCAAGAGGAACTAAATAATTCAATTTAATTTCACTTCTTTCCTGTTAAAATACTTCTTGTTCCAAATACTCAGCTAAATATGGGTTGAATAGTTTCTATATATACCTGTAATTGCTCCTGGATAGAGTGTCCATAAAAGACGGGGAAGGAATGATAAGTGGGGGAGTGATTGTATTAATTAAGGAAGAATTTTGCAGTAGAACATAGAACATAGAACAGTACGGTACAGAAACAGGCCCTTTGTCCACAATGTTGCGCTGAAACAAACTGGTAATTAAATGGCTAACTAAACTAATCTCTTCTGCTGACACAATGTCCATATCCTCCTATTTTCCTCACATTCATGTGCCTAAATGTCTCTTAAAAGTCTCTAATGTTTCTGCCTTTACCACCACCCCAGGCAGTGCATTCCAGGCACCCACTACCCTGTGTGTAAAAAAAAAACTCGCTCCTCACATTTCCTTTGAAAATACCCCCCCCCCACCTTAAATGCACACCCTTTGGTATTTGACATTTCAATCTTTGGAAAAAGATATTGTTTTTCTACTCTATCTATATCTTTCATAATCTTATAAATCTCTATCAGATCTCCCCTCAGCCTCCTCCACTCCAGAGAAAACAATCTAAGTTTGTCCAGCCTCTTGTTGTAGCACATGTCCTTTAAGCCAGGCAATATTCCTGTAGACGACTTCTGTGCCCTCTCCAAAGCCTCGACATTCTTCCTATAATGAGGTGACCAGAAATGTATGCAGTACTTCAGATGTGGCCTAACTAGGGTTTTATAAAGCTGCAAGATAACTTCCTGACTTTTGAACTCAATGCCTTGATTAAAAATGGCAAGCATGCCATAAGCCTTCCTAACCAGCCAATCAACCTGTGTAGCCGCTTTCAGGGAGCCTTGAACTTGGATCACAATATCCTTCTGCTCATCAACACTGTCTCTTTATATTTCACCTACCAAGGTACATAACTTCACACTTGGCTGGGTTAAACTCCAGTTGCCATTTCGCTGCCCATAATTGCAACCGATGTATATTCCGTTGTATTCTTTGCCAGTCTTCTATGCTATCCACAACACCACCAATCTTTGTATCATCTGAAAGCTAACTAACTCACCCATCTTCTGTTTGATCCATGTCATTTATATACATTACAAATAACAGAAGTCCCAGTACAGATCCCTGTGGAACATCACTAATGACAGACCTCCAGCAGGAATAAGTCCCTTTGACCACTACCCTCTGTCTTCTATGGGCAAGTCAGTTCTGAATCCAAATGGCCAATTCACCATGGATCCCATGGATCTTAATCTTCTGAATGAACCTCCCATGAGGGACTTTGTTAAACACCTTACTAAAATCCCTGGAGACAACATCCACAGAGCTCCCTTCATCAAACACTCTTGTCACCTCAACAAAAAACTCAGTCAAGTTAGTAACTTGCCCTGCTCAAAGCCATGCTGGCTCTCTCTAATTTTATCATAGTTTTTCCAAATGTTCATAAATCTTACCTCTAAGAAGTCTCTCCAATAACTTACCTACCATTGACACAATACTCACCAGTCTATAATTTCCAGGATTATCTTTTGTTCCCTTCTTGAATAATGAAACAACATTAGCTACCTTCCTGTGGGTGGAGAGAACATGATAATATTGGTCAAAGTCCCAGAAACCTTTTCTTTTACCTCTCTCAATAACCTGGGGTATATCACATCAGGTACTGGGGACTTAACCACATTAATGCTCATTAAGAGATCCAGCACTATTTCTCCTTTACCTTTAAATGTCCTAGCATATCAATATACTCAGCACTGATTTCTTTATCCTCCCTGCCCTTCTCCTTGATAAATACTGTGTAAAGTATTCATTAAGGACCTCACACAAAATGCTGGAGGAACTCAGCAGGCCAGGCAGCATCTATGGAAGAGTACAGTTGATGCTTCAGGCCGAGAGGGTCTTGGCCCGAAACATCAACTGTACTCTTTCCATACATGCTGACTGGCCTGTTGAGCTCCTTCAGCATTTTGTGTGTGTTGTTTGGATTTCCAGCATCTGCAGATTTTCTCTTTGTCATTAAGGACTTCACTCACAGCCTTTGTATCCAAGCAAATGCTCCCCCCTCTTATTGGACATATTGATTTAAGAAACCCACCTGGTTGTACCTAACAAATTCTGCTCCATCTAACCTCTTGCACTCAGAAGGTCCCAGTTTATATTAAGGAAGTTGAATTCCATCATGACCTCTCTCTGGTGCTCCTCCCCCTTCCCCTTCTTCATGGTCTTCTACCCGCCCTTTATTTCTTTCACCTATCAGCTTCCGAGCTCTTTACTTCAATTCTCCCCCCATTTTCACCTGTCAGCTTCCGAGCTCTTTACTTCAATTCTCCCTCCATCTTCACCTATCAGCTTCCGAGCTCTTTACTTCAATTCTCCCTCCATTTTCACATCAGCTTCTGAGCTCTTTACTTCAATTCTCCCCCCATTTTCACCTATCACCTACCACCTTGCTCTTCTTTCCAGCCCCACTTCTTGCTCTGACTTCTCATCTTTTTTTCCCACTCCTGATGAAGGGTCTTAGCCTGAAGCGTTGACTGTTCACTCTTTTCCATAGATGCTGCCTGGCCTAGTGAGTTCCTTCAGCATTTTGTGTATGTTCCATGACAACAAATCTATTGGTTTTACTCCTTTCTTGAATCTGCCTGAATATCTGTTCCTCAATGTCCTAGTGGCTGTTGGGACAGTCTGTAGTACAATCTCAGGGTGACTGCACACTTCCTATTTTTGAGTTCTACCCATGTAGACTCAGTTGACAGTCCTCCATTACGTTCCCCTCTGAGTACAGCTGTGATACTGCTCCTGATTAGTGGTACAATTCCCCCTCCTTTTTTACCTCCCTATCTTTTCTAAAACATCAAAACCCTGGGAAATTAAGTAACCATCCTTGTCCCTCTCTCAAACGAGTCTCTGTAATGGCCACAACATCATAGTTCCATGTCATGGTCCATGCTCTAAGTTCATTACCTTTATCCATAATACTCCTAGCATTAAAATACACACAATTCAAACTATCAGGCCCATTATATCATTTACCCTGCTCCTGCCTGCTGCTTACAGGCCCTAACATCTACCTTCCTCTCCATCTCTCCACTTTCTGACCTGGTGCCCTGGTTCCCATCCCCCTGCCAAATTAGCTTAAACCCTCTCAAGCAGCACCAGAGAACCTCCCAGCCAGGATATTGGTTCCCCTCCAGATTAGGTGCAACCTGTCCCTCTTGTACAGGTCACCCCTGTCCCCTACACCACTTCCTCAGCCAATCATTCTGCTGTACTATTATCCTATTCCTACCCTCACTCATACATGGCACTGGAGTTATCCAAAGATTACTACTTTGGAGCTCCTGCTCTTCAGCCTCTTCCCTAACTCCCTGTAGTCACTGCGCAGGACCTCTTCCCCCCCTCTCTCTCTGTCATTGGTGCTAATATGCACCATGACCTCTAGCTGCTCATCCCCCCTCTTGAGAATATTCATCAGCCCATCTGAGACATCCTTGACCCTAGCATCTGGGAGACAACACACCATCCTGGCATTTCTTCTGCAGCCACAGAATCTCCAGTCCATTCCCAAACTATTGAGTATCCTGTCACTATCACTCTACATGATTTTACCTTTCCCCGCTGAGTCTCAGTGCTGGCCACAATGCTACTGGCCCGGCTGTGGTTGCTGTGTCCTGATAGGACATACCACACCCTCCACCCTGCCCCAGCAGTATTTAAAAGGGTATATTTTTTTGCTGAGGGTAATGGCTACAGGGGAACCTTGCACAACTGCCTACGGGTGGTCACACATCTGCTAGATGAAGCCTGCACTCTGGGTCTGATCACCTCAGTAAATGTCTCATCTATGAAGTTTTCAGCTTCCTGGATGATCCTGAGTACATCCAGCTCCAGCTCCAGCAACTTTACCTTGTCAGTTAGGAGCTGAAATTAGGTGCACTTCCTGTAGATGTAGTCATCAGGCAGACCGTTAGCTACCCTGCAACACCACATCTTACAGGAGGAGCATTTCACTGCTTTAACTACCTTCCTGCCTACACTTGTTATACCTTTGGCTCTGACTTTTTAAGGTTAAGATCTGCTATTAACTAAATGATAACTTAGCTTCCGCCTGTTCTCACCAAAGCCTGATCGCTCCAACAATGGCCGCATGGAAAGTACTGGAAAGGATCTCCTGGAGCAATTTAGGACAAATAATCTATTCAAATGAACAAAAATGAGATGTGATTTAGTTACTGGAACTATTCTGAAACTGCAAATTGTGGGAAGAACATTGGGCAGCAAATTTTTCAGGGTGTTAGGCATATGCAAATTTTACGGTGAAGGACATAAAAACTATAAAAGTATAGATGGTGAGAGCAATAAAATAAGGAGCAAAGTTTAGAGGAAAGGAATGAGAAATGCAAGAGATTCTGCAGATGCTGGAAATCCAGAGCAACACACACAAAGTACTGGAGGAACTCAAAAGGTCAGACAACATCTATAGAAATGTATAAACAGTCAATGTTTCTGAAGACCTTTCATCAAGACTAGAAAGGGGGAAAAAGCCAGAATAAGAAGGTGGGGGAAGGAGAAGGGGAAGGAGTACAAGCTAGAAGGTGATAGATGAAACCAGATACGTGGCTCAGGAGGGGATGAAGTAAGAAGCTGGGAGATGATAGGTAGAAAAGGTAAAGGGCTGGAGAAGAAGGAATCTGACAGGAGAGGAGAGTCATCCATGGGAGAGAAGGAATGAGCTTCTAAAGTGCATATGAAACTTGCCTGAGAAAACCTCAAGGCCTTTAAAGTGGGAAAGTTTCAGTTAAAATGAATATGTACAGTACATTACCATGAGGGAGTAGGGTGTGAAGTGAAAAATAGAGTTCCTTGGATGATCCAAAAGTTTAAAAGTAAAATATAGCAGAAAAAATGTGTGACAGATGCCAAAGTTGTTACTACAGGTGAGAACCAAAAATATAACAGAAATCCTTCAATCTATTTCCCGTTCATGCCTCTGTCTAAATGTCTCTTAATTGTTGTTATCATACTTGATACCACCACTTACCTTGCAGTGTTTTCCAGGCACCTACCACACTGTGTAAAAAATGCTTATCACTAAAATCTCCTTTAAACTTCCCCATTTTCACCTTAAAAGCTATTCCCATTCATATATGACATTTCCATCCTATCTACCCTATCTATGCCTCTTAGAATGTTTATACTTCCATCAAGGTTGCCTCCCAGCCTCCAGAGAAAACAATCACAAGTTTAGAACATAGGACACAGTGCATTACAACACAGTACAGGTCCTTCGACCCACCATGTTGTGCTGACCTTTTAACCTACTCTGATCAACCTAACCCTTACCTCCCTCATACTGTAGCTGTCCATCTTCCTGTCATTCATGTGCCTATCGAAGAATATCTCCAACGTATCTGCATCTACCACCAGCCCTGGCAGTGTGTTCCATGCACCCACCACTCTTAGTGTAAAAAAACTTACCTCTTATATCTCCCCTTCACTTTCCTCCAATCACCTTAAAATTATGTCCCCTCATATGAGCCATTTCTGCCCTAGGAAAATAGTGTCTGGCTGGCCACTTGATCTATGCCTCTTATCATCTTGTCACCCCTATCAAGCCATCTCTCATCCCCCTTCGCTCCGAAGAGAAGAACACTAATTATCCGACCTCTCTTTACAGATCATACTCTTTGTTGCCTGTGGCTAGGGAAGATACAATGATCTCTGTCAAGGCCCAAGTCTCCATACTTGCCTCTTTCAAAAACCTAGAATAGGTCCTTTCAGGCCTCGTGGCCTTATTAACCTGAGACCTAACACTCCATCCTTCTTGATAGTGACTTGCTATGGAATATCAAGGTGCCATTCCCTGATAGAGTCATTGAACAGTACAGCACAGAAACAGGTCCTTCAGCCCATATAGTCCATGCTGAGCCTTTTAAACTGCCTACTCCATTGGCCTGTACTCGGATCATAGCCCTCCATACCCCTACCATCCTTGGACCTATCCCAACTTTTCCTAAACATTGAAATCGAACTTGCGTGCACTACTTGTGCTGGCAGCTCATTCCACACTCTCATGACCCTCTGAGTGAAGGTGTTTCCCCTCATTTTCCCCTTAAAATTTTCACCTTTCACACTTAACCCATGACCTCTAGTTGTAGCCCCCTCCAACATCAATGGAAAAAGCCTGCTTGCATTTACCCTATCTATACCCTTCATAATTTTGTATCCTTCTGTCAAATCTCCTCTCAAGCTTCTACATTCTAAGGAATAAAGTCCTAACCTTTAATCTTTCCATATGACTCAGGACCTCCAGACCCAGCAACATCCTTGTAAATTTTCTCTGTACTCTTTCAAACTTATTTACATCTTTCCTGTCGGTAGGTGACCAAAACTGCACGTGATACTCCAAATTAGGCATTACCAATGTCTTATACAACTTCAACATAACATCCCATTCTCCTATATTCAATACTTTGATATATGAAGGCCAATGTGCCAAAACCTTACATTATGACCCTATATTACTGTGATGCCACTTTCAATGAATTATGGGCCTGCATTCCTAGATCACATTATCCTACCACACTTGTCAATGCCCTACTGTTCACTCGGTAAGACCTACTCTGGTTGGTCCTACCGCAGTGCAACAGCCCACAGTTGTTTATAATAAATTCCATTTGACATTTTCAGCTCATTTTTCCAACTGGTCTAGATCCCGCTGCAAGCCATGATAGCTTTCCTCGCTGTCCACTATACTCCCAAGCTTGGTGTCATCCACAAATTTGCTGATCCAGTTAACCACATTATCATCCTGATCGTTGATATAGATGACAAACAACAACAGACCCAGCACCAATCCCTGCTGCACTCCATTAATCAGACCTTCAGTCAGAGAGGCAACTATCAACTACAACTCTCTGGCTTCTCCCACAAAGCTAATGTCTAATCCAGTTTACTACCTTACATTGAATGCCAAGCAGCTGAACCTTCTCGACCAATCTCCCATGTGGGATGTGTCAAATGCCTTATTAAAGTTCATGTAGACAACATCCATTGCCTTGTATTCATCAATGTTCCTGGTAAATTCCTCGAAAAACTCTAAGAGTGGTTAGACATGACCTACATGCATGAAGCCATGGTCTATCCAAATACTCATATATCTGGTCACTTAGAATATTTTCCAACAAAACTGGACAACCATTTTTTGTTTTTTTGAAGTGTTGCTTCCTCAGAATTTTTGTTTTGCTTTTGATAGACTGCTTGAAGTTGAACACAAATATAATTTCAGACTATGTGTATCGTGTAGGAATTTGGAGAAACAAGAAATTAACTTCTATTGAATATAATGTGTTTAATTGCATAATGGCGCTGATGCTTTACAATAGTTCATCTAAGCTAAAAATGTTTTGTTGATGATTTTCATTTGTACTCAGTGTTTGAGGCTTTTCACTGAAGGGTTCAACAATGATTAGCCAGCATTGATGGATTCCAGCTGCCCTGATACCATTTCTCCATGACCGCAATGTCCTGGGGAAACCTTTCACCATGCTCATTACTGACAATGCCAAGATTTGCAGGGAAGAAGTCTAAATGGGAATTCAGAAGATGAATTTTTGTGACATGTATCTCTTCATCGTCCTGTATGCTTGAAGCATGTTGTCAATCAGCTGCATGCAGTTTGGTGTTTTGTAGTTGCCAAGATAATTTTCAACATACTTGAATGCCTTCCCTGTGATTTTCTCCATTCCCACTATAAGTTCTTCAAGTTACCTATCATTGATGGCCTGTTTGATTTATGGATCAATTAAAATGTCTTGCTTAATATTGGTATTAGTTATTCTGGAAACATCTGTCTCAAGTATCGAAATCCTACAGAGAAATTTAAAGCCTTTCTAAAACCAGTCCTGCCATGCAGCATCCTCCCTGCTTGAACATGCCCAGGCATGCCTGGACATGATAAAAAATGTTTCAGCTTACATTGTCGGCAGCATCTGAATTGACTTGAATTATGAATTGAAATAACAAATATAGGTGATTTAAAAAAATAGTGCATGACAGGGAAAATTCTTGATGATTTTCATGATAGCATCCTAAGATCCATAAGATAAGCACAAAAGTATTCAGGAAGCAAAATCTTTGTTGTTCAGTGTAACTTTCCCACTATCCATGTCAGGCTCAATGGCCTATAACTTCCTGGTTTATTTTTAGAGCCTTTCTTAAACATTGGCTGTCCTCCATCCTATGGCACCTCACCTGTCACTCAGGATGATTCAGATAGCTCTGCTAGAGCCCCAGAAATTTCTGCACTTGTCAAGCCCTGGGGATTTATCCACCCTAATTTGCCTCAAGACAGTAAAACCCCCTCCGCTACAATCTGTACAGAGTTCATGAAGTTCTTGATTGGTTGGGCATCAAAGGGATATGGTGAGAGGGCAGATGTATGGGGTTGAGTGGGATCTGGGATTAGCCTTGATGGAATGGTAGAGTGGACTCAATGGCCTGAATGGCCTAATTCTGCTACTATCTATTATGGTGTTTTGCCTTACTTCTATAGACTCCGTGCCATCTCCCGAATAATTACAGATGCAAAAAAATGCATTTAATAGCTCCTCATCTCTTTTGGCTCCACACATGGATTAACATTTTGATCTTCCAGAGGACCAATTTTGTTCCTTGCAATCCTTTTGTTCCTAATACATATTCTCATTCACTTTTTCTGTTAAAGAAATCTCATGCCTCTTTTTGGCCTTGCTTATTTCTTTCTTAAGTGTTCTGTTGCATTTTTTATACTCTATAAGCACTTAATTAGTTCCTACCTGCCTATGGCTGCAATGCACCTCTTTTTTTCTCTTAACCGGGACATCAATGCCTCACCAAAACCAAGGTTGCTTACACATGCAAGAGAAAATCTGCAAATGCTGGAAGTCCAAGCAACACAAACAAAATGCGGGAGGAACTCAGTGAGCCAGGCAGTATCTATAGAAAAGAGTATAGTCGACATTTCAGGCCGAGACCCTTTATCAGGAACTCCAGCATTTTGTGTATGTTCCCTACAACTGTTCCCTTTACCTTTTATTCTGGCAGGCATATACAAGCTTTGTACTGTCAAAATTTCACTTTTGAAGGCTTCCACCTTACCAAGTTCACCTTTGCTAAAAAGCAGCCTGTTCAAATCTACTCTTGCCAGATCATTTCTCATGCCAGCAAAATTGCCCTTTCTCCAATTTAGAATCTCAGCTTTTGGACCAGACTTATCTTTTTGCATATTTACTTTGAAACTTTGTGCAAAGCATTCATCTACACAAACTTCTGTCACCTACCCTGTTTCACTCCCTGATAGCAGATCAAGAAACACACTATCTCGTTGGGACTTCCATGTACTTATTAAGAAAACTTCCCTGAACACATTTGACAAACTCTATTCCATCTTGTCCTTTTACAGTACAGAAGTCCCAGTCAATATGTGGAAAGTTAAAATAACCTACTATAACAACCTTATGTTTCTGTCCACAAACCTCTGCAATCTCTCTACAAATTTGTTCCTCTAGATCCCTTGGACTGTTGGGTGGTCTGTAATATAGCCAAGTAACGTGGTCATACCTTTCCTATTAGTCAGTTCCACCCATAATGCCTCACTAGACGAGTTCTCCAGTCTGTCTTAACTCAGCACTGTCGTGACATTTTCCTTGACTAGTTACGCCACCTTTAATCCCTCCTGCTCTGTCGCGTCTAAAACACTGGAACCCCAGAATATTGAGCTGCCAGTCCTGCCCCTCCTGCAACCAAGTCTCACTAATGGTGACAATATCGTAATTCCAGGCATTGATCCATGCTCCAAGCTCGTCTGCCTTCCCTATGATACTCCCTGCATTGAAATGTACACAGCTCAGGACATTAGTTGCACCATGCTCAATCTTTTGACTCTTGACTTTATCTGAGGTCTTAACAACATGTTTCCACATCCTCTCCTCCGCTCCACTATTTGTTCTATCACTCTGATTCCCACCATCTGCAACTCTAATTTAAATCCCCTTGTGCAGGTCCCATCTTCCCTGGAAGAGAGCCCAATTATCCAAAAACCTGATGCCCTCCATACTATACCAATTTCTTAGCCATGTGTTAAACCATATAATTTCCCTATATATGCCCTGCACAGCATGTGGTACAGATAGCAATCCTGAGATCACAACCCTGGAGGTCTTGTCCTTTAACTTAGCACCTTTCTCTCTGAACTCACTTCGCAGAACCTCGTCATGCTGTCATTGGACCGTGACCTCTGGCTGTTCACACTCCCACTTAAGAATGCTAAGGACTCAATCTGAGATATCTTGGACCCCAGCACCCAGGAGATAACATTTCATCCAGAAATCTCATTCTTGTCCAGAGAACCACCTTTCTGTTTCCCTAACGAACAAATCCCCTGTCACCACAGCTAGCCTCTTCGCCCCCTTTCCCTTCTAAGTCAAAGAGCCAGACTCAATGCCAGAGACCTGAATGCTGTAACTTTCCTCTGCTATGTTCTCCCCCCACCCCCAAACAGTATCCAAAGTGGTATACCTGTTGCTGAGAGGGATGGCCACAAGGGTACTCTTGCACTGGGGGTTTTAACCTCTTTCACCTTCCTGACTGTCACCCAATTTCCAGTGTCCTATACTTTAGGTGTAACTATCTCTCTATATGTCCTATCCATCACCCCCTCAGCCTCTTGAATGATCTGTAGTTCATCTAGTTCCAGCTCCAGTTCCTTAACACGGAGCATTAGAAACTGCAGCTGGATGCACTTCTCGCAGGTGTAGTCTTCAGGGACACTGGAGATCCCCCTGTCTTCCCACATGACTGCAAGACGAGTATTCCACTATCCTGCCTGGCATTTCTACTGCTCCTAGCTGAGCAACAATGAAGAAGGAAATATAATAAACTGTGGGGGAGAAAAAAAAACTCAACCTACAGCTTCTTTTGCCTTCTCTCACTCAAGCTTCTCCTCACTGAAGCCCTGAAGAGCTGAAACCTCAAAAACCCCATTCTAACTCGGACCACTCCAACGATGGCAATTGCTCTCACCCCTGCCTTATATTAATTTATTCTTCTCTATCTATCCCCAACACTGGTTAGCTGCTGCTCAAAGAACCAAATTGCCGCGAATCGCTGTCTTTTCTACTCAGTCAGTGAACCTGAGTGAACTACATCTTTTCAAGCTTCCTATTTCCGATTGGGCACTGCTCAAACCTCCGAATTGCAGCGATTTGCTTCCTTTTCAACTCATCCGGTGAACCTGAGTGAGCTATGTCTTCTCAGGCTTCCAAGCTCCAAATGGGCCCTGCTCTGTGCTATTCTCTGCTCTTCAACCTTTATGAAATGCTAGTTTGGGTATAACTAAAATATTGCATACAGTTCTTTAGAAAAGAGCACCACACTTCAGAAAATTTGCGAAGATTTTAGAAAGCATGCAGAAAAGATTTACTAAGATGATCCCAGGGATAAAGCATTTTAGTCATGGGGATAGACAGGAGAACCTGGAGTTGTTCTCTTTGAAAGCTGGTTGTCAGAAGATCTGAGATGTATTTAATATTATGATTATATGGCCAGACTGAGAAAAGAGCGAACATTAATATTGCTAGTGAAGAATCACAACATGGAACTAAGGTAATTAGCAAAAGACCCAAATGTAATGAGTAAAGACTCTTTTTAGTCAATGAATAGTCAGGGTCTGCAATGCACTGCAAGATGTAATAGTGCAGGTGGATTAAATTTTAGAGTTCAAAGTTCTTTTCAGCTAGCTGAAAGAATTTTGTAGGGCTATAAAGAAAGTGTTGGGGAATGTGGCTAGCCTGATAGTCATGAAAGAGGCAGTATGGACGCAGTGGGCCAAATGGTGTCTCCTTCCATGCTGAAAGCACTCTGCATTATGTGAAGTAGTTCCATAAACTTTAATTTATTAGATATTAAATTCTCATTGCTAAACATCTTGTGTTTTAATTATCATTGTGAAAATTCTGTTTTAAAACCATTTTTCTATTGCTTTCTGGTATTGGGATCCATTTGATATAACTTTACCCACTGAAGGGAACTATTTCTTTTATCACTCTGTTGGTATTTTCATTTTCAGAAGCTTTGCCAAATTACTCTTGACCTTTGTTCCCATAAGATGTCATATTCTAGAGATCCTTATCCTTTCCCTGGCTCTGGTTTCCTTTATTAGGTCTAAGACATTGGAACAGCTTGGTACTTAATGTGAATATCAGTATTTCTGCATTAAGAATTGTCCTGTTGTTCTGGTTTCTGCCAATATACTGTACATGACAATAGGAACTTTAGAAATAGAAATGCAAGAAATTTGAATTAGTAAGTCTAGCCTGTACCATAATGTCATTTAATTGCCCATGTTCCAAATTCCTTGATGCAATTGGAAACGAAAACTATGCTAATCTCAGTACTAGATGTGTCAGTAATCCTAGTACGGACACTGGTAGAAAGTTCTGAACATTGATTTTGAACATCCTTGTCAGTTCACTGACGGAAATTGATTCCACTGGTTTTGCATCATTGTAACAATCTCCAATAGGTTCAAGGTGGCATATCTGAATATTTGCTTAATATACTTAAGCCCCACACTACCATGTTCAAGTACAGCTGCTTTCCTTCAAACATCCATTCTTGAACTAACCAGTAAAACCCTAGCACTACAGTTTAGCAAAACAATGATTACTTTGAACTAAAATGGATTTTATTTTTTGATTCTAATTACGTTTTCTTGTAAACACGAGTATTACTGTATATTTAATTCATATTTTTCTTATGAACGCTGCTTATATGATGCTACGTGCCTGTGATTGTCATTGCACCTATGCATTCATTTACTTGTGCATGTGGCAATAAACTTAACAATAAGATTTACTAATTGTTGGGCAGATTAATTCCTTCCTGACCCAGTATTGATATTAATTTAATTGGAAGTGCGGTGATTTGGTACTGCTTCGGAAGCTGGAAGTTTCTAGCCTTCAGATATTACGAGGTTAAATACCTTAAGAAAACGCGATATGCCTGAAGATAAGGTTTGCTAAAGTCTACACATTTAGATTTGAGGCCAAACGTTAACAATCCTGCATCTCTGCCAAAGATGTACTGAAATTATAAAGGGAGAACTGTTCCTCGAGGACTTGTCATCTCTGCAAGCGCCAGCACAGAGAGACGGGAGTGAAGGAGTTTCATCTAATTTGCAGAAATTCTGACAGTAAACATTTGTTGAGCATAGGGTGAGTTTCCATGACCTCAACCAGAAACCTAAGCGATGAGCCTCGATGATCAGGCAAAATCAAACCCTGATAACGATCGGAGTTTGTCCACCTCCGCCCTCTAAAGGCTGATTTATACTTCTGCGTCAAATTGACACCGTAGGTACGGCATAGCCGCGAACCCTACTCAGAGCCTACACGGATCCCTACGCCGTAGCCTGACCCGCACCTCTCCCAAAATGTAACTACGTGTTGTGGCAACGCAGACCGCAACAACTGTGATTGGTCCGCTTGGTAACATCGCATTTCCTCCTATGCTGCAATAGCTTCCCAACTGAAGGGCAGGGAAGGAACTCTGGCTGCAATGCTTTCCATAAAGCGTTACAGACCTCCAAAATTATGGAGGACATATTTCGCTTTTATGAAAAAAGACTGTCGCTTTAAACTTGCTTACCCCGAGAAAGACTGGTTGGCACAGGTTTTCAGAGGCCTGCCAGGGACTCCATCAGGGCCTGTCGTCACACAAGGGTTCACCTTCTTGAAAGCCGTCTTGATATTGGCCTCCGAGACAGAGATGACAGAGTCACCGGATGCTGCAGGGATCCTCATAGCTGTAGGTCTGTTCTCCCTTCGGAAGCTTGCATAAAAGGTGTTGAGCTCACCTGGGAGGGAAGCATCACTGCCATTCATAATGTTAGGATTTGCTTTCCAGGAAGTAATGGTCTGCAAACCCTGCCAGAGTTGACATGCATCCAATTGCGCCTCTAACCTCAGTTGGAATTGTGCCACTAGGTATCCAACTCAACTTGGATTAGGACTTTGGAAATGTCATTTAATTGTTTTGAAAACTTTCTGACATTAACCAAAACATAGTTAAAATAGCCTTCATAGAATATTTTACACACAGCCTGATCTGATACATTAATAAATTAAATTCAGAAAAAATACAACCAATTTGGCAAAAACAAAAATACTATAATTAACCTGATCTTATATAATCAATGTTTTAAGTTAATGTACATTGCTGCATAATGATCTCCTCACTTGCAGACCGCAGTCAGTTCGGATTGGCAGCAACATCTCCTCTATAATCACTATCGACACAGATACACCCCAAGGCTGTGTGCTTAGCCTGTTGCTCTACTTACTTTATACTTATGATGGGAGGCTAAATACAGCTACAAAGCCATGTTTTAAGTTTGCTGATGATACCACTGTTGTTAGATTCTGTTTGAGCAGTTTGGATGTGGGGGTGGGGAAATGAAATGACAGTGTACTTTTGAAGTCATGTATAATGGGCTTGAAATGAACAACCTATTCACCAAGGATAAACTGACACTGGGTTTGCTCTTTGGAGGAAAGATAATTGTGTTACCTTCAGCAATAAAAACAGAAAATGCTGGGAAACTCAGCTAGTCGGGTAGAGAAACAGCCAGCCTTTTGTC
Organism: Mobula birostris; assembly: GCF_030028105.1. Classification (NCBI taxonomy): domain Eukaryota; kingdom Metazoa; phylum Chordata; class Chondrichthyes; order Myliobatiformes; family Myliobatidae; genus Mobula; species Mobula birostris. The sequence continues at coordinate 64,834,921 of NC_092377.1, read as the reverse complement.
AGAAGTGGGAAAGATCTGCAAGTTTTCAGGAGCAGAGAAGTGGACTGCTCTATGTATTGAGCCTCTAGTTCTGTGTAATGATTTGTTAATGATAGGCTGGTGGGACTTCTCCAGGAAGCTCAACCTTTACATGAGGTGTAAGAAGACTGAGCCAATATGATATGAAAACAGTAAATTAAAACTGCTGAAAAATCTGCATCCTCCAGTGACTGAAATTAATATTTACCTAATTTCCATTTTGTGGAATGTGGTCCACCATAAACCATAATACATGGAGACTATTTGCACCAAGTATATTAATACATTACTAATTTTCTAAGAAACCACACCAGGTTTTAAATACTTAAAGACAATATTTTCACAGTAGAATGAAACATTCACAGTAAAAGTAAGACAGACCACTTAGCCACCCATCATTTACTAAGCTCGTGGTTTATCTGACTCGAACCTCAACTCAGCATTCCAATCAGCAATCTTTCATTGCCTGGCATATGAAGTATCAGCATTTACCATCTGCAAGGACTCTGCGTCCATCACTCTTTGAGGAATAAGATTCCAATGATGCACACTTTGTTGGAAATTTGTTTTGCCCTATATCAGTATTCAATGATCTCTAGTACTAGATTCTCCTACAAGAGGGAATCTGCTTCATTAGGCTGACCTAAACTGATTCATCAAAGTTGTAGACATACTTGGGTAGAAACTCAAATCATAACATGACTTCAGAAAAACAGAACAATTTTTTTGCTAGTTGCACTCAAAGCAAAAACTTAATACAAAGTCTTTTCTCCAATCTTATCAAGTTGAATTAGTTTGCAAACTGACTATTTTGTTTTTCTTAAAGCTTAAAACAATAACACTATTTAGATCTCTGTACTAATATTCAATTCTAGAAATATAGTTTTTACTACTTAATCTCTGGTGTTGATTGAAGTGTTAATTGAAAGCAAGCAAAGTTTTCTCAGAGTTAATTCCAGATTTTGGCTGTTAACTAATAGTTTATTGAGGTACTGATATTCAACTTACCTTTTGTATGAACTCTTGCAGAACAGTATATCCTGTTGCATCTAGGTTTGGATGTATTTGATCTCTAGCCAATAGATTTAGACCAATTAATTCAGTGTGATAGGGTATCCTAGCAGCAAAGTACGATAGACTGCTTCACATGAAACACATTAGAGAAATTAATTACCAATTGTCTCTTTCTCTTCTCTATTCTCTATGTGATTTGTTTTCCCATTTTATTCCTTAACACTGATTAGTTCTCTGACCTCTCTCCATTATAAGAATTTGAGTACAAGCAAGCAGTCAAAATCCTGTGGGATTGCATCTGCCACAATGGACACAAGAATAGGGGTTTTCCTCCCTTTGTTAACCATGGGAATGATACCCTATTTGCATTCAATTCGTTTTCCTTTGTTAATGTAGAATTAGGTATAATTTAAACCCCGTATACAGTCACCCTGAATTTTCCATATAATCTACTGTACATTTGACTTGTATTATAGAATCAACCTTAGCACTTAGTATCTATAATATACAATTTGCACATCCTAATAGATCAAATCCAGATTTGAACTGAGTTTCATAGAAATAAAGAAATCTACAACACATTACAGGTCCATCGCCCACAATGAAGTGCTGACCATGTAACCTACTCTAGAAACTGCCTAGAACTTCCCTACCGCATAGCCCTCTATTTTGCTAAACTCCATGTATCTATCTAAGAGTCTCTTAAAAGACCCGATTGTATCCGCCTCCACCACTGTCACTGGTAGTGCATTCCACGCACTCACCATTCTCTGTGCGAAAAATTTACCTCTGACATCCCCCTTGTATCTACTTCCAAGCACCTTAAAACTATGCAGTCTTGTGTTAGCCATTTCAGCCTCTGGCTATCCACATGGTGTTTCAATGATTTTACTGGAAAATAGTTAACTTTATTCATCCAATCTACAATCTTGCCTCCATCTGTTTTAACATGCTCACATTCTTCTTACTATTCTCTTTATTTCAAAATATTTGAAAACCTTTTGCTGTTAATTTATAATCCCTTGTAGGTTTTTTGGAACTCTTGTTACTTTATTTATATCTTTTTGTAACTGATGATGGCTATTACTGTTTATCCCTTTAAGTGAAAAGTTGTACTTTCTCATACTTTTTGACCTCCTGGGTTTTTAATTATTTATTCTCTGAACTAATATTGGTGTGTCCTCCCTATTTTGTTTATGCTTTCTGCAGGGACACTGTATTTCTACTGAAAATAAGTTTAAATCTATGTATCCCAAAGACGACTTTAAATATAGTAGAATGAGAAAACCTTCTTTCTACTACCTTTTCATCCTTGTCTCTCCCTCATCTTAAGAACAGGTAATCCTGAGGCAATTCGAAGGTAATGTGTCTTCTAGTAAAATTTAATACCTTGTACTGTATCTCAAACCTAGTTTGATTCCCCTGCCAGCCGTGATCTTTAGCTGATGCTCTCCCACCTCAGAAATTTTAATTTTCACTTTCTGATTATTTGGGATGCGACATGTTATACAGGAATTTGAATCACATCTATGAAAGACGTTGACCACACCCTGTGTGTTGAATTCTTCTTAATCACTCGGATTCTGATGATTCTAGTTGTACTTCTTTCTTACCAGAAGTTTTTTTCTGGTTACCTAGCTTTGTATCATTTCTTTTATCTATTTCTCTTGTTCACATGCTGGTTTATCTAAAAGACAACTGATCCCTTTTCATCCTAACCCTGTTTCTCTTTGCTGGTCAATTTGACTCCTAGACTCTCTGGTCCCAGTAATCTCTGTGCTAATTCTGTTCACCTTTGCATGTTGTTACTGAACTCTCAATTCAGCGAAGTCAAGATGACATCGTTGTTACTATTTGCAACATTGGAAAAAGTGGTTGGTAGCAAATTTCAGATAGTGAATGCACAGAAAAATCAGATAAAATAGATTGCAGGAAAAAAAGAAAATATAATTAATGGACAAGATGCTGAGCATTAGGGTTTGCAAATGATATTATTTAGCTAAAGCTCAGAGGATCATTAAGCCTGAATATTAAAAACGCTGTTGCTTGCCTTTTGATGGCAGAAGTATTGACTGTGCATCTTGCACCTTCACAACAGTGGTTATTATAGTAAAGGAGTGACTGTAGGTGATGAGGACAAGATATAAATAGAAAGTCAGCACTATTCACATGGAATGAATGGATTCAAGGTTGCAAAGGGTAGAATGGTTGGAGGCTTCAATTTTTCAACTTCAGCAATATGAGATCAATGCAGAAGGACAGGAGAACTGCATGTGTTATTCAAAAAGAAGGGAAGGAAGGCATTGTGCTCTCAATTGCTCAAGATCATAAGATTTACAGTGAAGAATCACAAAGCAGCCTAACAAAGCAGAACAATGGCAATGGAAATAAATCAGAGTTTAAAATGCACACTGAAATAATGATACAGTTAGTTTCAAAGCAGGAGGACTTGCATTTGCAGCACACTCTACAGTCTGGAACTCAAGAGGTATTTAATTTTGAACAGCTATGAAGATCCGCAACTTGTGTCTGAAAAACCTAAGGTTTTCAATTTAAGAAATCCAGCACTGTACTGCATAAAGACTTGAGTAGAGACAGCACTCATGTTCATGAGTAAAATGTAGCTGATCCATATCAGTCTCCTCATTAGTGACAAGTGTAACTATGACATCAAAGAAAGATTTGTGTTGAATGATGAGCTAACTAAAAATCAACTATTATAAAAGACTTTCACTTGACACTAATAATTAATAAGGTTAATTTCCAACCCTTGCCCACTTCCACAACCCTCAATGTTGAACTCCGAAACCCTGTTTTACATCCAAAATATGACATCTGCATATAGGATACAAATCAGTAATTTCACTCAACATAAATACATCTGAATATGCAGATAGCAACATAAATACTTCTCTACCAATGAGTCACCATCAAGATGAGTTTTTTGCAAAACACCATATATCAAAATGATAACAGAGGGTTCTGTTGCGAATTAAGAGGTTGTGAATTAGTTCCATACAATAGGAAACTGCTGTTCAATTACTGAGCAGCGTTTTGCCTACTTTCTATGTCACTCATGTTGAAAGAACCTTGATGCAGAACCCCTGGGAACATGGTAGTTTCAGTTCCTATGGCAACCCTACAACTGGTTCCTTGGCCTGAAAGCCTTTAGACATGTTCCTTAGGATAGCAACATTCTGTAGCTCTTCTTTATAATCCTGCAGTGTACTGTATTTACTCATAAATATTTAGAAATGTCAAAATAGGTGCAGCCAGGATACAGAAATCCACACCTACTGAGAGCTAAGTAACACTAAGAATAAATTCTACTCTGGTTTAGTTTTTATTCAAGATTTAAGATTCAAGATTGTTTATTGTCATCCTTCAGTACACAAGTGTAAAGGAGAATGAAATGATTGTTACTCTGGATCTCATGCAGCATAAAAATACAATAAATATAAAGAACACAAAAATAAAACAAAAACAAACACTAAATCTAAAAGGAACACTATAAAATACCATGTACAAGTAACATTTATATAAATATAGACTGATTGAACTGTATGTACATCAAATGACTGTAGGTGATGCGTATGTAGTGGTGATGCTGGGTGGTGGGCTGGGTTAATGGGTGAAGGTGCTATTCAGCCTGACGGTTTGGGGAAATAACTGTCTTTGAGTCTTAATAGTCCTGGCATGGATGCTGCACAGTCTATTCCCTGATTGGAGTGAGACAAACAGTCCTTAAGCACGTTGAGTGGAATCCTTAATAATATTGCTAGCTTTTTTCTCCCGACATCGGTGTTTGTATATATACAGTCACTGGCCACATTATTAGGTACACCTGTACACTTGCTCATTAATCTAAATATCTAATCAACTAATTATGTGGCAACAACTCAATGCATCAACATGGTCAAGAAGTTCAGCTGTTGTTTAGACCAAACATCAAAATGGGGAAGAAATGTGATCTAAATGCCTTTGACGATTGCTGGTGCCTGGTAAGTATTTTGGAAATTGCTGATCTGGGGCTTTCACATGCAGCAGTCTCTAGAGTTTACAGAAAATGGTAGGAAAAACAAAAAAAAATCTGGTGAGCAGCAGATCTGTGTGTGAAAATACCTTGTTAATGAGAGAGGTTAGAGAAGAATGAGTAGACTGGTTCAAGCTGACAGAAAGGCACCAGTACTCAAATAATCACATATTACAACAGTGGTGTGCAGAAGAGTACTTCTGAATGCAGTGGATGAGCTCCAGCCGCAAAAGACCACAAGCATACACTCAGTGGCAACATTATTAGGTAGGACAGGTATTTAATAAAGTGACCACTGAGTGTATATCTGAGTACAATCTAGGTCGTGCTGCAGGCAGATGTAGACTGCTTCATTTGCTGAAGAACTGTGCATGCAATTGAAAATTGTGAAGTCACCAGTGAGCATACTCCCTCAAGATCGAAGGAAGATCATTGATTAAGCAGTTGAAGGTGGTTGGCCCAAGATTCCGCCATGAGGAACTCCTGCAGTGATAACCTGGGCCAGGATGATTGACTTCCAACAATAACAGATATCTTCCTTTGTGAGATATGTAATTCCAGCCATTGGAGTATTTTCCTTTTGGTCTTGGTTGACCAGTTTTAAAATCTACCCCAGTAGAAGAGGGATTTTCTCTGCTATTTCTTGCTATCAAATGGAATGAATCAAATTGGCTGAAAATGCTCGCTACAGTGAGGGACAAGGAAGAAGCCACTTTGCACTTTTGGGGAGATAAGAATTGCCCTGTATGAGCAGTGAATGAAAGATTGCACCACTAGGAAGCCATCTGGAGCCCTCACACCCAAGCACCCACTTGTTTCACTTTCTATAATCATAGGAGATATCCACATAATCTCCAGACCTGGCTTATAACCCAGCAATCAGACCATTTTGTAGACTCGGAGATCCAGAATACATTCCTGGCAGAGCTGGAACTGATAGAGGTGGAAACTATAACATTGACTGTAAAACTAAGCTACCATGTCCGGCAGGGAGTAGGTCTTCTTCTGCGTCCATCTGACATAACAGCCTAATCCTCCTCAAGCAGTTAGAAAATTGAGGTTCTCTGTATCATCCATATTTCAAGGGTGGTGTCTGTTGCATCTGTTGATTCCCCTTTCAGTCACTACTTCCTTGTTTACTGTTTCTCTTCCTCCCGTGCAACCACAGGTAGTCAAGTAGCTTCTGCTGCTCCTGGTAATATTGAACTGACTCCTCTGGGGTCCAATCCAATGCAGCCAGATCCTCACAGATCTGAACATGTGACAGCAAGTGACCAAAGTGCCACAGGGATAGGTATTCAGCAGAAGAGGAATGAACAAACACTTTTCTCACCAGGAAATTTTGGAAGGTGCAGAGACTGTAGTGCAGTGATTGGGGGGAGGGGGTTGTTCAGGGGACTTCAATTATTCTTAAATTTCATAAAGAGTGAAATCAGTTTTTCAGCAGAACAGGCAATGTTTACGATTTAGGGTGCAGTTGGGAAATTATGCTCTTGAGCCACCGAATGAGCTCTTAGTTCTTTTGCATTTGATTTAACTCAATAAAAAGTAAATTCATGCCAAAGCAGTTGTATAAAATGTTTCTATAAATGCCATTACAGTGACTAAGCAGAAAAAAACTTCATAATGTTAACAATTAATTTCTTCAGGGTTAAAAATATATCACAGTTAAGAGTGATCTTCAATACTATGCAAAAGTCTTAGGTACTCTAGCTATTTATATATATATGCCTAAGACGTTTGCACAGTGCTATATGTACTGCACCTCTTGGTCTGTCCATTTTATAACATTCCACAGAGCCCTACCATTTACGGTGTAACTCCTGTCCTTGTTCGTTTTACCGAAGTGCAACACCTCACATTTATCGGAATTAAATTCCATCTGTCATTCCTTGGCCCACTGGCCCAGTTGATCAAGATCCTATTATATTCTGAGATTTAACTTTCTTCACTGTTCCTAATGCCACGGGATTTAGTGTCTTCCGCAGACATACTAATGACACCACTTACGTTATCATCCTAATTGTTGACATAAATGACGAGCAACAGTGGAGCCAGCACCGATCCCTGAGGCATACAGCTGGTCACAGGTCTCCAGGCTGAAAAATAAGCATCCTCTAACAGTGTCTCTGAGAATTTATATAGCAGCTTTCATATACTTTCATTTGTCTAGTTACTTCACGGAGGCACAACCAAACAAAAATCAGGGGTAAAAGGACCCTGATGGGAGTTATTACAGGCCTCTGAACAGTAGCCAGGATGTGTGATACAAATTACAACAGGATATAGAAAAGGGTAACGTTACGATAATCATGGGAGATTTCAATATGCAGGAAGATTGGGAAAATCAAGTTGGTGCTGAATACCAAGAGAGGGAGCAAAAGACCATAAGACAGAGAAGAAGAATTAGGCCATTTGGCCCATCGAGTCTGCTCCACCATTCAATCACAGCTGGTCCTTTTTATCCCTCCTCGGCTCCATTTGCTGGCCTTCTCCCCATAAGCTTTGATGCTGTGTTCAATCAAGAACCTATCAATCACTGCCTTAAATACACCCAAGCTGGACTCCACAGCTGCTTGCGGTAACAAATTCCACAAATTCACCAACCTCTGGCTAAAGAAATTTCCCTTCAAGGAGCGGTATCTCAGAAAGGCAGCGTCTATTATTAAGGACCCCCAGCACCCAGAGCATGCCTTTATCTCACTGTTACCATCAGGAAAGAGATACAGAAGCCTGAAGGCACTCACTCAGCGATTCAGGAACAGCTCCTTCCCCTCTGCCATCTGATTCCTAAATGGACGTTGAACCCTTGGACACTACCTCACTTTTTTAATATACATTATTTCTGTTTTTTTGCATGATTTTTAATCTATTCAATATACATATACTGTAATTCATTTATTATTTTTTTCTTCTAGATTATGTACTGCATTGAACTGCTGCTGCTAAGTTAACAAATTTCATGACATATGCTGGTGATGATAAACCTGATTCTGATTCTGAAACTGTTTACAATACTCAGGATGAGGCCTCACCAGTGTGTTACAAAGCCTCAGCATTACATCCCTGCTCTTGTATTCTAGACCTCTTGAAATGAATGCTAACATTGCTTTTGACTTCCTTACCACTGACTCAACCTGCAAGTTTACCTTTAGGGTGTTCTGCACGAGGACATTCAATACATCTGAGATTTCTGGATTTTCTTCCCATTTAGAAAATAGTCTGCACATTCATTTCTACTATCAAAGTGCATCACCATGCATTTTCCAACATTGTATTTTATTTGCCACTTTATTGCCCATTCTCCTAATCTGTCTAAATCCTTCTGCAGCCTACCTGTTTCCTCAACACTACCTGCCTCTCCATCAATCTTTATATCATCTGCAAACTTGGCATCAAAGCAACCTATTCCATCATCTAAATCATTGATATAGTGGATAATAAGAAGCGATCCCGACATCAATCTCTGTGGAACACCACTGGCAGCCAACCAGAAAAGCAACCTTCTCACTGCCTCCGACCAATCAGACAATGCACTAACTAAGCCAGTAATTTTCCTGTAATACAATGAGCTTTTAACTGGGTCAGCAGCCTCATTTGTTTGTCCCCCTGACTCACCAGCATAATTTTCCAGTGGTCCAATATCAACTATCACCTCCCTTTCATTCTTCATATAACTGAAAAAACCTTTAGTATCCTGCTTTATATTGTCAGCTAGTTTGCCCTCATATTTCATCTTTTCCCTTCTTATAGCTTTTTTAGTTGCCTTTTGTTGGATTTTAAAAACCTCCCAATCATCCAACTTCCCACTCACTTTTGCGACCTTTTATGCCCTTTCCTTGGCTTTTATGCAGTCCTTAACCTCCTTGGTCAGCCACAGTTGCCTAGCCCTGCCATTTGAGAACAACTTCTTCTGTGGGACATATCTATCCTGTGCCTTGTAAACTATTTCTAGAAACTTCAGCCGCCTCTGGTTTGCCATCATCCCCACCAGTAACTTTCTCCAATCCACCTGGGCAAGCTCCTCTCTCATGCCTTTGTAATTCCCTTTTTTCCATTGTGATTCTGATACATGTGAGTTATGCTTCTCCCTCTCAAATTGCAGTATGAATTCAGTAATTTTATGGTCACTGCCTCCTAAGGGTTATTTTACATTAAGCTGACTAATAAAATCTGAGTTATTACACCAAAACCAATCTAAGATTGCCTTTCCCCTCATAGGCTCAAGCACAAGCTGCTCTAAAAAGCCATCTCGTAGGCATTCAACAAATTCCCTCTCTTGCAATCCGACACCAATGTGATTTTCCCAATCTCCTTGCATATTGAAGTCCTCCATTACAATTGTGAAATTACCCTTATTACATGCCCCTTTCAGCTCCCTTTGCAATCTCCACCTCACATCTTTGCTACTATTTGTAGGTCTATATACGATTCCCATAATAATTTTTTTTTCACCCTTGCTGTTTCTTCACCTATAAAGATTCAACATACTCTGACCCTGTCACCTCTTTCTAAAGGTGTAGTTCCATCTCTTACCAATAGAGCCACACCACCACCTGTGCCCTCCCGCCTGCCCTTTCGATGCAAAGTACGTCCTTTGACGTTAAACTCCCAACTATAATCTTCTTTCAGCCACGACTCAGTGATGCCCACAACATCATACTGACCAATCTCTAATTGCTCCACGAGTTTGTTCACCTTATTCTGAATGCTACGTGCATTTAAATACAGCACCTTTAGTCCTGCATTCTTTGCCTTTATGAATTTTGCCTCTGTTGTACAATTTAACTCTTTGCTCAGTCTGCAGTTGTACCCAATCATTGGCTTGTCCGTCCTTACATTCATATTACATATTACATCATCTACCTGTAAACCTGCTGGCTCATCCTCAGCTCTATCATACTGGTTTCCATCCCTCTGCCATGATACTTTAAACCACCAACAAACATCAAAGTTGCTGGTGAACGCAGCAGGCCATGCAGCATCTCTAGGAAGAGGTACAGTCGACGATTCGGGCCGAGATCTTTCGTCAGGACTAACTGAAGGAAGAGTTAGTAAGAGATTTGAAAGTGAGAGGGGGAGGAGGAGATCCAAAATGATAGGAGAAGACAGGAGGGGGAGGGATGGAGCCAAGAACTGGACAGGTGATTGGCAAAAGGGATATAAGAGGATCATGGGACAGGAGGTCCGGGGAAAAGGAAAAGGGGGAGGGGGTTGAAAACCCAGAGGATGGGCAAGGAGTATAGTGAGAGGAACAGAGGGAGAAAAAGGAGAGAGAGAGAGAGAAAGAATGTGTGTATATAAATAAATAAGTAACAGATGGGGTATGAGGGGGAGTTGGGGCATTAGCGGAAGTTAGAGAAGTCAATGTCCATGCCATCAGGTTGGAAGCTACCCAGACGGAATTTAAGGTGTTGTTCCTCCAACCTGACTGTGGCTTCATCTTTACAGTAGAGGAGGCCGTGGATAGACATGTCAGAATGGGAATGGGACATGGAGTCAAAATGTGTGACCACTGGGCGATCCTGCTTTCTCTGGCGGACAGAGCGTAGGTGTTCAGTGAAATGATCTCCCAGTCTGCGTCGGGTCTCGCCAATATATAGAAGGCCATATCGGGAGCACCGGATGCAGTATATCACCCCAGCTGACTCACAGGTGAAGTGTCGCCTCACCTGGAAGGACTGTCTCCGCAATTTCTTCCACTACCTCTTTCAGAACCCTAGGGTGCAGTTCATCTGGTCCGGGTAATTCATGTACCCCTGGGTCTTTCAGCTTTTTGAGCACCAGCTTCCTGGTAATAGTAGCTGCACTCACTTTTCTTCCCTCACATCCTTTAACATCTGGCACACTTTTAGTGTCTTCCAATGAAGACTGCCGCAAAATACTCATTTTGTTCATTTGCTATCTCCTTGTCCCCCGTTATTATTTCTCCAGCTTCATTTTCTAGCCGTCCTATATCCACTCTCATCTCTCTTGTATTTTTTACATACTTGAAGAGGCTTTTACTATACACTTTGATATTATTTGCTAGCTTGCTTTCATATTTCTTTTTGCTCCTAATGATTCTTTTAGTTGCTCTTTGTATGTTTCAAAAAGCTTCCCAATCCTCTGACTTCCCACTAATTTTTGTTTTGTTGCATGCCCTCTCTTTTGCTTTTATATTTGCTTCGACTTCCCTTTTCGGCCATGGTTGTACTATTTTGCCATTTGAGAACTTCTTCGTTTTTGGAATACATCTATCCTGCACCTTCCTCGTTCTTTCCAGAAACTCATGCCATCGCTGCTCAGCTGTCATCCCTGCCATTATCTCCTTCCAATTTACTTTGGCCAACTCCTCTCTCATATTACTGTAATTTCTTTTACTCCACTGAAATACTGCTACATCACTTTCCTCCTATCAAATTTCAAGATGAACTCAATCATATTGTGAGCACTGGCTCCTAAGGATCTTTTACCTTAAGCTCCCTAATCACCTTTAGTTCATTACATAACACCCAATCCAGTATAGCTGATCACCTAGTAGGCTCAACGACAAACTGCTCTAAAAAGCCACCTTGTAGGCATTCAACAAACTCACTCTGTTGAGATCCATCACCAATCTGATTTTCCCAATTGACCTGCATGTTAAAATCTCCCATGACTATCATAACATTGCACTTTTGACACGCCTTTTCTATTTCCCATTGTAATCCGTAATCCACATCCCAGCTATTTTTTGTTGGAAGGCCTGTATATAACTGCCATCAGAATCCTTTTACCTTTGCAGTTTCTTAACACAACCCACAAAAATTCAACATCTTCCAATCCTATTTCACATCTTTCTACTGATTTGATGCCATCTTTACCAGCAGAACCACGCCACCTCCTCTGCCTACCTCCCTATCCCTCTGATTTAACTTGTAACCTTGGACATTCAGCTTCCAGCTACAACCATCCTTCAGGCATGATTCCATGATAGCCATAACATCATATCTGACAATCTGTAATAGTGCAACATGTTTATCCACCTTATTCCTTATACTCCGTGCATTGAGATATAACACTTTGAGTACTGTATTTGCTACCCTTTTTGATTCTAGAAACATAGAAAACCTACAGCACAATACAGGCCCTTTGGCCCACAACGTTGTGCCGAACATGTCCCTACCTCAGAAATTACTAGGATTACCGATAGCCCTCTATTTTTCTAAGCTCCATGTACCTACCCAGGAGTCTGTTAAAAGACCCTATTGTACCTGCCTCCACCACCGTTGCCGGCAGCCCATTCCATGCACTCACCACTCTCTGAGTAAAAAAAAACTTACCCCTGACATCTCTGTACCTACTCCCAAGCACCTTTTCCCTCTTGTGGCAGCTATTTCAGCCCTGGGAAAAAGCATCTGACTATCCACAAGATCAATGCCTCTCATCATCTTATACACCACTATCAGGTCACCTCCCATCCTCTGTCGCTCCAAGGAGAAAAGGCCGTGTTCACTCAATCTGTCTTCATAAAGCATGCTCCCCAATCCAGGCAACATCCTTGTAAATCTCCTCTGCACCCTTTCTATGTTTTCCACATCCTTCCTGTAGTGAGGCGATCAGAACTGAGCGCAGTACTCTAACTGGGGTCTGACCAGTGTCCTATATAGCTGCAACATTACCTCTTGGCTCCTAAATTCAAATCCACGATTGATGAAGGCCAATGCACCGTATGCTTTCTTAACCACAGGGTCAACCTGCACAGCTACTTTGAGCATCCTATGGACTCGGACCCCAAGATCCCTCTGATCCTCCATACTGCCAAGAGTCTTACCATTAATACTATATTCTGCCATCATATTTGACCTACCAAAATGAACCACCTCACAATTATCTGGGTTGAACTCCATCTGCCACTTCTCAGCTGAGTTTTGCATCCTATCAATGTCCCTCTGTAACCTCTGACAGCTGTCCACACTATCCACAACACCTCCAACCTTTGTGTCATCAGCAAACTTATTAACCCTTCCCTCCACTTCCTCATCCAGGTCATTTGTAAAAATCACGAAGTGTATGGGTCCCAGAACAGATCCCTGAGGCACACCACTGGTCACCGGCCTCCATGCAGAATATCTGAAAATTCTCCATCCCAAGTACACTGATACACATCCTGCTGGCTGCAAATTTGTGTTATCATCTGCCTGCCCTTTCTGACAGTCTAACTGCAAGCTAATCTTTGCTTTCTCACCACCCATCCTGTCCTGAGTCCCTTTCACTCCAGTTCCCAGCCCCCTGCCAAATAAGTTAAACCCTTCCCAACATTTCTAACAAACCTGCCCACGAGAATATTGGTCCCCCTCGGGTTCAGGTGCAACCCGTCACTTTTGTACAGGTCATACCTCCCCCAGAAAAGATCCTAAAAATCAAAGAACCTGAAGCCCTGTCTCTGCACCAGCTTCTGAGCCACATATTTATCTGCCAAATCATCCTGCTTCTACCCTCACTGGCGTGAGGCAGAGGTAGCAATCTAGAAATTACTACACCTGCTTTTCAGGTTTCTGCCCAGCTCTCTAAATTCTTTCTTCAGGGCCTCTTTGCTTTTCCTTCCTATGTCATACCAAGACATATGGCTGCTCTCCCTCACCCTCCAAAATGTTGTGGATGTGATCCGAGACATCCCTGACCCTGGCACCTGGGAGGAAGCGTACTGTTTGGGTGTCTCATTCACGTCCACAAAATCTCCTCTCTATTCCTCTGACAATTTAGTCCCCTATCACTACAACTCCCCTCTTCTCCTTCTTTCCCTTCTGTACCATGGATCCACGCTCAGTGGCAGTAACCTGGTCTCCATGGTCTTCCCCAGGGAGATCATCCCAGAGAACAGTATACGAAACAACATACTTATTATTGAGGTGTATGGCCACGGGGTGCTCTGCGCTAACTCCCTTTTCACAGTACCATTTCTCCGGACAGTCACCCAGCTCCCATCCCCTGCAACTTAGGGGTGACTGTTTCACTATAACTCTGATTGGTTATCTCCTCACTCTCTCATACAAGCTGAAGGTCATCCAGCTGCTGCTCCAAATCCCTAACACAGCCTTCAAGGAGCTGCAGCTGGATGCACTTCACACAGATGTAGTTACTTACCCAGAGCCAACGCCTCTTCCCAGCCGGAGCCTCCTTTGAGCCAAAGCCTGACACCCCTACTCTCACCACAGGCCTACTCGCAACAATGGCTGCCCCACTTGTCCCATCTGTATCTTTATTTCATTTGCTGTGCTCTGCTTCCACCGCTGATTGGGCTGCCGGAATGAGCCCAAATGCCCGCGGGTCTCCCCTTTTAAACAAGTGTTGCCAACCTACGAGAAACCTCCTCGCTGTGCTCTGCTTCCGCTGCTGATGGGACCGCCAGAAATTTGTAGAATGCCTATGAGGGAATTTGTAGAATGCCTTTTTAGAGCAGCTTGTGGTTGAGCTCACTAGGGGAAAGGCAAATCTGGATTGCATGTTGTGTCATGCAATGTTGTTCTCGATGGGGGCCATGCTGGATTTCATTGGGCACAAGTAAAAAAAGTAGAAACTGGGAGCCACAGGAGTTTCTGAATGGGTCATGAAAAGGTTACTATGTGGATGAAATATTACTAAAATATATAAAAGGAAATGAATGCATCCAATTTAATTGGAACCCTGAATGAAATGAATGGGCAAATGTGCTAGATGATGTCAATTAGGGAGCAAAACAGCTTAGAGTGTGAATGTGAATGTGAGTGTGTGTGTGTGTGTGTGAGGCAGTTTACAGCATGTCAGTATTAAGTCTGCTCCTCCTGAACCACACATTCACACTCTGCTGAGCTGCGCTCCACATCCCCACATCCACCCCCAGATTGGGCAGGGCTGCCCGCAGCAAGGCCAGTCAGCGAGCATGCAGCAAGAGTCTGATTCTGTTAGTCTTCCACTGACCCATGTGCATTATAATATTTATAAAATATGACCTGAAGGTTGTAGTTACTGTAGTGGGGTCATCTTCCAGAAATGGGTGAACTGCAGAGAGGCGAGAACACATGAAGATTACCACTGCATCCCTATCTACCACTACAACTTCCAGTAAATCCTGGATACATCATATTTTGAAAGGAAAATTAATTTGTTTTTCTTCGTGACTACATACTCTTGATTGCCACATAAAATTTGCATATATAATGCATTTTTAAAAAATTTGCGTAAAAAAATTGAATTATTAAAAATACTGCCTAAAAAGCTAATTTTATTTTTACATGTATATTCAATACTGAAAATTTTGACATGAGATTACACTTACAATTCTTCAATATTTGTATATATATGGCGTCTATAAAAAGTATTCCCCCCCACCCCGGAAGTTTTCATGTTTTGTTATTTTACAACACTGAATCACAGTGGCTTTTTTGACGCTGATCAACAGAAAAAGATTCATTCGTATCAATGTGAAAACAGATCTCTACAAGGTAATCTAAATTAATTACAAATATAAAATACAAAATAATTGATTGCATAAGTATTCACCCACCTTTAATATGACACACCGAAACATCACTGCTGTAGCCAATTGGTTTTAGAAGTCACATAGATAGCTAAATGGAGATTTGTTTTGGAGACCTGTGTGCAGTCAAGCTGTTTCAATTGATTGTAGAAACATAGAAATATAGAAAACCTGCAGCACAATACAGGCCCTTCAGCGACAAAGTTGGGCGGAATCTGTCCCTACCTTAGAAATTACTAGGATTACCCATAGCCCCCTAAGGAGGAGGGAGGAGAAGACGGCGGCGCGATGCAGCCTCTCCGGTGAAGTGATATTGTATCTGTTAAATAGGGGCTGTGCACAATTCTGATTTGATGGAGACAGCCGTGAGAGCACGAAGGAACATCTGGAGTAACTTCTGAAATGCCCAGTTCACTGCCATTGCTACTGTGCCATCGAGAATCTCCGGAGGGAAGGCCCAAAAATCCTGGGCTTTGCCTGCTGCTGGCGACCGGGGCTGGGGTCGAAGCGTTCAGCAGAGATGGTGCTCAGTGTCGGAGGGCTGGTCGGAGCTCGAAGTTTTCGGACGACTCAGAGTCAGACTGTGGTCGGGTATGGCAGGAGGAATTTTCTTCCTTCTCCCATCTGCGTGAGATGTGGGACTTTCGAGAGACTTTGAACTTTTTTACCATGCTCACAGCCTCTTCATCAAGTTATGGTATTGTTGCACTGTTGTAACTATATGTTATAATTATGTGGTTTTTGTCAGTTTTTCAGTCTTGGTCTGTCCTGTGTTTCTGTGATATCACACCGGAGGAATATTGTATCATTTCTTAATGCATGCATTACTAAATGACAATAAAAGAGGACTGCGTGTCCTCATAATCTAATCTAATTTTCTAAACTTCATATACCTATCCAAAAGTCTCTTAAAAGACCCTATCGCATCTGCCTCCACCACTGTTGCCAGCAGCCCATTGCACGCACTCACCACTTACTGCACAAAAAATTTACCACTGACATCTCCTCTGTACCTACTCCCAAGCACCTTAAACCTATGCCCTCTTGTGGCAGCCATTTCAGCCCTGGGAAAAAGCTCCTGACTATCCACACAATCAATGCCTTTCATTATCTTGTATAGACTGTAGTAAAATTACACAGGTATCTGGAAGGTCCATCTGATGGTGAGTCGGTAACCTGGCAAAAACTACACGATGAAGACAAGTGAACACTCTATTGAAAAGGTTATTGAAAAGCACAAGTCAGGAGATGGATACAAGAAAATTTCCAAGTCACTGAGTATTCCTTGGAATACAGTTAAGTCAGTTATCAAGGAATGGAAAGAATATGGCACAGCTATAAATCTGCCTAGAGCAGGTCGTCCTCAAAAACGGAGTGACCGTGCAAAAAGGAAACTAGTGAGGGAGGCCACCAATAGACCTGTGACAACTCGGGAGGAGTTGCAAGCTTCAGTGGCTGAGAGGGGAGAGACTGTGTATGCAACAACTGTTGCCCGGGTGCTTAACCAGTCACAGCTTTATGGGAGAATGGCAAAGAGGAAGGCACTGTTGAAAAAACTCTCATGAAATCTCAGCTAGAGTTTGTCAGAGGCATCTGGGAGACTCTGAAGTCAGCTGTAAGAAGGTTCTTGTTCTGATGAAACCAAAATTGTGCTTTTTGGCCATCAGACCTTACACAATGTTTGGCATAAGCCCAACACCACACATAATCAAAAATACACCATCTCTATACTGTGAAGTATGGTATCATGCTGTGGGGATGCTTCACTGCAGCAGGCCCTGGAAGGCTTGTGAAGGTAGAGGGTAAAATAAATGCAGCAACATACAGGGAAATCCTGATGCAGTCTGCAAGAGAGCAGCAACTTGGGAGAAGATTTGTTTTCCAGCAAGACAATGACCCCAGGCATAAAGCCAAAGCTACTCAGGAATAGCTTAAAAACAACAAAGTTAATCTCCTGGAGTGGCCAAGACAGAGTCCAGACCTCAATCCAATTGAGAATTTGTGGCTGGACTTGAAAAGGGCTGTTCACTCATGATCCCATGCAATCTGACAGAGCTTGAACAGTTCTGTAAGGAAGAAGGGGGAAAAATTGCAGTGTCCAGATGTGCAAAGCTGACAGAGACCTATCCACTCCGACTCAAGGCTGTAATTTCTGTCAAAGGTGCATCTACTAAATACTGACTTGAAGGGGGTGAATATTTATGCAATTAATTATTTTGTCTTTTACATTTATAATTAATTTACATCACTTTGTAGAAATCTATTTTCACTTTGACATGGAAGAGTCTTTTTTTGTTAATCAGTGTCAAAAAAGCCAAATGTGGGACAACTCTTAAAGAACAAACACTCATCAAGAAAACAGCTGGTTATTTGGGACACATGCCACTTAATTGAGGCAGGAGACTGTTGCCAAACAGTTTCTAACTGATGTCAGGCATGTGCACATATGTTTCTATTAGACACTACACTGAACTTAGTGAACAGTTTTTTAATAGTATCAGTTGCATATATTTGTATTAAAAGAAGAAGAATTTTTGTCACTGGAAGTTGCTGAGAAAAGAGCAGTAAGATATTTTAGAACTGTTTTGCTCACTGTGGTTTCCAGCACTTAGGCTTGGAGAGGACTGAAACAGCTAGGAGTAAAAATGAAACGATTTCACTACTTCAACAAGTTTGGAGCTACAAAGAATTTGAAGGTATCAACAATCATCTTGAATGTTTCAATGAAAATGATTTGGATGATGCGATCATTGATACCATTGTACGAAGGTAGTCCATTGTCTACACCAGGCGTCTGCGCTGATTTTGTTAATTTACAGTCAACCAAACAAACTTGGCAGTGTACACAGTATGTATGAATCCCTCCATTGATAACTGTTAGGAACTAATACACAGTTTTGTAAAGTTCACAGGAAAGTTATTATCAAAGTATATATATGTCACCACATACAGCCCAGAGATCCATTTTTTTCGTGGGGATGCTCACTAAATCCAATAACCATAATAGAACCAATGAAAGACCACACCAATACCATGGACAACCAGTGTGCCAAAGATAACAAAATGTGCAAAAACAAAAAGAAAGCAAAAAAAATTCATTATTAATAAATAAGCAGTAAGTATCGAGAACATGAGATGAAAAGTACTTGAAAGTGAGTCCATATGTTGTAGAAACAGTTCAGTGAAGTTGAGTGAAGTTATCCCTTCTGGTTCAAGAACTGTAGTAGCATTGATAGTGTTCTCATTTGTTCTGTATTTCATTTAGATACGTAATTTGTTACTCAGTTAAGCAGTAATTTATCTTTTTTAATACTTTTTTAGCTATTTCCATGATTCTTTAGCTAATTGGGGTAGCCGCTTAATTGGGCCAAAATGTACAGGTCCCAATGTGTCTCAATTAACTGAAATCCACTGTATATGTAAAGATGCACACACACAGATTACCCATGACTACTGGAAGAAAGAAAAGCCATTGGTAATATTTCACTGAGTATCTTGCCCATGGTTTTAATTCCATCCTCACAGGACAAAAAGGATGCCACCATGTCTGATTTGTATGACTACACGTTCAAATGAAATGCTGCAGGAATACTTAGAGACAGCACCTGAAGACAAGAAGGACAAGACACTGGATTACTTCAAAAAACTACAGTACAGGATCATTTTCAATCAAGGCCAACAGTAAAGCAAATGTTTCATGGAAAAAGCAGCTAGGATAGACCAAGGTTTACTTGCATCCTGTGAGATTTCAAACTTAATTGCAGAAGCTGGCGAGCCACATAATAAAGGTGAATCATTGATTCTGCCTGCAGTTTCTGTTGTAATCTCTGCTGTTATGAAACAAGCCATCCTCTCGAGCAATTCATCAGTATCAAGTTCTTTCTTGTTCATCAGCATCAAGGTGTATAGATGAAATGTCAGATGATGTGGAAAAACAGCTAGTTGCACAACTTCAATTTAAGAACTTTGCCCTGCAAATTGATAAAAGCACATTCTGTGATAATGAAGTCCTTTTGATGATATATGTTAGGCTTTTGAATGATGATCAAGCCAGTGAGGAAATGCATTTTGCCCAACAACTTAAGACAGAAACCAAAGGTGAAGTTATTTTTGAAGAAATCAAGAGCTATTTTTTGTAAAATGATTTTCTGCTGGAAAATATAATAGCTTGTGCAACTGATGGTGCTGCTGTGCATACAGAGCATGCTACAAAATCATACAGAGGTCTGATGGTTATCAAAAAATGTAATGGCAATGGTGGTGGAGGTGGATACGATGGGGTCTTTTGAGAGACTCTTGGATGGGTGCATGGAGCTTGGAAAAATAGAGGTCTATGGGTAACCCTGGCTAATTTCTAGGGTGAGTACATGTTCGGCATGGCATTGTGGGCCAAAAGGCCTGTTTCTGTGCTGTAGGTTTTCCATGTTTCTATGTAATTGTCTTCATCACTTTGTTGCACCTTGGTGTAGTATTGTAGCATTTCGATGTAATAAGCAGCTTGGAGAACAAATTGTCGCTGCTAAGTCTGACATATTATATCTGTCAGATATATTTGAAAAATTGAATTTACTTAACAGTTGCAAGGAAAAAAACTCCAATCACATATCACGTGAAGAGGCTGTTACTGCTTTCCTTGGAAAACTCAAACTTTTCAGCAGTAATATTGGGTGTCACGAGTTTATACCATTTCCTTCACTGGCCACTCTTAAAATAATTGGAAGATGATGATCTGATTATATATCTTGATCATTTGGAGCAAGTGCACACTGCTATGGAATTTCAGTTCAGACACCTGCTGGAGATGCATATTCCAGATTGACTGGTGGATCCATTTGGGGTGAACGTGAATGATGTTGACACCACATCACAAGAATGTCTTATTGAGCTGCAGAGTGATATAACAGCTCAAGCAAAATTCAAACACAGTTAGCAAAATGTCTGGATAACTAGTGATATTCAAAATAAGCTCTGGTAGAGACCAATGCTAGATTTAATTGGATTTCCCATCTCTTCTCTAGTTGAATATTGTCTTAGTCAAACTCTTCATCTGCTATCAGAAGCTTATTAGTCTTGATGTCGTGTAAAGAGGTGATCTTCAATTATCTTTAACTAAGTTGCAACCAGATATTCAAAAACTCTCTAGTTTGTATCAATCACAATGATCTGACTAAATACCCAAAGTAACAATATTAAGTGCTTTTTCATTTATTTTGGAAGAATATTATATATATTATAAATGAAGTATCCTATTCAGAGCTTTGAAATTGTTTTATTTTCCATATATATTTAACATATAATAATACCTATAAGCTGTTAAACCATAAATATTCAGACACAAGGGAATCTGCAGATGCTGGAAATTCAAGAAACACACACAAAAATTGCTGGTGAACACAGCAGGCCAGGCGGCATCTATAGGAAGAGGTACAGTTGACGTTTCAGGCCGGGAAAGTGTGGTGGAAATAGTATCATTCTGTGGGGATGCCTTTCAGCAACAGAGACTGGAAATCTGGTCAGGATTGATGGGAACATGAATGCTGCTAAATATAGAGAGATCATGAATAAGAATCTGCTAATCTCTTCCAAAAAGCATAAACTGGGGAGGGAGTTTGTCCTTCAGCAGGACAACGATCCCAAGTACATTTCCAGAACAACCATGGAGTGTCTTCAAATGAAGAAAATTTATTTCCTTGAGTGGTCCAGTCAGAGTTCTGACCTTAACCCAAACCAACATCTTGGGCAAGGCTCAGGATTGCTGTCCACTGCCGCTCCCCAACTGACCTGGTTTAGCATGAGCAATTTTGCAAGCGGAATAGGCAAATCTTACTCCTTCATGTTGTGCAAAGCTAATAGAGACTTATCCAAAAAGACTACTGACTGTAATAGGTGCGAGAGATGGTTCAAGTAGGTACTGAGCAAAGGAGGATGAATACTTTTGAACTGGTGACATTTTGGTTTTTGAATATTTAGTTTTTCATGCTTTACAATTTTCCCTGTTGTTTGGGCTCTACTGTGGAAAAAGGAGCATGTGATTCACAAATAAAAATTCTCGGTTAAATTGATCAAAGTGCCTGGTTGTAATACTCATTTATATGAACAAAGGTCTGGGGGCTGAATAGTTTTATAAGGCACTGTAAAGGAAGCCCTTACTTGTTGGCTGCCAGTGACTAGTGGTGTTCTACAGGTGTTGGTGTGGGACCGTTATACGTATGTAAATGATTTGGATGATGGAGTTGATGGTTTTGTGGCCATCTTTGTGGATGATACAAAGATAAGTGGAGAGGCAGGTAGTGATAAGGAAGCAGAGAGTCTGCAGTAGGACAGACAGATTGGGACAATGAGCAAAAAAGTGGCAGGGAAGTGTATGGTTATGCATTTTGGTAGAAGGAATAAAGATGAAGGCTATTTTCTAAACGGGGAGAAAATTAAAAGAATCAAAGGTGTGTAGGACTTGGGAGTCCTTGTGCAGGATTCCCTATAGGTTAATTTGGAGGTTGAGTAGGTAGTTAGGAAGGCAAATGTGATATTACCATTTATTTTGAGAGGACTAGAGCCTGCACTTGGAGTCTTGTGAGCAGTTTTGGACCCTTTATCTAGGAAAGGATGTGCTGCATTGTAGGGGGTCCAGATGAGATTCACGAGAATGATTCCAAGAGTGAATCTATGAGTAGCATTTGATGGCTCTGGGCCTGTACTTGCTAAAGTTTAGAAGAATAATGGGCGACCTCGTTGAAACCTATCGAATATTGAAATGCTTAGATAGATTAGATCTGAAGTGGATGTTTTCTGTAGTGCACGAGTCTAGGGCTGGAGGGTACAGCCTCAGAATAGGAGGATGTTATTTTAAATGGAGATGAGGAGGAATTTCATTAGCCAGAGGGTAGAGAATCTATGGAATTCATTGCCAGACAGCTGCGATGGCCAAGTCATTGGGTATATTTAAAATGGAAGTGCTATTTTCTCAATTAATCAGGGTGTCAAAGGTCACAGGGAGAAAACAAGAGAATGGGGTTGAGAGGGATAATAAATCAGCCATGATGTACTGGCAGAGTGGATTTGATGGGCCGAATAGCCTAATTCTACTTCAGTATCTCATGGTCTTATGGTCTAAGAGCAGGGTGAACTGCCTTAGTGGTTATCATCCAGTAGTACTCACTGGACGAAGTAGTACTCCACTGTGATGAAATGCTTTGAGAGGTCGGTCATGGCTGGAATTAACTCCTGCCTGAGCAAGGACATGGACCCTCTGTAATATGGCAACCTCTGCAACAGGTCTATAGCAGACACAGTCTCACTGGCTCTCTACTTGGCTTTGGACCACCTAGACAACAGTGATACCTACGTCAGGCTGCTGTTTACTAATTGCAGCTCAGAGTTCAAAACCATCACCCTCTTAGTATTAATCAACGTGCTTCAACACCTGGGCCTATGTAACTCCCTCCACAACTGGATGCTTGACTTCCTCATTCACAGATCACTCAGATTGAAATCAAAAATAGCATCTCCTCCCTGAGAGTCAACACAGGCTTACCTCAGGGTTGTGTGCTTAGTACTCTGCACTACTCTTTCTAAAATTATGACTGTGAGGCTAGGCACAGTTCAAACGCCCTCTATAAATCTGTCGAATCTCAGGTGGTGAAGAGGCGGTGTACAGCAACACCAGCCTTGCATTCAGTGTCAACAAGAACAAGATATTCATTATGAACTTCAGGAAGGGAAAATCAGGAGAATACACCACAGTTCTCATCTTGGGGTCAGCAATGGAAAGAGTGAACAGCTTTATGTTTAGGGGTGACAATATCTCTGAACATCTAACCTGGACCCAATATATAGATGCAATTAAGAAGAAGACATGCCATATTTCATTTGGAGTTTGAGGAGCTTTGGAATGTCACCAAACCCTCTAAAATATTTCTACAGATGTATTGTGACTGACTGCATCATCATCTGGTATGGAGCTGCCAAAGCACATGATGGGAAAATGCTGCAGACAGTTGTAAACTCAACCAGCTCCATCATGGGCAGCAGCCTCCCCACCATCAAGGACATCTTCAAAAGGTGATACCTCAAGAAGGCATCATCCATCACGAAGGACCCTCGTCCAGAACATGCGCTCTTCTCATTACTAACACCAACGAGGAAATACAGGAGCTTGAAGACACACTCTCAATGTTTTAGAAACAACTTATTCCCCCCTGTCATCAGGTTTTTGAGCAGTCCATAAACCCAGTACCTCACCACTTAGTTCTCTTTCTTTGCTCTATCAATCTACCTACTGTACTCTTACTGTAAATAGCAGTCATTTTTATGTATTATGTTATATTGTTGCTGCAAAACAACACATTTCACAACTTATGCTTATGATATACTTATGAAATGCCCTGGGATTTTCCTTAATATGCATTTCAAGGCTGCTCTTTGCTTATTTTTAAGCAATCTCCCACACTCTCTGTACTCTTGAAGGGCCTGTTTTGTTTTCAGTGTTCTAGACTTACTGTATGCTTGGTGTTTTTTTTTCTTTTTGCATTAACAGACTCGCAATATTGTTTGCTATCCAAGGTTTTGTAGACCTTGTCTTTTCCTTGTACTGTTACAAGAACATGTTGACCCCTCATGGATCAATGAGCACAGGAGGAAATTCAGCTAAGAAACCGGATATGATTTCTGAAATCCTGGCCTGGAAGTCAGGATGTTAGAGCATTGCAGAGTAAATTCAAAACAAATGCCGTCCAAGTGGACTGGTGTTTATTCTGTTTCATTATGGAGGTCACTGTGGGATTAAGAGCTCACGGGAAACAAGGATGTACAAAATGAAGGGTTAAAAGCTTTCAGTTCATTAATTTCTCTCAGACCAAACTTGATCTGTAGAAACACAGACATGAGAAAGTCTGCAGATGCTGGACATCCAAAGCAACACACACAAAATGCTGGAGGAACTCAGCAGGCTAGGCAGCAGAATCGACATTTCAGGTTGAGATCCTTCTTCAGGAGTCCTGATGAAAGTTCTTGGCCCGAAACGTCAATTGTTTACTTTTTTCCATAGATGTTGCCTGGCGTGCTGATTTCCTACGGCATTTTGTGTATGTTGCTTTGATCTGTAGACAGTCTGTCATTGAGGATTAAGGCCATACAGCCAAGAGTGTACCCTGGACAAACTTGCTTTCTGGCATTTTCAACTAAATGTGAACCTGCATGGATGACCCTGATCAGAAACCAAAAAGTGCTGTACCTGTGCACAGTAGTCATTTTAATAAATCCCATTGAATTGCATACAAAAATATCCCACTGGTGAGAGAACTTTTAGACCAACATTTCTGGTATTCTGGTAGCAAATAGGAGGTTCATCTCCTACTTCCATTTCTTTCATGACCAGGTCTTCAATGAGGAGCGGGGTGGCTAATATATTGTTTTTGGAAGCAGTAATCACCAAGTCCCTAAGTGTCGTTGTACTTGTGATGTGACATTGAATGGAATTCACCTTGAAGTCTCCAGACTCCAAAAGCTGGAACATTTCTATAAATGTTGGGAGGTTATAGGATCAAATAGTCATTCTAGTACTAAGTCAGAATTAATCAAATTCTGGCTGAATTATTTCTAAACACAAAATAATCTGCAGATGCTGTAAAAGATCAAAGCAACACTTTCAGTACGCTGGATGAACTCAGCAGGTCGGGCAGCATCAGTCAGAAACGATGAGTCGACGTTTCGGGCCGGAACCTTTCGTCAGGACTGAAGAATGAAAGATGGGGAAGGATTTGAAGAATGCTTGTAGCGTCAGTTCAAAGACCAGTAATTTGAAAGACAAAGGGGTAGGGAAGGGGAAGCATTGACGCCATAGCCCTGAAAACAATGGGTGGTAGAAGAAGGAGGCGGAGCCATGAGGGAGCTGGGGGAGGGGGCAGATTGAAATAGGGGTAGAGGAAGGGAGGGGGAGGAAATTGCCGGAAGTTGGAGAATTCTATGTTCATACCAAGGGGCTGGAGACTACCTAGTCGGTATATGAGGTGTTGCTCCTCCAACTTGAGTTTAGCCTCATCATGGCAGTAGAGGAGGCCATGTATGGACATATCTGAATGGGAATGAGAAGCAGAGTTGAAGTGGGTGGCTACCGGGAGATCCTGTCTGTTGTGACGGACAGAGTGGAGGTGCTCGACGAAGCGATCCCCCAATCTGCGTCGGGTTTCACCGATGTAGAGGAGGCTGTACCAGGAGCACCGGATGCAATAAATGACCCCAACAGACTCACAAGTGGAGGGTTGTCTCACCTGGAAGGACTGTTTGGGGCCCTGAATGGTTGCAAGAGATGAGGTGTAGGGACAGGTGTAGCACTTATGCTTACAGGGATAAGTGCCAGGTGAGAGATCAGTGGGGATGGACGTGTGGATAAGGGAGTCGCGGAGGGACCGATCCCTGCAGAAAGCGGAGGGGGTAGAGAGGGAAAGATGTGCTTAGTTGTGGGGTCCTGTTGAAGGTGGCGGAAGTTGCGGAGGATAATGTGCTGGATCCGGAGGCTGGTGGGGTGGTAGGTGAGGACAAGGGGAACTCTGTCCCTGTTGTGTTGGTGGGAGGATGGAGTGAGGGCCGAAGTGCGGGAAATGGAGGAGATGCGGGTGAGAGCATCATTGATGACGATCCTTAAAGAAAGACGACATTTGAGATGTCCTGGAATGGAAAACCTCATCCTGGGAGCAGATGCGGCGGAGACGGAGGAACTGGGAATAGGGAATGGCATTTTTACATGCAGCGGGGTGGGAAGAGGTATAGTCGAGGTAGTTATGAGAGTCAGTGGGCTTGTAGAAGATGTCAGTGGACAGTCTGTCTTCAGAGATGGAGACCGAGACATCGAGAAAGGGGAGAGAAGTGTCCGAGATAGAGTAAGTGAATTTGAGGGCTGGGTGGAAGTTTGAGGTAAAGTCGATGAAATTGACGAGCTCAGCATGGGTGCAGGAAGCAGCACCAATGTAGTCGTCAATGTACCAAAGGAAAAGTTGGGGAGCAGTACCAGAATAGGTTTGGAGCACAGACTGTTCCACATAACCAACGAAGAGGCAGGTGTAGCTGGGTCCCATGAGAGTTCCCATAGCTACACCTTTAGTCTGAAGAAAGTGGGAAGAGCCAAAAGAGAAGTTATTGAGTGTGAGAACCAGTTCCGCCAACCGGAGGAGGGTAGTGCTGGTGGGGAACTGGTGAGGTATATTATCCAGGAAGTACCGGAGGGCTTTGAGGCCTTCTTGATGGGGAATGGAGGTGTATAAGGATTGGACATCCATAGTAAAAATGTAGCGGTTGGGACCTGGGAATTGGAAGTTATTGAAGAGGTGGAGGGCATGGGATGTATCCCGGATGTAGGTGGGGAGGGACTGAACTATGGGTGACAAAATGGAGACCAGGTAGTCAGATACAAATTCAGTGGGACAGGAGCAGGCAGAAACTATGGGTCTACCGAGACAGTCAGGCTTGTGTATCTTTGGGAGGAGGTAAAACCGAGCGGTATGGGGTGTGGGAATAATGAGTTCAGCGGCTGAGGATGGAAGGTCTCTTGAGTTGATAAGGGCGGTGATGGTGTGGGAGACAATGGTTTGGTGTTTCTTGGTGGGTCCTGTTCCAGTGATAGGTAAGAGGAGGTGTCAGAGAGCTGACGTTTTGCCTCAGTAAGGTAGAGGTCCGTCCGCCAGACTACTACGGCACCACCTTTGTCATCAGGTTTGATGGTGAGGTTTTATAAGGCATTGGTGAGGCCGAATCTGGAGTATTGTGTTCAGTTTTGGTCACCAAATTACAGGAAGGATATAAATAAGGTTGAAAGAGTGCAGAGAAGGTTTACAAGGATGTTGCCGGGACTTGAGAAACTCAGTTACAGAGAAAGGTTGAATAGGTTAGGACTTTATTCCCTGGAGCATAGAAGAATGAGGGGAGATTTGATAGAGGTATATAAAATTATGATGGGTATAGATAGAGTGAATGCAAGCAGGCTTTTTCCACTGAGGCAAGGGAAGAAAAAAACCAGAGGACATGGGTTAAGGGTGAGGGGGGAAAAGTTTAAAGGGAACATTAGCGGGGGCTTCTTCACACAGAGAGTGGTGGGAGTATGGAATGAGCTGCCAGATGAGGTGGTAAATGTGGGTTCTTTTTTAACATTTAAGAATAAATTGGACAGATGCATGGATGGGAGGTGTATGGAGGGATATGGTCCTTGTGCGGGTCAGTGGGACTAGGCAGAAAATGGTTCGGCACAGCCAAGAAGGCCCAAAGGGCCTGTTTCTGTGCTGTAGTTTCTATGGTTCTATGGGACTAGTGCGGAGAGAGTGGAGGGCAGTGCGTGAATTATTTCTCACTTCTACTACCACTATGACTCAGGCAGACTCAGGAGAAACCATAGAAACCACAGAAAAACTACAGCACAGAAACAGGCCTTTTGGCCCTTCTGGGCTGTGCCGAACTATTTTCTGCCTAGTCCCACTGACCTGCACACGGACCATATCCCTCCATACACCTCCCATCCATGCATCTGTCCAATTTATTCTTAAATGTTAAAAAAGAACCTGCATTTACCACCTTGTCTGGCAGCTCATTCCATACTCCCACCACTCTGTGTGTGAAGAAGTCCCCCCAATGTTCCCTTTAAACTTTTCCCTCCTCACCCTTAACCCATGTCCTCTGTTTTTTTTCTCCCCTTGCCTCAGTGGAAAAAGCCTACTTGCATTCACTCTATCTATACTCATCATAATTTTATATTACTCTATCAAATCTCCCCTCATTCTTCTACGCTCCAGGGAATAAAGTCCTAACCTATTCAACCTTTCTCTGTAACTGAGTTTCTCAAGTCCCGGCAACATCCTTGTAAACCTTCTCTGCACTCTTTCAACCTTATTAATATCCTTCCTGTAATTTGGTGACTAAAACTGAACACAATACTCCAGATTCAGCCTCACCAATGCCTTATACAACCTCATCATAACATTCCAGCTCTTATACTCAATACTTTGATTAATAAAGGCCAATGTACCAAAAGCTCTCTTTACGACCCTATCTATCTGTGACGCCACTTTTAGGGAATTTTGTATCTGTATTCCCAGGTCCCTCTGTTCTACTGCACTCCTCAGTGATTATGATTAACCCTTAGAAGTGTTTAAAATTATCTGAGGCATAGGTAAGGTGGATGGTAACAGTCTTTTCCCCAGGGTGGACGAGTACAAAACTAGGGTACATAAGTTTAGGCTGAGAATGGAAAGATTTAAAAATGATGTGAGGAGCAACTTTTTCCACATAGAGGGTAATAAGCATGTGAGATGAGCTGCCAGAGAAAGTGCTTGAAGCAGGTACAATAGCGTAATTTAAGAAACATTTGGATTGGTGCATGGAGGGGAAGGCTTGGAGGTTGAATGCTGGGAATTGGAATCAGCTGATGGGCACTATGGTTGGACTGGACTCGATAGGCCAAAGAGTCTATGTCTGTGTTGTATTGTCTATGGCTATATATCAATTTTACAGAGCTCCAGATTAGAGGCCAAAATAATCCCTTTGCCAATTTGAAGATGAAATATAGGAATATTAAGATTGAAGCAACTGATTAGCTATTTTTCCTAATAATTACATCATGCCGCATCATGCTGGAAAGCAAGAAAGGATAAGAGAAAAGCACCAGAATAAAGTTCAGTTAATGGCCCCCGACAATTCCTGAAGATACATTGATCAGAGAATCTTCCAAAGATCCCAGATGAAAAAGAACAGGCTTTCAAGTGTGACTGTTACAGAAGATGAAGAATCACAATACACCCTGCGGAAATAAAGTCCATCAGAAAAGATCTTTTCAGGTTCTCTTGCCACATTACTAAATGACTATTTCCAACAAAGCTCAGACCACTTAAGCAGTTGTATTTAGAATTTCACAGCAAGTTGGATCTTGTTATGCACTGGTATTCAGAAGCCAGAAGGTGTATGTTGGGTAGTACAAATAGTATTGTGAGGTGCAAACGTGCATTGAATTTTGTGCGCTGTTAGATTCCCTCAGAGCATTAGACTGGAAGTAGTATTATATTCAATCACAGGAGCACCAGCAGGGGAAGTTGCAAGTGGAAATGACACTAACAGAGAAAATAACACATTCTTTCTCTCTCTCTCCTTTTTCTCCCTCTGTCCCTCTGAATATACCCCTTGCCCATCCTCTGGGTCCCCCCCCCGCCCTGTCTTTCTCCCTGGGCCTCCTGTCCCATGATCCTCTCGTATCCCTTTTGCCTATCACCTGTCCAGTTCTTGGCTTCATCCCTCCCCCTCCTGTCTTCTCCTATCATTTTGTATCTCCCCCTCCCCCTCCAACTTTCAAATCTCTTACTAACTCTTCCTTCAGTTAGTCCTGACGAAGGGTCTCGGCCTGAAACGTCGACTGTACCTCTTCCTAGAGATGCTGCCTGGCCTGCTGCGTTCACCAGCAACTTTTATGTGTGTTGCTCCTTAATTCCAGATGCCTTTACTGAGAAGCCATCTTCTTAGCATCTTCCCTTTTAATCTCCCTCATAATTTTATATCTTTCAAAAAGATCATATCTCATTATTCCATACTCATTTGAGTGTAGCCCTAACCCGTTCCACCTTTTTAGCTCAAAATTCAACTAGGTGAACTTGAGCATTGTCTCCATTGCAAGCTCAAACTTCTATAAATATGGAGATTAAAATCAATGCTGGAACTGTGAGATGCAGAACACAGCAGTTGCTGGAAATCTTAAAAGTGAGTACTAGAAATAATCAGCACATCAGTAACATTAACAGAAGGACAAAAGCTCAGTTAATACTACACGAGATAATCTGCAGATGCTGGGATCAAAGCAACACTCACAACACGCTGGAGGAACTCAGCAGGTCGGGCAGCATCCGTGGAAACGATGAGTCAATGTTTCAGGCTGGAACCCTTCGTCAGGACTGAAAAGGAAGGGGGCAGAGGCTCTATAAAGAAGGTGGGGGAGGGTTCGAAGGAGAAGGCTGGTTGGTTCAGTTGAAAAACCAGTCATTTGAAAGACAAAGGGGTGGTGGAGGGGAAGCAGGGCGGTGATAGGCAGGAAAACAATGGGTAGTAGAAGGAGGCGGAACCATGAGGGAGGTGATAGGCAGCTGGGAGAAGGGGCAGAGTGAAATAGGGATAGAGGAAGGGAGGGGGAGGGAATTACCAGAAGTTGGAGAATTCCATGTTCATACCAAGGGGCTGGAGACTACCTAGACAGTATATGAAGTGTTGCTCCTCCAACCTGAGTTTAGCCTCATCATGGCAGTAGAGGAGGCCATGTATGGACATATCTGAATGGGAATGGGAAGCAGAGTTGAAGTGGGTGGCTACTGGGAGATCCTGTCTGTTGTGACGGACAAAGCGGAGGTGCTCGACGAAGCGGTTCCCCCAATCTGCGTCGGGTTTCACTGATGTAGAGGAGGCCGCACTGGGAGCACCAGATGCAATAGATGACCCCAACAGACCCCAACAAGTCCACTGACACTTCCCTCCCCTTTCTCGATGTCTCAGTCTCCATCTCTGGAGACGACTGTCCACTGACATCTTCTACAAGCCCACTGACTCTCATAACTACCTCGACTATACCTCTTCCCACCCCGCCACATTCAAAAATGCCATTCCCTATTCCCAGTTCCTCCGTCTCCGCCGCATCTGCTCCCAGGATGAGACTTTCCGTTCCAGGACATCTCAAATATTTCTTTAAGGATCGTGGTTTCCCTTCTACCGTCATCAATGATGCCCTCACCCGCACCTCCTCCACTTCCCGCACTTCGGCCCTCACCCCATCCTCCCGCCAACACAACAGGGACAGAGTTCCCCTTGTCCTCACCTACCACCCCACCAGCCTCCGGATCCAGCACATTATCCTCCGCAACTTCCGCCACCTTCAACAGGACCCCTCCACTAAGCACATCTTTCCCTCTCCATCCCTCTCCGCTTTCCGCAGGGATCAGTCCCTCCACGACTCCCTGATCCACACATCCCTCCCCACGGATCTCCCACCCGGCACTTAAACCTGTAAGCGTAAGTGCTACACCTGTCCCTACACCTCCTCTCTTGCCACCATTCAGGGCCCCAAACAGTCCTTCCAGGTGAGGCAACACTTCACTTGTGAGTCTGTTGGGGTCATCTATTGCAACCGGTGCTCCCGGTGCGGCCTCCTCTACATCGGTGAAACCCAACGCAGATTGGGGGATCATTTTGTCGAGCACCTCCGCTCTGTCCGTCACAACAGACAGGATCTCCCGGTAGCCACCCACTTCAACTCTGCTTCCCATTCCCATTCAGATATGTCCATACATGGCCTGCTCTACTGCCATAATGAGGCTAAACTCAGGCTGGAGGAGCAACACCTCATATATCGTCTAGGTAGTCTCCAGCCCATTGGTATGAACATAGAATTCTCCAACTTCCGGTAATTCCCTCCCCCTCCCTTCGTCTATCCCTATTTCACTCTGCCCCCTCCCCCAGCTGCCTATCACCTCCCTCATGGTTCCGCCTCCTACTACCCATCGTTTTCCTGCCTATTACCTCCCTGCTTCCCCTCCATCACTCCTTTGTCTTTCAAATGACTGGTTTTTCAACTGAACCTACCAGCCTTCTTCTTCCAACCCTCCCCTACCTTCTTTTTAGGGCCTCTGCCCCTTCCCTTTTCAGTCCTGATGAAGGGTTCTGGCCCGAAACGTCGACTCATAGTTTTCATGGATGCTGCCCGACCTGCTGAGTTCCTCCAGCGTGTTGTGAGTGTTGAGTTAATACTACAGGTAGAAGACCTTGTATCAGAACTGGCAAGTTCTGACACAGCTGGTCAGGCTGGTTATCTGAAATGATTGAATTCAATGTTGAGGGTCTAGGGCTACAACATACCTTGTTGGAGATGTGGTGCTGTTTCATAAGCTCACATCGGTCTTATCAGAACAGTGTAGGAGGAAAACGGCAGGGATCAGAATGGTATGGGCTGGAGAATTGAAGTGATAGGCAACAGATGAGCTGGGCTACCCATGTAGACTGAAAGGTGTTTTACAAAACAGTTCACCAAGTATTTTACCACCACTAGGAGGAGACAAAGGAGAGCTTTTGTTTTTTTTACTTTGTTTGCAATTCTTAGGGATCTAGTTTGAGTATAGAAAATACATTGTCCTCTATCTCTTCCCACCATGTCTCCTGTAAAAATGCTATTACCTTCCCTCAGTTCCTGCGTCTCTGCCACATCTGTTCTCAGGATGAGGGTTTCCTTTCCCTGACATTAGAGATGTCCTTTTTCTTCAAAGAACAGGTTTTCCTTTCCTCCACCATTGATGCTGTCCTCATCTGTAGCTCCCTCATTTCCCTGACATCCATGCTCACCCCATCTTCCACCACCTTAACAGTGATAAAGTTCCTCTTGTCCTCACTTACAATCCCACGAGTCTCGGTATTCAGCACATTATTCTCCACAACTTCTGTCATCTCCCATTCTCTGCTTTCCACAGGGATCACCCTGTCTGTGATTCTCTTGTCCATTCATCCCTTCCCACTGATCTCCCTCATAACAAATACCCCTGCATGCGACCAAGATGCTACACCTGTCCCTTTACCTCCATTCATGACCACAAATAGTCTTTCAAGGTGAGACAACACTTCACTTGCAAATCTTTTGGGGGTCCTCTATTGAATCCGGTGCTCCCGATGTTGCCTTCTGCAAATCGGTGTAACCCAATGTAAATGGGGAACAGCTTTGTCGAACATCTCTGCTCCATCTGACATCAGTGGAATTTCTTGGTGGCCAACCATTTAAAATCCTATTTCTATACCTGTTCTGACACGTTGGTCCATGGCCTCCTCTTTCGCCATAATGAGGCCACTCTCAGGGTGGACTAGCTCATATTCTGTCTGGGTAGCCCTCAAACTGATGGCATGAATATCAATTTCTCCTTCCAGTAATTCTCTTCTGTCTTCTCCCTTTTATCTTCTTCCATTCCCTATTCTGTCCTCTTACCTCTTCTCACCGCCTGCCTATCACCTCCCACTGTGCTCCTCCTTCCTCCCTTTCTCCCATGGTGCTCTCTCCTTTCCTATCAGATTCCTTCTTCTCTAGCTCTGTACCCTTCCCACCCATCTAATTTTACCATCATCTCCTAGTTCAACTTCCTTCCCCTTCCCTCTCCACAATTATTATTCTGTCATCTTCCCCAGTCCTGAAGAAAGGTCTTGCCCTGAAATGTCAACTATTTATTCATTTCCTTAGATGCTGCATGAGCTGCTGAGTTCCTTCAACAGTTTGTGTGTTGCTCTGAATTTCCAGCATCTATAGAATCTCTTGTGATTCTGTTTTTATTGGAAGTCAGTGTTTCAAAATTGCAATTGATTCAGACTTTCCCAACTGGAAGCTAATTCTATGATTTTAATCAGTATGCCTTGCTCTTTTGAGTGGGAAAGGGATAATTTACTCTTGAATCATATTTACATGTGAATGCAAAGCCAAATTTTGGCTTGAGATCTCAGCTGTCGTTCCTTCTTTGCCCTGCAGGATGGCCCGTGGAAAAGGATGGGTTAAAATACTGCTTTAATTTCCCCAAAAAAAACTGACTTGAGAATGAACTACATTTATAATTATGTTGCAATTTATATAACAGACAGACATTAAATGAACACACTAATTTATTGACTCTACCTTTGTTATGGAAAATCTAATAAGGCATTGATTCTGAATGCTGCTCTGTAAATTTCTCTGGGCTCACAAATAAATATCCAGCACAATCAGTGTGACTGCAGCCTCCTCCATCTGTTTCATTTCTCCCAGCAATTATTAGTGATTTGTATTGCAGACACAATCTATTGCATGTAGGTCATTTGAAGAAATCTAAAGTTCATTCAAGAATAAACTTCGTGATGTAAACCTTAAGTCTAGCTCCAACATTGGCAGTGGTGTATCTTCCCACCTTTTCTGTTGTGTTTTTTTATACATGTAAGGCAGCGTATGAGTGTGTGGGAGCTGAAAATCACTGTTATGCCTGATAGTTGCCTGGAAACATGGAATATGGTGGGAATTCCTCCATTGTTGTTATTATGCTGTCTTGCCAGTGAAGCTAAATTTAATATCACAAAAGGCTAAGAGAGCTCAGCTGATGATGAATTTATTTTAAATGCATCCACACTGTTTGCACCTTGTCATAACGGATTTCACATTCTCCTGTGCTGATGTAAATGAGTTGCCTCTTTTCTTGTTAGTTATACAACTCAAAGCTCAAAAGTTCAAAGTAAATTTTTTATCTATGTATATATATGTCATCATATACAACTCTGAGATTAATTTTCTTGTGGGCATTCTCCATAACTCCATAATAGAATAATGACCATAAGAAAATCAATGAAAGACCGCACCAACTTTGCACCAAGACAACAAACTGCGCAGGTTTCAGTCGAAGCAAGCAGCTGAAGAAGGGAGTGAAGAAATCGGGTAGAAAAAGTTGTGTTTTTTTAAAACACTGCTCAGGGAGAAGGGTCTGCACTGCGCAGGCGCATGACATGGCGCGCCAAGGTTTAAAAGCAGACCACCACATACAGCGGCCATCGTTGGAGTGGCCACCGTCGGAGTGGACTGAGTCAGAGTGGGACGGCTTTGGCTCAACAGGCTTCGGCGAGAACAGGCAGAGGCCAGGGTAGGTTCCGGTAAGTTTTTTGTTCAGATTGTCTAGAGTAGAGAGAATGCCAGGCAGGATGTTGGAATGCTCCTTTTGCAGGATGTGGGAAGTCAGGGAGCCCTCCGGTGTCCCTGACAACGACACCTGCAAGAAGTGCATCCAGCTGCAGCTCCTGGCAAACCGCGTTAGGGAACTGGAGCAGGAGCTGGATGACCTGCGGATCATTCGGGAGAATGAGGAGATTATAGATCGTAGCTACAGGGAGGTAGTTACGCCAAAGGAGCAGAGGACAGGAAATTGGGTCACTGTCAGGTGAGGGAAGAGGAAAGGGCAGGCAGAGCAGGGTTCCCCTGTGGCCATTCCCCTCAACAAGTATACCGCATTGGATACTGTTGGGGGGATGACTTACCTGGGACAAGCTACAGTAGCCGGATCTCTGGCACTGAGTCTCGCTCTGCAGTGCAGAAGGGTGGGGGGAAAAGAGGAGAGCAGTAGTGATAGGGGACTCGATAGTTAGAGGTGCAGATAGGAGGTTCTGTGGTCGTGACAGAGAATCCAGGATGGTTTGTTGCCTCCCGGGTGCCAGGGTCAAGGATGCCTCTGATCAATTGCATGACATTCTGAAGTGGGAGGGTGATCAGCCAGATGTCGTGGTGCACATCGGTACCAATGACATAGCAAGGAAGAGTGAGGGGGTCCTGGAGAGTGAGTATAGAGAGCTTGGTAGGAAGTTGAAAAGCAGGACCTCGAGGGTGGTAATCTCAGGATTGCTACCTGTGCTACGTGCCAGTGAGGGTAGGAATAGGATGCTCTGGAGGATGAATAAGTGGCTGAGGAACTGGTGTAGGGGGCAGGGTTTCAGATTTCAGGATCATTGGGACCTCTTCTGGGGCAGGTGGGACCTGTACAAGAGAGACGGGTTACACTTGAACTACAGGGGGACCAATATCCTTTCAGGGAAGTTTGTTATTGCTATTGGGGAGGCTTTAAACTAGATTTGCAGGGGAGTGGGAACCAGAGTGCCAGAGCTGACAGTGTGGTTGGGGTGAAAATAAATGATGTTAAAAGTTCAAGCAAATCCACCAATAGAAAGGTTGTGAGTGGTGGTAAAAATCTTCTGAGGTGTATACGTTTCAATGCTATGAGTATTGCGGGGAAGGCGGATGAGTTGAGGGCATGGATTGACGCGTGGAATTATGACGTTATAGCAATTAGTGAAACTTGGCTACAGGAGGGGCAGGACTGGCAGCTTAATATTCCAGGGTTCCGATGTTTCAGATGTGATCGAGGCAGAGGAATGAAAGGTGGGGGAGTAGCATTGCTTGTTAGGGAAAATATTACAGCAGTGCTCAGGCAGGACAGATTAGAGGGCTTGTCTACTGAGTCCTTATGGGTGGAGCTGAGAAACAGGAAAGGTGTGGCCACATTAGTGGGATTGTATTACAGACCACCCAATAGTCAACAAGAATTGGAAGAGCAAATCTGCAGAGAGATAGCAGGCAACTGCAGGAAAAATAAAGTTGTGGTGGTAGGGGATTTTAATTTTCCATATATTGATTGGGACTCCCATACTGTTAGGGGTCTAGATGGTTTAGAGTTTGTAAAATGTGTTCAGGAAAGTTTTCTAAATCAATATATAGAGGGACCAACTAGAGGGGATGCAATATTGGATCTCCTGTTAGGAAACGAGTTCGGAGAAGTGACAGAAGTCTGTGTAGGGGAGCACTTCGGTTCCAGTGATCATAACACCAATAGTTTCAACTTGATCATGGACAAGGATAGATCTGGTCCTAGGGTTGAGGTTCTGAACTGGAAGAAGGCCAAATTTGAAGAAATGAGAAAGGATCTAAAAAGCGTGGATTGGGACAGGTTGTTCTCTGGCAAAGACGTGATCGGTAGGTGGGAAGCCTTCAGAGGAGAAATTTTGAGAGTGCAGAATTTGTCTGTTCCTGTCAGGATTAAAGGCAAAGTGAATAGGAATAAGGAACCTTGGTTCTCAAGGGATATTGCAACTCTGATAAAGAAGAAGAGGGAGTTTTATGACATGTATAGGAAGCAGGGAGTAAATAAGGTGCTTGAGGAGTATAAGAAGTGCAAGAAAATACTTAAGAAAGAAATCAGGAGGGCTAAAAGAAGACATGAGGTTGCCTTGGCAGTCAAAGCGAAGGATAATCCAAAGAGCTTTTACAGGTATATTAAGAGCAAAAGGATTGTAAGGGATAAAATTGGTCCTCTTGAAGATCAGAGTGGTTGGCTATGTGCGGAACCAAAGGAAATGGGGGAGATCTTAAATAGGTTTTTTGCGTCTGTATTTACTAAGGAAACTGGCATGAAGTCTATGGAATTAAGGGAAACAAGTAGTGAGATCATGGAAACTGTACAGATTGAAAAGGAGGAGGTCCTTGCTGTCTTGAGGAATAAATCCCCGGGACCTGACAGGGTGTTCCCTCGGACCTTGAAGGAGACTAGTGTTGAAATTGCAGGGGCCCTGGCAGAAATATTTAAAATGTCGCTGTCTACAGGTGAGGTGCCGGAGGATTGGAGACTGGCTCATGTTGTTCCGTTGTTTAAAAAAGGATCGAAAAGTAATCCGGGAAATTATAGGCCAGTAAGTTTAACGTCGGTAGTAGGTAAGTTATTGGAGGGAGTACTAAGAGACAGAATCTACAAGCATTTGGATAGACAGGGACTTATTAGGGAGAGTCAACATGGCTTTGTGCATGGTAGGTCATGTTTGACCAATCTATTGGAGTTTTTCGAGGAGGTTACCAGGAAAGTGGATGAACGGAAGGCAGTGGATATTGTCTACATGGACTTCAGTAAGGCCTTTGACAAGGTCCCGCATGGGAGGTTAGTTAGGAAAATTCGGTCGCTAGGTATACATGGAGAGGTGGTAAATTAGATTAGATATTGGCTCAATGGAAGAAGCCAAAGAGTGGTAGTAGAGAATTGCTTCTCCGAGTGGAGGCCTGTGACTAGTGGTGTGCCACAGGGATCAGTGCTGGGTCCATTGTTATCTGTCATCTATATCAATGATCTGGATGATAATGTGGTAAATTGGATCAGCAAATTTGCTGATGATACAAAGATGGGAGGTGTAGTAGACAGTGAGGAAGGTTTTCAGAGCCTGCAGAGGGACTTGGGCCAGCTGGAAAAATGGGCTGAAAAATGGCAGATGGAGTTTAATACAGACAAGTGTGAGGTATTGCACGTTGGAAGGACAAACCAAGGTAGAACATACAGGGTAAATGGGAAGGCACTGAGGAGTGCAGTGGAACAGAGGGATCTGGGAATACAGATACAAAATTCCCTAAAAGTAGCATCACAGGTAGATAGGGTTGTAAAGAGAGCTTTTGGTACATTGGCCTTTATTAATCAAAGTATTGAATATAAGAGCTGGAATGTTATGATGAGGTTGTATAAGGCATTGGTGAGGCCGAATCTGGAGTATTGTGTTCAGTTTTGGTCACCAAATTACAAGAAGGACATAAATAAGGTTGAAAGAATGCAGAGAAGGTTTACAAGGATGTTGCCGGGACTTGAGAAACTCAGTTACAGAGAAAGGTTGAATAGGTTAGGACTTTATTCCCTGGAGCGTAGAAGAATGAAGGGAGATTTGATAGAGGTATATAAAATTATGATGGGTATAGATAGAGTGAATGCAAGCAGGCTTTTTCCACTGAGGCAAGAGGAGAAAAAAACCAGAGGACATGGGTT
The DNA here is from genome assembly GCF_030028105.1 of Mobula birostris. Taxonomy (NCBI): domain Eukaryota; kingdom Metazoa; phylum Chordata; class Chondrichthyes; order Myliobatiformes; family Myliobatidae; genus Mobula; species Mobula birostris. The sequence continues at coordinate 64,796,040 of NC_092377.1, read as the reverse complement.
AAGGGTGAAGGGGGAAAAGTTTAAAGGGAACATTAGCGGGGGCTTCTTCACACACAGAGTGGTGGGAGTATGGAATGAGCTGCCAGACGAGGTGGTAAATGCGGGTTCTTTTTTTGACATTTAAGAATAAATTGGACAGATGCATGGATGGGAGGTGTATGGAGGGATATGGTCCGTGTGCAGGTCAGTGGGACTGGGCAGAAAATGGTTCAGCACAGCCAAGAAGGGCCAAAAGGCCTGTTTCTGTGCTGTAGTTTCTATGGTTTCTAAGTACAAAAAGAAAGAAATAATAATAATAAATATTGAGAACATGAGATAAAGAGTCCTTAAATGTGAGTCCTTGGGTTGTGAGAACACTTCAGTGATGGAGCAAGTGAAGTGAATGACGTTATCCCCTTAGGTTGAAGAGCCTGATGGTTGCTGAACCTGATGGTGTGAGTCTTAGGGCTCCTGTACCACCTTCTTGATGGCAGTAGTGAAAAGAGAGCATGACTTGAGTGGTGGGGGTCCCTACTGATGGGTGCTGCTTTCCTGCAACAATGTTTCATGTACATGTGCTCAGTGGTGTGGAGGGCTTTACCCACGATGAACTGGGCTGTATTCACTATCCAATATACTCTCCATACACATCTATAGGAGTTTGTCAAAGTTTTAGATGTCATGCTGTACTTTTGCATACTCCTAAGGAAGTATAGGTGCTGCTGTGCTTTCTTAGTAAATGCATTTACATGTGGGGCCCAGTGCAGGTCCTTTGAAATAATAAAACCAAGGAATTTAAAGTTGATGACCTTCTCCATCTCTGATCCTCCAATGAGGATTGGCTCATGGACCTCTGGTTTCCTCCTCCTGAAGTCAATAATCAGCTCCTTGGTCTTGCTGACACTGAGTGAGAGGGTGTTGTTATGGCACCACTCAGGCAGATTTTGTATGCTGGTTCATCACCATATTCAGCCTATGAGACTGGTATTATCTACAAACTTGAATATGGTATTGGAGCTGAGCTTAGTCGCAAAATCATATGTGTAAAGTGAGTAGAGCAGAGGACTAATCTCACAGCCTTGTGGTGCGCTTGTGTTGATGGGGATTATGGAGAATTATGGAGAAGATGTTGCTGACAATCCAAAATGACTAGGGTCTGTAAGTGAGGAAATCGAGGATCTAATTGCACAAGGAGGTATTGAGACACCACTATTTTTGCTGTCCTCCGTTGTTGAATCATTTGTTATTTTTCTGCTGCCATTGAACTTTTAAATATATTGAGATCTATATTATGGGCTGTCGAACTTAGCAAAATAATTCAACAAAATATCAAGGTTATAAAGGCGATACACACTTATACACGCACACTTAAAATAATTAAGGCACTTAGTCAAATATAGTATAACTCACCCTGTACATTCTCTTCCTGGCAGCCAATTCCCCATTTCCACTTTAAGGGGCCAGCTATATTTGCATTAGATTAAATAGATCCATGTTCAGTGTTGGGTTTCCCAGCCTAAGAGTGGCATCCAGGTGGACTCTGCGAGGAGGCATCACCAGGCAATGCAGAACTTCTGCAGCTGGCCCCCTGCTGGATGGAAGTCTCACCACAGCTTCACCCCGGAAGTGTCCAGCTGTTGGCTGATCTGCTGACTGGCTCATCGTGACCTCTAGAAGATTTGTCTCTGTTTTCTGAAATGACTATTAATTTAGTCTTGATAATTTGTACTGAAGAAAATCCATAAGCACCATTAAGCTTTTGAGCCCCTTTCAGATTTGATTGTTTTTTTTTCACACTATTTTATAAATGTGACATATATTAAATAAGCATACTTTTCATCATTTCGTTTTAAGCCCTGGGACAAGATGCCTTCTTTGGATGCTCACATTTTCCTTAAGCTTCAAATGTGAATCTGAAAGAAGGTTTAATTATAAAATTGAGGAGTTTTAATACGTAATAATATTTAGTTCACTACCTCCAAATAAGTAAATTTTAAATTAGCTAAGCATTCCCTTATTTTAATCCATTCAGAGCCTTTTACTAATTTACTAATAACTACTAGCACAGTAGTTATTTTTATTTTTTAAAAATATAAACTCTTAAAGTAATCCAATTGCTGTTCTTATGTTTTATAATTTATGCTGAACAAAGGATCGTCGTCATTATTTTGAGCTGGGATGTTCTGTCAGGTTTCCCAGCTGGTGCTTCTTAACCCACTAGAAATTTTGTTAAACACATTAGATTCCGGAGATGCTGGAAATCCGGAGCAACACACACACAATGCTAGAGGAAATCAGCAGATCAGGCAGCATCAATGGAAAGTGAATAAAGTTAATGCTTCTGGCAAAACTCTTCATCAGGGCTGGAAAGGAAGGGGGAAGAAGCCAGAATAAGAAAGTGGGGGAGGGGAAGGAGTACAAGCTGGAAGGTGAAGCCAGGAGGGTGGTGAGGTGGCGGGGGGGAGAGAGGGGATGAAGTAAGAAGCTGAGAGGTGAGAGCTGGGAAATGTAATAGGCTGGAGAAGAAGGAATCTGATAGGAGAGGAGAATGGGAGAAAGGGAAGGAGGGGTGGTACCAGGGGTAGGAGATAGGCAGGTAAGAGGGGAGGGTCAGCATGGGGAATTGAAAAGGGAAGGGGGAGGGGAAAATTACTAGAAGTTGGAGAAATTGATATTCATGGAATGTTCAATGGAAATTTTGTTGATATGATAAATCTTAGACAGATTATGCTGGAGAATGAAGCATGCAAATTGGCAGAATTTCCTCAGGTTCTATCTTTAATCATCCAAGTATGATGCCACACCTTTCTCCCTTATGGGAATAACTTAATATCTGAACCTATACTATATCCTCATTGAAGGCTTTTACTTTTTGACTGGTAGGCTTTAATTCTGTTCACACAGTCCACTTCAGTTCACTTAAATTAGTATTCATGTTTATCCGAAATTGGTAATGTTTTTTATCTTCTGCCTATTCCATACACATGGAATTTATTTCAAATTTTTAAAATGTTAATAAAATTTGAAGGTTTTACTTTATAGTTTTCTGTCTAGTAAAACCCTTGAATTTTGGTTGGCTACTTTGACAGCTTGGTGATATTAGTGTTACAGGATGCCACAGATGCCCTATAGAAGGTATCAAGTAACGATTGAGAAAAGAGAAATCTAGATCACAAAACCTGCTGAAGCTTTGTGGGTAAGGTTCTCTGAAATTAGTAATGCGTGCTGTTCATTTTCCAGCAACCAGGTGATTTAACTAACCCTCTTGAGATTTGTTCCTTTATGCTTTGAATAAATCTGGGTTGAATAACTACATTCATTTCTCATGTCAGTAGCATCATCAAGTACAATTACTCAGCTTGCCAGATTTCTTATATTATTCTGATTGCAGTTTTCATTAATAGTACTATTTCGGTTAAATCCTACAGCTCCTTGTTGTCTGAGTGTTGGTTTAATCAGTGCTAATGCAAGACAGTGATCTAACTAATAGCAGAGAAATGACAAACTGTGCTATATCTGTGAGATGAGGTGCTATTTCTCAAGCTTACGTTGCACTTCACTGGAACAGCATAGGAAGCCAGGAAAAGAAGAACGTTGTGAAATGGGGAACTTAAGTGACCTAATGCAGCCTCCTTCTCTTTCTTTTGCGGCTTGTCCTGCTTGCCTACCACATGCTCAAGGCAGAAAATCTTGAAAGTGTTGTCAATCATGTTGTCTCTCAAACACAACCAGTCGCCTCCATACACAAGTGCATCACTGCCAGTAGGACAGGCTTTTCATTGATTATGATGACTCTGTTGAGGACTGATTTGATAATTATTGCTTTTCCTAATATATGATCAATTTTAATTAGGTTGCAACTGAAGAGACATAATTGAAGTTGGGTGTCTGAGTACAAATGGTGATGGTCAGGTTTCCTCACACTACTAGATACCATGGAAATTGAGGCAAGCGTGGGTCAGTCACCCAGCGTTCAGCGCATGAAAATTCCACAGATTATTGAGCCATTGCAAGCTCTGCTCTAAGTGCTGCAATCCACAATTCTTGATAGAGCCAGTTATTCTGAACCTTATGCAGACAGACCAGGAACGTAGGCCATATTATGAGGACAGGTGACTAGTGTTTGAATTACTTGGTCCATTTGGGACAAAACTTGCTCAGATTGTGAGGGTGTCATATGCCTCTAATACTCAATGGAACATCAAGCACCCAGAGGTGGCCATCCAGGTCAGGAATAGTGGTAGTCAGAACCCTGAGGGTAAAAAAGAGTAAATTGGATGTTACCTTAAGACCATAAGGTCATAAAACATAGGAGTAGAATTAGGCCATTCGGTCCATCAAATCTTCTCTGCCATTTCATCATGGCTCATCCCAGATCCCATTCAACCCCATACAGCTGCCCTCTCACCATATCTCTTAATGCCCTGATCAATCAGGCATCTATCAACTTCCGCTTTGAATATACCCAGAGACTTGGTCTCCACTGCAGTCTGTGGCAGAGCATTCCACAAATTCACTACTCTTTGGCTAAAAAAACATCCTTCCTTACTTCTGTTCTAAAAGGTTGCCCCTCAATTTTGAGGCTGTGCCCTCTAGCTCTGGATACTCCAGCAGAGGAAACATCCTCTCCATATCCACCCTATCTAGTCTTTTCAACATTCGGTAGGCTTCAATGAGATCCCCATGCATTCTTCTAAATTCCAGTGAGTACAGGCCCAAAGCTGCCAAACACTCCTCATATGTTAATCCCTTCATTCCCAGAATCATCCTCATGAACCTCCTCTGGACTTTCTCTAATGACAACACATCCTTTCTGAGATAGGGGCCCAAAACTGTTGACAACACTCCAAGTGTGGCCTGACTAGTGTCTTATAAAGCTTCAGCATTATCTCCTTGTTTTTATCTTCTATTCCCCTTGAAATAAATGCCAATATTGCATTTGCCTTCTACACCACAGACTCAACGTGTAAATTAATCTTCTGGGAGTCTTGCATGAGGACTCCTAGGTCCCTTTGCACCTCTGATGTTTGAATTTTCTCCACATTTAGATAATAGTCCACACTATTGTTTCTTTTATCAAAATGCATTATCATACATTTTTCAACACTATATTCCATCTACCACCTTTTTGCCTATTTTTCCAATTTGTCTAAGTCTTGCTGCAATTGCATTGTTTCCTCAGCACTACCTACTCCTCCAACTATCTTCATATTATCTGCAAATTTTGCCACAAATCCATCAATTCCAATATCCAGATCATTGACAAGCAATGTGAAAAGTAGAGGTCTCAATACTGATCCTTGAGGAACACCACTAGTCACTGGCAGCCAACCAGAAAAGGCCTCCTTTATTCCCACTCACTACCTTCTACCTGTCAGCCATTCCTCTATCCATGCCAGTATATTTCCTGTATGACCATAGGATTTTATCTTGTTAAGCAGCCTCATGTGAGGCATCTTATCAAATACATTCTGAAAATCAAAGTAAATGACATTCACTGCCCACTTTGTCCACCCTGCTTGTTACTTTTTCGAAGAATTCAACAGATGTCAGGCAAGATTTTTCTTTACAGAAACCGTGCTGACTTTGACTCATTTTATTACTAGTTCCAAGTACCCTGAAACCTCGTCTTTAATAATAGACTCCAACACTTTCCCAGCCACTGAGGTTAGGCTAACTGGCCTATAATTTCCTCTCTTTTGTCTTCCTCCCTTCTTAAAGAGTGGTGTGACATTTGCAATTTTCCAGTCCTCCGGAACCATGCCAGAATAAAAATGATTCTTGAAAGATCATGACCAATGCATCTGTTATGTCTTCAGCAACCTCTTTCAGGACTCTGGGATGTAATCCATCTGGTCTAGGTGAATTATCCACTTTAAGAACTCAGTTTGCCTTGGACTTTTTCCTTTGTAATAGCAATAACACTCACTTCTGCTCCTTGACATGCATGGATCTCTGGCACACTGCTAGTGTCTTTCACAGTAAAGACTGAAGCAAAGTACTTATTAAGCTCATCTGCCATTTCCTTGTCCCCACTACGACATCACCAGCATCATTTTCCAGTGGTCCAATATCAACTCTCACCTCCCTTTTATTCTTTATTTAACTGGAAAAACTTCTAGTATCCTACTTTATATTATAGGCTAGTTTACCCTCATATTTCATTTTTTCCCTTCTTACAATTTTTTTTGTTTCCTTTAGTTGGATTTTAAAAGATTCCCAATCATCCAACTTCCCATTCACTTTTGCTACTATGCAGTCCTTACTTCTCTTGTCGGCATGATCGCCTAACCTTGCCATTTGAGAACATTTTCTTCTGTGGGACATATCTATCCTGCGCCTTGTGAACTATTCCCAGAAACTTCAGCCACGTCTGCCCTGCCATCATCCCCACCAGTATCCCCCTCCAATCCACCTGGACAAGCTCCTCCCTCCTGCCTCTGTAATTCCCTTAATTCCATTGCAATACTGATCACATGTGATTTATGTTTCTCCCTCTCAAATTCTGAGAAGAGTGCCCTATCCTTGTGGATCTTCTAGTGGATCTACTGGGCATCCCACAGCAGCCAAGTTTATTAATGTCTTGTAAGTAACATAGAATGCCTTCCTTAACCCGCTTTTCTTTGAAATCATATAATGCATTTGATGTCAATTACGTACCTTGAATACGCCAAGCTGTTTCAGAATCAGAATCAGAATTAATATCACTGGCATATATTGTGAAATTTGTTGTTATGCAGCTGCAGTACATTGCAATACACTATAATAAAAACTTCAAATTATGGTAAGAAGAATACATATATATTTTTTAAGTTAAATTAAATAAATAGTGCAAAAAGAGAGAGAAGAAGTATTGAGGTAGTGTTCTTGGGTTCAATGTCCCTTTAGAAATCTGATGGCAAAGGGGAAGAAACTACCCCTGAAGTTTTAGACTAATACAGCTGAATGTTTGAAAGCTATGTTGGGTTGGTGTAAGTAATTGAATTCAGCAATTGATTTTTGGATAGTATTTCATCAGTTAGGTCATAAATTATTGTGCTTTGCGATGGAATTTCTAGTCTAGTGCTTTAATGGAAGGAATGCGTTAGTTCAGAAAACAACATGGGTGGTACAGTGGCGTAGCAGTTAGTGTGACACTACTACAGTTTGGGTTTTTGGAATTTGGAGTTCAATTCTGGTGTGATCTGTAAGGAGTCAGTATGTCCTCCCCATGGAATGTGAGAGTTTTCTCCGGGTACTCCAGTTTCTTCCCACAGTCCAAAGATGTACCAGGTAGGTTAACTGGTCACTGTAAATTGTCCCATGATTAGGTTAGGGTTAAATTGGGGTTGTCACTGGGGTGGTGCAGCTTAAAGGGCCTGTTCCACACTGTATCAGTAATTAAATAAACTAGCACAGCAAAGGGCAATGCCACAGTTTTGGCCATAATATGACATTCATAAAATTGAAAGAGGGATTTTAAAGGCCAGCTTCAATTTAGAATAATGAACAAAAATAAAATAAAATGTTTGTCTTGAATTATGAAACAGGTCTTGCATGAGATGGCCACACATTTTAATTCCACATCCCATTCCCATTCTGACATGTCCATCCATGGCCTCCTCTACTGTAAAGATGAAGCCACACTCAGGTTGGAGGAACAACACCTTATATTCCGTCTGGGTAGCCTCCAACCTGATGGCATGAACATCGACTTCTCTAACTTCCGCTAAGGCCCCACCTCCCCCTCGTATCCCATCTGTTACTCATTTTTATGCACACATTCTTTCTCTCACTCTCCTTTTTCTCCCTCTGTCCCTCTGAATATACCTCTTGCCCATCCTCTGGGTCCCCTCCCCCTTGTCTTTCTTCCCGGACCTCCTGTCCCATGATCCTCTGGTATCCCCTTTTGCCAATCACCTGTCCAGCTCTTGGCTCCATCCCCCCCCCCCCCCCCGTCTTCTCTTATCATTTTGGATCTCCCCCCCCCCCTCCAACTTTCAAATCCCTTACTCACTCTTCCTTCAGTTAGTCCTGACGAAGGGTCTCGGCCTGAAACGTCGACTGCACCTCTTCCTACAGATGCTGCCTGGCCTGCTGCGTTCACCAGCAACTTTGATGTGTGTTGCTTGCATGAGATGGGTAGTGTTTTGTTCTCCACAGGGAATCATAATGGAGTAAATGGAAGAGCTGTATGTTCAGCAGTACAAAGGCTGAGGCCATTTGCAGTGTAATGCTCTATTTATAGATCATCAGTTTAACAACTCAAGTATCAGAACTCATGGTGTGGGCGCAATGGATCATCAGAAATAATACTAAATGAATCAATCAAAGCTTTTGAATGATCTTTACTATCCAACCATATTATCCAAGGAAGAATTTGTACTCAAAAAGCTCAGCAAGAGAATCACTGCATGTTGAATTAGAGTGAGAGAACACCAAAAGGATGGACAGAGTCAAAAGCTAGATGGCATGTTTGTAAAGGCTGGGGGGGGGGGAGCGTGGGGAGGGAACTTAAAGGAGACCCAAGGAGTAAGTTTCTCATATGGAGGATGGTGACTATTTGGAGTGAGCTGCCAAAGGAGGTAGATACTATTACAAGGCATTTAGATAGGAGCTTCCACAGGAAATTAATAGAGGGATACGACCCTAATGTGGATAAATGGGATTGGGATTAGCATAGATAGGCATTACATTTGCGATGGATGAGGTGGGACATAAGTGCTGTATGTTTCCATGATTCTATGACCTCTGCACTCATTAGAATCAGGCATCTTGTGCACCCACTATTCACAATTGTCTTTATGTCTTCTCTAGCTCAGACCCCCGAGCTTTTCAGATCATTTTTCTCATGAGAAAGACAGCCGTTAGGTCTTCTTCTGCTTTTTAATATTTACTTATTAAAAGCTTTAGGTCACAACAGATTATTTCTTAATGTGATTACGTACAAAATCTTTATTGAAAAAACTTCTGAGCAGCTTTTCCAAACACTTACGTTTGGAAAAACTTGGGCTCATTAAGCCTAGCTAGTATGGCTTCTGAGTGGGAGACCATGTTCTGCAAACTTGATTGAGTTTTTTTTTGAGGTGGTAACAAAGACGATTGATGAGGATAGGATAGTGGATGCTGTCTACATGGACTTTTGTAAAGCATTTGACTTGTTTCCTCAGGGTAGGCTGATCCAGCAGATTAAGGTATGTGGGATTCATGGAGACTTGGTAGACCTGATTCAAAGTTGGCAATTGGGTATAGAGGGCCGAGGGTAGTGTGGAGGGATATTATAATGACTAGAGTCTGTGACCAGTGGTGTTCTGCTGGACTGGTGTTGGGACCTCTGTAGTTTGTGATGTATTTAAGTAAATAGGGTGAATTTATTAGTAAACTTGCAGATGACACAGGATTTGGCACAATTATGGATAGTAAGGAGGGTTGTCAAAGGATACAACAGGAATTAGATCATATGGAAGTATGGGCATAGAAGCTTAACACAAAGTTTAACACATGAAATACTGGAAGAATTATGGATCAGGCAGTATCTATCAGACAGTCGATGTTTCAGATTGAATCCTTTCATGCATTATGGGAATCATAAATAGGCCTTCAAATAGTAGACATGATGTGGGGTTGAAATTGCAAAGGGAGCTGGAAAAGGCACGTAATAAGGGTAATAACACAATTATAATTGGGGACTTCAACATGCAAGGGGACTGATAAAATCAGGTTGGTGTTGGATTGCAAGAGAGGGAATTTGTTGATGTCTATGGGATGGCTTTTGAGAGGAGCTTGTGCTTGAGCCTACACAGGGAAAGGCTATCTTAGATTGGTTGTTGTGTAATAACCCAGATCCTATTAGGGAGCTTAATGTAAAGGAACACTTACGAGGTAGTGACCATGATATGATTGAATTCATACTGCAATTTGAGAGGGAGAAGCAAAAGTCACATGTATCAGTATCACAATGGAATAAAGGGAATTGCAGAGGCATGAGAGACAAGCTTGCCCAAGTGGATTGGTGGAGGATACTGGTGAGGATGACATCAGAGCAGGGATAGTTGAAGATTCTGAGAACAGTTCACAAAGTGCAGGATAGATATGACCCAGAGAAGTTGTTCTCAAATGGCAGGGTTAGGTAATCGTGGCTGAAAAGGGAAGTTAAGATTGCATAAAAGCCAAGGAAAGGGCATATGAGGTAGCAACAGTGAGTGGGAGGTCGGATGATTGGGAAGCTTTTAAAATTGAACAAAAGGAAACTAAAAAAGTTAGAAGAAGGGAAAAGATGAAATATGAGGACAGACTAGTCAATAATATAAAGCAGAATACCAAAAGCTTTTTCAGTGATATAAAGTGTAAAAGGGAGGTGAAAGTTGATATTATACCACTGGAAAATGATGCTGCTGAGGTAGTAATGGGGCACAAGGAAATGTCAGATGAACTTAATGGGTACTTTGCATATGTCTTCACTGTGAGTGTCAGGGAGCAGGAGCGAGTGCCATTGCTATTACAAAGGAAAAAGTTCTAGCAAGCTCAAAGGTCTGAAGGTGGATAAGTTACCTGGACCAGATGCACTACATCCCAGAGTCCTGAGAGAGGTTGCTACAGAGATAACAGATGCATTTGGTCATGATCTTTCGAGAATCACTTGATTCTGGCATGGTCCCGGAGGACTGGAAGATTGCAAATGTCACTTCATTTTTTAAGAAGGGAGGAAGACAAAAGAATGGAAATTATAGACCAGTTAGCCTAACCTCAGTGGTTGGGAAAGTGTTGGAGTCGATTAATAAGGATGAGGTTTTGGGGTACTTGGAGACTAATGATAAATTAAGTCAAAGTCAGCATGGTTTCTGTAAAGGGAAATCTTGCCTGACAAATCTGTTAGAGTTCTTTGAGAAAGTAACCAGAAGAGTGGACAAAGGAGAAGCAATAGATGTCATTTACTTCAGTTTTCAGAAGGCATCTGATAATGTGCCACACATGAGGCTGCTTAAAAAGATAAAATCCTATGGCATTACAGGATAGATACTGGCATGTATAGAAATGTTCCTCGGGGATCAGTATTGGGATTGCTACTCTTCACATTGTTTGCCAATTATCTGGATAAGGGAATTGATGGCTTTGTGGCAAAGTGTGTGGATGATACAAATATAGGTGGAGGGGTAGGTAGTGCTGAGGAAGCAATGCAATTGCACCAGGACTTAGACAAATTGGAAAAATGGGCAAGAAAGTGGCAGATGGAATACAATGTTGGGAAATGTATGATAATGCATTTTGGTGAAAGGAACACTAGTGCAGCATCAGAGATTTCAATGGGTTCAACAGGTTTCAATAGGTGCATTTAATGTCGGAGAAATCTATACAATATATATCCTGAAATTCTTTTTTCTTTGCAAACATCCAAAAACAGAGGAGTGCTCCAAAGAATGAATGACAGTTAAATGTTAGAACCCCAAAGCCTCTTCCAGTTCCCCCTCTCTCGCACCAGCAGCAAAGCGACGATCCCCCTCCCCCACCAGCAAACAAGCATCTGCACCCTCCACCGAGCACTCAAGTGTGCAGCAAAGCATCAATAAAGACAAAGACTTGCGGTACCCCAAAGACTACTCGTTCACCTGGTAATTCAACATACCACAAGCTCTCTCTCTCCTTAATAGGGGAAAAAGAGGTGTCCCTGTTTTGCAGCCAGAGAGGAGACATAACTCACTGATTTACGGTGTTAAAAGTCTGTTGCGTCGCTTTTTCCGAGCTCTGTGCCCAAATATCTTGGGTCTCCGGGTACACAGTCAGCAGCCAGCTCACTGCTTTTGATCTTCTGTGTACGCCCATGACACACCAGTTTTCTGCAGCGGCACCAACCTCGAATCCACCCGCCTTCAGAGCCATGAAAGTCTGGCACCCTGAAGGCGCATTAGTCTTTCAGGCTTCGTCCTTGGCAAATTGAAAAGCAGCCGGTCATGAGGCCCTGAGAGCGGGTCCCATTCCTGCAAAGAACTGAAGTCAGCGTGTAACTCCAGGTCAGGGTCTTCAAAAGAACCCTGAAAAGGGAAAAAGAGATATTAAAGATAGAAATGGAGCTGTTTCCAAAGATGCAAGCGAAGGAGTCGCCGTTAGGCACCATCGTCCTAAGCTCCGCGTCCACCCTCCATCAAACAGGAGGTGCAGAGGGTCATAGGAGTCCTCGTGCAAGAGTCCCAGAAGTTAATTTACACTTTGAGTCTGTGGTAAAGATAGCAAATGCAATGTTGGCATTTATTTCAAAGGGAATAGAGTATAAAAGGAAGGAGATAATGCTGAGCCTTTATAAGACGCTAGTCAGACTGCACTATTGTCAACAGTTTTGGGCCACATATCACAGAAAGGATGGGTTGTCATTGAAGAGGATCCAGAGGAGGTTCACGAGGATGAATCCGGACATGAGGGAGTTAACATATGAGGAGCACTTGGCCGCTTTGAACCTGTACTCACTAGAATTTAGAAGAATGCTTGGGGATCTCATTGAAACCTACCGAATGTTGAAAGGACTAGATAGGATGGATGTGGAGAGGATGTTTCCTATGGTGGGGGTATCCAGAACTAGAGGGAACAGCCTCACAATTGAGTGCCGACCATTTAGAACAACAGTAAGAAGGAATTTTTTAGCCAGAGAGTAGTGAATCTGTGTAATGCTCTGCCACAGGCTGCGGTGGAGGCCAAATCCATGGGTATATTTAAGGCGGAAGTTGATCGTTTCCTGATCGGTCAGGGCATTAAACAATTTGGCGAGAAGGTAGGTGTATGGGGTTGAGTGGATCTGGGATCAGCCATGATGGAATGCCCTAATTCTGCTCCTATGTCTTATGATCTTGTGGTATTATTTGGACTGAAAGATGACTGCAGATTCAGTAATCTGTAGCAAAGTATAAAACTCAGCGGGTGAAGCAGCATCTATGGGACTAAATGACAAATAACATCGTGGATGGGACTCTTCATCTGGACTAAAAGGAGTTTAACTGAACAAGTGTGGAGTGTTGCAGCTTGGGAGTCAAATGCGCGTGGAAAGTGTACTGTACGTGGCAGAATCAGAATCACATTCAGGTTTATTATCACTGACATATGTCATGAAATTTCTTGCTTTCTGCCACCAGTTCAGTGCAGAATACCTCATGTACAGAGGGATCTTGTTACACAAGTCTATAGCTCCCTGAAAATGGCAATACAAGTGAAGAGGGTGATAAGGAAAGCAGACAGCATACTTGGTTTCCATAGTCTGGCTATTGAGTATCAATGTTGGCAAGTCATGTTCCAGTTATATAAAACTGGTGAGGCCACTGCATTACAGGAAAGATGTGAAGGCTTTGGAAAGTGTACAACTGAAGTTCATCAGGATGTTACCTGGATTAGAGAATGTTAGCTACAAGGAAAGGCTAGACAAACTTGGGTTGTTTTCTCTGGGACATTGGAGGCTGACGGGCATAGGTACTTTGGATAATCAGAATCTTTCTTCTGAGGGTGGAAATGTCAAATACTAGAGGACATACCTTTAAGGTGAGAGGAGTAAATTTAAAGAAGATATATATGGCAAGCTTTTTACACAGAGTCCTAGAAACCTGGACTACACTGTCAGGGGAAGTTACAATAGCAATATTTAAGAGGCATTTATACAGGTACATGAATAAACAGTCGGGATTAGTTTCGTTTGGCATCCTGGTTGGCACAAAAACACTATGGGCTGAAGGGCTTGGTCTGGTGCTATACTCTTGTATGTTCTGTGCGTGCTCTACAATCAGCTGAAATCCATGGGGGAGAGAAATTATTTTTCTTCTGGGGTCTGGCTTGGTCCCAGTGAGCTGAATGTCTTCCTTCTACACTAGAAAAAATAATAAGCATTTTGTGGTGACGTGGTACCTATTAATTCAGGTTGTAATCATAATTGCTATAGTGTATTTTATTCTTCACGTCATTTTTTTTGCCAATAATTATAAATTTGTAACTACAAGTTACTGATCACTCTGCCACTACAAACAATTTCTACTAATTTATTCTAACACAGTTGTGTGCATGGTTCTGGACATCTGCCATAAATCTCCTTGTAACCTCTTTGGAGAGTAGTATCAGCTTTTTCATCCTTTACTGAGAGTCTCTTATGCTGGGTCCTATTGTAAGGAATGCTGTCCTCACTTGACATCCTTATGTACTTCTAAACTGGAATTGAATTCAGTTTTCCAGCTGGGGTCTAACCAGTGTTCTGTAAAATATTAGCATAATGTTTGAGTAATTTTATGCTGTTCTACCTGTAACCTTCAAGTAATATATATTTTGTGCATAGCATTTTATTTTTCTTAGTTGTTTTGCTGTGGCTTTCATTTGACCTGCATATATTTATGGATATTTTGAAAGAAGGTATCGTTACTTGATGAAACTTTTATGTGGAATTCTTAATTTTCTTAATTTAAAATATGTATTTGTTCTCTGAATGTAGTGGACTGGCCTATATTGCCCCTAAGTAGCTGTCCTGGGAAGTAGCAGTTGATTACATAATATTTTTCCATCCTAGAATATTTCCCTAATCGATGTTAGTGGCTATATGAATGGAGCACGAGATTGAATTAACCTCGGAGAATCGTGCAATACAGTCAGCATTTTTAAGGCAACAGATGTCCCAGGAGATAAAATGAACCAGTGGGTTTACTTTGTGGGATATGAGGAACAGTTTTTGTTTCAGTCCTGCTTCACTTTCCCCCTCAAATCTTTTCCTGTTACATCAGTGACTGTATTAGTGCTACCTCCCGCACTAATACGGAACTCAAAAAGGTATTTCCTTTGTTGGCAATTTCTATGCGCTGCTTAATTTTACATACTTTATCTCTGTCTCTCCTCTTCCCTTTCTGAATTTCTCTAACATCATCTCATGGGATAGCATAATGACAATATCCATAAAGTGTCCAGATTACTTTGACTATACCTCCTGAAGCAATGTTCTTGTTAAGGGCTCTACTCCATTCTCCCAGTTTTCCTGTCTTTGTCATATCTGCTGTAATGAAGACACTTTACTCACAGATGCACCTGAGATTTCTTCCTTTTCCCTTCACCTTAGCTTCCCCTCCACCATGGTTGAGATAGCCCAGAAATTATTTCTTAAAATATTTACTGTACCTTTGCTTGCACTCCCCCTTTTCTTTTCCAGAACAGGAATAGGACCCCCAAATCCATGGCTTCCATCTTACCAACCACAGCATTCAACACTTCTAATTTTTTGTGAGATTTCCTTCTTGTGCCTTCCATTTCCAGCATTCTGAAGAGACTGTTCTCTTGTCCATTCTCCCATTTCCACGAAGCTTTTCCCTTTGTTGTCACGTCGCATGCAACCACAAGAATCACTTTTAATATCATTGCTTTCTGCCATGCAGTGATTAAAACTATTTTTCCCAGTTAAGCAGGAGAATGAGGGGATATTTGACAGAGATGTGCAAAAAGATGAGGGATATAGATAGGGTAAATGCAAGTAGGCATTTTCCACTGAGTTTCGGGTGAAACTAGAGGTCCTGGGTTAAGGGTGAAAGGTGAAATGGTTAAGGTGAATCTGAGGGGAATAAGATGAATACCTACTGCTCCTGGGGCTAGAAATTTCATCTCCTCTGTTAGATACTGATTTGTTTGATTCCAGTGCACTTTGTAGACATCTGTATAAAAGTTTCTCTAAATAGGGCGTGTCAGTACCCTGAAGAAGTTTGGAACTGGAAATGGGGTATTTTATGTCCCCACTTTCCAGAAGAACAATATTCATTCGATAGACTCACTAAAAGTACTAATGATATATCCTTCAATGCCATTTTATCTTCATGCTATTGGCACTCCTATCAGCTGCATGAGATCCACCCATTGGGATTTGCCTGATCATGAAAGGCCCCAGATGCACCAAAAATAGCTTGTAACCATCTCACTGGAGTTTCACAATGCCTGCACCCAGACTAAACCATTTTGTTTATAGGACTCATCCTTAGAGCACAGAGAAAGCATCTCTTGTGCTGCTTTTCAGGATGCCTTGGTCACCAACAGCTGTTTGATTATGTTACAGTATTTTTGCTGGAAGCAGTTTGAGTGTTGGGTACCGCTGTTACAAGAATAATATCCCACGGAAGTGCGCTGGCTCTCATTATCAAGCGCAGTAAAATAGTCAGCTTTTATCATTACAAGGGAATTAACATAATGTGCTACACTGCAGTGATGCATTAACAGAGGATTACTGCATTTTACAGCAAAAGCAGGAAGGAAGTAGCAATGTTATGCCCATTATCTAATTATTCCTTTTGTTGTCCCACTCGACAGATGCTATTTGCTTTACAGCAGATGAGGAATTTTGCCTGAAGGCAGCACCATCTGATTTCCCACATAGCCGTGTCAGGGGAAATAAGGTAGCTATGCTTAAAGCTAATCATCACTGTTGTTGCAGTATTAAGACCACCATATATTGTTACTAAGAATATTTTCCATGAGGGTACAGCGTCGGAACAAAGAAAGCAAAAAAGAATTGCACTCTATTAGAAAACCTGATAGCACATAAAAAGTAATATAAATAGGTCCTGAAGAAAGAATATTGGGAGTTAAGTAGAAAGCTGATAAACAGGATCTCCAGTGTAGTAACCTCTCGAGTGCTGCCTATGGCATGTGCCAGTGAGGGTAAGAATAGGATGGTTTGACAGATGAATATGTGACTGAAGAATTGATGCAGTGGCAAGGTTTCAGATTTCTGGATCATTGTTATCTCTTCTGGAGCAGGTGTGACATGTACAAAAGGGAAGGGATACCCATCTGAACCTGAGGGGGACCAATGTCTTTACAGGCAGGTTTGCTAGAGTTGTTGGGGGGGTGGGTTTAAACTAATTTGGCAGGTGGATGAGAACCAGCGTGATTCAGTCCTCTGATGGGGCTGTTTGGTACACAAGTCGGTGCAGCATGTGGTGAAACTGTGAGGTAGGATAGGCAGATGTCAGGGCAAAATTGCAGACAGTGGGATGAGCTGAACTGTAACATGGGGGCAAAATTGAAAAGGGTGATAAATACAGGACTAAAAGTGTTATCTTACAATGCACACAGTATGTTCAATAAGGTGGATTATCTTGGAGCGCAGTTTAGAGATTGGCAGGTATGGTGTTGTGAGCATCACATGGCTGAAGGAAGATCATAGTTAGGAGCTGAACATCCAAGGATACACATTGTATTGAAATAACAGGCAGGTAGACAGAGGGGGTGGGAGGACTCTGTTGGTAAAAAATGAAATCAAATCCTTAGAAAGGTGACATAGAAAGGTGACACTTGTGTGTAGAGTTAAGAAACTGCAAGGTTAAAAAAAAAACCCTGGTGGGAGTTATATACAGTTATATACTCCAAACAGTAGCCAGGATGAGGGATACAAATTTCAACGGAAGATAGAAAATGCGTGTGAAAAAAAAGGTAATGTTATGATTGTCATGGGAGATTTTGATATGCAACTAGATTGGGAAACTCACGTCAGTGCTGGATCCCAAGAGAGGGAATTTTGTAGAATGCCTACGAGATGGCTTTTTTGAGCAGCTTGTGGTTGAGCCCACTAGGGGAAGAGCAATTCTGGATTGGATGTTGAGTAATGAACCAGATTTGATTAGGGAGTTTAAAGTAAAGGAACCCTTGGTAGGCAGTGATCATAATATAGAATTTACCTGGTAGTATGAGAGGGAGAAGCTAAATTCAGATGAATAAATATTATCATGGACTAAAGGGAATTTCAGAGGAATGAGAGAGGAGCTGGCCAAACTTGATTGGAATGGGACACTAGCAAGGATAATGGTGGAACAGCAATGGCTGGAGTTTCTGGGAGCAATTCAAAAGATGCAGGATAGGTAAGTATATCCCAAAGATGAAGAAATATCCTAAAGGGGGAGGGAATGTTGACTCAGACCATGAAAGGCCTGCGTCGGGCACTTTCATGCCTTACAAGGCGCAGATGGATGTGGGGCACCACTCCTCGCACAGACTAGAGCAATGTGTGTGATCCTAAAGGGAGGATGTGGCAACCATGACTGACAAGGGAAGTCAAAGACAGCATGAAAGGAAAAGAGAGGAAATATAATACAGCAAAAATTAATGGGATGTTAGAGGATTAGGAAGCTTTTAAAAAACAAAAGAAGGCAACTAAAAAACCATAAGGGGAAAAAAGATGAAATATGAAGGTAAACTAGCCAATCCTATAGAAGAGGATACAAATGGTTTTTACAGATATATGAAGAATAAAAGAGAGGTGAGTGTGGATATTGGACTGCTGGAAAATGATGCTGGAGAGGTGGCAATGGGAGACAAAGAAATGGTGGACAAAGTTAATTGGTATTTTGTGCCAGTTCTGTGGAAGGTACCAGCAGTGTGCTATAAGTTTGAGCATGTCAGGGGCAGAAAACAATGAAGCTGATATTACTAAGGGGAAGGTGCTTGGGCAGCTGAAAGATTTGAAGGCAGATAGGTCACCAGGACCAGATGATTACACTCCAGGGTTCTGAGAGAACTAGCTGAAGAGATTGTGAGGGCATTAATAATGATCTTCCAAGAACCATCAGATTCTGGAATGATTGCGGAGGACTGGAAAATTGCAAATGTCACTCCACTTTTTAAGAAGGGAGTGAAGCAGAAGAAAGGAAACTATAGGCAAGTTAGCCTGACTTCAGTGGTTGGAAAGGTGTTGGAGTCCATTATTAAGGATGAGGTTTCGGGGTACTTGGAGGAACATGCTAAAATAGGCCAAAGTCAGCATAGTTTCCTTTAGGTGAAATCTTGCCTGACAAATCTGTTGGAATTCTTTGAGGAATAACAAAGGGGATAGATAGACATTGGAGGTTGTTCACTTGGATTTTCAATGGGAAAAGTGGCAGACCCAACACTGATTCCTGCAGAACACTGCTAGTCACAGGCAGCCACCCAGAAAAAGCTACTTACACCACATGCTGAAGGAACTCTGCATGTCAGGCAGCACCCATGGAGATGAACAATCAATCAATATTTCAGGCTGAGACCTTTCTGTAGGGGTCCCTTTATTCCACTTTGTCTTCTGTCCATTGTAGTATCTTTTCGGTAATACCATGGGCTCTTGTTTTGTTTAGCAGCCTTATGTGTGGACGTTTTATAGAGCCATGGAGTACTAGAACATGACACCACAGAAGTAGGCCCTTCTTTGGCATATCTAGTCTGTACTGAACTATTAATCTGCTTAGTTCCATCCATTTGTACCCAGACCATAGTCCTCCATACCCCTCCCATCCATGTACCTATCCAAATTTCTTAAATGTTGTAATTGAACCCGAATCCACCACTTCTGCTGGCAGCCCTTTCCATACTCTCTCCACCCTCCGACTGAAGATCCCCTCATGTTCCCCTTAAACATTTTACATTTCACCCTTAACCCATGACCTCTAGTTCGATTCTCATCTAACGTCAGTGTTAAATGCCTGCTTAAATTTACCCTATCTTTCCCCGTCATGATCTTATATACCTCTATCAAATCTCTCATTCTTCTAAGATCTAGGGAATAAACGCCTCACCTACTCAACCTTTCCAGATGACTGAGGTCCTCAGGCCCTGATCACATTCTTGTAAATTTTCTCTGCAGTCTTTCCATCTTTCCTGTAAGTAGGTGACCAGAACTGCACACAATGCTCCAAATGAAGACTCACCAACATCTTATACAACTTCAACATAGCATTCTGTCTCCTGTATTCAATACACTGATTTATGAAGACAATGTGCGAAGAGCTCTCATTGCGACCTTATCTATTTGTGATGTCACTTTCCTGTATTCCCTCTGTTTTACTGCATTTCTCAGTGGCTGACTGCAAACCATGCAAGTCCACCCCAGGTTTGTCCTCCCTAAGTGTAACACCTCATACTTGTCTGCATTAAATTCCATCTGCCATTTTTCAGCACATTTCTCCAGCTGGTCAAGATTCTGCTACTAGCTTTGATAGACTTCCTGGTGATCCACTGTGCCCCCAATCTTGATGTCATCTGCAAGTTCTCCAATCCAGTTTAGAATGTTAACAAGCAGATCACCAAGGACATTTTAAATATTTCTGTTAGGGCCCCTGCAGTTTCTGCATTAGCCTCCAACAAGGTCTGAGGGAACACATTGTCAGGCCCTGGAGATTTATCCACCCTAACTTGCCTCAAGATAGCAAACACCACCTCTTCTGTAATCTGTACATGGTCTATGACCTCACTGCTGTTTGCCTCACTTCTATAGACTGTAAAAAAAAATCCATTTAAGATCTACCCCATCTCTTTCAGCTCCATGCATAGATTACCACTTTGATCTTCCAGAGGACCAATTTTGTCCCATGCTATCATTTTGCTCTTAACATATCTGTAGAAACCCTTAGGTTCTCCTTCATCTTGTCTGCTAGAACAACCTCATGCCTTCCTTTAGTCCTCCTGATTTCCTTCTTAAGTGTTCTCTTGCATTTCTTATACTCCTCAAATACCTTATTTGTTCCTGTCTGCCTATACCTGCTATGCACGTCCTTTACCTTAACCAGGGTCTTGAAAACCAAGTCTCCCTCAATCTGTTATCCTTGCGTTTTATTCTGACAGGAACATTCAAACTCTACACTCTCAAAATTTCACTTTTGAAGGCCTTCCACTTATCAAGTACAACATTGCCAGTAAACAACCTGTCCCAAATCCACACTTGCCAGATCTTTTCTGATACTATCAAAATTGACCTTTCTCCAATTTAGAATCTCAACCCACAGACCAGACCTATCTCTTTGCATATTTACTTTGAAACTAATGGCATTGTTGTCATTAGGTGCAAAGTGTTCCCCTAACGAACTTCTATCACTTGTCTCATTCCCTAATAGGAGATCTAGTTTGCACATTCTCTAGTTAGGACTGCTTAAGGAAACTTTCCTGAACACATTTGATAAAATCTTAAACATCCAGCCCCTTTACAGTATGGGAGTCCCAAATCATATGTGGAAAGTTAAAATCGCCTATTATCACAACCTTATATTTCTTGCAACAGTCTGTGATCAATCTAAAAATTTGCTCCTCCAAATCCTCTGGACTATAATGTAATCCCATTAATGTGGTCATAACTTTTTTCTTCCTCTTAAAGCCTCACTAGACGAGCTCCCCAGTCTGTCCTGACTGTGCACTGCTGTGATATTTTCCCTAATAATGCTACCGCTCCCCCTTTAATCCCTCCCGCTCTATCACATCTATCACAGAACTCCGAAACATTGAGCTGCCAGTCCTGCCCGTTCTGCAACTAACTCTCACTAATGCCTACAACGTCATTATTGCATGTCTGATCCATGCCCTAAGCTCAACCGCCTTTCCGACAATATTTCTTGCATTGAAATATGCACAGATCAGAACATTAGTCCCACCACGTACAACCTTTTGATTCCTGACTTTGTCGGCTTAACAACATCTTTCTTCACAGCCACTCCACCATCTGTTCTGGTGCTCTGGTTCCCATCCCCCTGCAACTCTGGTTTAAACACTACCCCCACCCACACCTGGGCAGCACCAGCAAACCTTACGGCTAGGATATTAGTCCCCTCCAGTTCAGGTACAAATCATCCCTTCTGTGCAGGTCCCACCTTCCAGGGAAGAGAGCTCAACGATCAAAAATCTCAGGCCCTCCTTGTTGCTCCATCTCCTTAGCCATGCGTTAAACCATATGATCTTTCTATTTCTGGCCTCACTAGCACTTGGCACAGGTAGCAATGCTGAATCACAACACTAGGGGCCCTGTTCTTTAATCTTCCCCTTATTTCGCAATAGCAATGAAAACACACACTGGACAGGCTGTTTAATGGAATATAACAAAGAGATGATTCCTTACATTGACTGAAAATTCAAATAACCAATATTCACTGACACTCCTTTGTCTATCCTGCATGTATTTCTTCAAAGAATTCCAACAGACTTATCAGGCAACATTTCTCCACTAGGAAACTGTTCAGTTTTGTAACTCCAAAACATAAAACTAATCGAAATAAAAAGTAGTTACTGCAGAATGTACGTACGTCAGTTTCATCTTTTATCTTAAGCAAGGCAGGGTGATACGATGATATCCGTCATGATATATGCTTTTACATGTAACTGTAACGAATTATTTAAACAACAAAGAATGCTTAATTAAAAATAGATTTACAATATTACTCAAACATTACTGAAATCTTACATACACAACACTCCTCCATGCTTTGCTATTAACTCCAACTTCAACTCAATATAGAATGCATCTCAATTTGTATACATATATATAGATAAATAGATAAAAATATTTCCTATGCTGTGGATGTCTATTTAGTAGTTGCATTACATAGTATACTATTTATATATAATATACTATGTAATACAATTACTATATAGACATCCACAGCATAGGAAATTTTAAATTATGCCTTTTAGACCTAATGATTTAATTGCTGTGGATGCTTTCTTACTCTTGTGGGATAATGTCTTTCCTGACAAGGGGGTTCACTCTGCTTGACAAGTGAGACTTCTGGTGGTGAAACAGTCTCGGGTTCTGGGGCCTTCTCCATAGTAAGAGTTGTCTCTGGGACTGCGGGAAGTGGTTCTAACAGCTCTGGCCACCTTACTTCTTCAACCATTGACTCTGCTCTCCTCAAACATGTTGGCTGCAGATGTCAGATACAATCTCCACAGTGTAGGAGAGCGGTCCAGTTCTGTCCTTAGTCTTACCGAGTACCCACTTCTGATCACCTCTGTAGTCCCTTGCCAGGAATGCTTGTCTAGGATGATCTGTAATGAAGGTAAACTCTCTCCCATACCAGTACTGGTTGAAGTGTTTTACACCACAAACCAGATTCAAAGCCTCTCTGTTAATCTGTGCATAATTTTTAACTGCAGTGGTAAGCAAACATGATGCAAAGTCTATGGGGTGTTCACTTCCATCACTCATAACATGCAACATGACTACATCTATACCTTAAGGCCGAGGTGTCACAGGCAAGCTTCACTGGATGATGTGAATCATAATGTATAATGTTTGACATCACCATTTTCTTTGCCTTTGGGAAAGTCACCTCAACCTGCTTTGTCCATTGCTATTTCTTCCTGATCTGTTGTAATGAGTTCAAGGGGTGGAACACAGTGCCCAGGTTTGGCCAAAACCTGTTACAGTAATTGACAAATCCTAAGAAGGATGCATGTTGCAAGAACGAGGCTGAGGACGAACCCAAGTGCAGGACATAGGCAGAGTTGTGAGGCATTAGCACAGCCATGAACGGGGAACTGGTATCCAGGAGGGTCTTTACACAGAGACAAGGGTCATGTAGAGTACCCAGGAAATGATTTAGCGCTTAGAACTGACAGGCCCAAGGAATCAGGAAACAAGTTTTACTCACACTAGAATCAAACAACAAACTGGCGAAGCACGGCTGTGCCGCCTGAGTTTTATCCTATGTTCAGTAATGGGAACCAGGTGTGCTGTAACTAGTGGAACTGGGAATGACTAGAAATCAGATGAGGGGATTAAGGACCAATTAAGGAGGTAATAGCAAGATGAGGAATTGCCAGGCAGGACCATGACACCACAACTGTAATAATTCCTTTGACCTTGAGGCGTCCACCACTGCTTGACTTTTCTCAGCACAATTGTGTAATACTTGTGCATCAATAGCGTGACCAAAATAAGTGACACTTGGTTTAAAGAATTCACACTTGCTGTGTCATGTTCTGAGCCTATAATCTTCTAATCTTTTTAACACTGTGTTGAAATTTTGGAGATTTTCCTTGTCATCCTTACTGGTAACAATGATGTCATCCAGGTAAAACTAAATGCCAGGACAGTCTTGCAGCACCTAATCTATAGTTTCTGCCACTCCAGAATAAGCTGATTATAGCCATAAAGCCCTTTGTGTGTGTTTATGATGAGAAACACTTTGGACTCTTTTTCCATCTCCATCTGTAGGTAGGACTCAGCTGAGTCCACTTTGCTGAACTGTTTCCTTCCAAAAAGGTTTGCAAAGGTACCTTCTATCCTGGGCAGAGGGTATTGATCTACTTTCAGCACTGGGTTGATAGTGACCTTAAAATCACCACAGATCGTAACAGACTCATTCCTCTTGGCTACAGGGACCACTGCCATTTCCTTGAGCTCCAAGCAACTTGGGAAAGAATTCAATCAGCCTCCATGCAATCTAGCTCACTGGATACTTTATCACTAATGGTATAAGGAACCTGACTAGTTTTGTAAAATTGAGCTTGACATTTTCATTTAATGCTATCTTACCCTTGCTATGTTCGTGTTTTCCACTGCCATCCCTGAACACTGCTGTGGCATCATCCAGTACCTTTCTTAATTCGCTTTCAGTTGACTATTGCCTGGGATGTGGCATGTAAATGGTGGATGTATTTCCAGTCAAGTTGGAGTTGTCTCAGCCAATCGTGTCTCCATAATGCTGGCCCATCTGTTTTCACCACATCCAAGCCCAATGTGGCTTGGTGGTTGTTGTATTTCACTGTTATGAATGTCATTCCCAAAGGAATTATCTCTTTTTTCTCTTGTATAAGTTTTTATTTGGATATCTGCAGGCTTCAGTTTAGTGTTTTTGAAATGCCATTCAAACTCATTTTGTGGAATGACTGAAACAGCTCAGCCAGTGATTTTTATTAACGACCTGGGTGTGGGGGTAGAAGGGTGGGTTGGCAGGTTTGCAGACGACACAAAGATTGGTGGTGTTGTAGGTAGTGTAGAGGATTGTCGAAGATTGCAGAGAGACATTGATAGGGTGCAGAAGTGGGCTGAGAAGTGGCAGATGGAGTTCAACCCGGAGAAGTGTGAGGTGGTACACTTTGGAAGGACAAACTCCAAGGCAGAGTACAAAGTAAATGGCAGGATACTTGGTAGTGTGGAGGAGCAGAGGGATCTGGGGTACATGTCCACAGATCCCTGAAAGTTGTCTCACAGGTAGATAGGGTAGTTAAGAAAGCTTATGGGGTGTTAGCCTTCATAAGTCGAGGGATAGAGTTTAAGAGTCGCGAGATAATGATGCAGCTGTATAAAACTCTGGTTAGGCCGCTCTTGGAGTACTGTGTCCAGTTCTGATCTCCTCACTATAAGAAGGATGTGGAAGCATTGGAAAGGGTACAGAGGAGATTTACCAGGATGCTGCCTGGTTTAGAGAGTATGCATTATGATCAGAGATTAAGGGAGCTAAGGCTTTATTCTTTGGAGAGAAGGAGGATGAGAGGAGACATGATAGAGGTATACAAGATACTAAGAGGAACAGATAGAGTGGATAGCCAGCGCCTCTTCCCCAGGGCAACACTGCTCAATACAAGAGGACATGGCTTTAAGGTGAGGGATGGGAAGTCCAAGGGGGATATTAGAGGAACGGTTTTTACTCAGAGAGTGGTTGGTGTGTGGAATGCACTGCCTAAGTCAGTGGTGGAGGCAGATACACTAGTGAAGTTTAAGAGATTACTAGACAGGTATATGGAGGAATTTAAGGTGGGGGGGTTATATGGAAGGCAGGGTTTAAAGGTTGGCATAACAGTGTGGGCTGAAGGGCCTGTACTGTGCTGTACTATTCTATGTTCTAAGTGCCCAATTCCGTTTTAATTAATTTGTAGTTTAGTTCTGGTGTAAGCGATAATTGCTTTTCTCCTTTTAGTTTTCACGTTGTAAATCTTAAGGCTACTCAGTCCTGTGTTACTCTCAACGTTATCAGATTTTGCATCAATAGCATATAGATTAGTGCTCTTTTTGAAACTGCAACTTGACTCTTTAGCTTTTTCTCTTCCCCGTGCAGTCCAGTTATTTTTGTCTTCCTGGCATGGTCTTTGTATGTGTTGTACTTTATTGCATTTTCTTCAAGTTTTGCCCTTAAACCTGCATTGGTCTGGTGTATGTGAGCCCCTGCCACATTGGTAACACAGTTTGATCAGCTAGGCATGTTTCTGGTGAGATGTTGCAATTTTGTTCACACTAGCATTCATTCCTGACTGCAACTCAATTGATTCTCTGGTTGCTGTTTCCATTGATACAACGATTTCAACTGCTCTCTTACATGAAAGTTGCGTTTCTGTTAGGAGACATTTTTGAATGTTTTCTTGTTTTCTCAGTGCATCATTAAGCCTATCAGTAAACTGATGATGCTCAGACAACTTCTTCAATTCAGCCACATGCGCTGAAGTGGATTCCCCTTCTTTTTGATTCCACTTATGAAACCTAAAGCATTCTGCAATCAAGAATCGTTTGGGTTCTAAACGTTCCCAGATGGCTGGTTTAGTTGGAGCAGTCAAACTTATAAACAAACTTCTGACTCTGACTTCTTCCCTTCATTTCCAGTCCTGATAAAGGGCCTTGGCCCGAAATGTCAACTATTTACTCTTTTCCATAGATACTGCCCACCCGCTGACTTCCTCCAGCATTTTGTGTGTGTTGTTTTGGATTTCCAGCATCTGCAGATTTTATTGTGTTTATGAAACTTATAAACAACTATATGCTTTTCCACCCAATACACTCATCAGAACTGGTACTTGTCTCTCATTGGCTATCCCATTTGCTTTAAAATATTGCTCAATTCACTTAATATGCATATTCCAGTTACCCCTTGTGCAATCAAATGTGATTTCTTTCTGACATAGCCATGCATTTCTGCTTTTTAAAAATTTTTGATTATTATCACTGTTATGAACCAGTGAACTTATCCCCTTTTCTGCCTTTTTTTAAACTTGACATCTCTGTCTCCTTTGAAGAAGCATATGCTGTGCTTTTTTAAATTGAATGTCTTTTAACTTGACTGACCGGCTGTGCTTGAACTGGTAGGTATTCATCTTGGGTTCATTTAAAACTTTCTCACCACCACCGTTAAGTTTTGTAACTCCGAAACACAAAAATAATCAAAATCAATACAAAGGAGTCTAGAATGTACGCAAGTTTTATTTAAAGAATAAAGAGTGCTTAAGCAAACAATATATTTACAATAATACTCAAATATTCCTGAAATATTAAATATGCAACAGAAACCATGCTGACCACCCTATTTTATCGTATACCTCCAGGTACACCAAAACCTCATCGTTGGCAATGGACCCGAACATCTTGCCAACCATTGAAGTCAGGCTAACTGGCCTTTAATTTCTTTTCATTTGCCACCCTCCCTTCTTAATGAGTTCCCATCATAGATCCAACAGATGCACTCCCCCAGCCAGTTAAGCAATGCCTACATGCTGAACTGGCTATCAAAGCTGTATACTTGATTGCAAAATTCTTCACCATTCATAAAAATCAAGTACTATTAATTTTTAAACACAGACACAATTTTTGAACAACATTCACAAAATGTATGAGAAACTCAGAATATCAGGCAGCATCAATAGAAGGGAATAAGTAGTCAATGTTTTGGGCCATCAACTGTTCTAGCATCTAGTGCGTGTTCCTTAATTTTAAAATGTCATAATTTAGGAAAGCCAGAAGTAAAACAAACAAAATATTTCAAAAACTAACTCAGTTAAATGAAATAAATGAAGCAGACCTGAAATCAAAGCAATTGAAATGTTACTTACCGTACTTTAGAGTCAGCTGACACAGGTAAACAGAGTGGATTTCTCATTATAACAGCTGGGAAAGTGCAAAAAGCTTGTATTTCACCATTGGACTATGTAAGGATTCTTTCATCAGGGTACAGTCTGATGACAGGAGTTGTAAGCTCTGAGGAGGTAAGGAACTTTAGGGAGGGCGGTGGCACAGGCTACAGCGATAAGATTCAATCTTATTCTCTGATGTTGTCTCTATTGGTTTTGAATATTCTGCCAGTGAGTTGGAATTGATATATTCTTGTCACATGTACTGAGCTACAGTGAGAAAGTCGGGAAGAATGGTCTGGGCCTTAAATATTGACCATTTAATCATTTCCATAGATGCAGCCTGACCTTCTGAATTGCTCCAGCGTTATGTGTGTGTTAGAGTGAGATGCTTGTCTTGCATTACTGATCAGCGATTTCACCAAGATTTCACCACTCTCTTTTGGACTGCAGTTCTTTTCTCTCAGGTCAGCTGCCCCCACCCAAAAACAAACAAACACACACGCACTCAATGTTTTGCAAGTTAAAACATTCGTGGTTTCTGGTTCTGAAAAAAGTCATCACTTTGAAATGTTAATCCTGTTTCACTCTCTACAATTGCGCCTGACCTGCTGAGCATCTCCAGCATTTTCTGATTTAATTTTGTTTTTTGCAGGGTTTTTTGGTAGGGATAGCTGCACAACTAAAATGTTTGGGGCCACTATTTAAAGCTGCTGGGAACATTAGAAGTTATATCTGAATGGTGGTACAGGTTAAGTACCACCCCTTATCCGAAATCCCAAAATCCGAAAACCTCTGTAACCTGAATTGTTTTTTGAGTGCTGACATGAAGTCACAAATGGAAAATTTCACAAGGTGCTGGGAAGGGTCTCAAGCAGTGTTTAGGTCTCTGTGCACCACAGACAGTTCTGAGAAGTGATGCCACATGTGATGAACAGAACTTAATGAAAAATAGAAAAACACTGCATAGAGCAAAAAAATGAAGGTCTTGAACGTGTATTGAAAGAATGGATTGATCAGTGTCAGAGTGAACACATGCCACCTAACAGTACACTGATCATGAAACAAGCAACGGTCTCTTACAATGAACTGAAAATTGAAGGTGATTGCTTCATGCATAAAATTTTATTAAAATATTATATAACACCACCCCTTGTAATTGCTGTGAAATGGGCAGTTGTTTGAAAAGGATAGCGGATATGGAGCCAATCACAGCACTGGAACTCGGTAACAGCCGTGGTCAGGAGAAGAGGCCATTCAATTCTGACAGTCTGCGGAGGACCTAGCTGCATCACGTCGACTGTGCTCTGACTAGGGGCTGTTCACTTTGACTTTCATACCACCTGTACATAAGCTGTATATGTAATGTAAATGGATCTTGTGTTTAGACTTGGGTCCCATCTCCAAGGTATCTCCTTACATAGATGTAAATGTTCCAAAATCTGAAAAAATCTGAAACACTTGTAGCCCTAAGCATTTTGAATAAGGGATGCTTAACCTGTATATGTTAAAATTCAAAGATCAAGATTCAAGATTGTTTAATGTTATTCCCAGAAAAGGAGAACAAAATAATTGTTGCTATGGATTCAATGCAGCATAAAACAAAAACACAATAAGGTAAAGAACATAATAAAAAAAATCACTTAAGAATTACTTAAAAATTCATAGATTGTTTGTATGTCCATAAAATAGTGCTAGGCACAGGAGTGTCTGTACACAAGGTGAATGACAGGAAATGATAAAGTAGTGGTGGTGGTTTAGTGTGAGGAGGTGTTGTCTAGCCTTACTTCTTGAGGATACTAACAGCTCTTGAGTCTAGTGGTCTTGACGTAGATGCTACGTAGTCTCCTCCCTGATGGGAGAGGGACAAACAATCCATGCTCCTTTATTACTTAACATAACATAATGTAAGAAGAGTGAATTGGAGAATTGAGTTACAGGGAAAGGTTAAGTAGGCTAGGACTTTATTCCCTACAGTGTAGGAGAACGATGAGGAATTTGAAATAGGTATAAAAATCACGCAGTCTATAGATAGGGTAAATGCAAGCAGTATTCTTCCACTGAGGTTGGGTGAGATGAGAACTAGAAGTCATAGGCTAAGGGTGAAGGTGAAATGTTTAAGGGATGTTTAACATGATGGGGATCTTCTTTACTCGGAGGATATTGAGGGTGTGGAACGAGCTGCCAGCAGAAGAGGTGAATGTGAGTTTGGTTTCAATACTTAAGAGAAATTTGGATAGGTACCTGGATGGGAGAGCCATGGAGGGCTATGGTCTGAGTGCAAGCTGATTGGGCATGACAGAGTAATAGTTTGGCATGGACTAGATGGGCTGAAGGGCCCATATCTGTGCTGTAGTGTTCTGCGATTCTGTGATTACTGTTTATACAGATCAATTCACCACATAGTGCATGGAGGTAGTACAATGTAAAACAATAACAGAATGCAGAATAAAGTATTACAGGTACAGAGAAAGTGCAGTGCAGGTAGATAATAAAGAGCAAGATCATAGTAAGGTAAATTGTGAGGTCGAGAATCCATATTACTCTATGAGGGAACCATTCAGTAGTAGGTAGAAGCTGTCTTTGAGCCTGGTGGTACATGATTTCAGGCTTTCGTATCTTCTGCCTGATGGAGAGGGAGAAGAGAGAATGTCCAGGATGGCTGGCATCTTCAGTTCTGCTGGCTGTGTTACTGAGGCTGTCAGAAGTACAGATACAGGGGAGCAACACACACAAAACACTACAGGAACTCAACAAGCCTAACAGCATCTGTCGATGAGAATAAACAGTTGATGTTTGGTTTCATGATGTCCTGAGCTGTGCTCACAGCTCTCTGCAGTTTCTTGTGGTCACGTGCAGAACAAATGCCATACGGAGCTGTTATGCACCCAGATGGAAACTGGTGCATCAATAAGATTGGTCAGTGTTGACAGAGACATGTCAAATTTCTTTAACTTTCAGAGGAAGTGGAGGTTTAGGTAAGCTTTCTTGGCCATAGAGTCTACATAGTTGGACCAGGACAGGGAGATGTTAACTCCCTGAAACATGAAGCTCTCAACCTCTCAACTTCAGCACCATTGATGTAGATGGAAGCATGTGCACTACTCTCCCCTCCCCCACCTTCCTGAAGTCAATGATCAGCTCTTTTGTTTTGCTGACATTAAGGGAAATGTCATGACATGATGCAAGTGAGCTCTCTGTCTCCTCCCTGTACTTTGATTCATCATTATTTGAGAAATGGCCCACTATGGTGGTATCACCTGAAAGGTAGATGAAGTTAAGGCAGAACCTGACAATACAGTAATGAGTCTACACGATGCACAATAGGGTCTGAGGACACCATCTTGTGTGGCACCAGTGTTGAGAATAGGTGTTGCAGCTTATCCTTGCAGATTGTTGTTGGTCAGGAACTTGACGATCTAGTTGCAGAGGGAAATCCTAGGTCTCAGAGTTTGGTGATGAGTTTGCTTTGAATTATAGTATCGAAGGTGGAGCTGTAGTCAATATACAATTGTCTAACATTGCTGTTTTTATTGTACCAATGCTCCAGTGATGAGTGTAGGACTAGGGAGGTGGCTCCCACCATAGATCAGTTTTGGTGGTAGGCAGATAGTAGTGGATCACAGTTGTCTGGGAGGCTGAACCAGCCTTTCAGAGCCCTTTATGAAATTGCATGTCAGAGCCACTGGGTGGTTGTCGTTAAGGCATGTTCCCCTGCATCCCATTGTTGTACAGGATTATTGGCCAGTCCAGTGTGTTAGAATCTTGGATGGCAGGAGGGGAGATTGTGCAGGGGTAAAGGGTTAATAGGAATGTAGGGGCAATAAAGTAGCATAAGTGTAAAATGGGTGCTTGATGGTTGGAACAGACCTGGTGTGCCAAAAGGCCTCTTCCTGTGTGTATGAACCCTGGGACCCAAACCTTACAACTGTTATGGAGCCAAATATTAGCATTTCCATGGTAGCTTTTTAGTGAAAAGTTTATCTCAATATTGAAGCCATCTCACATTCCAACACTACATTCTGCATCCTGTTTTCCTTTTTACTACCTCAATGTAATCACGAATGACATGGTCTGTCAGATGGCATACAAAACGGTATCTCAGTACACGTGGCAGTAATAAATTACTTTCAATGCTAATATTGTACAAGATAGTAAAGTAAAATTTGTTCATTTCCCTGCCCTCTCATATATTGTCGGTTGATCTATAACGTTAATTTCCGTTCAATTGAACACAAATAATTTTGAAATTGTAAAGAATAAGGTGGTTCCATTTGAGTTATCCAATGACAATGACCATGACAATGACTCACTGTTCCAACTCGTGGTCTTACTATTCTTGACCGAAGTGCACTGATCATATTGAAACTCATGGGAGTGGTTGTTTCTCTTAGTGATTATGTGGGTTTTCTCCAGGTGATATGGCTTCCCAAATGTGTAGTTTGACAGGTTAATTGGTTACTGTAATTAAAAAAGAACACAGAGGAATAGTGGAGTGTAAAAGGTAATGAAGGAAATATGGGGAGAAGAAAACGGAATTAGTGTAGGACAAGTGTAAATATTTGCTTGATGATCTGAATGTACTCGGTGGACTGAATGGCTTGTTTCTGTGTTATATAACTGTATGACTCCATTAAATTTGAGTGGAATATGAATTATGTGTAATAAGATATGATTTGGAATATTTGGCTGAGGTATCTTTAGGTGGAGAATAAACTTCCATCAGGGAAAATGGAATATGGTTTGAAGTGTGAAGCACTTGAAAGCTAAGGGTACTCCAGAGGTAGTTGTTGGCCAAATCTGGTGTCTGTTATTGGAGCTCGATGAAAATGTATTGCCTGAAGAGATTTGAAGGAAAACTGCAGCTTTAGAAATTTAATAATAAAAAGAGAAAGAAATCTTTCCATAAACACAAAATATTCTGCAGGTGATGGAAATCTTGAGCAACACACACAAAATGCCGGACAAACTCAGCAGGTCAGGTAGCATCTATGGTGGGGAATAAACAGTCAATGTTTTGCGCTGAGATCCTTCATCAGGACTGGAAGGAAGGGAGCCAAAGTCAGAATAAGAAGGTGGGGGGCTTGGGGGTGGGAAGAGAGGGGAAGATGTACAGCTGGCAGTTGGTAGATGAAACCGTGTAAGGGAGAAGGTGAGTGGGTGGGGAGGAGGGATGAAGGAAGAAGCTGGTAGGTGGAAGAGGATGAAGGCTGGAGAAGATGGAGTCTGATGGGAGAGGTCAATGACCATGGAAGCAAAATAAGGGGGGTGGGGGACACCAGAGAGAGGTGGCACGCAGGTGAGGAGAAGAGAAGAGTGAGAGGGTAACCAGAATGTGGAATTATAGAGGAGAAATTACAGGAACTTAGAGAAATCCATGATCATGACATCAGGTTGGAGGCTACCCATTTTAATTTGCTTTTAAATCTTTCTTTTTTTAATGATAGATTGCCTTAAATGGTACGCTTTCTTATCTGATTTAGGATTGGTTGCAAACATTTGCGTCACTTAATTTACCCAGACTCTTTTGGAATTAGAAAAGAGCTTTTTAACTCAATTGATCACTAAGGATAATACAAAGTAATTAAATCATTTCATTGCTTAAATTCATTCCACTTCCATTACATGCACAACAACATAGCAGTAATTCCTGTTTAATCAGGATACACCATTGGAGCATTCATTGTTAAACTCCTGATGTAGAGTTAATTTCACTAAGTTTCCATAATGATTGGTAATCAAATTAAGAATGATCAATACAGACAACCCTGCATTAAGGCAAATCAGAAAATAGAAATAATTCTTTGATAATTCACAATTCATTACCAAATGTTCTGGAATACAGGTTTTAACAATTGCCTTTATGAAATGGATCTGTGAAAAGTAAATAAAAAAACACAACATTTACTTTTTTAACATTTACATTTCTTGCTATATGCACAAATGACATGGCTTAGTGTTATGGAAATTGCAATACCACCTGCTTTCCACAAGTACAAACTCTTCTAGTGCAGAGACCACCTGTTGCAGCAGATGTGTAGATCTGTGATCTATTGCAGAGATCATGTGTTCTGATGTTTTTAGCCGAATGCTCGTTAAGAGTGTAACATGTTACAAATCCACAATGTCTTTCCGTCCACTTTTTCTCGATTCCTGGGGTACTGTTTAACCTCTGCTTTCCACCTCCTTAGGACTTTGTAGCTGTGCCTAACAATTCTGTCAAATGTTTTGTTAATTATGTGACCTTGAACAGTGCCAATGGTGCCTTTCACTTGCCTTTTGATGCCCAAACTTCTGCCTTTGTGGGATAGCAGCCAAGTTTGAGTACGATGCTTCTGCAGAACATAGTTGAACTATTGATTGGCTTTTATTTTGTACAGACTGCTAGCTAACTTAATTTTATTTAGTCATAGTCATAGTCATACTATATTGATCGAGGGGAAATTGGTTTTCGTTACAGTTGCACCATAAATATTAAATAGTAATAAAACCATAAATAGTTAAATAGTAATACGTAAATTACGCCAGGATATAAGTTCAGGACCAGCCTATTGGCTCAGGGTGTCTGATCCTCCAAGGGAGGAGTTGTAAAGTTTGATGGCCACAGACAGGAATGACTTCCTATGACGCTCTGTGCTGCATCTCGGTGGAATGAGTCTCTGGCTGAATGTACTCCTGTGCCCAACCAGTACATTATGTAGTGGATGGGAGACATTGTCCAAGATGGCATGCAACTTGGACAGCATCCTCTTTTCAGACACCACTGTCAGAGAGTCCAGTTCCATCCCCACAACATCACTGGCCTTACGAATGAGTTTGTTGATTCTGTCGGTGTCTGCTACCCTCAGCCTGCTGCCCCAGCACACAACAGCAAACATGATCGCACTGGCCACCACAAACTCGTAGAACATCCTCAGCATCGTCCGGCAGATGTTAAAGGTCCTCAGTCTCCTTAGGGAATAGAGACGGCTCTGACCCTTCTTGTAGACAGCCTCAGTGTTCTTTGACCAGTCCAGTTTATTGTCCTTTTTTTGTGTATTGAACACCTAATTCCAACTGTCTGCAGTACTAATCCGCAAGAGCTAAATAATATAGTGATAGTAAACATGTGAATTCATAATTTAGTATAAGTATTACAATGCAAATCTATGGGACAAAGTAATTTTGGTTCTTGTGATGGCTGTGTAATATCTCCAATAAGACAGCGCCTATTGATTTATGCACACTGACTTTAAACTGCTTGTTCCTTTATTGGGAATTGAAAGAAATCAATTTTTAACGCAAGAGCATGTGGCTGTTTTCACATTGAGTGAACGTAATTGCACAGTGTACAAGTCGTCAATAATTGTGTATAATAGAGAATGAATTGACAGGTTCTGTGCTGTTGAAAGGAAGAGTCAGCATCATGGTGTTGCAGCCCACAGGAATTTCATTTGGCTGGCTGTTTCATTCACATGGCTGACACTGGATTCGTGAAAGATGCTGCAATCTGAGTTCTGAGTTATGGGAGGAAATAATCAGGCAGACAGAAAACAGTTCAAGAAAGTGCTCAAAGATTCTTTGAAGAATGCAACACCCTCACGACTCCCAAAGATCTCTGGCCCATAACCATTTAAACTGGAGAAGGAGGGCGCATCTGGGATGGTTTTGTGACCCTTGAGGACTTGCAATGGAAGCACAGAGAATCTCAGTGTAAGCAGCAGGAGGAGTATGCCACCTCATAAGCTACCCATCACAGTTAGGAGTCAAATGTGCCTCCTTCATTACAGGAATTATATTTTTACCTTCACTGTTAGTTTCTTGGGCTTGGTGAAGTCCTTTAGTCATATATTCCCTTTAAATAATTTCCTTACAGACTTCTGCACTGTTAGACAGTGCATAGCCGGTAATGTCATGCTTTGCCTATAGCACTCTGAAAGTACAGTATAACAGATACTCTAACTGAATTGATTTAAATCCTATGTTAGATTCTAACATGCATCTCCTTTGCAATTTATACAATAAGCTTATCCAATTCCAATTGGTTGTTCCAATCAGAAGTTTCATGATTATTGATATACTGATGGATAAGAGACATCTGGAAAGTGATTCAGTATACCTGGAAACAGATGCATAGGCAGAGTTTTGTGTGTCTTGTCTAATTAAACCAGTCAAGCACTTCTGTAGCTGATCCACTGAAAGGGTGAGTTCTTAATTTTTCACATTTGTTAGCGTAAGTATTTCCAGCAACTCCATTGCCCCACTGTTGTTAGCGCCAATTTTTTTTTGGGAAAAATCAACCATGTTAAGCTATGCCCCAATCACTTTCCACTGTTGGCTGTAAAAGATCTCATTGCTATTATTCAATAAAGAATCCTTGTTAGCCGGAATCCCTCAAATATACCATTAGGAGAGTAGCTGATCATTGTCATTGTCTACAGGCATGTCAAAAGGTCATATGGAGTTTAGGTCTCTACCTGTGTTCATTTGATTCAAAGTGTATCCACCCCTTAATTCAACCAATCTGCCTCTTTTTGCAATTTATTTCTTTTCTATTCTCGTAATGTATGTTTTTCTTGTGAATGCTATGCCTCTAATGCCATGTGCTTGTGATACTGTTGTAAGTTTTTCCATTGAACCTATACATGTATGGACTTGTGCACATAGCAATAAATATGACTTTGAATTCTCCCTAAAGAAAATCTATCAAATTTAACTCTAAATTTTTAGTTGCTCTGGCTTCCTTCTTTGGTACTTTGTGGTGAAGGTAAACAGTCAGCAAGAGCTGGTGAGTGACATTATTTGAAATGGATGCATACAAGGCACTGTATTTTTCTCTCAGGCCTAAGTCAGTCCATTAGCTGTTAGTATATTAGTCTGCTGTTCATAAACTTAAACATTTTCAAATTTAAATCTTGTAATTTTCATCATCTCTATATTTCGCCATGGCCTCACTCTTTTGTAAACTCCCCAGGACCTGTAAACCTCAGTTTGAAGACTTTTTGTACAAACTTCACCTCATCATTGAAATTTATATCTAACAACATCTGGTAAAC
This sequence comes from Mobula birostris, assembly GCF_030028105.1. Taxonomy (NCBI): domain Eukaryota; kingdom Metazoa; phylum Chordata; class Chondrichthyes; order Myliobatiformes; family Myliobatidae; genus Mobula; species Mobula birostris. The sequence continues at coordinate 64,759,489 of NC_092377.1, read as the reverse complement.
TCTAGAATTTTGTCTCATTCTTTACCGCCTGCCTTTCTATCTTTCTCCTTCCCTTTAAGATTTTCTGTAAAATGTACCTCATTGATCAAACCTTCAATCAGCTGTTTTGTTTCATCAATGGCCCAGTGTTAATTTTTTTTTGTATGAACATTCTCTGATAATCACCGGCTGGCATTGCACTGCATTGTGTCATTCAGACAAAGGCAAGTTGTTATAATCAGTTCATACCAACTTTTAAAGGAGAGGTACTCTTGGGAACAATACCTAGCCATGGCAAATACCAACAGGTGCCAAAATCAGAATGAAGAAATGTCAATAAACTATTGGTAATTAATATAAACTAAACCAGAATGAGATAGAACAGCACTCCTCCAACGACGAGAAAGCATAATTCTGGAACATATATAGCTGCAAACCTGACATGAGTGAGAGAGTGAAAATGAGGATGAGGTTGTTGGGTGAACATGAGAGAAAGGTGAATTATGAGAAACTGGGGTAATAGGTGAGAAGGAGGAAGTGATAGGCGAGAGAGGGTGATAAATGAACCTAAGAAGGACAGGTGAATGTCAAAGGACAATACCTGCGAGTGCTGATGATTGTTATGAGCAAAAGAGTGACGGGAATGAGGGCGAGAGGGTACCTTGTATCAAAGCCAGAAGTTAATGACATGGTTTCTATATTAGGCAGCTTTGACACAGGTTTTTAATTCTTCCTGGAAAAGATGAAATACTGCTGAAAGCTATTTAAATATTTGAAGTAAATGGCTGTATCTCTTGAAATAATCTCATGAAATAATTCATGTTCCGTTTATAATATTTTCAGTTATGTCCCCTAAAGGAAGTCCACGCACTTTGCAAACCTCCAAAGTAGACCACAAGTTGTACAGGTAGAGAATTTCTTACTGGTAACTCAGCAGGTTCCTTGAACATTCAAAGGCATTATTTTGATGAATGTTGACAAATTAGTTTTTTCTTGTCAAACTGGCTTAGAGACGGCCTCACCATAAGCAGACATCCCATAGAAACAATTGTGTTTACTGCGCTCATTCACACTTAAGATGTCATTGTCAAATGTTGTCCATTTCAAGGTAGATCATTTGCAAGATTAGTTCAGTATTGTTGCTTTCATAGCTTTGTTTTATTTTTGATATATAATGTACAGAACCTTTTTATCCAAGAATCTAGCTGAAGACTAATGGCTCATATGTTATGTGTGCTATACGTATATTTTGTAGCTCAAATACAATAGTTATTATATGCAACTGTGACTGTAATTTTTTTTTTGGGGTTACTATTATCTTCGATATCAGTGCCACGTGGTTAACTTTGAAACACTGAGTGCACCGTGCTTTAGATTCAGCTAAGAGTGAATAAGCAGAAATTTCTTTGATGTTCTGATTTAGGTAAGTTATATAACGTAACACAATACAGAAGACTCTAGTGGACTACATAGATCGCCATGGTTTGAAAATGTGGAAAAGAAATGAAGGAAAATCGGGTAGTTTGTTGATAAGGAACTTTGATATCACAGTCGAATGGATTGGGACAGGATGGGAAAACCGAGAGTGGTAAAGAGTTTCACAGTTTTGAAAACCCAAGGGGATAAAGGGAATTGAGGCAGAAAACAAAATGATTATAGCACCTTCAGGAAACAGTGAGTGGAAAATAATATTGAACAGTTTATTTTCCTCTGGGTGAACGATAGCCAGAGCAGCAATAACCACTGAAACAGAACCAATTGACACTGGTATATGTCAGATCTTTCTTGGATTTGTCATTGGTATATCTCAAACTGAAATTTGCACTATTTCCTTGGGGTGGTTTTTCATCTTCTCCGTCAGGTAGCAGTGTAGTTGAGAGCTATGGGTGAGTTATCTGTGCTCACAAACATTTGTCAAAATGCACCCTGAATTCATTATGGTTCCCACTATAGATAGCTGGGAGCCCTATTAATAGATAGAAATCAGACAAAATCCATTAATATGAGATGTCTGTGTTTTATTACACTGAGCAATATTACACTGATTCATTGATGAATATCAGGCAGGATGCCTGGTTCCATGACACCAATAAGCCCTTAAAGGAAACTTGAGTCATCAGATATTTGGAGGTTCGACTGACAAGTCATTATATTAAAAAGGAATAGTTAATGATAACCTGGAAATTACTGCACTCCACTCTTTCGTTTGCCCTACTGGTCCAAAGGTTCAAAATAGCAAAAGGAAAATCAATTGAAAATATGACATAACCTATATCCCATAATCAGGATAGTGACCTGGCAACAAATATTATCAAAGCCATTTGTAGTGGCCAGCTGCCTGAAAAGAGCAAATTTCAGCTTTTCCAATCCACTCTGCACTAAGAGTGAAAAATCAATAATTTAAAATAAATTTAAAAATATACAAAATGCGGTTGCTTTATTCCTTCATGATTTAATTCTGTTGCAACTAAACAGTGTTAACACTGATTAATCTGATCTTGTGGGACACAGGTTCAGAATATTTATGTTTTAATATTCCCTTTATGTCGACTTTCCAAGCAATAAATGAGCATAAAGTGACATGAGCTGAATTAAAAATTAAATGTACTTAAATTAGATCATCACACTTGGTAATATGATGACATTAATATTCATTCTTGTTTTCTCTTGCACATTAGGTCTTTGCCTTCCTTTGCAGCTCACAAGACCTTTGAGAAAATAGGGTTAGGAGGCTATAGTTCTGTCAGTAGGATCTAGTGAAGAGGAGAAATGTTTCCTCTTCAGTTGTTAATAAAGAATCTTTGTGAAGTGAGTGTGGAATGTTAGCAATGGACATGAATTTCACAGCATGAAAAGATTGCATTGAATACAAATGAGAATCTGCTCCAGAGGGTACTTTAGCAGAGTTCTTATAAACCGTTGGAGTACATAGCTGTCCTTTTAGAGTTGGTAGTGTAGTGTGTTATCAAGGCAGAAAGAAATGGCAGCTCTCCCTCTCCAGAAATGCTGTATGCACCAATTCAAGACCCAAAACCTCAACGACTAATAAAGATAATCCTCTCATAATAATTACAAACTTTACTACATTCTCCCTTCATTAAGAAAATAATCTGTCCTATTTTGAATGAGACTATTTACATTTCTAAGTTGATAGGATGTAACACAACTGTCCTAGGACATTTAGTATTTTGTGAGCAAACAGTTTGCACATATCACTTTGTTACAAGCTTATGTTGCAATGAAGTATGATATATCGGGGCATTTGACACTTGTTTCTATGACTCATACCGTTAAGTTATGATCAGTATTTAAAATGATCGTCTGAAGTTTGAAATACCCGTTTGTGTCTGGGATGCAGGCTGCTTGCCAAAAGAACTTACTTCAATGCGATTATACTTTACCAATATTCTTTCCATTTGAACCAGTTGGACTACACCCCAGGGTTCTGAAAGGGGTAGCTGAAAAAATGTGGAGGCATCAGTAATGATCTTTCAAGAATCACTAGTTTCTGGAAAGGTTCTGGAGGACTGGAAAATTGCAAATGTCACACCAATCTTTAAGACTGTATTCTTTAGAATGTAAAAGATTGAGAGGAGATTTGATAGAGGTATACAAAATTTTATGGAGTGTAGATAGGGTAAGTGCAAGCAGGCTTTTTCTACACAGGTTGGGTGAGACTACAACCAGAGGACATGGGTTAAGGGTGTAAGGTGAAAAAAGGAAGAAGAAAGGAAATTATTGGCCACTTAATGTCATAGAGAAGTACAGCACAGAAACAGGCCCTTCCGACCATCTACTCTAAACAACTTACTCCAAATGACCTGCACCTGGACCATAGGCCTCCATATCCCTACTTTCCATGTACCCATCCAAACTTCTCTTAAATGTTGGAATCGAGCTTGCATTTGTGCTGGCAGCTCATTCTACACTCTCATGACCCTCTGAGTGAAAAACCTTCCCCTCATGTTCTCCTTAAATTTTTCACCTTTCACCTTTAACCCATGACCTCTGGTTGTAGTCCCACCCATCCTGTGTAGAAAAAGCCTCCTTGCACTTACCCTATCCATACTCCTTAAAATTTTGTGTACCTCTATCAAATCTCCTCTCAATCTCCTACATTCTAAATAATACAGTTTTAACTATTCAGTCTTTCCTTATTACTCAGGTCCTCCATACCCGGCAATATCCTTGTAAATTTCCTCCGTACTCTTTCCACCTTATTTACATCTTTCCTGTAGGTAGGTGACCAAAACTGCATACAATACTCCAAGCAACACACATCAAAGTTGCTGGTGAACGCAGCAGGCCAGGCAGCATCTGTAGGAAGAGGTGCAGTCGACGTTTCAGGCCGAGACCCTTCCTGCTGCATTCACCAGCAACTTTGATGTGTGTTGCTTGAATTTCCAGCATCTGCAGAATTCCTGTTGTTTACAATACTCCAAATTAGGCCTCACTAATGTCTTATACAACGTCAACATAACATCCCATCTTCAGTACTCAGTACATTGATTTATGAAGGCCAATGTGCTAAAAGCTTTCTTTACAACTCTGACTGTGATGTCACTTTCAATGAATTATGTACCTGCATTCCCAGATTCCTTTCTTCTACTACACTCCTCAGTGTCCTAACGTTTACTGTGTCAGACCTACCCTGGTTGGTCCCACTGAAGTGCAAAATTTTGCCCTTGTCTGCATTAAATTCCATCTGACATTTTTCAGCCTATTTTTCCAGCTGATGCAGATCCCTCTGCAAACCATGATAGCCTTCCACTACATACCTAATCTTGGTGTCATCCTCAAATTTGTTGATCTAGTTAACCACATTATCATCCAGATCATTGATATAGATGACAAGCAACAAAGGACCCAGCACCGATCGCTCAGCACACCACTAGTCACAGGCCTCCAATCAGAGAGGCAAACCTCTTCTACCATTCTCTGGCTTCTCCCACAAAGCCAATCAGTAATCCAATTTACTACCTCATCCTGAATGCCGAGTAACTGAACATTTTTGACCAGCCTCCTATGCGGGACTTTGTCAAGTGCCTTACTAAAGTCCATGTAGGCAACATCCACTACTTTGTCTTTATCCACTTTCCTGGTAACTTCCTTGAAAAACTCTATAAGATTGGTTAGATATAATCTACCGTGCATGAAGCCATGCTGACTATTCTGGTCCCTTAGAATATCTTCCATTAAGTTTCTTGCAACTGATGCCAGAGTCACCTACCTATAATTTCCTAGTTTCTGTATAGAGCTTTTTTTTAAGCAGCGGAACAATATTGCTTATCCTCCAATCCTCTGGTACCACTCCTGTCGCTAAGGATGTCTTAAGTATCTCTACTAGGGTCCTGACAATTTCTGGCCTTGCCTCCCATGGGGATCAATAGAACCCCTTGTCAGGCCCTGGGAATTTATACACCCAGATTTACCTCAGGGTAGCAAACAGCTCCTCCTCTGTAATCTGTACAGGATCCATGAAGTTGATGCTTCTTTGTCTCACTTCTATAGACTCTGTGTCCGTCTCTTGAGTAAATACAGATAGAACGAATGCATTTAAGATCTCCCCCACCTGTTTTGGCTGCACACACGGATTACCATTCTGGTCTACCAGGGGACCAATTTTGTCCCTTGCAATTCTTTTTCACTTAACATATCTGTAGAATCCCTTAGGATTCTCCTTCATCTTGTTTGCTAGAGCAACTTCATACTTTCTTTTACTCTTCCTGATTCTTCTGTAGTGTTCTCTTGCATTTCTTATACTCCATGAGCACTTCATTTGTTCCTACCTGCTACACACCTTCTTTTTTCTCTTAACCAAGGCCTCAATATCTCTTGGAAACCAAGGTTCTCTACACTTGTTATCTTCACCTTTTATTCTGACAGGCACATACAAGTTCTGTACTTTTAAAATTTCGTTTTTGAAGGCTTCCCACTTTCCAAGTACACCTTTGCCAGAAAACAGCCTGTCCCAATCCACAGTTGCCAGATAATTTCTGATACCAGCAAAAATTGGCCTTTTTCCAATTTAGAATCTCAACCTGCAGACCAGACCTATCTCTTTGTGTATTTACTTTGAAACAAATGGCATTGTGGTCACTAGATGCAAAGTGTACCCCTACACAAACTCACATCACCTGCTCTGTCTCATTCCCTAGTTGCAGATCCAATATTGCACACATTCTCGCTGGAACTTTTATGCACTGAAGAAGGAAACTTTCCTGAACACATTTGACAAACTCTATCCCATCTAGTCCTTTGACAGTATGGAATTTCCAGTCAATGTGTGGAAAGTTTAATCACCTACTATAACAATCTTTATGTTTCTTACAGCAGTCTGTGATCTCCTTACAAATTTGTTCCTTTAAATCCCTAGTACTGGTGGATGGTCTGTAATATAGCCCCATTAATGTGGTCATACTTTTCTTTTTCCTCATTTCCACCCAGAATGCCTCACTAGTCAGGTTCTCCAGTCTGTCCTGATGGAGAACTGCAGTGGCTTTTTCCCTGACTAGTAATGCCACTCCTTCTTCTTTAATCCCACCTGTTCTGTCACATCTAAAACAACAGAACCCCGGAATATGGAGCTTCCTGTATTACGAAACGCTCCCAACTGCACCAGCTTCCAGGATTTAGACGCTCTCACTCTCCCGAGTATGGCTAGCTGGTGCGGCCCCTTTAAGAGTTCAGGGCATTTCTGCTAATGGCAATCATGTTTTGGGTGCCAACAATTGAGTATTTAAAGAGCACCTGAACTAAGGTTCAGTGCTCAATCATAAGCCTAGTACTAATGATATCATCCAGGGTTTGTTTTGTGCTCAGTTCTCGATCCAATTTAGAAACATAGAAACATAGAAAGCCTACAACACAATACAGGCCCTTCGGCCCACAGAGCTGTGCCGAACATGTCCCTACTATAGAAATTACCAAGGGTTACCCATAACCCTCTATTTTTCTATGCTCCATGTACCTATCCAGGAGTCTCTTAAAAGACCCTGTCGTATCCGCCTCCACCACTGTGGCCGGCAGCCCATTCCACGCACTCACCACTCTCTGCATAAAAAACTTACCCCTGACATCTCCTCTGTACCTACTTCCAAGCACCTTAAAACTGTGCCCTCTCATGTTAGCCATTTCAGCCTTGGGTAAAAGCCTCTGACGATCCACATGATCAATATCTCTCATCATTTTATACACAATTTGATACCATGTTTAGATCCGTCCTTCAGATACTCCAGCAGCTGGGTCCAAATCATCCTCGTCAATGTCTCTCATCACAGTATGATTGAGCCAACATGGATGAAGTGGGTATCAGAATCTCTCAGCCACAGTGAGAGGATTTCCAGACAGAGCCTGGAGATACACGACCTCCAGGCCGCTGTGTACCAGTTATCGCAAGGAGCATGCCAGAGCCTCAGGTGAGACTGTTGATTATTCTGTGGAGCCAGTAGGTCTTCCAACCCTGGAGAGATTTAATGGAGACCTGGGTTCTTGCTGTGACTTCCTCACTCAATGCTCCAGCCATCCCCGTTCCCATCAGAAGGTGGAAAAGTGGCTTTCATGGTCTCTGTCCTTGCCATCTGGCCCACCGCACATTGGGAAAAAAGGTTGGAGATTTGCGCAGCTTCAGGGGAATTCATGGCCACCATGAGAATGGTCTCTTATCATCACTCTGGTGCAAACAGAGCCTTGGATGTTCTGATGAAGCTGCATCAGGGAAGTCAATCAGTGGCTGACTACGCTATAGGGTTCTGAACTTTGGCGCAAGAGAGTGATTGGAACGGAGAAGCCTTGGCCTCTCTGTACCGCTACAGACTCCGGGAGAAACTAAAGGATGCCCTGGCCTTGGGAAAGCCAACAGGGGACTTAGAGGTCCTCATCGACCAGTCCATCCACTTTGACAATCGTCTGGCAGATCCTAAGAGGGATTACATTACGAGGCCAAAGACAGCTGGACTGAGCCTAGCCTCAAACCATTGTGGTTCCACCCCTCAATCTCAGACCATGACCAGCCTATCTCCAGCTCGGGACTCGGTCGAGCCCAAGCAAATCAGTTACATGAGGCATCGGAATCAAGGCTGCTGCTATTTCTGTGGGAAAGCAGGTCACCTGCGGGCCGAATGTACGAAGCTGCAGCTGCCTGAAGAACCATTAAGACCGTGCAGTTTCAGGAGGACTGTGATGGTAGCAGCCACTACTCCCTATCCCACAGATTCTAGTTTCGCGCTGAAGGTGGAGTTCACCTGGGCTAAGAACTTGAAGCAGGTGAAGGTTTTTGTGGACTCTGGGGCGCGGGTAATTTCCTGGATTTCAGAACCGCTCATCGATTCGACGTACTGCTGCGAGAGTTGAGCCAGTCCATGCCCACAACTGTCTTGGACGGCCACCCACGAGGCGCTGGGCAGATCCAGCAACAGATGGTGGTTTTGCAGATGAGGATAGGGGATCATGTGGAAGGCATTCGTTTCTACATCATTGACTCTCCACTCATACCCCTGATCCTCGGGCACCCTTGGCTGTCCCAGCATAACCCATTCATGGACTGGAGGGAGGGGAGAATCATTGCTTGGTCCAGTTGTTGTAAGAGAGTACGCTTGTAGCATGGTGTTCTGACCCCCAGACCCTCCTGAGGCCAACGTCCAGCAAGGAGACAGACTTCAGTGCCAGGTAACCTGAAGCCTAAGGGGTCCATTTGCCAGGTCCCATCTAAAGGGAAGACTTCCAAACACAGACCCTAGAAACCTGTTCCTGGGGGTGCAAGGATCATCTGTAACACCTCATTGCTGTTGCCTGAGGATACAATAGAGTCTATTAATCCTACGGAGGAGACTCGGAGGTCGGTTGAATCATCCCTGACCCCTCAGGAGCCTTAGGGGCCGTCCTTGGAGGAGGGTTCACCCAGGCCGGTCAATGTTTTCCATGTACCAGGATTTGGAAGAGGTCTTCAGCAAGCGAGAAACCTTACGACTGGACTATAGATCTTTTGCCGGATACTTGTCCTGTGTGTGATTGATTATACACGCTGTCAGGTCCAGAGAGAAGTGCAATGAAAGAGTATATAAAGGAAGCTCTTGCTATGGGATTCATTCAGCCCTCCCCCTCACCAGCTGGCGCAGGCTTCTTCTTCGTACAGAAGAAAGATGGGAGCCTGTGGCCTTGTATTGATCATAGAGGATTAAACCTCATAACAGTCAAGAAATGTTACCCCCTTTCAACCGTGAATACTGCCTTTGAGATATTCCAAGGAACAAGAGTATTCACTAAGCTAGACCTCTGGTTTGTATTAGGGAATGTGGTGATTGGAAGATTGCATTCAGAACATCGACAGGACCCTATGAGTAGCTGGTTATGCCCTTTAGCCTTGTGTATGCTCCAACAGCGTTTCAGGCTTTTATAAATGATGTGTTCTGGGATACTCTCTATAAATATGCCTTTGTCTATTTGGATAATATCCTGATCTTCTTGAAGTCCATGGAAGAGCAAGTCGCTCATGTCAGGGACATTTTTTAAAGAGGCTTCTAGACCATGTCATGTTGGAGAAGTCTGCATTTCACATAAGGACCATTTCATCATCTCCAATGGCAGTTTCAAAATGGACCCTATAAAGATCCAGGCAGTCAGAGATTAGGCACAACCATCCAGTGTCAAACAAGTCCAACCATTTCTGGGATTTGCTAACTTTTACCAGAAGTGCATCAGGAACTTCAGCTTGGTGGCAACTCCCCTGACGGTTTTAACTGAGAGATCTGTGGACCCCTTTGTCTGGACTACCAAAGTGGAGGCTGCTTTTGCAGAGCTTAAACAGCAGTTCACATCAGTTCCCATCTTGGTTTCACCTAACTCGGACCTTCTCTTCATCATGGGAGTGGATGCTTCAGACACTGGAGTGGGTGCACTGTTGTCTCAATGGTCACCCTTGAACAGTAAACTGCACCAGGCGGCTCTCCTCGGCAGAGAGAAACTATGATATCGCAAATCGGGAGCTAATAGCAGTTAACGGCATTGGAGGAATGGTGAGCGGATCCAGAACCCTTTTATTGTCTGGACAGACCGTAAGAACCTGGCTTGTATTCAGGAGGCCAAGAGACTGAATTCCAGGCAGGCCTACTGATCTCTTTTCTTCAACCATTTTAACTTTGAACTGACCTATTGACTGGGGTCAACGCATCAAAAACCAGATGCCTTGTCTTGTCAGAGCCCGAAGGAGAGGAGCAACTTATCACCCTTTTGCCCCAAGTGAAGGTGATAGTGCCAATCCACTGGGAAATCAATGAGCTGGTTCGCAAGGCTCAGGCACAAGGACGGTCCTCTGTGTCGACCGTCCCAAGCTCCACCAGGTGACGGGTACTCCAACAGTGACATTCATTAGTGACTCACCCAAGGATTGCTAGGACCCTCGTGTTTCTCAAGAGAAGGTATTGGTGGCCTGGAATGGTGAAATAGGTTCGACAATACATGGAGGCATGTGAGGTGTGACAGACCATGGATGCACATCTCCATGGACTTTGTCATGGGTTTTCCACCCTCCAGGGGAAAGACCATCATCATGGTAATTGTCGATTGATTTTCAAAGGCCTGCAGATTCATTGCCTTGGAGAAGTTACCATCTGCAGTGGAGACAGCTGAAATTGTCCTGGACTGGGCTTCAGAATCCATGGTTTCCCAGTGGACCTTGTCTTGGATCGTGGTCTACAACTTGCATCATATTTCTGGAGGGCATCTGTAAGCTGATAGGGGTGACAGCAAGACTTTCCTCTGGGTTTCACTCTAAGTCCAATAGCCAGACGGAGTGGACCAACCAAAATTTAGAAAATACCCTAAAATGCTTGGCCTGAGAAGATCTGGTGAGTAGTGCGACTATTTGATGTTGGCAGAAGTCGCCCACAACACCTTGCAGCATTCAGCGCATGGGATGTCACCATTTGAGCGCCAGTTCTGTTATCCTTCGCCTCTCTTTCCAGAACAAGAGGCCGATATTGTGGTCCCTGCAGCCGAAGATCTCATCCAGTACTGCAAGCAAAATTGGATTAGGGCAAGAGAGATTTTGCTGGATGGCAGGGACCAAAGTGAACCAAAGGAGAAGACAGGGACTCGATTTACAGCTTGAGCAACAGGTCTGGTTGTGCACTTATGATTTGCCTCTCTGGGTGGAATCTAGAAAGTTGGTGCCCAAGTTCACTGGACCCTTTAAAGTCCTGAGGAAAGTGAACCTGGTGGTTTACCCTCTGCAGCTCCCCAAAACCCTAAAGATCAATCCTACCTTCCACATCTCTAAATTGTCTGCACCAGACCCTTGGCCCCACCACCATCAGCTAAGCCCCCATCCAGGTTTCTCGATGGGGAACACGTCTTCATGGTGAGAAAACCTTTGGTCTCATGTACTGTTCGGGGTGTTTGGCAATACTTCATGGACTGGGAAGTATTCAGACCTGAGGAGAGGTACTGGGTGCCTGAAAGATACATCTTGGATCCGGCATTCATCCATGACTACCATCACAGTCTCTCTGAGAAGCCAAGGCAGTCAGGAGGCAGCTGTAGAGGAGAGGGTCCTGTTACAAGATGCCCCCAACCATGCCAGCTTCTAGGATTTAGACCTTCTAACTCTCCAGAGTATGGATAGCTGGTGCAGATCATTTAAGGGTTAAGGACCATCCCGCTGATTGGTAATCATGTATTGGGTGCCAAGAATTGAGTATTTAGGGAGCACCTGAACTGAGGTTTGGGGCTTAATCATAAGCATCTACGAGTGATATCATCTTGCGCTTGTTTTGTGCTCAGTTCTCTATCAAGTTCGATACCTTATGTTTCTTGCAACAGTCTTCAATCTCTTTACAAACCTGTTCCACTAAATCTCGCAGACTGTTAGATGGTCTAATATAGCCCCATTCTCCAGTCTGTCTCTCCCATTTAATCCCTCCCACTTTATCACATCCTCAGCACAGCTTTGTGGGCTGAAGGGCCTGTATTGTGCTGTAGGTTTTCTATATTTCTCAGTGCATACCTATCTAAGAGTGTTTACCCTACTTGTATCACAGGACAAACTTTTTAAGTCTGCTGGTTGGTTATTAAAATTTTAGGACACTACATGGCTTAATTAGGCCTTAATGGCCTACAGTGAATTTGTTTTGAGTAGGATAAATGTCCAGCTGCCAAACAAAAGCAACTTTACTTTACAATTTTTAAAGTATTTCTACTGATCAGGTGGAGAAAGACTGCTTCAATCAATTCCATTGTTCACATGATCACCACAATCCCACATGCTCCCTCCACCCTATTGTCCCTATGACTATTACCAGAGGTTCAATGCAGATATGAGGCAGGGTGCAAGAAACAAGCAGTCTGTGCAATGTAAACCCTGCTAATTCTGCTGCCAAATCTATAGATAAGGCATGAAAATCCAAGTCTGGGGTCTTGAATCATTTAGTCAGGGTCTGCAGCATGTAATCTAGAAACATACCCAGATGAAAATTTCACCCACAATACACAAAGTTCCAGTGACCCAGCTTCGATCCTGACCTAAAGTGATGCCTGACTGGAGTTTGCATGGTCTCCCTACAATGCGTGGTTTCCTTTGGGGGCTTTGAAATTTTGTGATGGTTGGTGGGTCAATTGAGTACTGTCGATAACCCCAGCTCCTGTGGGTGACAGGAGAATTGGAGCAAGTTTCATGGGCCTGGGAGAATAAACGGGGCATTCTCTCTTCTCCCCCTCCCAATGAGCAGAAGATACAAAAAACTGAAAGCACGTACCACCAGGTACCAGGACAGTTTCTATTCTGCTATCAGACTCTTCAATGGACTTCTAGCCTGATAAGATGGTCTCTTGTTAACACAATCTATCTGATCTTGCAGTTTATTGTTATGCCTGCACTGTACTTCTTCTGTAGCTTTTACACTTCATTCTGCATTGTTATTGCTTTAACTTGTTCTACCTCAATACAATGTGTACTGATCTGATCAGTATGAACAGTATGCAGATCAAGCTTTTCACTATATCTTGGTACATATGACAATAATATACCAATACCAATAATTGGAGCAATGGAATTTGTCATTGGGAGCTTGGATAGACTGAATAGGCTGAATGGTTTTCAGCTATGATATAAGAAAATATCAATATATACAAAAATAGGTGACTTTACCTTTCAGTTTTTTTATTCACAGAGTGCTTATGTCATCCTCTTAAATTATACTGGGAAGCCTGAACCATTATGGATCTTTAAAATATTGGACATTGGATGTCTAATTCACTGGTCTGAGTCATTTTAGTTTAAAAATAGAAGCAGTATTAAACACATCAATATCCTGCTAAAGCAGCTGTTAAACCAAGGAATGTACTTGCAGAGTTTGTTGTCTTTAGCACATTGATGTTTGTCCTTCTTATTGGGTGTGGTCTTTCATTGATTCTATTGAGTTTCTTTGTATTTGCTGTGAACACCTGCAAAAAAAAGGAATCTCAGGGTCGTATATGGTGACAATTATGTACTTTTACTTTGAACATTGAACTTTGAATATCATAAATGTGCAAAAGACCCTTGTTCTTAATTAAGAGGAGAAGGCAGAAGAATGGGATTGAGGGGAAAAAACTCAATGGGCTGAATGGCCTAATTCTGCTCCTATGTCATATGATCTTATAGTCTAATGTTTATACTGTTGTGTTGGCGCGTGGTCAGGTGGTTAAGGCATCGGCCTAGTGATCTGAAGGTCGCTAGTTCGAGCCTCAGCTGAGGCAACGTGTTGTGTCCTTGAGCAAGGCACTTAATCACACGTTGCTCTGCAACGACACCAGTGCCAAGCTGTATCAGCCCTAGCGCTTTTCCCTTGGACAACATCGGTGGCGTGGAGAGGGGAGACTTGTAGCATGGGCAACTGTTGGTCTTCCATCCTTGCCCAGGCCTGTGCCCTGGAAACCTTCCAAGGCGCAAATCCATGTTCTCATGAGACTAATGAATGCCTATATTATTCTGATGTTTTATTTTATGGCTAGAAGATAGATTGAAACATACTTCTCATTGATCATTGTCTGATAATAATTGTGATCTTTCATTATAATATGGTCCATCATATAATATGGTCCCAGAATGAATGATCTTTATACCCTCTAGTGCTATAGAAAATTAAAATTACTTAAATGAAATAGTAAATCATCATATTCACAGAACAGATAATCCCTGCCTGATTTTGATCTGCAATTTGTTTGTAAGCAAAGATAAATATCATAATGGGTTGGTTAAACCCTTACGCAGATCAACCAACTCACTACTGCTTATTTGTTATTTGGCTCCAGGTATGCCATGGGTCAGTCAAAATATTGGAGAGATTGTTGTTATTATTATATTCAGATCTTTAATATTCTTAAACTTTCAGAGACAATTTTGACTAAGTAGAACATATAGAAAATATACATTAAAAGACAAATGCACACACACACACACACACACACACACACACACACACACGCACGCACAAAGAGGAGAAGGGAGGGAATAATTGCCTGTATACCCATTAGAAAATAAATTGTTAATTTCCCAAATTGGGCTGGTGAAGAATTGATGGCCTTCATGGGAACGGCAGGCAAAATTTTGAGGATGAATTCAAGGCCTTTGTGATATTACCTCACTATGACTAAGACATACTTTGTGAGTATCTTATCAAGTGCCCAGATGTTCTCAGGGTACTGAAAATAGGAGCTATTAATCGCAGGGTTGTTTGAAGAAAATGTAAACATGTGGAATAGTTTAACCCAAAGCCAAAGCATGGATTGATGAGAGAACCATAAAGAAATTTGCTGAGAGCTAGAGGTGTAATTTCAATCATACTCAAAGTAATTTAACGTTACAGAGGATCTAATTGCGAAATTAGATAATGGAATATTGAGAATTGCATTGGATTTTGAAACTAGTATCTAAATGCATGAAAGAAATTATATTCCTGCCAATTCTTTGATGGTAACTGACCATTAGCATGAAATTCTCTACAAATTTGCTCCCCTGATAATTGCTCTATATTTTAGCTAAAAGCAGCAATTAGACTTGCGATGCAAAAGTATTTAAATCCATTTTTGTTTTTGTTAGCTGTTTTATTGTAATTTAAACTGAGAGGTATATTGATTCTAGGAAACAATCATTACAGTTGCTATGTAACTAAGCACCACTAAGCACCATGTACATCTGCTCTCACTCCATCCTCCCGCCACCCCACTAGGAATAGGGTTCCCCTGGTCCTCACCTACCACCCCACCAGCCTCCGGGTCCAACATATAATTCTCCGTAACTTCCGCCACCTCCAATGGGATCCCACCACCAAGCACATCTTTCCCACCCCCCCTCTCTCTGCATTCTGCAGGGATCGCTCCCTACGCAACTCCCTTGTCCATTCGTCCCCTCCATCCCTCCCCACTGATCTCCCTCCTGGCACTTATCCATGTAAGTGGAACAAGTGCTACACATGCCCTTACACTTCCTCCCTTACCACCATTCAGGGCCCCAGACAGTCCTTCCAGGTGAGGCGACACTTCACCTGTGAGTCGACTGGGGTGATATACTGCGTCCGGTGCTCCCGATGTGGCCTTTTATATATTGGCGAGACCCGACGCAGACTGGGAGACCGCTTTGCTGAACGTCTACGCTCTGTCCGCCAGAGAAAGCAGGATCTCCCAGTGGCCACACATTTTAATTCCACATCCCATTCCCATTCTGACATGTCTATTCATGGCCTCCTCTACTGTAAAGATGAAGCCACACTCAGGTTGGAGGAAAACCACCTTATATTCCGTCTGGGTAGCCTCCAACCTGATGGCATGAACATCGACTTCTCTAACTTCCGCTAAGGCCCCACCTTCCCCTCGTACCCCATCTGTTACTTATTTTTATGCACACATTCTTTCTCTCACTCTCCTTTTTCTCCCTCTGTCCCTCTGAATATACCTCTTGCCATCCTCTGGGTTCTCCCCCTCCGTCTTTCTTCCCGGACCTCCTGTCCCATGATCCTCTCGTATCCCCTTTTGCCTATCACCTGTCCAGCTCTTGGTTCCATCCCTCCCCCCCTGTCTTCTCCTATCATTTTGGATCTCCCCATCTCCCTCCAACTTTCAAATCCCTTACTCACTCTTCCTTCAGTTAGTCCTGACGAAGGGTCTCGGCCTGAAACGTCGACTGCACCTCTTCCTACAGATGCTGCCTGGCCTGCTGCGTTCACCAGCAACTTTGATGTGTGTTGTTTGAATTTCCAGCATCTGCAGAATTCCTGTTGTTTGCTATGTAACTTTATTGATCTACTTATGAACCTGGAGGTAAATGGAATGTTCCTGGGTCTCATGATTTTCAGGGCATATTGGTGAATACTAACCATGTGTTTAAAAAGCAAACATGTTGAAATTTGTTGGCAGTTTTGTTTATATGGGCATAAAGCAATTGACATTTTTGTTTTTGACAAAACCTCTAATATATCACCTCCTAGTATGATGGAAATAGTAGCAGATGTATCAAAATTTTCTTCCATGGTGCCCATTGTCTGGCACCAAGAGTACCAACTTGCCTTGAATTTTCGACTTGGTGCATGTAAGCATATTACTAACACAACCTGTACAGTCTGCTGTATTGTGAAGTGCAGAAGAATGTGAAATGCTCTTTGTACAAATATTGGATATTGTAAATATGCTGAAGAGGCGGGCTGTGAAGTCTCTGCTGGTGTATCACCCATTGTGCCCACCCACTAGCTTTCATCTGGAAAGTGCCCCATAAAATATTCAACTGAATACACCAGTGGAATGGTTACTGTGCATGATCTGAAATGATTTGTGAGGATGTTAGCAAATATAAAGGCCAATGCTTTTCAGGAAAGGACTGGCTGTGGGGGCGGGGCGGATATAAAACTCTGCTTGAAGTCAAATAGGATGCAGCTCCTTTCAATAAGACACCTCTCACCTTGTCAGGAGCTCAGCAGGAGGAATTGAGACCTAGTCACACTTCTTTCCTGTCTTGGATGCTGGTCAATTCTGCTTGATGACTCAACAAGTGTAAATTCATGCCTGAGCTAACCTAGAGATGAATGACTGGGTGCCTTCATCTTCATTGTCTTGCTTTTGAGCTGTTGGATCCTGTTTAAGGTGAGCTTCATATTCCTTCAGTTATCTTCTGAAGAGTATCAATGCACATTTCTGCTACTATTCTTAATACTCATTTTTATACCCCTTTGGTGCCTCTATGTCCTTTTAATAACACGCAAGCAAAACTGAAGGCAGAGTAAAGTCAGCCGAATATTTCATCAAGAAATGTCCGTGTTGGATATTGTGTGTTCGTCCATCGTTGACATCGATGAGGACTTTGACACTATTATGATGGTGTTGAGACTAGCGCGTGATTTGGATTTAATTGAGGGAGTGTTGCGCTGTGTCAGCCTCACTCTCTCTTCCCAATTCCCATCTGGATCCAGTGGCAAGACAGAGTCAAGACGGCTGGAGATGGGACTAGGTGCAGTGGATGACCAGGACATCTTCTGTGTCTTGTCCTGCTCTACAAGTTCCACGATGCTCGCAGAGACCGCCTTCTTGACCGTTGGACCTTCCATTGGTCTCGTCAGCTCAATCCGCCGCAGTCTGTCTTCACATGCTGGGATAGACAACTCCCTATCTCACCGAGGGTTTGAGAACCGTCAGCTACCCTCACCTGGTTTAGCCGGCTTGTTGTAGCAGTTGCCTGGGGTGTGGCCGCTGTTGCATGCAAACAGCTATGGGGAGCCACAGGTGTGAGCTGAGTGCAGGTGGAGACCAAAGGTGGACTAACCGCCTTGAAAAGGACGCAACATGTTCCCCCACCAGAGGTGCTACCCCTCCCTGACACCCCATACACCCCATGGATATTGTAGTAAATAAGCAAAATAAATATAGTAATGGATCCTTTAAATGGAGTTCAGAAGGGGAGAGGGAATAGCATCACCTTTGACCATATTTAAGCTTTTGCCTCCTTAACATTGCTTTGAATTATGAATTCTATTTTTAATTCTTCTGATTTTCAGGTTATTACACATCATTAATATTCATTTAACCACTGTGCAAATTAACATCTGCTTTGTTTCTTTTTTTTCTGCATGGTCAGCACAGTTAGGACTGCACCAATGTCAAATGAAGATTTGTTCTACATCCAGTGTCAAGGCTAGCTTTGCATAGTGCAGAAGTTTGGAACTTGCAGATCAGGGCCAGCAGATTCTACAAGTGGTAAAATTGAGAATATATGTCTTCATCAATGATCTTCCCATTTTCATTCTATCTGAATGGAGATGTTCACTGATGATTTGAACAATATTTATTTCTATTCAGAATTCCTCTGCAAATTAAGCATCAATGCCCTGATGGCATTCATGTCATTTAGATTGTTAGGCAATGAGCACTTCAAACAAGAGAAAATGTAACTGTCCTTATTGTTCAATGATATTGCAAGTGCTCAGAACCCCACAACCAATTTCTTGAATGATACCGTTGACCAGAATTTCAACTAGTCCAGCCATGTGGATAGTGAAGTTGCAAATCAAATCAGAAAGCTGTGTATTCTGTGTGAGATACCAAAGCCTCTCCATCATCGACAAGGAATATGCTAGAAGCAGGAAGGAATACTTGTCTGGATGATACCATTCAAGGACGAAACAGCCATTTTGAATGACATCTCATCCACTAGTGTAAAAATTAATTTCTTCTACAAAATGCATTCCAGTTATTCAACTAAGTTACTCCAGTAGTACCTCTCTAACTTGCAACCCATAGCATCAGGAGGGACAAAGACCTGCCAGAACACCACCACTTGCAGGTTCCTTTCCAACATTCAGATTTGGAAAATAATCACTGCGCTCATTGCTGGATCCAGTTCCGAGAACTCTGTATATAGCATATCATATGAATACTTTCACCAAACAGCGTTAAATGTTCAACTCATGCTTATCGCATAAGTACATGTACAAAATATTTATGGATCAGTGTAATTGAGCATCGTTATCAGGTATAATTAATTATTTATATGACTTTGGGAGTTGATGATCCAAGCCAATAAATTATTTCAATTGCCTGCTGGTCATAGGTTTACTAAGAACATTCTTCTTGACTGAATTTGACCTGATATACTGTAAATTGAATTTTAAAGATATCAAAATGGTTCAGCATGTCAAGATATTTTTAAATATGCATCTTTTTTGGGTAAGTTACTAACATGGTTAGAGCATTGGCTGACTGGTAGGAGGCAGCAAGTGAGAATAAAAGGATCCTTTTCTGGTTGGCTGCCAGTGACTAGTGGTTTTCCACAGGTGTCGGTGTTGGGACCACTTCTTTTTATGCTGCATATAAATAATTTAGATGATGGAATAGATGGCTTTGTTGCCAGCTTTGTAGATGATAGAAGGGTAGAGGGGCAGGTAGTGTTGAGGAAACAGGTAGGATGCAGAAGCAACTAGACAGGTTAGGAGAATGGGCAAGAAAGTGGCAAATGAAATACGATGTTGGAAAATGCATGGTCATATACTTTAGTAGTAGAAATAAATGTGCAGACTATTTTCTAAACGGGGAGAACATCCAGGAGTCTGAGATGCAGAGGGACTTGGGAGTCCTTGTGCAGAACACCCTGAAGATTAACTTGCAGGTTGAGTTGGTGGTAAAGAAGGCAAATGCAATGGTAGCATTAATTTCAAGAGGTCTAGAATGCAAGAGCAAGGAGGTGATGCTGAGTCTTTATATGGCACTGGTGAGGCCTCAGCTTGAGTATTGTGAGCAGTTTTGAGGCCCTCATATTAGAAAAGATGTGCTGGCATTGGAGAGGGTCCAGAGGAGGTTCACAAGGATGCTTCCAGGAATGAAAAGGTTACCATACGAGGAACGTTTGATGGCTCTGAGTCTGTACTTGCTGGAATTCCAAAGGATGAGGGGGGATCGCATTGAAACCTTTTGAATGTTGAAAGGCCTGGACAGAGTAGATGTGGAAAGGATGTTTCCCATGGTGAGGGAGTCTAGGACAAGAGGGCACAGCCTCAGGATAGAGGGGCGCCCTTTCAAAACAGAGATGCAGAGAAATTTCTTTAGCCAGAGGGTGGTGAATTTGTGGAATTTGTTGCCTCATGCAGCTGTGGAGGCCAGGTCGTTGGGTGTATTTAAGGCAAAGATTGATAGGGGTTCTTGATTGGACATGGCATCAAAGGTTACGGGGAGAAGGCTGGGAACTGGGGTTGAGGAGGAGATTTAAAAAAAGGATCAGCCATGATTGAATGGCGGAGCAGACTCTATGTGCCAGATGGCCTAATTCTGTTCCTGTGTCTTATGGTCTTATGGGAATAAAAGCAGAAAATGGTTGAATCAGTCACTGAATTAGGCAATGTGCAGAAAGAGAAACAGTTAAATGTTTTTTTCTTATCAGAGATGCACCCAACTTGCAGAGTACTTCCTGAATTATCTGTTGTTTTTTTTTGTTTTTGTTTCCAGCATTTGCAGTTTTGGATTTACTTCTTTGTCTGGTCCTCTATGCAAAGCAATGTTGCCCTTAAAGATTAAGGACATGTTAAATGTGAATACAGCAGCTTGGAAATAATAGCAAACACACACAGAGACACAACATATTAGAAATGGAACAGAAATATATATTGCATCATTCTGTTTGTTGAATTAAATGATTTATTAGGATAAATTGTTTGCTGTGATGGTACATGTGTACGTAAATTCTACAAGAGTTACTTGTCATGCCCTGATGACAAGGCAGACAAGTGAAATGAATGAATGTCAATTCAATAACCACAGCTTACAGATTTTATCGAATCTATCCCCTTCTGACAGAATGCAGTGGTTGAGGCTGTAATCAATGAACAGATTTTACATAACATATAGTTATAAATAATAACGGATTAAAATTTATTGGGAGCTGTGCTACTGAATGAATTGTTGTCTTTACCCAAAATGTGTTAGCAGTACAGAATCTATGACAACCTGGACTGTTTGATCTGAACAGATCAGATGTATTTAAGAAAGAGCTGTAAATAAGTGATCAACAGATGTTTGCTGTGATGACTGTGTCATAATCTCATATACTGTATTAATTTCATAAACATTTCTTTCAATAAGAATGATGATGGATATAACAGAGATTTGACAGACGGGGCAAGAACAGGAATGAGATAATTCAAGCTGCAATGTACTTGGGTAAGGTAATGAAGAGATACATACAATGAGGCTATTTCATCCTCATTCATATTGTAAATTCAGATCAGTTTACTATCACTGACATAATGTCATGATTATTTTATTTTGTGGCAGCTGTATAGTGCAAGACATGAACAACTGCTGTAAATTACAATAAAAATAAATCATAAGCATTTCTAGATGAGTGCTCCAGTTTCCAAAGTAGTACATTTATTATCAAAGTATGTATGCACTGTACAACAGCTGAACAATTGCATTACATACAGGTTAGTTTCACAGCGACAGGGGAGACATAAGAAAAACCCAACTCGCTGATTTATGATGGTAAAAGTTTGTTGCGTTGCTTTTTCCGAGCTTTGTGAACAAAGAACTCTGGACTCTGGGCACACAGCCAGTAGCCAGCTCACTGCTTACGATCTCCCGTCTCCCACAACACGCCGATTTCCTGCAGAGGCACCAACCTCAAGTCCGCCCGCCTCCAGAGCCATGAAATCCTGGAACTCTGAAGCCTTGCTAACCTTCTAGGCCGCGTCCCTGGTATATAGAATAACGGCCAGTCGTGAGACCCTGAGAGCGGGTTCCATTCCTGCAAAGAGTCAGTGTGTAACTCCAGGTCAGGGTCTTCAAAAGAATGCTGAAAGGGAAAAATAGAGATATTAAAGATGGAAATAGAGCTGTTTCGGAAGATGCATGCAAAGGAGTCGCTGTAAGGCACCATTATCTCCTAAGCTCTACCCCCTTGGCACGCTCTGAAATCATGAAAATTTGTTTCTCTAACTTCCAGTAACCACTCCCTTCTATTCCACCCTCTACACTTTTTTCCTTATTCCACTGGCCCCATCAACCCTTCCTTTCCCTCTCCTGCCCTCTCAATCTGTCCATCACCCACATATTCCTCCCTCTAGTTCCCCTCGTTGTGTCCTTCCTGTATTCTATGGTCCACTGTCCTCTCCCATCAGATTCCATCTTCTTCAGCCATTTCTCAGTTCCTCCAATCACCTCCCAGCTTCTTAAATCAGTCCCATTCTTCTTCTTCCTCACCTGCCTATCATCCGCCTCTCCCCTGGATCCTCCTGTCACCCGCCAGCTGTTAATCCACCCCTCACCCCAGCTTTTTAAACTGTTTTCTCCTCTCTTTCCTTCCAGTCCTGATGAAAGGATAGACTTGAGATATTGACTGTCCATTTCTCTCCATAAATGCTGCCAGATCCATTCCGTGTGCTGTTGTCAATGGAATCTTTGTTCCGATTAAAGGCTGTTAGTATTAAATATGACCTGAGTTCCTCACTCCAAGCTGCTCTCTGACCGGAGTAATTCTAGCATTTCTGGATCCCTTTAGTCTTGCCTTGGTTCATTCCTCTTCAGAACTCCCCGGCGTGCTCATGCCTCCCAACTACATCTTCTTGTCTTGTGTCATTTTCCCCTGTAATAATTTGTGATGAAACACCTATCCCTTTACTCCCCGCTCCCCCCACTTCCATCCAGGGATCTATATAACCCTCCCAGCTGAGGCAGAAGTTCACCTGTACCTTTTCTGATTTGTTCTACCACATTTGGCACTTGCAATATGACCTCTACTTTGATGAAGATCAGTGTAGATTAATTGATCCCTTGCAGAGCTCCTGTGATCCATCCACAACAACTATCGTTAGCTTCCAACTGCATGTAATTTTAACTACAGGTCAGAGGCTGGGTGTCTTAAGACAAGTGATTTACTTCTGACACCCCAAAGCATTTCCCCCAGATGCAAAACACATGTCAGAAGTATGATGGAGCACCCTGCATTTGCTGGGATAAATGCAGTTTCAATAATCCAGAACAAAATAGGTATCTTGATTGGCACCATATCACTAGCCTAAATATTCCTTTTCTGTTTGTTAATGTTAGTCAAATAGATTCAATCTCCACATCCTCTTAAAGCTTAACCTTATGAAGAACAGTATTATTCTTGCTTAATACAGCCATTCTAATCTCTTTCCTACAATCTTTACCCTTTGCATTAGCCTTGCTGAATACATTGTAGCCTTTCTCTGCTGATGTTTAAATCAAGTCTCCATTAAACCACTATTTTATAATTCTTGCTTTGCAGCTCATCATTCTCATTGATAGAAATGATATGTCCATGAGGTTGCGGGAAAGAAAAGCCACAGATTGCTGATGTTTAATCAGCCTTTATTTCTGTGATATACTTTCTCATCTAAAATTCTTCAATAAAACTAGAAAGCAGTTTGTTTTACAGCTAGGAGGTTTAGATCATTTCCTGTACTGTATTTGAGCTTTAGTTTAGGCGTAGTTGTTGATGATTGAGGAAATAGAATTGTCTTTTGTCTTCTAGTGAAGAAACCTAAACAAAGTTCTTGAGTAATGAGGGAAATACTGTCGAAGATGAAAGGATCAAACTTGCAGGTGAAGAGCCAGAAAGTGCATGAAGTGCTCAGAGATAGAGAATGCATGTGAGATAGAAACCATAAAGGTTTAGGACTATTGTTACCATATTAGAACATGGTTCTGATATAAGATCAGTGAATTGAAATGTAAGTCTGTCTCTCCACAAACGATGCTATCTGACTTGTTATGCTGCTTTTTTTTTAGCATTTTCTGGTTTTATTTTAGATTTCCAGAACCTTGGTATTTTTAATCTTAGGGTATCCTGAAGCATCATCTGAATTGTCCTCACTGCTGTAATAAATGGGAAAAATGCCAATACCCGTGTGTGAGTGAAATGAATTACAGTATAGCCTGAAGATAGCAATTCTGTTCACTCAAGGTATAATGCTAGATGACTAAGAGTGTTTTAAGTTCAACTGTCTAATAACTTTAGGTATTTTGCAGAACAAAGTTAGAAAATACTCCGTAGGCTGACATGAACATAGGGAGAATTGAAATGCAGAGACTTTCTTGAGAATTACCAGGAAGCTGTAATGCAGCTATATTCAGAGGCAGCAATTGTTAATGTCTTAGGTTAATTTTGGTACCAAAATCAGACACAAGATATAAATTTTCTTATTTAATTTCCACATCTGTTTTCTAACCTCCTTCACATATGAGTTTACACAGTGAGCATTGTCAGAATATCCAAGAAAGAAAGGCATCTCCTTCCTTACATAGCTAATCTCCTTTTCCAAAGCACTCTCAATGAGAATCATTGGGTGGCAATGTCAGGAAATGTACAGGAGGCTTGACCCAAACATAGAGCAGCAGAGATAATTTAGTGGTGATTACTTTAATAATACTATAAACTGCAAAGTAACAAGCCACAAGGGATCACAAACCAAGAGACAGTGGATAATTAACACAAGGTAACTGAAGGCAAGGATCAACTGGTTGAGGCTGGCTGGTTTAATAGGTGAATGAGGATTGTGAATGAGAGCTGGCTTTAAATAAACTGCAGGTGATGAGTTGGAAACAAGTGGCAGATGACTCCTGTTAGTTGGGTGGAGCCAATTGCCTGCCACTTTAATTATCCAATCCACTCCTATTCTGACCGATCTGTCCATGTCTTCCTCCATGATCATCAAAAGGCCTAACGCTCTTCCAGTTCTTCTGTTTCTGTTTCACATTCTGCAGTTGTATTTGTTTTCTTTCTGGATTATCTGTCATTTTGCCTCTTCACCTGCGTCTTCGTGTGTCATTCTGAAAAAGGCCTATCCTTTTGATCAAGATTTCAGTAATCCCAATCAATCATTTGTTTGGTCTGACATCACGTTTTGCATCTTTACACATTCCATTAAGCAGTTTGAAACAGACTCCACCTTAAAGGTGCTATGTAAATGGGAGTTACTGGGATGTACCTCAGAGGTACCAAGTCTGTGACATGAGTGTTGCCAGGTGTATCCAACAGAGGATGGGAGGGGGGAAAGGAAAAATCATATAGTGATGAGTTTGTAAGGTCATAGGTGTTGCTGTGCGATTGGATGAGTGCATTCAAAGATTCATTGGTGGATGATCAGGGTAGGGGTTAGACAGATAGTCATTGGGAATGGGGTTAGGCAGATATTAAAGATCAGTAAAGAGATTGAACTCTAAACAGAAGTTAAAAAGCTAAGTATTATATTTCTTATTCACCTGTCCTCAGCAGTTTTCTCCCTTCTTTCACATGTGAGTCCACACTGTGATAGGACATTTAAGGAGGTGGCTTATGAAGGCTCTTGACCAGGTCCACAAAGTAGCCTGGTTAATAAGGTTAGATCATATGTAGTAGGGTTAGTGTACTGACATGGATTGAGAACTGGTTGTTGGATAGAAAGCAAGGATTTGGAATAATCAGATCTTCCTCCATTGGGAAGGCTTGATCAGCGGAGTATAATAGGGACACGGTTCTGTGTCCCAGTTAATCTGAATCAGAGTCATATTAATTATCACTAACATATGATATGACATTTGTTGTTTTGTGGTGGCAGTGTAGTGCAATGGCATAAAAATCTATAAATTACAAAAATACATCATTAGAGCAAAAAAGGAAATAATGAGACAGTATTTGTGAGTTCACTCATAAACCAAATGGCAGAAGGAAGGAAGTTGCTGCTGAATCATTGACTATGGGTCTTCAGGATCATATACCTCTTTCCTGATGGTAATACCAAGAAGAGGGCATGCCCTGCATGGTGAGAGTCCTTGTTGATGGATGCTGCCTTCTTGATGCACCAGCACTTGAAGATGTCCTTGATGGTGGAGATGGTTGTGACTGTAAACCCGACGCAGATTGGGGGACCGCTTTGTCGAGCACCTCCACTCTGTCTACCACAACAGACAGGATCTCTCGGTTGCCACCCACTTCAACTCTGCTTCTCATTCCCATTCGGATATATCCATAAATGGCCTCCTCTACTGCCATGATGAGGTTAAACTCAGGTTGGAGGAGCAACACCTCATATACCGTCTAGGTAGTCTCCAACCCCTTGGTAAGAACATAGAATTCTCCAACTTCCAGTAATTCCCTCCCCCTCCTTTCCCCTATCCCTATTTCACTCTGCCCCCACCCCCAGCCACCTATCACCTCCCTCATAGTTCCACCTCCTTCTACTACCCATTGTTTTCCTGCCTATCACCTCCCTGCTTCCCCTCCCACACCCCTTTATCTTTCCCCTTACTGGTTTTACACCTGGAACCTACCAGCCTTCTCCTTCCCACCCTCCCCCCACCTTCTTTATAGGGCCTCTGCCCCTTCCCTCTTCAGCCCTGACGAAAGGTTCCGGCCCGAAATGTTGACTGATCGTTTCCACGGATGCTGCCCGAGCTGCTGAGTTCCTCCAGCGTGTTGTGAGTATTGCTTTGACCCCAGCATCTGCAGATTATTTTGTGTTTACGATTCGCTACTCTGCTGTGAAGTCTCTTTGAGGTATTTTGTGTTGTGACTGTGATGGAGCTGGCTGAACCTATAACTTTCTGCAGCCTCTTGTGATCGTCTGCATTGGAGGCTGTGATGAAACCAATCAAAATCCTCTTCACTGTACATCTGTAGAAATCTGTAGGAGTCTTTAGTGACTTCTACACCATCGGGAATGCTCTGACCAGCTGCATCACCACCTGGTACGGGAATTGCAAGGCACAAGACTGCAAGTCCCTCCAAAGTGTTGCAAGTAATGCTGAGGGGATCATCGGGGTCTCTCTACCATCCATCAGGTATATTTATCAGGACCGCTGCGTACGCAGGAACCTTAGCATTGTCGATGACCAATATCCAACAAATCTCTTTGACCTCCTACCAGTACACAGGAGGTACTGAAGCATTGGGACAAAAACTATTCAGGTAAGAAACAGCTTCTTCCCCCACGCTGTAAGACTACTGACCTCCCTAACACCACCTAGATCTCACCACACATGAAGCACTAGTAGCACTTATACTGCTTAGTTTTTAACTTCTGTCCAAAATGCACCTTATAATTTGCTAATTTACTAACGATAATATTGCTTTGCACTGCTGTAACTATATGTTATAATTATGTGGTTCTGTCAGTGTTAGTCTTTGGTTTGTCCTGTTTTCTGTGATATCACTCCAGAGAAACATTGTATCATTTCTTAGTGCATGTATGCATTTCTAAATGACAATAAAAGAGGACTGAGTGTTCTCATAATCTAATTACTTTATATGTAATCTGTGTATGTTATATATACTGTGTTGTGCACTTTGGTGCAGAGGAGCATTGTTTCATTTGGCAGTATACATGTATACAATTGAATGACAATGATCTGATCCGAATTTGAACTTGATGTACCAAATCTACTCAGGCTCCTAATGAAGCAGTACCACTGGGTGTGTCTTCTTCATTGCACCAGCATGTTGGACCCAGGATAGATCCTCTGAGATTTTAACACTCAGGAACTTGAGGTTGCCTACCCTTTCCACTGCTGAGCCCTTAATGAGGACTGGTGTGTGTTCTCATTTCCCCTTCCTGATGTGCACAATCAATTCCTCGGAGCTGCTGATGTTGAATGCGAGGTTGTTGTTGTGACATCACTTAAACTGCTGACCTACCTCATTTGTGTAAGCTCCTCATTGCCTTCTTAGAGTCTACCAGCAACAGTCACAATTTACATCAATGATATTGCTGAGGGGGTTTAGGTAGAAAGGAGAACATAAAGAAACTTCAAATGGATATGGATAAGCTGTGTGAGTGGGCAAGAATATGGCAGGTAAATTTACTACGTGGAAAGATGTGAACAGGAGAAAATCTGCAGATGCTGAAAATCCAAGCAACACACACAAAGTGCTGGAGGAATTCAGCAGGACAGGCAGCATCTATGTGACTTCCTTGTCCATTCATCCCTCCTGGCATTTATCTTTGCAAGCGGATCAAGTGTTCCACCTGCCCCGACACCTCCTCCTTCACTGCCATTCAGGGCCCTAAACAGTCCTTCCAGGTGAGGCAACACTTCACCTGTGAGTCTGTTGGGGTCATATACTGTCTCTGGTGCTCCCAGTGTGGCTTCCTGTATATCAGTGAGACCCGATGTAGATTGGGAGACCACTTCGCCAAGCACCTATGCTCCATCCACCAGAAGAAGTGGGATCTCCCAGTGCTTATCCAGTTTAATTCCACTTCCCATTTCCATTCCCATATGTCAATCCATGGCCTCCTCTACTGTCATGATGAGGCCACACTCAGGTTGGAGGAACAACACCTTATATTCCATCCGAGTAGCCTCTAACCTGATGGCAAGAACATTGATTTCTCCAACTTCCAGTAATGGCCCACCCCCACTTTTTACCATTCCCCACCCCCTTTTCCCACTCTCACCTTATCTTCTTGCATCCCTCTGGTGCTCCTCCCCCCTTTTCTTCCATGGCCTTCTGTCCTCTCCTGTCAGACTCTCCCTTCTCCAGCCCTGTGTTTCTTTCACCAATCTACTTCCAAGCACTTAACTTCATCCCTTCCCCTCCCAGTTTCTCTATCACCTTGTGTTTCTTTCTCCCCCCCCCCCACCTCATCTTTTTTCACCAGTCGGAAGCATTGACTGTATTTTTTTCTATAGATGTTGCATGGTCTGCTCAGTTCCCCCAGCACTTTTTTTGTGGAAAGATGCGAGGTAATTTAAAGCAACGTAGTCGTTAAAAGGTGAAGAGATGAGTTGTACTGATGTTAAAAGAGATCTAGCTGTGCTGTGCATGTCACTGAAAACCAACATGCATGTGAAGAAAGTGATTAGGAAAATAAACGCTGGCGGTTATTACCAGAGGATTGGATACATGAATAAGGAATTCTTATTAATGTGAGATGTATCTGGAGTATTGTGTTAATTTTTGGTCTCCTTATCTGACTAAGTAGAGAGAGAATTTATAGACTGATTCGAAAGGCATTGGGTTTTCCATTTCAATTGTGACTCAATGGTTCCATTTAATATCAGAGAATATCTACAATATACAACCTGAAATTCTTACTCTCCACAGACATCCTCGAAACAGAAGAAACACCCCAAAGAATGAAATTTGAGGAGATATTGAAAAGACTGTGGCTGTATTCATTAGATTTTAGGAGGAAAAAAGTGATCCATTTTCTTAGAGCTTGATAGTTAAATGTAAGCTACACATTCTTCCTGACTGAAGTGTTTAGGACCAAGGGCCATAGTTTCAGAATAAGGGGTAGGTCATTTAGGACTGAGTTGGGGGAACATTTCTTCATTCATAGGGTGGTGAACCTATAGAATTTTCTATCCACGATGGCTGTAGAAGCTCAAACATTACGTTCACTCAAAAGAAAGATTGCTCGATTTCTGTGTATTGACAAAATCAAAGTATATGAGGCAAGTGCCGAGGTAAAAGATCAGCCATGATCTTGATGAATGGCAGAGCAGGTCTGAAGGTTATTCTCATGTTCTTCAACTTCAGAAAGGATCCTGAGGAGATTACATCAGCAGCTGCTAAATTTGAAGTGTTCACATAACAAAAAATTTGGGAACCTCAGATCTGGAGGTCCCTTCTTAACTTTTGCCTATTGAATTGGCAGCTGTTCCTGCATTCCTTTTCAATACCAGTGATCCACTATTAGCATCAGATACTGTAAAATCGTTCATTGCACAGTAAAGCTTCCTTAACTATTGCCCATAGATGGGGGCATGGCATAAATCTGAAGACATTAGCTTGGATCTGCTGCCTTCTTGCAGTTTCTTTGCATATTTTATGGGAGTTTACCAAATTGTATGCCGTCAATGTCATCCATCTGTATTAGAAATAGCTTAGCACTGTTCAAACAATTGTCTCATTACTTAATGATGAATTTTCACTGAGGTTACAGCAGTAAATGGACTTGGTCTAACCCACTTCAGGTACCATCTTTCGCAATATGAGTAGGTGGCCTCAAATTCTGAAAACATCTCACAAATAAAATATGTCAGTGATACTATCAAAACAGAGAGCCTGTAGGCCAACAGTTTCAAAGTCCAATTAGCAGCATGTATTGTGGATCAGTGTTGTCAGGGATTCATGTTTACAAAGGATTGTACCTAATTTTATTTAGTGTTTTGCTATTATTTACACTGCATGATCTCTGATGCTACACTGGAACAAACAAGAACAAATCACGAGGAGTTTCATGGTTAAATACTCTGCCAACCAAGTCGAGACAGAAGATGGCAAGGAGATTCACATCTACAAATTCCATACTTCGTTAATGTCAGCAGAGTCCCAAATTGTTCGAAGGAAACCTCTCTTGTAATCATCACAAGAGCCCTGTATCGTCTCCAACTTTACTCCCCCATGTCATCTACCTCTTTATACAGAATTTCTGGCATTGAAGCAATGCAGCCAGAAATTTCTCGATGACACAGCTTCCTGATGACATAACCTTACATCAATATCAGCTGTTTATCTTTGCATTGAGATACTTGCCAATTTTAAACGTTGTACCTATTGGCATGGAAACAGCAATGAATTCATCTGGTTTACTGAAGCTGTCTGATTCCTTTTGGCAATTTCTCCTTGGTAATTACTGCAATATAGAATTAGCTGCATGTAAATGGTGTGTTCGTTGAGGGCTGGAGCAGTTGGGTATCTGGTATAGGTTTAAATTTCATGTAGTGCGTTTAGCTTTTCTGTTTATCAAAGTGGCAGCAGGGAACAACATTACAGCACTGGCACAGTGGGAGTACAGTTGAATTTGCTATATTGTATTTCACATGTTAGCTAAGGCGTGACTAATTTTTAGTCATTGCGCAAATGGAATGGGATTAAGTGAGTTGCATGGGATGAGTGTAGTTAACCTCTACAACACCCCTGCAGATGACACTTAAATCTTGGAAAGCACACAGCTTGGAGAGTGCCAGAAGGCAATCATAAATCCTGGACTTGAAATATTGCCACAAATATTTCTCATTTTCTCAGTGCCATCTCAGCCTCATTTGTTATATCCTGAAAGCGCACGTCATCTTTTCTGTTCGTGCTCAGGGATAGTTTGGTTCGGTGTTATTCTCACTGGCTCAGATCACAGTGCGTACAGATTAGTGTACTCATGTTTCGTATGATGGTATATCAGAATCTGCATATAATTTTCTCTTTCTTTTCTGTCCCTTTCCTATTCATATCAAGGCATTGATTTCTCCTGACTCCAAAATCAAAGTTCAAAGTAAATTTATTATCAAAGTATATATATGTCACCATATACAACCCTGACATTAATTTTCTTGCATATTTTCACAGTAAAAATAAGAAACACAATAGAATCAACGAAAGACTGCACCCAACAGGACGGACAAACAACCAATGTGCAAAAGACAATAACTGCAAATATAAAAGCCAGTTTTTCAATTTCCCTCCTATATGCTGATTCATCACTACTTTTGACTCGGCCAACAACAGTGGTGTCAACTGCTAAATTAAATATGGCATTAGAGCTGTGTTTAGCCTCACAATCATAAGTATTAAACGAGTAGAGAAGGGGTCTAAGCACACTGCCTTGTGGTGCGCCTGTGCTGATGGAGATTGCGGAGAAGATGTTTTTGTCAATATGAACTGACTGGGGTCTGCAAGTGAGGAAATCGAGGATATAATTGCACAAGGAGGTATTGAGGCCAAAGTATTGAAGTGTAGTGATTCGTTTTGAGGAGATGATGGTATTGAATGCTGAACTGTTGTCAGCATCCAGATGTATGTATCTCTCCTGTCCAGATGATCCAGGTTTGAGTGTAGAACCAATGAAATGGCACCTGCAGTAGACCTGTTGTTCCGGTAGGCAAATTGGAGCGGATCCAAGTCGCTTTTCAGGCAGGAGTTGATATGTTTCATTACCATCCTCTCCATACATTTCATCACAGTGGGTGGAGGTGATTGGTGCTATTGGATAATAGTCATTGAGGCAGGTTACTACATTATTCTTAGGCACAGGTATACTTGAAGCCTGCTTGAAGCAGGTGGGAACCTCAGACTGCCAAAGCGAGAAGTTAAAGATCTCAGTGAACACTCCAGCCAGTTGATCAGCACAAGTCTTTAGTATATGGTTAGGTACCCTTTCTGGGCTTGATGCTCTCTGTAGGTTCACTGTCTTGAAAGATGCTCTCATACCGGCCTCAGAGACTGCAATCACAGGATCACTGGGGGCTGTGGGATTTTGTAAAGATGCCTCCATGTTTTGATGGTCAAAGTGAGCATAATGACATTGAGGTAATCTAGGAGCAAAACCCTGTTGTCACCTGTGTCATTTGCTTTCACTTTGTAGGAGGTGATGGTATTCACCCTTGCAGCAGCTGTCGAGCATCCTTCAATGATTCTCGTCTGGTCTGGTGTTGTTACTTTGCACGCAAGTTGACTTTCCGAAGATTTGACCGGAACCTCTTGGGTTTTACTTTGTCATAACCGAATACCACTGATAGGGACGTCAGCATATTGCAGATCTTATGGATCATCCAGGACTTCCCACTGGGGAAGACTCAGATGTCACCTCTCGTCCTCCTTTGCTCCAAAGAGAAAATCCTAGCCCGCACTGGTTCGTTTATTGTCATTCAACCATACACATACACCCACACATTCAACCATATACAGCTAAATGAAACATCATTCCCCTGGAGCTAACAACACATATAGTGATACACAGTTACGTCCAGCATGTATAGTCGCACAAGTGATATGGCCTGAAGATTAACAAGTTGACATAAAGTCTATGTAAGATGATATAAGGTGCATGTTTACATAAGAGAATACAATGTTACTGAGTCGACTATAATCAGTCGAGTTGTAGTATAAATATATGAAAGAGCAGCAATAACAGGATGAGAGTGTTTCTGTGAGCTGAGGAGCCAAGGCTGAGGGCAGCAGGACACTTAGACAGGGTGCATATTTGTGCTGGGTGGCAGCAAGGTGTTAAGAAGTCTAACATCCTGGGGGAAGAAGCTGTTAACCAGCCTGAAATTTCTGGTTCTTATGCTGTGGTACCTCCTGCCTTATGGCAACTCCCTGCTTCCTCATCATCCTGCCCTCCACCTATCTTCATATTGTCTGCAAGCATGGCTACAAAGCCATCAAGTCTGCTATCCAAATCATTGACATATAATGTGCAAAGAAGCTGTCCCAACACCAATCACCTGCGGAACACCACTAGTCACTGGCTGCCAACCGGAAAAGGCCCCCTTCATCCCCACTTTTTTGCTCTTGCTAGTCATCTAAGGTTCTCTCCATGCCAGTATCTTTCCTGTAATTCCATGGTCTCTTACCTTGTTAAACAGTTAAAAATGAAACTCCGTCATAAAAACAAATACGCAACAGAAACGGAGACACAGCACGTTCTACCTGGAAATCTACAAACTAAAAACTAACTGCATCATCTGGGGTCTACCCTTATATACCCGTGGTGCACATGTCATCACATGACTTCACATCGGCGGGAAAATTACATCAGGTGACCTCCAAAAGACCATTACATCATTCGCACAAAAAAATCACAGATCTCCTTGAGGCATGTAACACTTCCAACCATTGAAGTTAGACTTATTGACCTATAATTTCCTTTCTTCTGCCTCCATCCCTTCTTAAATAGTGGAGTAATATTTGTAATTTTCCAGTCCTCCAGAACCATGCCAAAATCTAGGGATTCTTGAAAGATCTTTACTAATGCCTCCACAATCTCTTCAGCCACCTCTTTCAGAACCCTGGGGTATAGTCCATATGGTCCAAGTGACTTAGCTACCTTCAACCCTTTTAGCTTCCCAAGCACCTTCTCCTTAGTAATAGCAACTACACTCACTTCTTTCCTGAACACGCTCGAATTTCTGGTATACTGCTAGTGTCTTCCAGAGTGAAGGCTGACACAAAATACTTATTAAGTTTCACCTCCATTACAATCTCTTCAGTGCTATTTTCCAGTGGTCTGATATGCACTGTAGCTTCACTTTTGCACTTTATGTATCTGAAAAAACTTCTGGTATTCTCTTATATTATCAGCTAGCTTACCTTCACATTTCATCATTTCCCTCTGGATGGCTTTTCAGTTGCCTTCTGTTGGTTTTTAAAAGTATCCCAATCCTCTAACTTCCTGCTAATTTTTGCTGTATTACATATCCTCCCTTTTACATTTATGCTGTCTTTGACTTCCTTTGTCAGCTATGTTTGCTTTATTCTCCCATTATAATACTTCATCTTTGGGATATATCTATCCTGTGCCTTCTGAATTGCCCCCAGAAAATCCAGCCGTTGCTGTTCTGCCATCGTTCCTACTAGTGTCCCCTTTCAATCAACTTTGTCCAGCTCCACTCTCTCATGCTCCTGTAGTTCCCTTTACTCCACTGTATTATTGATACATCTGACATTATCTTCTTCCTTTCAAACTGCAGGGTAAATTCTATTATGGTCACTGTGTCCTTAGGGTTCCTTTCCCTTAAGCTCTCTAATCAAGTCAGTTTCATTACACAACACCCAATCCAGAATTGCCTTTCCCCTAGTGGGTTCAACCACAAGGCACTCTTAAAAACTCATCCTAAGACTATAAGACCATATGTCCATAAGGCATAGGAACAGAATTAGGCCATTGGACCTGTTGAGTCTGCTCCACTATTTAATCATGTCTGATCCGTTTTTTTTTCCTCCTCAACCCTATTTCCCAGCCTTCTCACCATATTCATTGATACCACGTCCAATCAAGAACCTATCAATTGCTGCCTTAAATACACCCAACGACCTGGCCTCCACTGCTGCATATGGCAACAAATTCCACAAATTCACCACCCTTTGGCTAAAGAAATTTCTCCGCATCTTTGTTTTGAATGGATGCCCCTCTATCCTGAGGCTATGCCCTCTTGTCCTAGACTCTCCAACCATGGGAAACATCCTTTCCACATCTACTCTCTCTAGTCCTTTCAATATTCGAAAAGTTTCAATGGGATCCCCCCCCCTCATCCTTCTAAATTCCAGCGAGTACAGATCCAGAGTCATCAAACATTCCTCATATGATAACCCTTTCACTCCTGGAATCATCCTTGTAAACCTCCTCTGGACCCCCTCCAATGCCAGCACATCTCTTCTAAGATGAGGAGCCCAAAACTATTCACAATACTCAAGGTGAGACCTTATAGACATTCTACAAATTCCCTTTCTTGGTATCCAGCAACTTGATTTTGATATTGAAATCTCCCATCACTATCTTAACATTGCCCTTTTTATGTGCCTTTTCTATCATCCATTGTAATTTGTATTCAACATCCTGGCTACTATTCAGAGGCCTGTATATAACTCCCATCAGAGTCATTTTACCCTTGCAGTTTTGTAACTCTACCCACAAGGATTATATATCTTCTGATCCTATGTCACCTCTTTCTAAGGATTTAATTTCATTTTTTTACAAAAAGAGCCATTCCACCTTCTCTGCCTAAATGCCTGTCCTTTCCACTCACTGTGCATCCTTGGATGTTAAGCTCCCAACTATGATTTTCATCAACTACGACACAATGATGTCCACAATGTTGTACCTGTCAATTTCTTGCTGTGCTACAAGATCAACTACTTTATTCCGTGTGCATTCAAAAATAACATCTTCAGTCCTATATTCATCACCCTTTTTGATTTTGGTCCCCTACACTTTAACTCATCCCGCTGACTATCATCTGCCTGTGCTTCCTCATCGCACACTGTATCTAGTTTTACACCAACTGTCCCATCCTTAGCCCTATCATTCCAGTTCCCATCTCCTTGCCCAATTAGTTTAATCCTCACCCCCCCCCCCCCCCCCCCCGCCAACCAACAGTTCTAGCAAACCTGTTTGCAAGGATATTGGTCCCCCTCAGGTTCAGGTGAAACTGTCCTTTTTGTACAGGTCATACCTTCCAAAAAGAAATCCTAATGATCCAGAAATCTGATATCCTACCCCCTGCATCAATTCCTTAGTCATGCATTTATATGCCAGATCATCCTATGCTTTTCCTCACTGCCACGTGGCACGGGCAGCAATCCAGAGGTAACTACCTTGAAAATCCTGCTTTTCAGCTTTCTACCTAACTCCCTATATTCTCTCTTCACGATCTCTTCCCTTTTCCTACCTGCGTTGTTGGTACCAATACTGTATGTACCACAAGACCTAGCTGCTTACTCTCCCTCTTTAGAACTTGCCTTTCCACAAAGGACAAGGTTCCACATGGAAGGTTAGTTAGGAAGGTTCAATCATTAGATATTAATATTGAAGTAGTAAAACGGATTCAGCGCTGGCTGGATGGGAGATGCCAGAGAGTAGTGGTGGGTAACTGTTTGTCAGATTGGAGGCCAGTGAATAGTGGTCTGCCTCAGGGATCTGTACTGGGTCCAGTGTTGTTTGTCATATATATTAATGATCTGGATGATGGGGTGGTAAATTGGATGAGTAAGTATTCAGATGATACTAAGATAGGTGGAGTTGTGGATAATGAAGTAGGTTTTCAAAGCTTGCAGACAGATTTAGGCCGGTTAGAAGAGTGGGCTGAAAGATGACAGATGGAGTTTAATACTGATAAATGTGAGGTGCTACATTTTGGTAGGACTAATCAAAATAGGACATACATGGTAAATGGTAGGGCATTGAAGAATGCAGTAGAACAAAGGAATCTAGGAATAGTGGTGCATAGTTCCTTGAAGGTGGAATCTCATGTGGATAGGTTGGTGAAGAAAGCTTTTGGTATGCTGGCCTTTATAAATCAGAGCATTGAGTACAGGAGTTGGGATGTAATATTGAAATTATACAAGGCATTGGTAAGGCCAAATTGAAGTATTGTGTGCAGTTCTGGTCACCGAATTATAGGAAAGATGTCAACAAAATAGAGAGAGTACAGAGAAGATTTACTAGAATGTTACCTGGGTTTCATCTCCTAAGTTACAGAGAAAGGTTGAACAAGTTGGGTCTTTATTCATTGAAGCGTAGAAGGTTGGGGGGGGGGGGTACTTGATAGAGGTATTTAAAATTATGAGAGGGATAGATAGAGTTGACGTGGATAGGCTTTTTTCCATTGAGAGTGGGGGAGATTCAAACAAGAGGACATGAGTTGAGAGTTAAAGGGCAAAAGTTTAGGAGTAACATGAGGGGGAACTTCTTTACTCAGAGAGTAGTAGCTGTGCGGAACGAGCTTTCAGCAGAAGTGGTTGAGGCAGGTTTGATGTTGTCATTTAAAGTTAAATTGGACAGCTATATGGACAGGAAAGGAATGGAGGGTTATGGGCTGAGTGCAGGTTGGTGGGACTAGGTGAGAGTAAGAGTTCGACATGGACTAGAAGGGCCGAGATGGCCTGTTTCCGTGCTGTAATTGTTATATGGTTATATGGTTATGTATGGACATGTTCTCTAATCCAGGCAGCTTCCTGTAAATCTCCTCAGCATCCTCTCTGTACCTTCCACATGCTTCCTAAAGTGACATGACCAGAACTGAGCCAATTTGTAGAGCTGCAGCATTACCTCGCAGATCTTGAACTCAATCCCCTGACTAATGAAGGCCGATACACCAACTGGCTTCTTAACCACTCCGTCAACTTACACTGCATCTTTGAGGAATCATTCCCAGATGATTCTGGGAACGAAGGGGTTAACATATGAGGAGCATTTGAACCTGTACTCACTGGAATTTAGAAGAATGCGGGGGGTGTGGGGGTATCTCATTGAAGCCTACCGAGTATTGAAAGGACTAGATAGGGTGGATGTGGAGAGGATGTTTCCAATGGTGGGGGTATCCAGAGCTAGAGCACACAGCCTCAAAGTTGAAGGGCTACCCTTTAGAACAAGGTAAGGAAGAGTTTTTTAGCCAGATAGTAATGGATCTGTGGAATGTTCTGCCACAGACTGCGGTGGGGGCTAAGTCCGTGCTTATATTTAAGGTGGAAGTTGATCATTTCCTGATCGGTCAGGGCATCAAAGGATATGGCGAGAAGGCAGGTGTGTGGGGTTGAATGGGATCCGGGATCAGCCATGATGGAATAGTAGAGCACACTCGATGGGCTGAATGGCGTAATTCTGTCCGTATGATCTTATGGACTTGGACCCAATATCCCCTTGTTCCTCCACACTGCCATGAATTCTGCCATTTACCTTGTACCCTGCCTTTGACTTTCCGAAGTGTATCACTTCACGCTTTTGCTGACTGAAATCCATCTACCACTTCTCTGCCTAGCTCTGTGTTCTGTCTATGTCCCACTGTAACCCACTGCAATCTTCTGCACTACCTACAACACCACTAACTTTCATGTCACCCTACTACTTCTCATCCGTCATTTATAAAAATCACAGCGAGCAGGGGTCCCAGAACAGATCCCTTCAGAGCCCCACTGGTCACCTGCCTCCAGCTGAGGAGGGGCTGGTTGGCAGCTGGAACCAGGCAGGGAAGGGAAGGGTGGTAACAGTGAATTTGGGGGGCAATAAATGGGGGCAACAAATTTTGGAATTTGATAAGGAAGGAAGGTGAAGAGTGGAGCCAGGACAGATGGTGGGCAGTTGGAAATAGTGGAGAGAGAAGATAAGGGTCCCAGTTGGAAAAGTGGATGAGTGATAGGTGCATGTAGCAGGAGAGTCCATTAGCCCAGATGTTTCCCAGCATCCTTTTCTCTTTCTTTCTGACTGCGGGGAGAGAGCTCAATATCTAGGAAATGCAATTGGTTTGAGAACCAAAAATAGTGACCTCGGTTTTTCCGCTACTTAGAGGAATTTCTGCATATGCAGCTTTTAATGTCTGTTAAGCATTCTCAGATTTTAAAGACAAAGGAGGCAGTTAAAAAATAACAGAAAGGTCGAGATCTCATCAGTCCAGACTTCCTATAAGGAGCATTCAGGAGACCAGCAGTATGGATTTGCTGGTTGACGTGTGGCTGCAGGCGTCTTCTGCTGTCGGGGAACTTCGTTCATGACCTTGGTAGCCTAGTGGTTAGTGTGACGCTGTTACAGCTCAGTACATCAGAGTTCAAAGCTTGATCCCAGCATCCTCTATAAGGAGTGGAATGTGTGGGTTTCCGCTGGGTCCTACAGTTTCTTACCCCAATCCAAAGGCATACTGGGTAGGTTAATTGGTCATTGTAAATTGTCCCATAATTAGATCAGAATTAAATTGGGGTTGTCGGAGATTGCAAGGCAATGCAGCTTGAAGGGCCAGAAGGGCCTATTTCATGCTGTATCTCTAAAAGAATTTTGGAAACAGTTCACAGGAATATGACAATGCCTTAACCTGGAAATAACCTGTATATGGAAATTCACAATGTGCTTTTAGATTATGCTCCCAAGAGTCATTTTATGATGGCAAATGCATGAGGGGGGTTTGTAAGGAGTGGGCCATGGATTGATCCTCAGGAGCACAAAGGGCAATACACAAGGACAAGTGTTTCACAGAGTTGACCGAATGTTTTGAAGACATGACCAAGAGGTTTGATAAGTGTGAGATGGTAAATGTTGTCTACATGGACTGTAGCTAGGATTTTGCCAGTGTTCCACATGGTAGATTGGTCTTGAAGGTGAGATCATGTGAGATCCAAGTGAGCTATCCAATTGAATACAAAGCTGAAATGGTGGAAGGGGCCAGGGTGTGGTAATGGAGGGCAGTTTTTCAGGTTGTACGTTTATGACCAGTAATGTGCTGCATATATTGGTGCTGGGTCTCTTGTTTGTTGTCATAGCTATTAACAATTTGGATGGGAATGTAGGTGACAGGATTAAACAAGGTTGTAGATGACACCAAAATGGGAAATGTGGTGGACAGTGCAGGAAGTTGTATAAGGTTGCAGTGAGACTAGGATCCAAACAGAAAGTAAGCAGAGGAAAGTCAGGTGGAATTTTAATTCCAACAAATGCAATGCTTGTATTTTTTATAGTTACAGCAGAACAAGACAGGCACAGTAAATGGCAGGGTTCTGGGGATATTGTAGAACTGAGAGACCTAGAGGTTCAAGTATTTACCTCTCTGAAAGTGGCAGGTAAAGAAGGAAATTACATGCTTGCCTTCATCAGATATGGCACTGAGTACAGAACTTGTGATGTCATGTTACTGCTGTGTAGGACATAGTTGAGATCACATATAGATGCCATAACTTCAGAAGAATGTGATTGAGCTAGAAAGCTCAATACCCCAGCTAACATCCTCTCTTAATTTTGCACATACTTTCTGATTAGTTGCAAATGGATTTCTGTGTTGTTTGTGCTACTTTACAAGGAGCAAAGAGTTCCTTTAAAGACTGCAGGGAGACGTGTGGTAGGTGCTAAAGCACATTTCTTTTTTCCTAGGTAAGGGTACACTAATGTGTATTTCATCTGAAGTACAACGTGGCTGGTAGATTGAGAAGATGACAAGCAGAGCAGGACAAACTGCAGGAAAATAAAGGACAAAGTGGAGAAGCCTCAGAGAGGTCCCAACTCTCCAAGGGTACTCGGTGAAGAATTCCTGACTATAGTGCAGATGTTTTGTACAAGGTCCCTGAGTGATTTCATTTGGGGAAATTGCTCTCTGAGCAGTGCTGTTGTGCACTGATTGACATCATTATCCACCTGCTCTGTAATGTTCCTGTGGCTGTCTTAATGCTGTCATCAGTATAGTTTCTTCAGCTATTTTTCTGACATCATCTCCCAAATGCGCAATCATGCTGCCAACACAGTTTTGAAGTAGAACATTAGGCATTGCACCTGTAATCTATTTATGGAAGTGGATATACTTCATACATATCATATATAAATTCCACATTGATTAGGGAGTGCTCTGTGGAGGAAAATCCTGAAATGTTTGTAACCATTCAAAGACTTGATAACATGATGGGAAAATGCAGGTCTCAGTGTTATTATCAAGGTAAGATCAGTAGCAGGCTCAAGCATCCCAGTGAAAAGAAAACAAATTGAGGGCTGCAAAAAATAACATACAGTGCCTATAAAAAGTATTCACCCCCCTTGGAAGTTTTCATGTTTGTTGTTTTACAATAGTGAATCACAGTGGATTTAATTTGGCTTTTTTGACATTGATCAACAGAAAAAGACTCGTGTCAAAGTGAGAACATCTCGACAAAGTGATCAAAATTAATTACAAGTATAAAACACAAAATAATTGATTGCATAAGTATTCAACCTCCCCCCCTTAATATGACACACCAAATCATCACTGGTGCAGCCAATTGGTTTTAGAAGTCACATACAGTAATTAGTTAAATGGAGATCTATTTTTGGAGACCTGTGTGCAGTCAAGGTGTTTCAATTACTATAGCAAAAATACACTTGTATCTAGAAGGTCCGACTGCTGGTGAGTCAGTATCCTGGCAAAAACTACACCACGAAGACAAAAGAACTCTCCAAGCAACTCTGTGAAAAGGTTACTGAAAAGCACAAGTCAGGAGGTCAATCCAGGGAAATTTCCAAGTCACTGAATATCCCCTGGAGTACAATTAAGACAATCATCAAGAAATGGAAAGAGTATGGCACAGCTGTAAATCTGTCCTCAAAAATGGAGTGACCCTGTGAGAAGAAGAATAGTGAGGCAGTCCACCAACAGACCTATGACAACTCCATAGGAGTTACAAGCTTCAGTGGCTGGGATGGGAGAGACCGCGCATACAACAACTGTTGCCTGGGTGCTTCACCAGTTGCAGCTTTATGGGAAGGTGGCAAAGAGAAAGCCACTGTTGAAAAAAGCTCACATGAAATCTCGGCTAGAGTTTGCCAGAAGACAGGTGGGAGACTCTGAAGTCAGTTGAAAGAAGGTTCTATGGTCTGATGAAACCAAAATTGAACTTTTTGGCCATCAGACTGAATGCTATGTTTGGCATACGGCAAACACCACACATCATCAAAAACAAGCCATCCCTACCATGGTGGCTGTATCATGCTGTGGGGTTGCTTCACTGCAGCAAGCCCTGCAAGGCCTGTGGAGATAGAGGGTAAAATGAATTCCCCAAATACAGGTTTTCCTCCTACAAAATGGAGGAAAACCTGATGCAGTCTGCAAGAGGACTGGGACTTAGGAAATGATTTGTTTTCCAGCAAAACAATGACCCCAAGCATAAAGCCAAAGCTACACAGGAATGGCTTAAAAACAATAAAGTTAATGTCCTGGAGTGGCCAAGTCAGAGTCCAGATCTCAACCCAATTGAGAATTTGTGGTTGGACTTGAAAAGGGCTGTTCACTCACGATCCCAAGCAATCTGACGGAACTTGAGCAGTTTTGTGAAGAAAAATGGGGAAAAATTGCAGCGTCCAGATGTGTATCCACACAGACCCAAGGCCGTAATTGCTGCCAAAGGTGCAACTACTATATACTGACTTGAAGGCAGTGAATACTTATGCAATCAGTTACTTTGCATTTTATATTTGTAATTAATTTATATCACTTTGTGGAGATCTGTTTCCACTTCGACAAGAAAGAGTCCTTTTCTGGTTATCAGTTTCAAAAACATCGGAATTAAATCCATCGCGTGTCAACGTTGTGAAAACATTGTCAAAGCAATGAAACTTGAAAACTTCCAAGTGGGTTTAATACTTTTTATAGGCACTGTATAAAGGCTTAAAACTGACAAGATTTCTTTATTCCAAGGGCTACTGATTAATAAATCTGTGGAATAAACTAGTCTGTTTTCAATGTTAATTTTCTTTTAAAGCTTAAAACAATAATATAACATTTTCAAAAAGACTATAAGACCACAGGACGTAGGAGCAGAATTAGGCTAATATGCCCATCAAGTCTGCTCTGCCATTCCATCATGGCTGATTTATTATCCCTCTCAACCTCATGCCTCTGCCTTTTTCCCGTAACCTTTGAAGCCCTTACTAATCAAGAACCTATCAGTCTTCACTTTAAATATACTCAATGATTTGGCCTCCACAGCTAAAGAAATTCCACCTCATCTGTTCTAAGGCTATGTCCTCTGGTCCCAGCTCCTCCCCTTCCCTCCCCCTCCCCGTCCCCCAGTATAGGAAACATCCTTTTCACATCCACTCCATCTTGGCCTTTCAATATTTAATAGGTTTCAATGAGATTCCCCCTCATTCTTCTAAACTCCAGTGAGCACAGGCCCAGAGCCACAAAAGACTTCTCATACAGTATGTTAACCTTTTCATTCCCTGGATCATTCCGTGAACCTGCTCTGGACCCTCTCCAATGCCAGCACATCTTTTTTCAGCTGAGGGTCCAAAATTGCACACGTGTAGCCTATCCAATGCCTTAGAAAGCTTCAGGATTCCACCCTTGCTTTTATATTCTAGTCGTCTTGAAGTGAATGTAAGCATTGCACTTCCCTTCCTTATCACCAATTCAACCTGCAAGTTAACCTTTAGGAAATCCTGCACGAGGCCTCGCAAATCCCTTTGCACTTTTGATTTCTGAATTTTCTCCTTGTTTATAGAACTGTCTATGCCTTTATTCCTTCTACCAAAGTGCATGACCATACATATCCTACTACCATTCCATACACTTTCCTACTATATTCCACCTGCTGTTTCTTTGCCCGTTCTCCTAATCTGTCTAAGTCCTTCTGCAGTCTCCCTGATTCCTCAACCCTACCTCCCCTTCCTGCTATCTTTGTATCATCTTCAAACTTGGGCACAAAGCCAGCAATTCTGTCATCTAAATCATTGACATATAAGCTGTCTCAATACAGACCCATGCGGAACAGCAGTAAACACTGGCAGTCAACCAGATTAAGCCCCTTTATTCCCACTCTGCCTCTTGTCAGTCAGCCAGTCTTCTATCTGTGTTAG
Source organism: Mobula birostris (assembly GCF_030028105.1). Taxonomy (NCBI): domain Eukaryota; kingdom Metazoa; phylum Chordata; class Chondrichthyes; order Myliobatiformes; family Myliobatidae; genus Mobula; species Mobula birostris. Next base: position 64,715,762 of record NC_092377.1, on the reverse strand, counting down.
TATCTTTCCTGTAATACTTGTTTAGCAGCTTCATGTGTGGCACCTTGTCAACGGCCTTCTGAAAATCCAAGTAAACAACACCCGCTGACTTTCCTTTGTCTATCCTGCCTGTTATTTCATCAAAGAATTAAAGTACAAAACTGCAGAACAAATCCTTTATTACAATTCTGTAGAATATTGTTGCATTATTGAACTGCATTGCATTTTAGAAAATAATTGGAGGCTCTATATTGTCATGATGAGTTAAGACTATTGTCCAAGTAATGGATATTCAACGTTTCGAATCAGCAGGTGAGACCATTTCAGTTATGTCTAATAAGACACAAGCTGATTGATATTGATGTTTCAGAAATCTAGTGTTCTGTGCTTTGTAGCATATGCTGGCTTCTTAATTTGGCTTTAATTACAGTTTTTGTTAGGGACCAGTATTTGATTATATGTCCTCAATATCCACCAACTTTTTTTCCTTGTTGATATTTTTTACATTGGGAAGTGCTCTTCCTTCTATTTATGCTGTCTTCATAAATGGTTCCTTGGGTTCAAGAACAGGTTTCTTTCACTGCAGTCCTATGGGTTTTAAGATGACAGAAGAGTCCTGAAATGGACCTGCATCATGTCACAGGTGGGGCAAGTGATGCTTGACAGGATAATTTGTAAGAAGGTTGGTTAGGATGTTGTGGCTTCCCTTATGGTTTCCTCATGCTCTCTTTGAACAGGGTGGGTGCTTAGTTCCTTCTGGAATGGTCTTTCTCCATTCAGCTGGTGACATGTCAGGGAATCCCTATGAAGGGGTGTTTCAGGAGAGTGTGGTAATCTGCCTCAATGACTGTCATAGATTAGCACTTACATCCTCTGTGATGAAATGGTTTGAGAGGTTGATGATGAAACATATTAACTCCTGCATGAGAAGAAAGTTGGTTCCTCTCCAATTTGCTTACTGGCACAACAGGTCCAAATTAGTTGCCATTTCATTGGCTCTTCACTCAACCCTGGAACATCTGGACAGTGTAGATGCATACAGCAGGATGCTCTTTATCGACTACAGCTTGGCATTCAATACCATAATCCCCTCAAAACTAATCAATAAGCTTCAACACCTTGGCCTCAATACCTCCTTGTGCAGTTGGATCCTTGATTTCTTCCCTTGCAGACCTCAGTCAGTTTGGATTGGCAGCAACATCTCCTCCACAGTCTCCATGAGCAAAGATGTACCTCAGGGCTATGTGCTTAGCCCCCTGTTCTACCCATCTTATACTTATGACCGTGAGGCTAAACATAACTCCAATACCATATTTAAGTTCGCTAATGACATCACTGTCATTGGTCGAGTCAAAGACGGTGATGAATCAGCATATGGGAGGGAGATTGAAAATCAGGCTGAATGGTGCCACAACAACTTCTCACTCAATGTCAGCAAGATCAAGGAGTTGATTATTGACTTATAGATAGATAGATAGATATACTTTATTGATCCCGAGGGAAATTGTGTTTCGTTACAGCCACACCAACCAAGAATAGAGCGTAAATATAGCAATACAAAAACCCCCAACAATCAAACAACAAAATGCAAACTACGCCAGATGGAAAATAAGTCCAGGACCAGTCTATTGGCTCAGGGTGTCTGACCCTCCACGGGAGGAGCTGCAAGTTCGATGGCCACAGGCAGGAACGACCTCCCGTGCCGTCCAGTGTTGTATCTTGGTGGAATATCGCCGAAGTCCAACAGTAAAAAGTTCAATATCCGGTCTACAAACACGTTCCTCAATCGTAATATGACCCGGATTGCACCATCTGTTGTTAACTAGAACAGTAAGCACCCAACTCCTTTACGCTTACCGCTCTCAGTGCACTTCCAGTCAGCCCGAACGGTCTGGAAGCCGTCCATGGAAAAGTTTTGATTGGGTATGTCCTCATGCAGCCCCGTTCCAGTGAAACACATAACACTCCACTCCCGAAATGTTCTCTGATGCCTGGCTAGCGCCGTGAATTCATCCATTTTATTACCCACCGAACTCCTCTCCTCCAAAGGTCTCTGTTGTCTCGACCCGGTCCTCCTTCCTTGACTTTGTGATCCCCCTCTGCATCCTCTGTGTGTTTTCCTCCAGATTTCAGCAGGGGTGTCCGCCGCTCTGCTCGCTAAACCGGCCGGCATAAGCACAATCAGCTGGTCCCTGGAATACACAATGCGACCATGCTGCTGCCCCGCTAATGAGACGTATCAGAATGTAACTATTTCCAGCGCTAAAAACCCAAATAAAACTCTCTCTACCAGCATATTAGAGAGGATGCAGCTTCCACGTGTTACCGTGAAAAAAATACAAAAAATAACGTAAGTTAAAAAGTAAGAAGAAAAATGTAAGAATACTGATCGGAACGGCTGTAACAGGCTGCATGCACGACCGGCGCATGCGCACTTTAGGAGGAGGAAACCGGAGGGCCATCAGCCAGTCATCATTGGTGAATCAAAAGTAGAGAGGATCAGTAACTTTAAACTCCTTGGTGTTATCCTTTCAGGGGTTTAGTCTTGGCTCCAGCATATAATTGCTATTATGAAGGAAGCACAGCAGCACCTGTACTTACTTAGAAGTTTGTGAAGATTTGGCATGGCATCGAAAACTTTGACAACCTTCGATAGGTATGTGGGTGTGGTGGAGTGTATAATGACGGGTTACATCATGACGGGAAACTCCAATGCTCTTGAACAGAAATTCCTACAAAATGTAGTGGATAAAGCCCCAGTGCATCATGGTTAATGCCCCCTCCACCATTCAGCACATCTGCATGGAGCGCTGTCACAGGAAAGAATCATTCATCATCAAGGATCCCAAACATTCAGGCCATGCTCTCTTCTCACAGCTGCCATCAGGAAGAAGGTACAGGAGCCTCAGGACGCACACCACCGGGTTCTGGAACAGTCATTACCCCTCAACCATCAGGCTCTTGAACCAGAGTGGATAACTTCACTGAACTTCACTCGCCCCATCACTGAACTGTTTCCATAACCTACGGACTCATTTTCAAGGACACAATCTCACGTTCATGTTCTTGATATTTATTGTTTGCTTGCTTGTTTGTTTGTTTATTTACTTCGATTATTTTCTTTTATATTTGCACAGTTTGTTGTCTTTTGCATATTGATTGTTTGTCCATCCTGTTGGGTGCAGTCTTTCAATGACCGCTTATCTACTAATGTCTACTATAAGCCTACTGACTCTCACAGCTATCTGGACTATTCCTCTTCTCACCCTGTCTCTTGCAAAAATGCCATCCCCTTCTCGCAATTCCTCCATCTCCACCGCATCTGCTCTCAGGATGAGGGAGATGTCCTCCTTTTTTAAAGAAAGGGACTTCCCTTCCTCCACCATCAACTCTGCTGTCAAACACATCTCCCCCATTTCACGCACATCTGCTCTCACTCCATCCTCCCGCCACCCCACTAGGAATAGGGTTCCTCTGGTCCTCACCTACCACCCACCAGCCTCCGGGTCCAACATATTATTCTCCGTAACTTCCGCCACCTCCAAAGGGATCTCACCACTAAGCACATCTTTCGCTCCCCCCTCTGCTTTCCACAAGGATCGCTCCCTACGTGACTCCCTTGTCCATTCGTCCCCCCATCCCTCCCCACTGATCTCCCTCCTGGCACTTATCCTTGTAAACGGAACAAGTGCTACACATGCCTTTACACTTCCTCCCTTACCACCATTCAGGGCCCCAGACAGTTCTTCCAGGTGAGGCGACACTTCACGTGTGAGTTGGCTGGGGTGATATACTGCGTCCGGTGCTCCCGATGTGGCCTTCTATATATTGGCGAGACCTGACGCAGACTGGGAGAACGTTTTGCTGAACACCTACGCTCTGTCCGCCAGAGAAAGCAGGATCTCCCAGTGGCCACACATTTTAGTTCCACATCCCATTCCCATTCTGACATATCTATCCACGGCCTCCTCTACTGTAAAGATGAAGCCACACTCAGGTTGGAGGAACAGCACCTTATATTCCGTCTGAGTAGCCTCCAACCTGATGGCATGACCATTGACTTCTCTAACTTCCGCTAATGCCCCACCTCCCCTTCGTACCCCATCCGTTATTTATTTATATACACACATTCTTTCTCTCACTCTTCTTTTTCTCCCTCTGTCCCTCTGACTATACCCCTTGCCCATCCTCTGGGTTTTCCCCCCCCTCCCCCTTTTCCTTCTCCCTGGGCCTCCTGTCCCATGATCCTCTCATATCCCTTTTGCCAATCACCTGTCCAGCTCTTGGCTCCATCCCTCCTCCTCCTGTCTTCTCCTATCATTTTGGATCTCCCCTCCCCCTCCCACTTTTAAATCTCTTACTGGCTCTTTCTTCAGTTAGTCCTAACGAAGGGTCTCGTCCCGAAACGTCAACTGTGCCTCTTCCTAGAGATGCTGCCTGTCCTGCTGCGTTCACCAGCAACTTTGATGTGTGTTGATTCAATTATTTTCTTGGATTTACTGTGTATGACAGCAAGAAAATAATTGCAGGGTTACTTATGGTGATATATATGTACTTTGATAATAAATTTACTTTGAACTTTAAATTGCAAGCATATTACACATCTACAAGAAAACGATGAGAATACTCTTGAAATTTTCTTCTGTCCTGAAAATTACTGATGGTGAGCTTATTTTTGGAGTCTGGTATCAGGCACAGAAAATTTGACTCCCCTATCGGAACTGGTTGAGTACAATTGGCCTGGGAGAAGACACAGACACTGGTCCACTTACCTGCCGGTGGATTTAGAGGATTTTGCAGAAATATCAGCGCTTCTGGGAGCACGGTGCAGATTGTTGATGTGACTGAAACTATCAGGATTTCTGCAACTTGGTAGACTCAATCTTAAGCATTGCATTTCTCATTCCATCCTGAGCTTATTTTTTAAGCCGGTATTTAAATTCCCAAACAAAACAAATAAAATTGAGGACACTCATGGCAAATTATCAGTATCAGTCAAAAGGGAATGTGTGACTAGGTCAGACTGTTGACTAATATGTGGAACATGACTGTGGAATTTCACTCATAATTTTCCTCGAACTCAGATATTGGAGAGTAATTTAAACTTCTTAATTGCCTCAGTGGGATTTAAATGTGTCTCTGTATTGTTAGCAAGGGCATTGAGTTAGTAGTCCAGTTACAAAACCATTACGTTACTGCAAGTGAACCAAATAGAGCAACAAGCTATAAGTAGACGCTAGAAAGGAGTTATGCTCTCAAATTTCCGGAATCTCTTGAGTTTTACATCAGAAATTCTTACTTATACTGATTAAATGTTCTGACCAGTTTTAGGTTGTGGCTGTTTGCTGTGTATATTAAAATTAAAGATGAACACTCAGAAAGCGACCATAAATTCAGAAAATAATCATAGAATCATTTAAGAAAGGGAAAGAAAATATATTAAAAGGATCAAAGAAGGTACAGATGGCTAAGCCATTGGAAAGACAAGGGATATCACACATGACAACAATAGAGAATGACTGGAAAAATAGAAAAAAATAACATCCTGTAGCTTCCAGCAATCTGAGATGGAAACACAAAGTGCAATATTTTTTCAGATGAAGAGAAAGCTGCACTATATTTTGAAGGTAGAGCACGTGCCTTTCCCTCTGCAGTGGAAAACCAACGGACTTTCACCTTGATGTTGACATGCATATTCCAAATCCCTTTTTACATAGCTAGAAGGTAAAATGGCAATTAAGAAAAAGAACTTGATCAATATAGCACCCTTCAGACTTCCCAAAGCACTTTACCAACAATGAAGGATGTTTTAACTAGGTAATTTTTCTAATGTACTGAGCAAGTCTCCACAAACAATACCATGATAATGGCCAAGCTCTTGAGAGATATTATTGAGGTTGAAATTAGGTGGTTAAAGTGACAAGGCAAAGAGTAGTGAAAGTGGGAATGTTATGGGTGAGGGGGTGAGTTGGCATAATTATGATGCGGTGATTAAGAGCTGAACCAGCTGTGGGCCATGACGTTTGAATGGGAAACAGTGAGATAGGGAAACATGACTCAATATTGTAAGCTTAGGTTAATGTTGTTATATGCAAAGACATCATTGCAGGTTAGGAGAGGGAGTAATGTAATGTAATCAGGTTTACAGAGTGAATGAATATAAAGAGGTCAGGAGCACAGCAAATGCTTTCATTATGTTGAATATACAGCTGTGAGCAGATATAATTGGGATTAGGACACAAACAATTTAAAATTGCTTTCTTCTGTTGCAGTTGTCTTATTAAGGTAAAACTCATTTAGTATGTGCCTTCTGAGACAGTTCCTTAAATAGCTAGAAGTATTAAATAATTAAGCATATCATTCAAACTACAGTGGTATGGTGTATCAATCTGTTAACATTTCACGCTCTTTTTAATGTGCTATTTTGTGCTAACACTGAAGCCCATTTTCTTTAAAAAATCTTCAGCAGTATTGACAATTTGCCTTTTGAATAAGTTAAGACAAGTGAATGGTGATTTGAAAATTTTAGCTTAAATTGGATTCTACAATTTAAGAAGTGGGATAGAAATTGTGAGAGACACACCACAAACTGGGAGCTATATATGGAGCGGTCAAATTGCAAAAGGAGTCTCTTAAAGAATGGAAAACAGTGAAGGAGAAAATTGTATGGATAATTAAACTAAAAGGGAATTGCATGGGAAATTAAACATACTGAGAAGAAAAACACATAGGCAATGTTATAGACAGAGAAAAGAAATTATTTATTTAGAGATACAGTACAGAACAGGTCCTTCTGACCCAATGAGCCACACAGCCCAGCAGCTCATCTATCTAGTAACTCGATCATAATCACAGGACAATTTACAATGACCAATTAACCTAGTAACCAGTATGTCTTTAGATTGTGAGAGGCAACTGAAGCACGCAGAGGAAACCCATATGCACATGGGAAGAACGTACCATACAAATTTCCTACAGTGGACACTGGAATTGAATCCCAAGCTCATTCCCAAGGTGTAAAAGCATTTTGCTAACCTCCACGCCACAGTGGCATTATATTGAAGCTAAACTCATCAGGCCCACATAGAATAATTTCCACTGGGGGAAGGAGTCACAAAGGCACTGGTATGTCTTGTAAAATATATTTACATTAAAAATAATAAATTAATATAATAGACTTAAACTGAGTAATAAGATACACAATAAGTTATTTGAAATGTCACAGAAAACTCTAGATCTAGATTCGAAAGATCTCCGCCTAATCAGAAATCTGTACTGGGAACAAACTGCCACTGTAAGAATAGATGGAGAAGTGAGTTAGTCTATGAAAATCAAGAGGGGCGTTAGACAAGGGTGTGTTTTCTCCCTGATTTATTTAATGTGCACAGTGAAACAATATTACAAAAAAATAAGAGACATCTTGGGAATCAAAGATGGCGGTGAAAACATCCATAATTTCAGATATGCAGATAACACTGTGTTAATTGCAAGTACGGAGGAAGAACTACAAAACTTAATTGATATAGTTGCTGAAGAAAGTGCAAAAATGGGTCTATCTATCAACTGCAAAAAGACAGAATGTATGGTGATATCCAAAAAGAGGGAGAATCCTATCTTCAGGCTGAGAATAAACAGGGAAGACATAAAACAAGTACAGAACTTTTTCTACTTGGGAAGCTGGGTGACATCAGATGGCAGGTGCGACATGGACATCAAAAGAGGAATAGGGATGGCAAAAGATACTTTTACGAGAATGAAGGGTATAGTGACCAATACTAAACTAGGCATGACAACCCACCTCAGAGTACTGAAATGTTACATTTATCCAGTTATGTTACATGGCTCAGAATGTTGGACAATATCTAGTAACATAAGGAAACGAATTGAAGTAGCAGAGATGTGGTTTTTGAGGAGGATGCAAAGAATATCATGGACAAAACGAATATCTAACAAGGATGTCATGAACAGAGCAAACACAAAAAGAGAAATAATGTATGAGATCATGAAAAGGCAACATAACTTCATTGGACATGTGATTAGGAAAGAGGAGTTAGAATGCACAGTAATTATGGGAAAAATTGAAGGGAAGAAAGCAAGAGGAAGATAAAGACAAATGATGATAGAGACAGCAGGCAGACAATTGGAAATGAATATCAATAAATTGATCCACTTGACCTGAAACAGGAGTACATGGGCCACAGCAGTCAAAGTTCAAACTGGACACGGCACCTGATGATGATGATGAATAAGGTACTGAGATGGTTATTTCTTGAAGCTAGTGCAAAAGCATAGGAGTTGATCTGAACAAAAGATGAATTAATTGCTTAATTAGTAAAGCTGCTGCCTAATTGTGTCAGTGACCGCAGATAAATTCTAATCATATGGAGTTTGCATGTTCTCCCTCTGACCATGTGGATTTCCTCCAGCTACTCTGGTTTCCTGCATTATCCCCAAAACACTCCGAGTGGTAGTTTAATCAGCAAATCTAAATTGCTTCTCTTTGGGGGTTGAATGATAGAAACTAGGGGAAGTTAATGGTAATGTTGGAAGAAAAGGTTGCAGGGAAAATGAATGAGAGAAAATAATTGCTCCGTGAGCCAGCATGGACATGATGGGCCAAATGGCCACCTACTTTTTTTTAGGGAATATGGAGATATACAAGGAATTATCGGTCAATCAAATCAGTGACTACTGCTTGCACTAATGGAAACAATAATGACACATAGAAGTATCGAGTTAAGCCCTTCAGCTGTCATATTTTCTGTGACTTTCTGTGACCCTGTTTTCCAGCTCTTGTGCCATAGCATTACAAATTCTCACGCAAGTACTTTGTAAATTTTGTGATGGTATCTGTTTCCACAAACCCCTTAGGTAATGCATTCCACATTTCAGATTTCAACTACACTCCGGGTTATTTTTTTTTCCTTCAATCCCCTCTACATCTTCTGCAGCTCACCTTAAGTCAATGCCACCTGATTACTGACATATCTGCCTAATAGTAAAGTTCCTCACCATCCACCCTGTTTATGCCACTTAATCAAGTTCCTGTCAGCCTTCTCTGCTCTAGGGAAAGCAAAGCCTTGGCCAGTCTTTCCTCAGAGCTGCAATGCTCCATCTCAGACAATGCCACTGGTGAATCATTTTACATCCACAGCAGCTCAATGACATTTCCATTGTGTGGGAATCAGAAATGTTCGTATACTTCAACTGTGCCCTAACTAATGTTTTATAGAGCTGCACTATAACTTCCTTGCTCCTATATTCTAATGTTCTAATGTGGGCAAGTAACCTGTAGGTTCTTCTCTACCACCTTATTTTTCTGTGCTAATCCCTTCAGGGACACTTGGACATACACAAAAGTCCCTCTGTTCCTCAGTATTGTCTACCATTTAAAAGTAACAGACAAGGTGCTGAAGGAACCTGCGGGCCAGACTGCATTTATGGAGGAGCACCCATCAACAGTATCTTGTGACTTCCTACAATTCATTGTGCACATCCTTGCCTCATTAGTCCTCCCAAATTGCAGCTCATCACAATTTTCAGGATTAAACTCCACTTGGACAGTGTAAGCAGAGGAATTTGGGCCAAAGGCGTGCAAATAGGTCTAGTTTAGACAGGTATCTTGCCTGGCAAAGATGAGTTGGGCTGATCCAGAATCTGAATAACTGACTTTTATGACATGAAATGTGTTGCTTTGCAGCTGCAGTACAGAGCAAAGACATAAAATTACTATAGATTACAAAAATAAATAAATAGTGTTAAAAGAAAGAATAATCAGGTTGTGTCTGTGAATCTTCTAGTTTACTAAAGTTTATGGTGACTGCAGCAGTTGTATTACTTTTACTGATATGCTTACAGTTCAAAGTAAATTTATTATCAAAGTACATACACGTCACCACATACAATCATGAGTTTCATTTTCTTGCGGGCATATTCAATAAATCTATAGAATAATAACCATATTAGAATCAACGAAAAGCCACCCAACTAGGGTGTTCAAACAGAGTGCAGAAGAGAAGAAACTGTGCAAATACAAAAATAAGAAAAATAATAATAAATAAATAAACAATAAATATTGATAACATGAGATGAAGTCATTGGAAGTGAGTCTATGGGTTGTGGGAACATTTCAATGATGGGACAGTGAAGTTATCCCCTTTGGTTCAAGAGCCTGATGGTTGAGGGGTAATAACTTGGTGGCGTGAATCCTGAGGCTCTTGTGCCTTCTTTCTGATGACAGCAGTGAGAAGAGAGCATGTTCTGTGTAGTGGTCCCTGATAATGGATGCTGCTTTCCTACAATAGTGTTTCATGTGAATGTGCTCAATGGTTGCGAGGGGTTTACCCGTGATGGACTGTGCTGTAACCGCTACTTTTAGGAGGATTTCCTGTTCAAGGGCATTGGTGTCTCCGTACCAGGTTGTGTTGCAGCCAGTCAATATACTCTCCACTACACATCAAAGATGTCATGCCAAATCTCTGCAAGCTCTTAAGGAAATTGAGCTGCTCCTGTGCTTTCTTCATAATTGCATTTAAGTGCTGGGCCCAGGACAGGTCCTCCGAAATAATGACACCGGGGAATTTAAAGTTGCTAACCCTTTCCACCTCTGATCCTCCAATGAGGACTGGCTCACGGGCCTATGGTGTCCTACTTCTGAAGTCTATAATCAGCTCCTTGGTCTTGATGTTATTGAATAAGAGGTTCTTGTTATGATACCACTCAGCCAGATTTTCAATCTCACTCCTATATGCTGATTCATCACCACTTTTGATTTGGCCTATGACAGTGGTGTCAACAACAAACTTGAATATGGCAATTGAAGCTGTGCTTAGCTGCACAGTCATAAGTGTAAAGGGAGTAGAGCAGGGAACTACACACACAGACCTGCGGTGCATTTGTGCTGATGGAGTTCGTGGAGGAGATGTTGTTGCCAATCTGAACTGACTGGGATCTGTAAATGAGGAAATCCGATATCCAATTGCACAAGGAGGCATTGAGGCCAAGGTCTTGGAGTTGATTGATTAGTTTTGAGGGGACGATGGGCTGTAGTCGGTAAATAGCATCCTGATGTATGCATCTTTGCTGTCCTGGTGTTCCATGGTTGAGTGAAGAGCCAATGAGATGGTATCTACTGTGGACCTTTGCTCCTGTAGGTGAATTGGAACGGATTTGCTTCTCAGGCAGGAGTTGATATGTTTCATTATCAAAATTGCAAAACACTTCATCATTGTGTATATCAGTGCTACTGCTTGATAGTCATTGAGGCAGATCACTATGACCTTCTTGGGCACCAGTATAATTGAAATCTGCTTGAAGCAGGTGCATACCACACACTGCCAAAGTGAGAGGTTAAAGATCTCACTGAGTACACTAGCCAGCTGATCAGCACAGGTATTTAGTACTTGACTAGGTAACCCATTTAGGCTGGATGTTTTTCATGCATTCAACCTCCTGAAGGCTGCTCGCACGTTGGCTTCAGAGAATGAAATCATAGGATCATCGGAGAATGGAGGAGTTTGTGATGGTTCCTCCATGTTTTGGTAGATAAAGTGAACATAGAAGGAATTGAGCTCATCTGGAAGTGGAGCCCTGTTGTCTCCTATGTTGCTTGATTTAACTTTATAAAAGGTGATAGTATTCAAGTCCTGCCTCAACTGTCGAGCATCCTTCATTCATTCAAATTTGGTCTGGAATTGCCACCTCACCTGTGAGATGGCTTTCTGGAGATCGTATGTAGCTTCTTTGGTCACTAGATTTGAATGCTTTTGATGTGGCTCTCAGCAGATTTCCATTCTGATGGTTTATTCAGGGCTTCTGATTGGGGAAGACTCTGAATGATTTTGTGAAACACACTCAGCTACAGCTGTTCTAATAATGTCCGTTACAACCATGGTTTATTCATCCACATCCACTGATGAGTGAGTTCTTGAACACGACCGGTCCACTGACACGACACAATCCTGTAGCTGCTCCTCTGCCTGTTGCAGCCACAGCTTCGTTGTTCTAATCTCTGGAGCTAGGAGAAGGATGGCCACATGGTCAGTTTTTCCGAAATGCAATCTGGACATGGAATGGAAGGTATTTCTTACCTTAGCATAAAAGTGATCTAGTATGTTGAGACCTCTGGTGCTGCAGATTATATGCTGATGGTAAATGGGCAGGGGTTCTTCAAACAAACCTGGTTGAAGTTTCCGACTATGATTTGAAATGCATCGGGATAGACTGTTTCTTGTTTGGAGATGGCAGCATGTAGCGTCTCAAGCACTTAATTATATTTGGCCGCTGGTGGTATATAAACTGTGGTTAGGATCACAGAGGAGAACTCCCCAGGTAAGTGGAATGGGCGGCATTTGATTGTGAGGTGTTCCAAGTTGGGGGAACACGAGTTCAACAAAACCAACACATTGGTGCACCACCAAGAGTTTATCATGAAACACCACCTCTTTTATCTTATCCAAATCATCAGATGGGTCCGTTCTATAAATCGAGACGCCTTCAGGTCAGATCACTGTATCTGGCGTGCTGGGAGAAAACCACGTTTCGGTGAAGCATACAAGTGGCTCAAATAAGAGCAATCTTGCCCTCAGGTCCTCAGTTTTGTTCTTCAGTGACTACACATTTGCTAACAAGACGCTGGGTAGAGGAGGCCTCATCCCCCCCCTCCGCACCCCCCCGCACCCCCCCCCCGCCACTTTTCAGCCTGGTTTGTATTTCCCCTACTGCCTTGCTTCCGGATATGACGAGGAGCGTCATCTTCTTAAAGGTGCCATGTTTGCCTGGTCCGCAGAGTTTTGTAGACCATCTCGAAATCTGTAGGTTATTACGTTGATTTAAAAGTACATTGGGAAGTTACACACTACAGATTGCAATGTGAGTAATTCAAAAGAGAGGTATATTTAAAAGAACATTTGGAGCTATTGTTTGTAACCCACAAAATGTCACTGATGATTATCTTGCTTAATCACCTCTCAAAAATTCAATCAAATTATTCAGACAGGGTCTCCCTTTAACAAAGCCTTGCTGACAATCCTTGATTAATCCCTGCCTCTCCAAGTGCAGAATAATCCCAACCCTCGGTATTTTTTTCCAATAATTTCCCTACAATTGATTTTAGATTAACTGGTTTATAATTCCCTTGAATAGAGGTATTTACATTTGCTACATATTCACACCTGCATGATAGCAACAATGTCATGTTCCAGTGTGTTCATTAACACCCTCCGTTTAGTTTCCTCACTTGTTGGACTCCTTGCATTGAAACAGATGCAATGCAGCCTTATGTTCCACCCATGCTCCATATGAACTGAATGCCCACTCGATTGAATCAGTTTTTGTCTATATTTGGCCAGTTTCATTCCACTGTCAAATTGGATTAACTCTCCCAAAATCTTCCCAAAAAGATGTTGGAGCCATCCCAGCTCAAGTTGACATATCTGGCTAACATAGGTTCCTCCTATCCCAGGAATTGCCCTAATGGTCCAGGAATTTAAAGCCTGTACTCTCTCTTCAGAATTCTTCTTTTCCCTAGTGCCTTAATGTAGTGCTCATACTTTGAAACTCATTGCTCAGTCTGGTGATACCGGAAGCATCTTTATAGAAGACAGAACAGTACAGCACATTACGATGCTAGAGGAACTCAGCAGGCCAGGCAGCATCTATAGAAAAAAGTACAGTCGACATTTCAGGACAAAATATTGACTGTACTTTTTTCAATAGATGCTGCCTGGCCTGCTGAGTCCCTCCGGCATTTTGTGTGTGTTGCTCAGATTTCCAGCATTTGCAGATTTTCTCTTGTTTGCAGCACATTATGCTATTGAGCTGACCTTTTAACTTAGTCCAAGATCAATCTAACCTTTACCTCCGTCGTAGCCCTCCACTCTTGTTTCATCTATGTGCCTATCTAAAAGGTTCTTAAGTGTCCCTCATGCGTCTTCCTTCACCCCCACCCTGGAGGTGTGTCGCATGCACTTACCACTTTCTGTGTAAAAAAAAAACTATCTCTGACATCCCCCCTATACTTACCTCCAATCGTCTTAAAATTATGCCCTCTTATATTAGCTGTTGCTGCCCTAGGAAACAGGCACTTGCCTGTTATCATATACACCTCCATCGTCACCTGTCATCCTCCTTCTGTCCAAAGAGAAGAGCCCTAGCTCACTCAACCTTTCCTCATAAGATATGTTCTCTAAACCAGCAATATCCTGATAAATCTCCTCTGCACTCCAAAGTTTCAACATACTTCCTAGGATCTGAACACAATGCTCCAAGTGAGGTCTAACCAGGGTTTTATAGATCTGCAACATTACCACATGGCTCTTAAACTCAATCCCCCCACTAATGAAGGTCAATACACCATATGCCTTCTTAACCACCCGATAAACTTTGACAGATCTACATATGGACGTGGACCTCAAGATCCTTCTGTTCCTCCAACTGCTAAGAAACCTGCCAGTAACCTTTGCTTTGCCTTCAGGTTTGATCTTCTATAGATAAGTTGTTCAGGCCATTAGGAGAATCTAGGAATTCCCACATGCTGCAGGCTATACAACACATAGGATGAAGTTCTCCTGTCGTACTTTCAATTCAACTCTTTTACTTAAAATGTAGTCCACATAGAAACAATTTTTAAATTGAGCTCCTAGTTAACCATCTTAATTAAAAAATATATAATTAGGCTTTTGATCACTTTCCTTTATTTGAGTTTAAATTACAGATCTCTCAAAGTTGTGGAAATACTCACCAGCTTTCCTTACCAATTAGCCATCTCCCCTGCTGCACAACATTTTCTGAAAAGTGGCATCACCTCTAACACTTCCTTGAGATGACAAGTCCTAGCTGTAGATTCTTCCCTTTTTGTTCCTGCCACCAAATTTAGAGCCAGAGAGTCATATAGCATAGAAGCTGATCCTTTGGCCCAGCTGCCCCATGCTGACTGTGTTGCCCAGCAAGCTAGTCTCATCTGTCAGCACTTGGCCAAGAGACCAAGCCTAAAGCTCTCCTACCCAGGTACTTATCTGGATGTCCTTTAAATATTGCTAATGTGCCCACCTGAAACACTATTTCTGGCAGCTTATTCCAAAAATGCACTACCCTTTGCATGAAGTCCTTGCTCCTTGTTGTCCCTTTTAAATCTCTCACCTCTGATCTTAAACCTATACTCTCTTGTTTTTAGTACTCCCTTTCTTGGAAAAGACTATGTGCTTTCACCCTGTCCGTGCCCCCCTTGATCTTATATACATTTATCAGGTCACCTTTCATTCTCCTGTCTTCAAGAAAATAAAGTCCTAATCTATACTTTTCCTTTTAATTCAGCCCCCAAGACCAGCCAACATAGTAACAAATCTTTTCTTCACTCTTTCTAATATATAACATCTTTCCTGTAAACAGGGTATCCAAAACTGTACACAATATCCAAATCCGGCCTCATCATCACCTTAAATAATTGCAACATAACTTCCCAACTCCTTTATTCAGTGCTATGACTGTTGGATGAGTGCTTTCTTTACCACCCTATCTAAGTCTTACTGGGTTTGATCTATCAAAATGCAATACCTCACACTGTAAGCAATGCTGTAGCCACCACTCACTTCCTGCGCTGGTCACTGCCTCCTTTTTTTCTTGCATCTAGATCCTCCTCCTCATGCCACTGCCTTCCACTGTAGCATGTGTTTGTCTCAAGAGATGTTTATGATCTTGGATGGACTATCAAGGGGACTCTACTTCCAGAAATAAGCCGGACGTTCTGGTGAAGGTACTCCTGCAATTCTGTTAGGTAGGAAGTTCCAGGATTTTGATCCAGTATCAGTGGTGATGGGCAAACAGAAATAAGTCAGAGTGGAGTGTAACTTGGAGGGATACTTGAAAGTGGTGATGTTCCCAGTGTGCCTGCTTCCCTGACGTAGATGTCAACAACAAAGGTTTGTGATTTAAAAAAATGTGGTGGCCAACTTAAGCAAAGTCTCATGGAAAATAGTCCGATGAGGCCAGATAGTCTGTTTTAGTAAGGTTAACCCAAGGATAAATGTTGACTAATAAATATTGAACTCCATTCCTTCATTTTGCAATCTTTAAGCATGTTTGAGAGGTCAAGAAGGATCTTAGACCATATTATCATAAGATATAGGAGGAGAATTAAGCCATTTAGCCCATTGAGTCAGCTCTGCCATTTAATCATGGCTGATCCAGTTTTCCTTTCAACCCCAATATCCTACCTTCTCCCTAAATCCCTTCATGCCCTGAGCAATTACGAACTTATCAACATCAACCAACCTTGGCCTCCACAGCTGCCTGTGGCAAAGAATTTCACAAATTCACCACTCTCTGGCTAAAGAAATTCCTCCTCATATCTATTCTAAAGGGATGCCCTTCCATTCTGAGGCTGTGCCCTCTGGTCTTAGACTCTCCCACCATAGGAAACATCCTCTCCACATCCACTCTATCAAGGCCTTTTACCATTTGATAGGTTTCAATCACGTCACCCCTCATTCTTCTGAACTCTAATGAACACAGGCCCAAAGCCATCAAACACTTTTCATATGGCAAGCCATTCAATCCTGGAATCATTTTTATGAATCTCCTTTGAACCCTCTCCAATTTCAACACATCCTTTCTAAGCTAACGGGCCCAAAATGCTCACAATACTCCAAACGAGGCCTCACCATTTCTTTATAAAGTCTCAACATTACATCATTGCTTTTATTATTCTAGTCCTCTTGAAATGAATGCTAACATTGCATTTGTCTTCCTCACCACAGACTCAACCTACAAATTAACGTTTAGGGAATACTGCACAAGGACTCCCAAGTTCGTTTGCACCTCAGTTTTTGTATTGTCTCTCCATTTAGAAAATAGTTAACACTTTCATTTCTTCCACAAAAGTTCATGACCATACACTTCCGGACACTGTATTTCATCTGCCATTCCTTTGCCCACTCTCCTAATCTGTCTAAGTCCTTCTGTAGCCTCTCTGCTTCCTCAAAACTACCTGCCCCTCCAGCTATCTTCATATCATCTGCAAACTTTGCAACAAAGCCATCAATACCATCATCCAAATAATTGACTTATAAAGTAAAAAAGATCAGTCCCAAAACGGACCCCTGTGGAACACCACTAGTCACCAGCAGCCAGCCAGAAAAGGCTCCCTTTAGTCCCACTCTTTGCCTTCTGCCAATCAGTCACTGCTTTATCCATGCTAGAATATTTCCTGTAATACCATGGGCTCATACCTTGTTAAGCAGCCTCATGTGTGGTGCATTATCAAAGGCCTTCTGAAAATCCAAGTACACAACATCAACCAAACCTCCTTTGTTTATCCTGCTTTCATTTCTTCAAAGATTTCCAACAGATTTGGCAGGCAAGATTTTCCCTTGAGGAAACCAGGCTGACTACAACCAATTTTATCATGTGTCTTCAAATACCCTGAAACATCATCTTTAATAATTGACTCCAAGATCTTCCTTCCTATTGACATCAGACTAACTGGCCTACAGTTTCCTTTTCTTTTGCCTCTCTCCCTTCTTGATGAGTGGAGTGACATTTGTAATTTCCAGTCTTCCAGAATCATTTCAGAATCTAGTGATTCTTGAAAGATCATTACTCATGCTTCCATGATCTCCTTAGCCACCTCTTTCAGAACTCTGGGGTGTACACCATCTGGTTCAGGTGACCCATCCACCTTCAGACCTTTCTGTTTCCCAAAAACCTTCTCTCTAGTAATGGTAATTTCACACACTTCATGACCCCTGACACCTGGAACTTCCACCATACTGCTAGTGTCTTCCGCAGCGAAGAATGTTGCAAAATGCTATACAGTTCATCCATGATTTCAATGTCCCCCATTACTACTTCACCAGCATCATTTTCCAGTGGTCTGATACCCATTCTCACCTCTCTTTCACACTTTATGTATCTGAAGAAACTTCTGATATCCTCTTTAATATTTCTGGCTAGCTTAATTTCATATTCCATCTTTACCTTCGTATTGAGTTTTTAGTTGCCTTCTGTTGGTTTTTCAAAGCTTTCCAATTGTCTAACTTCTCACTAATTTTTGCTGTATCATATGCCTTTCCTTTGACTTTTATATTGGCGTTGACTTCTCTTGTTAGCCACGGTTGTGTTATCTTTTCTTCAGAACACTTTTTCCTCTTTGGAGTGTATATATCCTGAGCCTTCCGAATTACTTCCAGAAATTCCAGCCATTTCTGTTTTGCCATCATCCCTGCCAGTGTTCTTTTCCAATCAATTCTGGCCAACTCCTTTCATGTCACTGTAATTCCCTTTGATCCACTGTAAAACTCTTACATCTGAATTTAGCTCCTCCTTCTTAAACTTCAGAGTGAATTTGATCGTATTATGATCACTTACCCCTAAGGATTCTTTTACCTTGAGGACTGTCATCAATTCTGGTTCATTGCACAACACCTGATCCAGAAGAGCTGATCCTTTAGTGGGCTCAACCACTATAGCTGCTCTAAAAAGCTATCTCATAGACACTCTAGAAAATCCCCCTTGTGGAATCCAGCACCACCCTGATTTTAACCAATTTACCTGCATATTGGAGACCCCCATGACTATTGTAACATTGCCCTTTTGCCATGCATTTTCTATCTCCTTACTACTGTTTGGGGGTCTGTATACAACTCCCATCAAGATCTTTTTACCCTTACAGCTCCTTCGCTCTCTCCACTTTCCAACCCTATGTCACCTCTGTCTAATGATTTAATTTCATTTTTTTACCAACAGAGCAACACCTTCCTGCCTATCCTTTTGACACAATGTGTATCCTTGGACATTAAGCTCCCAGCTATAAACTTCTTTCAGCCATGATTCAGTGATGCCTACAAAATCATATCTGCCAATCTGCAATTGTGCAAGTTCATCTACCTTATTCCGTAGACTGCACACATTCAAATACAACACCTTCAGTCCCGTATTCACCCTTTTCGATTTTGTCTGCCTTTTACGATGCAATTTATCCAGGTTGACTGCAATTTTGCCCTATCAACAGCCTCTCCTCACAACACATTGCTTCTGTTTGTAACCAGCTACCTAATTTTCTGCACTATTATCCGCCTTTCCTACTATACTTCTTGCATTGAAATATATGCAGCTCAGGACGCTAGTCGTACCATGCTCAACCTTTTGATTCCTAACTTTGTCTGAGGTCTTACCAACATCTGCACCCACAACCTCTCCACTAACTGTTCTGACACTCTGGTTCCCATCCCCCTGCAACTCTAACTTAAACCCCACCATACAGCATTAATAAACCTTCCCGCTAAGATATTAGTCCCCCTCCAGTTCAGGTGCCAACCATCCCTTCTGTTCAGATCCCACCTTTCTTGAAAGAGAGCCCAATGTCCAAAAATTTTATGCTGTTCCTCCTGCACTAACTCCTTAGACATGTATTAAACTGTATAATCTTCCTAGTTCTAGCACGTGGCATGGGTAGCAATCCAGAGATCAGAACCCTGGAGACGCTGCCCTTTAAATTAACACTTAACTTCATGAACTCCCCCTGCAGAATGTCATCACTCATTCTACCCATGTCATTGGTACCTACATGGATGACGACTTCTGGCTGTTCACCCTCCCACTTAAGAATGCTGAGGACTCGATCCGAGATATCCCAGACCCTGGTACCCAGGAGGCAACATACCATCTGGAAATCTCGTTCTTGCCTACCCAACTTCCTGTCCGTCCCCCTAACTAACGAATCCCCTATCACCACAGCGTGCCTCTTCTCCCCCCTTCCCTTCTGCTTTAGCAGTTCATGCAAATAAAGTGTTTACCAACATTTGGTAATATTAGATTAAACAAGACTACAAGTAAAAGTCCTCGTGACTGAGTGCAGTTGAAATACTAGTCTAGATCATGCATTCAAGTCTCTGGAGTGAGACCAACGACCATCCTCTGATAAAGGGCCTCCAACCTGAAACTTTATCTCCATTTTTCTTTACAAATTTGCTGCCTGATCTGCTTGCCAGTGTACTGGAACAGTTCTAGTGCTTTCTGTTTTTAATTTCAGACTTCAAGTACCTGCTGGCATTTATTTTTTTAATTTTCAACCACAAGCAAGAGTGGTAACATTGAGCTAAAGGAAAACAGTTGTAAAGTCTGACTCAGAAACTCAGTGATACAGCAGTTTGTGTCTCTACAGAATATTTGTGTTCAGTGATAAGGTATTTGCAGTGACTGATACCCTTTATTAAGCTCTCAAATTGCACTTATTAAAGATGACCTATAGGGACCAAATTTTACTGAGGTAAAGTTAGCAGTCTCATAAAGCAATGACCACCTCAGACTTTATTAATAACTTAGATTGTTCTTTCACAGTTTCAACCAGTTTTGCTCATTATTATCATAATAATTCCCTCCAACAAACTTCAATTTGAGATGATAAATAATTTGTTGGCCACCAACCTGCTTGGTTTTCCATTTCCAGAGCTCCAGAATGCTCATCAGACTTCCATAAAAAACAATCATAAAATGTCAACAGAATGGAAAAAAAATTCATCCCATGGTGTTGGAGATACAGAAAGTTGGCTGGTAGATACCTTTGGATATGAATTGTGAAGTAATATTTTTGTTTTAATTTTTTTTTCACATTTTGGTGGAGCCACCCCAGGTGTAAACAGAATTTATCTCCAGGGGAGAAAATTCTCAATTGCTGAGTTAAAAGAAAAAAGTTTATAGTTTAATGGAGATCTGCCAAATCATGTAGAAATAATAGGGGTCAATAGAGTCATTGTCCAACACAGCATGGAAACAAGCCTTTTAGCTCAGCTGGTCCATGCCGACCACAACATCCTCCATGCTGGTCCCAGTTTCCCACGTTTGCCCCATAACCCTCCATGTATCTATCCAATTTCCTTTTAAATTTTGCAATTGTACTCGCCTCAACCACTTCCTCTGGCAGCTCATTCCAGGTACTCACTACCCTACTCGTAAAGAAGTTACCTCTTAGGTTTCTTATAAACCACTCCCGTCTTGCATTTGTGACCTCTGATTTTTGACCCCCACCCCTAAAGCCTGGGGAAAAGACTATGACCTTACACCTTATCTATATCTCTCATGATTTTATAAACTTCTACGAGATCACTCTCATTCTCCTGTGCTCCAGTTAAAGATCCAGTGTGGCTAACCTCTTCCTATAACTCAGGCTGTATAGTCCAGTCAGCATCCTCATAAGTCTCTTCTGCATCCTCTCCAGTTTGACAATACACAGCACGATCAAAACTGTACACAGTACTCCAAGTGTGTCCTCACCAACGATTTATATAACTGCAATATAATGTCCCTCATTCTAAACTCATTGTTAAATGTATTCACTGTTAGTTTTGATTCCAGTTTGCTAAGTGAAGAGATTGGTAAGCACCTTACGCCTAATGATAAGAAAGAGAGAAATAGATTGAAGTTTATCAGTATATTCCCTCATATTTGCAATCAACACCCATTTTATGATTTAAAACATTCACTCTCTCACTAGCTGCACACTTGACCACAGTATGTACTGCAGCAACTTGCCAAGGCTGCTTTGAGCAAACTTTTGATCTCCTTTGGCTAAAATGTCTACAGCAGCAGTGGCATGGGAATGTTCAAGTTTCCTTCCAAGTCACACACCATCCTGTCATGCTGTTTTATTCCATCAATCTTATCACCGAAATGTGTGCCTTGTGCACAGACAATAAGATAAATCTAATTTACTCAATTACTGCCCTGTCAACCTGCTTTCATTCATCAGAGTTGTGATAGAAGGGACAGTTGACAATGCTATCAAGAACAATTTATTCACCAATTGCCTATTTACTGATGTTCAATTTGGGCTCTGCTCGTACCACTCAGTTCACACCATTTCACAGTCTTGGTCCCAACAGAGACAGAAATGCTGAATCCTAAAGGTAAGTTGATAGCGACAACTCATAACATCAAGATGGGCTTAATTGAGTGTGATATCAAGGAGTCCTGGTAAGGTTGAACTCCACATTCCTTGGTAAGGTGCTTAGAACCTGTTCTCTCTTGTTTCATGGCCCCTCCTTGCTGACTGCTATATGCTCTCCACTGCTCTGCTTTTGCATCAAGACTTCTCTACGGTTCCTGGCAGGATGGGTGGACCTATGATTTGGCCCAACAGAGTATGCTCACCTAAAAGAACTCATCTATTGACATAAGCACTTGATCCAGAACCGGGAGGCAAACCATTGGTCACTCGCCACTCACCATTAACCTCCTGCTCACCACTCTCTTCCAACTCTCCATCTCGATACAGGAGCCCTACGCCAGTCAACTTCCTCCCTCTGAATTCTGATTCTGGTGCCTGAACACTTTGACAGATCACGAATACGATGTGGTAACTTCCTCTCTCAGTACATCTTACATTTTGAACTCCAGCCAACTCTGTATTCTACGGACTGAGCCAAGGTTGCATTTGTCATCGCTCTCTTGACTGGGTGAACTCAGACTTGGGCTGCTGACAAAACCATAAAACCACCATTTGCAATAAATAAGAAGAATTTGCTACTGAGATATGCCAGGTTTTTGAGCACGTGGGAAGTGGATACTTCACCTATGTCCAGGCCGATGCTCAGGCTGGACCACCATGGAATTCAAGGCCTTCTTGGCGGAAGGCTGCTGGAATATAGAAATGCTGCTAGTCCATTACCACCATGGCCTCCTGGAATGTTTGAAGGACAAGCTCTCAATCCGGCAGCTGGCCACCAATCTCGAATGCCTCATCACTCTAGTCTTCTGTTTTATGGAATGACCCACCAGATCATCAGCCAGACCACCAGTTTGCTACCCAGAGCCATTTAGGCTGTAGCATCCTCCATAGCAATGCCTTTAAAACCCAGGCAGCTAGTGAGAGCTCCCTTAACACCTCAAGAGCATGAGCATCGGTGGAAAAACAACTTGAGCACCTACTGCAGAGCAGCCGACCACCTACGCATCAAATGCCCCTTACATCCGGGAAATGCCACCACCAGGTAGAGACGATGGGCCTTCTCTCTGGTAAGCTCCTCCCAGACCCTCATTCCAGCACCACACCATGACTCACTCTCCACACCCCGACGGCTCCACATGCACAGGAGGCTCTGGTGGATTCCATTGCAGTAGGGAGCTTTCTGGACCAGACTCCGTGTGCAGCTCGGACTTCCTACCTAGGCTAACTCTCACTCCTTCTGCATCATGGCAATTAACAGACGTCCCTTGGGGTTGGGATGGTCAGAGCATGCACACGAGCATCAGAGAGCACCGCAAGTCCATCCAATTCCTCCTGATTGACTCACCCAACATGCCTCTCATCCTGGCCTACCCCTGGCTCTCCACTCATGCTCCTCACTTTGCCTGGTCATCTAGTCCATTGCTGCGTTGACCTGCCGAACCACTTGCCTGCAACCTCAGTGGACTTCACCCCACAAACCTATGGAGACAGAGGATACCTTCGACCTCACCAAACTCCTGCAGGAATACAACAACTTAACAATCGTCAACACCCTGCCAACTCACAGACCACACAACTGCACGATAA
Source organism: Mobula birostris (assembly GCF_030028105.1). Lineage (NCBI taxonomy): Eukaryota > Metazoa > Chordata > Chondrichthyes > Myliobatiformes > Myliobatidae > Mobula > Mobula birostris. Next base: position 64,692,256 of record NC_092377.1, on the reverse strand, counting down.
ACTTCCTCTTGGGCACCACCCCTCCTGAGGTAGCCTGTTCTCTCTCTCCCCTTCTTGAGACCCAAACTATGAATGACTACAACGCCAAAGAGTTACAGCATGGCTTCATTCAACCACCCCAGTTCTCAGCTAGTGCAGGATTCTTCTTTCTGTAAGGGGTTTCTTTTCTTTTTGGCACTGTGTAGTCTAACTAAAATGGCTTCTTTGTTATGTTATAATTGAAAGGGCTTCTTTGTTATGTTAACTGCTGAGAAAGTCCTCCCGCTAGCAGTTTGTTTGGATCACGTTACTGATAAGAAGGTGTTACGAACCATTTGGGATAGTTGTTATGCTTTTGGTGTGTCTGTAAAATATTGTATGCGCGGGGTTTTGGGGAGAAAGCGGGAGAGAGAGACAGAGGATGGACCAGGTGCTGTGAGTCCGCTAACGGGGTCGGACCCCGAGCAGGAGTCCGAGGTACAGGGTGAGGAGAGGAGATGGAGACGGACTCGTGTGGAGCGTCTGGTCGACCACCGTTGTTGGTCCCAGGCGGCCAGTCGAGGTGGTCCGAGGGGTCACAGGGTGAAGAAGAAGGGTCCTGAGCTCCAACTGTTTGTGCACGAAGAGATTGAACTTTGATAAGTGTGGCACCTTTTATTTTCCTTTTATATTTTATTCTCTATTAATTATATAGTTCCAGTAATATCTATAAACTGTGAATCATTTAATCGTATCTGGTGTATTGTCTGTTATTTGGGTGGGGTGGGGTACATCACACAGCATCCACACAAACTATTACCCAGTTTGGCAGAGCCGAGGGCTGTTTCCCTAGACGACAGCGAGCCCAGCGACCCTGAGGCTGGCCAGTGGGCTACATTGTGGGGGCTCTTCTGGGATTGGATCTAGTGGTATGCTGTGTGGTTGCCCTGTATAAATCAGTAATGTGTGTCTCTGTGGGTTATTTGCTGGTTATTGCTGCATGCGTGGTGGGTGAGGTCTTTGTTCGAGTTCAGACTAGCGTTGACGAGTTGGGGGTGTGACTCGGGGCTGTCCATGCTGTTGGGAGAGAGAAGAAAGAGTGGTCTGATTCTGAGGTAGTGTCTGCGAATAAATGTTCTAGCTCTGGCAGGCTCTGCCTGGCGTTTGGTACAGTGTCCACCCCAAGAGGGGCGGAGGCCTGCGAGACGTGGGCGGAGCGGATCTCTCAGTTGTTAGATGAGTGGCAGTGCTCGGTTGAGGGAGAGCGACAGGGATTGGTTGAAAGTTTAAGTAGGCGGGCTGGTGACGGTGTTAGAGCTGTCAGGTTCACTTACACCGTAGTGACAGCTGTCAGTTATTTGAAAGAGGGGGGAAAGTTTTCAGTGTGTCTTCTCTGGCTAGGAGGGCAGCTAAATTGCTTGCAGTGCCAGGGGGATCATTTCAGGGGATCAGCCCCTCCTTCAATTGTTCAGCTGATCAGAGAGGTGTCAGGAAACTTAGTGAAGGCCCAGTGGGGGAACGGCTTGGGGTCTCTGGGGAAGTACGTTCCCAGCAATGTACCAATGAACTTCCGAAAGGAAAAGACTCTATTCCTGAAGGCTTAGAGGGACCACGCTCCAGGATGTCATTACGGATAGAGGGAAGCGATGCTAAAGCCATCCTCGATCCTGGGGCGCAGGTCAAGTTGCTGTACAGTTCATTTTACAACTGGTGTCTGAAGCATTTACTCTTGACAATTGCAAGGGCACCGGAGATTTTGGGTACCAGTGCCAGTAATTATCCAGAAGACAATGATGGTTAATGACCCTGGAGTTCATAGGGGCATTGTCTGGGCACCCAGCGTGTCGAGTTGCTTCTGAGGACATGTGTAGCAGCCCTGAGCCGGTAGCGAATTTAAACAAGACCCAGCAGCGGTACGGCCTGGAGAAAGTAGCTGAGTGTGAGACCCTCTTAGTAGACGCTCCGAACTACCACGAGGGAGGGGAGTTGACCACTGAAGACAACTCAGTGAGAGAAAGGTCGCGGCAACTGGACCCTGGCGCCGTGGAAGATGTAGGCAGCGTGTGTGTGGATTATGCGATGTGGTTTAATGTGCTGCATCTGAGGGGTGGATGTTGCCAGATCCCGAGGAGTGCGGCTGTTGAGCCGAAGACGGCCATTATTAGTTCCCAAGGATCCTTCCGATCCGAAAAGATGCCCAAGGGCATATCCGGAGCCCCTGCATCCTTCCCGCGGGGCATGAGGAAGACCATGGGGGAAGTGAAGGTGTGTGGAGTTTTGGCATATGTGGATGACCGCCTAGAGCTTGGATTTGCCTGGGGGACTATGAGGCGAGGCGAGTGGATGAGCCTGGGCGACAGAAGCGAAGTGTCAAATGTGGAGGAGTTCTTGGCCGGAGGAGTTTGGTGCAATGTGGGGAAAATGACCCGACATACCAGTTGAACTTCCTGGTGTTGGAACAAACGGTGGTGGACCTGGGGATGGAAACCCAGGTCGTCAATCTGAGTGAGACACAGGGAAGAGAGGGGATTTGCACCGCTGAACTGAGTGCTCAGAAATGCCGGCTGGAGACTGAGTGCCGCACTTTTGGGACGACCATTGCGAACTTGGAATTCACACTCGTCAACGTGGAGAAGGAGCAATGGAATTCCGAGCTGACACTGCGGTCATGTACTGATGAATTAATCCAGCGAGAAGATACAATGACCCACCTTCGAAGGGATCAGCAGAAACTCAAGACGTTGATCCAGAAAAGATTGGAAGACTTACAAGTTGGGGAAGATCAAAGAAGTGTTCTGACTAAGGCCAACAGAAAACCGAGAGCCCAGGGAGGGGAGTTTGACTACACTCCCGAGGAGGTATAGAAATAGAGGACAGATCTCGGAAAAGGGAGGCGAATGCTTGAAAGGAACCTGAAGGTGACTATCGACAGTTTAAATGAAGTGAAAAAACTGAACGTTGACCTGGAAGACGTCATCAGGAAGAAAAAACTGGAGGCTGAACATCCTTTAACTGCTGCTTTTCAGGTTAGTGTGGAAGAAGCTGGTGGGGTAACTGCGTCCCAGATTGAGATGACTAAGAATTGTGAGTCAGAACTGCTGAGGCTGTGGCGAGAGTTGAAGGAGTCCCCGAAGAAGCTGATGTCTCAACTGCAGGAGGCTGAAGGGGTAGCCCCGGCTAAATGTTTCAGTTTGAAGAAACTCAAACAGCAGCTACCGATCGAGGGAATGAGGAAGAATCCGGATTCGAAGGATGATGTGCTGGACATGTGGTACATGCTGCCTTTCGCTAACTTCCCCATGATTTTGGAAGAGACATTTGGCCCTTCTCCCACTGAGTCAGGTGTAGTGGGGAGGACTAGCTGTGGGCAGTCTGAGTTACAGCAGGACCAGGAAGGAAAAGAAGTGGGGCTCCGGACACGGGACTGGGGGCTCCGAGTTGTAATGGTGGCCTGAGTGAGAGAGGAGTTGGCAAGCAGGCCCGAAGTATCCCTAGTAGTGTCTGAGCCTTTAGGGTTCAGGTGAGGGGTGTATGGAGGTCTCGGAGGATTAGGAAGCTCTCAGATAGGTTGGCCTATGTAGCGCTCGTGGACGGGCGGAAGGTCCACTGTTTGGGGAGCAATGTATCTGGATGGGTTTCTGTGTCTGTAGGACTGGTTGGCGAGTTATAAAAATAAAAATGGGGGTCTTCGTCCCTGCATCGACTACTATGGACTCAACTAAATTAACATTAAGAACTGCTACCTCTCCCCTTGATGGACAGTGCATTCGAAACATTACACTGGGCCCAGGTACTCACCAAACTGGTTCCATGGAGCGTGTACAACCTGATCCACATCTGCCAGGGGGATGAGTGGAAGATGGCTTTCATAACACCATCTGGCTGCTATGAATATTTGGTGATGTCCTTCACACTTTCTGACAGTTCAGCCATTTTCCAAGCCTTCATTAACAAGATTCTCTGAGACATGCTACACTGGTATGTGTTATTCTACCTTGGTTACATCCTCATCTTCTCTAAGGACTTCCTATTATGTCTCTTTAGTCCTTCAGCGTCTGCTTGAAAAACAAGCAAGTTAGAAGAATGTCCGTTCCACACCCCGGTCATTTCCTTCCTGGGTTATGTCCCTTTGCCCCAGGGCATAACCATGGACCCAGAGAAAGTGAGCTCCTCTATTGTAAGGCCCCAAGCCCACTCCCACAAACAGCTGCAGCACTTCTTGGGCTTCTGCAACTTCTACCATCGTTTTGTGAGAAACAACAGCCAAATTGCTGCTCCTCTCACCTCTGTCACCAAGTCACCTACATCAGGGATGAGCTGGTTGGCTGCTGAGGACCATGCTTCAGAGGAGCTCAAGAGATGTTTCACCACCAGTCCCATTCTCCACAATCTGAATCTCTCCGGACCTTTTGTGGTAGAGGTGGATGCATCTAACATGGGCGCCCAGGCCATCCTCTTCCAGCAAGGACTTAGTGCACAAGTTCAACTCTACACAGCACTGTTATGGAATAGGAGACAGTGAGCTACTCAGTGTTAAATGGGTCTTGATGGAATGGAGATGATGGTGAATGGGAAACACTGAGCCATTCCTGATCTGACTGACAACCAGAACCTCACATGCATAGAACAGATCCACCAACTCAACCCAGGTCAGGCTCTCTGGCCCCTTCTTTCCACAATTCAACTTCACCATCTCCTATTGACCTGGCTCCAAGAACACTAAGGCAGATGCCCTGTCGCGGCAGTTCGAACAGCTTATCATTGCTTCTTTGCAGATCCTTGCTCCAATCATCTGGGACCTTGAGAACCGGATCTGCCTGGCCCTACAGCACGAGCCAACTCTGCCAACACACCCAACCACTGCATGTACATGCCAGCAGCCTTGCGCTCTGAGGCACTCCAGTGGGCCTACTCCTCATTCATATCCAGCCATCCAGGCGCATGATTGCACATGTGTATCAGTTCATTGCCACCTGTTCTTAATGTGCCCAGTCCAATTGAATTGGCATGAGTTGAATTGCAAATGAATTGGCATTCATTTCAAGAGGAATTTGGCATTCATTTCAAGAGGAATAGTGTATAAGAGTAAGGAGGTGTTGATGAGGCTCTATGGGGCATTAGTGAGACCTCATTTGGAATACTGTGTGCAGTTTTGGGCCCCCTATCTTAGAAAGGATGTACTGATATTGGAGAGAGTTCAGAGAAGATTTACAAGGATGATTCCTGGAATGCAGGAGCTAACATATGAGGAGCGTCTGTCGGCTCTTGGACTGTATTCATTAGAGTATAGAAGAGTGAGAGGGGATCTCATAGAAACGTTTCGAATGTTGAAAGGGTTGGACAGAGTAGATGTGGAAAGGTTGTTTCCCTTGGTGGGTAAGTCCAGGACAAGAGGCCATAGTCTTAGAATTAGAGGGTACCCAGTTAAAACAGAGATGAGGAGAAATTTTTTTAGCCAGAGGGTCGTGGATTTGTGGAATTCATTGCCACATACAGCTGTGGAGGCCCGATCATTGAGGGTGTTTAAGGAGGAGATTGACAGGTATCTAATTAGTCAGGGTATCTAGGGATATGGGGAAAAAGCCAGAAATTGGAACTAGATGGGTGAATAGTTTAGCTCATGGGGGAGCTGCGGAGCATACTCGATGGGCTGAATGGTCTACTTCTGCTCCTTTGTCTTGTGATCTTGTGAATTCCTCCAATCAGTGCCCTGTGGGCTTATGTGGCCCCTACCAGTCCCTCAATGCTAGTGGTCCCTCATCACCATGGATTTCATCATGGGTTTGCCACCTTACGATGGGGCCCATGGTGATCAAGGCAATGGTGGACTGGTTCTCCAAGGTGACCCAATTGATTGCCCTTCCCAAACTTCAGTCAGCCACTGGGATAGTGTACCTGGTTCTCCAACATGTAGGTTGCCTCCATGGTTTCCCTCAGGAGTTGTGCTAGATCAGGGCTGACAATTCTTCTCCCACTCCTAGCGAGCCTTCTGTTCCCTCCTCTGCACCTCAGTTGAGTTTGTCCTCTGGCTATCATCCACAGACCAGAAAGAGCCAATCAGCAAGTGCAGAGCTTTCTGCAATGCTTCACTGCCTCTAAACCTTCCACATGGTAGAATTGTCTGCCCTGGCCTGAGCTGATCTTTCTCACAATTTACACACCTCCTCTGCCACAGCTATGGCACCCTTTGAAGTACTTCATGGCTACTGTCAGGCAAGGCCCTGATTTCCCACTGCTGGAGTGTTTGGGAAAGGGCACAGAGGGCTATCCTAGCTGCCAACCATGCCTTCTGCCACTAAGCCAACTGCCAGCACTGCCCAGTCAGACTACTCCAACCCAGGGACCATGTCTGACTGTCCATTCGAGATCTGCCTCTGCACACCGACTCCCACGAGCTCTCACCTCAGTTCATTGTCCCTTCAAGATTACCTATCACATCAATCCAGTCCAGTCACTTACTGTCTCTGGCTGGCAGTATCCCTCAGGATCACATCTATCTTCCATGTGCCCTGTCTCAAGCCCATCGTCCATGGACCACTCAACCCACCTGAACCTGCACCTCCAGAACCTGAGATGGTGGATGGTGGTCCAGTGTGTATGGTTCACCGGCTGATGGACTTGCGTCATTGTTGATGGGGTGTGCAATACCTGGTCATTTAGAAAAGGTATTGCATGGAGGAGAGGTCTTGGGTGCCATACTCATTGGATCCATCACTCACTGAGGAGTTCCACCGGACTCATCCGGATTGCCCTGGGTCATCGGGTGCCGACCATAGGAGGGGTGTCCTGTCAGGCCTGCACAGGTGGTCTGCAGCCTATTTAAACCCATCTCTCATTCACAGTCCTTGTTCACCCATCAAACCAGTCGGCCTCAACCAGTTGCTCTGGTCTTCAGTTACCTAGTTGCCTGTGGTGTTTAATACCTGTGCTCTCTTGTTTCATGTCCCTTCGTGGCTTATTTTGCAGTTTATTATTAAAGTTATTGCTCACTGCTACAGTATATTGTCTCTGTTGCTCTACTTTTGGGTCAAGCCTCCGCTACAATTCCTGACACTATGGAATTATTTTTTAGGGCTGAGGTATTCTCCCTCAGTCAACTTCACCACAACAAATTATCTTTGTTAGTTACTAGTGGGATTTTGCTCAACATAAGCTGAGTGCCCTATTTCTTAAGTTACACCAATCACAACAACTAATGGACTGTAACATTTTACCAGTCACTGAAGTCAAGACTAACTGGCCTATAATTTTCTGTCTTTTACCTCTCTCACTTCTTAAAGAAGACTCCCTTGTTAAAAATGTGCTCAGATTCTGTAGAGGAAGTCAAAACAATAAGTAGATGGTCTTTTTTATTAATGCTAGCTGTTCTCTTACTCCACTACCTCACTAACCATTCCCGGTGGCTGCAGTTAACTGAATGCATCAGGAAAGCAGATCCATGCCCTGCTATAACACAGGAGCACCAAAACCTGCTACCCTGCTGCATTTGGGATTTTAAAACAGAACTGAAAAAAGTAGAAAATGCTAATTAAAATTCATGTTCACTCCCTAACTAATCCACTTAGTCATAGAAAAGTTCAGCACAGAAGCAGGCCATTTGGCCCATTTAGTCCTTGCCAAACCATTTAATCTGCCTACTCCCACTGACCTGCACCAGGACCATAGCCCTCCATACCCCAACCACCCATGTACCTATCCAAACTTCTCTTAAACATTGAAATCGAGCTCACGTGCACCACTTGCCTTGGCAGCTTGTTCCACACTCTCACGGCCCTCTGAGTGAAGAAGTTTCCCTTCATGTTCCCTTTAAACTTTTCAACTTTCACCCTTAAACTATGTCCTCTAGTTGTAGTCTCACCCAAATTCACCGGAAAATGCTGGTTTGCATTTACCCTATCTATACCCTTCATCATTTTGAATACCCCCACCAACTTTCTCCTCAGTCTTTGACATTCCAAGGAATAATGTCCGAACCTATTTAATCTTTCTGCATAACTCAGGTCCTCCAGTCCCGGCAAAATCCTTGTAAATTTTTTCTGTAGTCTTTCAACTTTATTTACAATTTTCTTGTAGGTAGGTGACCAAAACTGCACACAATACTCCAAATTAGGCCTCACCAACATCTTATACGACTTCAACATAACATCCCATCCTGTACTCAATACTTTGATTTATGAAGACCAATGTAGCAAAAGCTTTCTTTATGACCTTATCTGCCTGTGATGCCACTTTCAATTAGTTTTGGACGTGTATTCCCAGATCCCTTTGTTCCACCGCATTCCTCAGTGCCCTACTGTTCACTGTGCAAGACCCTCCCTGGCTGGTCCTCCCAAAGTGCAACACCTCACACTTGTATGCATTAAGTTCCACATGCCATTTTTCGGCCCATTTTTCCAGTTGGTCCAGATCTCGCTACCACTCTGATAGTCTTCCTTGCTGTCCACTACACCCCCAATCTTGGTGTCATCTGCATATTTGCTGATCCAGTTAACCACATTATCATGCAGATCATTGATATAGATGACAAATAACAGACCCAGCACTGATCCCTGTGGCACTCCAATCGTCGCAAATCTCCAGTCAAAGAGGCATCCATCTACTACTGCCCTTTGGCTTCAACCACAAAGCCAATGTCTAATCCATTTTATCACCTCATCTTGAATGCCAAGTGAATGAACCTTCTTAACGAACCTTCCATGTGGGACTTTGTCAAAGGCCTTGCTGAAGTCCATGTAGACAACATCCACTGCCTTGCCTTCATCAACTACCCTGGTAACTTCCTCAGAAAACTCTAAGTCCAATAACAAGACAATTGGCATTGAAAGTGGCAGAGTGATAATTCTGTACCTCAAAATTATCACGCGATGACAAACAGTGGAAAAAGAAACTTTAACGTCAGCATTTCATTCTTCTGGTTTTTGTCACAGCATAGAGCATTTTGTTCGGAGCTTGGCTGGGTCCCAATTACCTGACTCTTTTGATGTATAATTGAATGCTGCATCTGTTTTGTATGGGCTGAAACAATCTATTGTTGTATACTGGAGATTGTTCGATTCGCAGTTACAAAGTGAAACTGATTTGATGCCAGCAAGGGTGTAACTCTCACCAACATGCAGCAGTAACGTGAGGGCCGTTTGCAGCCCTTGCATTTGTTTCCAGTCAGCGCTGTACAGATGATGACACGCTCTCACTTTCCGCTAGCCTTTCTGTCGTCAAGCAGTGCCAACTTGACCATTGCCGAGGCTGGGCGAGGTTCTGGTGCAACCCGGGATGGGGAGGGACGTTTTTCTTCATATCCCAGAAGTTAAGGAATGCGGAGAGAGGAGCAGCTATAGCACATAACCAAGCTGTCGGGCTTAGTGTGTCAACCAGCTGGTGTCTGCTGTCCTTCAGGCGTTTCCTTGGGGACTGATCGGCCGCCGCGGGAATACAGGCAAGGGAAGGAGTGGCAAGCGAAGCGATTGAGTTGAGCTGTGGCAGAACAAGCCTGGTGCTGAAGACAACAGTTCCGCTCAGCATTGCTGTACAGCACTCGAGAGATGTGATGCTCTGCCGTCTGCATCCACCGCGGTTGAAGCATCTTTCCCCTCTCAAGGACGGATTGGTGCGCGTTGAAGGCAGGTTCTCTCTGTTTAGGACTGAAGGATATTCTGTGTGGACGGTCCACGCCGGGGGCTTGCTGAGCTCTGTCCACTTGTGACTGGGGAGCGGGCAATGGACATGAACGTGAAAAAATTCACAGTGCGGCGCTTCTTCTCCGTGTACCTGCGCAAGAAATCGCGATGCAAGAGTTCAAGCTTAAGCAAATACGAGGTTTGTGTCCAGGGCTCTCTCTATTATAGTGGAAACGGCTTGTGCTATGATGCTATTTGTATCAGTGAGTTCTGACAGTAATAAAGTTGTGTTGGGTTGTTTGAATGAACAAAGACAATGCGGAGAGAGGTGACTAGCGTAAATGAAAGTTGCGATCGCGAGGGACTGGGAAAGGAAGATACAAAATAGATGTATATGATTCATTAAAACGTTACATCAAATATGGGCTGGATTCTCAAAACTATTGAACAAATAAGTTAGAATTGCGCAGATAATAGACCAGGTACAACCCTTCATTGTGCATAGTTTCTCAAAGGCATCTACCATCGTATTATACTCATTCTTCGGGATGGTGAAAGTGAATTGCTGAGTGAGTTGTTGATAAACGGGTTAAACGCAAAAAAATCACAATGTCACCCCCTAATTAGGGTCTTATGGTTATGGGTAAGTGTTTTATTTTTAAAGCTAATTATTAGAGCTTGAAAGGCCGTTTCAAATAATAGTAACATAAAACTGGGCTTTGCCAAGATTTTTTTTTAATATTACTTTCAGTCTCACTGTTTAGCTAGCCCGGTGATTTAAACGGCAGAGTTGGTTGGAAAAGGCTGTTGTACAATTGTGGTTGAGGAGCGAACGCATAAATGATTCCGTTTAGTTTGGAGTAGTCAGTGTCGTGAGGCAGATGGACAGAGATTGCAGAGTTGGATGTACGGTGACCAGATTGGGATTATTCTGACCGAAACTGTAACAAAGACGAGCCATCCACGTCAGGCCAATTCATCCCCTTTGAGTCCTTTTGTAGATTTGAAATCAAATCCCCCGCAGCCGTCCCTTCTCGTGTTATCTCTTCCTCTGCATGACAACCGCTCGCTCATGCTTAAAATCTAAACAAAAACCTTTGTGTGGAGACAGGAAATATCTTCACCCCTCTTAAGAATTTGCCGGCAATGGCGTGAAATATGATATCTGACAAGCACGCAAATCAAAATAATGCAAAAGCAGGTCACCGGTATAGGTTTCATGTGCTGCATCAAAGACCGATTTTTTTTTTTTAAAAATTCCCTTCAATTTTTCTTCTCTCCCGAAAGCACTTAGTGATTTTGGAATTTAACCCCATCGGTGCCAGCGTCCTCCCATTCTTTGTGTCTGAGTGGTTGTCAGCAAGGAACAACTCAAAGCATTTTCCATTTTCATTGGCCATTGTCTATGATTTAACTTTGCTTTAATCATGTTATCTCTCACTGATTCTCTATCTCTCCCGATAGCCCCCGCCCCTCAGTCACTCCACCCTCCACCTGCCCTACTACAGTGCCCATACTGGAGCAATATCTGGGTTCAGCTAGCATTGCAGAATACAGTTGAATGTGGAGCCTGAAAATAAAGAAATTATCCTCCTAGGAGAGAGCAGAGTTAATAGGAGATGTACAAGATCATGAGCAACATACATAAAATGCTGGAGAAACTCAGCAGGTCAGGCAGCATCTATGGAGGGAAATAAAGAGTTGACAATTTGGGCTGAGTCCCTTCATTGGGTCTGGAAAGGAAGAGGGCAGAAGTCCGAATAACAGGGTAGGGGATGGAGAGGAGCACAAGCTGGAGGTAATAGGTGAGTCCAGGTGAGAGGAGAAAATTAGGTGGCTTGGGGAAGGGGAACCGAGGCAGTGACATGACTTTGGTGAAAGTGGCAGAGGGCTGAAGAAGAAAGAATGGTCTGCAGTCCTCTCCTATCAGATTTCTTCTTCTTCTTCAGCCCTTTGCCTCTTCCATCTGCCACCTCCTAGTTTTTCACTCACCTACCTTTCCCCTCTCACCCTGCCAACTCCTGCTCTACCTCTCCCCTGACCCTTTCTTCTGGCTTCTGCCCTCTCCCATTCCAGTCCTGATGAAGTGCCTCAGCCTGAAACATCAAATGTTAAGTTCCCTCTTTAGATGAGGCCTGCCCTGCTGATTTCCTCCAGCATTTTGTTTGTGTTGCTCCAGATTATTGGCATCTTCAGAATCCCTTGTGTGTGAGATTATAATGGAATTAGATAGAGCAAATTGGAGCTGTCTCCATTTGCAGATGTTTCAAGGACTAGGGGCATAGATTTAAAGTGAAAAGATACAGATAAAGATACAGAAGGAACTTGGGAGAGATATTAAAAACTTTTTCTGTGCAGTCATTGGTTAAAATCTATAGCAAACTGTTTAAAAGTGTGGTAGAAACATCGAGGCCATTAAAAAGGGAATTGGATAGGTGATGGGGAGTAATTATAAGATCTATTAGGAAAGGGGTGGGTGGATGGAACTAATGGGGTTTCTCTCAGAGAAAACAATTCTGCTTTTACAATTCACTGTTTATTCTTAAGCTCCATTTCAGACCTGCAATTCATCATGCAATTCTCACTTTTTTGTAGCCATCACCTCTTTCATCAGCATAAAAGTACTGTGTGGCACTACAGTTGTGCAGCTGCTTGGGGTATTGCACTACAATAATATATCTGCAGGTTACTGTGACTAACCACAGGAGTCTTCTGCACTGGTTAAGTTTCCTATCATTGTTTTTCTCTGTCCATGGATTAGCCAAGTGCTACAGGTTGTTTATGGCTGTTTTTGAAAGTGAGAAACTGAAAAGTAAGTGGATTTGGTGGATGGAAGCAGAATTATACTGTGAGCAAGCAATGAAAATGGACAATAAATTACAAAATATTTGAGAACCTTTGGAGTTCAAACATTCAAAACAGTTTGTAATCACTGTAAGAGGTACTGAAGTACATGCCAAATGCAGTGAAATCATCCTGGTGCTTTGAAGGATAAATCATATTGGTTAAGGTGTTTGTATGACTACAAAAATCCAAACCAGGGAAATGCAGTATGGCAGCAATTGGTGTAACCCTTTACAACACCAGTGACCAGGGTTCTATTCCTGTTGCTGTCTCTAAGGAGTTTATTAGTTCTCCCTGTGACTTTGTTGGTTTCCTCTGGGTGTTCTGGTTTCCTTCGTAAGTCATGGACATGGGACAGCGTGTTGATGCCAGAATCAATGTGAGGCTTGCAGGCTGCCCCTAGCACGTCCTTGGACAATGTTGGTCATTGAGGCAAGAGGCAAATGGCAAATTACACCTAGTTTTGATATTTCAGTGTTGCTCCTTTCCTCGCAATCATGGCAACCTTGCCACTCCTTTTGCAGTTTGTCTGCTTTTTATGAGGCTCAGTTGCTAGCACAATGCTCATCCCAGCACAGATGGAAAACATGCAACTAGGAGTTGAATCCGGGATCACTCACTTCGAAGTCTGGTGCAGATGCCACTACACCACTGGCTGGCTTAATGATATTTCAATGTACATGTAACAAATAAAGCTAATTATCTTAGATTATGGCCTATATTGTTTCATTAAAATATCTTTTACAAGTTACTTTCCAAAATTTGACTATAGGTATTTACTCATGGTTTTGTTGCTCAGTTCCTTGCTATAAGGAAAGGAAAAGGTTATGTGAATTAATGATAATGGCTCCCCACCCTTTTTAATGTTGTCTTGATATTTTGTAGGATCTTGGGGTGGGCTATTCAATTTCTTTGACTTGGCACATCTGTATGTTAGCCTTGGAATGAAGTGGGAAAGAGCCTTTCCCTAGCATTTTCATAGTGACTGGGTGACAGTTTGCAGAGTTTCATGTTAGCAGAAGCCCCCAAAATTCCTGTTCTTTCTCAGAACGGTAGATTAATGAGAGAAGATAACAAAGTCTCGTGAGGCAAGTGCTTTTTTCATCTACAGAGTTGAAGACCTTCTGGCTGCTTTTTGTAGTCATTTCATTTCATTTATGATATTTACCATTTCTGATTAAATGGGAACATTGCCAGTTATGCTTTATCTCATTATGTGAGATTTGGAGATGGATTCATGTAGTCAGAGGGAAAATGGTGACAGCTGGATGTTCAGGGTGAAGTCATCAATTGACTGATGCACCAAAAGCAATCAATTGCTCGCTGTTGAAGCTGTATTGATCACTTATTAATGCATACAACCTTCAGTTTTCCATGTGTAATTGCAATCGATGCTTAGAGGTATATGGAATAAAACTGAAAAAGGAAAGGTTGAATAGGACATGAATGGAATTGTTAAAAGAAAATGTAAGGTTTTTAGAAACTTAGCTTAAATTGTTTGATTAAGCATTATGTGAAACCTAAAAAAAAATCAAATTTAGGATGTTTTGCATTTTCCCCATTAGAAATAATGTTTGTATTTGTCTTTAGTGGTGTGCCTCTTTACAAAAAAAAGGCAGACAGCTTTTCCTTTCTTGTAAGTTCCTGCCTGTGTAAATTTGCCATTCTAAAATAAGCATTCTTATGCTTAAAGAGGAGAGGAAGTGTGAACTGATCCCATGCAATTGCATGAACATTATTTGTCAATTACCTGGTGGGAGGCAAGGTAAAATTTGCCTTCTGATTTTTTTTCTCCCTTGCAAAGCAGTCCCTACCCTCCAAGAAGCATTCTTTACAGAACAAGGCTGAGATTAAGAATTTGACCAGTCAGTAATCTAACCTAAATCCCTTCACACTCAGTCTTTCTATTAGTAGCACTAGTTAAAGCTGAGGTGATCATTATCAACCTGTTCATTAGTTGCATGTTATTTCTCCTGGATATTTGATTGAAAGTTACTGTCCTACCCTCAAAATGTGAAATATTTTTTGTGCTATCTTTAAACAGGAACTGAAAAAGAGTAGGATAGATAAATCTCCTGGACCAGACAGAATATACCCCAGGTTACTACTGGAAGTGAGGGAACAGTTTGTTGCACTTTGTATCCTCATTGGCCACAGGAGTAGTACATAGGAGGATGGCAAATGTTCTCATCTTGTTCAAGAAAGTTAATAGGGATAATCCTGGGGAATGCAGACCAGGGAGTTTTATGTCATCAGTGGTGGGGAAAAGTGTTGGAGATCATTCTTAGAGACAGGATTTATGAACACTTGGCGAACCATAGTCTGATTACGGATAGTTAGCATGACTTTGTGAAGGGCCAGTTGTAGCTCATGAGTCCAATTACTTTTTTGAGAAAGTGACAAAACAAATTGATGAAGGTAGAGCGATGGATGTAGTGTATATGGATTTCAGTAAATAGTTCAACAAGTTTCCCTATGATAAGGTCATTCAGAAAATCAGAGGGCATGGGATTCAAAGAAAGGTGGCTGTGTGGATTTGGAACTGGCTTGTCCACACAGGGCAGAGAGTGGTAGTAGATAGAGCATATTTTGCCTGGACTAGAGGTGTTCTGAAGGAATCTGTTCTGGGAACCCTGCTCTTCGGGATTTTTATAAATGACTTGGAAGAGGAAGTGGAAGGGTGGGTGTTATGTTTAATATCTCCAAAACATAAAAACTAATTGAAAGGAAAACAAGAGAGCAGGGAATGATGTATGCCATTTACGTATTTTTACATAGAACTCTCAATGCATTATGCAAACAACAAACAATGAATAATCAATCAATATGTTTACAATATGACTTAAATACTACTGAAATATTAAATACACAACATTCCTCCCTGCTTAACTTCAACTCAATATAGAATACATCTCAACTATATACCTTGCACAGTATACTATATATTACAAAGACTACACAGACATCCACAGCATAGTAAGTTTTAAATTGTCCCATTCAGACCTAAAGATTTAATTGCTATGGAGGCTTTCTTACTTCTGTGGGATAAATAACATCTTTCCTGACAAAGGGGATCACTCCACTTGGCAGGTGAGACTTGTGGCTGTGAAACAATCTCAGGTTCTGGGACCTCCTACGTGGTGATTGTAGGAGTTGACACTGGGTCTGCAGGAAGTGGTTTTGACAGCTATGGACACCTTTCTTCTTAACAATTGACTCTGGTCTCCTCAATTAATCAATGTGTTATCTTCAGATGATATCAGATGAAATCTCCACTGTGTGGGAGAGCGGTTCAGTTCTGTACTTAATCTTTCCAAGTACCTACTTTTGATTACCTCTGTAGTTCCTCGCCAGGACTGCTTAACCAGGAGTGAAACATTGAACCTCCTTGTTTGAGGAGCCTTCAATTTACCACAGCTGCTTACATACTCCTGCATATTCTTACTCAGACTGGGCTTGAGGAGATCTAAGTGTGAATGCAAGGGATGACCCAGTAATGGCATAGCTGGTGATTTGCTGGTTGTGGAGTGTGCTGCATCACGATATGTAAAGAGGAAATTGGCGAGCTTCTGATTCATTGTAGTGTAGTGACATTGCTTGCAGGGCGTAACAAACTGTGGTCCATTGTTACTGACTCAGTGTTCTGGAACAACAGTCCTTGAGATGAGGCTTTTCAACACATCAACAGTGTGCGAGATGTATTGGAGGCTACTGGGAACACTTCTGGCCACTTTGTAGCTGCATCTACTACTACAAAAGAAATATGTGCCCATGAATGATCTGGCAAAATCCACATGAATCCCCTCACAGAGAAATGCAGGATATTCCCTGGGATGGAGAAGTGCTGCTCTTGGCATCTTCCGGACATGTTAAAAGTGTGAGCAGTGAATGACAAGCTGTTCAAACTGGTGATCTATCCCAGGCCACCAGACAAAATTTCAAGCCAACCCTTTCATTTTAACCACACTGAGAAGACCAGCATGCAACTTTTTCAACAATTAAGTTCTCAGCTTGGATGGTACAATAACTCTCAATCCCCACATAAAGGAACCTCTATCAAGGGCAAATTCACTCCAGTTCTGCTGAAACTGGGGGAACGAGATTCTGCTGCACATGCAAGACATTTTGGGTGGCTATATAAACCTGAAACAGTGTGGGGTCTTTTCTGTTTCCCTTTAGATCATCTCTGCCATTATATGTCAAGAGGAGTGTCCTTAATAGTAAATTTTTCCAGTATTCCCTTTTTCGAGGATAAACAGGACAATCCATTGGTATTTCCATGATTAGTTGTCCTCTTGATTTCAATATTTTAATTGTGTCCTCCAAGAAACAAGGCACATCTCTGCATTGATGCTGCTGCTGTTAATGGAACACCCTGCTGTGGATTGAAAATGGACACTAGTGGTTGATAATCAGAAACGAGGGTAAACTCTCTCCCATACAAATATTGATTGAAACAAATGAGACTCAGGGCTGCTCTGTCAATTTGTATGTAACTTTTCTCCAGAGTGGGAAGTGAATGTGATGCAAAGGCTATGGGCCATTCGCTTTCATCGCTCATAACACGTGACATGACTGCACCTGTACCATAAGGTGAGGTGTCTCAGGCAAGCTTCACTGGATGATGTGGATCATAGTGTCTGATGTCACTATTTTCTTTACCTTTTTGAAAGCCACCTCACACTGCTTTGTCCATTGCCATTACTTCCTACTCTGCAGTAATGATTTCAAGAGGTGTAACACAGTAGCCAGGTTAGGCAGGAACTTGTTATAGTAATTGAAAAGTCCTAAAAAGGACCTCAGCTGTTTCACATCCTTTGGCCTTGAGGGACCCATCACTGTTTGAATTTTCTCAGCACATTAGTGTAAATCTTGTGCATCAATGGTGTGACTACAGTACGTGATGCTTAGTTAAAAGAATGCATACTTGGTGCATTGTGCTCTGAGCTCATAATCTTCTAATCTTTTCAGCACTGTCTTGAGATTTTGGAGATGCTCCTTGCATCCATATAGATAGATAGATAAATATACTTTATTGATCCCAAAGGAAATTGGGTTTCGTTACAGCCACACCAACCAAGAATAGAGCGTAAATATAGCAATACAAAACCACAAACAATCAAACAACAAAATGCAAACTATGCCAGATGGAATTAAGTCCAGGACCAGCCTATTGGCTCAGGGTGTCTGACCCTCCACGGGAGGAGCTGAAAAGTTCGATGGTCAGAGGCAGGAGCAACCTCCTGTGATGCCCAGTGTTGTATCTCGGTGGAATATGGCCAGAGTCCAACAGCAAAAAATTCAATATCCGGTCTACAAACACGTTCCTCGATCGTAATATGACCTGGATTGCACCATCCGTTGCTAACCAGAACAGTAAGCACCCAAATCCTTTACGCTTACCGCTGTCAGTGCACTTCCGGTCAGCTCGAATGGTGAGGTAACAAAGATGTCATTTAGGTAACACTGAGTGCCTGGGCAGCCTTGCAGCACCTGGTCCTTTCTGCCGGAGTGCAGATACAGATGTTACTCCAAAAATAAGCTATTATAGTGATAAAGACTTTTGTGAGTATTTATGGCGAGGAACACTATGGACTCTCCTTCCATCTCCATCTGTATGTAGGCCTCTGCTAAGTCCATTTTGCTGAAGTGTTTCCCTCTAGAAATGTTTGCAATGATATGTGGTATATCAATGATTTAGATGATTAAGCAGATGGCTTAGTTGCCAAGTTTGTAGATGATACAAAGATTGGTAGAGAGACAGGTAGTGCTGAGGAAACAGGAAGGCTGCAGAAGGACTTAGACAGATTAAGAGAATGGTCAAGAAACTGGCAAATGAAATACAAAGCTGGAAAATGTATGGTCATGCACTTTGGTAGAAGAAATACATGTGCAGACTATTTTCTAAACGGGGAGAAAATCCAAAAACCTGAGATGCAAAGAGACTTGGGAGACCTTGCGCATGACATCCTAAAGGTTAACTTGCAGGTTGAGTTGAGAGTGAGGAAGGCAAATGCAATGTTAGCATTCATTCAAGTTCTAGAATATAAAAGCAGGGATGTGATGCTAAGGCTTTATAAGGCACTAGTGAGGCCTCACCTTGAGTATTGTGAACAATTTTGGGTTCCTTACCTAAAAAAAGATGTGCTGGCTTTGGAGAGGATTCAAGGGAGGTTGACAAGGATGATTCCAGGAATGAAAGGATTATTACATGAGGAATGTTGGATGGCTCTGGACTTGTACTCACTGGAATGTAGAAGGATGAGTGGGATCTCATTAAAACTTTTGAATGTTGAAAGGCCTGGACAGAGCAGATGTGGAACAGATGTTTTCCATGGCGGGGGAGTCTAGGATAAGAGGGCACAGCCTCAGGATAGTGGGGCATCCATTTAACTGCAACTCAGTTACGTCTCTGTTTGCTGTTTCCATTGATACAGCTATTTCAACTGTTCTTTAAAATGTAAGAAGTGTTTCAGTCAGGAGCTATTTTTGTCTGCTTTCTTGTTAGATTCCACAATCTAAACAATCTCTCAGTGCATCATTAAGCCCATCGCTGAACTGACGATGCTCAGACAACTTCAATTCAGACACGTATGCTAAAATGGACTCACCTTCCTTTGACTCCACTTATTCATTAGAGTTAGGATTATGCAATCAACAATGGTTTCAGTGCTAAATGTTCCTGCATTAGTTTCACAATATTAGTAAAGCTTATCTCAGCTGATTTGGTTGGAGCAGTTAAATCTCTAAGTAAACTGTATGCCATTAAACCCAATGCACGCAGTAAAACTGGCACTCACTTCTGATTGGTTATTTCATTTGTTTCAAATATTGCTCAATTAGCTCAGTATATAAGAACCAGTTATTTGTTGTGCAATTGAACAATTCAATCTTTCTGATGTAGCCAGGCATTTCTGCAATTTTTAAAGTTTATAATTACTATCACCTGATACTCACTGTTATCAACCCATGAATTCATCTGTTTTCTGCCTTCCTTTTAACTTAACTGTTTCTCTCTCCCCCTTCCAAAGAGAAACGTACTATGCTGCTTCTGTTTTTAACTCAATCATCTCACTGGCTTTTTTTAACTTGACCATCTTGCTGCAATTCAACAGGTAGGTAGTCATCTCGGATTCTTTTAAAACCTCCTTGTAACCACTGTTCTGTTTTGTAACTCGAAAACATAAAAAGTAATTGAAAGGAAAATGAAAGAGCCAGGAATGCAGGAATAACTTCTTTTTTTACTTTAAGCAAGGTACATATCTTGTGGCGGCATGATTACCAATGCCATTCATGTATTTTTATATATAACGCGCAGTGCATTATGTAAACAGCAGAGTGCTTAATCAAACATATACTTACAATATTACTCAAATACTACAGAAATATTAAATACACCCAGTGGGTTTGTAAGTTTGCAGATCTCACGAAGGCTGGTGGTGTTGTGGATAGTGTAGAAGGTTGGTGTATGTTACCATGGAACATTGAAAGAATGCAGAGCTGGGCTGAGAAGCGGTAGATGGAATTCAATCTGGAAAAGTGTGAGATGAAACTACAGAAGGTTAAACTTGAAGACAGAGTACAAGGCTAATGGCAAGATTCTTATCAGTGTGGTCAAACAGAGGTTCACATCAGTTGATAGGGTGGTTAAGAAGATGTGGTGGCCTTCATCAGTTGGGGGATTGAGTTCAAGAGCCGTGAGGTAATGTTGCAGCTTTATAAATCTCTGGTTAGACTTCACTTGGAGTATTGTGTTTAGTTCTAGCCGTAGGAAGGATGTGGAAACTTTGGAGGAGGTGCAGAGGAGATTTACCAGGATACTGCCTGGATGGGAAAATGTGTGTTATGAGGAAAAATTGAGGGATCTAGGGCTTTTCTCTTTGGAGCAGTGGAGGATGGTGACTGAGTAGAATTGTATAACATGATAACAGGCATTGATAGGGTGGACAGCCAACACCCTTTCTCCAGGGCAACAATAGCTAATATGGGAGGGCATAACTTTAAGGTGATTGGAGGAAGGTATAAGGTTAAGTCAGTGGTAGGTGCATGGAGCACACTGCCAGGTTGGTAGTAGGGGCAGACAGATTAGGGACAGGTTGTTCTAGACACTAGTTGCATTTATTCTCTCAAACCAACAACCTGTCTCTGAATGTGAACAAAACAAAAGAGATGGTTGTTGACTTCAGGAGGACACAGAATGACCACTCTCCGCTGAACATCGACTCCTCCGTAGAGATCGTTAAGAGCCCCAAATTTCTTGGTGTTCACCTGGTGGAGAATCTCACCTGGTCCCTCAACACCAGCTTCATAGCAAAGAAAGCCCAGCAGCATCTCTACTTTCTGCGAAGGTTGAGAAAAGTCCATCTCCCACCCCCCATCTGCACCACGTTCTACAGAGGTTGTATTGAGAGCATCCTGAGCAGCTGCATCACTGCCCGGTTCAGAAATTGCACCAACTTGGATTGCAAGATCCTGCAGCGGATAGTGAGGTCAGCTGAGAAGATGATCAGGGTCTCTCTTCCCAGCATTAGAGTCATTTACACCACACGCTGCATCCGTAAAGCAAACAGCACTATGAAGGACACCATGCACCCCTCATACAAACTTTTCTCCCTCCTGCCATCTGGCAAAAGGCACCAAAGTATTCGGGCTCTCTCAACCAGACTATGTAACAGCTTCTTCCCCCAAGTCATCAGACTCCTCAACACCCAGAGCCTGGACTGTCACCAACCTACTGCCCTCTACTGTGCATATTGTCTTGTTTATTATTTATTGTAATGCCTGCACTGTTTTGTGCACTTTATGCAGTCCTGGGTAAGTCTTTGTAGTCTAGTGTAGTTTTGTGTTTTTTTTTTTACGTAGTTCAGTGTGGTTTTTGTATTGTTCATGTAGCACCATGGTCCTGAAGAACGCTGTCTCATTTTTATTGTGTACTGTACCAGCAGTTATGGTCGAAATGACAATAAAAAGTGACTTGACTTGACTTGACTTGACTTGATTTAAGAGATTATTAGATAGGCACATGGATGAAAAAAAATGTAGGGCTATGTGGGAGGAAGGGTTAGATTGACAAAACGTAGTGGGGCAAAGGGCTGGATTCTCTGTTCTGTTTAAGCACATATCATTATGAGGAGGTTTGAGAGAATAAATGCAACTAGTGTCTAGAACCAGTGACATTGTCTCATTAGAGTTTAATAATTAGTTGTTGTGAATCTGTGGAATTCCTTACACTGAGGGTTCTGAGTGCTCAATCTCTCAATACATTTATGGATGAGATTGACAGGTGTTTGACTCCTTAACCAATCCACAGCGCACAGGGAATAGATGGGAATGCGAAACTGAGGTCAACAATCAACCTCATTGTTTGAATGCATAGGGAATTCAAGGGTTCATATTGCTCAACTGTGATCTTATCACATACTGATTACCTACTGATCCTATTATTTTGAGGAGCAGCAAAACAATGCCTACTTGCTAAACCAACTTACAAAGTTGTCATGTGACTTTGAATACTTCTAACTACATTCAGCATTAACCGGACTGTAATATTTCTCAAGCCTGTTATTCTACCGCACACACTTGCTCATTGTCTTTTGTAGTATTATACAGGCAATGGAATATGCTCTAAGTTTATTATTTTTTTCCACGAGCTTTATTTGGATCTGGTATTATTTGATTGTTTCCTTAAGTTTTTCCTATTCCCAGAGTCTTATGCAGTCTGTATTGTACTCCAAACTATTCTTCATATCCCATGCTTCAATATCTTAAGATTTAAAAAAAAATTCCTTCTGGAATACTTATCCTTCCAATTCTTTTTCCCTACTTCACTCCTTCCTTGTGTCAAACATATGTTATTTTGTGAAAGACCTTTCCACATTTCTGCTTTGCAACTCGGTGTTGTTGCTGTATTCTTTATTTGCCACCGTGGTTTGGACATGGTGGAGTGAGAGACACTGAAGCAAGTCAATAGATCACAGACTTTAATGCAAACAGTATTAAAGGGAAAGAAAACAATAAACGCTAGGCCAAACAGGGCCATTGATTAAATCACACAAATGGAAATGAAGCCTACACTGCGACTGAAAAGAATAACTAAGAATTAAAGGAATATCGCTAGTCTTCAGTCTCAATTGACTCAAGGGTCCAATTTCTCAGGCAAGGCGGAATGCAGGAAGCGAAGTGTTTCTGTGTCCTGTCCGGGGTTCAAGTCTCAACAAAAACTACAATGGAGCGAATGGAGTTAAATATTATCACAATGAAATTATAATTAGCTGGCACATGCATATTCACAAGCGCAATTGCTGAATCTGCCGCACAGCTGAATCCGTGGTTGTACCATTATTAAACCATGCTGATCTTCTTTCTTCTCTCTCATTATTTTGAATGTCACTTAACTGGTCGCCAGTCCAATGGCTCTTAATGGAGTAACTCCAGAAGGAGACATCCCTATTATTGTTTTTATCCTTGACTTTTAAATAGGCAAAATTTATTTGTTTGTTCTCCGTAATGTGACACCAGAAATTATGTACTTATTTTTATCTTTGGAAAAATACTGGTAAGTTTGTAGTCTGCATTTTACATATTGATTTTAATTTCTTAAAGATTAAATGCCCCCTTAATTTATAATGGAGTTAAATAAGAGCATGAGTGAATTAATGGATATACGTACTTAGCAGTCTTTTGCACTTATACACACTGTGGAAATACCATTTCATAAATTCTCATCCACCTGTTTACTGTGTCCTGTACACACATCCTTATAGATTTGTGGTCATCGATTCACCTCTAGTATGTTTTTGCACTATCTCCAACTCGCATTCAGTTCATATTTGCACCCTCCCTAATTCACAAGCAGAACATATTTGTACTGCCTCTGGTGCATATGTAGTACATATCTACACTCTCCCCAATTCACATGTTACATATTTACCCACTCTCTCATTCACACCCAACACATATTTACACACACCCTAATTCACATCAGGTAGATATTTCACTGTGCACATCTACACTCACATCATTCTACAGATGCACAGTTGGGAGCATCCGAAAATGCGGCACCACTGCTCGGTATGGAAACTGCACTGAAGCAAACATGAAGGCTCTACAATGGGTAGTAAGAACTGCCCAACACATCAGCACCAGCCTACCCACCATCAAGGACATATTTACAGAAAAAGGTCAGTAACATCATGAAAGATCCCACCCTTCCTGCTCGTGGACTGTTTGTCCCACTGTCATCAGGGAGAAGGCTACATAAACAGTTACTTTTCCTAAGCAGTAAGGCTGATCAACACCTCCACCCACTAACCCACCCTTTCACACCTCCACCGCCACTACTTTATCATTTTCTGTCAGCTACTCCTGTGCCTGATGTCAGTTTATGGACATATAGTACAATCTGTCTATATTATCTGTTTATATTTATTGTGTTCTTCTTATTATTGTGTTCTTGATCTTAGTGTTTTTTTGTGCTACCTGGGATCTGGAGTAACAATTATTATGTTCTCCTTTACACTTGTGTACTGGAACTGACATTAAACAATCTTGACTCTCGTAATTACACTCTCCTAATTCACACCTAACACATATTTACACCCTCCCTGATATACATAAATTATGTTTTTGCACTGCACATGATTGACATCTAGAATATACTTGAACTGCCCCGATTCAGTTTCAGCGCAGTTTTGCGCTGTCCTGACTCACGTTATCAGTGAAGTTTACTCTGTTGCTAACTCATGTCACCAGCAAGTCCAAAACTCACTTCATAACAAATATGTATCAACAAGT
Source organism: Mobula birostris (assembly GCF_030028105.1). Lineage (NCBI taxonomy): Eukaryota > Metazoa > Chordata > Chondrichthyes > Myliobatiformes > Myliobatidae > Mobula > Mobula birostris. The sequence continues at coordinate 64,668,047 of NC_092377.1, read as the reverse complement.
TATATTCACATTCAGGTTATTCTTGTTCTGTTTCTGATTCACCCTGGATGACTGCACTACACCTGCACACTGTCTCTGTCAGTTTATCACCTTGACTCTTACCTTAGTGAGCTTCCACACAAAGAAAGGCTGTACCAGGTGTCTGTGCTCTGTTTGGTTAGCACACACTTTAACCTTTGCTTTGCTGCAGTCTCCACTGTTGCTCAGACCCAACTTGCATTCAGAACCTGTCTGACCCGTCTTTGATTTGCACTCATCCATTCTGTTTCAGCTCACTTCCAATACCTGTCTGTTCCGTTCCAACTCACTCCCGGTCCCATTCCATCCTGTTCCAACACACTTTCCAGTCCCAGAATTCCAACTCACTCCCGGTCCCATTCCATCCTGTTCCAACACACTTTCCAGTCCTAGAATTCCAACTCACCCCCGGTCCCATCCTGTCCTGTTCCAACACACTTTCCAGTCCCAGAATTCCAACTCACTCCCGGTCCCATTCCATCCTGTTCCAACACACTTTCCAGTCCCAGAATTCCAACTCACTCCCGGTCCCATTCCGTCCTGTTCTAACACACTTTCCAGTCCCAGAATTCCAACTCACCCCCGGTCCCATCCTGTCCTGTTCCAACACACTTTCCAGTCCCAGAATGTTAGAACTTTGCAGTCTATTCTGTTTCCATTCATTTCCAGTACCATTCTGTGTGGTTCTCACTGCCACCCAGTACTTGTTGCTCTGTCCCTAAATGAATTTCATCACTAGAGTGCTCATCATTTTGCTTTGCATCAAGTATCAGCTTCAAGCTGACTTACATCCAGAAGCTGTTCACTCTTCTGTGACTCATGCTCCATGTTCCCTGCTCCAATCAAGTTCTGGATTGCTCATTCCCCATCTTATCTTCAGCAACAGCTCACTCTTTCTGTGTGCACTTTCATCATGTGTTTGTCCGTATTCTGACTCATAGACAGTACCTGTTCATTCTGCCCTTATTCACCACCAGTACCATTTGACTCTGACCACAGTACCAGCACTCTCTTCCCTGACTCACACTCAGTATCAGCTCACTCTGTGCTGATTCACTCACAGAATATCGTTCACTTTTCCCTGACACACACCTAGTAGCTGCTCACTCTGTCAGAAGTACACTCTGATTATGAGCCTGTTCTTATTCGGACTCACGCACAGTACCAGTTTGCTTTGTATCAACTCGCATGCATTTCCGGTTCATTCTACTACACTGACTCCTCTCTGACACAGTTTGCTTTGTAACTCATTCACATCTGATATTAGTTCACTCTGTTTACAACTTCCATCCAATACTGGGCTGCTTTGTGCCCAAATCATAACTGGTACCTGTTCCCAATTCATTTCCATGACCCATTTGCTCGCTTTCTGACTCAGATCCAGTACCAGATTGCTCTTTCCCTGACTCACAATGTTCTCTACACATATTCCCTGCCAGGACATTTTGTCCCTGACTCGCATCTATTTTCTGATTCATATCAGTGACTTCCATCCACTGCTTCACCAACTGCCATCCAGCACGAGTCCAATCTGTTTCTGATTCTCTTTCCTTTGCTAGCAATTAATACGAGTTTTCTTGGTTTCCCACTCAAACACAACACCAGTTTCCTTTGTTTCCAAATCACTTTAACTTCCAGTTTGCTCTTTTTCTGACTGACATGCTGTAATAATTTGCTGTGTCTCCAACTACCATCCAGTACCAATTTGTTCTGGGTCTGTCTTACTTAATTCTAGTACTATTGAATGTCCTGCTATTATTTCCAAGGTTCTAGTATTATCCCAATAACCGATGTTAGACGATATGGTCTGTAGCTTTTGGTTGTCTCCTTTCTTGAAAAGAGCTGCAACATCTGTGGTTTTCCAATTCATGGGAATCTATCTAGAATCTGTAGTATTTTGAAAGATTACAACTAATGTATTAACTATTTCTACACTCATTCCTTTGAATTCCTGGGACACAGACCAAAGTTCAAAGTACGTTTATTATCAAAGTTATGTATGTGATACATAACCCTGAGATTTGTCTTCCCACGGACAGCCGTGAAACAAAGGAGCACGATGGAACCCTTTTAAAAACACTGAACACCTAATGTACAATAAAAAGAACAAATCGCACAAATGGCAAAAAACATACAAAAACACAGAATACAAAACATCAATATAAATACAATATAAGATCAATATAAATACAAAGAATATAAAAACCAGAATGTGTGGGGGACATTAGCTGCCTAGTTCTTTTCATCTAGTGATAGTCATTGTTTTAAATTCCTCTTTCATTTTGTCCCCTTGTTCTCTAGTATCAGATATGGAAGTTTCATGTTTTGTCACTTTCTATTTTAAATCACCTATTTCTATGAATGGAAATTTAACAGTGTTTACCGATATCTCCTTTACAGTGAAGATTGTCAGAGTGAATGCTGGATGTCCATGTATTTTAGATTCTATCATTCCTTCTGAACCGAAGAAAGGATTCACATTAATTGAGTTACTGGGCATGAATAGCCATGTTGATTAACAAATGTCAGATCTGTGAAGGCAGAGGCAGCGCAGGAGAGAAACAATTGCGCTGTGGAGTTAGAGAAGGATGGATAGGGGGAAGTTTGGCCTGAAAAACCTTGCATTTGTACTGTATGTTCTATTTAATTGAAGCTTACTTGGTCTATGTCCTAATAACCGTTAATCGAAAGGCATCATTGGTGGGGAAGAAGCTACATGAACACAGACAGCTTTTCAGCCCAAGCAGTACTACTGCAAAGTGTGTAGCCATTGTCTGTTTCATTATCTCAGGAGATACAGATGACACTGGTTATAATATAGTAAGACCATAACACATAGGAGCTGAATTTGGCCATTTGGCCCATCGAATCTGCTCCACCATTTCATAGTTGATTTATTATTCCTTTCAACCCCACTTTCCTGCCTTCAACCCATAGTCAGTTAATGTCACCATTCCAGGCCTTTTACTTAGAGTAATTTAACATAGTTGGTTCTGTGACATTGGCCGAATGACATCTAGGACTGAATGGGCTTGAATAAACATGAATATCTTTCTTTGTAGTAAATGCCATAGCCAGTGGAGATCCACTGACTGTTATTGTTCCTGAAACTGTGCTCATTCAAAAGCAATCTCTTTGGCACAGGCCTTGTGTAGGCTGAGACTGTAGTGAAGTTTAGAGTTTAGTGATTCTGGCAGAATCCAGACTGAAATCTGGCAAGTAGTTTACTGCAGAGCAAACAGTGCCTGGTAATGCATTTGATGTTTCTGGTATCTATGGAGGGAAATGGATAGTTGAAGTTTTGCTTCAAGACCCTTCATCAGGACTGCAAAGAAAGAGGACAGATGGCCATTATATTAATTGGGATGGGGGAGGGAGTTAGTGGAGTAGGAGAATGAGGTTGAGAAGGATAACTAATCGGCCATTATGGAACGGTGGAGCAGACTTATTCTGTTCCTATGACTTATGATCTTAAGAATCTAGCGAGTGGCAGGTGGATCCAGTGGAAGTGACGTGAGAAGCTGGGAAGTGATACGTGGAGATGACAAGGAGCTGAGCCTGATAGGAGAGGACAGTGGACCGGGGAATAAAGGGAAGGAGGTGAAGAGAGATTAATGTTGGGAAATTAAGAGGGCGGGGAGGGGTAATGAATATGGACGTGTGGGGTAGGGAAGAAAAGGAGAGGACAAAGGAGAGTTAGAGAAATGATTCCACTTCACTGCTGTTTGACAGTAATCACTTCAGCAGTAATATGTCATGCATATCCTGCCTGACCTCTGTAAGACTCTCAACCCGTGAATCCCTCTGATTATTCAGGAGTAAATCAGAATCGATGGTAAGTCCTGCTTTTGCCAACTATCTTAATGTTTTTTCCTGTGAGTGAATAATTAAGAAATATGCGGTAGGGTCAGCGAACTTTGATATGGTCCATTGATCATAGCTTTTGTAGTCGCATGCTGATTTTAATGTTTAATATGCATTCAGCCTTGTGTTATAGATTCCTCAGGTTTTACAAAATATTTTCATTATGCTTCACGCAAGTTCATGTATTAGTAATTATCTTTTAGGAATCATGGATTCTGGCATGGTTTTGGAGGAATGGAGAATTGCAAATGTCACTCCACTCTTCAAGAAGGGAGAGAGGCAGAAGAAAGGAAATTATATGTCAGTTGATCTGACCCAGTCGGTTGGGAATATGTTGGAGTCAATTGTTAAGGATGTGCTTCCAGGCTACTTGGAGGCACGTGATAAAATAAGCCAAAGTCAGCATGGGTTCTTTAAGTGAAAACCTTGGGCTGACAAATCTGTTAGAATTCTTGAAGAAACAACAAGCAGGATAGACAGATGAGAATCAGTGGATGTTGTGTACTTTGATTTTCAGAAGGCCTTTGACGAGGTGCCACACATGAGGCTGCTTAACAAGTTAAAAGTCCATGGTTTTACAAGGAAGGTACAAGCATAGATAGAGCATTGGCTGATTGGCAAGACAAAAAGTGGGAATAAAGGGAGCTTTTTTCTGGTTGGCTACCAGTGTCTAGTGGTGTTCCACAAGGGTCTGTGTTGGGATCACTTCTTTTACATTATATGTTAATAATTTGGATGATGGAATTGATGGCTTTATGGCCAAGTTTGTGGATGATATGAAGCTAGCTGGAGGGGCAGGTAATGTTGTGGAAGCAGAGAAGTGACAGAAAGGCTTAGACAAATTATGAGAATGAGCAAAGAAGTGACAGATGGAATACGATGTCGGGAAGTGTATCGTCATACAGTTTGTTAGAAGAAATTAAAGTGCAGTCTATTTTCTAAATGGTGAGAAAATTTCAAAAATTTGAGGTGCAAAGAGAATTAGGAGTCCTTGTGCAGGACTCTCTAAAGGTTAATTTTCAGTTTGAGTCGGTGGTGAAGAAGGATGTAATATTGAGGTTTTATAAGGCACTGGTGAGGCTTCACTTGAAGTACTGTGAGCAGCTTTGGGCCTCTTCTCAGAGAAAGGATGCGCTGACATTGGAGAGGGTTCAAAGAAGGTTCACAAAAATGATTCTGGGATTGAAAGTCTTATCATATCAGGAGCATTTGATAACTCTGGCCCTGTACTCACTGAAATTCAGAAGAGTGAGGGGGGACAATTTACATTAAAAACTGAAGACTGTTTCTTATGAAATAATATCTGTGATAGTGATATAACTCCAGAATACTGTCAAGCAGGGTGCCGTGCACAATCCTGGTTTGATGGAGACAGACGTGAGAGCACGGAGGAACGTCTGGAGAAACTTTTGAAGTGCCTTCTTCGCTGCTGCTGCTGCTGTGTGATCCAGAATCTCTGGAGGAGAAGGCCCCAAGTCCTTGGCTTTGCTTGTTGCTCGGTGGCTGGGGCGGGGTCGAAGCGCTCGGCAGAGATGGTGCTCGGTGTCGGACGGCTGGTCAGAGGCTCGAAGTTTTCAGACAGACTCAGAGTCAGCAGTAGTCGGGTGCTTCCAATGCATTGATAGTTGTCGGCGTCTGGAGGTTTATGGCAGGGAGAGTTTCTCCCTTTTGCCGCCTGCTGTCGGGACTATCGGGAGTCGATCGGAACTTTGAGACTTTTTTTTACTGTGCCCATGGTCTGCTCTTTATCAAATTATGATATTTCTTTGCACTGCTGTAACTATATGTTATAATTATGTGGCCTTGTCAGTGTTAGTCTTTGGTTTGTCCCGCTTTTTTTGTGTATCACTCTGGAGGAACATTGTATCATTTCTTAATGCATGCATTTCTAAATGACAATAAACGAGGACGGAGTGTCCTCATAATTTAAAAAAAAGTTTTAAAACTGGAAAATCAAAGTATCTTCTCCCTAGAGCAATATCTCCCTTGTTCTCATCATTATAATTGCCGAATTGTATTGATTAACACTAGGCTGCTGGAGTGAATTCTAGGGCCGTTTAACACTGAAATATTTGAAAATCAGTTCCATTCTTGTTAATACTCTGATATTGTTTTCAACCAATATTCTTAAAGAAATATTTATTCTCAGAAGCTACAAGTAAACAAATTGATCTGCAATGCCAATATGTGATCATGTTAAGTATTGAAGTGAATTGAAATGACTTTATTACTTACATCCTTCATATACATGAGGAACAAAAATCTTTACATTACATCTCCATCTAAATGTGCAAAGTACAAATTGTAGTAATTTATAATAAATAGTATGTACAACAGGACAGTAACAAGATGGTTAACTATGAACAGTCAATATAACATAGAAATATAGTTGTGTCAGCATGAATTAAGCAGTCAGATGACCTGGTGGAAGAAGCTGTCCCAGAGTCTGTTGGTCCTGGCTTTTATGCTGTGGTACTGTTTTCCGGATGGTAGCAGCTGGAACAGTTTGTGGTTGGGGTGACTTTGGTCCCCAATAATCCCTTGGGCCCTTTTTACACACCTATCACTGTAAATGTCCCAAATAGTGGGAAGTTCATATCTACAGATGCACTGGGCTGTCCGCTCCACTCTCTGCAGAGTCCTGCGATTAAGGGAAGTACATTTCTCATACCAGGCAGTGATGCAGCCAGTCAGGATGCTCTCAGTTGTGCTTCTATAGAAAGTTCTTATGATTTGGGGGCCCATACCAAACTTCTTCAATCATCTGAGGTGAAAGAGGCACTGTTGTGCTTTTTTCACCACTCAGCCAGTATGTACAGATCACGTGAGATCCTCAATGATGTTTATGCCAAAGAATTTAAAGCTGTTCACCCTCTCAACCCCAGATCCATTGATGTCAATAGGGGTTAGCCTGTCTCCATTCCTCCTGTAGGCCACAAACAACTCCTTTGTTTTTGCGACGTTGAGGGAGAGGTTGTTTTCTTGACACCACTGTGTCAGGGTGATGACGTCCTCTCTGTAGGCTGCCTCATTATTATTTGAGATTAGGCCAATCTGTGTAGAGTAGTCAGCAAATTTAATGAGCATATTGGAGCTGTGGGTGGTGACACAGTCATGAGTATACAGAGAGTAAAGGAGGGGGCTTACTTCTCTCTGTCAAGACTACTGGAGTCATTTGAATATGGCAACTCTATTAAAAAGTAAAGTATTTTACATTATTAGGATTTCTTCTCATATCTGAATCTTAAAGAACATGAAGCCTCAGGACAAATGGATCAAGGGAGTACTTCAATGTCTTCGTGATTTGACTCATCCAACTACGTATTTGACTGAATTTCTCTGTGCCTTTTGCAGAATTAGTTTCCATTTGAGACACTGACATGTAAATTTGTTTATTCAGGCAAACTAAACACGTGTGGAAACATTAACTTGTAGTGAGGAAAATTGTGAGAAGACATGAAAGACAGCAAACTGAATGGGATTAAAGCAGGTTTTGGGCCTGCACAGTGCAACTGCTAGTAGAGATGCTGCATTATAGCTCCAGTGATTCTGGTTCACTCCTGACACTCTTTGCTGTGTGTGTAGATTTTCTTGTAGCCCTAACATAAGTTTTCCCCAGGTGCTCTGGTTTCCTCTCAAATCCCAAAGATACACAGGTTGGTAGGTTAACCGCCCACTGTGAATTAACTTAATGTGTAGCTGAGTGTTGGAATCCTGAGATAATTGGTGGGAATCTAGGGAGAATAAAAATGGAATTAGTGTCAGGTTTGGAAATGGGTGGCTGATGGTCATTACAAACTCAGAGATTATAGAGCCTGTTTCTCTGCTGAATGACTTTATGAGTAGCCAAAACAAGAATCAGCATCTTGTATCAATTTAGCAGGTCAGGCTAATGCAAAAATACTGTGTGGTACTGGAGGGAGAAAGTAGCAGACAGAATAAAGTGACTGCAACATTTTAAAAGATGTATTTTTCAAAAACAGAATATAATTAAGGAATAAAAGCCATTGTGGACATATTCATGCAATGCCTTTTTTCTGCATTCCTGAAGAATTGCCTGCAATTGCAATTGATTCCTTCGATAAACAGGAACACATTGCAAATGTACAGATCTGTATCACTTTGGTCAAACAATGAGTTACTTTGAACTCCAGCCACTGTTATTTCTTCTTTCAAACAATTAATGCCCAGTTAACTTTCCCATGATCCCATTAATTGATAGAAAAATGCTAGTCAGGACATATGGTAAGATTTACGATCAAACCAGGGCAAGAGGAATGTGCTCAGAGAGTACAATATGACTTCGGTAAAGTCCCAAACATTTCTACATTTGTGAGGACAAAGAGATAAATATTGCACAGAAAAAAAACTGAGTGACATCAGCACATTATGAATTGTACTACATTGTTTACAAATTTTTATGGGAGAGATAAATAAGCTTTATTAGATATGATGATATACATGTCCAGCTATTGAGGAGCAACAAAGAGTAAAGCAGATAGAATCATGAACCATGCAGTTCTGGAGCCAGTTCATTCAGAACATTTAAGGCTAATTTTGCAAAGATGAACTACATTTGATTGGGCTGCACTTTAGAGTTTATTACTATTCTAAACACGTGGGAAACTTCAGTTTACCTTTTAACTTTAAGAGCAACAGTTTTACAGGGCAGCATTATATTAAAGTGGGAGTTGAATCCACAATCTTCACTCTGAGAAATGACAATGTTATAAGTGGAATCAAATGACAAATAGAACAAAGTGACTCATTTGTGTCAAGTATTCGGTATTCGACGGAGGAGGAGAAGATGGCGGCATGGCGGCGCGACGGCAGTGCGCGCGGCCACTTTGGTGGTGATGTCTGTTATCTATCAAGTAGGGGACCGTGCACAATCCTGATTTGATGGACACAGACTTGGGAGTATGGAGGAACATCTGGAAAACTTTTGAAACTTTTGAACTTTTGAAATGCCTGCTTCGCTGCCGCTGCTACTGTGTGGTAACCGGAATCTCCGGAGCAGAAGGCCCCGAAATCCTTGGCTTTGCGTGTTTCAGCGGCCGGGGTGAGGTCGAAGGCGCTTGGCAGAGGATGGCGCTCAGGAGGCTGTATTGGAGAGGCTGGTTGGAAGCTCAAAGTTTCGGACGGATGGACTCAGTGTCGGCTGTGGTCGGCTGCTTCCAAGGCATCGGCAAGTTGACGGTGCCTGGAGGTTTATGGCAGGGAGTTTCTCTCTTTTGCAGCCACAATTGGGGACTCGGGAATCGATCGACTTAGGGACTTTTGAGACTTTGTTTGTTCTTCATCAAATTATGGCATTGCTTTGCACTGTTGTAACTACACCATCATTCCAAATAAACTGATTCCTAAGCTCTGGAACCTGGGCCTTAGCACTCAGATCAACAGCTGGATCTTCAACTTCCTCACAGACAGGACCCAGGCTGTAAAAATAGGGGACAAGCTCTCCTCTACAATCACTCTAAGCATTGGTGCCCCACAAGGCTGTGTACTCAGCCCCCTGCTGTACTCACTGTACACCCATGATTGTGTAGCCAAGTTTCCATCAAGCTCAGTATATAAGTTTGCTGATGACACAACAATTGTAGGCCGTATCTCGGGTAATGATGAGTTTGAGTACAGAGAGGAAATTAAGAACCTGGTGGCATGGTGCGAAGACAATAACCTATCCCTCAATGTCAGCAAGACGAAGGAATTGGTTGTTGACTTCAGAAGGAGTAACAGATCGCACAACCCAATTTACATCGGTGGTGCGCAAGTGGAACAGGTCAAAAGCTTTAAGTTCCTCGGGGTCAATATCACAAATGACCTGACTTGGTCCAACCAAGCAGAGTTCACTGCCAAGAAGGCCCACCAGTGCCTTTACTTCCTGAGAAAACTAAAGAAATTTGACCTGTCCCCTAAAACCCTCACTAATTTTTATAGATGCACCGTAGAAAGCATTCTTCTAGGGTCATCACAACCTGGCATGGAAGTTGTCCTGTCCAAGACCGAAAGAAGCTGCAGAAGATCGTGAACATGGCGCAGCACATCACACAAACCAATCTTCCGTCCTTGGACTCACTTTACACCGCACGCTGTCGGAGCAGTGCTGCCAGGATAATCAAGGACACGACCCACCCAGCCAACACACTTTTCATCCCTCTTCCCTTTGGGAGAAGGCTCAGGAGCTTGAAGACTCGTACCACCAGATTTGGGAACAGCTTCTTTCCAACTGTGATAAGACTGCTGAACGGATCCTGACCCGGATCTGGGCTGTACCCTTCTGGACCTGCCTCTCGGTCTTTTTGCACTACCTTACTTTCCATTTTTCTATTTTCTATTTATGATTTATAATTTAATTTTTTAATATTTACTAATTTTTACTATTTTTAATATTTTTAATAGTTAATATTTGTAATCCAGGGAGCAGTAAGTGCAGAAACAAATATCGCTGTGATGTTTGTACGTTCTAGTATCAATTGTTTGGTGACAATGAAGTATAAAGTAAAGTATGTTATAATTATGTGGTTCTGTCAGTGTTAGTCTTTGGTCTGTCCTGTTTTCTGTGATTTCACTCCGGAGAAACATTGTATCATTTCCTAATGCATGTATGCATTTCTAAATGACAATAAAAGAGGACTGAGTGTTCTCATAATCTAAAAAAGTGTTTGGGGTTGCCAATGAGTGCCATAAAATGAGAAAAAATAAGACTTTTGCTTATTATTCATTTTTTCTGAGCTTGTGACATGTGGCAAAGATTACTTATAATTCAAAGTTCTTTCCACTGTTCTCTGAGTTTCCGTGCACATTTTCCTTTCCATAAAGTAGGTATTTTAGGACAACCCACCATAAAGAGTAACAGGTAAAACAACTGTGTCTCTGCCCAGTGGGAACAATTGTAAATATATACTTCCAGGGCATGAAGTTGCAAATTTTTTTCTAAATTTGCATATGTTGATATGAGTCCCTGACGTGAATCTGTCTCCTGAAGGCATTAGCTTTCTGATGGTCATGTTAGATTCTCTCACATTAATATTGTACTACTTTTCCTTCGATTTTGTAGTAATGACTAAAAAATTTCAAAGTGCTTGCCTGAATGACAGGCTAACTTATAAGAAATGTATATAGCATTTGATGAACCTTTTTGATATTTGAAGTCCAAATTACTATTAAACAAGCTTTCCCTCTCTTTATGTCGGGTAAAGGCATTTTTTATCTCCTAACTTTTTTTCCCTGCCCTCTTTGATTTCTCCTGGAAACAGCATAATTCTCATACGCAAATACAGAACAGAAGAAACCATTAATAATATGTCAATTTCTACTCATATAACCACTGCCAGCTCCTCAACAAGTCAAAGCCATTTTGTCAATTAATCAGCTGGTGAAAGTTCCCATGAGCTTTAACGGTGCCCTTAGCAACAGAAGAAGATATAGTATTTGGCATTACTTGAAGTCCTCAAAATTAACAATATTTAAATATTGTGCTTAATTTAGTTCTGCAAGTATTTACTTTCTATACCTCAGCACTCCTGTTCTTGATATGCTCTCTTGAAAGTAATGAATTTACCATCCTCTAAGTCTGTGGAGTGCTGAAAAGGAATTTGATTAGGTTGATAATTTAGTGGTTCTCAGACCTGCTTGAGTAAAGTAACATTATGACTGGTAAAGGAAAAGCAGGCAAAACACTGGGCAGCCAAGTGTTGTGAGAACATCTGATCATCAGCATACAGTTGAAGTCAGAAGTTTACATACGCCTTAGCCAAATACATTTAAACTCAGTTTTTCACAATCCCTAACATTTAATCCTAGAAAACATTCCCTGTCTTAGGTCAGTTAGGATCACTACTTTATCTTAAGAATGTGAAATGTCAAAATAATAGTAGAGAGAATGATTTATTTCAGCTTTTATTACTTTCATCACTTTCCCAGTGGGTTAGAAGTTTACTTACACTTTGTTAGTATTTGGTAGCATTGCCTTTAAATTCTTTAACTTGGGTCAAACGTTTTGGTTAGCCTTCCACAAGCTTCTCACAGTAAGTTGCTGGAATTTTGTTCCATTCCTCCAGACAGAACTGGTGTAACTGAGTCAGGTTGGTAGGCCTCCTTGCTCACATGTGCTTTTTCAGTTCTGCCCACAAATCTTCTATAGGATCGAGGTCAGAAAATGATGTCAAGCCTGGTTCATCCTTGGGAGCAATTTCCAAACACCTGAAGGTACCACGTTCATCTGTACAAACAACAGTACGCAAGTATAAACACCATGGGACCACGCAGTCATCATACCGCTCAGGAAGGAAACACATTCTGTCTCCTAGAGATGAACGTACTTCGGCGCGAAAAGTGCAAATGAATCTCAGAACAACAGCAAAGGAGCTTGTGAAGATGCTGGAGGAAGCAGGTAGACAAGTATCTATATGCACAGTAAAACAAATCCTATATTGACATAACCTGAAAGGCTGCTCAGCAAGGAGGAAGCCCCTGCTCCAAAACTGCCATAAAAAAACCAGACGACAGTTTGCAAGTACACATGGGACAAAGATCTTACTTTCTGGAGAAATGTCCTCTGGTCTGATGAAACAAAAATTTAACTATTTGGCCATAATGACCATCATTATGTTTGGAGGAAAAAGGGTGAGGCTTGCAAGCCCAAGAACACCATCCCAACCGTGAAGCATGGGGGTGGCAGCATCATGTTGTGGGGGTGCTTTGCTGCAGGAGAGACTGGTGCACTTCACAAAATAGATGGCATCATGAGGAAGGAAAATTATGTGGATATATTGAAGCAACATCTCAAGACATCAGCCAGGAAGTTAAAGCTCGGTTGCAAATGGGTCTTCCAAATGGACAAGCATACCTCCAAAGTTGTGGCAAAATTGCTTAAGGACAATAAAGTCAAGGTATTGGAGTGGCCTTCACAAAGCCCTGACCTCAATCCGATAGAAAATTTGTGGGCAGAATTGGAAAAAGCGTGTGTGAGCAAGGAGGCCTACAAACCTGACTCAGTTACACCAGTTCTGTCTGGAGGAATGGAACAAAATTCCAGCAACTTACTGTGAGAAGCTTGTGGAAGGCTATCCAAAACATTTGACCCAAGTTAAACAATTTAAAGGCAATGCTACCAAATACTAACAAAGTGTATGTAAACTTCTGACCCACTGGGAAAGTGATGAAAGTAATAAAAGCTGAAATAAATCATTCTCTCTACTATTATTCTGACATTTCAAATTCTTAGACTAAAGTAGTGATCCTAACTGACCTAATACAGGGAATGTTTTCTAGGATTAAATGTTAGGAATTGTGAAAAACTGAGTTTAAATGTATTTGGCTAAGGTGTATGTAAACTTCTGACTTCAACTGTACTTATGTGCCAGCTGGCTTGCAGTGGCAAATTCAAGCACACTTCAGGTCTGATCTATGATGAGACACGTGGGATGCTGAAAGTTTATCTGGAGAGTGAAACCAGGAATGCCATCAGTTACACTCCAAGTACCAGTTGGTCTCTGCCATGGACATTGTGCCTTTCCTGAAATGCCAAGGCCACCTTATGCAATTTACAGAGGCTTGAGAACTCAACTCTTTCCACAAATCAGCAAATGAAGTGAAAAATCAGACCTGATTGGAAACCTGGTGGGATCTCCTTCCCACATCATGGAAGGACAGTGCAGAAATCCAATACATCTTGCCCACAATAGCCACAATAATTCTCTTCAATTTTCTTTTCTCCAAATAAAGCCAAGTTCTGCTCTCTGTTTCTATCTAACTGTTGGCTGAATGTCCTGTCACTCTGAAAAACTTTTCTAATGCAACTAGCTGTTTCATAGGATGGAAAGATATATACAGGTGAAAAAGTGTTTTTTTACCCAATTGCCTAGTAAGAGGTTATTGTGCTCTTTTTGCCATTTTAAAATAATTTCAAAATCAAAGAAATTTTTTTTATCAAAGTATGTATATGTTACAATATACCACCTCGAGATTCACTTTCTTTCTGGCATTTACAGGAAAATAAAGAAATACAATAGAATTTGTGAAAAGCTAGACATGAACAAAGACTGACAAATACATAAATGTGCAAAAGAAGACGAATTGTGCAAATAAAAAAAATTAAATAATCATGAGAACATGAGCTGCAATGTCCTTGGAAGTAGTTGCCGAATCAATTCAAAGTTGAGGTGAGTGAAGGAGCCCAGTGGTTGCAGGATAATAACTATTCCTGAAACTGGTGGTGTGGGACCTCAGGCTTCTGTATGTCCTGCTTAGTGGTAGTAGCGAAAATAGAGCATGGCCTGGATGGTCAGTGTGAACCCTGATAGTGGATGCTGCTTTGTTTTGGCAGCATTCCATGTAAATGTGCTCAATGGTACGGAGGACTTTGCTAGGAACAGGCTGTGCCCACTACCTTCTGTACACTTTTCCATTTCTTGGCTTTGGTGTGTCAGTACTAGGCTGAGATGCAACCAGTTAGGGTGCTTTCCACTGAGCATCTATAGAAGTTTTCTAAACTATTGGGTGACATGCTGAATCTACGCAAACTTCTGAGAAAGTAGGGGCACTGTCATACCGCCTTTGTGATGGCACTTACGTGTTGGTCCCAGGAAAAACCCTCTCATGTGGTCACGCCGAAGAATTTAAAGCTACTGACCCTCTTTGCTTCAGATCCCCGAATGAGGACTGGCTCATGGACTACTGGGATTTTCCTCCCGTAGTTGATCTTCAAATCTTTGGTTTTGCTGATGTTGAGTGAGAACCTGTTGCTGTGGCATCATTCAGCTAGATTTTCAATCTCCCTTCGATATGCTGATTTGTCACTACCTTTGCTTTGGCCAACAACAGTGGTGTTGTCAACAAACATAAATATGCCGTTAGAACTGTACTTAGTCTCACAGTCATAAGTATAAAACAAATAGAGCAGGAGGCTAAGCATATAGAACCGGTGTTGACGGAGATCGTGGAGGAGATGTTGTTGCCAATCTGTACCGACAGAGGTCTGCAATTGAGGAAATTGAGGATCCAGTTGCACAAAGAGACATCAAGGTCCAGGTCTTCGAGCATAGTGATCAGCTGAGGGGATAGTAGTGTTAAATGCTGAGTTATACTCAGTGAAGAGCATCCTGATGTATACATCTTCTTTGTTTTGATGTTCCAGAGCTGAGAGAGGGGCCAATAAAATGACATCTGCTGCGATGGTTGGCAAATTGGTGTGTATCCAGGCTACTCCCAGGCCTGAGTTGAAATAACTTGCAAGACCTTTATCGTCCATTATCGCTTTATGTGGTAAACATTCTCCTTGTAAAGAACTTTATGATACAAATCCTAAAATTTATTTTCATGCTGCCAAACTTTCATTTGTATTTGTCTGCTAGGATCACCTTTCCTGAATTAATTACCATTTTAGATAACTCACAAAGCTCACACCTCTGTTTCAATGCTGAAAGACCAAAGGGACAAAAATAAATCCTCAGTCATATGTGCTAATCTTTCAATATCATTGTTCTGTACAATTTACTCCCAAAACACGGATACATCAGGAACTGAATTTCAGAAGCAGTGTATTGTGCACAGTTGTCACAGTAATGTACAAGCGTATTAGCCATGGATATACTGTAGAATATGTAACTGAGGATGGATTTCTGCCCGTGTGCTCTTGATCATAACTCAGTCATCTGGCACTAGTATCTAAATATTTCTTTGCATTGTACCAGGTGAAAAACTTCACATTTTGACACAAATAAATTTCATGTGATTGGAAATGTGTTGCACTTCGAAGTACAATGTCTGAATGTTTTCTGGCAGTTTTATGTTCCACTGTCAAACCTTCTGATTGAACAAATTAATAAGCCTGTGGTTTGTTTGGCTTTATGCCTACTTTGAGTTTGGGCATGTTCTAATGTGATAACAAGGGTCACTGGCAATTTTTCAGCGTGGGCCAAATGCCTGCATCTTCAGCCACAATTTTGGTTGAAATTTTCGGAAGCTATTGATCGCAGTTTAGCTTAAGGTCTTTTCTATGAATCTCCTTCAGGGCTTAGATATATCCAGGGCTGTGTTTCAAATACAATGCGATTTAACACAATGTTATCTATTTGATTACTGCATAATAATGACTGATATTCCAAAATTCTTCCAACTCTACCTTAGAGCTTTCAGCAGTATTCATGTTTTTTTTACTGCATCATAACCTGAAGATTTTTGGTCATAGATTTAATTGATACAGATCAACTAACTTAAATATGTTGTCTAATTTCTTTTGTAGCCTTGAGATACACATTCTTTCTGACTGCCCCACTACATTGCTACAATCACATATCAACCAGATTGAGATGTAAATCCATTGAGTTATACCACAAGGAAACAGGCCTTTTGGCCCATCTGATCCATGCAGATTACAACATCGTCCCTGCTGTCCCATTTACCTGTGGCTTGGCTCATAGCCTTCCAAGCCCTTCCCCTCCATAAACCTATTCTGAACCCTCTTAAATGTTACTGATGTACCTGCCTAACCACTTCATCTGGGAGCTCATTTCAGCTACTTACTACCTTTTGTGCAAACAAGTTACATCTGACATTTCTTTTAAATTTGTCCCTTCATATCTAGTATCTGTGCCTTCTAGTTTTAGATTCCCCAACTCTGTGAAAACAGTATGACCACCCACCTTATCCATAACTCTCATGAATTTATAAACTCCTGTCAGATTCCTACACAGAGTAATGTAGATGATCTTGTAGTGTAGTTAGAGAGATTGACAAGTATGATGTTGTGAGCATCACTGAGTTGTGGCTGAAGGAAGATCATGCTTGGGAGCTTAACATCCAAGATGCACGTTGTGTTGACAGAACAGGCAGGTAGGCAGAGGGAGTGGAGTGACTCTGTTGCTAAAAAAAATGAAATCAAATCCTTAGAAAGAGGCGACATAAGATCAGAAAATGTAAGATCCTTGTGAGTAGAGTTAAGAAACTGCAAAGGTATGAAGAACATGATGGGAGTTCATACCATCCTCCGAACATTAGCCAGGATGTGGGATACAAATTACAATGGAGATAGAAAAGGCATGTGAAAAGGGCAATGTTACAATAGTCATGGGGATTTCAGGATGCAAGTAGATTAGGAAAATCAGGTTGGTGCTGGATCCCAAGAGGAGGAATTTGTAGAATGCTTCTGAAATGATTCTTTAGAGCAGCTTGTGGTTGAGCCCAATAGTGGAAAAGCAGTTCTGGATTGGACATTGTGCTTTGCACCAGATTTGATAAAGGAGCTTAAGGTAAAGGAACCCTTTGGAGGGAGTGTTCATACGATAGAATTCACTGTGCTGTTTGAGAGGGAGAAGCTAAAGTCAGATATATCAGTATTACAGTGGAGTATGAGGGAGGACCTAGCCAAAGTATATTGGAAGGGGACATCTGCAGGGATTACAGCAGAACAGCAA
Organism: Mobula birostris; assembly: GCF_030028105.1. Classification (NCBI taxonomy): domain Eukaryota; kingdom Metazoa; phylum Chordata; class Chondrichthyes; order Myliobatiformes; family Myliobatidae; genus Mobula; species Mobula birostris. The sequence goes on along the minus strand of NC_092377.1, from coordinate 64,650,747 downwards.
TGGCTGCAGTTTCTTTGAGCTATTCCGATGGAGCAGGATAGATACATCCCAAAGATGAGGAAGTATTCTAAAGGGAGTGTGATGAAACTGTGGCTGACAAGGAAAGTCAAAGACAGCATAAATGCAAAATAGAGGGCATTTAATATAACAAAAATTAATGGGAAGTTAGAGGTTTGTGAAGCTTTTAAAAACCAACAGAAAGATAAACGATGAATTATGAAGGGAAGCTAGTCAATAATATAAAAGAGGATACCAAAAACTTTTTCAAATACATAAAATTTAAAAGAGAGGCAGGTGTGGATACCAGACTGCTGGAAAATATTGCTGAAGAGGTGGTAATGAGGGACAAAGAAATAGCAGACATGCATAAGTATTTTGTATGTCTTCACTGTGGAAGACAATAGCAGTAAGCTAGACTTTCGAGAGTGTCAGGGGACAGAAGTGAGTGTAGTTGCTATTACTAAGGTGAAGGTTCTTGGGAAGCTGAATGTTCTGAAGGTAAATCACCTGGACCAGAATGGACTACACTCCAGAGTTCTGAAAGAGGTAGCTGAAGAGATTGTAGAAGCATTAGTAGTGATCTTTCAAGAATCACTAGATTCTGGAATGAATCTGGAGGACTAGAAAACTGCAAATACTCTCTTTAAGAAGGGAAGGAGGCAGAAGAAAGGAAATCATAGGTGAGTTAGCTTGATTTCAGTGATTGGGAAGTTGTTGGAATCCATTATTAAGGACGATTCTTGGGTACTGGGAGGCATATGATAAAGTATGCCAAAGTCAGTATGGTTTCCTTAAGGGGAAGTTTTGCATGACAAATTTGTTAGAATTCATTGAGAAAATAACAAGCAGGGTAGCCAAAGGAAAGTCAGTGGATGTTGTTTATTGGGATTTTCAGAAGAACTTTGTCAAGATGCTGAAGATGAGGCCTAACAAGATAAGAATCCATGGTATTACAGGAAAGATACTAGCATGGAAAGAAGATTGGCTGACTGGTAGGGGGAAGAGTGAGGATAAAGAGGCCTTTTCTGGTTGGTTGCTAGTTCCAGATGCCTGATGGCCGCAGGGCAAGGATGTTCCCTATAGTGGAGGAGTCTAGGACCAGAATGCACAGCCTCAGAATAGAGCAACATCCATTTAGCCAGAGGGTAGTGAATCTGTGGTATTCATTGCCACAGATGGCTGTGGAGGCCAAGTCACTGGGTATCAACCTTCAACCATCACCCCCTGCTTCCTATGATCAAGCTAATTCTAAATCCATCTCACTCGCTTCTCATGAATACCATGTGACCTAACTTTCAGATCTGTCTGCCATGTGGGCAAAGGCCTTAGTTGAATACATATAGATACCATTCACCACCCTTCCTTCATCTATCCCCTTAGTTAACTCTTTTAAAAGCTCCAAAAGATTTTGAGGCATGACCTCCCACATACTAAACCATGCTGACCGTTTCTGATCGGTTTGATTATCCAAGTGATGGTAGATCTTGTCCCTCAGAAATCACTGCATTAATTTCCCTGCAACAGAAGTCAGGCTCACTGGCCTGTCCTTGCTATATTTCTTGAACAATGGGACAACACTAGCTAGCCCTAGTCTTTTGGAACTTCATCCAGTAGCTGATTGCAAAATAAGTATCTTGACAAGGGCCTCCACAATTTCTTCCCTAGCCTCCGATAAGGTCCAGGGGGTGCACTTGGTCAGGTGTGCTTCAAGGTTGCAAATACATCCTTCCTCATAATGTACAGTATGTATATTCCAAGACCTTACTGCTTATTGCCCTATTCCTTTGGCAACCATGATATTATCCTTAGTACAACTGAGGAGCAATAGATATTAAACATCTGGGCCATTTCCTGCAGTTCCATACATAGGCAACTCTGATAGTCTTTAAGAGGAACTAGTCTCTCCTTAGTCACCCTTTTACCGTTAATAAAATTGAAGAACCTCTGGGGATTATCTTTAACTCTACTTGCCAAATCCATCTCATACCTTTTTGCCCTTCTGATTTCTTTCTGAACCCTGCTCTTAAACCTTTGCATCCACATCAGACTCATGTTTAATATTATGTAGATTAGTCTCTTAGCCACTATCTGAACTAAAATTAAACTCTTTGCCTCTTATTTAATTCTGCGCTGAACTCCAATCCCACATTCTTTCCCTGATCCAGGAAATCAGACTGAAAATTTACATCAGTTCACCTGTTAATGAAGACTATATCCATATTTTCTTTTACTTTTACACCTCATGTTCCAATATTCTCTTAGCCAGTTTTATGCCTGCCACTCTCCACAGAGTTAAGCACATTTTCTATTCTCTTTTTCCTGACTCACAGCGTATTCATCATTGCTAATGTTCGTCAACAATAGCATTGAGTTATTGTTGATTTGATAGCTAAGACTTGCTTTTAAAATACCTATTCTTGTTCTCAAGTTATTCATCTTTATTTCTGTAATGTCCTACAGCACATAAATCTCCCTGTACTTATCTAATTTTGCTAACTGCCCACCTCTGTTTTATGTTAATGCCCACATTATCAGCTCCATCAATCTCTTTCACGCTCTCCCTCTCCAGTAAGTTGTTCCTCAAATCCACCTTTTACAACAGATGCAACACACATCAAATTTGCTGGTGAACACAGCAGGCCAGGCAGCATCTCTAGGAAGAGGTACAGTCGATGTTTCGGGCCAAGACCCTTCGTCAGGACTAACTGAAGGAAGAGTTAGTAAGAGATTTGAAAGTGGGAGGGGGAGGGGGAGATCCAAAATGATAGGAGAAGACAGGAGGGGAAGGGATGGAGCCAAGAGCTGGACAGGTGATTGGCAAAAGGGATATGAGAGGATCATGGGACAGGAGGCCTAGGGAGAAGGAAAAGGGGGAGGGGGGAAAACCAGAGGATAGGCAAGGGGTATAGTGAGAGGGACAGAGGGAGAAAAAGGAGAGAGAGAGAGAAAGAATGTGTGTATATAAATAGATAACGGATGTGGTACGAGGGGGAGGTGGGACATTAGCGTAAGTTAGAGAAGTCAATGTTCTGTCCGCCAGAGAAAGCAGGATCTCCCAATGTCCACACATTTTAATTCCACATCCCATTCCCATTCTGATATGTCTATCCACGGCCTCCTCTACTGTAAAGATGAAGCCACACTCAGGTTGGAGGAACAGCACCTTATATTCCGTCTGGGTAGTCTCCAACTTGATGGCATGAACATTGACTTCTCTAACTTTCGCTAATGCCCCAACACCCCCTCGTACCCCATCCGTTATTTATTTATATACACACATTCTTTTTCTCTCTCTCCTTTTTCTCCCTCTGTTTCTCTCACTATACCCCTTGCCCATCCTCTGGTTTTTCCCCCCTCCCCCTTTTCCTTCTCCCTGGGTCTCCTGTCCCATGACCCTCTCATATCCCCTTTGTCAATCACCTGTCCAGCTCTTGGCTCCATCCCTCCTCCTCCTGTCTTCTCCTATCATTTTGGATCTCCCCCTCCCCCTCCCACTTTCAAATCTCTTACTAGCTCTTCCTTCGGTTAGTCCTGACGAAGGGTCTCTGCCCGAAACGTCGACTGTACCTCTTCCTAGAGATGCTGCCTGGCCTGCTGCGTTCACCAGCAAATTTGATGTGTGTTGCTTGAATTTCCAGCATCTGCAGAATTCCTCGTGTTTCACAGCAGAACAATTGTTCATTTGTCCCAGTGTCCCCTCCTATGGCTCAATGTAAAATTTTGTTTGCTAATCAATGTTGGGATATTTTGCCATATATACAAGATCTTGTTGCAATCACACAAAGCAAGCCCCAGATGGTTTGAATTCTATTTTGTAGAATGATATATTTGTTTGATGATATACTTGTTTGATGTGATACTTGCTGCTGGAGTCTGCGGCAGAGTACTTAACAACTACAGTCAGTTTGTAATAATTAAATCCCTAAACAAATAATAATTATTTCATTCTGACAGTTTAGAAGTGTTACATTAGTGAGAAGTCAGCAATTCATCAGAAATTAAGTAACAGCCAAAAAAGTAATTAATCTGAAGTGACAATTGCAAATAGTGGAAAGCTAAGAGAGGTTAGTCAATAAGTAACATGTACCAGACCTGGATTGCATCTCATCTGGAATACTGTATCCAGTTTTAGCCAGATCTGTCAAGGGAACTGAGGATTTAGAAAGGGTGAAGAGAAGGTTCTTCGAAGGCTTGTAAATGTACATCCTAGAGCAGGAGTTCTCACTTCCCTGTTAAAATTGTGTATTTAACTTGCATTTCTTCCCCTTATTCTACCTTGATTATCCATCGCATTATATTTCGCCTGCCATCATTTATTCCCTCCGATATTATCACTTCTGTATCTCTTAATTCTTCATTATGGTTCACTGCATGCGTGAACTGAATCCACAACTTAACACCTGTATAGTAAAGAGCTCACACATGCCATAAGCTAATTGCAATTAAAATCTTTGTACTTAGGTAAATAGGTAAAGTGAATAGATTGTGAGTGATTGTGAGATATGTGTAATACTCTAGTTGCAAAAACTAAGTCATATCCCCCTGGGTTCTCAATTTTTTGTCTAGCTATGAGGTAAATAAGGAGGCAGAAGTTGTTGGTGGGAGTTTCTTGTGCACTATTGTATTCTAATGAAAACTACTGAAGTACCATCACATCTAAGAAAGAGTTGTATTTAAAGTTGAAGGAAAATCTCCAATTCTTCTTGATAGGATTTATAACACTGGACACCATCCTCTCTCCAAGGATTTATTTTTCACTCCATCTTCTATTTATCTTCTAGATACCCCGCTTTGTTAAAATGCCACGTGACTGCCTCTGAATCCAATGTTTACAGCCCATAGCAGAGATTAATTTTTATAGCATCCCAGAATATAATGATAACCAACTATTTGTATGGAAAAGATTGCTTCAGCAGCTTAATGAAGTAATATAAATTAAAACGATCATGTGAAGAATGAGTGGTTTATTGCTGCCTTATAGGATTTCCAACACCTGTAATTTTCCGTGTAACCATTTTCCAACAGGATGAAGGCATTGTGAAGGAAATAGACATCAGCAACCATGTAAAAGAAGGCTTTGAAAAAGCAGATCCCTCTCAGTTCGAATTGCTTAAAGTGTTGGGTCAGGGATCCTACGGAAAAGTAAGTGAATTGCTAAAATTATTCGAAGTCTTTCTAGTTTGAAAATTATGTGACCTAAGTATTCTGCAACAGTATCATGCTAGAAGCTAATTTTTTGCTATGTGATTCAATTTTATCAAATTCATATATTCCTGTGTTAGATATTATCAGTTTTAATGTGGTGAGGTATCAGCAAATAGTGGAGGAAATTGGTTTTGGCCTATATTATAAACAGACAACTTTGATTCATAATTTATTTGACATTCTGAATTTGCTTTCCTGAGTGGAGTAAATGGTCCATTGAATTATTTTATTCAATTAAATTCAATCTTGAAATTTTCAAAACAAACTTATTTTTACTGTTAGTGTTTATGAAACTCCTGATTAACATAAAAATGTATTTGGCTCTCAATAGCTGAAATGTAACTCGAGATGCACTCCAAGTGATTGACTCTTAAACTCCCTTTGAAATGACCGAGTGAAAATTCAGTTGTATCATAGTCACTGTGTTAAAATAGGAAGAAGGATAAAATTGGTTTGGATGTAGCTAACTCTTTTTCAGAAACATTCGGAGTTTGATGTCTATAATGGGAGAGCTGTCTTATTGACTTTTCAAGCAATGGTCAATGCACACAACCTTTTTCCCGGGGTTGGAGAATCAAGAACCAGAGGGTGTAGACTTAAGGTGAGAAGAGAGGTATTTAATAGGAATAAGAATTTTAGCAAAGTCCAAAAGACACTTGGACAGGTGCCTGAATAACAAAGGTTTAGAGAAATTTGGATCAAACACAGACAAATGAGACCATCTCAGTTGGAAATCTTAGCCAACATTGACTAGTGAGATGGAATGGCATGTTTTTGTGCTGTATGAACCTATGTCTAACAGCTTGAATATTGTAATATTTATATCTTGGCCCAGTGGCAGGAATGACTCATCAGAAGTGGTGGAATATTGGTATATGTGCAAGAAATCCTGGCAGTTCTTTACATTGAAGATCAAACATGGGCAAAGATCATAGTCCATAATATCAATAATAAAAGAAGAATGGATGAAGTCCTGGAGGCAGAACATACATAGCTAATTAGTTATATGCCAGCAAAATTTGAGTAGGAGTGGAAGATCTGATGAAGGAGTGGTGGGAGAGATGCTGTGGTTTCAGATTTCTGAGGCACTGAAACAAAGTGGGATTTGCAGAAATGAGAAGGGTTCCATCTAGCAGTGCTTAGACCAGTATCCTTTCGGGAGATTGTTCAAGGTAGCTTGGGATGGAGTGAGCATTATGGTATGGGGATGCTTTTCAGCAGCAGGGACTGGAAATCTGGTCAGGACTGATGGGAATATGAATAATGCTAAATTCAGAAATCATGGAATAAAACCTGTTAGTCTCTGCCAGAAAGCCTAAACTAGGGAGGAAGTTCATCTTTTGGCTGTGAGAAGTGGTTCAACTTAGTACTGAGCAAAGTGGGATGAATACTTTTGAACTGCTAACATTTCAGGTTTTGAACTTTTAGTTTTTCATGAGGTACAATTTCCCTGTTGTTTGGGCTCTACTGTGAAAAAGGGAGCATGTGATTCACAAATAAAAAATCTCAGTTAAATTTATCTAAGTGCCTGGTTGCAATACTCATTTATGTAAACAAAGGTTTGGAGGTTGAATACTTCCTCAAGGCACTGTACGTGGAGACTGAACAAATCCGATTTCCTGTAAAAAAGTGGAAGTTAAATTCATGGAATTTACTTGAGGTGTTTTCCTGGAACAATATGTTGATGAACCAATTATGGAGAAGGCTATTGTAGATCTAGTTTAGTGTAATACAAGAAGAATAATTGATAATCTTGATGTCAAAGGGCATTTGGGGAATTGTAACCATCATGCAATAGAATTTGATATTGAAAGTGTAATTCAATGTGAAACTAGTATCTTAAATCTAAATAAAGAAAGGCTTGGGTGGAGTGTTGGCTACAGTACTTTCGGAGAATACATCGAAAGAGATCACGATGGACCTGCAATGATTCAAAATTAAATGGATAATGAGTAAGTTGCATAAAATATCTTTAAAGTCCAAAACCCTGTAAGTAGAGTGATTCATCCATGGCTAACAAGAGAAATGTTGGGTAGTGTTGAATGCAAAAAAAAAGTTTATAAAATTGCCTGAAATAGCGATAGGCCTGAGGATTGCAATCAATTTAGAACTCAGCAAAGGCAGAAAAAGAAATTGATAAAGAACAGCAATGCAGAATTTGAGAATGGACTGACAAGAAACATAAAAATGGATAGCAGGGGCTTTTGCAAAGATTTGTGAAACCGTATCAAGGATAGATAAGGTCAAGAGAATTTTTAATGGATGATAATAAAATGGTAGTTGAACTTTGTGGCTGACTTCTTGGAAGAAGAAACAAAGCCTGCCAGATTTATTAGCGAATCATGGGTCTTGTGAGAATGAGGAAGTAAAGGAAATTAATATATGTCAAAAAATAGTAGTAGAGAAGTTGTAGAGTTTGAAAGCAATTCGGGTACAGAAATGTGATGTTAGACTGAGCAGACTGGGACTACTTTCTCTGCAGTCTGGAAGAGTGAGATCATCAGGCAGTCTGGATGTAGAGAGTGTGTTTCCTCTAGCTGAGGCTTCAAGGACCAGGGGGAATAGTTTCAGAATACACAGAAGATTGTTTGGGGGTGAGGTAAGGAAAAAATATCTTCACTCAAAGCACAGTTAACTATTGGAATTTTCCGCTCCCGTGGATAATAGAAGCTTAGTCATTTTGTTCATGCAAATTACAGATTGTAAGATTTCTGGACATTAAATGAATAAAAGATTGGAAGGCAGAAAATCACTCGGTCGTATATCAGCTATGATCTTGATGAATGACATTGGAAGCATGAAGGGCCAGATGGCTTACTCCTGTTGCTTTCTTTACTGTCCAAGTAGGCAACAAAGTCAATTTACTCAGAAAACAGAATTTGTTTAAAGACCAGATCAACCAAAACATTAAGCAACTTCCTTCAGGAGTGATTTTGCCAGTAAAATGGAGTGAAGAATAGTTATGTAAATTCTGCAACTGAAACTATCCTCAGCCTTTCAATGCTGTGCAGTCATCAAGATTGATTGACAGGGGTTTACCAGATAACTCCACTCTGGCCAGTCAATGTGCTCATCCTAAATGCAGCTTTTTTTGGGCAGTCATTTGTGCTTTTTTTTAACTGCATAATCAAACCTAAGAGTGTTTGTAAATCTCAAAATAGTACTTGGTTGTACTATTTTAGCATCAAGAAGAGATGTGATTATTCTCAGTCATGTAGTATTGTAACAAATATTAAGAGCACAAGAGTGAGTCATATTCATCACTGTCTAATTTGACTCACAGAATATTACCATGACAATATGAGATGGTCCTATAGCACCCGTTTTCATCTCCACCATCTCCCACACATGTAAACTAACTTATTTAGTAATAGACCTATCTCATACTCTTGATTCATTTCCCTTTCATGCAAATATATAGTAGCATCAGTGATCCACATTTGTCTCATCAGTTTCTGCTCTGTCATCTAGATATTAGTTCCTTTGAAATGAAGTCACTTGCTATGTTTTAAAATGAACAGACCTCAGGCAAATTCTGTTGATTTTAAATTAGCCTTCTCAAACTATCTCTACCAAAACTCAAAGCATAATCTATACCATCAAACCTTTCCCTTTCTTGATTTATAATCAGGCACTCTGCTTCTCTCAGGAAAATTGTTCTCTCCTCAAAAGAGTCATTATTCTTTGAGCATCAGGAGAAGAATTTGGAGAGAATATCGAACTTCATTTGGGGTAGGAAGGGAGGCAGTTAAGTTTACAAATAACTTCCAGTATTCATGAGACTTAAACTAGAGAACTTGTAGAATTAATCTAAGTCTTTGATATGTATTCCTTGTAGATCCTCATGTTTGTCAAGTGAAGAAATATAATGTGTAAAGTATATTATCAATTGTTCAATGCATGTATGTGCTGGAGTACGTGTTCTCTCCAATAATACATACTGTTCTGTTTGGCCACCAGATGCTTTTGTTTTGTTATTTAACCATTGGTATTTGTACTCAGGGGCCACTTTATTAGGTACACCTGTACCCAGCTTGTTAATGTAAATAACTAATCAGCCAAACATTTGGCAGCAACTCAGTGCATAAAAGCATGCAGACATGGTCAAGAGGTTCAGTTGTTGTTCAGACCAAACATCAGAAGGAAGGAAGAAATGTGATCTAAGTGACTTTGACCATGGAATGATTGTTGGTCCCAGATAGGTGGTTGGAGAATCCCAGATCCTGCTGATCCTCTGGGATTTTTACATACAACAGTCTCTAGACTTTACAGAAATTGATGTAGTTAAAAAAAAATCAATGAGCGACGGTTCTGTGGGTGAAAATGCCTTGTTAATGAGCGAGGTCAGAGGAGAATGGCCAGACTGGTTCAAGCTAACAGGAAGGCAACAGTAACTCAAATAATCATAAGTTACTACAGTGGTGTGCAGGGTAGCACCTCTGAACGCACAACTCATTGAAGCTTGAGGTGATCGGCTGCAGCAACAAAACACCATAGACGTACACTCAGTGGCCTCTTTGTTAGACTAGTAGACCGTAGGCATAGGAGCACAATCAGGCCATTTTGCCCATTGAGTCTGCTCCGCATTCAATCATGGCTGACCCTTTTTTCTCCTCCTCAGCCACACTCCCCGTTCTTCTCCCCCTAACCTTTAATGCCATGTCCAATCAAGAACTTATCAAGCTCTGTCTTAAATACACCCAACATCCTGGCTTCCACAGCTGGCTGTATTAATATATTCCACAAATTCACCACCCTCTGGCTAAATAAATTTCTCCGCATCTCTGTTTTAAATGGACACCCCTCTGTCCTGGGGCTGAGGCCTCTTGACCTAGACTTCCCCACCATGGGAAACATCCTTTCCACATCTACTCTGCCAAGGCATTTCAACATTCAAAAGGTCTCAATGAGATCCCCCCCCCACCCCATCCTTCTAAATTCCAGCGAGTACAGACCCAGAGCCATCAAACGTTCCTTGTATGATAACCCTTTCATTCCTGGAATCATCCTTGTGAACCTCCTCTGAACCGTCTCCAATGCCAGCACATCTTCTCTGAGATGAGGAGCCCAAAATTGTTCACAATACTCATGGTGAGGCCTCACCAGTGACTTACAAAGCCTCAGCATCTCATTCCTACTCTTGTAATTATAACCTCTTGAAATGAACGTCAACATTGCATTTGCCTTCCTCATCACTAACTCTACCAGCAAATTAACCCTTAGGGTGTTCCACACAAGGACTCTCAAGTCCCTTTGCATCTTTTGGATTTTCTCCTTGTTTAGAAAAATAGTGTGCACATTTATTTCTCCTACCAAAGTGCATGACCATCATTCTCCAACATTGTATTTCATTTGCCATTCTCTTGCCCATTCCCTTAATCTGTCTAAGTCCTTCAGCAGCCTGCCTGTTTCCTCAACACTACCTGCCCCTCCACCAATCTTCGTATCATCTGCAAACTTGGCAACAAAGCTATGTATTCCACAATCTAAATCTTTAATATACAACATAAAAAGAAGTGGTCTCAACATCAACCCCTACGGAACACCACTAGTCACTGGCAGCCAACCAGAAAAGGATCCTTTTATTCCCACTCGCTGCCTCCTACCAATCAGCCAATGCTCTAACCATGTTAGTAACTTTCCTGTAATACCATGGGCTCTTAACTTGGAAAGCAGCCTCATGTGTGGCACCTTGTCAAAGGCCTTCTGGAAGTCCAAATATACAACATCCACTGCATCCCCTTTATCTATCCTATGTGTAATCTCTTCAAAGAATTCCAACAGGTTCCTCAGGCAAGATTATCCCTTAAGGAAACAATGCTGACTTTGTCCTATCTTGTCCTGTGTCACCAAGTACTCCATAACCTCATTCTTATAAAAAGACTCCAACATCTTCCCAATCACTGAGTTCAGGCTAACTGGTTTATAATTTTCTTTCTGGTACCTTCATGCTTTCTTAAAGGGTGGAGTGACATTTGCAATTTTCCACCATACCAGAGTCCAATGATTTTTGAAAGATCATTACTAATGCCTTCACAATCTCTACTGCTGACTCTTTCAGAACTCTAGGGTGCAGTTCTTCTGGCCAGGGTGACTAACGCACCCTTAAGTCTTTCAGCTTTTTGAGCACTTTCTCCCTTGTAATAGTAACTGTATTCCCTTCCCTTCCCTCACACCCTTCAACATCTGGCACACTGCTAGTGCCTTCCATAGTGAAAACTGATGCAAAATACTCATTTACTTCATTTGCCATTTCCTTGCACCCCTTATTATTTCCCCAGCATCATTTTCTAGCAGTTTTATATCCACTCTCATCTCTCTTTTATCTTTTACGTACTTGAAAAAGCTTTTACAATCCACTTTGATATTGTTTGCTAGCTTGCTTTCATATTTCATCTTTTCTCTCCTAATGATACTTCTCATTGCTCTCTGTAGGGTTTTAAAAGTTTTCAAAACCTCTATCTTCCTACTAATTTTTGCTTTGTTGTATGCCCTCTCTTTTGCTTTTACGTTAGCTTTCACTTCCCTTGTCAGTCATGGTTGTACTATTTTGCCATTTGAGTATTTCTTCATTTTTGGAATACATCTATCCTGCATCTTTCTCATTTTTCCCCGAAATGCATGGCATTGCTGCTCTGCTGTTATCCCTGCCAGAATCTCCTTCCAATTTATTTTGGCCAACTCCTCTCTCATACCACTGTAACTTCCTTTACTCCACTGAAATACCGCTACATCAGACTTTACTTTCTCCCTATCAGATTTCAAGTTGAACTCAATCACTGTTTCCTGAGGATTCTTTTACCTTAAGCTTTGTAATCACCTCTGATTCATTACATAACACCCAGTCCAGTATAGCTGATCCACTAGTTGGCTCAATTTCAAACTGCTGTAAAAAGCCATCTCATAGGCATTCAACAAACTCACTCTTTTGAGATTCATTACCAACATAATTTTCCCAATCGACCTACATGTTGAAATTTCCCATGACTATCATAGCATTACCATTTTGACATGCTTTTTCTATTTCCTGTTGTAATCTGTGGCCCACATCTCAGCTACTGTTGGGAGGCCTGTATATAACTGCCATCAGGGTCCTTTTACCCTTGTAGTTTCTGAACTCAACTCACAAGGATTCAACATCTTCCAATCCTCTGTCACATCTTTCTACTGATTTGAAGCAATTCTTTACCAGCAGAGCCACGCCACCCCTTCTGCCGACCTTCCTATCCCTACAATACAACGTGTAACTTTGGACATTTAGCTCCTAACTATAACCATCCTTCAGCCACGATACAATGATGGCCACAGCATCATACCTGACAATCTGTAAAAGTGCAACAAGATCATTCACCTTATTTCTTATACTCTGTGCATTGAGATATGACACTTTGAGTATGGTATTTACTACCCTTTTTGATTCTGCATCCCAAATACACTAATAATCACCCTGCTGGTTACAACTACCATGGCCTATCATCTGCCTACCCTTCCTAGCACGTTATCTTTGCTTTTTTACCATCTGTCCTGTCCTAAGCCCCTTCACTCTGGTTCACACCCCCCCTGCCAAATCACTGTAAACCCTCCCCAACAGCTCTAACAAACCTGCCCACGAGAATATTGGTCCCCTCGGGTTCAGGTGCAACCCGTCACTTTTGAACAGATCGTACCTCCCTTAGAAGAGATCCCAATTGACCAAGGACCTGAAGCCCTGCCCCCTGCACCAGCTTCTCAGCCATGCATTAATTTGTCAAATCATCCTGTTTCACCCCTCACTGGCGCGTGGCACAGGTAGCAATCCAAAAACTACTATCCTGGAGGTCCAGCTTCTCAGCTTTCTATCTAGCTCTCTAAATTATCTTTTCAAGACTTCTTTGTTTTTCCTTCCTATGACATTGATACCAATATATACCAAGACACCTGGCTGTTCTCCCTCCCTCTCCAAAATGCTGAGGACACAATCCAAGACGTCCCTAGCCCTGGCACCTGGGAGGCAACGTGCCATCCGGGTGTCCCACTCATGTCCACAGAATCTCCTGTCTGCTCCTCTGACCATTGAGTCCCCTGTCACTACCGCTCCCCTCTCCTCCCTCTTTCCTTTTTGCACAATGGAAATGTGCTCAGTGCCAGTAACCTGGTCTCCATGGCATTCCCCAGGGAGGCCATCTCCCACAACGGTATCCAAAATGGTATACTGATTATTGAGGGGAATGGCCACAGGGGTGCTCTGCGCTAACTGTCTACTCACGTTTCCATTTCTCCTGACAGTTACCCAGCTACTCGCCTCCTGCAACTTCAAGGTGACTGTTTGTCGATTATCTCCTCACTCTCCCGTACAAACCAAAGGTCGTCCAGCTGCTGCTCCAAATCCCTAACACAGTCTTCAAGGAGCTGCAGCTGGATCTAGTTCACATAGATGTAGTTCCCTGGAAGAACACACAACGGCCATTTACCACACTAGGTGCAGTAAGAGGGATAAATAGGAACCGTAACAGAAGCTTACCCGGAACCAATGCCTCTTTCGAGCTGAAGCCTCTTTTGAGCCAAAGCTTGATACTCTTACTCTTACCACTGGCCTATTCCCAACAATGGCCGCCCCACTTGTCCTTTCCGTACTTTTAAACAAGCGTTGCTGACCCATGAGGAGCCTTGTCGCTGTGGCCTGCTCCTGCTACTGATTAGGTAGAGGAGGTACCTAATAAAGTGGCCACTGGATGTATATCTCTCTTTATCAGCATAATGCTGATGTTACTGAGGGGACTAAAATGCTTTTCCAAATGTTTACATATTTAGATAAATGGTTACAACTCTCCTTTAACAAATCCCTTTAACTAAAACATGTCTCAATCTTCTTCACAATATTGAATTAGAAAACCAATGCCAAGCAAAGAAGGGGGGAAATCAAAGCATTAAGAACTGCATAAGACATTTTTCTCCAATACTATGTCATAGTTTAGGGTGCAAAAGGTTCATATTAACAAAATATGCTGTACAAATATGTATTTCTTCCAGACAATATGAACTATTCTTGACTGAAACTGGTAGGTATCTCCAGACATACAGCAAACGTAGTTTAATTGACAATTAGGATTGAGGGCAAATTTTTAGAAGTTCAATATAATTTTCATATAAATGGAAAAATAACAGGCTGTGAGAAGTATCTACATTAACTTTTTATTGTATTTCTTCCTCCAAGGTATTTCTTGTTAAGAAGATCAAAGGTTCTGATGCTGGGCAACTCTATGCTATGAAGGTTCTGAAGAAGGCCACTCTGAAAGGTGAGCAAGGCACTGTTCACGTCCTGCTCCTATGTCAAGGTGTAAGCTCTATATCATTGCCTAATGAGACAGCTTGCCCTTCTTTATGTTTGTAACTACAAAAATCTTGACCCTTTTTGTCCTGTTTAAATAATTACAGTCAACTGTTTCAATAATAACATTTGCAGATTATAGCAGATCTATACTGGAGAGGAAAATAAAAGGAGGAAGGCCAGCATGCTCCTTCCAAAACTAACTTGCACTTTTAATGTATCTTCATTCCACTGATGGAAGTAAAAACCATATCGAAAACATCCTGGCAGAATTATATCTGGCAAAATCTCTGTCAATCAATCTTGATACCGGCACAGTACAGAAAAATATCAGTGTTGCCAACAGCTGAGGTATAATTATGTACTTTGAGAATCTCAATCATTTTTTAAAATTGTTTTTGACTCTAGTTTACATTGTAGCCTTCAATCTTGCACTGCATAACTTACTGATGTATGTATTCCGTTTAACTTTGTAAAAATATTCCAACTTCATATAAGTTCCAACTCTGAAGCGCACTCCAGAGCATAAAGGCACATGGAATGAGATACATTTGGGTTATGAACATTTCGAACAGCAAGATTTAAGCAGTGATCAAAGTTGCAGCAACATGTCTGGGCTTGTTTTGACACACAACCTCATGGGATTTGCATCCAGAAAGTCCAGAAACATGATTTTCAGCAAAGAAGTTGTTTTTGAATGGTGAAGGGCGAGTGCATGCTTCTCAGTGCTGCTAAGTTATTCAGAGCCATTGACTACTGTCGACTAATTCTCACAAATGATTAATTCCTTACTTCTACATTATTTTGGATGCCGACTGATCACAGACAGTAAATGAAATTTATTCGTTCCACACAATAAGGAGAGGAATTACTTGAAGAAATAGATTACAGTGAATGGTTGGCCTGTCGTAATCCTCGAGCAATTGAGGCATACAGTCCACCATCTTTCGATGACTTCAGCTATTCTGCCTTTGCTCTAGCCTATTTTGGCCTCCTGATTTACCCAGATTAGCTCAAAAGGCTTTGATATTGTTGATGAACTTGTGACTGACCAAGCATGTGGATTTGGCTGGAATTCCTTCACTGATGTGGATGCTTGCCAGAATGTTCTTTCTCGGGAAAGCAAGTCAAAAACTGAAATGTACATAAATGGACAAATTTTGCTCTCTGTGGGACATTTAAGAATATAACTTATAAGTCTCAGCCAGATCACCTACTTCAGCAAAGATTGGGAATTGAATTGTAAATTCTCCGGGGATAAATTCGCTTTTTGCATATCCATAACTTCATTAAAGTGTGTTAGCATCCTCATTTATGATGATAAACAATTTCTTATCTTCTGCTGCTGAAAAATATATCCTAGCAGAATGAATAAAGAGAGGTACTCTCAGAACATCCCAAGATATTTTCAAAAGGTGTTGCCCTTCAGGAGGACAAATATAAGGGGGTGGAGGGAGGGAGAGAATGCATTAAATGCTGGACCTTTAGGAAGATTTGATGTACAGGAGGATCCTGGGGTCCTGGTCCCCTGTTCCCTGAAAGTAGCAACACATGATTAGGGCAGTAAAGAAGACAATCATCCCTTCATTGGATGGGGCTTTCAATCTAACAGCCAGGAAGTCATGCTGTTGTTGTATAAATTTGGAGTACAGAGTGTAATTCCAGTCATCTCGTTACAGGAAAGGTATAGAGGCTTTGGAGAGGATACAAAAGACGTTCACCAGGATGCTGCTTGGATGAGTGAATATAAGGATAGGTTGAATGAACTTGGATTGTTTTTTTGGAGGCTGAGGTACAACCCAGAAAGGCTCATAAAATTAGGAGAGGCATCCATGGGGTAAATAGAGTCTTTTTCCCAGAGTAGTAATGTCAAATACTGGAGGAGACAGCTTTAAGAAAAGAAGAGGAAAGTTTAAAGGAAATGTGCCAGTTAAGATTTTTTACACAGCCAGTTAAGTGCTGGATTGCTCTACCAGAAGCAGAATTGATAGTGGCATTGAAGAGGCATTCAGACAGGCACAGGAACATGCGTGGAATGGAGAGATGTGGATCACGTGCAGGCAGATAGGTTTAATTTGGCAACCTGATCAGCATGAGCCAAAGGGCCTGTTCCTGTACAACACTCTTGTCTGGTTCTATGTTCTATGCTAAAACCAAAGAGAAGTTTTGAAGTATTGCTGTGGAAGAAGTACTGTAGTCATCTTAAACACAGTACGTCCCTCAAAACAATGGTCATGCTATTTAAGTCTTGGTGGTTTACGAATAAACTGTTCCTGGGAACTTAGAAGAATTCTCCTATTCTTTGGAAAAATGTTGGGGCATTGATATGTACCTGAGAGGTAGGAAAGCTCATCCAGAATTGGAATATATGGCTGTGTAGCACCTGAGAGTGAGACCAAAGCTTCTACAATCAGCTTGACAGTGCCCACATCAATGCCTATCTATGACATTCACTGTTTAGAAACTGATCTTTTTTTTTAAAAACTGAATTATGTACAAGTCCTCTTGGTGGAATTCTGCAGGTTGAGCCTAGTACATGAATTTAATAGTAAGGAGCATAAAATTTCTTTATTACTAAATTTACTTAAAAGAATGAGTCTTTTTGCTTCTTATTCTGGCATGGGTGTCACAATCAGGGACACTGCTGCAGGATCTGGGCACCCATACTTGTGGGCTGCAGGACATGGTTGACAATTGTGCTTCTGAGAATGCAAATTCCAGCCAATTAGTGTTTTCATGTAGTGCTATTTAACTCCTTTCCTCTCATTTCAGTCTTGTTGAGGCTTGACCAAAAGCACAGCAATGAAACCACTCCCTGCTTACCTTTGTCCTTGTTCTGGGAAAGAAGACTACCATTTAGATTGACACTGGAAAGAAGCAGTACTTCTTTATTGTTAAGTTACTGCTTATGAACCATGGTACCAACATTAGCTTTCAGATTGAGTGTTTTAGTGAATGGCCCTGTTGACCTAGTGTTTATTGTTTTTGCTTTAATTTAGAATCAGATTTATTATCACCAGCATGTGTCAAATTTGTTAACTTAGCAGCAGTTCAATGCAATACATAATATAGAAGAAAAAAAACAATAAATCAATTACACTATATATATTGAATAGATTAAAAAATTGTGCAAAAAAGAGAAATAAATGTTTAAAAAGTGAGGTAGTGTTCATGGGTTCAATGAACATTTAGGAATCAGATGGCAGAGGGGAAGAAGCTATTCCTGAATAACTGAGTGTGTGCCTTCAGGCTTCTGTACCTCCTACCTGATGGTAACAGTGAGCAAAAGCATGCCCTGAGTGCTGGGGGTCCTTAATAATGGACACTGCCTTTCTGAGACATCATTCCTTGAAGCTGTCCTGGATACTTTGTAGGCTAGTACCGAAGGTAGAGCTGACTAAATTTACAACCCTCTGCAGCTTCTTTTGGTCCTGTGCAGTAGCCCACCCCCCATGCCAGACAGTGATGCAGCCTGTCAGAGTGCTCTCTATGGTTCATCTATAGAAGATTTTGTTGGTATACCAAATTGTCAGGCTGCTGGGGCAGGGATCCAATCATAGACCCAGTACTGTGCACACAGCGATATTAATTGAGTAACAAATCCCAACGTGCAAACAAAGTCAGCGTCAAAGTTCAGGGAGAGATCAAAACATCCAGCAAAATCCAAAAACCAGAATCAGAAAACACAGTCAATATTCAGATGGACAGAGTACAGATACAATGCTGGAAAAGCTCAACAAATTCACTAACACAACCTGACAACAAACAAGTGAAAACACAAGACTGAAATACACTGAGCAATAAACAGAGAGGCAGATGATAGGTGGAGCACAATGAGACACAGGTGGCAGCAATACAGGTAATAATGAGAAATAGATGAGAAATGGAGTACTCAATAATACAGGGGCCGGAGTAGAGCAGGAGTGGGGACAGGAGCACATGACAATACAAAACCACAGACTGATGGCTAGGGGGAAACACACAAAAAGACAGTTCAACTGGAAGTACTGACACCAAATCTCTTCAAACTCCTAATGAAGTATAATCGCTGTATTGCCTCCTTTATAGCTGTATCGATATGTTGGGACCAGGGTAGATCGTCAGAGGTCTTGACACCCAGGAACTTAAAACTGCTCACTCTCGCCACTTCCAATCCCTCTATGAGGATTAGTATGTGCTCCTTCGTCTTACACTTCCTGAAGTCCACAATCACCTCTTTCTTCTTACTGATGTTGAGTGCCAGGTTGTTGCTGCGGCACTACTCCACTAGTTGGCATATCTGGCTCCAGTACGCTCTCTCATCACCATCTGAGATTCTAGCAACAATGATTGTATCATCAGCAACTTTATAGATGGTACGTGAACTATGCCTAGCTACACAGTCATGTGTATTTTGACAGTAGAGCTGTGGGCTCAGCACACACCCCTGAGGTGCACCAGTGTTGATTGTCAGTGTGGAGGAGATATTATCGCCAATCTGCACAGATGGTGGTCTTCCGGTTAGGAAGTCGAGGATCCAATTGCAGAGGTAGGTACAGAGGCCCAGATTCTGTAACTTCTCAATCAGGATTGTGGGAATGATGGTGTTAAATGCTGAGCTATAGTCGATGAACAGCATCCTGACATAGGTGTTTGTATTGTCCAGGTGGTCTAAAGCAATGTGAAGAGTCATTGATATTGCGTCTGCTGTTAACCTATTGTGGCAGTAAGCAAATTGCAATGGGTCCAGGTCCTTGCTGAGGCAGGAGTTCAGTCTTGTCATGACCAACCTCTCAAAGCATTTCATCGCTGTAGATGTGAGTGCTACTGGGCGATAGTCCAGAAGGCAGCTCACATTATTCTTCTTAGGCACTGGTATAATTGTTGCAGAACCTCCTTCAGAAAGGCAGTTTTGATTAAAAGTCAGTGAACTGTTCATCTGCTTCGGTGTCTATCCCTCTGCACTTGCGTCTTAACTTCTTAACTGCACCTTGTAAGCATAACTCGGCAACAAAGAAGATGGACCCAGCAGAGAGAGAACAGCTGACCATGGCCCTGATGTTGGTTGGTCAGAGATGGGAGAAGTTACAGTCAGTGGAAGTTACATTTGCAGAAGTGACTCATGCAGTGTGACAGCTATTTTCAGAGCGGCATGCCCAGTGTAAGCAGGAAGAACAGGTATCAGCCCTCGCAGTGAGAGTTCAGCAGCTCACCACAGACAGGTGGCAGCAACTGCTCTCAAGGCTGTCGTTCAGCAGCTTACTACCAACAGTCAGATTCAGGTCGCAGCCATTAGCACTCTTGCTGCCGCAGTTCAGCAGAATTCCTCCAGTTCAGTCCCACTTCCAGCATTTCACACATCCTCCTCTTTAACGGCCTCACCAGCCTCGGGATCTAATACCTCGACTCCATTGACAGCATCCAGACCAAAACTGAGTATTCCTCCACCAGGCAGATACCCTGGTGACCCTGAGGGCTGCAGGAATTTTATTACACAATGTGAGCTAACTTTCCAAGCCCAGCCAGGACAGTTCAATGATGATGCACTTATTTCAGGAGGAATGAAATCAGTGCAGGAGAACAGGTTCCTGTCTCCTCTGTGACAACCCAAGAACACTTCTGGGCAGCATGTCCCAAGTACCCTTTCAGCAAGTGGGGAATTCTAATGGGTCGATTCTTCCTGCAAGCAGTGTCCCCTAATCATGCAATGCTCCCAGCTTCCTTGTCGTGGGGTCTCTGACCCATGGGCTTCAGGCATTTATTGACTCTGGGGAAGGTGGAGAGTTCCAACTCAGCAACTGAGACAGAATATCAACACCAAGGCGCTGGGTGGTTGGCCCCTGGGCACTGGCAAGATCCAGCTTTCAAGAGAACCCCTCCACTTGAGCTAGAAGACAACCATAGGGAACAGCTCTCCTTCCATCTTGTGGATTCACCTGAGCTGCCACTGGTGTTTAGCCCTCCCTGGCTATCTCGACATAACCAATGGATCGATTGGTCCCTAAAGGCACTCCAAGAGTGGGGGCTGGCATGCCTTCTACCTGTCTGAGCCCAGCTCAAGCCGTTGTCAGCATATCCACTTCTGTGTGAACCGCTACAGTGGACCTGGCATTCTGACTAAATATCATGACCTTCTTTGAGGTCTCCAGTGCGTAGAAGGTACCTCCCTGCCTTCACACCAGCCACACAATTATGACAGTCACTTCTTACCCAGTACTAGTTCTCCCGGGGGCCGGCTCTTTTCGTTCTCTCATCCAGAAACGATGGCCATTGAAGAGTACATCAAGGAGGCATCGGACTTAGAATTTATCACCGGCAGGAGCAGGCTTCTTTTTTGTGAGCAAGAAGAACAGCAAGCTCCATCCCTGCATTAATTATCGGCCCCTCAACATCACAATGAAGAGGCCAACCACCCTCTTCCCCTGCGTGCCTCTGTGTTTCAGCATCTCCAAGGAGCAACCATATTCTCCAAGATAGATCTGCACAGTTTGTATCTGAGAAGGGAAAACTAATATTCAATACCTCCACTGGCAACTATGATTACCATTTGGTCTGGCCAACGCCCTGGCTATTTTTCAGGCCCTGGTAAATGATGTGCTCCAGGACATGTTGAATCAGTTTGTTTTCGTGTATTTGGACGACATTCTTATTTATTCCTGCTTTTGCGAAGAACACGTCCAGTCTGTCTCGAGGGTTCTCAGTTGGCTCCTCGAGAACAACCTCTATGCCAAGCCAGAGAAGTATGCATTTCACGAAGAGCAGATGACGTTATTAGGCTATATTCTCACCCCTTCCAGTGTTCAGATGGACCCATGTCAATTTCAGGTAGTCACAGAGTGGCCCAAACCATCTACAGTCAAACTTGTGAAGTGTTTCATGGGATTTGCAAACATTTATCGCCGCTTCTTCGGAAACTTCAGTTCCATCGCGGCCCCAATAAAAGCACTCACTAAGAAGACCCCTGCAGAATTCCTGTGGGCAAATGAAGCAGACCAAACATTCCTAGAATTAAAGTGACACTTCACCATTTACCCAGTGCTGCAACGTTCAAACCCATCACGTCCACTCATTGTCAAGGTTACTGCGTCAGGCATCGACATTGCAGCTGTACTTGCCCAGTGCTCTTCTGTGTATAATCAGCTGCACCCCTGTGCTTCTCTTTCCCATCACTTGACTCTAGCCGAGTGGAACTATGATGTCAGGAAATGAGAACTTCTGGCTGTCATGGAGGCCCTGGAAGCGTGGTGACACTGGCTGGAGAGGGTAGAGCAACCCTTTCTGGTATGGACAGATCACAAAAACCTCTCCTACATTTCGGAGTCTCAAATCCCACCAAGCCCACTGAGTCCTCTTCTTCACTCGGTTTAGTTTCACCCTCACCTACCATTCAGCATTCTTGCAGCAAGAGCACCAAAGCCGATGCTCTCTCCCACCAGTTTGGCATCTTTGAGGACAATGCCAGTCTAGATCCCATCCTTCCTTGCTTTTGCATTGCTGCTCCAGTGATTTGAGGAATAGAGGCAGAGGTGAGGGCTATTCAACTGTCGGATCCAGGTGCAAGTGGGGCGGGGGGGGGGTGGGCTCTCCCAACCAGCTGTTTTTCCCTGCCATTGTGCACCCCAGAGTGTTGGAATGGGGTCATTCTTCCCATCTAGTTGGTCATCTGGGAATTCAATGGACCGTGGAATTTATAAAGAGATGATTTTGGTGAGCGACTATGTCCCAGGATGTCCACAACTTCATCTCAGCTCATCGTACTTGTGCCTAGAACAAGATAAGACATCAGTGGCTTGTGGACCCGCTCTACCCACTGCCTGTGCTTCACCATCCCTGGTCTAACTTCTTAGTGATTTCATCACTGGCTGGCCCCTGCCTGATGGAAACATTACCATTCCGGTGGTTGTTGACCATTTCCCCAGGCTGCCACTTCATTGCTCTCCACAGCTCCCATTGGCTCATGAGACTGCCACCCTCATGGTTCAGCACGTGCTCAGGCTGCACGACTTCCCTCGATATCTAGTGTCTGATTGAGGAGCATAGTTCATGTCATATTTTTGGAATGCTTTCTGCTTTATTTTTCAAGCCACAGCCAGTCTGTCATCTGGTTTCACCCCAAATCTAGCAACCAGACTGTGGACTGAGTGTGAATCAGGAGATGGAGACAACCCTCTGCTGCCTTGTCTCTTCCAACTCCATGACCTGGAGCTCCCAAATGGTTTGGGCAGAGATTTCCCACAACAATCTCCACTCATTCTCCTCTGGCATATCCTCCTTTGAATGCCAGAAGGGATTCCAGCCACTGCATTTCCCTGACCAAGAGGTTGACTTTGGGATTTCTGCTGCTGAACAGTTGGTCCAATGCTACAAGTGCACGTGGAGATGAGCCAGGGCATCTCTGCTGTGCACTCAAAAACAATATGCCCGGCAGGCTGATCAGCTCCACTGATAGGTGAGGTCTCTTAAGCCAGGGGAGAAAGTCTGGCTGGTGTCTAAAGATCCTCCTTTAAAAGCTGAGAGTCACAAGTTGGCACCACACTATGTGGGACTATTCATAGTGGAGAAAGCTATCAAAAACGTCTCATATAGATTGTGCCTACCATTATGAATAAAGACTCATCCAGTGTTCCGTGTTTTCCAGCACAAGCTGGTGACTCTTGGTTCTTTTGCCAATAATCTTTATTCTCTTCTCTTCCAAGAAGAACAACTTCATCTTCTCCAGTGTATCCTAAGTACCAAAGTCTCTCATCCATGGAAGCATTTTAGTAAGCCTTACCCATCCTTCCATTTTAAGCTGTATCCAGAAATGGACACAACATCTGACTATGACTCAACCACTGTTTTATACAAACCCACAAGGTCCTGTGGTTTCTTCCATAGCCCAGAATTGACAACGTCTCATCCAAAAGACTATTTACATTTTCCCCCCATCCCTTTTTTTCTTCTTTTGGACTGTGTCCTGTGGTTTGTATTGTGACTTCTTATTCTTCCTAATAAGATGTAACATTCAGCATTCAATTTCTTCCACCACCCATCGTCTCATTTCACTAGCCTGTTTGCCTTTGTTGGTTCCCCTCTCAGGTTGCCAGTGCCTGGTCACATTTTTTTATATGATGCTGACAAGCTGGAAAAAGTCATTATTGTACTTCACTCCAGAACAGATATAAATTAATGTTCAGTTGAATAATGTTGAAATAAACAGTGCTATCACTGAGATAGCCAATGTATTTGTCTAGTGCTTTGTAACTAAAACCATAGTGTCAAGTTGCTGTTAATCATAAACAGCCTCAAATCAAGTAGTTTAACAATGATACTGCAACGTGAAAAGTGCGAAATTTATGCTCCAGCTCAGTTTAATTTAATGCAAACTGTTTTGTTTCCCTCACAAAGGATGATTTCTGTTTCATTTCAAATATGATAAATGTGTGCTAGATGAAAAAAAAATTATACATACATTAGTACACTGTTGTTCACATCAAATCTGTGATTACTGTTTGGAAAGAATTGGGAAGCCAGAAATCACCAAGTAAATTTTGGAGACTTGTCGAAGCAACCAAGCTCCTTCATTTGAATTGGACACATTAGTCTGATTTTCCAAGGATGCAACATTGTTTCAAAATAGAGACATTCTTGGAGAGATCCCAATCATAAAGAGCTCATTAGTACCACATTAACAGTGTAAAGCTCGAAGCATCAGATTAATCAATCCATTATAGGAACCAACCATGAAATAGTATAGCAATAAAGATAACAATAAAATTAAGGGCATTGTTAACAGTTAAACACTGAGGATCTCAAATTAGTTTTATACAGCAGGAGTCAACATCTGTTCAGAAGATTTTCTACAATATCTTTAAACACTGAGATAAACTAAGATCAAATTTATGCCATGATCAATTGGTTAGTCATAAATAGATAGAGCAAAAAAAAACAGGCTCCTTGACCCACAGAATCTGCATAAACCATCAAACTCAAGTTTTTACAGAAATTCTATCCTAACCTATTTTATTCTCCCCATGTTCCCATCAACATCTTCTAGATTCTTCTACTCATCTGATCACAAGAGGCAATTTGCAGTGACCAATTTTAGGAATGTTGGGAGGAAACCATACTACCTTGAGAAAGTTAATATAAATCACTGGAAGAATGTGTAAACTCCACAGGTTCAGTGCCAGAGGTTGATCAAACCCAATAGCTGGAGCTATTAGTTTCGTATAAGCTTTAACACTGTCTTGTCTGGCTGCACACGTACAGGTAATCAGGAATGATCATTAGAAGACATTTGGGATCCAGATTGTTTCGAACATGATCCAGTTATTTTACATTTGCATGAATTGTTGTTAAACAAGTTAAAGCATTGTTAACTAGTCCATGTTAAGAATAACTGCATGTTTCTTGAGCAGATTTGGGATAAGGCCAACTGATGAAGTGGAATATCAGTGTTGTTAGGCAGCATCTATGGAGGGGGAAACAGAGTTAACATTTTAGGCCAAGGATCTGTAGTCAGAATTGGGAGGTCATCACATTGAAATGTTATCTCTAATTCTTTCTCCACGTATGCTGCCTGATCTGCTGGGTATTTTCCATTTTGTCTTTTTGCTTTGAAGTAAAGGAGTTGCTGAAAGGAACTTTGCAATTGCCAGAAGAAAGCAGATGAGTATGAAAGACCACTCTCCCAGTCTGCTGCCGGAGAACCCTGTTACCTAACCAAATATGAATCTAGTACTCCCAGCATCTGGTGTAAGAGACAGTTTCTGTGCCGCCCAAACCTGAAATGACAGTAGATGCTAATGTACTAGCAGGGGAAGTACTGTCTAAAACATTGGACAGTGAATGATGTGTACGCATTTTTAAGTATCGACTTTTGTATGGGAATGTAAAAGGTCCAAGGCATGCTCAAATTTTAATTTGGTTATTCCTACTTTTATGAGGGAATTAAATGCCTGGTGCCTCAGTGCAGTCAAAGTGTTTGAACTCTTCCACCATCCTTCAGTGCTATAATAGTTGTGAAGGTAATAAAATACTTCAAGGAGATAGAGAGAGGTTGGTATAATGGGCAGACACAATAGATAGCAGCTAAAATTCATTACCAAATGAGTGAACTGTTACATTTTGATTGGAAGAATTAGAAGAGGCAAATATTGCCTCTACGAAGGTAGATAATGTATCTAAATACAGTATCTACCAGCCCATAAATACAGCGGCACGGGAGGTGGTTCCTGCCTGTGACCATCGAACTTGCAGCTCCTCCCGTGGAGGGTCAGTCACCCTGAGCCAATAGACTGGTCCTGGACTTATTTTCCATCTGGCATAGTTTGCATTTTGTTGTTTGATTGTTTGTGGGTTTTGTATTGCTATATTTATGCTCTATTCTTGGTTGGTGCAGCTGTAACAAAACACAATTTCCCTTGGGATCAATAAAGTATATCTATCTATCTATCTATCTAAATTAAGTACAAGATTGGGGAGATTTGGGAGTATATGCATAGTACCATGAAAGTGGAACAGCACGTTGATAAGTTGATTAAAACATTACAGATCCTAGAGTTTATAAATGAAAGCAGAGTACAAGAATAAGGAAGTTATAATGAACCTGTACAAAAAAACTGTCATGGTTACAATGAGGGTGTTACTTCCAGTTCTTGCTACAACACATTAGAAAAGACCAAATGGCTTCAGAGAGAATGGAAAAGAGATTTACAAAAATGATTCCAAGAACTAGTGAATTTAACCATGTGGATGACTTGGAGAAGCTGGAATAGAGAAAGTTTCTGAGAGAGTTATTTGAAATCATGAAGAGTATAAATAGCACAGATTAAGAGAGTTTGCTCCCATTGTTGAAGGGGATAGGAAAGAGTGTTGAAGGGTTAGTGTTGTGGGGCTGAGGAGGCGATAAAAGGACTAGCCATGGTTGAATGACGGAGCAGACTCGATGGGCCAAATGACCTAATTCTGCTCCTATGTCTTGTGGTCTTATGGACCTAGGGTGCAAAGAATAAAGATGGGCAGCAAAAGGCAAGAATGATATAAGAACATTTATTTTGTGCAATGGGCAGTGAGAATCTGGAATATAGATTCACTTGTGAAAATTGTGATGTTTAGAAGGGAACCTGACGACCACTTGGAAAATTTTTTGTGAACAGGGAATGGGATTAACTGGAGTCCTTTTGCACTAAGCCAGTCTGGACTTGATGAGCTGAAGGACTTCCTTCTGTGCTGTGACCACTCTGTGATTCTGTGTGCCTGGGGGATGATTGGAGCTAGGACCCATCCTCATGTACTTGTTGTAGGTCTGTAGCTTTCAAACTTCATTCAAGACCCATTCCAGAGATCTGAGTCATAGAGTTAAACAGCACAGAGGCCCTTCAGCCCAAATCATCCATCTGACCAAGTGCCATTCTGTACTAATCTGCCTGCATTTGGCCTATATCCTTCCAAACCTTTCCTATCCATCAAAAGGCCCAAATGCCTTTTACATTGTACCCGGGCAGAAAAATACGGGCTGAGAGTTCATCGCAGCATTTTTGCAGCACCTGGAGTTCTTTTGAAGTGTAGTTACTTGTGGCCTCACAGCCTGCTTCACTGCTGGCTCACACCGTATCATTTACCTGCACTGCACCCTTTCAGTCGCTTTTACACTCTATTCTTAAATCTCCTCTGCAGTCCTTCCAGCTTAATGGCATCTCTCTTGCAGCAGGGTGACGAAAACCTCACCAACATCTTGCAAAGCTACAACATAACATACCAGCTTCTGTGTTCTGTGCCCTGACTGAGGAAGGTGACCATTGCCAGAGTGACAAATGCCATCTTCACCACCCTGTCTAACTGTAATGCTGGTCTGTAAAGTCTGCTGCTTTACTGTGTTGGCAAGTGCAGGCTAATCTTGATTATAAAGAAGGATTATATTTTCCTGAAAAGAAGGAAATGGTCATAAAAAAGGGACAGTGTTAATAGTGGGAATATATTGCAGGCCACCATAAGACTCTCTCTCTATTTTGAAAGAGTATAAAGAGAGAACAGAGATGACAGCTATAATGGAGATTTTTGCTTTTGTGACACCATTTTGGCAATGTAGTACAGAGAATCCACTGCATGTGAAATCATTTGAGAATATTTGTATATATAGCATTTGAAAAAATTTACCAAGAGTTAGCTGATGTTGGATCGTGCCTAACCGATGAACTAAAACAGTAAAGGAACATATTTAATTGTTAAGAGTTTCAAAAGTACTGAGAAAATGGATCAGATAATGTTTAAATGCTTAATATTTAAGAGACTGTGTGGACAATAAAGGTGTTAAACACCTTTATTAAATAAGAGCAAAACTGGTGAAGGTTACCTCAGAAGGTAAAGCAACATCTGTGAAAAGAGAAGAAATAATTGAAATATCAGTCCAAAATTGGAAAAATTTTGAATTTACAGGAAAATTGGGAAGGGAAGAAAGAGCAAAGTGGAAGATCTGTGACTGTGTGGAAGTGAGGAGAGAGTAGATGACAAAAGTGATGGTGGTGGTAGGTAAAACTTGAAAAATAGAACTAGTGAAATATCAAAAGACAAAAACAGAGGAAGTTTCTGGTTCTTAAGCAGTCACTCTGGATCAAGGATAATATTCTTTCATTTCATTTCTGTGGTTTTAAGGTTGCTTTTGATGGCTATATGGGACTTACTTGCTCTGCCACAGGTGAAGCAATAAATGCTTGATGGGGTAGACCAGTCGTTAGTACGGGAGACGATGCACCTCTTCTGCTTTTTTTTTGCTGGGCCTCCATGTAACTTCTATTGAAGACATTTGAAGTTCTCTATGCCTGCTCAAAGGCACTATCACCATTTTGATTGGCCATTTACCAGGGATTTCCTTGAATTGGTGAAGCTGTCACTTCTTTTGCAAGGGAGTCTTGCAAAAGTATCAAAGTTCTTCCTCTGCCTTCTGTAATATAGGTGAGAATGGCAGAATCAGTATCTGAAATTCAATAAACAGTGTTGATCCTATATATCTCAAATGTTGAAAAAAAACTCATATTCTGTTAATAATTCAAGGTTCAAAGTAAATTTATCATCAAAGTACATACTGTATATGTCACCGTATACAACTCTGAGGTTTACTCTCTTGCTGGCATACTCAATAAATCCAATAACCATAATAGAATCATTGAAAGACTGCACCAACAGGGCAGACAGCAATTACGTATAAGGCAACAAACTGTGTAAATACAAAAAGATATAATAAGAGTAATAATAAATAATTAAGCAATAAGTATCAAGAACATGAGATAAAGAGTCCTTGAAGGTGAGTCCATATGTTGTGGGAATAGTTCAGTGATGGGGCAAGTGAAGCTATCTCCTCTGGTTCATGAGCCTGATGGTTGAGGGATAATAACTGTTCCTGAGCCTGGCGGTTGAGTCCTGAAGCTCCTGTACCTTCTTGCTGATGGCAGCAGCAAGAAGAGAGCATGTCCTGGGTTGAGGGAAGGGTCCCTGATGATGATGTTTCTTGCCTGTGACAGCATTTCATATAGATGTGCTCAATAGTCGGGAGGGCTTGATCCATGTTGGACAGGACCACATCCTCTACTTTTTCTAGGATTTTCTGTTCAAAGGCATTTGTGTATCCATGCCAGGTTGTTCAGCCAATAAATATACTCTCCAAAACATATCTATAGAAATTTGTCAAAGTTCTAGATGTCATGCTGAATTTTCGCAAACTCCTAAGAAACTTAACTACAATTTTCAAGGCATTTTTAGTATGCTGATAAAGTTGTAAGGCAAATCAATGTTTGGAAGCTGGATGTTAGAAGCATATTCAGACAATACCCAAATTAGAGACAGATATCATGATTCTTGATGAATCATATGGAAGTACTGTATCTGAAGGAGACTTCACAACTTAGTCTTAAAGGACCATTGATTTTCTCCTATCTGAGATGTCTGCTATGATATGCTATTTGTTGAGCAACAAGACCTGATGCAACAATTACTGGTGGAGCTCAGTGGACTGTACAGTATTTATTGGAAGGAAATTGACAGTCAACATTTTGAGTCAAAATGCCTCATCTAAACTAAAATGTAGAGAGGAAATAGCTAGAATGAAAAGGTGAAGGGAAGGCAAGAGTTGGTAGGATTCCTCTCCCATCAGATTCCATTATCTTCAGTCTTTTGTCACTTCCACATATCACTCCCTAGCAAAATTCCCTATCTCCCCTCCCTTGTCTGCTTATCAACCCCACCTATCACCTGGCTCCACTTATTATTGCCAATTCTTGCTCTACCTGTACCTTCACCTCTTTATACTGACTGTCTCATCTCTATCTTTCAGTCCAGATGAAGGGTCCCAACCTGAAAATATCAACTGTCCATTTCCCTCCACGGATGCTGCCTGACCCACTAAATTTCTTCATCATTTTGTATGTTATTCTAGATTCCAATGAAGAATCTGGAAATAACATGTGTCTCTATTTAATTTCATGAATTTAACTATAAGTTGAGAAATCATTCTAAAATAGAATCCAAACTAGATACATAGTTTAAACACATATTGTTACACTAATCTTGTTCGTTTTTGCCCCCTCAGTGCGTGATCGAGTCAGATCAAAAATGGAACGAGATATTTTGGCTGAAGTCAATCACCCTTTTATAGTCAAGTTGCACTACGGTAAGTTTTGTGCTTATCATTCAAACCTTTTATTGGTATTGGTTAACTAACAAAAGTCTACAAAGTAAGTAAGTCACACAAGTTAAAGTGAATTTCTCTTGAGATTTTCATCCGAAGTATGTTACTTGATCAATGGATACTTAGATTCAGTCCACTAAAGAGGTCAGGAGTCATTTGTTGATTTGATCCTGTTGAAAATTTAAAGCAATGTATGTTACAAAGAAGAAAGAATAATAATTGTTTCTTTATCATTGGATGACCTGAATTCACCTGCCATTTCCAAGAAACCTTCATTTCTTAAAATCATTGTCCAATTTAAATCATGCTTAATTTCCCCTCTCTTAACTTTAGAATGAAAAGTTAGCACCTGATTTTTTTATTGTATGATGGGATGTGTTTTGGGAAGTCAAATAGATATAGGAAATATACAATTAATTGTACGACACTAAGAAAGAAGGACTTTGGGGTTCAAATGCATAGTTCCCCGAAAGTGGTGAAGAAGGCACATAGCATACTTGTCTTCATAAGTCAGGGGTCAGAATATAGAAGTGTGGGCATTACATTGCAATACAAAACACTGGTTAGACCTCACTTGGAGTACTGCATGCAATTCTGGTTGTTGCACTATGGGAAGGAACTGGTTCTGTTGGAGAAAATACAGAAGAGAGTCACCATGATGCTAATAGTGTGGAATACTTCAATTATGGGGAGAGTTTGGAATCAGGGCTTATTTCCCCTGGACTGACACTAGCTGAGGAGGTGAACTGTTGGAGATATATAAAATTATAAAAGGCATAGAGAGGGTTAATAGTCTGAATGTCTTGCTAATGGTAGGGGTATCAAAAACATAGGTTTAAGATGCAGGAAAAAATAATTTGAAGAAGTTTCTTTTTAAGGAATGTTGTTGATATTGGAATGATTCACCAGAGATGGTGTGAGAGTCAGATATAATTTTACGTTGAAAGACAGGCACTTGAAGCAAAAAGAATATGGACCTAAGGTGGGCTCATGTGATTAGTGTTGATGGACAGAAAGAACAGCAGGGATATGCCGGGTTATAGGGCCCGTTTCTCTGCCATACAACACTATGACCTTATGACCTCAAGCATTTCAATGTTAAAGTTATTGTATTCAGCTCTTGAGTTTTTTCTCTTTTTGAATTTTATCATCATAGGGGCATATTCACTATTCTCCTGTATTTTTTTCAGTCATTTTCTGGGCCATTGAAATATTATCTGATTAATAATTGTAGTCTCTTTATGACATCCAGAACCTACAGAAATGATATCCTCTCTGACAAAATTAATTTCAATGCCTATCACTGCATTTCCTTTCCATCACTCCTTGTTTATTTTGTTCTATTAGTCACTCATGATTATTTTGTGCATTTCCTGTCTCAGCTTTTCTTTCTTACCTTTCAAATAATTTCCCTTGTGGTTCCTCCTTTAAAATCAAATATTTAGAAATCAAATAATTAAGTAAAATAGAAACCTTATGTTTTGTATTTTCTGCAGCATTCCAGACTGAAGGAAAACTGTATCTGATTTTAGATTTTCTAAGAGGCGGTGACCTTTTTACAAGATTATCCAAAGAGGTAAGTTGGCAAAAAATATTAATAGTCAATCCCGTATTAAATTTAAGAGATTTCATCCATGGTCAAAGCAAATTATGCCTTCAGTCTCAGAGGATGAATACTGGAGGATTTAGGAAAGTGGAAAAATTCTACCAAAGATTCATATTATTCAGAGATATGTTAACTACTTGTCTTTGAATGTATTAATAATATTTGGGAAGTTTTTATGATGTCTATGGTAGAACTTGGTGCCTTCACTTTTATTTTACATTTTATTGCAATCTGATATCTTCTGACTCAAAGAAGTCCACATATTGTTAATACCACAGATTTGCTGCTGATCTCACCTGCTCTAGGATCGCACTGTTTCTTCAGCATGGTCCCAGGAGCAGACTTCCGCAATATGAGTTTGCTTCCAGCTCATCAGCTCATTGCAGTGTAGCACAGGGACTCTCAGATTGCAAGTGACTACTTATACTTCCCAGCCCCCAGGCACACTTCCAGCCAGAGCCGAATCTTGCCTTTGTTATCAGCTGTTCCATGTAAATGTCACTAACATGAACATTAAAAATCACCCAGGAAATCTTAGCAACACATACAGGAGGGAATTTCAGAATCAGCTTTATTATCACTGATGTACATTTGGTGAAATTTGATGTTTTGCAGCAGCAGTACAGTGCAAATAAGCACAGGGTAAAATATTAATCAAGTAATAATGAAAAAGCTAAAATTAAAAAATTAAATTATTTAAGATACTTTCACATACATATAAAATTAAGTTGTTTCTTTCCATTGATTTTAACTGTGGCCCTGCCAGTTAATCTGCCATAGTTTTAGCAGCTAGGTACATTGTCCAGCCTCAGCTGAAAATTCTGAAGATATGTTATTACCCATTAGATTTCTTGAGGAATCTATCACTATAACTTGGGAGCAGGGGCAGCATGGATGGTAAAGTAGAAGATGATGAAGATATTAAAGAATTCTGAATAAAAACACAACAGCTTGAAACCAGAGGAAATAGGTGAGGTTTAAAATGAATACATTGCACCGGTATTCACATGGAGGATAGTGAGATCAGTGTGGAGTGTACTAATATTCCAGGGCAAGTTGATATCAAGGAGGACAAGGTCAGATGCGATATATTGCAAATTATTGATAGAGGCAAGGGAGAATATTACTAGGGCCTTGACAGAAATCTTTGTATTCTCTTTAGTCACAGGTAAGTCCCAAAGGTCTGGAGAGTATGATTGGCATACCTATGAGGCAGTGTGGCTTATTTCTTTGCGTAGGGCAATAGAGATACACTGCAAAATGATAGGCTAGTGTGCCTTACATCAATGGTGGCGATATTGTTTGAGAAGGTTTTTAGTATAGGGTCTGCTCACATCCGAAAAAACATAGACTTATTAGGGGTAGTCAGCTTGGCTTCGTGTGAGGTGGGTCATGACTTATAAACTTGACAAAGTTTTTTAAGAAGATGATAGAGATAATTGATGAGGGAAGGGCACTTGATGTTGTCAACATGGACTTTAGTAGAGCATTCAACCTTGTCCCTCATGGTAGGCTGATGTGCTAGGATGGATTCAAATCTGTGTGAAATGGTCTTTCTCTGATTTATGACCAGTGTTGTTCTTCAGGGAGCAGTGCTGAGACCTGTGTTGTTTGTGAAATATATAAATGATCTGCTCAAAAATCCAGATGAGTTGATTAGTAAGTTTGAAAGTAATACAACATTTAGTGGGGTTGTTGATGGTAAAGAAGATTGTCAAAGAGTACAGCAGAATATACTTTAGTTGGGTATATAGGCAAGAAATGTCTGAGGCTGAGATGCAACCTTATAGAACCTTATATTTTCCCACGGTAGAAATGTCAAATACTAGCAGACTTTGTTTTATAGTGGAAGATTAAAGGAGGTGTATGAGGGAAGGATTTTTTCCCCCACAGGAAGTGTAAATGCCTGTAACAGGCTCCCAGCAAGGGTGGTGAAGTAGAATTAATAATTTTTAAGCGGAATTTAGATGGGCACATGAACAGACAGGGACTGGAGGGATGTAGACTATGTGCATGCAGATGGGATTAGTTAAATTTAGCATCGTGGTTGGCAAGTACATTGAGGGCTCCTGGGCCTGTTCCTGTACTGTACTGTTCTACAAATACAAGAAATTCTGCAGATCTAGAAAGGTCCTGAAGGTCGTGAGTTCCAGCCCCAGCCGAGGCAACATGTTGTGTCCTTGAGCAAGGCACTTAATCACACATTGCTCTGCGACGACACTGGTGCCAAGCTGTATGGGTCCTAACGCCGTTCCCTTAAATAATATTGGTGTCATGTAGAAGGAAGACTTGCAGCATGGGCAACTGCTGGTCTTCCATACAACCTTGCCCAGGCCTGCGCCTTGGAGAGTGAAGACTTTCCAGGCGCAGATCCACAGTCTCGCAAGACTAACGGATGCCTTTACTTACTTTACCATCTTAACTCATTTTTCTGCTCCTGATGTTCACGTAGCCCAACTGGGGAATGCAGACTTCTGCAGAATTGCTGGCATTTTTGGTGGGAAATTTGCCCACTGAGCCTATCCCATCCTAATCTTCCATAATAACTGCTGGCACGTTGATTTCAGTTGGAAGAAATAACCGTAAGGAGAACAGTTAGAAGAAATTTTCTGATAGCAAAGTAAACAATTGGTGATACTGTACATCAGAAATAAAACAGAAAATATTACAAACTCTCAGCAGGGCAGGTAGTATCTGTGGAGAGAGCAAGTGTTACCATTTCAGGTTAATGGCTTTTCAACAGAATTGGCAAGATTTAGTCAACAGTCATGTTTTAATAGCAGGAATTAGGAAGAGTGGGGGCAACAAAGAGAATGTCTGTGGTTGAGTGGTGACTGAGAAAATGGATGAAATAGGTTAGTCTCAACTGAGAGCGGGTGGTGAAGATTTTTAATGGCAGCTGTATGGAGCATATGTTACTCAAGGGAGTACAGAAGGAAAGAAACAAAAAAGAAAGATACTGGAACAATGAAACAGAGAACACAGCTGTTGCTGAAAAAAATGAAATAAAGGAGACCCAGAAGGTCGATATTAAAGATTTCCATTTTAATTATTTCAGGTAATTTTATGTTTTTAACATTGCCTGGATACCAAAACTATTCACAAATGTTCAATCTTTGACAGCTGATAAAGTTAGGGTGAGGCATCACTAGCAGGATTGCAAAGTGCAGAGTGCTCTCACCCCAGTCAATGGGCATCAGCTCACAAGTGCAAGGGTACATCTGAGAATTTACAATTAGCATCTGAAGATCCCCACTATGCTCCCTCCCACCAGAACCCTTTCTGCCCCATCCAACATGTGTTTTACGTGCATGCAGACCAGTTAAATAGGTAGATGCATACTAGTTTTACATTTAAACAGCAATGTAGACCCCTTTGTAATGATAGCCTACCAATGCCTCTACTTCCTGAGAAGGTGAAAGCAATCTGGCATGTCCCCATTGACCCTCACCAGTTTTGGTTGGTGCACCATAGAAAGCATCCTATCTGTATGTATGACATCTTGGTATGCAACTGCTTTGCCTGTGACTGCGAGAGACTGCAGTAAGTAGTGACACCACAGAAACCGGCTTCCCCTCCATGGTCTCTGTCTGTATTTCTTGTTGCCTCAGTAATGCAGCCAGCATAATCAAAGACCCCATCCACCCAGACATTCTCTCTTCTCCACTATCCTATTAGGCTGAAGTTACAAAATCCTGAAAGCATTTTCCACTAGACTCAAAGACAGCTTCTACCCCACTAGTATAAGACCATTAAATGGTTCTCCAGTACAATAAGATAGACTCTTTATTTCACAGTCTACCTTATAATGAACTTGCCCTTTATTGTCTGTCTGTACTGCACTTTCTCTGCAGCTATACTTTGTTCTGCATTCTGTTATCGTCTTACCTTGTACTACCTCACTGCTTGACATAGCCATTACAGAGACTTGGCTATCACAAAGGCAGGAATGGCTGCTGGATGCTTTGAAGTTTAGATGCCTCAAAAGGGACAGGGAGGGAGGTGAAAGAGGTGGGGAATGACATTGCTAATCAGGAATGGTATCACAGCTTCAGAAAGGGAGGATGTTGTGGAGGGGTTGTCTACTGAGTCAGTGTGGATGGAAGTCAGAGAATGAAGAGCAGATGGGGTGGCACATTTGGAAAAGGTGCAAAAATTACAAGGTGTTTGTCATGGGTCACTTCAACTTCCATAATATTGATTGCAAATCCCTAGTACAAAAGGTTTAAATGGGACAGAATTTGTTAAATGTGTCCACGATGGATTCCTAACACAAATATGCGGACAGGCCTTTAGCATAGACAAGGATAGCATCAGGAGGAATGGGAAAGTATTTAAAAGGAGGAGGGTGAATTATGATGCTGTTAGGAAGGAAGTTGGAAGTGTAAGTTGAGAATAGATGTACTCAGGGAAGTGCACAATGGAAATCAGGAGGTTGTTTAGACTCTTTCGGGACCTCTGTTCTTTGAGATTTTTATAAATGCCCTAAATGAGGAAGTGGGAGGGTCGGTTGGTAAGTTTGCAAATGACGAGAAGGTTGGTGATGTTGTGGATAGTGTAGAAGGTTGTTGTAGGTTACAATTGGACATTCATAGGATGCTGAACTGGGTTGAGAAGTGGCAGATAGAGCTCAATCCAGAAAAGGGTGAATTGATACGCTTTGGAAGGTCAGATTTAAAGGTGGAGTGCAAGGTTAATGGCAGCATTCTTAGCACTGTAGAGAAACAGATGGCTCCTGTAGTCCCTAGATCACTGAAAGTTGCCCTGCAAGGTTATTGGGTGGTTAAGAAGATATAGTGTGCGATGGTCTTCATTAGTCAGGGGATGAAGTTCAGGAGCTGCAAAGTAATGCTGCAGCTGTGTAAAACTCTGATTAGACCACACAGTGTGTTGTGTCCACCTCATTATTTGAAGGACGTAGAAACACTGGAGAGGGTGCAGAGGAGATTTGTCTGGATGCTGTCTGGATTAGAAAGCGTGTCTTATTAGGGCTTTTCTTTCTGAAGCAAAGGAGGTTAAGAGGTGACTTGATAGAGGTGTTTAAGATGATAAGAGGCAAAGACAAAATGAACAGCCGGCACTTTTTTCCCTAGGCAGCAGTAAGAGAGGGCATAATTTTTAGGTGATGGGAGGAAAGTGTCAGAGTTTTTATTTGCACAGAGATTATCAAGTGCATGGAATGCTTCCCAGGGTGATGGTGGAGGCAGATACATTTAAGACACTCTTACACAGGCACACGGATGAAAGAAAAATGAAGGACTATGTGGAAGGGAAGGGCTAGATTCAACCTGGAATAGGTTAAAACATTGGTGCAACATTATATTTTATGTAATGAATTAATCTGTTGGAGGAACTGTTTTTCCCAGAGAGCGGTGAATCTGTGGAATTTTCTGCCCATTGAAGCAGTGGAGGCTGCCTCAGTAAATATATTTAAGACAAGGTTGGATAGATTTTTGCGTAGTAGAGGAATTAAAGGTTATGGGGAAGAAGG
The DNA here is from genome assembly GCF_030028105.1 of Mobula birostris. Taxonomy (NCBI): domain Eukaryota; kingdom Metazoa; phylum Chordata; class Chondrichthyes; order Myliobatiformes; family Myliobatidae; genus Mobula; species Mobula birostris. The sequence goes on along the minus strand of NC_092377.1, from coordinate 64,613,495 downwards.
CAGGTAGCTGGGGATGAGTCCATGGCCAGATCACTCATGATCTTACTGAATGATGGAGCAGGCTCAACGGGCCAGGTGGACTACTCTTGCTCCTATTTCTTATGTTCTTATGTATGAATGGTATGCATGACAAGTTTTGACTGTACTTTGGCTCATGTGACAATAATAAACCAATTCCAACTAACAGCATTTTCTATCATTACACCATTAATCTAATAAATGCTTTGGGATTTCAATGCATGCTATCTTAACATGGAAATCCTGAAGTTTCTGTTAGTTATTCACTCTTCTACAGGCTGCACAGTTCACTGCTATCTTCAAGAGTCAAGGGAAAATCACTAGAATTAATTTGAACTTCAGATAATTATGAACTAATGTCAGTGTGAAATATCTGGAAGTTATGCACTATTGTATGTAGTCCTAATGGTATAATTACTGCTCAGCATGCTTTCTGGCCCTAAGTAAATTATTTTTCTTGGTACAGTATATATATTTTAGTTCCCTGAGAGAATTATTTCAAATATACAGTATGAAGGTTTTTAAAATTAAAAAAATATTTCTACTATTTCTACTTCACTTTATTTATATGTTCCATTCCTTTAAATATCCATTAATAGTTATTTAAAATTGTTATTTTTCCTTCCTTATTTGATGTTAGTGTGGTTGAAATTCAGCTAATTTGGTAACTGTCTCCCTGAAGGTGATGTTTACAGAAGAAGATGTCAAGTTCTATCTAGCTGAGCTTGCTTTGGCATTGGATCACCTCCATGGCCTTGGGATCATTTATAGAGACTTAAAACCAGAAAAGTAAGAAATGCTGCTTTTCTCTACAATGAGAAGATTAACAGTCACAAATTGCATACGTAAATGTTAACACATGGCATTCAACTGAATATTACATGAACATATGATATTCAACTGTATTATGTTTTGCTTTTAAAGAAAGCCTGTGATAAACTTCTTGTCTGTGAAGGTTAGTATGTAAAAACAGCTAAACAGACAGAGATACAGCATATATAAATCACTTGTATATGACACATGATATAATTGTGGTAACACCACTTGCTACCAGTTGTTAATCCTCGAGAGCTGTTGACCGCAGGAGGGCAATCATTTGTCATCACTGGCTCTCTACCAATGTAAAAGCAGCTGTGTAGTCTGCTTCTGAACCTGCAGTCTCGAGTTCCAATCAGCCTGAAACAGTGGGCATGCAATCTATATTTCATTGCTCTCTAAAAATAAAGGGAAGGAGCTGAACAATTCCTATGCCGTGCGGCAATTTGATATTTAACTTAAATACTAAAGAATGCGGAAAGTACGTTTGCTGGATGGTATCAACTGAATAAATGGCATAATATTTCACTTTTAAAGATAATTCCGTCCTGTGAAACAGTAGGCCACGTGGAAGATTGAAATCCCTTTTGTGAGATTTTATCTTTTAATCAAATCTCTTACCTCAGTTCCACTAGTTTCAAGCAAACTGCTGCCTTAGTAATATTTTCATTCTGATCCAGCGATGTAACATCTTGAGCCATGATTGTACAGAGCAGGATTTTCTCTTAGTGCTAAATGACAGAAAATTGTATAATTCTTCAAAAATGATTTTCAAAAGAAAGCCCAAGAGAATGCAGATGCTAAATCTGGGTTAAAAAAAAACAGACTGTTGGAGTGACTTATAAAGTCAAGCAGCATTTGTGGTGGACATGAGTTGTTGATTTTTTTTTGTGTGAAGACCCTGACCGGGTTGGAGAGTGCAATTCAAGCCGAGATATTTACTCACTCTGTGTTCACTACATGTATACCATCCATAAGATAATTTCAGCAGATGTCCTAGTCTTCTTCAAAACACCTTGTAAATGTGTACCTTTTACCAAATTAAGATGTGTTGCTTTCCTCTCTGCTCTCAGCCCTGATTCACAGTCTCAACCTGAAACATGAACAATTCCACACAAATTCTTCTTGACTCCCTGAGCAGTTTATTTTTTTACTCAAGAAGTAGAGGCAGTCAGCAGTTCAATAAGTGAACTCAGAGTGAAACTTATGTATGAAGAGCTATAACATCAAACATTGCTAAGACCATTGAAGTATTGAAGCTTTGTCACTGCTGTAATATTTTAAATGTTGGACACAAAAACAGCCAAGTGCTTCATGTGCAGATCCTCAGTTGGATCTGAAGTCTGTTACTGTCCAGATGTTGACAGACTTACCATATTTTCACTTCTTACTGTCATATTTAAGTCTTGGCAGTAGTTTGAAAGTAAATTATTTGTGCAATGTTTTATTTCATTTATTTGAATGTGAATATCGGCTGGAGTGAATCACAATTAGGAAAAAGGAAGTAATTGTAATTATTGAAGGCCAATCAGCTCTGCCCCGGGTGTATTTCTGAAGTTTCTAAGGGCAGTTTCAGTTGCCTCATCAAAGACTTAGTATTTCATATGAGAAGCAGAGATATTTATTGATGATTATTCAATGTAATCTTACTCACAAGTTAAATGGTGAAGCACTCCATTCCTGCTCATGGTAAGATCTGGACAATATGAAAGTTAGGCTGCTCGGTGACATGAAACATTCATACCACAGAGTCCCAATCATTGGACATCTCCAATACCGACCTACGCCAAATGTCATCTTGTCCTTGAAATACGGTAATGTTCCTTTAACTTCATTAGGCCAAAATACTTGCAGTCCCTACCCAACACTAAAAGGGAAATATCTTCAATATGCAGATTGCAGTGTTTCAAGAAGCTGGCTCAGACTTCCTGCTGGAGCTTACTGGATGGGCAATAAAGATTAACTTTCTCAATAAACTTCATACTCATTTGTGAATGAATGGAAATAAACTCAACAGACATTTTACACATTGAATGAGTTTATGGGAAACTGATGTCTATATGCTGGTTAACCTTTAGTCACAGTCCTGGTATAGGATCCAAAATCTACTTATTAACAACAAAACATTACCTCTGCTTAGCAACATGGCTATAGCTGCAGATTTGGAATCACTGAGCTGACTGAAGGCTATTAATTACCATCTTGTTGACTGTTAGGATAGGAATACTGTAGTACAATGTGAGTGTATTTCTATGTGTTGCCTATTGTCCATTCAGCCCAATATAATCTCTCTTTATTGAAAACATTAATTGGAAAATTAGATCCTGTGCTTTATTATGAAACACAGGAGAACTGCATATGCTGGAAATCTGGATAAATGCACAAAAATTTACTGGAGAAGCTCAGCAGGTCAGGCAGCATCTATGGAGGGAAATGAACAGTCAATGTTTCAGGCCAAGACCCATCATCAGATGGTTCTCGTATCTGTTGACAATGTGAAAGGACTTTTACTTTTGAGTTTTAAATATGAAAATGATCTTAAGTGCTTTCCTTCACCAAAGGATTTCTCATATCATTTATTTTTGCTATTTAAATTTCAGTGTCCTTCTAGATGAAGATGGTCACATTAAAATAACAGGTGAGTACAGCTTGGATTAATTAATTTGAATATCGAACTGAAATGCACTGACATTGAACGTTCAAGTTGCACACATCATTTCTGACACTCTGACAAGGTTTCAGTTTTATTAAAAGTCATTTATGCTGCACAGACTTTGGGCTCAGCAAGGAAGCTGTTGACCATGACAAGAGAGCCTATTCCTTCTGTGGAACAATAGAGTACATGGCTCCCGAGGTCGTCAATCGCCGTGGTCATACACAAAGTGCAGACTGGTGGTCCTTTGGTGTTTTAATGGTAAGTAATATCATCTTCTATTGGTGATAACAAGGGATAATGATTCTTCTTCCAGATTTTCATCATCTAATTTCCCAAGGGACCATTATAAGGTTGAGTGTATTTGATTTTTCTTGCTGGTAGTTAAATTTAATTTCTTCTGAGGGCAGTTGGATGAGTGCATACAGCAGTTGCTTGTGAGAATTGACTTATCTTGCAAGCCAGAGGCTCTGCAATGGAGTGAATGAAATTAATGTGAAACTTAATTAAATTTCACATCAGTACCAAAGCTAGGTTCTAAAGTTATAGTTTTCTTTCTTTCCCTGTTCTCCAAGAAACAGTGAATGTTTTGACATGAGAAACTCTTGAATATGTGTTTTGACTGTTTTTCAAACTAATCTGACAGAATAGCCAAATGGTTTTGTGGAATAATCACAATGGCATCTGCAAAAATCTATTTATTTATCATCAAATACGATACCCTGAATACTTTTGCAAAAAACTGTCAATCCGAGTCATGCCAGGTTTTAACAATGAATTGTTGATTTGTTAATGAAAGTATAATATAAATTACTATCAGTGTGACAAGCATTTTAACTGTTGTTACAGGTATTGTAAGTCATTAAAATATGTCATATTCTGGTCATGAATTCTCATTTGTTGCCTCTCTGGATTAATGGCTTTGACATTAAGTGGCTCCCACAATTTAGGAGTTAAGGCCACAGAATGGTAGAATTTGCAAACTTCTTACCAAAGATTAATGTTTGTTTTATTCAAGAAGGAAAACAACAAGGAATTATGCAGTATTCAGAGACAGGAATGCTAAAAATCATTTGTAAAAAAAGTAATAATCCTAATCTGTAAAGCATAACAATTTGGTCTAAAGCAATGAGAAGCTGTTTGCTAAAGCCTTCAGGGGCATAGGATCCAAAAGCAAAAATAAGGCACCATGGAAAAGACCAAAACCCTGCCACAGAAAGCAGGACACTTCTCCAAAGCCATCCTGATCTGCTAATCTGTCCTGCATTTGATTTTCATAGCATGTAGTATGTGAATATTTGTTAAATCTGCGCTCTGAATTAATTTTCTGTTCCATTGCTTGTGTTTGCACTCACTCCCCTCCTTTTCAGAGCTGATTTTAAAAGAATCTTAAATGGACTAAACCTAACTCACACTGAGTAGCAGCAGTATTTGCAAAGAGTTAGGGGTAGCAAAATTCTTATCTCTTAATAGCTATACAGTGACGACACACAGGCCTTATTGAAATGACGTTGATGCAACAAAAATCTGCTGGTGCTGCCTTTCCTAAAACTGATGAGCCTAATCCCATTCAGTCACACACTTTTGAAATGGTTATTCTACCAATCACATACTTTAACTACCCCCGTTTGTATAAAAATGAGTTTTAAACCCTCAATCTATCATTTATGTAATTTCAGAACAGTTTAAATGATAAAAATGTTGCACCTTATAATCCAATATCCACTGCTTCTGCACTATGTCCACATGAAGTTTTTAACATTATGCTTTCTAAATTGTAGTCATAAGCTCTACCTCGTCCCTCAATTTCCCTCCCCATTCATCACTTGACTCCAGAAATTTTCTCCTTCAATGCCTCTTTAAAAGTGTTGACACGTGTGATGGGCACAATATATTGTTGAATCATTCTGAAGATGTATATAGAATAAGCCAATGATAGAGAACTGAATGGAAAACTACCAGTGAGATGTGCATGGATAAAGAATAGTATGGGTTCTTCACAGTTAAAAGATTGTGAATGTTTGTACATGAACCTTACTTGGTTTGGGTTAAATCCTGATTTGGTGTGGCACGCTATTACTTGGTTTTTAGTTCCATGGTGAAATCCTATAGCCTTTCAGAGTATACCTTTCTATGATTGATTATTCTATGACCATGTCACTCTTCTCCTTGCAAGAATGTTCTATAGGATCCCTAATCCCTGATTCCGCAGGGGTTGGTGTTGGGCCCGTAGCTGTTTACCATTTACATTGATAATTTGGAAGAGGGGACTGAGTGTAGCATAGCAAAATTTACTGATGAAACTAAACTGAGTGGAAAAGCAAACTGTACAGAGGATGTGGAGAGTCTGCAGAGGGATATAGATAGGTTAAGTGAGTGGGCCAAGGTCTGGCAGATGGAATACAACGTTGGTAAATGCGAGATCGTTCACTTTGGAAGGAATAATAGAAGAGCAGATTACTATTTAAATGGTGAAAGATTGCAGCATGCTGTTGTGCAGAGGGACTTGGGAGTGCTTGCTCATGAATCGTAAAAAGTTGGCTTGCAGGTACAACAGGTTATTGAGAAGGCAAACGGAATGTTGGCCTTCATTGCTAGAGGGATTGAATTGAAGAGCAGGGAGGTCATGCTGCAACTATACAGGGTACTGGTGAGGTCGCACATGGAGTACTGCATGCAGTTCTGGTCTTCATACTTGAGGAAGGATATACTGGCTTTGGAGGCAGTGCAGAGGAGGTTCACCAGGTTGATTCCAGGGATGAAGGGTATGAGGAGAGATTGAGTTGCCTGGGACTATACTCTCTGGAATTCTGAAGAATGAGAGGGGATCTTATAGAAACATACAAAATTTTGAAAGGGATAGATAAAATAAAAGTAGGAAAGTTGTTTCCATTGGTAGGTGAGACTAGAATTAGGCGACATTGCCTCAAGATTCAGGGGAGAAGATTTAGGACGGAGATGAGGAGAAACTGTTTTTCCCAGAGAGTGGTGAATCTGTGGAATTCTTTGCCCAGGGAAGCAGTTGAGGCTTCTTCACTAAATATATTTAAGATACAGTTAGATAGATTTTTACATAGTAGGGGAATTAAGGGTTATGGGGAAAAGGCAGGTAGATGGAGCTATGTTTACAGATAGATTAGCCATGATCTTATTGAATGGCGGGGCAGGCTCGATGGGCTGGATGGCCTACTCCTGCTCCTATTTCTTATGTTCTTATGACTTCATGAAGAGAAAATCAGAAGAATTTACACTCGTCATCATCAATGGTTTAGCAGTAGAAAGAGTGAACAGCTTCAAGTTACTGGGCATCATCATCTCTGAAGACCTATCCTGGAACCCATATTGATGTAATTCCGAAGAAGGCACACCAGTGGCTATATTTCATTGGAAGTTTGAGGAGACTTGTTATGTCACCAAAGACATTTCACAAGTGTACGGGGGAAAGGATTCTATCTGTTTGTGTCACTGTCTGGTATGGAGGCTCCAATGCACAGGATCGGTCAATGCTTCCGGCTCAGCCATGGCACCTACCTCCCACTATCGAGCTGGTCTTCAAAAGGTGATGCCTCAAGAAGGTGGCATCTCACCATCCAGGACATACCTTCTTCTCATTACTGCCATCGGCGAGGTGGTACTGGAGCCTGAAGACACACACTCATCATTTTAGGACCAGCTTCTTCCCCTCTGCCATCAAGTATTTGAATGATCCATGAAAACTATTGTGCTCTCTTTTTGCACTTCATTTATTTAAAAAATTTCTTATTCCAACTTATAGCATTTTTGTATGTACCGCCATGTACTGCTGCCTCAGAACAGCAAATTTCATGACATATGTTAGTGATAATAAACCTGACTCAATTGTGCACTTCTTGGTATTTTCCTGAAAGACCTTATGGCATCTTTTTATCCAAGACCTGTGGTGGCACTGTATCTCATTCTCAGCTATCCTTCAATGTTTCCCAATTAGATGAACTTTCCTCAACTGTCACCACCTGTTCCAGACACCATCATCCCATTTAAGAGACATTTGTAGCTTAAGTTGAACTTCCTACTCTTGGTACTGACTGCAAATTATTAGTTGGCCTACTGCATAGTGACTGCTTAACAATGCCAACTAAGTTCTTGGTCAACATAGTTTGATTAGTTTTGAATTGGTAAATGTTTGTGTACCATGACTTTCCAGTGTGCTGATTCAAGAAATTCTACAAGTTAACATGAAGATACAGCAAGTAATTAGAAAGGCAAATCAAATGTATGTTGGTCTGTTTTGCAAGTGGATTCTGGTTTAAGAGTAAGATTTCATGCTTGAATTAATTGGGGCATTTTTTTGGGACCATGTTTGATTTGGTCAAGAAAAATTTGAAGGGGTAGCCTCTTAAAAGGAAGACTAAATGCTCTCTTGTTGGAAGCTGGCAATAGAGTGGTGAGAATGTTTTCCCTCACTTTTCGGTGTACAGCTCTTGGTGTGAGTGAGTATGGATTGTTTCATTATCAAGGATCAGTCATTCGTGAAAATCAGTGCTTCTCATTTTAATTCTGCCTTGTATAAACAGGAATATTTGCATTTAATCACTGTTCAGAGATAGTGTGAATCAACAAATCTGTCATTAGACCTATCAGCAGCCTTTGTCCAGAATCAGCTATTATGCCTTCATTATACTGCAGTCCAGTGTATTCCATAAGACCATGTGATATCAGAGCAGATTTAAACCATTTGGATCATTGAGTCTGCTCCGCTAATCAATCATGGCTGATTTATTATCCCTCTCAATACAATTCTTCTGCCTACTCCATATAACCTTTGACACCATTACTAATCAAGAAACTATTAACCACTGCATTAAATATATCCAATCACTTGGCCTCAACAGCCATCTGTGGCAGTGAATTCTACATATTCACATGCTTTGGCTGATGGAATTCCTCCTTATTCCTTCTAAAAGAACACTCCTCTATTCTAAAACTGTACCCTCTTGTTCTAGACTCCCCCACCATGAGAAACATCCTCTACACATACACCATGCCTAGGCTTTTGAATACTCAGTAGGTTTCAATGAGGTTTCCCCTAAACTCTAGTGAGTACAGGCCCAGAGCCATGATGTGCTCCTTGTGCGTTAAACCTTTCATCCCAGCATCATTCTTATGAATCTTCTCTGGACCCTCTCCACTTCCAGCACATCTTTATTCCTTACACCAAAGTGCATCACCATAAGCTTCCCATTCCATCTGCCACTTCTTTCCCATTCTCCTAATCTGTCCAAGCCCTTCTGCAGACTCTCTGCTTTCTCAACACTACCTGCCCCTCCAAGAACCTTTGTATCATCCACAAATTTGTCCACATTCACATTACTGAAATTAAAGGACTGTGAATATGGTATCTTAGCAAACCAAGATTTATGTTAGAGTACCATTTTAGGATTGAGGCTTAAGCTCCTGTTTGATGTATCGCTGTCATTATGTTGCCCTCCAAAATAGTCTGCAAGTCATCTATGTGCAAAAGTAGTGACCACAGTTCTTTAAATTGTCTGTTTTTAACTTAGCCCCTCTTGGTGTTTAGCACATTCTCATTAAAACCTCTGTGGAAAATGAATGTGTCCTGGTGACTTGGAGGAAATGTGTATTATGTTGAATAGAAAATATATAGAATTTCAATTTTAATTTATTTTAAAATCCATGCAGTATACTCATTACCAATGAGTCTACATGTTTAATATTCATGCTTCAAAGCTCAGCTTTGGGAAGCAAACTGTGTACTGCCCACTCACCAAGCCTGTGGTTTGATTCTCGTCTAACAGAGCTGTGAACAGTGTCAGAAATCAGCATCATTTTCAGCTGACATGTACTCGGTTGCAGAGATATTATACAACATGAGGTCAAATGACAGTGCCTGCAGTTTTATTTTCATGCTGCATGAAAAACATTAACATTTAATGAATGACAGAGAGTAGGCAGAATATATCTTTTTCATTATTGTTTGTAACACTTTATTTTTAGTTGCAATGTTGTTAGTTTTAGCAGACAGTGTATTATGGAATTTAGTGAATTAATAGATAAATCTTTTTAAGGAAGGGAACATCAAAATCTAACCTTGAACATTGAAGAACAAACTATCATAGAAGTAAAATAAAACTTTTGACCGAATATTCTCTCCGTATCTTGGAACACTGCACCATGCTCAGCAAGATAGTAAATGCTACCAGTTGACTGTGTGTAGTGATATATTCTTCATTAATCCAGGACACATCTGCCACTATTCATACACTGTCAGCAGTCATCTGAACTATATTGTCTATTATCTTGATTCAACATCATTACAAATTATTAAACAGCTAAGATATAACCACTGACATGCTGAGTATTATTTTCTTTCTTCCCAGCAGACCTTGGAAATGCCTATCCAAACATTAAATATTCTTGGCAAACTAAATATGTGATTCTTAACATTCACTAGAATGGCATATTTTAGTTTTTAATCTAGCTGTTTATTTTGGAATGATTTTAGTACATGGCCAATTTAAACTGTTTCCAAATGACGGATTAGGGAAATGCACATGGAAAAACAAGGTGCAATTGTTTCAAGGGAGCAATTTGAAAATAATTGTTTGAAATATAACTGAAACCTGAACAATAGTCCATTATATAGAGCTGCAAAGTTCATTGGATAGAAATTTCCAGTGATGCTTGAGATTACCAGCCACCCAGTCTTAAAAAGAATCTGTTAAACCTAGAAGGAAAGGAAGAGGATAAATTTGTTGTGGCTGCAAAAATATGGGATGATTATTTGGATATATGTTCTTTTCTTAACCAGTTTTAATGTGTCTCCACACAATTAATGCATTGTAGGTTTTGAATGAAGAAAATATGTTCTTATCAGATTTACCATAGTATCCACTTCATTATTTTACATTAGTAAATCCAATCCTTTTCATTTCCTTTATCTCAATATTTTGTTATTTCTTTTACATTTGTCTTTTTGCACCTCTTTGTCCAGGTGTTGTAGAAACCATTAATTTGAGGGCTGTCAGTGTAAGGATAGCAAATTCTTCCTCATCGGGAGATCACATGTCAGTGCAGTTCAGTAATAACAACTTCTCCTCATTGACCAGCAACACAGGACATCTAAAGGATGTGTGCTTAACCACTGCTCTACTCTTTCTGCACTCATCACTATGTGTCTAGGCTACACTCATCACTACATGGCTAGGGACAGCTCAAACACCATCTATAAATTCGCTGATGACACTACCGTTGTTGGCAGAATCTCAGATGGCAATGAGGATGTGTATAGGAGTGAGATAGATCAGATAACTGAGTAGTTCTGCTACCACAACCTTGACTCAGCGTCAGCAAGACCAAGGAATTGGTTGTGGAATTGGGGAAGGGGTGTTTGGGAGAACACTCATTGAGCGGTCAGCAGGGGTAAGGGTGAGCAGTTCAAGTTCCTGATCTGAGAGGATCTATCCTGCACACAGCATACTGATGCGATATGAAGAAGGCATCCAGCAGCTATACTTCATTAGGTGCGAAAAGGGATCACCAAAGACGAGAGATTTCTGCAGAAACACCGTAGAAAGCATTATGACCTAAGGGTTGTACACTCAGCCGCTCCTTCATTGGCACAAGCCTCTCCACCATTGAGGTCATATTTAAAAGATGCAGCATCCATCATTAAAGACCCTCACCATCTAAGACATGCCTTTTTCTTATTACAGTAATCTGGGAAGGGGAGGAGAGACAGGAGCATGAAGACACAGGCTCAGCTCCATTCCCTCCGTCCTCGGATTTCCGAACAGTCTATGAACCCCTGACCACTACCTCATTTTTCGTATTAGAATGTTTTTTTCACCACGTCTTGCCCTGTAAGATAGCTTGGTAAAAGAACATCAAATATCTGTGAAATGATAAATGAGTAAATATATTATAATGACATAATATGAGATCCTTGTGCTCAAGACAGACCTGAGGCTTAAAAACTGGCAACTTTCCATGTTTGTATCAATTTGAAACCAAACAAAAGCCTTTTGTCTATGAAATCACAGAATCTTTCTGCAGAAGCTAATTTCGGACTAGCACACTATACAGCTTTGTTCATGATTTTCCATAATCACCATAGAGCCTGTTTAATAAGCTATCTTTTCCATTAGTATTGTCCCTATTCAACCCAACTATTATTGAGAGAGAGAGAGAGATTTTCACAGTACAAACCATATTTATGAAAGTCCAACAGGTTATTTGTTTGGTAAATATCTTCATTTTGTTACTGATTGGGTGACTGATTTGAACAGCCAAATGAAGCATGCAGATCATGTTGGCAGAGCTATTTGACATTGGTGATGTCTCTAACGTACCTGTTTTAACCTTATTGCCTAGTTTGAAATGTTGACGGGGTCATTGCCTTTTCAAGGAAAAGACAGAAAGGAAACCATGGCACTTATCCTCAAGTAAGTTTTGTGTGAGAATTATCACTGCTTTGTCTGGTTAGCCCCAGTGCACGATGAAGAATAACTCCTGATGCTTTGGAAGAAAGGAAAAGCACAAGCGATTATATCTGAACCAATATCCTATTTTTCATGTATAATGAGAAGCTGCTGCTTTTAACCAAGTTATACCGTACAATTGCAGTAACCTAGGTGCTTAATGGGGTTGGATCATGTGGCTTACTTCCCCATGTCTCTGCATGTCTAAATGTATGTACTGAAACACACTTTTCTATTTGCCCTACTACTCAAAGCCATTCTCAGTCTAGGATATAGTAGTAGGGATATCTGTCGGGCACTTTTGCTCCATTACTCTTCGTACCAAAGCAACTCACTGCATTATTAGCGAAAACAACAGGAATTCTGCAGATGCTGGAAATTCAAGCAACACACATCAAATTTGCTGGTGAACGCAGCAGGCCAGGCAGCATCTCTAGGAAGAGGTACAGTCGACGTTTCAGGCCGAGACCCTTCGTCAGGACTGTCCTAACAGTCCTGACGAAGGGTCTCGGCCTGAACCGTCGACTGTACCTCTTCCTAGGGATGCTGCCTGGCCTGCTGCGTTCACCAGCAACTTTCATGTGTGTCACTGCATTATTAAATCTTTTGCTCTGATATCATCAATTCCATCTTGTCTTGCCTGGTATTCCTCACAAAAGCTCTTATTTTCCCAATCTGGAGTTGGTCTAAAGTAGCTGCAGACTTCCACATGCTTCCCAGCTTACAAGGTTAGGTCACCTACTGCAGAGCACTACTAACTGTCAAAGCTATTATATGATTGCAGCAGCCTGTTTGTGCTGAACGAACCATGCCACACCGATGTGCTGGGAATGGGCTCCCAGTAAAATACTGTGTCAGAACCACACTGGACCAGGCAGCATGGCAGAGGAGCGAGCAGCCAGTTTTCAAGGTCGTGAAAGAGTTCCCCAAATATCTGAAAAAGCAAATTCGGTCCTCAGATCTATTTTGAAAAGAAATATTAAGTGAAGATTGGGCACTTCCATGATCAAATAAGGGCTTGTTCACTTAAATGTGGCAGTATAATAAAAACGATTTAAAGAGCTCCCATTTCTGTATTTATGCCATACAAAGGTAAAAAATCAGGCTCTATTAATAAACACTGTAACTGATCAATTTACCTCCTTCTCTAGAATCTGTTTAGAATTTTTCATGTATCTTATTGTTTATTCCAAAGGTTCTCAGACATTATTTATTACATAAAAATATAATCTAAGATTGCTTCTAAGGCAAATAAAGAATGCTGCATTATGAGGTACAAAGTGAATGACAGTTAGTAAAATTCTGTATGACTTTGGTTGAATAGGCCAAAAATTATAAAGCAGCACAAACCTGGGATGTTCCAAATTTAAACTGTGACCTAAATTCAGACAGCTGATTTTGGCCTGGGTATAGATATAACAATTCCATTTAATGTTCTTGGCCCAAGAAGAGAGTCGGTCAGAATACTTCTTCCTAACTGCCAACTTGTAATGTCTCCTGGAGAGTGCTTACGCAAGTATGCACAGGATATTATCAGTTGGATTGACAACTGTGACTCATCAGGTTCCTGTCAGTATCTCTCTTGGTCCTCAGTTCCCAAATGATTGTTTAACCAAAGTATCATCAGGGTCCATCCTTTGGCAAGATTAACAGGAGAGGAAGTGAAAGATAAGGAATAAGAGGGAAGTCAGAGGAGAAAGGAAATACATTTCCCCAAACTGTTTTAAAATAATTCTGTTTGCTTTAATGACTGAGAGATATTTGTCATGTTTGTTTTCTAGAGCAAAACTGGGAATGCCACAATTCTTAAGCCCAGAAGCCCAAAGCCTTTTACGAGCACTTTTCAAGCGGAATCCTTGTAACAGACTAGGTAGATATGGTTTATATTGTCCCTGTAAAATTGCAAGACCAACTGGAAGTGTAGATCAGGAAATTAACCATTCTTAATTATATGATATTAATCTGTACACTTTACCAAAGAGCATTGCTAATTTATTCATAGACATCAAAGCAGAGAGCAGCTGACACATTTGGGGTCTGTGAAAGAAGTTAATTAGTATATTTCCATTTAGTTGTGATTCATCGCTCTTGCCATTGAAAGATTTTTCTGATGGAATTAAGATAAAGGAAACTGATTTATCTGTCATTATTTTATTCTCTTTTGTAAATGAGCATACATTTTGAAATGATCAGTTTCATTGGTTAAGGAAATTTGAAAAACACAGAACATAGGAAAGAACAGCACACTGCAGAGTCTCCTACTCAGGATGTTATTCTGACCTTTTAACCCGTTCCAAGATTAATCTAACCTTTCCCTCACACATAGCCCTCTATATTTCTTTCATCCATGTGCCTAAGAGTCTCTTAAATGTCTCAAATGCACCTGCCTCTTGCACTACCCCTGGTGGTGCATTCAGATGTACTTAACACTCTGAGTTTTAAAAACTTGCCTCTGATATCCCACCCTCCACTTTCCTTCAAACACCTCAAAAGTATGTCCTCATATTAGCCATTACCTCCCAGGGAAGAATGCAATGACTGTCCACATCCTTCCTTTAATGAGGTGACTAGGACTGAAGACAATATTCCAAGACTGGTTCAACTGGAATATTATAGAGCTGCGACATTACCTCATGGCTCTTGAACTCAATCCCTCGACTAATGAAAGCCAACATACTATAAACCTTCTTAACCACCTGATCGACTTGCACAGCATCTTTGATGGATCTACGGACTTGTACCTCAAGGTTCCTCTGTTCCCCCACACTGCTAAGAATCTTGCCATTAAACCAACCTTCAAGTTTGACCTTTCTAAGTATATCACTGGATGGAACTCTATCTGCTACTTCTCAGCCCAGCTTTGTATTCTGTCAATGTCCTATTGTTATCTATGACAATCTTCTACAATATCTGCAACACCAACAACCTTTATGCCATCTGCAAATGTACTAGCCCTTTCCTTTCCTCATCCAAGTCATTTATAAAAATCACAAAGAGCAAGGTCCTAGAATGGATCCCTTGGAACATTCCTAGTCATGGACCTCCAGGATGAATATGCTCAATTTACTACCATCCTCTGCCTTCTGTGGGCAAGGCAATTCCAAATCCTCATGGCAAACTTTCCATGAATCTCTTGCTTCAGAGTTTCTTAATGAGTCTACCTTGGGGAACCTTGCAAATGCCATATTAAAATACAATACACCATATCCACTGTTTTACCTTCATCAACTTGTTTTGTCACTTCCTCAAGAACTTTAATCAGGTTCATGAGGCACGACTTGTCCCTCACAAAGCCATGCTGACTATCCCTAATCTGACTATGCTTCTCCAAACGCTTTAAAATCCTGTCACTAAGAATCCTCTCCAATAGTTTGCCAACCACTAATGTAAGACTCACTGGTCTATAATTCCCATTATTTCCTTTCTTGAACAAAGCAATAACATTTGCAATCCTCCAATGTTCTGACACAACCTCCGTGGCCAGTGATGATGCAAAGATCATTGCCAATTATGCAACAATCTCCTCTCTCTCCTCCTGTAGTCATCTGGGATATATCCCATCCAACCCTGGGAACTTATCTACCCTAGTGTTTTTGAAAAGTTCCAACATATCCTCTTTCTTAACCTGAACATGTTCCAGCATATTAGCCTGTTCTACACTGACCTCATGTTTGTCAAGGTCCTTCTCATTGGTGAATACCAAAACAAAGTATTCATTAAGGACCTCTCCTACCTCGTCTGACGCCAGGCACATATTTTGCCTTTTATCCCATTTGGTCCTGGCCTCATCTTTTATTTTAAGTATCTTTTCTTCAGCTTTTTCTTCTCAATGTTTCCAAAGAAATAAAAATAGTTATCAGGTAAAGAAAGAACATTATATTAACAAAAGTGATACAGCATAAAATTACTTTCTAAAGATGGGAAATTATTTGATCTTACAATCTTCTTCTTAAAATCAAATTGAGATCTGAACAATAAAATGAGAAACTCATGTCTAATTTTGTTAGTCATATTGTTGTCTTTTAATCATTTTATGCATGCTATTATTATAAAGAAGATATTTAAATTTAGAATGCAGCTTTATATTTCATAAAAAAACAATGCTCTAAAGAGAATACTGATTTTGACATCATATAGCATGAAGTAAAATAATTGTGAATGTGGTATTAGCTTTCATTTGAGCCACATTACGTTTAGAGTGGGTGAAATTTGGAATGCGTGGTCAGATTAGGGTAGTAGAGTATTCTCACAATACTTTAAGAAGTACATTCAAGGTGACACTTGAGAAAGCCTTTGCATAGAAGTCCACACATTGAGAACTGGGAAATGGAAGGATATGGTTAGGTGTTTGATGGTGGGTGCAGAAGTGAATGAAAGAGCCTCTGTGTGTGCTGTATGATTCAATGACTCTACGTCCCAAAGATACAAATTCCAATTTGTGTGATGCATAGATCAGAATGTTGCACTTTATTAAACAATGACTTTTCAGAAGCACTGTTTTTTTGCTTGTATTTTTATGTGGTTTTAAGGTGCTGGACCTGATGGTGTTGAGGAGATAAAACGGCATTGTTTCTTTGCAACTATAGACTGGAATGTAAGTGCATCACTGTCATTCTGAAGGCTAACAGTTTGAATTTTTCTCTTACGAATGAAAAATACTTAATGTTCCTAATCAGCTTATTTACAATTAGTACTGTTTAAAATAAAATACATGCCTTGTTTATGCTATGCAGAGTAATTTGATAGACTTTGGCTTTTGTTGTTTTTAGAGGGTCTCATGAAATGGGATAATCAGGTTGTTGTAATGCAAAGTGGTATGGGTATAAAGTATTTTCTGCAACGTTCCCTAGGCCTTTAGTTCCGTGGGTTATGAGGTGACTAATGAGGTGAATGTGGGAGCTGTGGTCTGAGGTTGGATTGGGTTGTGGTGTGGGACATAGTCTGTTGCTTATAATGCACGAGCTGGTGCTTCCACTGCAAGGATTCAAGGTTCTCTGTGCTGTCCGAAATGCTGTTTTCCCTTTTGAACCATCATTAACCCATAGGCTGGCCATAAGTCATTACACTTCTTCAAGGATATTTTGAGAATATCTTTGAATCTTTTTATTTTGCCTACCTAGTAATCTTCTGCAGCAATGCCGCTTGGATCAGAGTATTTATTTTTGAGCATGTACCCAAGGAAGGTAGTTAGAGCATTGATGATGGGGATATTGTTCTGGGAGAGGATACTGACATTGGTTTGCCTCTCCTGTTTATTTTGGCAGCATTTTGCAGTTGTAGTATTGATAGTATCTTTCTAGTGCTTTGAGGTGTCTGCTGTTGGTTGCCTAGCTTTCAGAAGAGCTTAGAAGGGCAGGGATTGTTGTTACCTGGTAGACTATGAGCTTTCTCCTCAGCTTGAGTTCTTGATCTTCCAACACACTTTTCTTCAGATGGCCAAGTGCTGTGCCAGAGCAGTATAGGTAATAGGGAATTTTGTCACTGCCCTCACTGAGATATGAGGGGGACGATGAGTACATTTTTCTGGATCTTATCGTGTACCTTTAGCTTGTAAGGTGCTGCTGTACAAGAGCAGTTGTCAGGGACATTTGTCTTATTGATGTTAAGTTTATGACCTATTCTATTGTAAGCTTCCATGAATGAGTTGACAATGGCTCGTATCTCAGCCTCCAAATTTGTGCACATCATTGTTCAAAAGTTGAAATGTATAATAAAATGGTGGAAGCATTCAAAAAATCTGGCAGCATTTGTGGCCACAGAAGCAGGGTTTCGTCGCAGGTCAGCTAGTCAGCTCAGACTGAGGTTGAGACGTCCTTGTTCTGGAACAGGAGCATCATGGGTTTATTTTTCCTAATCACCCAACAAGTTAGATCTCCTATAGGTGGTGTCATGTTTGAGATGATTCTGTATGAAATATTGTACAAAGCACTGAGGCAATAACTCAGACTTGCTTGAAACCAGTTTACATTGGGACTATGTACACCCACTTGTTAAAATGGGAACTTGCATCCTGCAGCTGATGTAAAATGAAAATGAATTTTTATGGATTTCCAAATTTGAGATGAGTGCTCCATTGTGTCTCTCACTTGATAGAGACCTTACAAGTCCACAATTAAAGTTGTTGTTTTGAAGTCTGTTTCAATAATCAGAAATAAATTAGTTATATAAAAAGTAACAGATTATCTTGAACTAATTTGCTAATTCTTTAAAAATTGGTAGTTTTCCAGTTAAGTTTGTCACTCACATATGGCAAAATGTTTTTTTTAATTATTTACTATTGGTAATAGTAACTTTCTAGGTGCTCACTCTGAATCTTCAGTAACTCTTTTTAACATAGTAGTGCATTGCTATAAACTTCCTTAATGAAAGTTTGCATATTCACTATCTATATATTAATATGCTTATCTATTCATACAAAAACAAAGTACTGTGGATTCGGGAAATGTGAAATAAATATAGAAATTCTTGGAATGCTCAGAACGTCAGTTATCTGTAGATAGAGAAACATAGTTACCTTTTCAACAGAACAGGAAAAAGTTAGAAAGCGAAAATATTTAAAATAGGGACAGAAAAGGGAAGTAGGGGAAAGAACAAACTTGTATTGTGGGTATTTGGCAGGGTAGATATGGAGAGGCACTTCCTTCTTGGGGATAATGTAGAACTATGGGATTACCTTTTATGAATAAGGAGTTTCCAATTTAAAACTGAAATGTGAGCCTTTGAAACTCTATTCCTCGACAAGCAATGGAAGCCAGTTCTGAAACTTTCTGCTGGAGAGGAAGATACTCACTAAACAAGGGAGTAAAAGGTTAAAATGGGTGGATAGGACTGTAAAATTGAGATTACAACCAGATCAACTCATGGTTTTATTAAAATGTGGAGCAGTTGTAAGAGTCCAAGTAACTCCTAATTTGTTTGCTTATAGTAAGGAAGTTTTGCGATAAAGTAGAAAGCCAGAATGATTGAATGAGGGGATGGTTAATGCAAAAATGTTGCAAAATAAAAGAAAAGATCAGATCAAAGAAGCTGAAAGTGACAGAAGCCGAATTCCCCATTAAACAACATTTTTCAATGCTTACCTTCTGACTTATCTATTCGGTTGTGTGTGGGAAGATTGATTCAGAGAAGAGTGTTGGCAATTTCAATTCCAATAGATTAAGAATGATTGTAACAAAAATTTGAAACTTTAACTTCATGTATAGGAATTTTGAAACCTTTCCATAGATCATAAGCCAAGTTCACCTGGGTGTTAAGATGATATGCAGACCTGGCCTCATGGGATACGTTCCCAAGGCATTTCTATACCAAAATAAGCCTGAAATCTTTCTGGAAGCCTTTGATTTCTGGTAACTTGCAGTTCAGAGCTGTTCCCAAATAAATAAAAGAAAATAAATTAAAAACCATAATTGAACACATTAAGTATGGGATAAATAATTAAACATATAACTTACTTGATTTTTGTTTATTTTCCCCTTGTAACACACAACTTGAGATTTCCTTTTCTCTCCCACAGTCCAACAATCTCCATTAAAGCAGGCTCTAAGAGTGGGTGTCTCAACTCAGTCATAGCAATGTCCTGCTCTATCACTGAGCCCTCTGTTGGGTGCAATAGGCATTGAAGCACCTGTCCCTATACCTCCTCCCTCACCACCATCCATGAACCTAAACAGACCTTCCATCTACAGAACCTTGCATTGCTAAGCAAAAGTAAATGTTGAGCATGGCTCTACTCAAAGAACTCAAAAAAAAAATAGTTTGTGGTTACACTGGAACATAAAGTGCAGTGTTTTATATCACCTTAGTGGATCATAATGGTATTAGCTTGGTACAATTATATAAGTCAGAAAGCAGTTGATTCAGGTTTATACTCAAGATTATGATTTATAATTTGGACTGATGCTTTGTGGCAAGACAAAGGAATTCTCTGGCATTTGGGTTTAGTAGTAGTAGTAGTAGTAGCCATACTTTATTGATCCTGGGGGAAATTGGTTTTCATTACAGTTGCACCATAAATAATAAATAGTAATAGAAATAGTAACCATGTTACTATTAGTAAATAGTAATAGTCATAGAAATAATAAATAGTAATAGAAAATAGTAATAAATAGTTACATAGTAATATGTAAATTATGCTAGTAAATTATGAAATAAGTCCAGGACCAGTCTACCGGCTCAGGGTGTCTGACCCTCCGAGGGAGGAGTTGTAAAGTTTGATGGCCACAGGCAGGAATGACTTCCTATGATGCTCTGTGCTGCATCTCGGAGGAATGAGCCTCTGGCTGAATGTACTCCTGTGCCCACCCAGTACATTATGTAGTGGATGGGAGACATTGACCAAGATGGCGTGCAACTTGGACAGCATCCTCTTTTCAGACACCACCGTGAGAGAGCTCAGTTCCATCCCCACAACATCACTGGCCTTACAAATGAGTTTGTTGATTCTGTTGGTGTCTGCTACCCTCAGCCTGCTGCCCCAGCATACACCAGCAAACATGATAGCACTGGCCACCACAGACTCATAGAACATCCTCAGCATCGTCCGGCAGATGTTAAAGGACCTCAGTCTCCTCAGGAAGTAGAGACGGCTCTGACCCTTCTTGTAGACAGCCTCAGTGTTCTTAGACCAGTCCAGTTTATTGTCAATTCGTATCCCCAGGTATTTGTAATCCTCCACCATGTCCACACTGACCCCCTGGATGGAAATAGGGGTCACTGGTACCTTAGCTCTCCACAGGTCTACCACCAGCTCCTTAGTCTTTTTCACATTAAGCTGCAGATAATTCTGCTCACACCATGTGACAAAGTTTCCTACCGTAGCCCTGTACTCAACCTCATCTCCCTTGCTGATGCATGCAACTATGGCAGAGTCATCCGAAAACTTCTGAAGATGACAAGACTCTGTGCGGTAGTTGAAGTCCGAGGTGTAAATGGTGAAGAGAAAGGGAGAGAAGACAGTCCCCTGTGGAGCTCCAGTGCTGCTGATCACTCTGTCAGACACACAGTGTTGCAAGCACACATACTGTGTTCTGCCAGTCAGGTAATCAAGAATCCATGATACCAGGGAAACATCCACCTGCATCGCTGTCAGCTTCTGCCCCAGCAGAGCAGGGCGGATGGTGTTGAACACACTGGAGAAGTCAAAAAACATGACCCTCACAGTGCTCACTGGCTTGTCCAGGTGGGCGTAGACACAGTTCAGCAGGAAGACGGTGACATCCTCAACTCCTAGTCGGGGCTGGTAGGCGAACTGGAGGGGATCTAAGTGTGGCCTGACCATAGGCCGGAGCAGCTCCAGAACAAGTCTCTCCAGGGTCTTCATGATGTGGGAGAAAATGTGTTTCAACTGTGAGAGAAAGGGAACATGCAATATTTAAGTGATAAGTAGGAAGGAAAGAGCCCATAGAGATAGTCAATATAGATTTCTATCAGCATGACCAGCTTGTAACTCAGTGCTGTCAGTTTTTCTCCAATTATGTCCAAGTGCTTGTTAGAGGCAAAATTAAATGATAAAAAAGGATAATACTTTCATCGTCAGGATTGCTGACAGTGAAGGTGTATAATCACAGCTGACCTTCTGGGAAAAGAACGTTGTTATGGCCAGGTTATTAGCAACAGATTAGCAACATAAGTATCCCTTGAGATACCTGAGTTAATTAAATACCAATTAAATCATAAGAGCCATCTGGAATCCCATATTGCTAATTTCAGCCACTGCCTGATTGCAGGAAAAGAGACGGACATTTGGAGGTTGGCATAGGAATAATAAAAAGGCAATGTTAAAAAAAGGCTTAAGAAACTCCCTAACTAGTTTACAATTATCACCTTAGTGGTTTAACATTTTTCTGACACAAGGCTCTCTTTCATATGTTATTTCTCATTTGAAAATAAATGCAGTAATAAAAAGTGTTTTGTTGGACTTGGCAGTATTTAACCTTGTGGTTATATAGTAGCAAACACCTTTCTGTAGCAGATACAATATTGAATACAATTAAGGGTGAAAGTGAATTTGTTGTGAAATAAATTTAAATTTTCTCTATACAAAGTCCTACCATGCTGAAGAATGTGTATTTTAGAGATCAATTACTCTGCTGAAAATGCACTAACTGAAGTTTAATAAAAGGTATTAGCCATGGTATTCAAGAACAGCAGAAATGAAAATGTATCTTACTTAATCTTGAGTGACCAAAGTACATTATTTATCAACAGAAATTATACAGGAAGGAAATTAAACCACCATTTAAACCAGCAGTAGGAAGACCAGAGGATACTTTCCACTTTGATCCTGAATTCACATCAAGGACACCAACAGGTTCGTGGATATTTTTTGTCAATTAATCAAACTGACCTCCACAAGGGATAATTTTGACTTCATGTGATAGTGCAAGATGGGTTTTAATGAATCTGCAGCTGCTTTATATAATGAGGACAAATGGTGCCAAACCC
The DNA here is from genome assembly GCF_030028105.1 of Mobula birostris. NCBI lineage: Eukaryota > Metazoa > Chordata > Chondrichthyes > Myliobatiformes > Myliobatidae > Mobula > Mobula birostris. The sequence goes on along the minus strand of NC_092377.1, from coordinate 64,591,088 downwards.
ACAAGGTAAAACTCTTTTGTCCATTAAGTCAGTCAAGTATAAAAGTAGGCACAGTGTAAAATGGGTATCTGACAGGCATTTTTAAATTTCAAAAATATACTTGATTCATGACAAAAATATATAAAAAGAAGTAATATTGCAAAAAAAAACTATACCTTCTTGGTCAGTGCATTACATAGTGTAAACTTGAAAGAGTGAGAAAAAAAGAACACAAACAGACAGAGCACCATTGCCTTCATGTGGGCCTTCTGAGGTGATAATCTTTTTATTGTTCAAGGGGTTTTCCCACCTGACACATGTGAAGCTTTTTCTCTCTGGGTGGGTGAGTGGAAATGACCTGATCTGAATGAGCTATGAACAGAATCTGCATCTTCATTACAGTGAACTGGTAAGGGTTACAGCAAGTGAGAGTGGATATGTCTAAAAGCCTAATATTAATTAATCCAACTGGGTAAAGACAAGGAAAAGGGTTGAAATAGCCTCAAAATAAAGCTAACCTCTTCTGTACCAGATGCAGCAATTCAGATGGACGGATTTACTATACACTGTCAGGATAGACCTGTACAGTCTCTCAAAACCAGAGGTGGAGGAATATGCCTCATGATCAACTCTTTTTCGTGCACAGATATATCAGTGCTGTCCCAGTTCTGCTCACCAGACCTGGAATATCTAGCAGTTAAGTGCCATCCTTTTCAGCTACCACGAGAGTTCTCCAGGGTCACTTTGGTAGCAGTAAATATTCCACCTCAGGCCAATGTCAATCAGGCTTTAGGTGATCTGAGCAATGGGATCAACATGCACGAAACAGCGCACCCTAACGACTTCACCATCATTTTGGGAGATTTTAACCAGGCCAGTCTGAAAAAATCACTAAGCAATTACCATCAACAGATCACTTACAATACCAGGGGAAACAACACACTTGGACCATTGTTACATCACCATCAAGAATGCCTACCGTGCTATTCCACGCCCTCACTTCGGGAAGTCTGATCACCTGGCTAAACTTCTACTCCCTAAGTATAGGCAGAGATTGAAGACTGCAGCACCAGCAGTGAGCACCAAGAAGGTTTGGACGAGGGAAGCACAGGGGCACCTACAGGACTGCTTTGAATTGGTGGACTGGACTGTATTCAGGGATGCATCTTTGAATCTGGATGAGTAGGCTGCAGTCGTTACCAACTTCATTAAAACCTGTGTGGATGAGTGAGTGCCTACAAAGACTTACTGTTCATTCCCAAATCAAAAGCCGTGGATGAACTAGGAGGTATGTCATCTGCTGAAGGCTAGATCTGTGGCATTCAAGTCTGGCGACCCAGGCCTATACCAGAAAACCAGGTATGATTTGTGGAGGGCTAATTTAAGGGTGTAGAGACAATTTCGAATGAGGTTGGAGGCGACATCGGATGCATGGCAACTCTGGCAGGGTTTACAAGACATTACTTCCTACAAAGCAAAACCCATTAGCATGAATGGCAACGATGCTTCACTACCAGATGAACTTAACGCATTCTATGCCTACTTTGAAAGGGAGAACACAACTACAGCTGTGAAGATCCCTGCTGCACCTGATGACCCTGTGATCTCTGTCTCAGAGGCTGATGTTAGACTGTCTTTAAAGAGAGTGAACCCTCACAAGGGAGAAGGTCCTGATGCAGTACCTGGTAAGGCTCTGAAAACCTGTGCCAACCAGCTAATGGGAATATTCAAGGACATTTTCAATCTCTCATTGCTACGGCAGAAGACCCACGTGCTTCAAAAAAGCAACAATTATATCAGTGCCTCAGAAGAATAATGTGAGCTGCCTTAATGACTATCGCCCGGTAGCACTCACATCTACAGTGATGAAATGCTTTGAGAGGTTGGTCATGACTAGACTGAACTCCTGCCTCAGCAAGGACCTGGACCCATTGCAATTTGCCTATCCCCACAATAGGTCAACGGCAGATGCATTCTCAATGGCTCTCCACGCGGCTTTAGACCACCTGGACAACACAAACACTCATGTCAGGATGCTGTTCATCGACTACAGCTCAGCATTTAATACCATCATTTCCACAATCCTGACTGAGAAGTTGCAGAACCTGGGCCTCTTTACCTCCCTCTGCAATTGGAAGACTAACCAGAAGACTACAGTCTGTGCGGACTGGTGATAACAGCTCCCCCTCATTGACGATTACTACTGGCGCACCTCAGGGGTGTGTGATTAGCCCACTGCTCTACTCTCTGTATACACATGACTGTGTGGCTAGGCATAACTCAAATGCCATTGATAAATTAGCTGATGATACAACCATTATTGGTAGAATCTCAGACATAGTCGAGAAGGTGTACAGGAGTGAGATATGCCAACTAGTGGAGTAGTGTCGCAGCAACAACCTGGCACTCAACGTCAGTAAGATGAAAGAGCTGATTGTGGACTTCAGGAAGGGTAAGACGAAGGAACACATACTAATACTCATAGAGGGATCGGAAGTGGAGAGAGTGAGCAGTTTCAAGTTCCTGGGTGTCAAGATCTCTGAGGATCTAACCTGGTCCCAGCATATCAATGTAGTTATAAATAAGGCAAGACAGTGGCTATACTTCATTAGGAGTTTGAAAAGATTTGGTATGTCAACAAATACACTCAAAAACTTCTATAGATGTACCATGGAGAGCATTCTGACAGGCTGCATCACTGTCTGGTATGAGGGGAGCTACTGCACAGGACCAAAAGAAGCTGCAGAGGGTTGTAAATTTAGTCAGCCCCACCTTGGCTACTACCCTACAAAGTACCCAGGACATCTTCAGGGAGCAGTGTCTCAGAAAGGCAGCGTCCGTTATTAAGGACCTCCAGCACCAAGGGCATGCCCTTTTCTCACTGTTACCATCAGGTAGGAGGTACAGAAGTCTGAAGGCAAACACTCAGTGATTCAGGAACTGCTTCTTCCTCTCTGCCATCTGGTTCCTAAATGGACATTGAACCCTTGGACACCACGTCACTTTTTTTAATATGCAGTATTTTTGTTTTTTAACACGTTTTTTAATCTATTCAATATACGTATACGGTAATTGATTTACTTATTTATTATTATCATTTTTTATTTTATTTATTTTTTCTCTTCTATATTATGTATTGCATTGAACTGCTGCTGCTAAGTTAACACATTTCACGTCACATGCCGGTGATAATAAATCTGATTCTGATTCTGATTCCATACCAACGGACATCCATAAATTATATGTATAAGTAGACCTGGATGCAGTGTTTCTGTGGTAGAGTAAATATCTTGAATAGCACAGAAGAGCTGCAACGAAGAGAACAAAGGTTGCATTGTACCAGTGGATATTTCCAATATTAACAAACTGATGGGGACATCTAGTGTCAGCACAAAGCCCAACTTGACAATTAGATCAGTACTGAATGACAGTTAGGCATAATGTACCTCTGCTTGTAATTCTAATCCAACAATGTTGCCTTTGCATCCCTGGTAACCACTAAGAAAATCTGCTCTGATGTATTGTCAGTAATTCTCATGTACATGTATAGATATTTTTTAAATTCCCGTACAAAAAAAATCACTTGTACTCTTTCAGAAAGTAATCGGATGTGTTTCAGTTTGGCACTTTTTCATTAGTTGTATTAACTCACAGGTTTAATGGCTATAAAATATCTTTCAAATACTCATTCACGCTCCTCATTCTGTGCCCAGCGCCTGCTCTCTCTCAGCTGTGGCTAAGTTGACAGAAATGGTCCGCTCAGAGGCCTCTAACCCCAGTGTAATGGAGTAACCACTGGGTGTACATTGTTAACTACAGTCATATTCACCTGGGTGGAAGGTAAACTCGAATGGATTTTGGCATGTATTATATATTAATCTTTGTAAGGCAATGTGTTTTGGAATTCAAATGAACACTCCAGCTCAGCCAAAAAAAAAATCAGTACTAATAAGAATATGGAGGGCTTTTGGGTGTAAGCCCAATCTGTGGTGTTTGCTGACTTCATGCAGGACAATCGTGGATGTTTTGCCAACCAACACTTGCTAATTTTCTCATTCTTTGGAGCAATTATATATACTTCAAGGTTGTTAGGGAACAGTATTTGTTGGCAATCTGCCAAAGTAAATTATGCAGTTTATCTGAATTATAACAAACATTGAACAAAATTCGAAATAGTCCTGGTTGGCATTGCACAAAAAAAGGGTGATCTCATTACTTCAGTGTTTTAATGTGACCATGCATCCTTTTGTTGTGAGGAAATGCTTTGAAACCATTTCTGTCTTTTTGGCCCAGTTAATGAAGTTAATATAATAACTTAATCGAACCAATTGGAATGAAACTATTTGAAACAGTAAGGTAGTAGAGACCAAAATTATGCTTTTAATTTTAAGGTACATAACTAAATGAAAGCAGCAACGTATGCATGATCTGAAATTGGAAAAATTTCAGTCAAGCAACCAACCTCTTCATTCTTCTCTTCGAAATGCTGTCTGTGAAATAGATTTCAGACTAAAGCATGATGGTTAACAGCTGAATGAAACTGGAGGAAAATCTTTCTAGGGACAGGATTGTGTAGAATCTCATAGTTCTTGAACACATGAAAGCCAACCAATTTTCTACCAGGAATAATCAAATTATGTTTGTCAATGCTAATGGTTTAATTTTTGCATTATTTTGTTTATTTATTTTATTCTGGATTTGGTCTGCAATGGTAGAGACACTTCAATTATCCCCAGGTTAAGAAGAAAAGTGACAACTATGGAGCTATCTTAAAATACCTAATATTGTGAATATTCCTGAATATGACTGTCGCCACCCACAGCTCTAATCTGCTAATTTGCCAATGACTCTGCGTTGATTGGCCTAATCTCAAACAATAACGAGGTGGTTTACAGGAAAGAAGTCATCTCTCTGACACAGTGGTGACAAGAAAACAACCTCTTCCTCAATGTTACAAAAACAAAGGAGCTGGTTGTGGATTACAGGAGGAATGGAGATGGGCTAACCCCTATTGACATCAATGGATCAGAAGTTGAGAGGGTAAACAGCTTTAAGTTCCTCAGCATCCACATCACCGAGGACCTCACGTGGTCTGTGCACACCAGCACACAACAGCGCCTCTTTCACTGCAGACGGTTGAGGAAGTTTGGTATGGGCCCCCAAATCCTAAGAACTTTCTACAGGGGCACAATTGAGAGCATCCTGACTGGCTGCATCACTGCCTGGTAAGGGGACTGTACCTCCCTTAATCGCAGGACTCTGCAGAGAGTGGTGCGGACAGCCCAGCACATCTGTAGTTGTGAACTTCACATGATTCAGGACGTTTACAAAGACAGGTGTGAAAAAGGGGCCTGAAGGATCATTGGGGACCCGAGCCACCTCAACCACAATCTATTCCAGCTGCTACCATCCAGGAAATGGTACCGCAGCATAAAAGCCAGGACCAACAGACTCCAGGACAACTTCTTCCATCAAGCCATCAGACTGATTACCTCACGCTGATTTGAGTGTACTCTATATTACATTGACTGTTCTACTTATTATAAGTTATTATAAATTACAATGATTGCACATTTAGATGGAAATGTAACATAAAGATTTTTGCTCCTCATGTATGTGAAGGATGTAAGAAATAAAGTCAACTCAATTCAAATTCAAAAAGCAGAATTGGTTGTAATTGTGAATTCTTTCACTGGTCAGTAGTTTACTAACATTTCCCATCAAGTCATTATCAGCCACTTAAATGAGGTAAGGATAACAATTTGCGACCTTCCTCTGTTCCTTGCCAAGAAATGTACTACCGTACATATCTTTACACTGAATTGTATCTACTGCCTTATCTGAATAATCAATTACCCTGTACATTGTTGTTTATTATAGACACCTGAGATGAAATATATCATGACACCTCACAGGCCAATCTCCTGGCTGGTTTATACATAGGAAATCAGACCTGGTCCAGGCATAAACTCCAAGCACAAAAAGATGATCTTTGTTTGTCATTGATGGTGGGAAACATGCAGTGAAATGTGTCATTGTGTGTTAACAACCAGCGCAGTCTGAGAATGTGCCAGCGGCTGTCCTCAAGTGTCATCATGTTTCCTGCACCAATGTATCAGCTCCACAACTAACAAATCCATGGTTGCATGGTGGTTAGCATGACGCTGTTACAACTCAGGGTGTTGGAATGTGGAGTTCAATTCCAGTGGCCTCTGTACATCCTCCCCATGGACTGCGTGGGTTTTGTGACGGTGCTCCAGTTTTTTCCCCACAGTCCAAAGCTGTATCCAGTGGGTTAATTGGTCACTTGATTAGGTTAGGATTATATCGGGGTTGTCGGTGGTTGCTGGGCAACACAGCTTGTAGGGATGGAAGGGCCTATTCCACGCTATATAAGTAAATAAATAACCTATTCTAATCCGTATGTCTGTGGAATATGGGAGGAAACTGGAGCACCCAGAGGAAACCCATAGAGTCTTGAGTGAATGTACAGACTCCTTAAAGACAGTGACCAGAATTGAAATCCAATCACTGGCGCCTTAAAGCATTATACCAGCCACTACACGACTGTGCCGCACTTTTATTCATATCCTGCTGACGTGTAAAATATCCAATCCCTCCAACTCCTTCTTTCTAATCACCTGTCTCCCACATTTGTATCCCCTTCTATACCACAAACTTTAAATTGCAGAACAAAACTTTTCTAAACACTTTACATCTGAGATTCGAACACCATATTGCACAGTCTGACCCAAAACTGAATGGAGACACAAGATAGCGCAGATGCTAGAATGTGGTACAACACCAGATGCACTGGAGGAACTCAGCGTCAGGCAGCATCTATGGAGGGAAGTCAACATTTGGCATCAAGATCTTTCATCTGAACTGAAAGATAGAAAAAGAAAGGTTACCTGCAAATACAAGAAACAGACAGGAATCACAAAGAATCTGCAGCAGAATAATTCCATTATGGAGACACTGAGCAGGATAGAAATTCACTCTAAAATTGATTATGTGGAGGGTGGTAGCTGTTGCCACTTTCTTGAATTTTCAGATGTTCTTGGATGATAGTAATTCTATGCGAACAATGTAAGTTAACTGGCCTTCCTGGTCCTTACAGGTTTTCTTTAAATGTTAAACATGAGGAAATCTGCAGATGCTGAAAATCCAAAGCAACACATAAAATGCTGGAGGATTCAACTTTGCCTCTAATTTCCACCCTGCCCTTAAATTCACTTAGCCCATCTCGGATACCTCCTTCCCTTTCTCGATCTTTCTGTCTTCATCTCTGGAGACAAACTGTCAACCAACATCTTTTATAAACCTGCTGATTCCCATGGTTATCTCAACTATATTTCTTCCCACGCTATCTTCTGTAAAAATGCTATTCCCTTTTTTTCAGTTTCTTTGCCTCTGCCACATCTGTTGCCAGGACACAACTTTCTGTTCCAGGACATCAGAGATGTCCTCCTTCAAAGAATATGGTTTCCCTCCCTCCACTATTGATGTTTCCCTCGCCCACATCTCCATTTCTTGAACATCTGCGTTCACTCTTTCTTCCTGCCAATTTAACAGTGATAGAGTTCCTCTTGACTTTACCTACCACCCCATCAGCCTCCATATCCAACGCATCACTCTCCACAACCTGTGCCATCTCCAAAGGGATCCTACCACCAAACATATCTTTACCCTCCCCCCTCACAGGATCACCATGATTCCCTTGTCCATTCGTCCCTCTCCACTAAACTCCCACCTGGCACCTATTCCTGCAAGTAGCCTAAGTGCTGTACCTGCCCATTCACCTATTCACCTCCTCGCTCATCTCCGTTTAGGGCCCCAACCCATCATTCCAGGTCAGACAACACTTCACCTGTGAATCTGTTGGGTCATCTATTGTGTCCAGTGCTCCCGTTGTGGTCTCCTCTATATGGTAGCCCCATCATAAATTGGGGGTCTGCTTTGTCAAGCACCTCTGCTCCAACCGCCAAAAGCCGAACTTCCCAGTGGCCAAACATTTTAATTCGGATTCCCATTTCCCAATCTGACATGTCGGTCCATGGCCTCCTCTTGTGCCAAAATTAGGCTTCCCTCGGAGTGGAGGTGCTATGCCTTCTATCCATCTGAGTAGCCTCCAACCTGATGGCATGAATATCAATTTCTCCTTCCGGTAAAAAAAAACCCCTTCCTCTATTCCCCACTCTGACCTCTTGCCTCTTCTCACCTGCCTATTACTCCCCCTTCCAGTAAACTAATTTACCTCCCTCCCTGCACTCCTCTATTCCCCACTCAGGCCTTTTACCTCTTCTCACCTGCCTATTACTTACCCTTGGGTCCTCTCCTCCTTCCCTTTCTCCTATCGGCCACTCTCCTCTTTTCTCAGGTTCCTTCTTCTCCAGTCCCTGACCTTTCCCCCCTACCTGGCTTCATCTAACGCCTTCCAGCTAGACTCTCTCCCCAACCCCCACCTTTTTATTCTGGCACCTTCCTCCTTCCTGATGAAAGGTCTCTGCCCGGAACATCGACTCTTTAATCCTTTCCATAGATACTGCATGACCTGCTGAGCTTCTCCAGTATTTTATGTATGTTTTTCTCTTTAAGTGCCATTTCTTCCTTCATTGCCCCTTCACATTAACACGTAGACTCACAGTTTGGGAACCCTGCTGAAAACCAGAGCAAGATAAGCTTCTCTATCACTCCCTCAACCATACAGCTTAACTGTTGCTTGCCTTAGCACATCAGCAGGGGCACAATTATATGAAAGACAAGTATCAGTTCAAGCTAGCCTGAATTGCTCAAAACCTGTCTGCGAAAGAGCAGATGCATTGCAGTTGCAAGAAATGGTTAAAGTAATTGTGGAGGTGATGATGACTCAGCAAACGAGTGATGGACCAGCACAGCAGTCTTTAGGGTCTGTTTGCTGCACTAGAAGCCTTGGTGGAGAGAACAGAGAGATTTCTATGCACTTATGCACAGGAGGTGTTCCCAGCAGGAAGAGCTCAAGTGGGATCAGTCCTAAATGGATCGTCGTAGAGTTATTTATGTGGAGATACATAGCTGACAGGGCTGCTGTATCAGGCACTTGACATGAACCCGAGCCTCCTTTGTTATAGAGAAACCTGCTGTGTGTCCCTGCCTTCTCTACTTTGCTTGTTGTTGTCCAGGAACCTGGCCTGAATCCATCAATGAAAGAATTGAGCAGGGGCTGTTTGTGTGGGCTGCTATTGGGCAAATTCCAAGCACATTAAACAACACTTACTGGCACGCTTCTCTTCCTCCTGCAGGACAAGCACAGTAGGATGCCATAGCAGCTAACCGTTGCAGGCCAGACAGATGTACGGTAGCTGCTTCACAAATAATGTAGCTGTTTTGTTGCTGTCAGTGATCTGAGACCACTGAGCATGGTTGTATGCACACACCCATCTTCCTCTTCGCATCTCGTGTTTTAAGATTTGCAGGCTGAAGTTTTGTGTAAACATGAGCCCTTATCTTTCCTCTTCCTTCATCACTACTGTACCCTCATGCCTGTCTCCTCTTAGATATGCAGGAACTAAAAATAACCAATTATAAAGAAAAATATGTAGTCCATTGAGCACTGACAAAATCATATACATGAACACACTTAGAGTGCTATTACTGTTAAAATCTACAACATCAAATTGACCTTATCAGATTCTGTTTCAAACTGCAGTTTGCTGTTTACTCACGATTTAGTCACACTGAATAAGGTGGTTGAGGCACTGTAAGGGAGCTTGCCACGATCTGCCATTATGTTGTGGAGGTAGCAGGAAAAAAAGAGGAATGAGAGAAGTTGTTCTGTTCCCCATGTATTTGCTACTATGAGGATATAAGGAAAGGCTGGGGATGGATAGCCAAAATGTTGGAGTGGAAGGCAGGGAATGCAGGAAAAAGCAGTAACATTTCACTGATTCTTTAATCAGAATCAGAATCAGGTTTATTATCACTGGCATGTGTCGTGAAATTTGTTAACTTAGCAGTCACAGTTCAATGCAATACATAATCTAGAAGAAGAAAAAAATATTAAGTAAGTCAATTACAGTATACATATATTGAATAGATTAAAAATTGTGCAAAAAACAAATGATATATATTTAAAAAGTGAGGTTGTGTCTAAGGGTTCAATGTCCATTTAGGAATCGGATGGCAGAGGGGAAGAAATGGTTCGTGAATCACTGAGTGTGTGCCTTCAGGCTTCTGTATCTCCTACCTGAAGGTAACAGTGAGAAAAGGGCATGCCCTGGGTGCTGGAGGTCCTTAACAATGGACGCTGTCTTTCTGAGACACCGCTCCTTGACGATGTCCTGGGTACTTTGTAGGCTAGTACCCAAGATGGAGCCCACTAAATTTACAACCCTCTGCAGCTTCTTTCGGTCCTGTGCAGTAGCTCCCCTCGTACCAGACAGTGATACAGTCTGTCAGAATGCTCTCCATGGTACACCTACAGAAGTTTTTGAATGCATTTGTTGACATACCAAATCTCTTCAAACTGCTAATGAAGTATATGTTGGGACCAGGTTAGGTCCTCATAGATCTTGGAACTGCTCACTCTCTCCACTCCTGATCCCTCTATGAGGGTTAGTATGTGTTCCTTCGTCTTACCCTTCTGGAAGTCCACAAACAGCTCTTTTGTCTTACTGACATTGAGTGCAAGGTTGTTGCTACGGCACCGCTCCATTAGGTGGCATATCTCACTCCTGTACACCCTCTCGTCACCATCTGAGATTCTACCAACAATGGTTATATCATCAGCCAATTTATAAATGGTTTTTGAGCTATGCCTAGCCACACACAGTCGTGGGTATAGAGAGAGCAGAGCTGTGGGCTAAGTACCAATGTTGATCATCAGCGAGGAGGAGATAGTCATCAGGATAGTCAACATTTTCTGCTGGTCATGTGAGAAAAGTAAAGGCTGTTTTGTCTATCTAGTGTTTGGGTAATGGATAATTTGATGTGGCTGGAAAAGAAGCCTAGAAAGTGATGTTGTAAAGTCAATGGCAATATAGAGAAGGTCTTACTTAGAAAGTATGAGGAGTTAGATGTAAAATTAAAACTTTGGGCCTTCATGGTATGAATCTCAAGAATATCACTGGAGCTACCTGCAACATGGGTTTAGGACTAACAAGCCCACAAAATGAATGTGTGCCTAAAGAATCGGTGTGTGAGGAGGAGAGCCACCAGTTCTGAGACAGGAAGGAGTTGTATGGGGTGACGGGTGGGACCTGGGTACCAGCTGAAGGACTGTGGAGAGGTAGGTGGGAAAGGTCAAGGGCTGGGGAAGAAAGAATTTGAGAATTTTCAAACAGGATAGTTGGGGATGCCTCAGACAGAAATAAAACTAATTGTTAAAGGAACATAAAGGCAACAAAAGGGATGGGAATGAAGTCCACATCATAGATCATTAAAGACGTTATGTATCTCTGAAGATCTGATAACATTCAGGAAATAATAATACAATAACTGATAGAAGTACAATGTAAAACAGTGTACAATAGGTTAAGAATTGTATGATAAACACTCACAAGATTAAAGGCAGGATGATGTCTATTGTTCAAATCAGAGTTCTATAAATTATTGCTCATGTCATTACAAAGCAAAAAACTTGTTAAAATGTGATGTAATGCTAATTACTGACATCTGGCAACCGACTGGGCATGAGTGTGGGTAAATATTCAAGATAAAAAGCTTATTGTAAAAGCAAAAGGGTACAGTTGAATAAGAGGGATCAAGCAGTGGAAGCATTCAGACAGAACTAAAGAAAAAAATGTTAGAATTTGGTGGAAGCTGCCTCAGAACCTGTAGGCCACACTGAAAAAGTAGTGCAATGTGTAATCAAGTTGATCAGAAAAAAATTGCTGAAAAATTCGAGTATTTATAATGGTAGATTTTAGATTCACATAAACAAGGAGAAATAGAGCTTCTCAAGTTCTGAAAGCTGCTGTTTTTTAGTAACTACATGCTCTTGAACCAAAAATAAAAGGGACAATATGTTCTAGTGATGAGAAATCAACCTGAGATAGCAAACAATAATGAAAAAGTTTACTAATAATAACCATAGCATGGACGAATTTAATATTGAATGTGAGATGGAGTTGGGTAGATGGTGAGAAGCTTAAGAGTATGATATTTATTTCTTTATTAACTGAGACATAGAATATCAGAGCAGCAAGGTCATACTGAAACAGTATGATACATTGGTTGGGCCACAGGTAGATTCCTGAATACAATGCTGGTCACCATATTAAAGGAGGGAGATTTACAAAAATATCGTCATGAATTTTAGCCATGAGGAAGGACTTGAAAGACTTATTTTCCTTGAAACAGGGGAAGCTGAGGAATGATTTAATTGAATATTTTAAATAGTGAGAATTCCATGTAGGTGGTAACAAGAAAGAATTTTTCTTAAGAGCGATGACAATATTTAGCAGGCAAAAGTTTATAGTAATCAGTAGAAGAATTCGAGTTTGCAGATAGTTATTTTTCATCTAGAGGTAGTGGAAGCCTGGAATTCACAGCTGAAGAAACAATAGAGGCAAAGAATATACATTAAATTTAAAAGTTGTTTACACATGCATCGACTGTGCCATAACCTTACTTACGAACAGTGGGACATTCAGATTAGTCTGGGTTGTCCTATTTTGTAAGCCTGTAGTAATACAAGCTAATTTATTAAGTAGTGGTTTTCTACCCTCGCCTATCAGATTCCTCCTTCTCCAGTCCTTTATCTTTTTCACCAGTCAAGTTCCCAGCTCTTTACTTCACCTCTCCCACTCTCCCAGTTTCACCTGTCACCTACCAGCATGTACTGCTTCCTCCCTCACCCCCAAATTCTTACTCTGACCATATTTTTTTCTAATCCTGATGAAGCTTCTCAGTCCAAAACGTCAACTGTTTACTCTTTTTCGTAGATCCTGCCTGGCCTGCTGAGTTCCTCCAGCATTTTGTGCGTATTCAGTGAATGCTATTTTAAATACTTGTTCATGCCCTCTTTTCTAACTGGCTTCTTCACTAATAGCTGATGGGATTTTTCTTGTGAAAGTGACGGTATTATGGAACCCTTGTTTAAGTAATTAAATATACACTCTGTGGCCATCTTATTAAGCACCCCCTGAACTTAATAAAGTGGCCACTGAGTGTATGTATGTGGGCTTTTGCTGCTGTAGCCCTTCCACTTCAAAGTGTTATGTGCTGTGCATTCCAAGTTGCTCTTATTCACACCACTGTTATCATGCATGATTATTTGAGTTACTGTTGCCTTCCTGTCAGCTTAAACAAGTCTCGCCATTCTCTTCTGACCTCTCTCATTAACAAAGCATTTTCACCCAAAGAACAGCAACTCACTGTTTTTTTTTGTTTATTGCACCATTCTCTGTAAACTCTGTTGTGCATGAAAATCCTCAGAGATCATCAGTTTCTGAGATACTCAAACTGCCCCATATGGCACCAACAATAATTCCATAATCAGAGTCACTTAGATCACATTTTTCCCCATTCAGATGTTTGATCTGAATAACAAGTAAACCTCTTGACCATGTCTGCATGCTTTTATGCATTCTGTTGCTGCCACGTGATTTGCTGATCAGATATTTGTATTAACAAGCAGGCATACAGGTGTACCCAATAAAGTGGCCACTGAGCGTATTTGCTGTGTGATGCAGATAATCACGTGGAGATTTGAGGTTTCTCTCCAAAGCAAAAGAATAATGCAGGAATATCACAGAGCTAGGTAACCTGAATGCAGCTCTAAATTTGTGCACTTGCAGATTTCACGATGCGAGTTAAGTCCCAGAGAAGTGTGGTATAAATCAGATGGGGGTTCTGACTTTTTTTTGGAATAATGTCAGCCTTTTCTGGGATCTCTGTGTTAATTTAAGCATGATTTCAGCGTTAGTATTGCTAGAGGGATAGCTGCAACCACATATGCATGTCTAAAGTGGTCAACTATAGACACTTTAGAGTCAACTACAAAGCAACATTTAGCAACTGGTCGGTAATCATTTGACAGGGTACTTAAAAATCAGTCACTAGAAAAGTATAAGCCTTGTTTTTGATTTGCACTTAAAACTGAAACAATCACTCCGCAATGAGTATAGGTTTGCTCCAGGTCTACTGTACAATACTGATCTTCATCAGCCCTACGACCATCAGAGCCTTATTTTATATTCTTGTATCTACTGCCCAATCTAACCTCATGGTTTTCTCTTTACAGACTCTCCTGGTGTCCCTCCAAGTGCCAATGCGCATCAGCTTTTTCGGGGTTTCAGTTTTGTTGCCACCAGCCTTGGTCAAGAGCAGATTCAGTCTGATTCTCGACAGCTGATTGACCATTCAATGGTGCAGGTTAGACAGTTCTCATTGAAAATCTTAAGGCCACATTCATTTTTTTGATGTGTTCATAACATTTTTATTAAAATGTACCAGGTGAAGTAGCAAGAGAGTAGTACCTGTGGCTGGACCAAGCTTGCTCAGTACCATTGATTTGGTGCTCTACTTTATGAATAAATGAACCTTATAAAGTCACTTAGTCACTTACATCTTTGGAACTCTCAGCCAAATATAGACATGCAAGGGTAGGTAGGCAAGCTTGAGAATCTCCTCTTTCCCCACATAATCATTTATAGGTCATCCCCCACTTTGGAAGGGAAAATGGAAGATTAGATTATTATTCAAATGGTAAAAAATTGCAGCATGGTGCCGTGCAGAGGGACATAGGAGGGCTTGTGCATGAATCACAAAAGGTTAGTTTGCAGGTGCAGCAGTCTATCAAGAATGTTGGCCTTCATTGCTAGAGGGAATAAATTTAAGAGCAGGAGGTTATGCTGCAACTGTACAGAGTACTGGTGAGGCCACAGCTAGAGTACTGCGTGCAGTTCTGGTCCCCTTACTTGAGTTTGGAGGCGGTTCTGATTCCAGAGATGAGGGGGTTAGACTATGAGGAGAGATTGAGTCGCCTGGGACGATACTCACTGGAATTCAGAAACACATAAAATTATGAAAGGGATAGATAAGATAGAGGCAGGAAAGTTGTTTCCGCTGGTAGGTGAGACTACAACTAGTGGACGTAGCCTCAAGATTTGTGGGAGTAGATTTAGGATGGAGATGAGGAAGAACTGCTTTTCCCAGATAGTGGTGAACCTGCAGTATTCTCTGCCCAATGAAGCTGTAGAGGCTTCCTCAGTAAAAATATATTTAAGACAAAGTTGGATAGATTTTTGCATAGTAGGGGAATTAAGGGTTATGGGGAAAAGACAGGTAGGTGGAGTTAAGTCTATGGCCAGAGAAGGCTTGATGGGCCAGATGGCCTACTTCTGCTCCTATTTCTTATGGTCTTATATATATTTAACGTAAAATTATAGGATTGCCCACAAACCTACACCTCATATCATTAATTGCAGCTTTATAAACACCTCCAAAAAGTGCCAAATTTAAATTACTGCACAGAACTCTGGTTTCAAATATATAATAAAATGTGATTACAAAATTCACATTTTCAAAACCACACTACTCATTTTTAATCCAAATATTAAACATAAAACTATTTGAAATGGAAAGGAACTGGATCTAGTATATTAAATGGTGGCATCTTCAACAACAATATTAATGTTCACAGGTAAACTGTTCAGTAGCAAAAGCATTGACAATATATCCTTGCTATGATTGGTTTCCATTGCTAATTGACAATTTAATAATGCAAAAATTGTGAATACTGAGGTAATTTTTAATTGATAGAAATGAAAATATTAATAGTGATATCCAGTTTGATAAAATTCCCAATAACAGAACTGCATGTTTCATATTGAGGATAGAGTATCCATTGCTGACAGATTGTTATACTGGCTAAAAAAGCAAAGAGCATCTCAGTTAGATTAAGCAATGGTTTTGCCTTAAAATTGCTGCATTGATCTCTCAAAATGTAGATGTAGAAATTCTCCAGTTCAAAACATTTGCCACATTTCCCATTTATTGAGAAACAGGCTCAAAATTGGCAACATCTTTCCCAAAAAATCTTTCATTATTACTTCCTGACACTAAACTGTAAAAAGAACTTTAATTTTAAAATGTTAGCATCTATTCATAACCACAAAGAATCTTTAAAGCAGTAAAATTCAATTAATCTATGACACTCTATAAGTTACTCCCTCATAGCAAGATATTGAATCATAGAGCAAGAAATAGGCCTTCCCTTTTCTCTTACTGTATCCCCATCAACTCTTCTAACAGCTCCTCACCAATTCTCCTGTCACCTTTTTACAGTAGCCAATTAATGTTACAACCAATGTTCTTATCTTTAATTGTTTACTAATCAATAAGTTCTTTTAAGGTTGAAATAGGAATTTACAAGTTTCACTTTATGTTCTGGTGCATTATTTATCATCCAGCTGTATGATATAGCTTCCTATTTCAACTTTCCATTAAACTTATTGACTAGTAAACATTCAGCTCTACTTGATGTGTACTTTAATTATTAGAGGATGAAAGTCTAACGAGAACTTTTCAACAATTGAATGCCCCCTTTCAATTTTGGTAGATAAATACTGTAATGCTTGTGTCTGTTACTATAGCATCAAATGTTATTAGAGTGGTGTCACAAACTATTATGCTTTTACAGTGAAGTAAAGGGAATTACAGTGGCCAAAGTTGATTGGAAGGGAACACTAGCAAGGATGATGGTAGAACAGCAATGACAGAAGTTTCTGGGAGCAATTTGGAAGGTGCATGATAGGATATCCCAAAGACGATTATACCAAAGGGAAGATGAGGTAACAATGGCTGACAAGAGAAGTTCAAAATAGCATAAAAGTAAAGAACAGGGCATATAACGTAACAAAAATTGTTGTGAAGTTAGAAGATTGGGGAGTTCTTAAAAACCAACAGAATGCAACATAAAAGGAATTAAGGAGAACAAGGCAAAATATGAAGATGAACTAATAATAGTATAAAAAAGGATACCAAATGCTTTTTCAGGTAGATAAAGAGTAAAAGAGAAGTGAGATTGGATATTGGACTGCTGGAAAATAATTCTAGTGAGGTAGTACTAGGGGACAAAGAATTGATGGATGGACTTAACAAATATTTTGCATTGGTCTTGGAAGGAAAGATGTTTGGGAAGCTGAAAGGTCTAAAGATAGATAAGTCACTTGGCAAAGATGGACAACACTCCAGGGTTCTGAAAGAGGTAGCTGAAGAGATTGTGGAGGCATTAGTAGTGATCTTTCAAGATTGACTGGATTCTGGAATGGTTCTAAAGGTCTGGAAAATCACAATTGTCACTTCACTCTTCAAGAAGGGAGGGAAGCAAAAAGCAGCAAATTATAGGCCAGTTACCAGGCTTCAGTGGTTGGGAAGATATTGGAGTTCATTAGTAAGGATAAAATTTCTGGGTACTTCGAGGCACATGATAAAATAGGCTAAAGTTAGCTTGGTTTCCTTAAGGAGAAATCTTGCCTGACCAATCTGTTGTAATTCATTGAGGAAACAACGGGCAGGATAGACAAGAGAGAGTCAGTGGATGTTGTTTCCTTAGATTTCCAGAAGGCTTTTTACAAGGTGACGCATATGAGGCTGCTTAACAAGATAAGAGCCCATGATATTACAGGGAAGGTACTAGCATGGATAGGAGATTGGCTAACTGGCAGGAGGTAAAAAGTGAGAATAAATGGAGTTTTTTCTGGTAGGGTGCTGGTGTTCCACAGGGTTCAGTGTTGTGACATCATTTCATGTAAAATATGAATGATTTGGATGATAGAAATGATGATGGCTTTGTGGTCAAATTTGCAGATGATTCGAAGGCAGGTGGAGGGGCAAGTAGTATTAAGGAAGGATTTAGACAGATTAGGAGAATGGACTAGAATAGATTAGGTGGTAGATGGGATATAGTTTAGTGAAGTTTATGGTCATGCAATGGGAAGAAGGAATAAAGGCACAGACTTTGCAAAATGGCAAGAAAATTAGGAAATTGGGGTGCATAGGGACTTTGGTGTCCTCATGCAGGATTCCCTAAAGGTTAACTTGCAATTTGAGTCTGTGATAAAGAAGAGAAGTGCAATGTTAACATTCATTTTGAGGAGACTAGAATATAAAAGTAAGAATGTAATGCTGAGGCTTTATAAGGCATTGGTCAGACCACACTTGGAATATCGTGAGCAGTTTTGGGCCCCTTATCAAAGAAAAGATGTGCTGGTATTGAAATGGGTTCAGAAGAGGTTCACGAGAATAATTCTGGGAATGAAAGGGTTAACATCTGAGGGGAGTATGATGGCTCTAGGCCTGTACTCACTGGAGTTTAAAAAGAAATGAGGTGCAATCTCATTGAAACCTATCGAATATTGAAAGGTCCAGATAGAGTGGATGTGGAGTCAATGTTTCCTATAGTGGGGAATAGTGCAGTAGGTTGTTAGAGCAGTGGTCCCCAACCTCCGGACCGCGAAGCATGCAGGGGTGCAGCGGTAGCCAGAGCGCACTCAGCACATCTTTCAGAAAAAAGCCGAAATAAACAAGCTAATTAATTAGGTGCTGCCCAGAAGCCAGTCTTCATTAGAGGAACTGAGGTGGAGAGGGTCAATAACTTTAAATTGTTCAGCATTAAGGATTGACGTTTCTCTCTTTGAAAAGTGTCAGAGGATCTGTCTTGGGACCAGCACGTAACTGTCATTACAAAGAAAGCACAGCAGCGCCTATACTTTATTAGAAGTTTGTGTAGATTCAACATGTCACCTCGATCCTGACAGTCCTGTCTTTTCAGCCTGTCTGGGCTGGTGCTTAAATTGACCAAACAATGAATCAGCTAAAGGCTCCAGCGCTCTGGAAAGAGGAGTGAACATCATGTAGAACAAGTGAAATTGGCAATCGCCTGATCTGGGCCGAGATTTATGTGCTGGGTGGCACCTAATTAATTAGCTTTTTTCTTAATGATGTGCCCGGTGCGCTCCAGCTACCACAGCACCCCTGCATGCTTCGCGGCCCAGTATTGGTCCGCAGCCTGGAGGTTGGGAACCACTGTGTTAGAGTGTTGAATTCATTCACATGGAAGCCTGGGATATTTATAGCCAAGGTCCTGAAATTCAAAAGAATTATCTTGTGCTCTTTGGGATCTCTGATTTAAAAAAATGTGTGCAATCCAGAGAGAATAATATTTAGGACTATTTTCTGCTGCCTAATTGCATGTTGGAGTTGTTGTTATCAGAAGTAACTCTGTCACCAAGCAAATTACTCATTTTTACAATGCATCCATATGGACATAACGTTATTGTATTTGCTATTAGAAATATATTAATTTATATTAAAACATGGATTAATTATGGTTTAAAGTATATCATTCTGTTTTGCCTTAGCACTGTGATTACTTCCCACTTTTCACTTACAATTCTGTTCCAGCAGCTACACGGCAATAATATTCACTTCACTGATGGTTATGAGTTGAAAGAAGATGTTGGTGTGGGGTCATTCTCAGTATGCAAGCGATGTGTTCACAAAGTCACATCAGTGGAATATGCTGTGAAGGTAAGCACCTACCTGTCACCATAGGAAACAGACTGTGCACGTTCAATACTTGTGAGCAGCTCTGTGTACCAGCAGATGGTTTCTACAGGAAATCAAAGGGGAATTGACAGACTGCTATTGAGATGAGTCAACACATTCTTTATCTTCCCACATTTACGCTTCCACCCTTCCGAGCCTTCATCCCTCTTGACTTTGCTCCCCTCTAGCCCTGAACTGGATTTACATTGGAATATATTTACATAACACTTGTTCCCCACTGTGGCCGTGCAAAGCTCAATTTATTGGTGCTTATCTGTAGTGAGTGAGTCTTGGCCAATAATTTTAATACTCACTCCGACTCTGTCTTTACCCAAAGATTTTAGAATGCATCCACTTTGACGACATTTCAGTAGGAGTCACTGAAAGCAACATTAATGCATACTTTGGTTAATTATTTTCTTCTAATTTAAAGATGAGATTGCAGCTGTTTTAATTTGTCTGAGGTCAACTGACCCAGCACAGAGATTGTTGTCCAATATCAAGCTGTTATAATTATACTGATGAGATGAGACAGCTTTTCTACACCAAAGGACATTGTTAAGGGATGTCATGCTGGTGAACGTCGTGTTTTGTAAGTCCGAAACATAAAAACTAATTGCAATAAACAGACGGGAGTCCAGGAGGTAACTGGTGTACGTTTGTTGTTACTTCAAGCGAGGCAAGCACATCTCATACAGTTGTGTCATGACATATGCAACTCACTTATTTTTACATATAACTCATAATTAATTATTTAAATGAACAGGAATGCTTAATCAAACAATATATTTGCACAATATTACTGAAATACTAAATACACAACACTCCCCGCTGCTCAGCTATAAACTTCAACTCAATAGGGAATGCATCTCTATATATATCTCTATCTCTATACATAGTATACTATAAAATACAACTGTTATATACAGACATCCACAGTATAGTAAATTTTTAAGTTGTCCCATTCAGGCCTAAAATTTAATCGCTAAGGAGGATTTCTTACTCTTTTGGGATAACATTTTTCCTGAGAAGGGAAGTCACTCTGCTTGGCAGGTGAGCCTTGTGGCTGTGAAACAATCTCAGGTTCTGGGGCGACCTCTCTGGTGGTTGTGGGAGTTGACTCTGAGACTGCGGGAAGTGGTTCTGACAGCTCTGGACACCTTTCTTGTCGTTTTCTTCACTTGTCTCTCTAGAAATACTTCGATCCTTGATTCTCTCCCAATCCCAGCTTCTTTGTCTCACTTTATTCCATTCTTTTTCTTTCTCACACAATCCTTCTGTCTTTCACACCTCTTTCTCATTTACTTTCTTTCTTTCTATCTCTTCTTGCCTCCCTTTTACTTTCATTTTTCCTTTTTTTTTCTTTTTAGAATGTGCATCTTGATCTTGGGAAGATGCATTTAGTTCACTGGAGTATTCTCTTATTAATCCCTCTATTGCTCCCTTTACGATCTGATCTCTCCTCTTGGTTTCCTCATCCACAATGTCATCTGATGAATCCTCTGCTTTCGTATCTCCATTAACTCTTTTCATTTTGGCCTTCCATTCATCCAGCTGGTCTTTGGTCTTTGCATTTACAAGCAGCTTTTTGTCTCACATTTGAAGTTCTCGCAATAATATTCTGTTTCTTACACACACAAAAGCCAAATGCTTGCAACTTTTCTGAAACCCCTTGGACTCTCTTCCAGCTTAAAACCAAGACACTTTTGCACAAAACTGTCTGATTAACAGATCAGAAACTTTTGCAGATATGTTGTCTACAAAAACTGTTGTAGTCACACCACTGCTTTTGTCATTTTCACACTTCCTCTGAGCAGCATGGTCCTTCCATGGTCCAATATGCTTTCCAACCAGAGGCACAGAGATTGACACCAACACCTGTTTGCCTTCTGTTGGGCAACACTTCACGGTGTACAGCATGGAGACAGTTGTGATATCGTCCACTACCTTTCTTAGTTCTCTTTCAGTTGATTCTCTTTTAGGGAATATCGCATGCAAATCGTGGATGGATCTCCAATCAGGTTGTAGTTGTCTCAGCCAATCACAACCCCACAATGCTGGCCGTCCTGTTTTTACCACATACAAGCTTAATGAGCGGGAGGAGAAGATGGTGGTGCGATGCAGCTCGCAGCGGCCACTCCGGTGGTGATGTCTGTTATCTGTCAAGTAGGGTGCCGTGCACAATCCTGATTTGATGGAGACAGACGGGAGAGCGCGGAGGAACATCTGGTGAAACTTCTGAAATGCCTGTTTTGCTGCTGCTGCTACTGTGCAAACCAGAATCTCCGGAGGGGAAGGCCCCGAGTCCTCGACTTTGCTTGTTGCTTGGTGGCTGGGGCGGGGCCGAAGCGCTCGGCAGAGGATGGTTCTCGGTGCTCGGTGTTGGAGGGCTGGTTGGAGGCTCGAAATTTTCGAATGAACTCAGAGACCGCTGCGGTCGGGTGCTTCCAATGGTGCTGCATCGGCAAGTTTGCCGCGTTTGGAGGTTCATGGCAGGGAGAGTTTCTCCCTTCTACCGTCTGCTTGAGATGATGAGTCTATCAGGACTTTGAGACTTTTTTTTACCGTGCCCATGGTCTGCTCTTTATCAAATTACGATATTGCTTTGCACTGTTGTAATTATATGTTATGATTATGTGGTTTTGACAGTTTTAGTCTTGGTTTGTCCTGTGTTTCTTGTGATATCATTCTAGAGGAACATTGTGTCATTTTTTTAATGTATGCATTTCTAAATGACAATAAACGCGGACTAAGTGTCCTCATAAACTAATCTAATATAAGTACTTAGTTGGATATCCGTAGGCTTCAGTTCTGTATCTTTGAAGTGCCATTCAAACCCATTTTGCAGAATGACTGAAACAGCTGAGCCAATGTCCAATTCCATTTTCATAAATTTGCTGTTTGCTTCTGGTGTAAGCCATATTGCTAGTCTATTATTAACCTTCACATTGTAAATCTCATATCTACCCAGTCCTGTATCACTCTCATCATTATCAGATTTTTCATCAACAGCATGCAGATTAGTGCTCTTTCTGAACTGCAACTTGACTTCTTATCTTTTCCTCTTCCTTGCGCGGTCCATTTATTTTCGTCTGCCTGACATTCTCCATATCTGTGTTCTACTTTGTTGCATTTTCTGCAAATTTCACCTTTAAACCTGCATTGGTCTGGTGTAAGTGAGCCCCTACACAATTTGTTCAGCCAGGTAGGTTTCTATTTAAATGCTGCAAATTTGTCCATTGATTCAGCTATTTCAACTGTTCTTTTAAGTATAAGTTGTGCTTCAGTTAGGAGCCGTTTCTAAATACTTTCTTGCAAGATTCCACAACTGAATGATCTCTCAGTGCATCATTAAGCCTATTACTGAACTGGCAATGCTCAGACAATCTCTTCAATTCAGCCACTTTTTCTTTTGATTCTGCTATGACACCTAAAGCATTCTGCAGTCAACAATGGTTTTAGTTCTAATTATTTCTGCGTTACTTCCACAATATCAGAAAAGCTCATTTAGGCTGGCTTGGTTGGAGCAGTCAAACTCCTAAGCAAACTATATGCCTTTAAACCCAGTGCACTCAGCAAAATTGGCATCTGTGTTTCACTGGCTATTTAATTTGCTTTAAAATATTTTTCAATCCATTCATCTGTTGTGTAATGGAACACATCTATCTTTCCAATGTAGCCAGATATTTCTGCTTTTTTATTATTGTCACCCGGTACTCGCTGTTTATGAACCTGTAAATTTGCTTGTACAGTATTCTGCCTTTTTTTAAGTCAGCTGTGTCTGTTCCTTCTGAGGGAGCATATACTGTGCTGGTGTTTTTTTTTACTCGACCATTTCTTACCGAGCTTTTTGTTTTAAACTTGGATGTCTCACTGTTTCTTTTAAACACAAATACTTCGCTGCACTTCAACAGGTAGGTAGTCATCTCGGGTTCGTTTTAAAACAATACCTCATCTCTACTGTTATATTTTGTAATTCCAAAGCATAAAAACTAATTGCAATAAAAAGATGGGAGCCCAGCAGATAACTTGTGCGCGTTGGTTTTCCTTGAAGCGAGGTGTGCTCATATCATATAGTAGTGTCACATCGTATGCAATTCACTTATTTTTACATATGACTGTGATGAATTATTTAAACAACCAAGAATGCTTTATCAAACAATATATTTGCGACATTATTCAAAAATTACTGAAATATTAAATACACAACAGTGATCAGGCCCTTAGCGGAGCAGCAGATGGAGTACTCCCTCCCCTCTTCTTCTATTCTCTATTCTGGCCTCTTACTGCCTCTCTCCTGCCTATACCCTCTCCCTGGTGCTCCTCCTCTTTCCCTTTCTCCAATGGTCCACTCTCCTCTCCTATCAGATTCCTTCCTCTCCAGCCCATTACCTTTCCTAACCACCTGGCTTCACCTCTCTCCTCCTCACTATCATATAACCATATAACAATTACAGCACGGAAACAGCCCATCTCGGCCCTTCTAGTCCATGCCGAACTCCTACTCTCACCTAGTCCCACTGACCTGCACTCGGTCCATAACCCTCCATTCCCTTCCTGTCCATATATCTATCCAATTTAACGTTAAACGACAACTTCAAACCTGCCTCAACCACTTCTGCTGGAAGCTCATTCCACACAGCTACCACTGTCTGAGTAAAGAAGTTCCCTCTCATGTTACCCCTAAACTTTTGCCCTTTAACTCTCAACTCATGTCCTCTTGTTTGAATCTCCCCCACTCTCAATGGAAAAAGCCTATCCACGTCAACTCTATCAATCCCTCTCATAATTTTAAACACCTCTATCAAGTCCCCTCTCAACCTTCTATGCTCCAAAGAATAAAGACCTAACTTGTTCAACCTTCCTCTGTAACTTGGGAGATGAAACCCAGGCAACATGTTAGTAAACCTTCTCTGTACTCTCTCAATTTTATTGACATCTTTCCTATAATTCGGTGATCAGAACTGTACACAGTACTCCAAATTTGGCCTTACCAATGCCTCATACAATTTCAACATTACATCCCAACTCCTATACTCAATGCTCTGATTAATAAAGGCCAGCATACCAAAAGCTTTCTTCACCACCCTATCCACATGAGATTCTACCTTCAGGGAATTATGCACCATTATTCCTAGATCCCTCTGTTCTACAGCATTCTTCAAAGCCCTACCATTTACCATGTATGTCCTATTTTGATTAGTCCTACCAAAATGTAGTACCTCACATTTTTCAGCATTAAACTTCATCTGCCATCTTTCAGCCCACTCTTCTAACTGGCCTAAATCTCTCTGCAAGCTTTGAAAACCTACTTCATTATCCACAACGCCACCTATCTTAGTATCATCTGCATACTTACTAATCCAATTTACCACCCATCATCCAGATCATTAATATATATGACAAACGACATTGGACCCAGTACAGATCCCTGAGGCACACCGCTACACACCATCCTCCAATCTGACACACAGTTATCCACCACTATTCTCTGGCGTCTCCTATCCAGCCACTGCTGAATCCATTTTGCTACTTCAGTATTAATGCCTAACGATTGAACCTTCCTAACTAATCTTGCGTGTGGAACCTTGTCAAAGGCCTTACTGAAGTGCATATAGACAACTTCCACTGCTTTACCCTCATCAACTTTCCTAGTAACCTCTTCAAAAAATTCAGTAAGATAATTCAATATATCCTCTTTCCCCTTCCCCCTGTCCTTTTATTTTGGCATCTCGCCCACTTCATTTCCAGTCCTGAAGAAGTATTTCAGTCTGAAATGTCAACTGGTTGTTCGTTTCCTCTTGCTGAGTTTCTCCAGCATTTTGTACATGTTGCAGATGGAGAACCTGTTTATTTTGAGATGTGACTTTCACAGATCCTTGCAATCTTAGTGCAGGTGTTTTTGTTTTTGCTATCTAGTTAGAGCAAATGCATTGAAAGAAGCAATGAGATATACGGTCATACCTACAGTTTCCAGTCCTTCTGGTGAATCTAATTTGTCAGTTGATATAATGCGGCGTAGCATGACAGATAAGCAGCTCTTTCATTTTAAGGATTCCCTGAAGGTGGATCCTCCATGAGAAAGTGACGATGTAGAGCATAACTTGCATAAGATGTGAATACTGTTGAAAATCAATTAATCTAATTGCAAATGGAACTGATGTGGTACACATTGAAAAGCTCTCAGGTTTTGTTACCATCACAATGCTGTATACCACTTCCAATTCACTCCTGTTTTTCAAAAGCTGAGATGTGAACCGAAGTCTCTGTGTGTCACCTGCGGAGCATATTTTTACTGTGCTGAGCTGAGCAAGTTTGAACATTATAGAGAATGAGCAATGGGGAGCACTAAAATCAAAGACTTTGCTGCATTGAATTAGTAAAATGTCATCTTTTGGCATTAATAAGCTACCATGTCTTCAACTTTTCTCCAGAAGAAGTAAGGATAGGAGGCTTAAACAGATTTTCTTTGTTCCGATTCTAAGAACAGCAGGAATTGTATTGCCAAGGATACCAAGCAGATTTGCTACGAAGTTCACACTGAAGCCATTCCCCTACGCAACTGGTCTCTAGGGTACAACAGTATAAAGAGAGAAAAATTAGAAAACCCAAGTGCACATTACTCACACAGAAGATTTTCTGAAAATTTTAATGGATGCAATTAAATATACTGTTTTCACTGTTACTCCTAGATTATTGATAAAAGCAAGCGAGACCCATCAGAGGAAATTGAAATTTTACTACGATATGGACAGCATCCAAATATTATCACCTTGAAAGATGTGAGTAGATTAGATGCTTTAAAACCTCGTAGCAATAAGCATGACTCTCCTGGAGATGACAAAGGCAGATGTCGACATTTATTAACATTTATGCAAAGTCATTACCAAGTTTTATTTTTTCCTATATCCCTTTTCATAAGCTATTTTTAAAGTTTATAGAAATAGATTTGACATTGGTTTATGACCTTGGTCCCCTTTTCAGTCATGTCGATTTGTGAACTCACATAGTTCCTATGTGCACTCTGAAACCTCAAGATTGACCCCTTGAAGTCCTGGAACCCCTACCAATAGCACTGCAAAAGCCTGAAATGACAGCTCATCACCACCAGCTCAAGACGATATAGGTGTGGTGATTTAAAAGCAAAAACAGCAGTCGTGGAAAAGGAATCTCACCAAAGTTTGCTGTTCAAATCAAGGTCCTTGACTTGAAAGATTTTTTCCTCCCCCACCCCCCACAGATGCTGCCTGATTGCTGAGTATTTCCAATATTTTATCTTTTTATTTCAATGACCTAGCCCCGCCTGCAGTTGCACTATTCCAGCTAAATTCTCACTGGGGATTCATGTAACTGCCTGACTCAAATCATAATAAAGAAATGCATCATTCTCATTCCACCTTTTTTTTTACCATATTTCCTTATAACATAGAAGGAGATTGTTTCCATTGAATGTGTACTGGCTCACTGAGCTATCCCATTTCCCCAATAGTTTTCTCTCTCAGTTTTCTTGTTTTGGCTGCTCTTCTCAGCACTATCTTGATCAGGAATGTAAGATCCATTTATGTTTCCATTCCCAGGCATATTTATGTGTCCATTCAGGAATGGAGAAAGATGATTAATGTCCTTATCTTCTACCTGCTTTTGCCTTTCCCACTGCTGGTGGCTGGTGGCTATTTACTGTATGTTTGACAACAGGTCCTCTTGAAACCCTGAAGAAACAAGACATGTTTCCCACTTTCCATCTTTATTCTCAAGACCTGCAATGCAATGATTAAAAATCAATGTCTCCCCCACTCCCTCCCCTTCCTCTCCCCTTCTCCTCCCCTTCCCCTCCCCTTCCCCTTCCCTTCCCCTTCCCATCCCCTTCCTCACTCCTCCCCCTCACCCCTAGCTCCTCACCCCTCCACCCCCACACCCCATTCCCCCCTCTTCACACCTCACTTCCCCCTCCCTCCTCCCTCCTCACCCCTCCCCTGCACCCCTACCACTTCACTCCTCCACCCCTCACACCTCCCCTTCCCCTCCTCAACTCTCCTCCCTCTTCATCCCAACCCCCTCACTCCTCCCCCTTCCCACCCCTCCCCCTCCATCCCCTTCCCCATCCCCCTCTCCATTTCCCCATCAACTCATCTCCCCCTCTCCCCCTCTCCCTCTCTCTCCCTCCCTCTCTCCCCCTCTCCCCCCTCCCCCACTCCCCCTCTCTCCCCCTTTTCTCTCCCCTTCTCTCTCCCCTGCTCTCTCTCCCTTCTCTCCTTCTCTCTCCCCTTCTCTCCCCTTCTCTCCCCTTCTCTCTCCCCTTCTCTCCTCTCCCCTTCTTTCCCCCTTCTCTCTCCCCTTCTCTCTCCCCTTCTCTCCCCCTTCTCTCCCCTTCTCTCCCCTTTCTCTCCCCCCTTCTCTCTCCCCCTTCTCTCTCCCACTCCTCTCCCCCCTCCCCCCTTCTCCCCCTTCTCCCCCTTCTCTCCCCTTCTCCCCCTTCTCTCTCCCCTTCTCTCCCCCCTTCTCTCCCCTTCTCTGCCCCCTTCTCTGCCCCCTCTCTCTCCCCTTCTCCTCCCCTTCTCCTCCCCTTCTCTCTCCCCCTCTTCTCTCCCCTCTTCCCTCCCCCTCTTCTCTCTCCCCCTTCTCTCCCCTTCTCTCTCCCTCTTCTCTCTCCCCCTTCTCTCCCCTTCTCTCCCCCTTTCCCCCTTCTCTCCCCTGTTCTCTCTCCCCTTCTCTCTCCCACCTTCTTCTCCACCACTTCTTCCCCTCCCTCTCTCCCCCTTTCTCTTTTTCTTTTTCTCCCTCCCCACCTCTGCACTTTGCCACTTTTCACCAATTCCAGAAGTCCTAACATCACTGCAGTCATTTACCTGCAAGCAGGTGTAATGCAAAGTGGCTTTAACTTAAGTATTTTCACTCACGATATTGCCTCCTAGTGAGATCTATAGCCAATGAATTAAACAATAGGTTGGACTTGACTGAAAGAATATTTAAATGAAAATGTGGTACTGCAGTTATATAAAGCCTGGTGAGACTATACCCACAATGGTGTTTATTAAAAAGGAATGATTCCTCGGATGGGAGTTGGAAGCTTCTCCAATGAAAGGATGTGAAGCAGAGAGTTCAGAAGAATAAGAGATGATATTATTTTTCGATTCACAATCCACACAGATTGCATGGGTGGTGCTTCCCCTGGCCTACTCCTGGTAGTAATTCTCATATTCTTGTTCTCGTGTTGTGTATTTCTCTTTTAGCAAATATATCTTACCTGTTTTTAATTTTGGTATTTTGTTTATTCAGGTTTATGATGATGGAAAATATCTATACCTTGTCATGGAACTAATGAGAGGAGGGGAACTACTCGATCGGATTCTATGGCAGAAGTGTTTCTCGGAGAGGGAGGCCAGCGCAGTTCTCTATACCATCACCAAGACTGTGGAATACTTACATTCCCAGGGAGTGAGTTCTTCCTTTTTATCTAGCAGCTTTTAAATTCAGAATTCTTTAGAGATGGTATTTAACAAATGCATGAAGTTGTAGTTGTTTGCAAGCACTGTTCTGTCAGCAGTGTTTAACACCATTCTGACTTTGGACAGGTTATCATGATCTGCTATTCCCATAGATATAATACCCATGTGGAGTTGGTCATCAAGGTCTTCTACTGCAGTCCAGAGACATTGAGGAATAGCATCCTGAAGACTAGGTTTTGATTAATATGTGAAGTGTGGAGTCATCGCTGTAAGAATCTTCCTAGTTACAGTAAACTTATAAAGGAGAATAACAGTCCAGCCCTGTCCACTTGAGGCTGCCACACATGAGGCTGCTTAACAATATAAGAGCCCATGGTATTACAGGAAAGATACTCACATGGATAGAAGATTAGCTGACTGGCAGGAGGCAAAGAGTGGGAATAATGGGGTCCTTTTCTGGTTGGCTTCTGGTGACTAGTGGTGTTCTGCAAGGGTTAGTGTTGGATTGTTTCTTTTCACATTATATGTCAATGGATGATGCGCAGAGAATCTGCATAAAGACTTTGGTTGAGAGAATTGCAAAGAAGTAGATGGACTATAGTTTAGGAAAGTATATGGCCATGTACGTTGGTAGAAGAAATAAAGGTGTAGACTATTTTCTAAATGGGGAGAAAGTTCAAAAATCAGAGATGTGAAAGGACTTGGGAGTCCTCATGCAGGATTCCCTAAAAGTCAACTTGCAGGTTGAGTTGGTGGTAAGGAAGGCAAATAAAATGTTAGCATTCATTTTAAGAGGACTAGACTATAAGACCTAAGACCATCAGACAAAGGAACATAATTAGGCCATTCAGCCCATTGAGTCTGCTCTGCCATTCCATCATGGCTGATCCCAGATTCCCACTCAACCCCAAAATAAAAGCAAGGATTTAATGCTGAAGCTTTATGAGCCATTGGTCAGACTACACTTGGAATTTCATGAACAGTTTTGGGCCCCTTATCTCAGAAAAGTTGTGCTGGCATTGGAGAGGATCCAGAGGCGGTTTACGAGAATGATTTCTGGAATGAAAGAGTTAATGTATGAGGAGCATTTGATGGCTCTGGGCCTTTGCTCACTGGAGTTTAGAAGAATTAGGAGGATCTCATTAAATCCTATCAAATATTGAAAGGTCTAGTTAGAGTGGATGTGGAGATGATGTTTCGTGGGACGGGGCCGTCTTGGACCAGAGATGAGGAGGAATTTCTTTAGCCAAAGGGTAGTAAATCTGTAAAATTTATTACCACAGACAACTGTGGAGGGCAAGTCATTAGGCATATTTAAAGCGGAAGTATTAGTTTCTCGATTAATCAGGCCATCACAAGCCACTGGGAGAATGGGGTTGGGAGGGATAATAAATCAGCCATGATGGAACGATTAATTCTGCTCTTTTGTCAAATGGCCTTATGTCTTATTTGTGATGAAGTCACAGATTGTCTTCACCTATTTGAAAGTTCTACAAATATCAGCTACATTAGGAGAAAAAGGGTGTACCACACATAAATAATTAAATTTAACTTTGCTAATGCTCCTCGGGGAATAATATTTTATAAAGCCATGACAAATGTGCATTTTCAACTGTTTAGTCAGACTGTGATTAACTTTTATAGTACCATCATTTGAACATAAAATGAATCATGACAATCTCAATTCCATTCCTGCTGGATATGAATATTTAGAATATGTCATGTAGGTGTAACTGTGTCAATTCAGTGGTATTTTTAGGGCAGTCAGTTATAAATTCATTCCATATCTCGTTGTTTGTGTGTTTAATCTGGGCCCACTTGGGGCTGAGGACTAGATGCTCAAAATGAAAAGTGTTTTATTACTGGAACTGATATCCTTTACCCTGATAATCACATGTCAATCACTAAAAAATCATGTGGTTCCTCTGTAATATCATCTTCAAATAAAAGTCACTAATCCATTTATTTTAAAATTCATGCGTGCAAAAACAATATTAACATGTTGAACATAACTTCTATCATTCACTGATGGTATTAGGATTGAGTGGCTTCGGTTGTGGGGTGGAAGGATGCAATGGCGTAGAGGGAAAGGGGTGCATCAGGCAATCTACTCTACCAGATTTCGGTGCAGATAGCTGAAGCTTCTTGTAAGACTGACAACACTGGAAAGACAAAGTGATTATTAAATCCCACTCTCAAATTTTAGAAACTGCACGTACAGGGAGTGCACGTCAGGAAATCATTGTCTGAGGTTTGAACACCTGTGATTGATAGGTTGTGATCTGGTGCTTTCTCATTCGTGTTAGGTTGTTCATCGAGATCTGAAACCAAGTAACATTCTGTATGTGGATGAGTCAGGAAACCCAGAATCCATTAGAATCTGTGACTTCGGTTTTGCGAAACAACTCCGAGCTGAAAATGGCCTCCTAATGACTCCGTGCTACACTGCAAATTTTGTTGCCCCTGAGGTAATGAGCTTCACAACTTCGCACATTGTTTGTTTGGCAAGTTAAACAGGAGCCCATTTCGACTGTAAGTTGATGCGTGCTTACCATGTAAATTTGTCCAGTCATTTTCAATCCAGGAATATTGTTTGAGATGTTGTAGCTTGAATGGTCACTAAATAATCACTGAGGATAATGGATCTAGTTTATAACATCTGCATAGATACTTTGTGAAAAACAGAGATAATTATCTTTCTGATATTTTGAAGGTCAGAATTGCCCATCTATATCCAGTGCTTTGGAAAAAGTCAGGACTATTAAGCAATTTTCTATGGAAACAATTTGGATACGAGTATTATTACAGTACTATTTGAAAGTTAGACTGCTTTCAAAATGGGTAACGATTCATCCATGCCTTTCCCTTCCTTGAAAATGAGTGAAAGGAACAGAGAGGGATGGCATATTGATGTACAAGGAAAACTATTGCAAATAACATCCATGAGGATCTAGGATCATCTTAATTCAGTTACCTCCGGTGGATATTTACAATTAAGGAACCTGGCCAATCAGTAGATAGACAAAGCCCACAGTGACAGAATCCACATTTATCAAGAATTTCCTTGGTTCATGAGATGTGAGGTAAGATCACTGGAGTTGCTTCCTGATGTTATTTCCTAACAATGAGCTCCACTGTAAATGTCAAACCACCTCCACGTGTTAGAGTTTGAACATATAGACAAAGCAAAGACATTGCGATCCATGCAACATTTGCCTGATTGCCTGTAACATGATTATTTTTGTGGAAATTGTATCACAAGTTGCACATGATCAATTCCTAACTGGATTTCTAGGTAATATATTTTAGCTCACAAGAAAGGGATGAGTATGACATAGATTTTTTTCGTGATTGTAAAATAAAACAGACCAACAAATAGTATCTGATCTTGTCTCTATGTTACTAATCCGCTTTTGGAATATTGGGAAATGCAAGTGAGGGAAACCTTTAAGTTCCTGTAAGCCTATTATATCATGGCCCCAGGTTATGCTATCACATTGCTCGGTAGTAAAAAGATCATCGGAAATGCGCAACAGCACAAAATGCTTGAGGAACTCAGCAGTTCAGACAGGATTTGTGGAGGGGATAAATAATGTACGTTTCAGCCAAGGGCCTTCGTCAGGTCTGGAAGGGGAGGCTCATGTCTGTCCATGTCCGCCTCTACTGCCACAGGTCATATTCTGTGTGGTTAGTCTCCAACCTGATAGCATGAACAACAATATCTCTAACATCTGGTAATTTATGCCCCTCTCCCCCTTCTCCCTTTTCCCATACCCCATCCTGGTAACCCTCTTACCACTTCTCTTCTCCTTTATTGCATATAGAAATCTACAACACATTACAGGCCCTTCGGCCCACAATGTTGTGCCGACCATGTAACCTACCCTAGAAACTGCCTAGAATTTCCCTACCACATAGCCCTCTATTTTTCTAAACTCCATGTACCTATCTAAGAAACTCTTAAAACTATGCTCCTCCATCCCCAATGTTAGCCTTTCAGCCCTGGGAAAAAAAGTCTCTGGCTATCCACGCAATCAATGCCTGTCATCATCTTATACACTTCTATCAGGTCACCTCTCATCCTCCATCGCTCCAAGGAGAAAACACCAAGTTCACTCAACCTATTCTCATAAGGCATGCTCCCCAATCCAGGCAGCATCCTTGTAAATCTCCCCCCCCCCCCCCAGTTTTCTCCTTCTTCCCTTTCATCCATGAACCACTGTTCTTTCCTATTAGCATCCTTCTTCTTTAGCCCTTTACCTCTTCTACCAATCAGCACCCAGCTCTTTCTTCATTCCCCCTCCCCCACTAACCACACACCTTCCCCCTCACATGGTTTCACCTATCACCTGTCAGCTTATGCTCCTTCCCCTCCTCCCGCTTTCTTATTCTGGCTTCTGCTCCCTGCCGTTCCAGTCCTGATGAAGGGTCTCGGACCTAAACGTTGACTGCTAACTCCTCTCATTGATGCTGCGTGACTTGTTTCATTTCTGCAGCATTTTGTTTGTCTTTCTCTGGCTTTCCAGCATCTGCAGAATCTCTTGTGTTTGTAAGAGCATAAGACCATAAGAGCAGAATTAGACCATCTGGCCCATTGAGTCTGTTCCCCAATTCAATAATGGCTCATCCTATTTTTTTCCTGATTTTGTTTATGATTGGAAATGCAGGCTCTTTTACAAGAGAGGCCTGATGGCATGGAACCAAAACCTATTTCATAAATTACACCAGAATTTTCATCCAAAAACCACTCTGTCATATATATATATATATAGTGTACAGACTTAGCAAGTAATTGTTAGTACTGGGGCTGATTGATCAGAAACTCTTGCCATTAAAGGCTCCACACTTAAACACCAGTCTGAATCAGAACCACATGAACTTGCATGCCACTCATATTCAATATAGTACAAAGGAGAGAGATATCTCAGAACCTTAAGATCAGATCAAAGCCCTCAGTCAGAGCACATCTAATCATGTGAACGGTGGATGCTGCAGTCCCTTCTCCCTCTGGGATACCATGGGTAGTATCAGAACAAATAGAGACTTTGCAATTAATCTTTGAATCTACCAAACCAAAATTTGATGGTAACATCATATCCTGGAAATGGCCATCCGAAGATCATGTCAGACTGTTTGGGCAACAGCAAACACATCTTCTACAAGCAAATTTGATTCAGAGCATTACGATGCATTTGAAACACAGAATAATGAAGCAAACAAGTAAAACTACCACATTCATAATGGGATAGCGGAGGTTTTATATATTTCTTGTACTCTAGTAAGGCAATATACTTCCACAACGATTTCACTTAATTTCAAATAACTGAAGTAAGATATTTTTAACAATCTGTTGCTAGCGTCAAGATGTGCAATAACAACAACTTATTCCTGCTTCAGGTACTCAAGAGGCAGGGATATGATGCAGCCTGTGACATGTGGAGTTTAGGAATTCTGCTCTACACCATGCTGGCAGGGTAAGGAAACTATAGCAGAGTGTATGACTAGTCTTCAGGTGGGTGAAATGAGCACCATGACGTTGCTCCCTCCTTTGTCCTTTGTGAATGGTTTCACCACCACAAGGGTGTCAAATCTCATTTCTCTTGAACTAATCACAGGCAGTGCATTTGGCCAAGATGAAATGGGATCCAAGTAACATTTATGAAAACTCATCCCGGCTCTTTGAGCACCCCTCCCACTTTGCTGGGGAGGGGGGTGAGTGGGTACTTAATCCTTAGAAAGTCAAAAAAAAAGTGATCTTTTCCCTTTTTACAGAGCCATTTTTGTCACAAAACTGTGACAGCATCAACTGATGTCCCGCTCATTAATGCCATGGGATTATCTATTAATACGAGCAACCAGTGCTTTCCTACTACCGTAGACTCTGGTTAATTGGGCCATTGGTTAATTGGAACAGCCACTTGTTTGGGATGACTCTTAAAGAACAAAAACTAACCAAGAAAATAGACAGGTGTTCCTTCATTTATTTGGGATATTATGCTGCTTAATTGGGACAGGAGACAGTCGTCAGTCATGTGAGCTCCTGTAGCTTTTAGAAACTATACTTAGAGTGAACAGTTTTTAAATGGCAACAGTTGCATACGCTTGTGTTCAAAAAGCAATGATTTTTGTTGCTGATAGTTGGCAAGAAGTAAGCAGTAAGACAATTCAGAACTGTTTTGCACACTGGAGTTTCAAGCATACAGGCTTGCCAATGCCAGAAACAAGTGGGAGTGAAAATTAAGCCATTTCACTGCTTCCAACAAGCTAGGAACTACAAAGAATTTAAAGATATTGACAATCATCTTAAATGTTACAATGAAAGTGAAGATTTTAAAGATGCAGTCATTGAAGACATTGTATGAAGGCAGTGCATTATCTGCATTAATTTTATTCATTTACAATTAATCAAAAAACACAGCGGTGAAAGTACTTTGAATGAATTCCTCCATTGATAACTATGAGAAACTAATCCACAATTTTATAGTACTGCAATGGCATTGGTAGTATTCTAATTTGTTCTTCATTTCATTTAAATATATAATTTGTTACTCAGTTAAATGGTAGTTTATCTTTTTTATACCACTTTAGCTATTTCCATGAAACATCAGCTAATTGGAGCAGCCCTTAATTGGGCCAACATGCATTGGACCCGATGTGTCCCAAGAGCTAGAATCCACTGTATTATATTTGACTCATATCATTGTAGCATGAGCTGTAAAAATAGCTGCTTAGAAATCAAATTGATATCATATCAGAAAAAAGCTGTAATGAAGTGTTATTCCTTGGCTCAAGCATTTCATTACACTGCATTAATTCTGGGATTTTCTCTTGATTTTCTTCCTTGTCAATTAGCTTCACACCATTTGCAAATGGGCCTGATGATACTCCTGAGGAAATCCTGGCGCGTATTGGAAGTGGGAAATATGCCCTTACTGGAGGAAACTGGGACACCATTTCCGACGCCGCAAAGGTGAGTGTTGCCACTGGTGTTGCCGAACGCATTAGAAGAAGTACTGTTCGAAGGTTAATGGCATCTAAACAAGAGGTATCAATCCGGGTGTGCAAATTGACTTGTGCTTTTAATGAAGAAAGGAAATGTCCCATAAATTGTGAGTCACCACAGAGTGCCTGGCAAGGCATGTTGCTCTACAGTTAAACATTCTCTGCATCCTCACTTAACTTTCTTTTGGGCAATAGCTCTCCTTTAAAGTGTTCATAGAAAACTATGTTAGATAATTAATCTCAAAAGAATTAATGATCGGTGCCTATCAGAAAAGCTGAACTCACTATGGATAAGTCTGACATCAACCTGGTATGGAGACTTACGCAGAACTAACCCTTCTGGACATGGAACACATAGTTCAATCAACAAACTTGTAGAGGCAACCATCATGCAAAGTTTTAGAGTAAATACACAAATTGAAAATATTTAAAGCTGTTGCTTAAAGCCATTATGGCAAAACATTCAGAAAAATTCTACATAATTTTGTGAGGAGAACTCATACCTAACAAATTTATTCAGTTGTTTGAAGTGGTGATAAATGCAGTGGATGAAGGGGGACCAGTGGATGGAATATATTTAGATTTCCAAAAGGCATTTGATATAATGCCACATCAAACATGATTGCAGAAAATAAGCCAAAATAGAAGGGGAGGTGCATGAGCTGGCAGGTGGATAGATGAATCCATTTGAAGGGGGTGGTAGGAAGGTAGGGAGGGGTGATAGAGTGATGTGAGAAGCTGGGAGATGTTCAGTGGAAGAGCCAAAGGACTGATGACCTGCTCTTCATCTTCCTCCCTCTGATTCCCCACCTCCTTCCTTTTATTCCATGGTCTACTGTCCTCTCTTATCAGATTCCTTGTTTTTCAACCCTTTGCCTGTATCGAATGTACTGAAATTTTACAAATGTGTTCGGAGACAGAAGTTGCTTATGCATTTCCCGGCTGGGATGCAAGTAAATAGGAGTGGAATTTTAATAGGGGTCCTACTGACAGCCATTGCAACTCTAGTTGAGCGTCAGCTTTATGTGGAGGCTCTGCAACACTAGGCTGACGTTACAGCAGCCTGAGAGAAGAACTCCTGTCAAAAGCACAATTGCTAAATTCAATGCAGGAGTGCAAGTACGGGATAGTGGCAGATACCATCTTTTAGCTCTGCTGTGATGACAAGTTCCTGCCTTCTTTTAGTAACTGTCTGAAGAGAAAGGAAGCTAACGTTTACCCCTTTGAAGAAAAGGAACATCTCATGATATATCTGGCTGCTGTTAGCAGAGCTTGTAGAAGTTATGTAAACTTTTGTCAATATCAATGTTGACTAGGTCCCAAGCCCTCAGATTCCTTCCCCAAGTATATCCCAGCTCTCTCTGTCATCGTCTCCTCAAGACACTTCTCAAAACCTACTCATTTAACCTGTCCAAATATTTCCTCGTGTATCCTGTTAACAAACTTGTCTGGATGACACTTCTGGGAAGAGCCATAAGCGTTATATAGATGCAAGCCATTGTGATTGTATACTTCCAAAATTTGTTGGCTGTAATTAGTAGAATAGCCCAAAGATGTGATGAGTGCTGTAGCAATTCAAATTTTTTAAAATTAGGTAGTTAACTTTGAGAAAATTAACAAATGGAGCAGTTTTGTGTAAGTGAATTTGTACATTTGCTTTTAAACCTTGCATGTTGTAATGTCAACAGCAACAACACCTTTAATATAGTGAAGCAGCTGAATGTTCTTCACGGTCAATTGCCTGACAGATGGCCCGAAGATGAAGTCATGGATCAAGTAAATATTTTAAATGGTTATGTATTGTTGTTTTCTCTGTAGGATATTGTATCCAAGATGCTGCATGTAGATCCTCATCAAAGGCACACAGCAGTGCAGGTCCTTCGACACCCCTGGATAGTGAACCGTGAATACCTATCACAGAATCAGCTCAGCAGGCACGATGCCCACTTAGTCAAGGCAAGTTCCAGATGGTCTCCTTAAAGCTGAGTCTTGTTTTTATGATCATGCTTCTTTACAGTGGCCAGAACGGTCATTAATGTGGGTGGGAGACATACACTAAAACTCTGTTGAACAGTGCAGTTTTTAATGTTCTGTATGATATTTTGTTTAACTGAAAATTGATCTCTAAAACTGTTGATACCTCCTTGCACACATGGTATCACAGTTTCCATTGCTCCATACACCAACCTGATGTAGCGTACAGAACATTACTTTTAATAATACAGAATATGTATTTTTATAATTAATAGTTTATGCTTACATTGAAGGTAGTATGGTACAGCTCAGGACAGATCCTTTGGCCCACAATGTGAGTGCCAACTGTGATGTCAAATCAAACAAATCCCATCTCTCTGCTCATGGCAAATAACAAATGAAAAGATACTGCATCAGAGTTAGGCTTTATCATCTTGGTGAAAGCTGTGGTAAATATTCTGACAAGACCAATCATCTATTTTCCTACCAACTATCTGACATCACAGTCAATATGTATGTTATGTTCCTGTGCCATTTTATGTGCAGCAGATAAGGGATGAAAGTTGCCCACCTGCAATCTGATGCATTTCTTTTAGATTTAGACTTTTGAAGTCAGTTAGAACCGCCAATTAACAATTACTAAGCCTCTTTAATTTTGAAAAATATTCTTCCTCACTTTCAAGGTGTAGAGATTTTCCACTTCTAAAAGGAAAGATTCAAAGCACAATTTTATTGCTTCAATTAAATTACTTTTTGGAAGTTCCGTTCCAGTCCGCAAGAAGTATTCAGTACCATTAGTACTCTTCATATATGTGAACACTGTATATGAACACAGCTGGCTTGCCCCCCATTGTCAATTATCCAGCCAGTTTGAGGAGTCTGGGTGAAGTCTCAGTGACTGGGCTTGAATGTGATGCCTCCCAATGGAAAATACTCTATATGGAGATATTGAATAGGAACCAGCAAATAAGCCTGGCTGATGCTTTTTTATCCTGACAGGAAGTATACACTGGATGAGAACCCAGTAACTGGAGATGACTATGATGTCTCTCACATTCAGATACTCTGAGAAACATGCAAATGAGTCTATTTGTGATGCCTCCTGCAGTGAAATAAGCTGCAAAACTCCTGTCTAGCTTTGTACGCATAATGGTCATTTAGGGTTTGCAGTGGATCCTGATAGCATCCATAGATTAACAAGAGGAGAACAAAGAGAGGAGACAGGTGACTGGGGATGTTATAAATTGTGTATTAAATTTAATAAGTTCTAACGATAATTTTACAAATTTTCTGTTGCATCTTATTACAGGGTGCAATGGCTGCCACCTATTTTGCTTTAAACCGTACACCTCAGGCACCGAGATTAGAAGCTGTATTGGCCTCAAACCTGGCTCAGCGAAGGGGAATGAAAAGACTGACTTCAACAAGACTATAACAGCTACCACATGCAGCTTGTACAGAGCTTTATTTAAATTATATTTAAAAATGTTTGAACTTCTCTAAGCCCAACGCAAGAGACTGCAAAAGATCCAAAGTATTCAGAGGTTGAGTCTAGATTCAGGCTCTGTTATGAAGTATTCAACAGACAAAGGGTTATTCACCTAACTTGATGCACTGCAAAGGATAAATGGAGATGAACAAGACAAAATTCCTTTTCTAAACTAGCAAAAGTGTCTTTGTTTTTTGCCCAATGGTGACCGAAAAGAAGAAACATTGGCTGTGAAAAATGAACTTAACCTCCTTCACACCTAAATGGAAGAGATAACCACAAAAGTGCTTTGAGAAAACACTTGTAGCCAACCCTCTGTAAATTGAAGTAATGTTCTTCCCTTTAGATTGCTTAAAAAAGAATTAAGGTGGAAAAAGATGCAGACTGAAACAAACAGATTCTGCACGGAGCATCCTGTTTGACTAGGCCCAGAGAATCTACGCTCTTTATTTGGGTTTACCTTTCTTAAGGCAGAAATTCTCTTGGAAGGAAACTTCTGGGAGCTAATTAATCCTCATAACTTTTTCATATTGTATAATTGCAATACTTTTAATTGTTCTGCAGTAATGTGAAACAGAATTAAGCACAGCAAGGCATGGAGAGGTCAAGGCTTAGGAGCACTCTCTTTTCAGTATTAGGTACTATAGTTAGGCAAGCTGAATGAGAACAATTTAGTTCTTCTCAAGGCATTAGATTTAGCTTAAACCTGTGGTACTGTATAATGTACTTATACATTGAAAGGAATGGCCCAGCTTACTATGGCATTATTAATTAATTATATAGTCAGTGGTCCAATGATTCCACTATTAACAAATGAAAAAGGTGACAGGATATCATTTCTTCACACTGCACTTATTTCAGCTCCCTCCCCATCCAGACTTGTGAACTTCCACAGGGTCTTACTCACCAGTCGAGTTCCAGCACATCACTTAAAGTCATTTCTTGCATGTGAGTTTTAGTGGGAAGTGCAAGTAGGTGGTCCAGTCACAGGGGGACCGGTAACCAAACCTGATCCCGTCCTCAACCATCATGAAAATCAATGCTAACACACACTCCAGTTGGTGCAAGGAACCCCACATAATTTTGCCTTTGTTTTGTTTAAGAAAATTGAATGCCAAAAAATGTTATATATTAGAGTAAATTAATTTTGTATCAACTCAAAGCAAAGCACAGGATTAAGAAAAATGAAGTTCAGAGAAATGACAACCAACAGCTACTGTACTTCCCAGTCTCTAGACCCTACAAAGATAGTACACTATCCAAACAATTGTAAAATTAAACAATAGAGTCTGAGCTTCACATTTCACACCAAGTAATAATGAAGAAAAGAATGGAGTACTTTGTTAAGGCAAAAAAATCACATTTTTATGATTAGAACATCATTCAAAATATAGAAATGCTATTTCTTATGAAAGAACAGAAAAAATCTTGAGTTTTTATTCCCTGAAGTCTCATTTCACTGATCAATTAAATGGAGAAATTATTTCCATAATGTTTTCAACATCCCTTTCAAATAGCCCCAAGTCCTATATATACTCATTGAAATACATTGTTGTAATATAGGAAACATGGCAATTTAATTTGAAGACATCCATGAAATTCTGGTGGATAGTACAGTATAGACTAGTGGCAAAAATGCCATATCGGTGTTAGTCCTGTCAGTGGTGGACTATAACACCAGAACTCCAAAGAAACTTAGAAGCAACAGAAATGTGGTTTCTTAGAAGAATGCTGAAAATATTATATAGGGATAGGGTAACTAATGAGACAGAACTTCAATGTGCCCATACAGAAAGATCTTTAATGAAAACATTTAATGAGAGGAAACTGAAATTCCTGGGCCATGTTATCAGAAAGGGAGAAATAGAATGCCTTACATTACAAGGCCGTATGCCTGGGAAATGTGGAAGAGGAAGGCAAAGAAGAAAATATATGGACACTGTGAAAGAACTAACAGATCTAAGTGTGTGAGATATCATTAACGCTACGAGGGATCGTTCGATGTGGAGAGCCATGATCGCCCAAGCGTGTAACGCACAAGGCACATGAAGAAGAAGAAGAAGTCAGTGGTGGCTGAGCTGGCCAACATGTTGCAGGAAATACTCGTCCTCTGATGAAGTGAATCTTCAGGAATTGTATGGCTCGCTCTGATTTCCTAGCCTACTGCCTTAACTAACTGAATTCAGAACCCTGCTAATGTCTACTTGTCTGCGTGCAGCCTTTCAGACAATTGCTCCCCTTTGGAGAGGACATATTCATATTCATGGGGAAGAATGTTTCATACACTGGCCCAAAACAAGCTGTCAACATAATGGTGAAGCTGGTAGCATTTACAGTGTTCTGTCACTAAATGCATCACTAAACTCACATGAGGGTAGGTATGCAGTTAACTACTGGAGGTCCAAAAGATTGCCCTTCATGATTTGCCTCTCAATATTTGTGAAAATATTATCCTGTCAAGTGGTTCACCTTTCTAATGTAGTGGATAGTGTGAAGCTGCTGATATTATCTAAACTTGTTAGAGAATTTTAGAACTTGGCCAGTTTTATATGAATATCTTTTTAACTGCTCAATAAGAATTGATAATTGCCAATCATCTCTGCACTGAAAAAATACAAACACAAGTAGAGAATTCCATTACTTCAACCTTTCCTGGTTGTTGAGACCTTTTTGTTTTATTCTGCTTCTTCTAAGTCAGAGGTTCCCAACCTTTTTATGCCACAGACTCCTACCATTAACTGTGGAGTGCACGGACCCCAGGTTGGGAACCCCTGGTCTGAATCTCAGAGATGGTGTATGGTCTGATGATGTGACTAGATTGTGTTGGTGGAGAGGAATTTCAAGTATACTGTACCTTATCTTATTCATCCAGATCTCACATGCATTGTAGAAAGTCAAACATTAATTCTACCTTGATTTTCCAAAAACTTGCAGTGCAGAATATGACTGAAATTAAACAGCATGTTTAAATAACAGTGGGCACCAATTTTCATTCTCTCCCTCCCTCCCAATCTCACCTCAGAAATTTTTGGCATTATTTTTAACTGCTCCTTATGCTACATCTGTTAAAAGAGAATCTGCTCAAATACAGTACCGATGTGATTATTCAAACTGCATTTAAATGATTAAAAAAAACTCTTAGGGAGTTGAAATCCCCCTCAGCATAATAATCAAACACAGGCACATCAAATTGCTCGTAGTGCTTCTTCAGTAATTCACTCGTCTAATTGAAGGATTAATCAAAGCAGCTCAGGAATTTGATTCAGGCACTTAAGTCAGGTACATTGAAAATGCCACGCTCTTCTTCTCTGATTTATCACTCTCCAGTGGCCAGGTTGAGAGTTCCCAACCTATCACAGTTTTCTGCCATTGAAAACAAGGAGGACAATTTCCCACTGATGGATTTATAATTGTATCCAAGGTTATATCTATAAACTTGAGGAAGTAGTTAGCTTAGCTAATTTCTGTCAGAATGCAACCACTTTCAGTAAAGGCAAATCATACTTTGTATCCATCATAGGAGAATAGGTAATAAACATACAAGTCTGTTCACTCATCTTCAGTTCAACAGAAAATAAATTAGTCCTTTAATGATAACTCCGAGTCTTTTGCATTCCCTCGAGCTATCATAGGTCAATAGCGAATCATTGTAATCAGACATCTAATTATCTGCATTGATCTGGCTCAAATAAGGATCACTCTGCTCTCCCTATTCTTGTCTGTTGATGCAACCTGTATTATAATAAGACTTACATTCTAGACAGAACCTGCTGGTGTATTTTGAACATGAATGTCCAGCTAGGGATGGTGAACCTATGGCACGCATGCTCAAGATGGCACATGCAAAAAA
This sequence comes from Mobula birostris, assembly GCF_030028105.1. NCBI lineage: Eukaryota > Metazoa > Chordata > Chondrichthyes > Myliobatiformes > Myliobatidae > Mobula > Mobula birostris. Next base: position 64,547,815 of record NC_092377.1, on the reverse strand, counting down.
ATTGTTGGGCCTTTAATTCTTAAAGCCCTTCCATAATAAAAACATACATAATGATCATCTTTATTGCTAAATGATGCAACAAATGATTTTTTACAACACAGGAGCAGTGAGATGAATTTAGTCAAATCTAATTATAAGTGTAGGCTTACTGATGCAACTAGCGTAATGTGCATAGTTCTCCAAACAATCAAATACAAACTGGGTATAAAATATTTGTCATTGTTGGTGCAGCAACAAAAGTCTCTCTGAGAATAAAGTGTTTTTATTTTCCTTTTGTTGATCTTTTATGAACATGCACCAAAGCTTATGATCTCATGTTCATATTTCTTTTGTTATATATGAGGTACAATAACGAAATGATTTTGAAATTATGTATTTTTTTCAATTTTCTTATTAAAAGGTTATTAATAACTTTTGAATAGGTTTTCAAAAATGCTACATTTATTTCAATTTGAATTTGTTATAATTTTATCAGTTGTAAAACAATGAATACACGTAAATAAGCAAACAGATGCCTTTTCCTTAAAAGGTCCATCATTGTTACTAATTTAATATTTAATAAATATTAATCAATAATAATCCCTGCTCTAAATTACCATGACTCTTGAGAGAGTTTTTTTTAGAAGATTATTGCCAATTTGGGCACATGCTGTCAAAAAGGTTCACAACCCCTGAGTCAGAATATGCCCTCACATCACTTGAAGGCCTATTTCAGCCAGAATAAGCTAATAATCAGAAATGGCTTGGGAAAGTATGCAGAAACTCTCTCCTTTGTTTGTGGAGCCAACTTAAATTTAGAATTAAATGGTTCATTAATAATCTCAGAAAACATTTCTTCACCTCTGGTGGAACTATTTTCATTAAAAGATTGTTAATTGAAATTTTAAAAACCAAGTTTTATGTTTGACAACTTGAGTTAGTTGTATTAAAATGTAGAGCAGCTATGACCTAATTGAATTGTAGAATAGGCTCAAAGAGCTAAAAGGCTTACCCTTAATGATAATATGAATTTTCTTGTTTAAATAAGTCTGTGTATGAAGAGTTTGGAATCTTGAATTTGTTGGTGTCTTTGAATTGTTTTCTTTGTTTGTGGGTATGGTGCTGATGATGGAGGGAGAGATGTATGGTGCTGAGATAGAAATCTGGCCTAACGAGGTTATGGTGACTGCTAGTGGAAAACCACAGCAGCCTTTTAATAAGTATATGTGTATCCACTGTCTATGATTGGCCATTGTCTGTTGATGGCAGTTCGAACTAAAGAACAGAATTGAAGTTGCGTATGCAAGTGTTCTGCCATGCTGAGATTTTTGTTTACTATTTAACAGATATTCTTTAAAGTGATTAATGGATAAAGTAACTTATTTAAGATAAACATTAAATAAAGCTGCAAATGCTAGCTTAACCAGGAAAACCAGAAAATACTGGGAATGTTGTGTAGGCCCATCAGTGCCTGGAAAAGCAAAGGCTGCTATCTGAGCTGTTATCTTTATCTAATAACTTGCTTGCAGCTGCCAGATATATAAATATTAAAATATTATTTGCTATATTTTGTACATAGAGAATGAATGGACCTACCTGCACTACTGATGATGTTGCTAACAATTATTTTAAATTAAAATAATATGAGATTTACAATGTGTCTGATGAAGCTGATAATTTGAAGTTTTGTTTACAGCCCTTTAACAGAAGCATTGATTTCAGACAGGAGCATTACATTATTTTGTATGATTAACATCTTGAACATTCACCATAATTAGCACTGACAAGACTTGAGACAAATAAAAATCACTTGTGAGTACAATTTGGAATTTAGATTATATGTAAAGTCACCAAGTGAATTCCCTTCTAACTGTAAAATTCTGTAAATTAGCCAACCTGGGGCAACTTTATTTTATTGAAATTGAATGTCAAAGATTGTTGGCTAAATTCTAATCATATTTTTGGGTTCCAGAATCATGCATTACTGAAGTTACTCAGTTCTATTCTCTGATGTTGGAAGTGTACTTTATTTCATCATTTAGATACTGCAAGGTTACCAGATGTTCTGTGCATTGACTCCAGAATCACTGTGAGCTCAAAAATGAAGCTCCAAAATAAAAATAGCATCAATATAACATACATTAATCAGTGACATAATGTTCTCAGGATGTGTTTCTTTAACAAAAAACCATAATTCACGTGGAATACCAGTTATATTCTTCCTTTTTGTTTCTTTTTAAATTGAAAGTACAAGTAATAAGAAAAATACTTGATTAATTAATTTTTTGAGGTAAATTGTACAATGGTTCAATCAACTTGATTAATTTAAACAACGTAATCTCATCCTGAAAACCTTCTTCAAGTTTGTGAGAAATACTTACTGGATAAACACTTTGGGAACAGAGTTATCATGGGTGAAATACCTAATCAATTTTCTAACAAACTATTCTTCTGGTTTTCTTGAGTGTGCTTTTTGATGTGCTCTGCATTGACTAATCTTGGTCAGGATAGGAACAGTTAGTAACATGGGGAGAAGGGATAGACATTAATCTGGATTCCTAAAGCTATCTGTGATCTAATGGACTTGGAATAAAGCTCCCACATGGGCATGCCTTACATGACTTTAGAGATTACATACTCTTGAGCCATATTGTCACTTAATGTTTCTTCATGAGCTCCTGTGGTTTCCTGCAGGCTTCTCCCAAATGAATTGAAGTCAACACTTTTGCATTGCTGCTCAAGCGTATCTTTTGTTTGGCCTGTCAACCTACAATGCGATTGATTACTGTAGGTCACCCCACTGCACAGTAGGTGGTTAGCAGGAAAATCAGGCTGGAGTTGATGGACATATGAGAGAAAATATATTACAGGAAAAAATTGATTGACAGAATTGCTCTGAGGTCTGACATAGAAATGGCTAAATTGCTTCCATCTATACCTTAAAAATATGAAAATATAAGCTTTGAAATGCTGAGGCCAACCATATCATCTTGGTTCTTCGGTTAGTTTAGAAAGCCTGGCATAGACCAGTGACTAACTTTGGGATGATCTTGACCTGGATGGCATCTCCCAACTTAACGGAAAACCTACCAGTGGAAAGTTATGTGTACATGCAGAAAACTGCTCAGCAATTTGTGAGAGTTAACTCAAACTAAGGCCAGGTCTATGGCTACCAGTGGAAAATTATTGGACTAAATAGAAAACAGCTCTAGCTGTCAATGAAAGTTGTCAGTAAATTATTGCTTACCAATACAGTATTAATTGAAGGGGATTAAAATAATAACTTAATTTTAGTGCTAATGATTATTTTACATGGAGTAGAAAGTGTGATATTGCAATAAAATCCACTGATAGTTTGTTGATGACATTATCATTCCTTTTTCCTGTTAAATTTGCTAGTTTAAGATTGTTCCTGTTAAATAGATACATTTTGATTTTAAGGAAAGATGATTAGTTGTAGCTAAACTGGAAGGATATCAGTATTTCGTAAGAATTGAGTTGATAGTGGCATTTATATTCCCAGTTGTTAGAACACTCCTGAATTAAAACCCACCTAACAAGCTGTTTTCTATACAGTGCTTTACTGAGATCTAGAGAGTTGAACCAATGTTCAGCCATCCTAGATTATATTCTCTTGGTAAATAAAATGTGATGCCAATTAAGAGCACAGCTCTCCTGCTCCTTTGGTTTACTTTGTGAGAGTGAAAAGCATTCTGATTAATTAACCCTTCTCTGTTTGCCAGCACCTTTAATTTACATTTTTGAAAAAAATGTTATCAAGCATACTTATGATATGTAATTTGTTGTGTGTTATAGAATCTGCTGTTGGTAGGTTGATGTTGGATACACAGTACTTTGTGTGGCATTAGTAGGAGGAAATAAATTCCTTAAATTCATTTATTTAATTTACTTGAAAAAATATTTTGTAATGAAAATGGGTTTATGAAGTGTAATATTTTTGTAGCACTATGATAAGTTTAGGACTTTGTATATTAAAAGGAACTGCTCCATAAGCTGAGTTTGTGTTCTTGTTTTCCTTAGTCTCTTGGTCTAGATGGTATTCCCTAACATGTGGTTACAAATTACTTACATACTATCTGTCATTGGCAAGGCGCCAAGACTGCACCTCCATTAGGGTCGGTAGGCCCAAATCCTTCCTGTTCACTCACCTCAGGTCACCTGTTTTCACCCCTCCTGATTAGACTGCATTTCAGAATCCTTAAAGAAAACAACTCTGAAAGAGCACTTTGTTGTGAGGTACACTCTCTTGCTGTGAGCTGAGATTTCCCTGCAGTTTTTAAGAATAATTTCTTTATGGTAACTCGATCACTTTTTTCTCTGCCAAGAGGGATTTTTCAGGAAATGGGAAGACACTGTATGGGATTATTTGTACCCCACCAAGGCTTTGCATGCCAATTTAAACAATGTATTGTACAGAAGAAATAAAGAATTCTGGAAATTGGATTCCTGTGTTTTGGTTTTAAGTATAACATCTTATTTTTCAAGTCTATTTTGGTGAAGGTGATGATGATGCTGCTAAAGCAACCCTTACTTTGTTGGTTGGGTATCTTTCTGCAACTGTGGACATACAGGATGATGGCAGAACTTGGTTGAATCAGATCTAGAAGCGTCAGAGACTGACGTAACTAATCACATGATGGAGAAACCTCACAGCAGATGGCTCTTTCCAGGGTGCAGTGAAAAGTAGAAAAGCTGTAAATGGTACAAAGGGAACGACATACGCCAGGAAACAGGAAATAAGCCTTCGCCAGAACTGAAAGAAATCAAAGAGGCTCAGCCAATATAATAGACTGTGAACAACGAGACTGAGATTTGAAATAAACAATAGGGACGTATCAGTGGTGTGCCTGGGACATGAGTACGAGTATTCTTGCTTTGTTTTGCATCAAGTAGAAAAATGTGCAATTAGGCAAAATCCACCGATAACTTGCTAATGCTCTTTTTCTTTTTTAACCTCTTATTCTGCCAATTTAGGAAAATTAACATATCAGTCAAATCGATGCAATTGAGTTTAAAAGGAGGATTAACTTTTAGATACACAAGAAGGAAGGAAGTATGTCACAGCTGATCATTACATAAGAAAATGGGAAGAAAAAGATCTGGGAAAAGGAAAGGAATTAAAGTAATGTGAGAAGATGTAAGGATACATGAGACAATGGATTGGACATTACAGTTATTTTTCATTCAATGGACACGAGCTTTGCAAGTTGACCCAGCTTTTAATTGCCCATTCCTAATTGCCCTTGAGTAGCTGTGACATGTGTCTTCTTGACCTTCTGCAGTCCTTGAGGTGTGGGAATTCTGTTCAGAAGGGAATCCAGGATTTTGACCAAGTGTGGGTGAAGGAGCAGCAATGTAAGTCCATGTCAAGATTAGGTGTGACTTGGAGGGCCACTCACAGGTGGTGGTATTCTCATGATTTTGCCGCCCTTGTCCTTCTAGCTTGTAGAGATTGTGGGCTTTGAAGGTATTGTTCAAAAAGTGTTGGTGAGTTGCTGCAGTGCATCTTGAGCTCGGTTTAAACCATGGCTACTGTTCGTTGGTGGTGCAGTGGGTGGATGATTGTGAATGGAGTGCCTGGGCTGCTATGTTCTGTATGGTGTTCAGCTTCTTGAGTGTAGCTGAAGCTGTACTCATCCAGGCAAGTGGAGAGTATTCCACAAAGGATTAAAATTAAAAGAAAATCCTGGAGATAGAATGTGTGGTCCACTGGAGAAAAGAAAATGCACCAGAAGATGCAAATGCTCTCAGATGGATTCTATTCCATCAAAGTACCTCAGTCCCAAAGGTCATCTATCACAACCCTTCTCCCAAGCAGCTATCCTAACCATTTGCTCTCCAGCATGCCCTGAAGCAAACAAGCTTGAAAGCAGGTATTGCTTGGTACATTGCAGCAGACTGAATTAGAGTAAACTCAGCTGAACAAGTTAACTGCCCAAAGTGTTGAGAGGCAAGATACTAGCATGGAGAAAACGTTGGCTGACTGGCAGAAGGCAGAGAGGGGACAAAGGGCTGTTTCTCAGGATGGCTGCTGGTGATTAATGGCTTTCTACAAAGATCACAGCTTGTCATTTTATACATTACTGATCTGGATTTAATGCAACTGATGGCAGTGTGGCCAAGTTTGCGGATGATACAAAAATAGGTGGAGGATCAAGTCATGTTGAGAAAGCAGGGAATCTGCAGAAGGACTCGTACAGATGAGGAGAATGGGCAAAGAAGTGGCAGATGGAATATAGCATAGGGAATTACGGAGTTATGCACTTTGGTAGGAAGTATAAAGGTGTATACAATTTTCTAAATGGATATGCAAAGGGACTTGGGAGTCCTAGTTCAGGAACCCCTTAAGGTTAACTTGCAGCATGAGTTGGTAGTAAGGAAGGCAAATGCAATTTTAGCATTTGTTTTGAGAAGACTCGAATATAAAAGCAAGGATGTAGTGCTAAAGCTTTATAAGGCATTGGTAAGACCACATTTAGAATATTGTGCACAATTTTGAGCCCAGTATCTGACGAAAGATGTGTGGCCCCAGAGATGGTCCAGAGGAGATTCATAAGAATGATTCAAGGAATGAAAGGATTAATGTATGAGCAGCATTTAATAGTTTGGGCCTGTACTCTCTGCAGTTCAGAAAGATGGTGGGGGTGCAGGGAGAATCTCATTGAAACCGACTGAATATGGAGAGGACATGGAGAAAATGTTTCTAGTTGTGGGAGAGTCTAGGATCAGAGGGGACAGTCTCAGAATAATGGAATGTTCCGTTAGAACCTGAGGTGAGGAGGAATTTCTTCAACCACATAGTGGTAAATATGTGAACTTCATTGCCATTGAGGGTTAAGGTAGCCAAATCACTGGGTGTACTTAAGGCAGAGATTGATAGGTAGATTCTTGATTGGTAAGAAGGTAAAGAGTTGTGGGGAGAAGACGGGAGAATGCAGTTGAGAAAAGAAAAAAAATCAGCTCAAATGGTATGGAGGAGCAGACCCAATGGGCTAAATAGCCCAATTGTACTCCAATGTCTTTGGAGTGGAGTATGGAATTAAAGCAGTAAGCCTTTGGGTGCTATAAGATTCAGGGCCAAAAAAAAAGAAATTTGGCTTAGCAATCACTTTAACTGAGTTATGTCTCATAAGAGCAAAGGAGACCACACCAAGACCAGTGAATATAAAGTTACAGGAGACACGCATACATTTCTGACTTAAACTGGATAGGCCGGGCAGGGGTGAATGGAAGGATTCTGTACGAATAATTCAGGATGGCACTTGGTGCTGGAGATGGCAGAAGAATCTGAAGGGAAGTTCTGAAGGGAATGATTCTTGATGAAGGTCTTCAACGTGAAATATTTACTTCTCTCTTCACAGATGCTGTCTGATAAACTGCATGCCCTGCATGTTCTGTTATGTTTTGTTCCTTTCCAGCTGCCAATTCTCCTATTGTTGGATCATCAAATGTATACGTGGATTGCGCTGGTTAGTGAGGCATTGTTTACCAACATTAGCAGACAGAGCAAACAGTAAGACTGCCAAGTGCAACAAAGAACTGATGCCGTCATGTCTCTAACTATAATTTAAACCAAAAATCTTTATAATATATTGTTTACAGAATATTTATTGATTTGAATTGAATTGACTTTATTATTTACATTCTTCATATACATGAGGAGTACGTTACCTCTCCGTCCAAATATGCAATGTGCAATTTATAGAAAATGAGGCAGGTTCGATGTTGTCATTTAAAGTTAAATTGGATAGATATATGGACAGGAAAGGAATGGAGGTTTATGGGATGAGTGCAGGTCAGTGGGACTAGGTGAGAGTAAGAGTTCGGCATGGACCAGAAGGGCCGAAATGGCCTGTTTTCGTGCTGTAATTGTTATATGGTTATATTGTCCTTAGGATCTGGGGACCCAGATCTATTGATGTCAATAGGGGTTAGCCTGTCTCCATTCCTCCTGTCATCCACAACCAGCTCCTTTGTTTTTGCAACATTGAGGGAGAGGTTGTTTTCTTGACACCTCTGTATCAGTGATGACTTCTTCTTTGTAGGCTGCCTCGTTATTATTTGAGATTAGGCCAATCAATGTAGTGTCATCAGCAAATTTAATTAGCAGATTGGAGCTGTGGGTGGCGACACAATCATGGGTATACAGAGTAAAGGAGGGGGCTTAGGGCACAGCCCTGGGAAGCACCTGTGTTGAGGGTCAGAGGGGCAGAACTGAGGGAGCCCACTCTTACCACCTGCTGACAGCAAGTCCAGGATCCAGTTGCACAAGTCAAGGCGAAGGCCAAGGTCTCTGAGCTTCTTGTCAAGCAACACACATAAAAGTTGCTGGTGAACGCAGCAGGCCAGGCAGCATCTCTAGGAAGAGGTGCTGCCTGGCATGCTGCGTTCACCAGCAACTTTTATGCGTGTTGCTTGAATTTCCAGCATCTGCAGAATTCCTGTTGTTTGAGCTTCTTGTCAAGCCTGGAAGGAATTATGGTGTTGAATGCTGAACTGTAGTGCAAGAACAGCATTCTCACATGAACATCCTTCTTCTCCAGATGTGTAAGGATGGTGTATAGAGCTGTGGCTGTTGTGTCATCTGTCGATCTGTTATGTTGGTAGGCGAATTGTAGGGGCTCCAGTGTGGGTGGCAGCAAGCTGCAGATGTAATCCTTGACCAACTTCTCAAAGCATTTGCTTATTATTGAGGTGAGTGCGACAGGACACCAGTCATTCAGACATGTTATCTTAGTCTTTTTAGGTACAGGGACAATGGTGGATAATTTGAAGCAGGAGGGCACTCTACACTGGGAGGGGGAGAGATAAAAAGTGTCTGTAATTACACCTGCCAGTTGTGCCGTGCACATCCTGAGTACCTGCCCTGGGATGACGTCCGGTCCCGCGGCCTTGCGACTGTCCACTCGTTGGAAACTGAGACACTTCTGTGATGTGCTCATGATCATTTGCAAATAGAACCATTGACAAACAACATATATTCTGCTAAATTATATTTTATGCAGGACATTTACTGATTCAATCAATTGCAGAGCCATCTCTGAAATATTGTTTTTATGTTCAACAATCTATAGCCTTGTTTCATTGTGGATAATTTTGTTCAGATGGAATGATGCCAGGTTTGAAGTAGCTTGTTAAAGAGTGTTGTAAATGGAAAAAGAATAGACTTAACACAAGATTAAAGATCCAAAGTCTGAACTCCCATTTTTCACTCCATTGATGTGACCTGCCCAGTTCATAATCTCCATCCTTTTGTTTTCCTCTCTAATTTCCAGTTGTCACAGTATTTTGCTTTTTTCATAGGGGTTTGCTTTATGATGCTCCAATTGTTATAAAACAAGTTGATAAACATCAGGAGAAGCAAACCAGAGGTCGATGAGCTAGTCCTCATTGAAAGATCAGAGGTGGAGAGGGTGAGCAACCTTAAATTCCTAGGTGTTTTTATTTCAAAGGACCTGTTCTGGTCCCAGCATGTAAGTGCGGTCATGAAAAAAGCACAGCAGTGCTTCTAGGTCCTTAGGAGTTTGAAAACGTTCCACATGACATCTAAAACTTTGACAGACTTCTATTGATGTTGATGTGTAGTGGAGAGTATATTGACTGGCTGCATCACAGACTGTCATGGAAACACCAATACCCTTGAACAGAAAATCCTACAAAAAATAGGATTCGGCCCAGTCCATCATGGATAAAGCCCTCCCCACCATTGAAAACATCTACATGAAACATTGTCACAGGAAAGGAGCATCCATCATCAGGGACCCCTACTCTCTTCTCGCTGCTGCCATCGGGAAGAAGGTACAAGAACCTTGCACCACCAGGATTAGGAACAATTATTACCCCTCAACCATCAGGCTCTTAAACTAAGGGAATAACTTCATTCAACTTCACTTGCCCCATCGTTGAACTGTTCCCACAACCATTGGACTCACTTTCAAGGACTCTTCATCTCATGTTCTCGATATTTATTGCTTACTTATTTATATTATTGTTTCTTGCTTTTGCATTTGCACAATTTGTTGTATTTTGTACTCTAGTTGAATGCCCTATATGGGCGGTTGTTCATTGAATCTGTTATGGTTACTTTCCTATAGATTTACTGAGTATGTCTATAAAAAAATGAATCTCAGGGTTGCATATGGTGACATATACAGTATGTACTTTGATAATAAAATTTACTTTAACTTTGAACTTTGACTAGGCAACAGCTGGATCATTGTGTGCAGTTCTGGTTATCACAATACAGGAAGGATATGATTGCACTGGAGAAGTTTACGGTATGTTGCTTGGGAGGGAACATTTCATTTATGAGAGCAGGAGTGGAGTGGCTAAGTTTTTTATAGGAGTGGAGGAGGCTGAGAGGGAGGGGTGTACAAAATTATGAGGGGCACAGACTGGGTCGATATTTGAAAACTTTTCTCTCTGACAGAGATGTCTAAAACCTGAAACTGTGGATTTAAGGTGAGGATAGGAAGCTTAGAGGAGATATGAGAATTTTTTTTACAAAGAATGTGTTTGTAATCTGGAAGACACTACCTGAGAAGTTGGTGAAGGCAGGACTCTCGCAATATTCAAGAAACATCGAGGCAATGAACCAAGAGCAGGTAAATGAGATTCATACAGAGAGGTAGTTGATGGGCATGATCATGTTGGGTTAAACGTCTGTCTCTGTGCTCTGTGATTCCATGTCTCTCTAGCTGTAGCAGCTGCAAACAGCGCAGTAATTGTTGTTTTATTCATGTAGAGTACAGTTTATCAAAACAAGGAGATAGAAAAATACAGACAAATAATTGTAAGAGTCTGTTACTGAGTATTATAAAAGGGAAGGGAAGAAATGTAATATGCCAATCAACTTTGATAACGGTTTTGATTATTTTTAAGAATATTGTGTATTTCGTGAAAGGATAAATTTTACAAAGTCAGGCAGCTGTTCAAATTGTTATTCTGCACTGTACATAAATCAGAATTCAGAATAAGCATGCTCTCATTCTTATTCTACTTAATTTTTCATGGCATCTAGTCATAAACACTCTGATTTAGATTATTAATACCATGGCGAACATCAAGGCTGTTATGTAATGAATTTCATAATACCATACAATTAATACCTAGAAATTGGACAGTATTTGTCTTTGGCAACTAGACAGCAGGAAAATATCATTGCTGTTACTCATCAGCAGGCCAGTTGACAGAGAGGGCTTGCAGGTTTTCTGAAAGCAATATTGTTATGTTTTGTAGCTCCTGAAACTAATTGAAAGAAACAAACAGACGGGAGCTGGGAATCGTGTCTACTTAGTTTTTACTTCCCTTTTCTTTAGTGAGGCCCTCACATATGAAGTGGTGGCATAATAATGTAAGCTGTTCCCATATTTCTGGCATAAAACCCACAATGAATAATGCTTAATAATAAACAAAGAGTGCTTAATCAAATATATTTACAATATTGCTCAAATATTACTGGAATACACTACAATCCTTCCTTCTTAGTTATAAACTCCAACTCAGTATAGAATACATCTTAGCTCACATATGTAACATATTGCTCTCTAGGAGGATTGTTTTACTCTTGCGGGATAATGTCTTTCCTGACCGGGGGGGAGTCACACTGCTCAACAGGTGAGTCCTGTAGCTGTGAAATAAACTCAGGTTCTGAGGCTTCCTTTGTGCTGGTTGTAGGAGTCGACTCTGGGGCTGCACAAAATGGTTCTGACAGCTCTGGACACCTTTCTTCTCTGACAACTGATACTGTCATCCTTAGCTGATCACTGTATCATCTCCAGATGATATCAGATGCAACCTCCACTCCATAGCACAGTGATCCCATTCTGTCCTTAATCTTTCCAAGTTTCCACTTTGGAATGCCTCCATAGTTCCTCACCAGGACTGCTTGCTCAGGAGTAAAACACTGGACCTGCTTAGCTGGGGAGACATCAATTTGTCTCAGTTGTTTGTCCTGCATACTCCTTCTGAGATTGGGTTTGAGGAGGTTCAAGCATGAGCAGAAGGGATGACCCAGGTACAGCATAGCTGGGTGAGTTGTTGGCTGTTGGTTGTGCTGCACTGCGATTTCTTTTCTTTTCCAAGGCTGAACAGAACAATCCATCAACATTTGCATAGTAAGTTGTCCTCCAAGAGTCAAAGCCAATCCCTGCAATCATGCTGCTGCTGTTAGTGGAATGCACTTCTGTAGACTGAAAATGGACACTCAGGTTAATGAGCAGTAATGAGTGTAAAGTCTCTCCCATATAGGTAGTGGTTAAAGGTTTTACATCCCAAACCAGATTCAAGGCTTCTTTGTCTCTCTGTGTGCAATTTATCTCTGCATCAGTAAAAGAATGTGATGCAAAGACTATGGGTGTTCTCTTCCATCACTCATTACATGTGACATGACTGCACCTATACCATAAGGTGAGGCATCACAGGGAAGTTCCAATGGGTGATGTGGATCATAACGTGTGAGTACAGTGTTTGACATCACCATTTTCTTTGCCTTTTGGAAAACCACTTTGCATTGCCTTGTCCATTGCCACTTCTTCCCGATCTCTAGTAATGAATTCAAGAGGTAGTGTACAGTAGTCAGGTTTGGCAGGAACCTGTTGTAGTAACTGATTAATCTTAAAAAAAGACTGCAACTATGATATGTCCTTTGGTCTTGGGGCATCCACCTCTGCTTGCAATGGTGTGACCACTGTTAGTGATGCTTGGTTTAAAGAATTCACTTTTGTTGCGATTGAGCCCATAATCTTCAAATCTTTTTAACACTGTATGAAATTTTGGAGATGATCCTTGTCATACTTACCGTTAATAATAATGTCATCCAGGCAACGCCGAGTACAGCCTTACTGCACCTGGTTGATAGCTTTCTGCCAGATTGTAAATGCCGATGGAACTCCAAAAATAAGCTTGTTATGGTGATAAAGCCCTTTGTGAGTGTTTATTGTGAGAACTTTGGACTCTTCTTCCATCTCCATCTGTAGCCTCAGCTAAGTCTACTTTGCTGAAGTGTTTTCCTTCAGGAAGTTTTGCAAAGATATCTTCTGTCCTGGGCAGAAGGTATTGATCTACTTTCAGTATTGGATTGATGGTGACCTCAAAATCACCACTGATCCTAACAGCATCCTTCTTGGTTACTGGGACCACTGGCATTGCCCATGGGCTCAAACCAACCTTTAAAAGAATTCCTTCACAGATGGTATAAGGCATTGGATGGGCCTTGCAAAACTTGGGTGTGGCATTTTTATTTAACACTATCTTACTCTTGATATGTTTGAGTTTTACAATACCAGCCTTGAACACTGTTGTGGCATCATCCTGCACCTTTCCTAATTCACTTTCAGTTGACTTTATTGCAGGGGATGTGGCATGCAAATGGTGGATGGATCTCCAATCAAGTTGTAGTTGTCTCACCCAATCACATCTCCACAATGCTGGTCCCCTGTGATCCTCCTATTTTTACCACATACAAGCCCAATGTGACTTGTTGGTTGTTGTATTTCACTGTTGTGAATGTCATTCCCACAGGAGTTATCTTTTCTCCAGTATAAGTTCTTAGTTGGATATCTGCAGGCTTCAGTATAGTATCTTTAAACTGACATTCAAACTCACTATGTGGAATGAATGAAACAGTGTCCAATTCCATTTTAATTAATTTGTCATTCACTGCTGGTGTAAACCATATTGTTTGTCTTTTGATAATTTTCGCATTGTTGACATTAAGGCTACCTAGTCCTAGTCACTCTGTGAAGAGAGTCCTTGATGAAGATGAATTGGACTCAAATGCAGGGATATCCGAAGCAAGGTTTGAGACACAGTACTACACTGGATCTGAACTCAAAACAAACACTAGACGATATTACAAGTAAACCTACAACTGTGCACCAAACCTCAGTTCAGGTATTCCTTAACTACTCAATTTCTGGCACTTGACACATGATGACCAATTAGCGAGACCATCCTGAACACTTGAAGAGGCCATGTCAGCTGTCCGTACTCCGGGGAGTTTGAGCCTCTAAATCCTGGAAGCTGGCCTGTTTGAGGGCACCTCGTAACAGAGGGGTCTCCAGCCTTTTTTGCACCGTGGACCAGTTTAATATTGACAATATTCTTGCGGACTGGCTGACCAGTCGGGGAGGGGGTTGTTAATCACAACCGGAATATAGGTGATAAGTCAACTAAGTCACTTATAAGTGGCTAATACATTCAATTTTGTTTCTTACAGAACTTATCTAACGAATTTAATATTAAACACACAGCACATATTTTCCCCATGTGAACATATAAAATCATTGCAACACACAAATATCGCTGAATCAGTGGGAGCCCTGGGCTTGTTTCCCTGCAATAAGACGGTTCCATCGAGGGGTGATGGGAGACAGCGATACTCGAAGGGGGTTCCTTATGTCCAGTCTATTCCACAATTTAGTTTTCATTGCATTCATTGCAGAAAAGCCCACTTTACAGAGATAGGATGTTGGAAATGGAAGCAACATTTTCAGTGCTTTCGTGGCTATCTCAGGATATTTAGCCTTGACTTTAATCCAGAATGCCAGCAGAGATGTTATGTCAAACATACTTTTCAGCCCAACGTCATTTGCAAGCTCGAGGAGTTGATATTCTTCCCGCGCTGACATGGATGACGCGCGGGTAATGACCTTGCATGCGTTCCAACAGTGGGCGTGACAGGGAATGAGGAAAGGTGCAGCTAACTCATATTGTTTCATATCGCCAAGTCATATTGTTTCCTCGCGGCCCAGTAGCACATGCTTTGCGGCCCGGTGGTTCGGGACCACTGTCATAACAGGACCCCCTCCCCTGCGCCCGACCCCTGGTGGGAGAGGCAGTGATGGTCATCGCGGATGAGAGTTAGATCCAAGGTGTCTCTTTTGGACACCCAGCACCTCTCCTCAGGTCTGAAACCTTCCCAGTCCATGAGGTATTGCCGAAATCCTCGAATAATATGTGAGTCCAGAAGTTTTTTCACGATGAGGACCTGTTCCCCATGGATAAACCCGGGTAGTGATGGGACTAACGATGGTGAGGCAAGGAGCTGGTGCAGGCCAGTTTAAATTTAGAAAAGTGGAAGGTGGGATTGATCTTTTGGGTCTTGGGGAGCTTCAAGGTGTAAGCCACCGGGTTTTCTTTCCTCAGGATTTCAAAGGGTCCAATGAACCTGGGCGCCAGCTTTTTAGATTCCAACTGGAGAGGCGAATCATGAGTGGACGTTCAGACCTGTTGGCTGTAAAGCAGCTCCCTGACTTCACTTTTCGGCCACCCTCTACAACTTACATAGGGCTTACATGCACTTTTAGACTATAAGATCATAAGATAAAGGAGCAAAATTAGACCATTTGGCCCATTGAGTCTGCTCTGCCATTTCATCATGGCTGATCCAATTTTCCTGCATTCCCAGTCTCATCCCTTCCCCCTGTATCCCTTCATGTCCTGACAAATCAAGAATCTATCAACCTCTGCCTTAAATATATATGAATACTTAGCTTCCACAGCTGCCTGTGGCGATGGATTACACAGATTTACCATTCCCTGGCTAAAGAAATTCCTCCTCATCTCCGTTCTAAAGGAATGCCCCTCTATTCTGATGTTGTGTTCTCTGGTCATCCTCTCAGCATCGTTTTCCAGCAGTCTGATATCCACTCTCACCTCTCTTTTACACTTAATATACCTGAAGAAACTTTTGGTATTCTCTTTGATATTATTGGCTAGCTTCCTTTTGTATTCTATCTTTACCTTCTTAGTGACATTTTTAGTTGCCTTCTGTTGGCTTTCTGCTTTATTATATGCCCTCTCTTTGGCTTTTATGCTGTTTTTCACTTCTGTTGTTAGCCACAGTTGTGTCACCTTGCCTTGAGAATACTTCTTCCTCTTTGGGATATATATATCCTGTGCCTTCCAAATTTCTTCCAGAAATTCCAACCATTGATGCTCTGCTGTCATACCTGCCAGTGTTCTTTTCCAGTCAATTCTGGCCAACTCCTCTCTCATGTCTCTGTAATTCCCTTTACTCCACTGTAATATTGATACATTTGACATTAGCATGTCTTTCTCAAATTTCAGGGTAAATTCGATCATATTATGATGACTTTTCCCTAAGGGTTCCTTAACCTGAAGCTTTCTAATAGATTCTGGTTCATTGCACAAAAGCCCATCTAGAATAACTGATCCCCTAGTGAGCTCAACCACGAGTTGCGCTAAAAAGCCAACTCATAGGCACTCTAGAAATTACTTTCTCCTGGAATCTGGCACCGACATGATTTTTCTCATCTATCTGCATATTGAAATCCCCATGACTATTGTAATATCACTCTTTTGGCATGCATTTTCTATCTCCTAGTGTAATTTGTAAGATGTGTCCTTACAAATTTGGGTGGTCTGTGTACAACTCCCATCAGAGTCTTTTTACCCTTGCAGTTCCTTAGCTCTATCCACAATGATTCAATACCTTCTGACCCTAGGTCACGTCTTTCTAATGATTTACTGTCATTTTTTACCAACAGAGCAACTCCACCCCCTCTCCCTTCCTGCTTGTCCTTTTGATGCAGCATGTATCCTTAAGCTCCCAGCTATAATCTTCTTTCAGCCATGATTCAGTGATGCCTACAACAGCATACATGCCAATCAGTAACTGTACTACAAGCTTAACAGAATCAGAATCCTTTATTATCGCCAAGTATGTAGACACATACAGGGAATTTGGTGCCGGTTTCCCTGAGCTCTTGCTGTGCAGAATCAAAAAGCAAACAAAACAATAATGCAAATAATCGTGAACTATATACAATGAGGTATACCTGTGTATGTACAGGTGGACTTGGTTTATAATAGACTAAAATTCAAGTGTTCATAAGATTGATGGCATACGGAAAGAAACTGTTCTTGTACCTATTTGTCCTGGCATACAGTGATCTAAAGCGCCTACCAGAAGGAAGGAGTTGGAACAGGTGATGTCCAGGGTGTGATGGGCCTACAATGATGCTGCTTGCTCACTTCCTGACTCTAGATGCATATAAGTCCTGTCTACCTTATTCCATATACTGCATGCATTCAAATATAATACCTTCAGTCCTGTATTCATCACCCTTTTCAATTTTGTCCATCTATTGTGTTGCAACTCATCCTGTGGACTGCAGTTTTGCTCTATCATCAGCCTCTCCTTGCTAGAAGCCTCACTACTCATTGCCTTTGTTTGTAAACCAATTATCTCATCCTCAGCACTCTCACTCTGGTTCCCATCCCCTGCCAAATTAGTTTAAACCCTCCTGAACAACTTTAGCCAACCTGCCTGCAAGGATATTGGACCCCCTCAAGTTCAGGTATAACCCGTCCTTTTTGTGCAGGTTATTTCTTCCCAAGAAAAGATCCCAGTGACCCATAAATCTGTACCCCTGCCCCTGCACCAGTTCCTCAGCCACGCATTCATCAATGATATCTCCCAAATCTAGCCCCCAATGGCACGTGGCACAGGCAGCAATCCAGATATTACTACCAGAGGTCCTATTTTTCAGCTTTCTACCTAGCTCCCTAAAATCTCTCTTCAGGACCTCCTCACCTTGGCTACCTATGTCATTGGTGCCAATATGTACCAAGACTTCTGGCTTCTCACCGTCACCCTTGAGAATGCCATGGACCCAATCTGAGACATCCCTGACGCTGGCACTTGGGAGGCAACACATCATCCGGGGGTCTCTGTCATGCCCAAAGAATCTTGTCTCTGTTCCTCTAACTATGGAATCTCCTATCAACACTGCAGTCCTCTTCCCCTCTCTGCTCTTCTGAGCCGCAGCACCAGAGTCAGTGCCACAGACCGAGTCACTGTCGCTCTCCCTGGCAGGTTGTCCTGCTCAAGAGTATCTAAAGTTGTAAAGTTCTCCAGACAGTCATCCAGTTACCTGTCTCCTGCGATCTAGGGGTGACTACCTCCCTGTGGCTTTTGAAGTTCTCAATAACCAGGATACCCAGAAGTCAATGCGATTATTACTGGGGAAGCTTTGAACATATACTGTACTTGAATGTGTTGTGGGACAGGATTACCAAACAGTTAACTTACGACACATCCCATTTCACTTCAGGAATTGCTCAAGTTCATGTTCAACAAGCTGAAAGCTGTTGTATGACTTAAGTTCTCTTGGTAATCCACAGCTTGCAAAAAGATACTTCAGGAGCTTCCCAGTGCAGTCAGCAATGGTCAGTTGTAAGGGAAGCACCTTTCAAGTAGTTGTTACTCACTAGCAGTAAATACCATTTGTCCACTTGAGACAATGTAAATGAGGCTGCTGGTTCAGTGGCTCAGGACCATGGGTGCAGAAGTGAAGGGCCTTTCAAAACATACTGACTTGGAAAACTTTATACGTCATCTGGTCACTTTCCTGCCTTGCTTGTTCTGCTCTTGTAACATTATAACAATGGCAGTTTTTGTGGAAGTCAGGTCAACAAGAGGCTTGGGAGTATGAGTATGTTAATGTGGTGAGGTGAAACAGCAGCTCAATGTTGCTCATTTTCACCAGTCCCCCTTTACGCACAGGGTCGACTGTGCCAGCAACAGTTGGAAAATTAATATTCAAAAATGATTGCAGGTGATGGAGTGACGTTACGGTGTTCACAACCATTGTTTTCTGCAGACTATGAGGGAGTTATGAATGAGATGGTGAAAACAGACACTGGGTGCTGGTGCGACAAGGTATGCTGTTGTTACAGGGAAGCAGGTCCATGGGTCAATAAGTGGGACAGAAGACATTGATTATGAGCAAGCGCATTAAACATTTATTTACAAACAATAAAGCACTCAACCAAACTTCTAATTCAAATAAGTATTCATTTAAGTCACCCTAAGTTACAAAACCTGTGACACTAAATATTCGCTAATACTTCAAACTAAACAGATACTTCATTAAATTTCCTCGAGTTCCACAACTACAAAACTAAACATTTAATGAACAGTTTCTTAGCTAAGTGTGCCTGGAACCTCCAGTACCAGCAGCCTACTTTCCCAATGGTTCTTTTGCACTGGACATAAACTCAGTGTGAAGGGGAGCCCCTGAAGACAAAGGAAAGAGAGAGCGAGTCTCTCACCCGTGCTGTCATAGCTCTGAGGTAGCCGGTGCTGTGGTGCACAAAGCAACCAATGGGAAAAAGCTGCTGCAGCCTTCAAATGGTCCAATCAATGACCACCACGACGGAAGCAACTTTCAACCAGCAAGTAAATTAACCCTTCATATTAACTCTTTCCTGGTAACTATTAGTTGAATTTGCCCGGACACTCTGTGGCTTCAAGATCTGACAGCTATTTCTGGCTAGATCTGTGGCATTCAAGTCTGGCAACCCAGGCCTGTACCAAAACAGGGTTTGTAAGCCATTACTTCCTACTAAGCAAAACCCAGTAGTATGAATGGCAGTGATGCTTCACTAGCAGATGAACTCAACGCCTTCTATGCCCGCTTTGAAAGGGAGAACATAACTACAGCTGTGAAGATCCCTGCTGCACCTGATGACCCTGTGATCTCCGTCTCAGAGGCCGATGTTAGACTGTCTTTAAAGAGGGTGACCTCTTGCAAGGCGGAAGGTCCCAATGGAGTATTTGGTAAGTCTCTGAAAACCTGTGCCGACCAACTGGTGGGAGTATTCAAGGACATTTTCAACCTGTCACTACTACGGGTGAATGTACCCACTTGGCAACAATTATACCAGTGTCTAATAAGAATAATGTGAGCTGCCTTAATGACTATCGCCCTGTGGCACTCACATCAATAGTGATGAAATACTTTGAGAGGGTGGTCATGACTAGACTGAACTCCTGCCTCAGCAAGGACCTGGACCCATTGCAATTTGCCTATTGTCACAATAGGTCAACGGCAGACGCAATCTCAATGGCTCTCCACACAGCTTTAGACCACCTGGACAACACACACTCCTACGTCAGGATGCTGTTCATTGACTATAGCTCAGCACTTAATACCATCATTCCCATAATCCTGATTGAGAAGTTGCAGAATCTGGGCCTCTGTACCTCCCTCTGCAATTGGATCCACGACTTCCTCACTGGAAGACCACAATCTGTGCAGATTGGTGATCACATATCCTCCTCGCTGACAACCAACACTGACGCACCTCAAGGGTGTGCGCTTAGCCCACTGCTCTACTCTCTCTATACCCATGACGACGTGTCTAGGCACAGCTCAAATACCATCTATAAATTTGCTGATGATACAACCATTGTTGGTAGAATCTCAGACAATGACGAGAAGGCATACAGGAGTGAGATATGCCAACTAGTGGAGTGGTGTCGCAGCAACAACCTGGCACTCAATGTCAATAAGACAAAAGAGCTGATTGTGGAGTTCAGGAAAGGTAAGATGAAGGAACACATACCAATCCTCATAGAGGGATCAGAAGTGGAGAGAGTGAGCAGCTTCAAGTTCCTGGGTGTCAAGATCTCTGAGGATCTAACCTGGTCCCAACATATCGATGCAGTTAAAAAGAAGACAAGATAGTGAATATACTTCACTGGGAGTTTGAAGAGATTTGATATGTCAACAAATACAATGAAAAACTTCTATAGATGTACCGTGGAGAGCATTCTGACAGGCTGCATCACTGCCTGGTATGGGGGGGGGAGAGGGGAGTGTACTGCACAGGACGGAAAGAAGCGGCAGAGGGTTGTAAATAACCATATAACCATATAACAATTACAACATGGAAACATGCCTTCTCAGCCCTTCTAGTCTGTGCCGAACTCTTACCCTATCCTAGTCCCACCGACCTGCACTCAGCCCATAACCCTCCATTCCTTTCCTGTCCATATATCTATGCAATTTAATTTTAAACGACAACATAGAACCTGCCTCAACCACTTCTGCTGGAAGCTCATTCCACACAGCTACCACTTTCTGAGTGAAGAAGTTCCCCCTCATGTTACCCCTAAACTTTTGTCCTCTAATTCTCAACCCATGTCCTCTTGTTTGAATCTTACCCACTCTCAATGGAAAAAGTCTAACCACGTCAACTCTATCAATCCCTCTCATAATTTTAAACACCTCTATCAAGTCCCCCCTTACCCTTCTACGCTCCAAAGAATAAAGACCTAACTTGTTCAACCTTCCTTTGTAACTTAGGAGATGAAACCCAGGCAACATTTCAGTAAACCTCCTTTGTACTCTCAGTTTTATTGACAGTTCTAATCAGCTCCATCTTGGGCACTAGCCTATGAAGTACCCAGGACATCTTCAAGGAGCGGCGTCCCAGAAAGGCAGCGTCCATTATTAAGGACCTCCAACACCCAGGGCATGTCCTTTTCTCACTGTTACCATCAGGTAGGAGATACAGAAGCCTAAAGGCACACACTCAGTGATTTAGGAATGGCTTCTTCCCCTTTGCCATCTGATTCCTAAATGGACATTGAACCCTTGGACACTACCTCACTTTTTTAATATATAGTATTTCTGTTTTTGCATGATTTTTAATCTAGTCACTATACAGTGGTATACAAAAGTTTGGGCACCCCTGGTCAAAATTTCTGTTACTGTGAATAGCTAAGCGAGTAAAAGATGAACTGATTTCCAAAAGGCATGAAGTTAAAGATGACACATTTCTTTAATATTTTAAGCAAGAAAACTTTTTATTTCCATCTTTTACAGTTTCAAAATAACAGAAAAGGAAAAGGACCCAAAGCAAAAGTTTGGGCGCCCTGCATGGCAGTACTTTGTAACACCCCCTTTGGCAAGTATCACAGATTGTAAACGCTTTTTATAGCCAACTAAGAGTCTCTCAATTCTTTTTTGGGGGATTTTCGCCCATTCTTCCTTGCAAAAAGCATCTGGTTCTGTGAGATTCTTGGGCTGTCTTGCATGCACTGCTCTTTTGAGGTCTATCCACAGATGTTCGATGATGTTTAGGTCAGGGGACTATGAGGGCCATGGCAAAACCTTCAGTTTGCGCTTCTTGAGGTAGTCCATTGTGGATTTTGAGGTGTGCTTAGGATCATTATCCTGTTGTACAAGCAGTCCTCTTTTCAACTTCAGCTTTTTTACAGACGGTGTGATGTTTGCTTCTATTCAAAAGGTTCAAAGGAACTTCTAAACAAGCCTGATGCATTTTAGAAACAAGTCCTGTGGACTGATGAAGTTAAAATAGAACTTTTTGGCCCCAATGAGCAAAGGTATGTTTGGTGAAAAAAGGGTGCAGAATTTCATGAAAAGATCGCCTTTTCAACTGTTAAGCACAGGGGTGGATCGATTATGCTTTGGGCTTGTGATTCAGCCAGTGGCATGGGGAACATTTCACTGGTAGAGGGAAGAATAAATTCAATTAAATACCAGCAAATTCTGGAAGCAAACATCACACTGTCTGTAAAAGAGCTGAAGATGAAAAGAAGATGGCTTCTACATCAGGATAATGAACCTAAACACACCTCAAAATCCACGATGGACTACCTCAAGAGGTGCAAGCTGAAGGTTTTTCCATGGCCCTCACAGTCCCCTGACCTAAACATCATCGAGAATCTGTGGATAGACCTCAAAAGAGCAGTGCATGCAAGACAGCCCAAGAATCTCACAGAACTAGAGTTGACATGGATAGGCTTTTTCCATTAAAGTGGGGGAGATTCAAACAAGAGGACATGAGTTGAGAGTTAAAGGGCAAAAGTTTAGGGGTAACATGAGGGGAAACTTCTTTACTCAGAGAGTGGTAGCTGTGTGGAATGAGCTTTCAGCAGAAGTGGTTGAGGCAGGTTCGATGTTATCATTTAAAGTTAAATTGGATAGATATATGAACAGGAAAGGAATGGAGGGTTATGGGCTGAGTGCAGGTCTGTGGGACTAGGTGAGAGTAAGAGTTCGGCACGGACTAGAAGGGCTGAGATAGCCTGTTTCCATGCTATAATTGTTATATGGTTATATGTTATATGGTTAACTAGAAGCTTTTTGCGGGGAAGAGTGGGCAAGAATCCTCCAAACAAGAATTGAAAGACTCTTAGTTGGCTATAAAAGGCTTTTACAGGCTGTGATACTTGCCAAAGGGGGTGTTACTAAGTACTGCCATGCAGGGTGCCCAAACTTTTGCTTCAGGCCCTTTCCCTTTTTTGTTATTTTGAAACTGTAAAAGATGGAAATAAAAAAGTTTTCTTGCTTAAAATATTAAAGAAATATGTCATCTTTAACTTTATGCCTTTTGGAAATCAGTTCATGTTTTACTCGCTTAGCTATTCACAGTAACAGAAATTTTGACCAGGGTGCCCAAACTTTTGCATGCCACTGTATGTATACTGTAATTTATTTATTTATTTTTCTTCTGTATTATGTATTGCATTGAACTGCTGCTGCTAAGTTAGCTTATTTCATGACACATGCCCGTGTTAATAAACCTGATTCTGATTCTGATTCTACTTAAACTCCACATTTTCAGAACAATATACTTGTGGCTCCTTGCCCTGACTTCCAGTGAAGTCCTGGCAGGGGACGGCTTTGTAACTAAGCGACCACAGCTTTGTGGATGAATTACTGGAGCTTGTGGTGGAACAGCGAGAGAGAGTCATTATCCTGTGGCTGTGGAGTAGAGGAGAAGGTGGGAGTAGGGAGGCCTCCACCTCACCCTGTCCTGCAGAGGGCCATTAAACTCACATTCTAGAAGTTGCAGGCAGCAGTTAAATGTGTATAAAACTTGGCAACATCATGGTTACCATTATTTTTTAAACTGCTTTTGTCTTTTTAAGAGTGAGTCAATTTACTTCACATCTATTTCAATTCTGAATTCAATTTTGAACTTGTTAGAGGTTGCAGTAGATCTACTATTCCTATAGGTGGCGCCATTGAGTGCTTGATTTTGCCACAGGAAATTGAGAACATCAATATCAGATAGACCTGCCATCACGTTTACTAGCAAGAGGATTCCATGTGTGCATGTGAAATTGTGGCATCTTTAACAGAACGACATCTGAAGTTGGCAAAAAGTTACATTTGTCAGCAGATGGTGAAGGTATCCTCTCCAATTCCCCCAGGAGTATTACAAAAAGCCAAGTATAACAATATGAGTTTTTAAAAGTTAGCTTATTTGTTTCAAAATTGCCTGAATATGTTTCCAGCAAAAACAATCTATAAAAACTTACTATGTTTTTGATTGTATAATAGTACTTTGTTGATCGCTTTATAAGATTTAGTCAGAAATAATGGAGCAGAAATAAAGAATAAAACCAAATGCTTTTTGACGCAAGAGATTCTACAGAGGCTGGGTCTCTTGAGCAACACACACAAAATTCTGGAGGAAACCCTGCCACCATGTGGCGAAACTCAGGTTTGAGGAGCAACACCTTATACTTTATCTGGTTAGTGTCCAAACTGACAGCATGAACATTGATTTCTCTAATTTCTGAACATTTTTCCCCTACCCCCTTTACTCTTTTTCCATACCCCAATCTAATTACCCTCTCACTCCTTCTCTTCTCCCCACCTGCCCATCACTTCCCTCTGGTTCTCTTCCTCCTTCACTTTCTTCCACACTCCATTGTTCACTCCATTTAGATTTTATCCTGTCAAGCTTTTTACCTCTCCCACCTATCAACTTCCAACTTCTTCTTTCATCCCTCCATTTCCCATCCACCACTACCCCCCTCACCTGGTTTCACCTGTCACCTCCCCCACAACCTGGATCAACACATTGACGTCGTGTGGAGGCTTGCGTGCTTCAAGGACTTTATCAGGCGATGCCAACTCTGGGCCATCCATGTCGGAACGGCTGTGGACGAGGTGTCAGACAAAGACCGATCCAACCCCGGCTCCCAAACAGAGAGATTTGCGTCTACCCCTCCTGGGCCAAAGTTCAATTAGAAGTGTGGATGCCCATATGGCACAACAGCAACGACAACAACCACCTATCACCTGCCAGCTTGTATTCCTTCTACTCCTTCCCTCACCATCTTTTTCTGACTTCTTCCACCTTGCTTTCCAGTCCTGATGAAGGGTCTAGGCCCAAGATGTTGACTGTTTACTCCCCTCCATTGATGCTGCCTGACCTGCTGAGTTCCTGCAGCATTCCTGGCTCGACAATATAATTTGCAAATTCAAACGTTACCTTAAATATGTCAATTACGTGGTTTAATTTGCTTGGAGCCATCAAGAGTCATTAAACTCATTTTGTGGTTCCGATGATATTCATGCACAAAGTTTGAACATAATCCATGGCCTAACAAGAACAGTAGTAAATGTAATTAATTATTTTGGGAGGATAAAGTAAGTAGCCTAAGACGATGACTAAATTTGCAAACTAAATTTATTTTGAAGCCACCATCTTGTTATACCATATCATAGAAACAAACAGGGAAGTCCTCATGACATTATGAATCCTGATATCCCTCACGTATTTACTCAGCTAGAAGTGCCAAAGAGACAACCCATTTCAGCTACCTCCTGAAATCTCTGCCATCATAGAACCCAGCCATTCTCTAAATGGGATATTAAGAAGTAATTGAAAGTATTGATTGTAGCAATATCCACCACCTAGGACATGCTGAATTCTCATTGTTGCCAACAGGAAGGAGGTACAAGAGCCTCAGGAATCGCACAGCCGGGTGAGGAAAAGTTCTTATCCTTCATCCTTCAGGCTCTGGAACCAATGGGGAGAACTTCACTCAGCTTCACTTGTTCCATCATTGAAATGTTCCCACAACCTATGGACTCACTTTCAAGGACTCTTCATCTCATGATTTCCATATGTATTGCTTATTTATTTATATTATTGTTCCTTCTTTTTGCATTTGCACAGTATGTTGTCTTCTGCACTCTGGTTGAATGCCCTAGTTGTGTGTTCTTTCATTGATACTGTCATAAGAGCATAAGTTATGGAAGCAGAATTAGGCCACTTGGCCCATCAAGTCTTCTCCACCATTTCATCATGGCTGATCCAATTTTCCCTTCAGCTTCAGTTGCCTGCCTTCTCCCTGTATCCCCTTATGCCCTGACCAGTCGAGAATCTATCAACCTCTGCCTTAAATATACATAAAGACTTAGCCCCCACTGCTGCCTGTGGCAAAGAATTCCACAGATTCGCCACCCTCCGGCTAAAGAAATTCCTCCTCATCTCCACTCTAAAAAGACATCCCTCTATCCTGAAGCTGTGTCCTCTGGTCTTAGACTCTCCCATCATAGGAAACATCCCTTCCACACCCACTTTATCAAAGCCTTTCACCACTCAATAGGTTTCAATGAAGTCACTCCTCATTCCTCTGAATTCCAGTGAATACAGGCCCAGAGCCATCAAATGCTCTTCATATGACAAACCATTCAATTCTCAAAAGATTTTCATGCACCTCCTTTGAACCCTCTCCAGTTTCAGCACATCCTTTCTAAGATAAGGGACCCAAACCTGCTCACAATACTCCAAGTGAGGCTTCACCAATGCTTTATAAAGTTTCAACACTACATCTTTGCTATTGTATTCTAGTCCTCTTGAAATGAATACATTGCATTTGCCTTCCACACCACAGATTCAATCTGCAAATTAACCTTTAGGGAATCCTGCACAAGGGCACCCAAGTCAGATTTGAAACTCAGTTTTTTGTATTTTCTCTCCATGTAGAAAATAGTCAACCCTTTCACTTCTTCTACCAAAGTGCATGACCAAACACTCCCCGATCCTGTATTTCAACTGCCATTTCTTTGCCCATTCTCCTAATCTGTCCTTCTGTTGACTCTCTACTTCCTCAAAAATATCTGCCCCTCCACCTATCTTCATATTATCTGCAAACTTTGCAGCAAAGCCTTCAATTCCATTATCCAAATCATTGACATATAACGTAAAAAGAATTGGTCCCAACACAGACCTCTGAGGAGCACCACTAATCACTGGCAGCAAGTTAGAAAAAGCTGCCTTTATTCTTATTATTTGCCTCCTGCCAATCAGCCACTGCTTTATCCATGCTAGAACCTATCCTGTAATACCATGGGCTAGTAGCTTGATAAGCAACATTATATGTGGCACCTTGTCAAAGGCTTCTGAAAATCCAATTACACAACATCAACCAATTCTCCTTTGTCTATCCTGCTCATTACTTCTTCAAAGAATTCCAACAGATTTCTCAGGCAAGATTTTCCCTTGAGGACATCATGCTGACTTTGGCTTATTTTATTATGTGCCTCCAAGTACCTGAGATCTCATCCTTAATAATTGACTCCAACATCTTCCCAACCACTGGGGTCAGACTAACTGGTCTATAATTTCCTTTCTTCTACCTCTGCTCCTTCTTGAAGAGTGGAGTGATGTTTGCAATTTTCCAGTCTTCCAGAACCATTTCAGAATCTAATGATCATCGAAAGATCATTATTAATACCGCCTTGATCTGTTCCGCCACCTCTTTCAGAACCCTGGGGTGTACACCATCTGTTCCAGGTGACTTATCTACCTTCAGACCTATCGGTTTCCCAATATCCTTCTTCCTAGTAATGGTAACTTCACACACTTCATGTCCCCTGATACCTGCAACTTCCACCGTACTGCTAGTGTCTTCCACCATGAAGACTGATGCAAGGTACTTATTCAGTTCATCAATCATTTCCTTGTCCCCCATTGCTACCTCTCTAACATCATTTTCCAGCTGTTTGATATCCACTCTCGTCTCTTACACTTTATGTATCTGAAGAAGTTTTTGGTATCCTCTTTAATATTATTGGCTAGCTTACTTCTGTATTCCAGCTTTACCTTCTCAATAACCTTTTTAGTTGCTTTCTGTTGGTCTTTAAAAGGTTCCCAATCCTCTAACTTCCCACAATTCTTTGCTCTATTGTATGTCCTCTCTTTGGCTTTTATGTTGACTTTGACTTTTCTTGTTAGTCACCTTTCCTTTAGAATCCTTCTTCTTCTTTGGATTGTATATATACTGTGCCTTCTGAATTGTTTCCAGAAATTCCAGCAATTGCACTCTGCCATCATCCCTGCCAGTGTTCTTTTCCTATCAATTCTGGCTAACTCCTCTTTCATGCCTCTGTAATTCCTCTTACTCCACTCTAATACTGACACATCTGACTTTAGCTTCTCCTTCTTAAATTTCAGGTTGAATTTGATGATATTATGATCTCTTGTCCCTAATGGTTCTTTTACCTTAAGTTCTCTAATCAATTCTGGTTCATTGCACAACACCAAATCCAGAATAGCAGCTCGTAGGCACTCCTGAAACTCCCCCTCTTGTAGCCCAGCACCAACCTGATTTTCCCAATCTACCTGCATTTTGAAGTTATTATTCTGTAGATTTATTGAATATGCCCACAAGAAAATGAATCTCAGGGTTGTACACGGAGACATGTATGTATTTTGATAATAAAATTTACTTTGAACATTGATTGCAGGACCAGGCAACATTAGTGAAGACTCACATTCTATACCTCTAGTCAAGCGGTTCTAGGACACTTACATCAAGGCATTAACTAACCAGGTTGAAGATTAGCAGTGAAGCAGAGGATAAGACTTGCTCTGCTTTTCTGGGCAATTAGTGTTCTCTTAATCACCAGCAAAGTGATGGAAAGTAATGGAATCACCAACATGAGCAATTACTTGCTTACCAATCCCTATTTCTAGTTTCACTCAGAGACACAACGGACTGCAGATCTTGAGCCTGGAACACCAAATAGTCTACAGGAGAAACTCAGCAAGTCAGGCAGAAAAGAAACTGTAAATATTTCAGGCTGAAACCCTGCATCAGGAGCTGGATGGCGTAACCCCAGACTCATCACAGTCTTCATCTAAACATGAAGCAGAGGTGAAAGGAAAGTGACTGATCTGGACAGTAACTTAGCTTTTGACATCATGGACCCCCGGTCATTGAGCATCAAATGGGAAACAGTTTCATGCTTAGAGTCCACCCCTGCACATAGGAAGAGGAATGTGTTTGCTGGAAATCTATCGGTATATTCCTGGACATCACCCCAGGACTTCTTTGGGGGAGTGAGACAGCATCCATCTTCAAATGCTTCATCAATTACCTTCTTGCCATCATTATATGGGGGAATTCAGTAACCTATCTTGACATGGCCTGTCAAGGTACAAGTAAAGAGTATTTGTTGAGCGGGCAGTTCAAGATGAATGGGAGAGATGGCCTGCAGCTCACAATCTGAATTCTCCCAGTCACATTCTTCCCAATAGTACAAACACATCTTTTGCTGAACTTGTGTGGGACAAATGACAATGCAAATTCCAAATCCTTAAATGTTCATTTATCCATAACCCAACCTAGGTACAGAGAAACAAGTGATTAGTTACTTCTCCCTGTGCTGTCTCCCACAGCAGGCTCCATGTAAGGACCCTTTTCCTTCCACTTGCCCTGTGGTTGGACAACATCCTGCTATCTGTGTTGCTATGGCAACAGCCAACTCTCATGCCTGGAAAGAGGCCTCAAGTGCCAGCCGGAGATGTTTCCAAAGTGAACTCATTGTTTTTTATCACCCTACTGTTTGCTTCACATAGTTCCAACCTGTTCCCACTGTTTCCTGAGTTTTTCAGGTTATTTCTGCTGCTGCTACTGCTGAAGTAATAGGGCTTGTAATATCCAAGCAAATGGATGTTGTAGTGGGTGCTTTCTCCCCAAATGCATGCATTTGACCTGCTGGGCACTAGCTATGTGACCTTGTCTGATACCTTAGCCGGCAGCAGAACACTTCAGCAAAATCTGCAAGGTCATGTTAACCTTTCAGTGCCCATTCTAATGAGGTTCCCTTTCAATATATCCCACTAGCTACAATCACATGGACAGAAATTTGCAGATGTCCAACGTCTGGTTTCTTTATATCTCAGCAGGCAGGACTTTGACAACATTCCAGCATTGGCTAATAAATGGCAGATAACCTTAGCAGTACAGAAGTGGTAGGCAATTAATGTCTTCAACAAGACAGAGTCTAACCTTAACATTCAGTGGCACTACATCTTAGTGGGTTCCACCAGCAATATCATGGGGGTCAATATTGACCTGTAACTCAATAATACAATAGAGAGATATCAGAATCAGGTTTCTTATCACTGTCAAATGTCATGAAATTTGTTGTTTTGTGGCAAAAATACAGTATATGATATAAAAATAAATTACTATGTCACAATAAAAAGTAAAATAAATAAATAGTGTAAAAGAAGAAAAGTTCATGAGTTCATAGACAATTCAGAAATCTGATGACAGAGGGGAAGAGCTGTTCCTAAAACACTGAACGTGTGCCTTCAGGCTCTTGTACCTCCTTCCTAATAGTAGTAATGAGAGGAGGGCTCATTCCGGATGGTGATGCTCCTTAATGATGTATGCTGTCTTTGTGAGGCATATGGCGATTGGCATAGATGTGATTGACTCAAGGGCCCATTTTTATCCTGTTCTGCTCCATGACTCTGATATTCTAAGCTCCTGTTCTGCTGGCAGACTACACACAGAGTCCAATGGTGAAGCTCGGCCCTTGGCAAAAGATTAAGTTTTGTGTGGGAGTCATGAAACTTCCCAGGGTTCACGTGAATGTATGCTGGAGATTTGTGTAGAACTGGACGTCATAAATCCTGTAGTGACATTGTTTCGTTATTAAATTATCTAGCGATACAGTACGGAGTAGACCCTTTCCGGTGCTTTGAGCTACACCGACCCAGCAACCCCCGACAAACCTGATTAACCCTGAGCTAGTCATGGGACTACTTACAATGACCAATTAACCTACCTGGTATGTCTTTAGACTGTGGGAGGAAACCGAAGGACCCAGAGAAAACCTACGCATTCGACGGGGAGGACATACAAAGATTCTTTACTGAACGGCACCAGAACTGAACTCTGCACTCTGGAAGACCCTGAGCTGTAATAGCATCGTGCTGACTACCATGCTACCAGGGAGCTACTTGTTGGCAGTCAGGTTATTGCTGCCACATCAACCACTACAGAGACCGTAATTTACTTTCAGTGGTCCTCTGTCAGTTAAAGTCTATTTCTAATTGTTAGACATAGTTGTTTGAATTGTTTGTTCTAATTGTTTGAATCCTGACTTACACCCAGACCTTGCACCTTGCTTACGTATTGGATTTTGTTACCTTTAACAGCAAGAAAAGGAGAAACCAAGGGACTCTCAAACTTGCTTTTGTATGGAAAATATAAATTGAAATATTGATCATTTTATTTAACAGTTTTGAAAGAATTATTACATCAAAAACAATTACAAACTATATATTAAATCTCTAAACTTATCAATGATATCTATGAAACGTAACAATACTATCAGTTATTATTACAACAACCAGTACTTAGTGTAACCATGAGCAACTTGTAATAATGAACAGTAACACACTAGTTTCATACTAACTATTTTTAAGCTTCTGCAACATGTTAAATTCCAACACTCTGGAACTCTGCACTAGTAGGATGTTACAGTGTTATGGCTTTGCTTAGAGCCAACTGCAGAATGAATTCTTAAAGACTGGAGAGCTTAACTGGAGCTTACATTTAAATGGTTAACACAGACAAATAAATCAAAGTGCATCATCACAAAGACTGTTGTACTGAGGCAGAAAAGAGATAGCCTAAAGGACCTGGAATGGATTAAGTTAGACTGGACTACACTGGGGGAGAGTGAATTGATGCATTCTAAAGGTAACTGCAATATTCTTCAATGAAGCAACTATTCCTAGATGCTTCAGAAAGCAATAAACCCAAAAGCAGAAAAAGAGAGAAGTTGTTTCTGTAGCATCCTTTAGCAATGTTGTTATTGTGATTTAGAAAGGTCTTAAAGGAGGAGAGAGGTGAGGAAATTCTAAACTTTGGAGTCCTAACAAAGATTGAAACAATCAATACTGGTGGAAGTTGCACAAGAGGGCAAAGTTTTCAAAGAAACTCTAGTCACAGAGAAATGAAGGCCATGCTATTTCAATGGAAAGAAAATGGACTTAAGTGGAAAAGAACATCAAACAGTATTGTCAGGTTTGTAAGCATTTACGTAAGCCACCCCAGTACCCTATTTCCCCTTCCTCCAAACACAATTGGAAATGACAAAAAGTTGTTGGATAGAAGTAGTGGCAAATTTATATCTTGTGTTATAATAATAATAATGATAGTTTTGAATAGTTAGCTGGTTCGATCTTGTTCCTCGGTTTTTTATATTGTTTGGAAAGACATACAGTATCTGCTTAATGAATTTTCTCAATCATCTATCTGGTGCAAGTGGGAATATAGAATAAGGAATCTCCTTATTGCAGCAGTTCATAAATACATTTCCTAAATCAAACAAGTTGAAAAATCCTTTATTTCTTCTAATCAGCAAGGTGATCACTTTGTTTGAACTGTTACTACGATGCTTAATAGAAAATAGAAATAAACAAGAAATAATCTAACTACTTGTAATGAACCTGCTCTTTGACTTGACATTTAATTTTTTAAAAATCTGTAACAAAACTAGTGTCAACGTTTCTCAGTAACACAAGAAGCTTTTCCTTTGTTTTTGTTATTGACAGACTTCCTGAGCTGTGACCGGCACTGATACAACTAAGGCAAACAGTCCAGTGAATCTGTCCACTGTAAGAGGCATGCACTATTGATGAAGCTTCCATTTATGAGTCAGTAATTATCAAAGTGTTTTTTTTTCAGTATTGTTTTGGGTATTTTAGCTGTATTTTCATTATTTCCATGAATCTCCTTTATAGCAATGCTTCACTGGATTGATGTTTTGATTGGTCTTCCAGATGATACCAAATGTTGACCTAAATTGATCTGGTTAGAAATGTAAACAGTTTCCTAAAAGTGTTCTTGTTGGGGTTCAGCAGCATTCTTTTGATTGTTGTTTCTTCACTGTGGAGAAAATATTTTAAACAATTTTTAAATTGTGCTTACGATGTTTGTTACAAAGGCACATGTGAAACAGTCCAATCTCTAAAATGTGCAAACCCACTACTACCCTAAAATATATTTGAAGTCTTTTTTTGATGCAAACAATTGTAAAGAGGATTATGAATCAGAGTAAATGTGTAAATGCCTTACCATCTTCTACAGCTTTAGTCAGAATCTCTTTGTTATATGATTGAGACGTGTTTGTTGAACTGTGTGATAGCCAATGGATGAAGGTATAGACTCTGGAATTAAATGGAAATTATTGTAATAATGGGTACAGTTTTAGATTTTTAGATAGCATTGTGCGCTGTACTTCAGAATCAGCATCAGGTTTATTATCACTAGTATGTGTCATGAAATTTGTTAACTTAGTAGCAGCAGTTCCATGCAATACATGATAATATGGAAAGAAAAATAAATAAATAAACAAGTACGTCAGTTACAGTAAATATATATATGCATATTGAATAGATTAAAGTAGTGCAAAAACAGAAATAATATATATTAAAAAAGTGAGGTAGTGTTCATGGGTTCAATGTCCATTTAGGAATCAGATGGCAGAGGGGAAGAAGCTGCTCCTGAATCACTGAGTGTGTGCCTTCAGGCTTCTGTACCTCCCACCTGATGGTAACAGTGAGAAAAGGGCATGCCCTGGGTGCTGGAGGTCTTTCATAATGGACGCTGCCTTTCCGAGGCACCGCTCCCTGAAGATTCCTTGGGTACTTTGTAGGCTAGTGCCCACGATGAAGCTACCTAAATTTACAACCCTCTGCAGTTTCTTTCGGTGCTGTGCAGTAGCACCAAACCCCCCACCACTCATCAGCAAATGTGAAACCCACAAAGCTAAACTGGAAATTAGTCACTCTCATCCCAAAGGAAAACCTAAGAAGGGGGAGAAGAAGTATTAACACTCTTATGTAAACAAATTATTTTAATTAGTTGTAGAGGTGATTATGAGTCTGAACACTGCCCAGGCATTTCCCTCACAACTGCAGCTCTTCCATCTATTGTCCTGGCTGAAATCAGTTCTCAGGGGCACGGAGTCAGCAGTAGGGAGCTAGTCATTAGACCACTGGATTTGATATGTAACGATCCCATGAGCTTCCTTCCAATCTGCTTTGCCCTTTTTCCTTCATGTATTTATTTAGCTTCTCCTTAAAATATCTGCGCAATGTGATATTGAGTCCCACATTGTCACCACTCTGGGAGATGCAGTTTCCCCAGGATTATCTACCAGGATTGTTAGTGACTTCCCTTCACAACATCTATAATTCTAGAATTGGTGGAAGGATCTTGATGCTTATCCATTGAACTCTTTCATATATTAAAGTCTATACTAGCTCCAAGCCTTCAATGGAAGTTGGTGTGCAGAGCCCAGACAAGCTGCGACATCAGAATTGGCTATGATCAGTGTACTCCCAATCTATTCTCTCCACCTCCTGTCCAATATTTTTGTAATTAGCTTTTTCCCAATTTACCACTTTGAGCTAAAGTTCAATTTCATTTTTATCCATAAAAATGGAACACGTGGAATTATGATCACTATTCCCAAAATGACCTCCCACTGAAACTCTGTTCATCTGCCTAGATTCATTTCCCACTACAAGGGCTAATGGGGCTTCTTCCATGGTTGGATTATCTGTGTACTGTGTCAAGAAATGCTGTTGGAAGTACTTAATTTATTCTGCCCCATTTTAGTCTCTGGCACCAGTGGAGTCTCTATCAAATTTGGGGAAATTGATGTCATCAATTACAAATACCTACTAGAATTACATCTTTCCATAATCTACCTACATAACTGTTCCTCCATCTCCCACTGGCTGGTGTGAGGTTGTAGTAGTTTGCAGTTTATAATCCCACCATAGTGAATGCACCTTTCCTATTCCATAATAAGATGAACACTAGCCAAATTATCTCAGAGGAAGGGCCCTACAAGGAATGCTCGTTCAGTGTTTCTGTGACTGTTGTGTCTGTGCACAATGACATATCAATTAAATAAAAGCATGGGTGTGGGAGATGGCTTTAACTGGTGTATTCACATCACAGCGAGAGAAAGAGTAAGTGAGAGAGAGAGAGAGAAATGCACATGCATAGACAACAGTGCATGTGCAGGCAACACATCAATACATAATGCTATATGGGGGAGGGGGTGTTCATTGCTCTAAAAGAAATAGATCCATACATTACAGTGACATTCTCCTTCATCAATAACAAAGTTCCTCACCTCTTTTATATCCCTCTCTGTTGCACCGGAAACATCTGAATCCTAGGACTTGAGCTGCTAGTACTAACTTTCTCTCAACCAACTCTCTGTAGTGTTTACAATATGATAATTCCATGTATTAATCCAGACTCATTTGTAAATTCATTTTCCTTATCCAAAAGCTCCTTGCATTGAAATAAATCTTTGACCCATTAGCGCACTGTGTTCATTAATTTGATTCTGCCTATCCTTCCATTTAACCTTGACCTCATCTATGCCTTCCCTTCAATCACTTATTGGCCTACTGTCCAGCTTCCAGCCTTCTGTTGCTAGTTTAAAACCTCCCTAAATAAGGGGCTTTGTAGAACAAGATTGACGTGTGCTAATTTGGAAATAGGGCTATTGTACCCCCTCCAGGTCTCATTAGGTGCATTCTTTAAGAGCACTCAACACCTCTTTTCTGTGAATAAATGAAAGGTGAGGAAGACTGCGTTACCTACCTGTGGTACAGCATTGCCAAAAACTGTATAAAGATTAGAGATGCAAAGGTGGCGAGTAAGGCAAACGTCAGTGGTTGTATTTTGAGATATTCGTTCTTCACAACAGTTCCATTGTGAGCGAGTTTTGGGCTGATGATTCCATCAGTAATTAACTGTATGAGAAATGATCCTACCAACCATAACAAATTAATCATCAAATACAGGAAGAGAGCCTGGTGAGAATGGAATGGAAAAAATAACATTAACAGGATAAATCCAAGCAACAAAGGAAATAGAATCAGACAATCTAGTACTTTAGGGCATTTGTATATTTTTGGTCGATGTACATCATTCAGAAACTTCATATACGTATGATAATGTGCATTCACGGGAAAATTAATCTTTATCACCACAGTAGGTTCAAGAGATTGCTAAATACAAAAAATACAACTTCCACCAACACCCTCCTTCTCCTCTCTGAGCAGCAAAGAGAAAAATCTGTTTAACCAACCTTATTCCTGAGACTCAGGAGTTCCTTCTTGATTGTTTTCAAATAATATTTATCTTCAGAGAGGGGCTTCAGATACGCCTGTATCAGTTCACTCCAAAATAAGGATTCATCCTAAAATTAGAAGAAAATGTATTAAAATAATCTCCGTTGGTACTGAGTCACAGAACATATTTGACATCAAAGAGTAACTGATTCACCAAAGTGTTCTTACAAGAACACCTTTTATGTTTTCCAGATTGACTCTAGTTGTGAAGATTATCAAGCGTTTTAGAAATACACACTTGTATGTGAAATTAGTTGAAAATTGAATTACAAATAAAAGAGTAAGGTTTTGAGTTAATTAGAGTCGACTTATATCCATTCCTTTGCTCACGGCAACTCATTCAGCACCACTTGCAGTCCAAGTGCTATAATCACAGATCAGTCCATTTTACCTTATGGCCATTTGGTGCAATGGGCCTAGGCTGAATCAAATTCCCCCTTCCTTTCCCTTCTAAGCTGAGCACTTTTCCCAGAAACATCAGTTGTGAATCTGGTTGGCTGCACTCTTGCCCTGTATCCACCACAGATAACAGCTTCATCTGACCTGACATTTTAATTCAAAGTCAATCCATCAGTATGATCTCGGTCCTTTAGTATAATTACCATTTAAACCCATCTCTTGTATGAGTATGAGATTTATTTACTGTAATTTTGTTCAGTCTAATGCTTGTATCCATTTCTTATTAACTCTGGAATAAAATTAACTATCTAATTTCCACTTTCTTGTATATTTGCTGTTGTCCCTTGTTTTGCTGCCAAGCGTAATCTTCACCCTGCACCAAATTTTCTTCCTGTCCCACCCATCACCAGCCTGTGCACTTTCATTGCTGAATTCATGCCCTGTTTCTGGAATGGCAGCAATACATCTCTCTATAAATAATAATATAATAACTGCAGGTTCCATGAGCACACTCACTTTTGGCAATGCATCCTGGGTGCTAGGCCAGATACCTCTGTAACAGCCTGCAAAACATTGCAAAGTAACACCCATGATAATACCTAGCTGTTGTCCTACAAAAATCAGTTGAAGAAAGATCACAGTAAATCTGAAATAAGACACGACTGCCTAGATGTTGTTGCCACTGAGCAGAATTGTCTTCATCAGATCAGGAAAGTGGAGCTATATTTGATGATGTCACAGCACCACAAACAGCAGATAAAATTCCAGCCAAAACAAGGGAATTACATGAGAGATTGTTCTTCCAATTTCCTGACCTGCCCTTGAGATCTTTCACCTTTCAATCAGACAAGTTGGGCACAAGCTGACAACCACCATGGCATTCCTAAAGGAGCTTCCTTTGGTCAGGAAAATGTAGCACCATTTCTATGACACTGACAGTTTGGTAAATTGGTTCTAGCCAAATTGTGTGCTGAGCATAAACTATCCCTTGCATGTGGCATGAAGAGGAACACCAGGCTACCAGGATGACACAGCAATAATGAAGTCCATCAAGTGCTTCATTCTTTAATTGAAATGTAAGTGAAAACAGGGTGTGTTCTGTCACAGATATGAGCTTCCTGCCTGTCAGGTTCCCTTTGTGCACTGATCCCAGCAATATTTTGTGCCCAAGTGTGAAAGGAAACACAAGTGTGAAAGTGTGAAACACAGCACAGCACATCACACAAAGCAATCTTCCGTCCTTGGACTCACTTTACACCGCACGCTGTCGGAGCAGTGCTGCCAGGATAATCAAGGACATGACTCACCCAGCAAACACACTTTTCATCCCTCTTCCCTCCGGGAGAAGGCTCAGGAGCTTGAAGACTCGTATGGCCAGATTTGGGAACAGCTTCTTTCCAACTGTGATAAGACTGCTGAACGGATCCTGACCCAGATCTGGGCCATACCCTCCAAATATCCGGACCTGCCTCTCGGTTTTTTTGCACTACCTTACTTTCCCTTTTCTATTTTCTATTCATGATTTATTTTTTAAATTTTTAATATTTACTATCGATTTGTACACCAGGGAGCATGAAGCACAGAATCAAATATTGCTGTGATGATTGTATGCTCTAGTATCAATTGTTTGGCGACAATAAAATAAAGTAGATTCTAATTCAGGCTAGAGTACAATTCACTGCTTAATAATTAATGACGGCTTAGAGTTACACATATGTAATCTTACTTCTTCCAGGGAATCTTCAGTAAAGAGTGTTGTCTTTTTCAACTCAGAGAGCCAACCTAGAAAATACAAATACATTATAAGATGTATAAAGTGTATAAGATGATGAAAGGAATTGATCGTGTGGATCATTAGAGGCTTTTTCCCAGGGCTGAAGTGGCTAGCATGCGAGGGCAGTTTAAAAGTGCTTGGAAGTAGGTACAGAGGAGATGTCAGGGTTAAGTTTTTTTACGCAGAGACTGGTGAGCGCATGGAATGGGCTGCCAGTGACGGTGGTGGGGGCAGATACGATAGGGTCTTTTAAGGGACTCCTGGACAGGAGCTCAGAAAAATAGAGGGCTATGGGTAACCCTAAGTAATTTCTAAGGTAAGGACATGTTCGGCACAGTTTTGTGGGCCGAAGGGCCTGTATTGTGCTGTAGGGTTTCTGTGTTTCTATTAGTTCAGGTAGTATCTATACACAGCTTCTAAACTGATGATGTCGTTTGCAGTCAATTCTCCCTGCTGTCAATACAGTTCAGAGTTACACCATCAGTTATACTCACACCCCACCGAATATACAGTCAGAACATAAGAAAGAAGAACAGGAGTCATCACTCAATCCCTCTGCATTTGCTCTGACATTCCATAAGATGACAACTCACCATTTACCTCAGTACCATTTTTCTGACAAACCCCATTTCCCTGCAATTCCTTAATGTATAAACATTTGCTACTGAATTATTGATGTATTTATTGTGGACATTATTATTGATATGTAAATCATGCAGCAACTTTTGACAGAAAGTAACTCCTTAGGGATTAGGAATCACTTTTTTGAGAAATTTGTACTCTGCTTGTATCTTTATAAAAAGGCAACTTACCATTTCTCAGGAGTTTCATGATATTACATTTGCATTCAATTGCTGATTACTTTTCCCACAGGAAGTTAGGGATTTTATATGACACTTTATTTCTCCAGTGTTGCCCAATTTCCTTAAAGCATAGAGCCATGGCATCACAGAGTTGCACTATACAGAAATGGCTGTTCAGCACCCTACCTCCTTCCAATCTTTTTGCTTATCAACACTAATCCCATTCAACTGTATCCTACACAAAATGCTAGTAGAACACAGCAGGCCAGGCAGCATCTGTAGAAAGAGGTACAGTCGACGTTTCGGGCTGAGACCCTTCGTCAGGACTGGCAAAGTGTCCCAACAAAGGGTCTCGTCCCGAAACGTCAACTGTACATCTTCCCATAGATGCTGCCTGGCCTGCCGTGTTCTACCCACATTTTGTGTGTGTTGCTTGAATTTCCAGCATCTGCAGATTTCCTCGTGTTTGAATCTATATCCTCTATCCTTTTACACACGGTTCCTCTCTAAATATATTTTAAATGACTCAGCCAAAGCAGAGATGGTAAATTTCCTCCTTAAAACATATCCTCTCTGACCTTTTTGGGGTTTTAAAATGATCCAACTACTTAATGGACCATTTCCCCTGATGTCCTTTAAATTGGCCTAAAATGTTCCATGTGCCTGATTTCTGAACACTAAAGATGTTTCACTGCAAATGCAATTGTATTGGATGTGAGGTTTAGACTGATAAAACACTTCCAATCTCAAAGTCCTGTATACTCACAGTTTTCTACCGGTAATTCCAGCTTCTCTGTGTCTTCATCTGTTTCATTTATCCTTGGAAAATAATAGAGCAAGTTATTTCATCAGAGACCATGTCTGGTCTGAAAAATAGAAAACCTACACTCGCATTTTTAAGTATTGGAATATTATTTTAATTATTAGAAAATCCTTGTCCTTACATTTTGAAAGAGCTGTTATTTTATTCAAATCAATATGCTTTTGAAATAGAAGAGAGATGGTTGAGGTTAATGCCATATCTATTCAAGTGATGCTAGAATAATTTCAAAGACTAACAGAGTATTAAGATTATATCAAGGGGAATGCATTAAAGTTGTGCAGTTTTATAAAGATTTAATTAGAATATGTATGGGATACTGCTATCAATTCTGGGTGCAGCATTAAGGGAAGGATATATCGGGAGTGTGTTTCCTACAGAATCGAGGCTAGGGATAGAGATATATTGCATTAACTAGAATTGATTTATTTTAACAAATTAAAAATTAAGGTGATAAAAGGATTTGATAGGCTCAAGGAAAAGGATATCTTTCTTCTGGTGAGGCTGTCACCTTAGTCTTAGATGATGTCAGTGGGATCCCTGAAAAATCTGAGATAATATCACTTGAGGATTTCAGAACAACTAGTGACAGATTTTCAAAGTAAAAGAGAACTAAAGAATATTGAAGCAAGGCAGATATGTGAAGATTTTCTGGAAAGCATATTGACTGCCATATACTTGGGTTTGACACCTAGAACTTAAATGAGAGCACTAAGGCAATGGATACAAAATATCTCACTACTCCCACATTGTCTCCAAACAGTTTTGTCTCATTTTTGATATAGAAATCAATTTGCACACCATGTTACACGTGATAATTACTTTTTAAATGTTCCTTTGGTGGGATGCTGAGCTTTTTGACAACGAATTGTACATTCAAAGTGCCAGCGACCTCTTTGGTATCTCAGGTGTTGATCATTCTGCGAACTTCCATTTTGCTGCTTTGGCCTCGTCTCTCTGGTTCCCCAAGAAGTGATGTGCAAGTTTGCCAATGAATAAATTGGTTGAAGCATTGACGCCGCAGGAATGCAAAGGAGATAGATGAAGCCGTATATAGCAAGGGATGTTTCAGTTGGGTGCAACAGTGCACTGATGAAATAAAGCAGTACAAGTGAAGTAATGAAAATACCAATTGGTGACACAAGTGTTCCATCACTGATCATCATGCCTACAAAAAATGAAACAGATAATTATATCACAAATTATATTTACTAAGTCAAACACTCTGTAATTAAGGGCCAGCCTTTCATAATCTGAATGAACTTTACTCCTGCTCTAACACAGCACACGTTTACAGTACTTTGCTTCCTTGATTTCTACTATTCAAGTAAAATCACTGCCTACAAAAATTGGTAGATTTACAGCATGGCTAAGTGTTTGCAAAAATAATGCATCGCAGAGACATCCTGCAATCCTTTCTGTAGATCAGGCTTACCAAACTGGCATCCTTGGCTAATGGTAGGGGTCCATGACATAAAAAAGGTTAGGAACGTCTGCTACAGATTTACATTGACTCTTCCGGTAGTTTCGCCTTGGAGAGGGGACTACCGAGAAAGCAGCCAATTTGATGCTACAATACTGGTCTTCCTATTTTCTCTCTCCTTTTCCTGAGGCAATATTCCATTGTCAAACTTCATAACTCAAATTGCACAAGTGACCTTTTCTGATTACCTTCAACTTCACAAATGTAAATTGTGTTTAAATATGTAGTCAATTGACTATGCCATCATCAGAAAAGTATTCGCTTACTCATCCTAATGAAACAAACAGCATCTTGGAATTGAACTGAAGCTACTGACAAAAGATGAATGCTTTATAAAATTCTGCTGTAATCAATTTTTCCCTCTCTTTTCACTTCTGCCCTCCCTGTTAAGTGTTGAGTTCCTTATCCTGCTACCTGAAGAAACAAAACACGCTCATGAAAATGAAAGTAATACATAACGTGCAGAAGCAATACTTACCAAATGCAGCAAAAACTCCACCAGTCATGGCAAGGGTATAAACTACGGTAAGGAATGCAGTCACTCTGATCTGAGTATCGGGGGTTGTCATGTAGCAGAAAATTAGGTAAATTATTGGAAGGATGACTGAAATGATCAAGCAGCTGTTGTAATCCCAGCCGGTGAAGAAGGATAGTGCAACTGCAAATTTAAAAAAGAATTATTGCCAAAGAGCCCAGAGAAAATTCCTCTGCAGTACCTTCATAGAATGCCAATGGCCTCAACAAATTTGTGATGTGTGCATAAGTGTGGTTAAAAGTGGAAATCATTGAAGATGCTGTCAGTGATTCCTGTTCTTACACATCATGTATACTTTGCAGAGTATCCTTCAGAGGTTAATGGCCTGACAAAGACTTCAGATGCTTGCAAACCATTAACATTGCAAAGAAAATCTGAAAATGTTATACTTTGCTGTTTGAGGTTTTGATGAGTCTTAACCGTCTTTGAAAACCGCAATTACTGTCTAACAATCTCCCTGCTCCTAAACAATTGATTGAATAAGTCTTGAATTTTCTTTCCATAAATCAAAATATTATTTAATCTTGTTTATAAAGCTTGCTGACAATTTAGTCTATACGTTAATAAATTTAGTATTCTTCAATCTTTATTTTGCTCTCATTAAAATATTCAATTATGAATTAAAGTTGATGCATTTAATTAACCCCAGTGTACTGTCAACAACGATTATTCCTGTTGATTGATGACTTGGCCTGCTCATTGCCGGCATTGTTTTTGAGCATCCAATATCTTTAGGATCTATGGCCAACACCAATGAGCACCGAAAGAAGATGCATGAACACTAGGGGCAGCTTTATTTTATGTTAATTGTGAGTGGTGTTGTATACTACTGGCTACAGAAACTAAACTGTTTTGTCAGCCTTTGAAAACATCACGCTCCCATTCCAATTGCATGATTTCTTCCCTCACCTCCCAGGCATATTAGTGCAACTTATTGCTGCTTTGATAGATAAAATCATCTACCATTAAATTTTATCTTTGACTGTCGGTATGTTTTGACACACCTGGGTTTTCATATCACGTTTGATCCAAAACTCAGAACCTGGAATATCACGCTCTGAGAAATGTGCAGTCAGAGAGCCTGTGGGTAATATGCATGAAGCATTAAAAAGAAACTTAATCCAGGCATCCAACTCACCTTGCAATATGGCATATTAATTTGGGGACTTGAGCAGGTTTTGTGTGGTTATAATTGCTTTACGCTCATGTTAAATATCATTGAGCACAAAGTGGTTCATCGTATATAAGGTTGTATCACCTCCTATTGTAGAGCAAATGTTATATGTAAAAAGATACCACATGATCTATTAGGCCCCCTTTCTATTTCTATACTTGTAAAGGAACTGATTGTTTCTAATCTTAAGGACGAGCGGGATTCAGTAGGAACTTGAATACTGTTCCAAATGAGGATACCGGCTGAAATCTCCTGAGTTATTCCCACAGCTGCTTCTGCCATTCTAATGGAGCTCCTGAGAAAAATTGTACCTCTATTAGTTAGACTATTATTAAACTCAAACTAGAGACATGGTGCAGCTTTCTGGGGAAGATGGAGCAAATTGTGTCTTCAGTTGTTAGTGCAGAATGAAAGAGTGTGAACGAAGTTATACTCAACTCCAGCCCATTGAATTCACAGGAACCATTTAACACCATTAACCAAAAATAAATTTAAACCCTGGATCACGCGTCATTGATGAAACACTTAGGCATTTTTTCATTCCAAGGTTAGAGGTTCTGTGTTTTACCCAGCTGCCCTGACAATCCAGTGAGCTCCCACAGCACAGATCAAGACTGAGACCCAGAGCTTCCTAAAGTGATTTGCTTGTTCCTTCAGAGGTTCCGTGAAGCATGTGTTATTGCAGTGGTGTAACAGAGCAAAGCAACCTGCAATCATTAATTTCGTTTTACCTGCACTAAGAGAACAGACAGTGGCTGGCCCCAATAGATTTGCCATCAAGTACAGGATCTGGTAGAGAAGAAACGGTCTTGAAACAGAAGGGTTTTTTCTTGAAGTTTCAAATCCATTACCCAGCAGCTCAATGATATTTGCGATTTTTGATGGGTCCCAGCGTCGCCGTTGGTTGAAGAACTCCTCGAATTCCCGAGGGGTGTTGGTGTACGAGTCGGAAGCTGCGCAGTACTCGATTCGCCAGCCCTGCTGCAGTAACAGGAGGCAAAGCCACCGGTCTTCACCTGCAGAGCACATGGTGACATCACTTTATAATGATATGCAACAAGGGAACAAATGGAGAACAGTTGTGAAGGAACTGTAAACGCTTGATATTTCAGGGCCTGTACTCACTGGAGTTTAGAAGAAAGAGGGAGCATCTCATTGAAATCTATCAAATATTGAAAGCCGGGATATAGCAAACAGGGAGAGCATGTTTTCTATTGTTGGGGAGTCAAGCACCAAAGGCCACAGTCTCAGAATAGAAGGACATCCCTTTAGAAGAGAGATGAGGAAGAATTTCTTTAGCCAGAGGATGGTGAGCCATTACTACAGATGACTGCGGAAGCCAAGTCTTTGGGTATATTTGAAGTAGAGTTTAATAGCTTCTTGATTAGTAAGGGAATCAAAGATTACAGGAAGGAAGCATGAGAATGGCGTTGAGAGGGATAAAGTTCAGCCATGATGGAATGGTGGAGCAGACTTGATGGGCTGAATGGCCTAATTCTGCCCCTATCTCTTATGGTCTTATGGTTTAAATAGTAAAAAGTAGAATCAGTGAAAGCAGCTGCTCTTGAAAACTGTGTGAGGCGGTCAGCTGGGCTTCTGTTGTTTAATCCAGGTGGGAGGCCGAGGTCAGAATGGAGGAGAAATAGAGAACTGCTCCTGTGGGTGTTCTTTATGTGAAGTTGCAGAGGAACTTTATAACCGTCACAAACAGGTGGTTAACTAAGTTAACTGGTAGCTAATCATTGACAGGTTTGGAAACTGACAGAGAGACACAAGGCAGATGGATAATAATTGTCATAAAGTCATAGAAAGATACAGAACAGAAAGAGGACCTTTGATCCATCGGGTCCATGGGGACCATCAC
Source organism: Mobula birostris (assembly GCF_030028105.1). Taxonomy (NCBI): domain Eukaryota; kingdom Metazoa; phylum Chordata; class Chondrichthyes; order Myliobatiformes; family Myliobatidae; genus Mobula; species Mobula birostris. The sequence continues at coordinate 64,502,909 of NC_092377.1, read as the reverse complement.
ACGGCCACTGACTCTAATCCTACACTGATCCCATGTTTTATTGTCCGTACATTCTCATCACCTCTCTCCGGAATCTAATACTCTAATACTGAACACAAGTGAACTACATGTCTGTGTGTACTTGGGTGTGTGAGGATTCTAGAGCAGTTGGGGTAAACGCATATAGTCAAAAGGAGAAGGTACAAACTCCACACAGACAGCACCGAACCTGGGTCTCTGGCACTGTGTGGTAATGGCTCGACAAGCTGTGCCATCCTAAATGTGAAGGGATATTAAATGTGAGAATATTTTGAATGACTTGCATGATGAGATAAAATGTCACATTTTCAAGCTTAGCAAAATCACATTGTGGCTGGATAAGCAGAGTAGAAGTTACAAAGAGATATCAATTGATAAAGGAAATGACCAGAACTATAATAAACAGAGTTAAATGCAGAGAGAGTGAGGTCATATCCTTTGCCCCAGTAAAAAATCCAAATATTTGAGGTAAATTCAGAGAATATATCTGAAGGGGTGAAATACAAGTGAATTGAAGTCATGCTATAATTATTTTGTACTTTGCTCTACTTAAACTCCACTAGGACAACTGGGACAGTTTTGAGCACCGCATCAAGGAAGGAGTGTGCTTGGAACACAGGATATATTTGCCACAAAAGTATCTTCACAACAGAGGCAAAGTTTAGCACCAACCAGCCCAAGTGCACTTAAAGGATTTCCTTATCACTGTGAACGAAAGGCAGGAGCAGTTGCTAAGGGCACTCTGGGATAAAATGTCAGCTTCAGAGTGGAGCTGACCATTGATGTATCCCAGCTTTAGAAAAATTTTGCTGGGGGTTTGGGTCAAAGTTTATAATTATTCTTTGAGTCCCCCAGCTGTGGACTTCCAAGTCTTTGAAAGCACTCAACAGAAGACTTGCCTGCTCTGCTGAGTATTTCTGACTTCTCTCCTGCTCTCTCTGCACTCACAGTGAGCACATTTACCTTGGTCATACTGGAGGTGCTCCAATGCAGTCGTGGGCTTCATTGTATATTTTTTCAGTACGTTGTTATCCATTAGAGCCGCAGCCCTGAACAAGCTGAAGCAGCCTGGAGTGCACAGCACGCAGCCTAACACGTGTTCAGATGTCTTATGGAGCCAGTGACTAACAGCATATTCAAACTTCTGGTACCATACCATAGGACCTAGGATACATCAAAATAATTTTGTGAAGGCAGTAATCATATACAGTCTGTGTAAATTTTATTAATTTATTGCACAAGAGTTGCTCACTGTGAATACTAGATTTCACATTTGTGTGCCCTTGCAAGTTCTAGTGACAGTTTTGACATCAGCACCTGTAACTGTAACAGGGATTTCCTATTTCCTTTATTGAAAGTACTTACTGCCACTTTGTTTTTTTAATAGCTTTCTCATATTGAAAATACAGTCCTGGAGTATTCAATGGTGAAGGTGAAATTTGGTAAATCTGTCATCAGTAATAAAAGTGCAAAATCCCACAGGTAACTAACTCTGAAGTGAAAACAGGAAAAGTTGGAAATGTTAAGTAGTTCTGTGATTGCAGACCCAGTTTCAGTGGCTGAACAGGTGATATATTGACAAGATCAGCTCCTTTCCTGTTTCCTCCACCTTTTCTGATACTGGCCTGAATTTTAACCCTCCTGGGCAGGTGATTGGTGTGTGGCAGCTTAAATCCTACCCCTGGATGTGGACCTGAGGGATTCCTCTTCTACCAGCTGATTTATCCCTTCAGGCATGCAGGAACTGTGTGGATGAAAATCCATAAGAACATGAAAAGGACACTTTTATGTGTACTTTATCTACTTGGAATGTACAGTTACATTGAGAACAAACAAGATGGAGACAGGAAGTGGGCTAATCACCACTCAAGGCTTTTCCATCATTCATTTTGATAATAGCTGATCTGTATCTTAAACAATATAACTTTCCAATGGTCTGTAAGCATGAAACCATCTGCCCTCTTTGCCTCTGGAGGAGTGTTTGGATTGTGATGCTTTTGGTGAGACCGTGCGAGCTTAAAGAGAGATCAGGGCCTTTTGGAAATTTTTGGCAGGCTGCAATAATCACAAGAGGTCATCATTTGGCAAGGCTGCGTGAGTTTTAAAAAGGATGGGGCCTTTCAGAACTTTTCAGCAGACGCAATTCTAGTGATCTTTTAGGTGCTTGGCAGGGGCCAATAAAATTTAGCGAGGTACAAGTGGAGCAGCCATTGCGGGAGTGGCCATTGTGTGAGTGGGCCAGTGTGAGAGTGGTCATGCTCAGGCGAGAACAGGTGAAGTTTGATCTTAAGCCTGGGAGGCTCGAGGTATAACAGGAGCAGGCAGGATGGTAGTTCAGAGAATGGAATGCTTCCCCTATGAGATGTGGGATTTCAGGGTACCTAACAGTCTCCCTGGTGACTGCATCTGCAGGAAGTGTACACAACTTCAGTTCCTAACTGACAAGGTCAAAGAACCGGAGCTAGAGCTAGATATACTCAGGACCATCGGGAGGCCGAAAACCTCATAGATGAGACTTTTCACAAACAAGAGAAAATCTGCGGATGCTGGAAATCTGAGCAACACGCACGAAATACTGGAGGAACTCAGCAGGCCAGGCAGCATCTAGGAAACGAGTACAGTCAACGTTTTAGGCTGAAACCTTTCAGCAGGGCTGTGACTTTTACTAAGGTGGTCATGCCCAGAGTGCAGGCATCAGATAGAAGATGGGTGACTACCAGAAGATAAAAGGGGAATAAGTGGTCACTGCTGGGTCCCCTGTGGCCATTCCCCTCAGCAACAAGTATTCTACTTTGGATAGTGCTGTGAGGGTTTGAGGAATGACCTATCAGGACAACACAGCAGCAGCCAGACCAGGGGCACAGAGACGGCTCTAAGGCTCAGCAGGGAAGGGTAAAGACAGGCAGAGTGATAGTGATAGGAGATATGATAGTTAGGCGTCAGAGAGCAGATTCTGTGACTGCAAATCTGAAACCAGGCTGGTGTGCTGCTTCCTAGGTGCTAGGGTCCAGGATGTCAGAGAGCGCCAGCAGAAAATTCTCAAGGGAGGGTGTAAAGCCTGAGGTTGTGATGCACATTGATACCTACGACATAGGTAGAAAGGGGGAAGAGGTCCTGAGCAGTGAGTATTGGGAATATGGTAGAAGATCTTGTTATACAGTTAGAGATTGGCAGGTATGACATTGTGGGCATCACTGAGTCGTGGGTGAAAGAAGATCATAGTTGGGAGCTTACCATTCAAGGATGCTCCTGGTATCAAAAGAACAGGCAGATAGGCAGAGAGGGTGGGATAGCTCAGAGAGGTGACATAGGAACAGAAGAGTTAGGAAATTCTTAAGAAACTGAAAGGGTAAAAAGAGCCTGATGGAAGTTAGCTACAGGCTTCCGAACAGAAGCCAAAATGTGAGATATCAATTTCAATGGGAGATAGAAAAAACATGCAATAAGAGCAATGTTATGATAGTCATGTGGGATTTCAATATGCAGATATATTAGGAAAATCAGGTTGGTTCTGAATCACAAGAGAGGAAATTTGTAAAATGCCTAAGATATGGTTTCCTAAAGTAGCTTGTGGTCAAAACCGCTAGCAGAAAGTCAATTCTACATTGGGTTATGTGTAATGAACTAGATTTGATTGGGGAGGTTAAGTTAAAAGAATCCTTAGGAGACAGTGATCTGAATATGAAAAAATTCACACTGCAATTTGAGAGGGAGAAGATGAAGTCAAATGTATCAGTATTACAATGGAGTAAAGGGTATTACAGAGGCATGAGAGAGGAGTTGGCCAAAGTTGATTGGAAAGGGACACTAGCAGAGATGATGGCAAAACAGAAATAGCTGGAATTTCTAGGTGCAACTCGGAAGACAAAGGGTAAATACATCCCAAAGATGAAGAAGTATTCTAAGGGGAGGATGAGGAAACCATGGCTAACAAGAGAAGTGAAAGCCAACATAAAAGCAAAAAGTTAGTGGGAAGTTAGAGGATTGGGGAGCTTTTTAAATCTGACAGAAGTCAACTAAGAAAAACCGTAAGGGGATAAAAGATGAAATTTGAATGTAGCTAGCCAATAATATAAAAGAGGATATAAATGTTTTTTTTTCAAATATATAAAGAGTAAAAGAGAGGCAGGAGTGGATATTGGACCACTAGAAAATGATACTGGAGATGTAGTAATGAGGGACAAACTTATTAAGTATTTTGCATCAGTCTTCACTGTGGAAGATACTAGCAGTATGCCTGAAATTCAAGACTGTCAGAGGAAGAAGTGAGTGTAGTTGCTACTACTAGAGAGAAGGTGCTTGGGAAACAGAAAGGTCTGAAGTTAGATAAGTCACCTGAACCAGATGGATTGCACCCCAGGGTTGTGAAAGCTGAAGACATTATGGAGTTATTATAAATGATCTTTCAATAATCACTGGATTCTGGAATGGTTCTGGAGGACTGGAAAATTGCAAATGTCACTCCACTCTTTAAGAAGGGAAGGAGGCAGATGGAATGAAATTACAGGCCACTTAGCCTGACTTCAGTGGTTAGGAAGATGTGGGAGCCCATTTTTAAGGATGAGGTTTCAGGGTACTTGGAGGGACATGAAAAAGTAGGCCAAAGTCAGTATGGTTTCCTTAAGAGGAAATCTTACCTGAAAAATCTGTTGGAATTCTTTGAGAAAATAACAGGCAGGATAGACAAAGGAGAGTTAGTCGATGTTGTGTTCTTGGATTTTCAGAGGCCTTTGACAAGGTGCCGCACATTTTGCTGCTTAACAAGATAAGAGCCCTGGTATTACAGGGAAGATACCAGGGTGGGTAGAAGATTGGATGACTGGCAGGAGGCACAGAGTAGGAATAAAGGTGGCTTGTTCTGATAGTAGTGTTCTGCAGGATTCAGTATTGTGACACTTCTTTTTTTGTTATTTGTAAATGATTTGGATGACGGAATTGATGGCTTTGAGACCAAGTTTGCAGACGATACAAAGGTAGCTGGAAGGGAAGTCAGTGTTGAGGAAGCAGGGAGCCTGCAGAATGACTTGGACTTATTGGGAGAATGGGCAAATAAGAGACAAATGAAATTTAGTATAGGAAACTGTCTGGTCAAGTACGTTGGTCGAAAGAATAAAGGTACATACTATTTGCTAAGTTGCAAGCAAATTCAAAAATCAGAGGTGTAAAGTGACTTGGGCTTCCACGTGCAGGATTCTCTAAAGGTTAAATTGCAGGTTAAGTCAGTGGTAAGAAAAGCAAATGTAATATTAGTACAGTATTCATTTTGAGAGTACTGTAATATCAGAGCGAGGATGTGATGCTGAAGCTTTATAAGGTGCACTTGGAGTATTGTGAGCAGTTTTGGGCCCCTTATCTAAGAAAAGATGTGCTGGCATTGAAGAGAGGGGCCAGAGGAGGTTTTCACAAATGATTCTGGGAACGAATGGATTAACGTATGAGGAGCATTTGATGGTTCTGGGTCTGTACCCACTGGAATTTAGAAGAATGAGAGGGAATCTCATTGAAATCTGTTGAATATCGAAAGGCCTAAATAGAGTGAATGTGAAGAAGATGTTTCTTACAATGGGTGAATGTAGGACCAGAGGGCAGAGCCTCATAATGTAGGGAAGTCCATTTAGAACAGAGATGAGGAGGAATTCCTTTAGCCTGAGGGCAATGAATCTATGGAACTCATTGCCACGGACAATTGTGGGATGCCAAGTCACTGAGTATATATAAAGCAGAGGTTGATAGGTTCATTGGCTAGTCAGGGTGAAGGTGGGAAAATGGGGTTGAGAGGGACAATAAATCAGACATGATGGAATGGTGGAGCAATCTTGGTGGCTAAGTGTCCTAATTCTGTTCTTATGTTTTATGGTCTTATGGTCAGAGTCACGTGGTGTCCCCTTCTCAATAATTTATATTTTCAGACATCATCTGGGATATTTGAATTTATAGTTAGTCTTAAAGTTTCAACATAAAAATAATTTGTTAGCTGCCTCAAACAGAATCCCAATACCCATTTTTGAATATTTTTAAATAATTTCCCACTTGGGTCAATGAAGTACACTATTATTATTAAGTTGCTGTATACCAATGTATTCAAGGAGAAGTTGCAAACATTCATTTGCTAGAGTGAGAGCCTAATTGTCAAGGAGACTCATAAGCTTCTTGGCAATGATTTGGGGAAACTCTGAACAACATGCCATTTGCAAATGTTGACTTTCCAGACCTTTTCTTCATTGTTAATTAGTCAGGCTGCTGCTCACAATGTAAAAAATGTTTGCTTTTCTTTAATTCTGCCTGCTCCCATTAACTTGTGTTGAGCATGTGGCCAAGTGGTTAAGACGTTCGTCTAGTGATCTGAAGGTCGCTAGTTCGAGCCTCAGCTGTGGCAACATGTCTGTGTCCTTGAGCAAGGCACACATTGCTCTAGTGTCTGTGTGAGGAGCGGCACCCCACACAGACTTCCAATCTGCGCCTTGTAAGGCATGAAAATGCCTGACGCAGGCCTCTCATGGTCTGAGTTGACATTCCCTCCTCTCCTCTCCATTAACTCCTCCCAGCCTGCACATGCAGGCACCTCCCAGTCTCCATGCAGATAATAGGATTTACCTGCCACTCATTCCAGACTCATTACCTGCAGCCTATTTAGCCCCAGTTCTCATCCTCACTCCTTGTGCACTCATTGAACCAGCTGACCTCAAACAATTGCTCCCAGCTTTCACTCTTCCTGCCTAAAGTTTACCTTGCTGTGTTTAATTTCTGTTTTGCGGATCCTTGAGGCTTGCTGTTTGGTTGTCTATTATTGAAGTTATTGTTCACTGCCGAATCATCTCTGCTGCTGTGCTTCTGGGTGAGTCCTTCTCTACAGTTCCTGACAGGATGAGTGAAGCAATGATTAACCCAGCAGAGTATGCTTCCCTCAAGGAGGTTGCCGCTGATATGAACACATGATGCGGAAACAGCGGGAAACATTGGCCACCTGTCTGCCACTTTCATCCAGCTCTCTGTCTCAGTGCAGCAACTCCATGCCTGTGAACCTCCCCCCTCTGAGTCCCGAATTGCCATGCCTGAACACTTCGTTGGATCTCCAACCCAATGCTACAACTTCCTGTCCCAGTGTGTTTGACTCTTCGAATTTCAACTGTCTCTGTACCCTACAGGCCTGCCCATGATCACCTTCCCTATCTGTCTCTTGACTGGCCGAGCTCTGACCTGGGACATAAAACTGATATCTGCAACAAATATGAAGATTTTGCCACTCTGGTGCTCCAGGTTTTCGACGATCCGGGAAACGGAAAGGAGGCAGTGGATTTCATACTTCACCTATGCTGAGTCTTATGCTCTATGCTGGAATACACAGTGAAAATCAGGACCCTCGAGGTGGAGTGCATCTGGAATGTGGAACTGCTGCTGGCCCATTACCATCACAACCTCTCAGAGTGCTTGAAAGATAAGCTGTCTACCCAGGAGATGCTCACTGATCTCAAAAGCCCTCTGGCTCTCTGTTTTGACAGGTGCCTTATGGAACGAATTTCCTGACCATCATCAATGCTGCCAGAACCCCGGCAGCTAAAGAAAGCATCCATCATTCCCCAAGAGCACGAGCATCAGTGGAAAAACAACTTGTGCATCTACAGCGGACCAGCCCACAACCAACACATCACATAGCCACAGCATCTGGGAAAATGGTGCCTCCAGGAAGAGACGAGCGGCTTCCTGTCTGAAAACTCTCCCCAGCCTCTTGTTCCAGCACCATAGCCCATCTCACCCTCTCTGTCCTCTTCCACACTTTGCCGGGCCTACCTGCACAGGAAGCTCTGGTGCACAGAAAGGTTTCTGGATCGGACTGTGTGTGCAGTTTGGATTCCCTACTGAACCTACCTCTCACCTCCTCAACATCACAGCCATTGATAGATGTCCTTTGGGGTGTGGGACACAGCCTGTGAACATAAGCACCATGAGTCCATCTAATTCTTTCTGAGCAACTCACCCAACACTCCTCTTAACCTGGGCTACTCATGCCTCTCCATTCACATCCCTAACTTTGCCTGGTCGCCTAGTGCCCTGCTGAGTTTGGGACTGATCTGCCTGCACCCTCAGTTGACTTCACCTGTAAGTCCATAAAGAGAGAGGAAACCCTCGACCTCACCAAATTCCCATGGGAATATCAAGACTTAGCCATGGCATTCAGTAAAATAGAACCCAGCATCCTACTGCTTCACAGACTACACGAAGGCATGAACAGCTGCCTCCCAGGCACCGCACTTTCCCAAAACCATCTTTGCTCCCTCTTTCCTCCTGAGTGAGCCATGAATGACTTATCGCCCATCCTAGTTCCCGGCCAGTGCAGGATTCTTCTACGCCAAAAAGAAAGATGGGGATCTTCAAACCTGCATTGATTACTGTGGATTATGAACCATTACCCTCGATGGAAAGTCTATTTGAAACACTCCATGGGGCCAAGATCTTCACCAGACTGGATCTACGGAGCACAAACAACCTAATCCACATCTGCCAGGGGAATGAGAGGAAGCCAGCTTTCAGAACACCCACCTACAAATGCCTGGTAATGCCATTCAAACTTTCCAACAATCCAGCTGTTTTCCGAACCTTCACTAACAAGATCCTCTGAGGCATGTTACACAGGTATCCTCCAAGACCACATCTGTCATGTCTACTCAGTCTTTCAGCATCTCCTCAAAAACTAACTGTACTGCTGGTTAGAAAAGTGCCAGTTCCAACCTCAGTCCTCTATTCCCTGGCTTGTGTCCTGTCACTCCAGGCATAACCATGGACTAGAGAAAGCATAGACTGTCATTGAGTGGCCCCAACAGCACATTTTCAAGCAGCTGCAGCACCTTTTGGGGTTCTCCAACTTCTACCACTATATCATCAGAAATTACAGCCAGATCACTTTTCCTCTTGACTCTCTCACCAAGCCACCTACCTCAATGCATACAGAAAGTGCAATGGGATCAAATAACACTTGAGCAATGGCATGGAAGACCTATGATGCCAGAAATACACCTCTAGCCAAGCTTTTCCAGAACAACCACAATACTGGCATCTTGTGACAATGTGAACAATTGTCCAGATAAATCCTGTTCTCAGAAAACAGGAAAACTGAATGGAGTTAATTACCACTCTGACAGCCCATTCTCTTTCATCAGCAAAGTAAAAGGTGCCAGCTTTGGTTCAAGTTCACTCCAAAGAGCTGAATTCTGCAGCAGACCATCTTTGACATCAAAACAGCATTTGATTGAGTACATCTTCAATGGGTATTGGAAAGCAAACACTCCAGTTTACACAAAGAAAGATGGACAAGATTGTTGTATGTCAATCATCCAGTCAGAGGTCATAAATGCTGAAGTTCCTCAGGGCAGTGCCCTAAGGCAGAGATGATGATGATTGCTGGTGACTGCAAAATGTTCACTCCTGTTTGCAACAAAACTTGGACAACGTTTAGGCATGGGCTGATAATTGTAACATCTGTATTGCAAAGGTGCCAAGAAATGGCCATTTCCAGCAAGAGGGACACCAGATATTCTGTAGATGTTGGGAATCTTGAACAACACACACAAAATGCAGAAGGAACTCAGCAACTCGGGCCGCATCAATGGAGGGAAATAAACACTTGATGTTTCAGGCCAAATCCTTCATTCAGTCCTAATGAGTTCCTGCAGCATTCTGTCCTCACATGAAATATTTCACAGTCACTCTTCCTTGCTAAGTCTAAATGGTGGAACCAACTACAAATTCCCTGTGGGAATACCTTTGCCAATAGGAATGTCTAAGGTTCAAGAAGGTGGCTCACAAAGGACAGTGCCCTTCACAAGGGTAATTAGGAATGGAAATAAATTCTGGCTTTGGCAGTGAAGCCCAAAGCCCAAAAAATAATAAAAATATTCAGTTTGGGTCCCAGGCAGCTTGTAGTGACATAAATGATTCTCCTACCGAGTCCGACTGGGTGTATTCGCCCACAGGCAGCTCCGACTTTAGGGTACCTTCTGAGTCTGTCAATCAGCAGAATTACAGCAGATGGCTGGAATTCAATGTCCCCATCCAGAGTCAAAATATATGTGTTCTTTTTCTCTGTCTGTAAAGTAGACAGTTTGGTTAAATCAGAAATTTAATCTCCAGTCTACTCAACAGGTCTACCAATCATTCAATTCCTACTCACCTCCAACCTTCCCAGAATTTTAGTTCCATCCTCTGGATGTAGATGTTGGCATATAAAGTGCTTCCTATACAGTCTCCAGCCCAGCAGGTAGTACATACACATCACCTGGACAGAAAATGTACTGGTTAAAGATTTGGAAAGAGACAGATTGGAACAGGAAAATGAATCAGCTGCCACTCTGGCTATCACTAAACGAAAGGCTCATGAAGATTGCAATCGGCATGAACACAGAGATAGAGACCTTCCTCAGCAGAGGGAAGCTCCATTTTTTAATATCATCTTGTCTTCAGCCAGTACAGAGACTGTTGCCAAGCCTGATAACAGTGCCTGGTAATTCAAAGCTGTTCGCTTCAGGGTAAAGCTTTTGAAAATGTATTTACCATGGAAGAAAATGCAATAATCACCATTTCTAGGTTATTTCACAACCCCAAAAATTCAACTGACCATATCCTGATATATTGGGATGAGATTTCCACTTCAGACACCCATCCCATTCACTTCCTTGGCACACACAGTTCTGAACATCACATGGAAAATCAGGGTGTTTGAGTGACTACCATCAGGACAAGTCATTCTCAAACAAATTGTTCCACACAATGCGGTGTCAGAATGGAACCTCATTAAAATAATCCCCATACAATCCTTTGATCGTATGGCTATATCACTGCTTTCCCTTCACAATACGGAAGCACTCCTTCTCCCTGACCTTCACCCACCCATCCTCCCATTCCCAAACCCTCGACCAGCATGGATACCAACCACCACAACCACTCGTCTCCCTCATCTCCCCTCAAACCTTCACTCATCCAAGCAGATACCTTGTCTCAAACTCCCCAGTTACCTCACATGCCCATGAGAACTGCAATGAAGGCCCCAGCAGACCCATACCATGATCAGGCCTATCACCTTTCATCCTCTCCTCCCGAGACGCAGTCTCAAGCCCATGCCTACAAAAGTGCGAAGTCTTTTGCACATAAGCTCTATGTAACACTAACAGGCCATCCAAGTTTACTTTCAACCAAACCATGGATGTACGAGAGCCTTTGTGCATCGAGTTTGTAAGCTAAGGTATAATTTTTTAGAGATGGGTGCCAATGAACAATTGTCTCTTTAGACGGAACTCGAACATGTTGCCTGAAGAACCACCTCCACTGTTCCACTCTAATGGATGGATTGAGACATTACTGAGTATAACCAGTGAAAACATGGATTGAAAACACTCTGCAGAAGATTCAGTGGTCATATTTGTGGCTTGCCTTGAGTAAATCAGCAATATCAGCAATTATTTAGGGAAAAGTATGCATGTAAAAATAAATAGAACTGCTAGAGAAAAGTATCTGCAGGACAAAGACCATTGAATCCAACCATCACCTTAAAAATTCTCGGCTGTCAGGCATTGCTGTTTTTCAGATCAATACCAGTATGCGCTATGATTAGCTAACATGGAGTTAAACCCTGGAATAAATTGAGGAGCTCCTGGAACATAGCTAGATGAGCAAGGATCACATGAATGGTTTTCTGCATCAGCACTGATCTGGAATACCTCGGAAAAATAATGGTATCAGTTTGAAAATTTGAATGTTATTGAAAAAAAAAGTTGGTAATTTTTGATGAAATATACCATAGTTGATATTTTTTGATAGAATGTATCTCAGGGAATTAGTGAACAGTTGATTATCAGTTATTCTGTCCTAGATTTTCCAATATTGATGCTGAAATATTAACTTCCCAGCTTAAATGCTAGTACTTAATATGGTAGTCAATTGCATTTTTCATTGAATTTCACTAGAGAAAGCATGAGAGAAAAAAAACATTTAGGCATGTGCCTCTCTGCCAGACCCTCGGAATAATATTCATATGGGTACTCCCAAAGGGATGGACATGGCTCAGTTTTCCCCAGCATTAAACCCCTCTATTTCTTTTTGGTAATGGACACTCTGCCAGACCCAAGCTTTGGAAGCCAGGTGGAAACTCTGCAGCAGGTATCCCCACAAACTTTCTCCTCAGTGAAATTTAGCAGGGTTGGAGTCGACAGCTTGGCTGATATACTGCTGGTCACAGAGCCCATCTATTACACCACTGAGTCTAAGACCCAGTCCTTAAATAGGAAGTTAGAACATTTCAAAACTTAAATTCCAGCTTTGCTCTTTGCAAGAGAAGTAACTAAAGGGGCAATACAAAAGTTTTACAAAGTCAATGCTGAGGTCACTGGCCATTGAGTTAAATGCCTAATTGTTTCATCACAGCAAACCAAAGTTTTACATCGAACCTGTGACCATCTTTTACGGTTCTGAACAAACTCTATGTCTTTCAGATGGACATGTAGACCATTTCCACAAGGTAAGGTGTAGGAGAGTCGTCCTCCATAGGGAGTGGAGATCACTTTTGTTCCTGAAGCATCATTTTCATCTTTCTCTGAAGAGCTCCTGGAGGTGGTTGTTTGAAATATTCTAAAACAACAGAGATCTTATTAATCACAAGGAAATAGTGACCACATCCTTTACTATTTATGGAGTGATGTATCTGGGAACACAGAGGTTGTCTCAGTTTACACATAGCATTTCTCACTACTTTGGGAAATCTCCAGCTACAGTTTAAGCACAAAATGTCTGTCTTATCTACAGTGAAGGACCGATCTGACAGTAGAGCCAGGCTGCGATAAGACTTTGTCCACTGAACTGCATGCCTCACATACTTGGGCAGATATTTATGTTACCAGTGCAAGCCTATTCAATTACATAGATTTACTGAAAGATAGATATCCAGATGTACTTTGGCAGATGTTTTAATTAATGTTGAAAGCATTGTGAATGCTCTTCCCACTGGAAGCATGTGCCGACCAACCAGCTGAAGTGTTCAAAGATATCTTCAATCTCAAACTGCTGTGGTCTGAGGTTCTCACCTGCTACAAAAAGGCAGCAATTATGCCAGTACCCAAGAAGAGTACCAGTATCATAGGTTATGTCTAAAATTAATTCCTGCCTGAAGAAGGACCATGACTCCCGCAATTTGCCTACTGCTGAAATAGTTCTACAGTGGACAAAGTCTCACTGATTCTCCAGTCAGCTTTGGAGCATCAAATAACAACCAAAATTATATTAGCATGCTGGTTATCAATTATAGGATAACATTTAATACCATTATCCCCTCAGTATTAAGGACCAAATTTTTAAACTTGGGCCTTTATATTTTCCTCTGCAACTGAATCCTTGACTTTCTCATTGGGAGATCACAGTCAGTGCGTATGATATCTCCTCGCTGTCAATCAACACAAGTGCACCACAATGATGTGTTCTTAGTCTACTCGAAGTCTGTTCTACTCTCTCTATGCTAATGACTGTGTGGCTATGCATAGCTCAAATACCATCTATAAGTTTGGCAATGACACCACTGTTGTTGGTAGAATTTCAGATGTTGACAAGGAGGAGATAGATTGACTTGTTGAGTGGTATTGCAACAACAGCAACCTTGCACCAAACTTGAGCAAGACCAAGGGATTAATTGTGGATAAGGAAGAAGAAGTCGGGAGAACACACACAAGTCCTCATTGAGGGGTCAATGGTGAAAAGAGTGAGCAGATTCAAGTTGCTCCTTAATGTGAGTGGGGCAGGTAGTTACTTATGAAAGTTAAGGGGCTTTTGGAAGGAAGTCATGGGCTGTCATGGCATTTTAGAGAGCAGGAAGGATTTCTGTAAACGGGCACTGTCACTGACCCTGGACCAATGGATTAGCAGCCATTAAGTTGGCACTGGAGTTCTTCTGTCATTATTCTATGACTTAGCCTAGTCATTGAAATTCCATCATTTGGAACTGAAGAAGTTCCAGCTGCCCACATCTGAGCCAAATGAAAACAGGAACTTGGAGACCAGCAGATGTAAGGCAATATATTATTCTCCATGTGCTTTTTTTTCTCTCCACTCACCCCATTTTTTGAGCACAAGCAAGATGTTAGTCAAATGAATAATACTCCATGTTGTTGCTTCCAATGAACAAACTAACACTAGAAGAAACCACTTTGGCTCTATGTTTCACGGTGGTAAATGGGACCTCACAATTGCAATGTTCAGACCCCAGAAATGAACAAGCTAACTAAAGTGAAATTTAAGCATTTTCTAGAGGTAAGTTTCCTGCAAGTTCTTGATTATTAGAAGCCAAACTCAGGAGAGAAGAATCATTTCCATACCTGTAGTTTTCATCTATTGCTTTGATGAGCGACTCCACATATTCATTGATAACTCTCTTCCTGGTGCCCGCCTCTTTATTTGTAACATTCCTGAAAGCATCATCGAACATAATGTGGACTTCAAAGTCAAAGTTGTCATCACTTTTATCCAAAGTCTTCCATCGCTTTCCCCTGAATCTGTCCAACCTGTTGGCAGGCATATAAATGGATTCACAAGACGTTACCAACATCAGTCCCGCTGAGACGGGTAATGACGGTTAAATGAGGAAAGAGCATGTGCCCGAAGCCTGATCATTGAAGATGTATTTACTAAATCTATAGCATTTAAATGCAGCGCACTGTATTCTACCCAGGGAAACACGTGAAGTAACACAGCTTGGTATTCACTCTTTAGTTCATTTGGGAATTATAATACTCACAATAAATATCTGCAGGAGCTAACATCTAACTAGAGCTTATCTCCTACAAACCACAACACATTAATTGAAATAATATTAAACAACAATGTGGCTCACAGCCAGACTGAAAGGAACTGAGACATCATTAGTAGAGAGAATGGTGACACCCAGTTATACAACAACCTCCAAACTGGATGAGGAACTGGCAAATGAAATATGGGTAGTGATTAAAAACTTAATGTGTCAAAATACAGTGCTCCTTTAGAGACTGATCAATACACATTTAATTACCCTTTATGTACTGGAGAAATAAATTAAATTAGATAAGTAGATAGCTCATCCCAAGTACCTGAACAATGAAGATATTAAATGTAACATTTCTTCTGCTGTTTCATGCCACAAGGTAACACACACGTAAATCATCAGATTTTCTCTTCTACTTTTTCTGCTAAATAGAAAAAAAAATTAATGAAACAGTCCGTTTGGAATTTTGGGTGTTATGCATTATGGTTTACTTGTGAATATTGGTTATACTGTAGCATTTTGCCTCAAAGGTTCAAACCCCACTCGAGGCTGATACAGCCCTACCATACACATTTCTGAAGGCAAGAGTTGGCTTACAGGTGATGGTATCCTAGGAAGAGCTGCTGACTTCTCTCTTGAAGAATGTCAAAAACACTGACTAAGAAATCATTGTAGCAATGTTGAAAACTAATTAATTTGTAGAGGAAGTGTTTTAATGATGTGATAGAATCCCATAAATTCAGTTATGTCGAACATACTGTAAAAACTATTATGACTGTGTGAATATTCAACAAGAATGCTATTTTATCAGCACCTGTCACTTTGACAGATGGCTCACTTTCTTACAGGAAAACTGAGAGGGCAGATGCTCGAACATAGAAAAAGCAGGGGAAGAACTGATTAAAATGCTAGTCAAAAATGAAAGGTTCTCTTTTTTAAGGAGGAGTGGAAAAAGGGGGCCCAAAGGAACTTCCAGGTTTGGAATCTAGGTATTCGAGACTTGACCCTCCAGTGACAGGAACGTGCAATGAGGGATGCACAGGATGCTGGAGGTAGGGTCATGGAAAGTCTAGCTGCCTGAGGTTGAGGGACTTGACGTAGTTGCAAGGATGGAGACATTTTCCACACAACTCTGTGGCTGGAAGAATAAATATCCTAAGTTTGAGATGTTGTGGAAACCACATCTATTATAAGCCAACAAGGTAAGTCATGCCATGGTGCAGGACTCTGAGCTGTACAGGAGCACGTGGAGAATAGTTGTTCTGAAGCAAATAAGAGAGACTCGACAAAGACATGACTAAGGGTGCCATGTAAGACTGGAGCAGTGGTTGCCAACATTATCCAAGTGAACTCAGAACTGGTTACTTTATTCCCCAAGAGGGATCAGTGTCAGTGGTAAAGTTGGGTTTACCAGGACACTGTCTGTTTAACCCAAAGTTGATCTGGTGAAAACACTAAACTAGAGTCAGGGATCAAAGATAATGGCAGCAGGAGAGTGTTTAGCTGAGGGTCTTCTGTTGTTGGGAAGATGGGAAGAGTGAAACATGCTGCAGTGATGAGATAGATTGGCAAAGTCCTGCCAAGGAATGATTGGGGGAGAGGTGAGGCGGTGGGGGAGAAAATACTGGAACAGTGTGTGCCAGAAGCAGCATCCTTGTGCAGCAATCCTCCTGGAGCAAGATGTAAGAGTAAGAGGAAGAGTGACCTCTGTCAATTCCTACACCTTGGGAATTCCTACAATGCAGCCAAGTGCCAGCTCTAAAAATTAACTTCACATTAAGAAAAATATCAAAGTTTCCCCACCAGGATAGTTAAACATTTCACAGCTTCTCTCACAGAACAATATCAGCAGGGTGTTGTCTCTACAGCAACACTCACAACACGCTGGAGGAACTCAGCAGGTCGGGCAGCATCCATGGAAAAGATCGGTCGACGTTTCGGGCCGGAACCCTTTGTCAGGACTGTAGAGGGAAGGGGCAGAGGCCCTATAAAGAAGGTGGGAGGAGGGTGGGAAGGAGAAGGCTGGTAGGTGCCAGGTGAAAAACCAGTAAGGGGAAAGATAATGGGGTGGGGGAGGGGAAGCAGGGTGGTGATGGGCAGGACCTGCTGAGTTCCTCCAGCGTGTTGTGTAGACTTCTCCTTCCCACCCTCCCCCACCTTCTTTATAGGGCCTCTGCCGCTTCCCCCTACAGTCCTGACAAAGGGTTCCGACCCGAAACGTCGACCGATCTTTTCCACAAATGCTGCCCGACCTGCTGAGTTCCTCCAGCATATTGTGAGTGTTGCTTTGTCCCCAGCAACTGCAAATTATTTTGTGTCTCCACAGCATATTGCAGTGGAGGAAAGCATCCTGAAAATGTTCCAAGTAGATTTATTTTCAAAGTCCATCTATATGTCACAGTGTACAACCTTGAGATTCATTTTCTTGTGGGCATAATAAATGCATAATATAATTATAACCATAATAGAGTCAATGAAAGATGGCATCAGCTGGACATTCAGCCAGTGTGCAGAGTCCTTGAGCGTGAGTTCATAAGTTGTGGGAACATTTCAGTGATGGGGCAAGTGAGGTTATCCACTTTGGTTCAAGAATCTGATAGCTGAGGGGTAATAACTGTTCCTGAATGGGGTTGTGTTAGTCCTAAGGCTCCTGTACCTGCTTGACCAGACTTTCCTTTACCCGTTCCCTGCCTGAGTAACATCAAACCACATCTGTGTCTGCAAGATTTCTTTCTGGCCACTTAATTTTGAGGAGGAACATCTGTGTGGTGTCTGGGATCTCTGCGTTTGTCTACTTAAGACTTGTACCATAGAGAGTTGTTCTGCAAAATTGCTAATGGTGGCAAGAAAAAAATGTAGACAGAAAATGGTTCGGCACAGCCAAGAAGGGCCAAAAGGCCTGTTTCTGTGCTGTAGTTTCTATGGTTCTATGGTTCTATGGTACCTAGCCCTTTAAATAATACAAAATTGAAACTCTGCATGAATACTATTTTTTGCCTGTGAGCATTATTAAGACAAACTTAGTCAAAATCAAGCTGGAAGCAACATTTTATCATGTGAAGAAACAAAGTCAAGGAACAAATCAATCTCAGAAAGACCTCACAGTATGAATGACTGTATTGACATATTCAAGGACCAAGGATCAACTTTACAAAAAACATGCATTTAATTTTACTTCAATCAGACATTCATCTGGGCAACAATGGTTTTCTAACATTGTGCGGGCTAATTGCTCATCTGTGGTCTGTACACCTGCAGGGTATAAAATCCATCGTCTCCTGACATTTATCCTTTGCTTTTAAAGAGAAGAGAACACATAAAAACATAATACAATACTTAAATAAGACCAGTTATTGACCCCATTCTCAGCAGGTGAAATAGAATCAGAGATTTAGAATCAATTCATCCTTTCATTTGTATTTAAGATTAGAATCCACAATTTTCTCTGAAGCAATCTACCAATGTTTTGCAAATTTTGTACAATTGAGTTATTTTGCTTGCAAAAACAAAATTTATGTAAATTTCTTAAACTATTCCTGAGGTTAAACTATTTACAGCCAAAGAAAAACAAAATTTATATAAATTTCTTAAACTATTCCTGAGGTTAAACTATTTACAGCCAAAGTAGGGAATTTACTCCCTACTTTAGCTGTAAATAGTTTAACCTCAGGAATAGTTTAAGAAATTTACATAAATTTTGTTTTTGCAAGCAAAATAGGGAAATTTTAGATAAATTTTGTTTTTGCAAGCAAAATAGGGAATTTATTCCCTACTGTTGTTAAAGTTTCAAAGAAAAAAATATAGAAAGATTTATGGCAATTTAATGTCTCCTGCCATCTAAAACACACTATGATATCTGTACCTTGGGTTGCTTTCCTCTGTGTTCTGTGGACTGATATGGAACCTTCTGTTCAGTAGCATGGATTGTTCTAGAAAGGCAGCTTCGTAGATTCTCCGAACAAAGGTCTCTGATGTCCGTTGTATTCTGTTGACATTCTGGGTCCACACATAGATTGATGTGAAAATGAGTCCAATCCACCAGAGTGCCCCAGCAGCTCCCACTAATCCAACACTGACCATGTCTACTAAATCTCCCTGCTCGCAGATACCGCGAATGATTTCTGAAAAAAGGATATTTACACCAACTGTTTCATTTACCGCAGCTCTGGAATTGGCACAGAAATCTGAGATATTAAAATTGTTGTTTGACTGCAGAAATTCATTGTAATGAATTCTGAAAACTACCAAGAAAAAGGTGAGTATGACAGGAGTATTTAGGATCAAAGGAAGACCAAAACTTCGCTTCACTGCATGGATCTTACATGCAACGCCCCCAAACCAGGAACAAAGCACTGATGCCACAGCCTGCATTCCAAAAAGGCCCAGGATTATTCTGATTTCGTGAGATGCCACATCACTGATAGTTGCCCACTCCAACTCTCGAATGGGTATCAAAGCTCCTACAACACAAGCAGTGACAACAATTCTCACTACACTGATACACAGGCTCATCACATTCCTGGATTTATCCAAGTCATATCTCAGATGTCTAAATATTGGATGCTTCCAATTTGAGATAAAGTTTTCCCACCAGGTTAGGGAAGTTAAAACTGAGAATAATACAATCAGACCCAAGTACACCCCGTCATGTTTCTTCAGATAAAATATCTGGACAAATAGGAAGAGACCGTAGGCACACAAGAGAATGAGCAGCCCAGCCAGGGGAGCTGTGACTTTGAACCGATGGCTGATATTTAAAGAGATCACTTGTAGAACCGATGGGGTGAGATAAACACTGTTGGAAATGAACACATTGGTCAGGATGTCAAATTCAGGAAGGCAGAAGACAACCAGCATTGTTGTACCAAAGGATGCAACTGCTTCCAGGAGGCACACCTGAAAGGAAAGCAAGAGGCGTTAGACTTCTGGTGAAGAGGAACTTAATAATCAAACTCACTTGATTTTTCCAGTCAAATATCCCATGTGCAACCTGAAATTATCCTTGGTTTGGGTGTAGCTCATATGCTGATGCAGAAGATCTTAGTTTCAAGTCCCACTCTAGTGATTTATGGTGTGTTACTCAATTAACGCATCAGGATGATGCTGGCAAACTAACCCATGTCCTCTCAGGTGGCACTATTTGATGAAGGTCAGGATAATCCTCCCTTGTGTTTTGAGAAAACTAATGTCACTAAAACCTACCACATTACAAGTGTATGTTTATATTTCAATATATGGAATAAAGTCTTCTTTTCTGCTTTTACGTTGCTGAGGTAACAACCTTTGGACAGCAACACCCCTCCATTTATTCCTCCATTATATTTTCCTTTGGCTCTAAGCTACCCTGCCAACATTACATTTTTCTATTATTTTACCATTTTCTCGCACCGCCCCCTCCTTTTCCAACTTTTCACAGCTCACTCAATAAATGCAGAAACTCTGCATTCACTTACAGTTATCAGGCTGCGTGCAGGTAGCATTGATTCAGGAAGGAATGAGAATTTCCACAAACACCTTGCAATCATCAGTATGCTGGGAACTATCAGTACGCAGCCAAGAATCAGGTGACTGAAGGGCTTGTTGGTAAAATAGACAGAAGCATCACCTGTGGCTGAGATTATCAGAAGAAGTGAAACCTGGAGAGAACATGATAGTGAATTTGTTAGTGGGAATGCATTAAAGGGGACAATATAACAATATATATTAATCAAACTTCCGAGGTAATATTCTTACTAAGAGCATATATAAATTATTCTTCACTGCAGAAGTTCCTCAGAGTGGTGTCCTGGGCCCAGACATCTTCAGCTGTCTCATAAAGAGCATTGAGTATGGTAAGGACATATGGAAATGGGATGGTTGCTGGAATGGAAAGCTAGCTGACTCGCATGTGAAAATCAGTCAACACTGTAGAGTGGCAGTCCCCAACCATCGGGCCGCAAAGCATGTGCTACCGGGCCGCAAGGAAACGATATGAGTCAGCTGCACCTTTCCTCGTTCCCTGTCACGCACTGTTGAACTTGAACATAGGGTTGCCAACTGTCCCGTATTAGCCGGGACATCCGTATATTGGGCTAAATTCGTTTGTCCCATACCGGACTGTCCTTGTCCCGTATTTCCCCCCGCTAAGGTAGAGCGTCCCTATGGAACCTTTTGGGCCGAAATGGTGCAAAGCGGAGAAGCAATTACCAATAATTTATTAATTTATATGGGGAAAATTTTTTGAGCGTTCCCAGACCCAAAAAAAACCTACCAAATCATTCCAAATAACACATAAGACCTAAAATAACACTAACATATAACAAAAGTAGGAATGATATGATAAATACACAGCCTATACAAAGTAGAAATAATGTATGTACAGTGTAGTCGGGAAGATTAAGTCAAAACCGATTTGTGGAAAAAAAATCGGCACATACACGCATGTGCACACAGGTGCCCGTGCAAGGCTTCATGGTCATGGTAGTCTTTCTCAGGGAAAACACTGTCCCGTATTTGACTGCTACTTTTGTCCCTTATTTGGGAGTGAGAAAGTCATGTTGAGGTGAGTTTAACACTACTTGAACACCCCCCCCACCCCACCCCATCCGCCAGTCCGCAAGAATATTGTCAGTATTAAACCGGTCTGCAGTGCCAAAAAGGTTGTGGACCTCTACTGTAGAGCGACAGAAGGGAGAAAATTCCTTTCCACAAGGATAATTGCACTGACAACTGAAGTTTATAATTTCTGTAAAAAGCCTAGACTTCGTTAATAATAGTACAAAGAACATAGAACACAGAATAGTACAGCACAGTACAGGCCCTTCGGCCCACATTGTTGTGCTAACCCTTAATCCCTGCCTCCCATATAACCCCCCCCCACCTTAAATTCCTCCATATACCTGTCTAGTAGTCTCTTAAATTTCACTAGTGTATCTGCCTCCACCACTGACTCAGGCAGTGCATTCCACGCACCAACCACTCTCTGAATAAAAAACCTTCCTCTAATATCCTCCTTGAACTTCCCACCCCTCACCTTAAAGCCATGTCCTCTTGTATTGAGCAGTGGTGCCTTGGGGAAGAGGCGCTGGTTGTCCACTCTATCTATTCCTCTTAATATCTTGTATACCTCTATCACGTCTCCTCTCATCCTCCTTCTCTCCAAAGAGTAAAGCCCTAGCTCCCTTAATCTCTGATCATAATGCATACTCTCTAAACCAGGCAGCATCCTGGTAAATCTCCTCTGTACCCTTTCCAATGCTTCCACATCCTTCCTATAGTGAGGCGACCAGAACTGGACACAGTACTCCAAGTGTGGCCTAACCAGAGTTTTATAGAGCTGCATCATTACCTCGCGACTCTTAAACTCTAACCCTCAACTTATGAAAGCTACCAGCCCATAAGCTTTCTTAACTTACCTGTACCCTATCTACCTGTAAGTACAATTTGCAAAGTTAAGGATGCCCCAAAAAGGGAGGTTAGGTAATCACAAGGACACATGAATGAACTTGAAAAATGAGTGTGTAACTGGCAAATGAGTTTCTTGATCAGCAAGTCAAGGAATTGTGCTTTGATCACCACCAATATCTTTTCATCTCCTAGATACTGCTGTTCAGAGTTCACTATAGCTGTACCCATGATCCTTGAGAATGGAGAGGGAGCTCACATCTTCACTTCTGAGCAACTCAAGAGAAGGGGCATCAAACTATCTAAAGGAGTCGTGCCCTTTGAACAAAAGGGTTAGGATAACTGATACTAGGATTGTCAACGCTGTATATCAAAGATATTGTTCACAATACTTTGCAATTCTCCATCTTCACATACATGGGTGAAGGATTCATTGAGAATGTTGCCTCAGTGCAAGGCCGACAATGTTTCACTGATGAACCAGAAGGGAATACTGTCTCCCCTGACTCCAGGGCTACGGCCAAGTGCTGATGGCAGGAAGTTGCCAAGCATGAGTACAGCATGTGATTGCTGCATCTTGGTGAAGCCTATGATGCAGGTCTACGCGCAGTAACCTTCTCCACAGCTCCTGTGGGTTGACGGAGAGGTAGATTAACTCAAGCCTTCTGTGGTAGGAAGTGTAAATTTGCAGAGGTGGGCTGGAATGACTCTAAGGGTTGCAAATAGTCTCTCCTACAGCCATCTCTGAAGCAATGTGAATGAGGTAAACCTTGTCTAGCCTCACAGAGCGATGTAACATAGAACTCTTTTAAAAGTTTATTAAAACTGACCAAAGTTCAAAATTTAAAGTAAGTTTTTTTATCAAAGTACAAATATGTTACCAGATAATATATTGAGCTTAATTTTGTTGCAGGTGTTTATAGGAAAAATAAAGAAATACAATAAAATTTATGAAAAAACTATACATAAAGAATGACAAATAAAACCTATATGCAAAAGAAGATAAATTGTGTAAATAAAAAAATATATAATACTCAGCAAGATAATGAAAACATATATATAGCAAATAACATGACATTAAATGATTATATTGTGCGAAAACACAAATTGTTAGGCAATAATATGAGCTTGGTCTTCCATACCTTACACAGCTTTAACCGTTAACCTTAAACTGTACAGTGTAATCTCCATTCATGTGTACTTCTCTCTGATTATAAATGAGAGATCAACCCTGTCCACAGTTTTCCTGGACAATTTCTGTCCTGAGCCTTCCTTCCTTTATAGCCAGTATTTCCCGTCTGCTCTTTCAGTCCAGTTGAAGGGTCTCAACCCAAAACATCAGGTCCTCTATTTTCCTCCACATATGCTACACAGCCTGCTGAGTTCCTCCAGCAGTTTGTCTTTTGTTCTATAAGTAAGTGAGGAAATTTTTTGCACACCCTCACAAATGAATGCTTTTAAACTCAACTCAAATAGCTGGACAACAGCAGGGTTACTTATGCTGATCTTCTCCAAATGAGGAAAGACAAAACCTCTGGAATACTTGTGGATCAAATAAATTCAATTTAAATATAGTAAGCTTCATAAGAACAATATAACGGTAAGTTATCTTTTCTAGATGGAAAATAAAAGTTATTTGAAAAATATTACAAAATGAATATTTCAGGCAGCACCCACTCACCTTGCTAAGGAAGGCAAGGCTCAGCACAAGGAGTCCAAGGCCCACACAGCAAAAGAATCTCACTACTCCCACAGATTTTGTTTGACTTTCTTCTTCATCACGGACTTTATGGATGTAAAAAGTATCCCAAGCATTCCTGTTTAAAGTAAATGTCTTCTGTTAATGAGTGTATCTCAATGATTCTTCTACAAGTAGTATTAATGAGGTGTGTGGGTGGGGAGTGTAGGGGTTGGAGGATATGGGGTGGCGAGGCTGAGGTGTGAAGTACAAAGTCTAATTGGGTCATACCCTCTGGTGACAAAGGAAGCTGGGACATATTGACACATTGTCAATCCCAGAGAACAGGAAGAGATACCATGGTTTATGCAAAAGTCTAACTTTAGAATATTACAAATCAAGTATAAGTTACCACTTTGCAAGATCCAGATATGAGGTTTAGGATTTTATTTTGGTGGACTTCCTGGATTTGCAGAGATGAAGAGTTGATCAATACAATGAATCATATGTATACATCCCATGAAAACTTATTTTTGAAAGGAGAATCCCAGATTTTGTCTCTGTCCAAGTCACTTATAATCCATAGAACAGACTTGAATTTTTTATAAAGTCACGTTGTTTTTTTTTTGGCAATGTAGCTTCGTGACTATGCTAGGATTATTTTTCACATAAGTGACTTCTTCAGGTTATTTGGAAGTTGACCTCAGAACACCTCAGACTGGCTGTTTAGTTCTGCTCAGTCTGACCTGAGCTTTCACTGGTGCCCTATCCTAACATGGTTGGTCCAAAGCTGAGCCTGGTTCTGACATGAAACCAGTCTCTGAATTTCATTTCCTTCAATTACAATGCATCATCAGAAACTATTCTGATCAACTGACCATCCTCCTATCTAATTAGTTATTTTGAATCATAAAAGGGACAGATTTTCTGGCATGTGCCAGGACTGCATTTCTTGCAGCTGATGATTGCAACTCACATGCCAACATGTAAGTGTTATTACAAAGAAGGCATGGCAGCGCATCAACCTTCTTAGATGTTTGCACAGATCTGGCACGTGATCTAAAACTTAAGATAAATTTCTATAAATGCACAGTGGGGAGTATCCTGACTGGTTGCGTCACTGCCTGGTACGGAGACACTAGTGCCCAAGAATGGAAAAGCCTACAAAAAGGTAATGGATAGAGCCCAGTCCATCACAGGAAAACCCCTCCCCACCATTGAACACGTCTTCAAGGAGCACTGTCACAGAAAGGAGCATCAATCATCACGGACCCTCACCAACCAGGATATGCTCTCTTCTCACTCGTCATCGTTGTCTGAACCCTTAGTGCCTAAGTGGCACATGGGGCCTCCTCTTCTCACTGCTACCAATGGAAAGGAGGTACAGGAGCCTCAAGTCACACACCACCAAGTTGAGGAACAGTTATTAACCTTTACCAGTCAGGCAGCTGAACCATCGTGGTTAATTTCACTGACCTCAACTCTGAACTGATTCCACAACTGTTGGACTCACTTTCAAGGCCCCTACAACTCATGTTCTTAGCATTATGTATTTATTTGTTTGTCTGTTCATTTTTTTTTGTATTTGCAGCTTGTCTTCTTTATTCGTTGATTATTTGTCTG
This sequence comes from Mobula birostris, assembly GCF_030028105.1. NCBI lineage: Eukaryota > Metazoa > Chordata > Chondrichthyes > Myliobatiformes > Myliobatidae > Mobula > Mobula birostris. The sequence continues at coordinate 64,477,437 of NC_092377.1, read as the reverse complement.
TCTTTGTGTGTAGTTTTTCGTTGATTCTGTTGTATTTTTCCTTTGTTTCACTATAAATTCCAGAGGATTGGAGGGTTGCAGATGTTGTTCCCTTATTCAAGAAAGGGAGTAGGGATAGCCCAGGAAATTATAGGCCAGTGAGTCTTAACTCAGTGGTTGGTAACTTGGTGGAGAAGATCCTGAGAGGAAGGATTTATGAACATTTGGAGAGGCATAATATGATTAGGAATAGTCAGCATGGCTTTTTCAAAGGCAGGTTGTGCCTTACGAGCCTGATTGAATTTTTTGAGGATGTGTCTAAACATATTGATGAAGGTAGAGCCGTAGATGTAGTGTAAATAGATTTTAGCAAGGCATTTGATAAGGTACCCCATGCAAGGCTTATTGAGAAAGTAAGGAGGCATGGGATCCTAGGGGATATTGCTTTGTGGATCCAGAACTAGCTTGCCCCCAGAAAGCAAAGAGTGGTTGTGGACGGGTCATATTCTGCATGGAGGTCGGTGACCAGTGGTGTGCCTCAGGGATCTGTTCTGGGACCCCTACTCTTTGTGATTTTTATAAATGACCTGGATGAGTAAGTGGAGGGGTTGGGTTAGTAAATTTGCTGATGACACAAAAGTTGGGTGTGTTGTGGATCATGTGGACGGCTGTCAGAGATTACAACGGGACATTGATAGGATGCAAAATTAGGCTGAGAAGTGGCAGATGGAGTTCAACCCAGATAAGTGTGAGGTGGTTAATTTTGGTAAGTCAAGTATGATGGCAGAATATAGTATTAATGGTAAGACTCTTGGCAGTGTGGAGGATCACAGGGATCTTGGGGTCTGAGTCAACAGGACACTCAAAACTGCTACGCAGGTTGACTCTGTGATTAAGAAGGCATATGGTGCATTGGCCTTCATCAATTGTGGAATTGAGTTTAAGAGCCAAGAGGTAATGTTGCAGCTGTATAGGACCCTGGTCAGACCCCACATGGAGTACTGTGCTCAGTTTTGGTCACCTCACTATAGGAAGGATGTGAAAACCATAGTAAGGGTGCAGAGGAGATTTACAAGGATGTTGCCTGGATTGGGGAGCATGCCTTATGAGAATAGGTTGAGTGAACTCGGCCTTTTCTCCTTAGAGAGACAGAAGATGAGAGGTGACCTGATAGAGGGGTACAAGATAATGAGAGACATTGATCATGTGGATAGTCAGAGGCTTTTCCCCAGGGCTGAAATGGCTAGCACAAGAGGGCATAGTTTTGAGGTGCTTGAAAGTAGGTACAGAGGAGATGTCAGGGGTAAGTTTTTTACGCAGAGTGGTGAGTGTGTGGAATGGGCGGCCAGCGGCAGTAGTGGAGGCAGAAGCAATAGGGTCTTTTAAGAGACTCCTGAATGGATACATGGAGCTTAGAAAAATAGAGGGCTATGGGTAAAGCCTAGGTCGTTCTCAGGTAGGTACATGTTTGGCGCAGCTTTGTGGGCCAAAGGGCCTGTATTGTGCTGTAGGTTTTCTATGTTTATATGTCTGCAAGAAAATGAATCTCAGAGTTGTACATACTTTGATAATAAATTTTCTTTGAACTTTATACCTTAGATGCCATCAAAAGTGGCATTTGGGTCCTGGTAAGCGCCTGACAAAGGTGTCTGGAATCCTAACTCTCAGCACTTGAATACTCAGAATGTAATCCGTCATGAAAGCTATTAACAATCACTTATATGCACACTTCACTGAACAAAGTGACAGATGAGATGAGGCTTTGGTAATTCAGCAATCGGTTTATGCTTCTTCTTCCAATTGTCCACTCATGTTAAACTCCACACATGCCATTCTGATTGACAGTTAAACATCACCTGATGCTGGATTTGAATTCAATGCTCATTCAAGCTGGTCCATGGGGTGCTAGTACAGGAACGAGGTTCGTTCACATCAGTGAGTGGAGGGTAATTGTTATATTGTAGAAATGAGTAATGGCTTGTATCATTTTTTTTTCTTTTTTTAATCAAAATGATAGCCTGTTAAGGGCCTTGGCCCGAAACATTGACGAATAACTCTTTTCCATGGATGATGCCTGACCTGCTGATTTCCTCCAGCATTTTGTGTGTGGTGCTTTGGATTTCCAGCATCTGCAGATTTTCTAGTGCCTGTTTAAATAGGTTAATGTTTTTTTTTGCTAAAGAAAGGGAGAGGGGTACTTGATATAAACCAGTCAGCCCAGCCCCAGAACATGAGCGTAGGAGATCCTCAGGGCGGACGTTCAGCTATAGCAATCAGATTCTCTTCTGTCTTTCACAATTCCTCAGCTCATTTCATATCTACTACATCGTCCCTGCTGTGAGACGTGGGTAAAGTTACGGGTTTAAAAAAGTCCTGGAACTTACAGCACAATAGGAGGCTATTCTACTGAATGATGGTCACGCTGACCTGTTTAAGCTGCTCCCACTCTGCACCATTTTTGAGTCGTTAGTCTTGTATCCAGCTCCTGTTTAACTGCTGCGAAGTTTTCAGACCCTCCCCCATCCTTTCCGGGCCCAATTCCAAACCCCAGTTCTCCATGCACAAAGAAGTTTAATCCTTACACCAACTGATTTACTTCCATTTTGATTTTTTATCCAGTAAGGGAAATGTGAACTTCCCTCATGCCCTGCTGAATAACTTTATACATCTCAGTTAGACCATCCAACAGTGTCCTTTGTTCAAAAGAACCCAACCCGTCCTTGTCCATCTCTCCTCATAACAACTAAAAGCCATCAATCGTCTTTTTTTCCTTTCCTACGGTTTTAATTTCCTCATCTCCTGAAACCCATTGCACTGCTGCCCAGAATGAATTGTCTGAAAATTGGCAAAAAAGCATCCGTGTCACACGTGTCACATGTCTAACCACGTCCCCTTGGCATTTAGTGATGATACCACTGACAGGTCGCTCTCTATTAGGGGTGCAGCCTTTCACCAATGATCATTAACTCATCTGGATGGAGAATGTATATCAATCTTGTCACTTACACAGAAATCTTCTTCCCATATATTTGCTCAATTTATCAAGCCATTAGTGTTTCTTCATAATTCAATATCTCCTTCCACACTGATTACAATGTCACTTGCCTTTGTGCCACCAGAAAGCTAGGATGTGTCATTTTTTTAATCCCATCGAAGTCATCTGTAAAATTGTGAATAATTGTGCCTCTCTTGCAGTTCTTGTGGGATAGCACAGGGAGCATCTGTCCACAGTCTGAGGAAATGTCCATTACCCCACTTCTCTGCTGCAGCCACTTGCTAATTTTCTAACTAAATCAATATTTTGCCTTCAGATTACACTGAATTTGACAGACAACAGCATTTTTTCAGATGTCTGAATGGTCCATAAACCCATGAACACTACCTCACTATCTCTCAATTTGTACTACTTACTTATCTTTTCATTTTTTCTTATTGTAGCTTATAGTCATCTTTTTATGGATAGGCTCCGCAAAACAACAAATTTCATTACATATGTATGTCAATGGTAATCAACCTGATTATGATTCTAATTCAAAATCCTTTAACTTCCTCCCCAAAAGCTTTCCGACAGTAAATTCATCAGTTACTACAGCAGTGGTTCCTTAAAGCTGTCATAGCCAATAGGTAGTGGGGATAAACTCTCGCTAACTATTAAATGTTCCCAATTGTGTACGTCACAGACAGCTTCTGACAACCAAGTCCAGCTCCTGGCCTTCACATATGACTTAGCTACTAAGCCCAACAAAACCATTTCTACTGACAGGAGAATGAGCAAAGACGGGTTACTGGCACCTTAAAACCAGTCACTTCAGGCAGATGGGGCTCACCAGATGTAGTCGGCAGCCTATCCAGGCAAAGGAAAACTCTGACCTCAAACATTCACTGCCTTGTGGCTATACCCACTTATGGGGAAGGCTTCAGGAGTAAACACCAAGGAAAAATCTGTAGCTGGGGTCCCTAAGGCAGTACTACATTGAGTTCAATGCTGACTGGCAATTCCTGCGATGCTGCTGGTGCCAAACTGTATTGGTCTCTCTCCTTTCCTTTGTATTGCTGCATGGAGGGGGTACTGCCCTGGCTTGTGCACTGCTTTGTGTATTGACTGAACATAGACAGCTGGGATGCAATGTCCATGGTTGACACTAATCAACAGAGAGCCAATACTACAGCAGTCTAAGAAGGCAGCTTGCCACCACCACTTGAGAACAATTAGGAGGGACTATGAACACCAGCCTTAGCAGCACCATACATATCCCACAAATATATTCAAAGAGAAACTTTTTTTTGTTTTGATTTAACCTTTCAAATGAACATGTCTTCACTGCTGCTATACAGATATTAAATAGGCTAAGCATAACTGTGCTACGTTAGTTTACTTAATTTATATAATAATACCATTTATATTTATATTTATATTTATTTATAAATAGAATTTATATAGTAATACCATTTACGGTCTCATTCTATTTAACACTGTACAATGATTTCAGATAGAGGCCAATAATTAGATCACTCGTACCATAAATATATTCAGAATTAATTTCCTCCCTTCGTTACTTCTAGTTGAAATACTCTATTACCCCAGGAAAAAAATCCTCACAAATTCATTCGTAATCCAGTGATCATAGATAATCTTACGCCAGATGAATAATAAAGCAAGATGAGAAAAGCACATTCAATCCTATAAAATTCCACTTTTTACTCATTCTAATTTATGCTTTCAGTACTCACTGAACTTCTCCTTTGCTTTGAGTGGAGTTCTCCATATTGACTTTGCAGACCTTTCAAGCATCAGTTGTTTTCTGATCAGAAGTAAGTGAGAATTTTTGGAAGGAACAGTTATGGAATTGAATAAGTTCCTGCTATGTTGCAGATATTATGTACATGACACACCCAGTCTCGTATTTTTACCAGGCAGTGCCCTGCTTTAAACTATTTTTGTCCAATCAGAGAACTCTGAGTTTATAGCAATTGTTATAAATGACCTATGAAGTGCCCACCAAAAACATAGCAATATTTAATCGATTTCAATGAGAAAAAATTCATATGCTTTTTGAAATCTGTGTATTTCACTGCAAATAAACATTTTACTAAATTGTTATTGGATAAAGCGCTGTTCAGAACTTTCATAGTTCAGTGCAATAAAGTTGATCTCTGTTCTGAAAGAGCAAAGTGTTAGTGGCTTCAACGGGCATTCTAATTGCCTAAAATGTGTTCTTGGTGAGCCACTTCTGTAAATTTAGAAAGCACTGGGAAATCTTATGAGAGGTGATTGATATGTTCGTGGCCTAAGGTAGAAGGAGTCAATTTTAGAAAACCTAGCATATTTATTTTTCAACATAGTCCCCTCCTACATTTACACACTTAGTCCAGCGGTCATGGAGCATATGGATCTTGGACCTCCAGAAAGTGTCCACAGATGGGTGATTGATAAGTTTGTGGCCTAAGATAGAAGAAGATGAGTTATACAGCTCTCGTTACATGCATATGCAGGTCAACTCTTTGAGCGATTAGGCAGAAAGTTTAAAGTTAATAACTTATCTCCTTCTACCTTAGGCCACAAACTTATCAATCACCCCTGATGAGCTATTAACTTCAAACTTTCTGATTAATCACTCAAAGAGCTGAACTGCATGTGCATGTAAAGAGAGCTGTATAACTCATCTCCTTTTACCTTAGGCCACAAATTTATCAATCACCCCTGCTGAGGACACTTTCTGGAGCTCTAAGATCTGTATGCTCCATGACTGCTGGACTAAGTGTGTAAATGTAGCAGGGGACTATATTGAAAAATAAATGTGATAGGTTTTCTAAAATTGACTCCTTTTACCTTAAGCCACAAACATATCAATCACTCCTCGTACATTGACATTGCAGGGAGATATTCAAACTAGAAAAAATGCTATGAGGAACGGTTGAATTTAAAAGAAACAGCCCAGCATGTGCAGAGTTGTCAAATTTTTAAAAAAAACCGAAAACAGAAAAGTTCAGTTTTCATAAAAAAGAAAGTACTGAGTGATAATAATCTTTTAAAAAAGCAAAAATGCCTGGCTACATTGGAAAGATTGACGAGTTTGATTACACAACAGGTAACTGAATCAGAACAGTATTTTGAAGTAAATGAAATGGCCAATGAGAAGCAAGTGTAAGTTTTGCTGAGTGCACTGATTTTAATGACATACAATTTGCTTCGAGCTTTGACTGCTCCAATCAAACCACCAGAAGTGAGCTTTGCTGCTATTGTAAAAGTGATATAAGAACATTTAGAACCAAAGTCATTGTTGATTGCAGAACACTTTAGGATCATAAGTGCAATCAAAAGAAGGGAAGTCCATTTCAGCCTATGTGGTTGAATTGTTGTCTGAGCATTGTAGGCTCAGTAATGATACACTGAGAGATTGCTTAGTTTGTACAATCTTAAAAGAAGACATTCAAAAATAGCTCCTAACTAGAACACAGCCCATATTCAAAAGAGTAATTGAAATTACTGTTCCAATAGAAGCCGCTGACAGAGATGCAATTGAGTTGCAGTCAAGAAAGAAAGTGAGCATGAATAAAATTGCAGTGTCTAAAAAGAAAGCAGCCAGGCAAAACAAATTGTGTTACCTTTGTGGCAAGGGTTCACCTACACCAAACAAGTGTAGATTTAAAGGCAAAATTTATAGAAAATGCAACAAAGTAGAATGCATACACCGAGCATGTCAGGCAGACAAAAATAAATCGACTGCTCAGGGAAGCGAAAAAACTAAAAATTCAAATTGCAGTTTCAAAAAGAGCATTAATCTGCTGTTGATGAAAAAAAATCTGATAATGATGAGAGTGACACAAGACTATGTAGCCTTGAGATTTACAGCATGTGAACTAATAATAGACAAGCAATATGGCTTACACCAGAAGTGAATGGCAAATTAATTAAAATGGAATTGGACGCTGGTTTGGCTACTTCAGTCCTTCCACAAGAGGAGTTTGAACAGCATTTGAAAAATACTGAACTGAAGCATGCAGATATCCAACTAAGAACTTTTTTTTTCTTCTTTTTCTAAAAAAAAATTTTCTGAAAAAAGAAAAATTTAATGCCTCAAAAAAAACCATCATCTTAAAGACTGAAAACAAAATTCTGTGATAACAAAAAAAACCTACTAAGCAAAAAAGTGAGAAAAAAAAGAGAACCCATTAGGTGTACAACCCCGGAGCCATGCGTCATACAAAAAGCTTCTAAAAATAAACATCAAATCGCCAGCAAGAAAAGAAAATATACTAAAAGAATTTACAATTAGATCGTGGAAAAATTATATCAATTAACTCAAATGATAATAACGAACAAATGAGCCCCATCTTTTCTCAAAATCAAATAAAGGTTCAAAGGTTTGACTTCTAATTTTCTCCAAACTAAGACATAGCATAAATTAAAGATTTAGGTAATATTTATGCAATTTCCCCCAATACTGATTTATTTAAACAAAGGGTGGAACTTCAATCACAATATAACCTGTTATTAACTCATCCCATTGAAGGTTAATTGCTTAAGTTAAAGAGCCAATTTTATATGTCTGGAGATAAAAATAATAAACTGCTTGCATCTCAATTAAAAATGGCTGCAGTCAGAAGGCAAATCATGAAAATTCATAGGAAAGATGGTACCTTAGCTCAAGAATATGAGGAAATTAATAAGATTTTTCAAGACTTTTATGCTGAGCTATATAAATCTCAATGTCCGTTAGATTCCTTTAAAATGAATGCTTTTTTACGTAAGATTGTTTTTCCTAAAATTTCGGCTGAGGATCAAAAGATTCTCGATGCTCAAATTACTGAAGCCGAAATTCATAAAGTTATTTTTTCAATGCAATCTGGTAAGTCCCCAGGACTTGATGGCTATCCCGTAGAATTTTATAAAAAAATTTGGAAAGTTGCTCTCTCCGTATATGTTGGAAATGTTTAAGGATTCTTTTGTGAAAGGTGACTTACCCTCTACTTTGTATGAGGCCTCTATTTCTTTAATTCTTAAAAAAGATAAAGATCCTACTGACTGTGCTTCATATAGACCTATTTCATTATTGAATGTTGACGCTAAGATTTTGTCAAAGATAATGGCCAATCGTTTGGAGAATATTTTGGCTAAAATTATTTGTAAAGATCAAACAGGCTTTATAAAGGGTCGCTATTCCTTTTCAAATGTTCGGAGACTACTTAACATTATATATTCATCCTCTTCTAAAATTCCACAATGTGTTGTATCTTTGGATGCAGAAAAAGCATTCGACTGGGTCGAATGGAAATATTTATTCAATGTTTTAGAGAAATTTGGCTTTGGTGTTAATTTTAATAATTGGATTAAAATGATATATAAAGCCCCTATTGCTACTGTTGTTACTAACAACTGTAGGTCTCCTTTTTTTCAGCTTTCATGGGGGACATGGCAAGGCTGTCCATTAAGTCCTTTGTTGTTTAATTTACTATTAGAAGCCCTTGCTATTGCTCTTCGTGAGGCTAAAAATATCCATGGGATACTTGTGAATGAGACCATGCATCAGGTCTCTCTTTATGCTGATGATTTATTGGTTTATATATCTAACCCTGACGAATCCATTCCTGCCCTGTTAAAATTATTTAATGAATTTGGAGGTTTTTCAGGATATAAAATTAATTTTAGTAAAAGTGAATTGTTTCCTTTAAATGATTCTGTTTCTATATATGATAATACTCCCTTTAAAGTTTCAGACTCTTTTAGATATTTAGGTATTGTAACTAAGAACTTTTAATGGAGTAAAGGTAACTCCTGTGGAAATTTTATTTGTAAAAATGAACTAAAATAACCAAAAAGCTACATTGAACTTGTATGTGATAAAATCAGGAAAACCAGCATTGTTGGGGCATGATTGGCTGAGATAACTAAAACTTGATTGGACATCCAACAATAATTTGCATGCTGCACCCCCTGCAATAAAGCCATGTGAAAGTGAGTTAAGAAAGGTACTGGATGGTGCCATGCTGCACATTGTCTCCATGCTATACACCATGAACTGTTGCCCATCAGAGGGCAAACAGATGTTGGTGCCAACCTGTTGACTCTGGTTGGAAAGCATATTGAGGCAAGGAAGGAGCATACTGCTCAGAGGAGGTAACATATCTGAGAAAGCTACCAATATATTAATAAGGTGATTACTTGTGAAATGTGGCTTGGGTTTAAGCTGGGAGGAAGTTCAAAGAGCTTCAGGAAAGTTGCAAAAAGTGTGGTTTTGTGAATAGAAAGATACAGAATCTACTCTGTGTGTATTAAAGTTATTACATCAACTTCAAATGGGAGATAGAACACTTCTTGCAAAAGTAGATGCAAAGACCGAAGCCCAGCTGGATGAATGGAGGACCACACAGAAAGGATTAAATGGAGATACGAAAACAAAGGATTTGTCAGATGATGTGGATGCAGAAACTAGGAGAAGAGATCAGATCGTAAAGGGAGCAATAGAAGAATTAATTAATTAATACGCCAGTGAACTAAGTGCACCTTCCCAAGACCAAAATGCACAATTTAGAAAAAGAAAGAGAGAAGAGGCAGAAAGAAAGAATGTGAACAAGAAAGAGAAAGATATGAAAGAGAGAAGAAACGTGAGAAAGTAAAAGAAAGGGATCGAAGTAGAACCAGAGAGACAGAAAGAGAAGAAAGATGTCCAGAGCTGTCAGAGCCATTTCCTGCTGTCCCGGAGTCAACTCCTACATCCACCACGGAGGAGGTCCCAGAACCTGAGATTGTTTTCAGAGCCACAAAATTCACCCGCCAAGCAGAGTGATTCCCCCTTGTCGGGAATGTCATTATCCCACAAGAGTGAGTGAGAAAGCCTCCACAGCAATTAAATCCTTAAGCCTGAATGGGACACTTTAAAACTTACTATGCTGTGGATGTCTGTATATTACAATTGTATTACATAATGTACTGTGTATATAGCTGAGATGCATTCTCTATTGAGTTGAAGTTAATAGCTAAGCAGGGAGGAGTATCGTGTATTTCATATTTAAGTAATGTTTGAGTAATCTTGTAATATATATATAGGTTGATCAAGCATTATTGCTTGTTTAAATAACTACGGGTTATATGTAAAGATACATTATTTGCATCATAATCACGCTACCACGCCACTCCAGAGAGAACAACCCAAGTTTGTTGAACCTCTTGTTATAACACATGCCATCTAATCTAGGCAGTATCCTGGTAAACCTCTTCTGCACCCTCTCCAAAGCCTTCTTTTTCTTAATGTAAATACGAAGTTACACCTATATTCCTGGACCCCCCATTCTGTGCTCCATGCTCAAAGACAAACATCACAGATGTTGGGCATCTGTGGTCAGATATCAGCTGTCAATGTCAGGCTGGCAGAAAGCGGATGTGCCCCCCCACTCCACCCCCAAGTCAGCAAGTTGCTGGTGAGTTCCAGAGCTGGAGTTCTGTGTGGGCAGGAGCATTGAGTTCCAATGACACCCCCCCCCGCCCCCCCCTTCATTCGCCAATCGGTAAGACTGGAGTTCAAGGCTGAGTGTTTGGGATCCTATCATCAATGCATCTGGAGTATGAGGCCTAGTATCTGGTGATTGGTGTGTCCTGAAGGTGATGCTGAGGATTAAAGCCCAAGGGTCAACTCAGAAGCCCACAAGTGAAGTTTATTGGCCAGAGTCGAGTCTGCAAATTCCTGACAGTCTTTTGGGGAGGTCAAAGCCTGCTGTCAGCAGGACAAAGTCCGTGTCACTGGAGGATAGATGCTAGAGCTTAAAGGTTTACATACAGGCATGTGTGTGGGTGGGAGGGAGGAATGGGGCTTGTTTTTGCTGTGGTTGCTTGTTGCTTGTTGTGTTCTGTGTTGTTCTGCTGAGCATCATGGGCATGCTACATTAGTGCCAGAAGGTGAGATGACACTTGGGTCTGTCCCCAGCACAACCTCAGGTGTGTTTGTTGTTAACTCAAGCAACACATTTCACTGTAGGTTTTGATGTACATTAGAACACTAGACACTAGAATACTACAGCACAGTACAGGCCCTTCGGCCCTCAATGTTGTGCCGACCCATATATTCCTAAAAGAAAGTACTAAACCCACACTACCCCGTAACCCTCTATTTTTCTTTCATCCATGTGCCTGTCCAAGAGGCTCTTAAATACCCCTAATGTTTTAGCCTCCACCACCATCCTTGGCAAGTCATGTGTCAAATAAAATTGAATTTTGAATTCAGAGTATTGAACCTTGATTGATCAGATCAAATCTGACTTTACATCATTTGAACATCACTTTAAATTACTTTTAGGGTTGTTGTGATGGGAGATTTTAACTTTCCTAATAATGATTGGCATCTCCTTAGCACAAGGGGTTTAGATGGGCTGAAGTTCGTTAGGTGTCTTCAGGAACGTTTCGTGACACAATAAGCAACTAGAGGAGAGGCCGTACTTGATCTGGTATTGGGAAATGAACCTGATCAGGTGTCAGATCTCTCGGTGGGAGAACATTTTGGAGGTAGTGACCACAATTCTATCTCCTTCACCATAGCACTGGAGAGGGATAGCAGCAGACAATTTGGGTAAACAATTAATAGGGAAAGGGGGAAAATATGATGCTATTAGGCAGGAAATTGGGAGCAGATCCCAATTTCTCAGGGAAATGCACAGCAGAAATGTGGCAAATGCTCAAGGAAGATTTGCATGGACTTCTGCATAGGTATGTTCCATTGAGGCAGGGAAAGGATGGTAGGGTTAAAGTGCCATGGTGTACAAAGTCTGTAGAAAGTCTAGTTAAGAAGAAAGGAAAAGCTTGCGAAAGGTTCAAGAAACTAGGTACTCTTAGAGTTCTAAAAAATTACAAGGTTGCTGGGAAGGAGCTTAAGAATGCAATTAGAAGAGCCAGAGGGGGCCATGAGAAGGCCTTGGAGAGCAGGATTAAGGAAACCCCCAAAGCATTCTACAAGTATATGAAAAGCAAGAGGATGAGCCGTGTGAGAATAGAACAAAGCAGGTGCAATATTGGAAATGTATGCATGGAGTCGGAGGAGGTAGAGGAGAAACTTAATGAACTTTGCTTCAGTACTCACCAGTGAAAAAGACCTTGGCAATTATGGGGGTGACTTACAGCAGAGTGGAATGTTTGAGCATATAGATATTAAGAAAGAGGATGTGCTGAAGTTTTTGGAAAGCATCAAGTTGGATAAGTCACCAGGACCGGACGAGATGTACCCCAGGCTACTTGGGAAGTGAGAGAGGAGATTGCTGAGCCTCTGGTGATGATCTTTGTGTCATCAATGGGAACGGATGAAGTACCATTGGATTAGAGGGTTGCAAATATTGTTTCCTTGTTCAAGAAAGGGAGTAGAGAAAACCCAAGAAATTATAGACCAGTGAGTCTGACTTCAGTGGTGGGCAAGTTGTTGGAGAAGATCATGAGAGGCAGGATTTATGAGCATTTGGAGAGACGTAATCTGATTAGGGATAGTCAGCATGACTTTGTCAAGGGCAGGTCATGCCTTACCAGTCTGATTAAATTCTTTGAGGATGTAACAAGACACATTTATGAAGGTAGAGCAGTGGATGTAGTGTTTATGGGTTTCAGTAAGGCATTTGATAAGGTTCCCCATGCAAGGCTCATTCAGAAAGCAAGGAGGCATGGGATGCAAGGAGACCTTGCTTTGTGGATCCAGAATTGGCTTGCCCATGGAAGGCAAAGGGTGGTTGTAGATGGTTCACATTCTGCTTGGAGGTCAGTGACCAGTGGTGCTCTACAGGGATCTGTTCTGGGACCCTCCTCTTTGTGATTTTTATAAATGACCTGCATGAAGAAGTAGAAGGGTGGATTAATAAGTTTGCTGATGACACAAAGGTTGGAGGTGTTGTGGATAGTCTGGAGGATTGTCAATGGTTACAACGAGACATCAGTAGGATGCAGAACTGGGCTGAGAAGTGACAGATGGACTTCAACCCAGATAAATGTGAGTTGAATTGAATTGACTTCATTTCTTACATTCTTCACATACGTGAGGAGTAAAAATCTTTACATTATGTCTCCGTCTAAATGTGCAATGTGCAATCATAATAATTTATAATAAATAGGACAGTCAATATAATATAGAGTACACTCAAATCAGCGTGAGTTAATCAGTCTGATGGCCTGGTGGAAGAAGCTGTCCCGAAGCCTGTTGGTCCTGGCTTTTATGCTGCCATACTGTTTCCCAGATGGTAGCAGCTGGAATAGATTGTGGGTCTCCAATGATCCTATGGGCCCTTTTAACACACCTGTCCTCATAAATGTCCTGAATCATGGGAAGTTCACAACTACAGATGTGCTGGGCTGTCCGCACTTCTCTCTGCAGAGTCCTGCGATTAAGGGAGGTACAGTTCCCATACCAGGCAGTGATGCGGCCAGTCAGGATGCTCTCAATTGTGCCTCTGTAGAAAGTTCTTAGGATTTGGGGGTCCATACCAAACTTCCTCAACTGTCTGAGGTGAAAGAGGTGCTGTTGTGCCTTTTTCACCACAAAGCTGGTGTGTACAGACCATGTGAGGTCCTTGGTGATGTGGATGCTGAGGAACTTAAAGCTGTTTACCCTCTCAAGCCCAGATCCATTGACGTCAATAGGGGTTAGCCTGTATCCATTCCTCCTGTAATCCACAACCAGCTCCTTTGTTATTGCGACATTGAGGGGGAGTTTGTTTTCTAAACACCACTGTGTTAGGGAGATGACTTCTTCCCTGTAGGCCACCTCGTTATTGTTTGAGATAAGGCTAATCAATGTCGTGTTGATGGCAAACTTAATTGGCAGACTAGAGCTGTGGGTGGCAACACAGTTATGGGTATACAGGGAGTAAAGGAGGGGACTTAGTACACAGCCCTGAGGTTCATTTTGGTAGGTCCAATTTGAAGATAGGACATAATATAAATGGTAAGACTCTTGGTGGTGTGGAAGATCTGAGAGATCTTGGGGTCCGTGTCGATAGGACACTCAAAGCTGCTGCGCAGGTTGACAGTGTTGTTAAGAAGGCATGTTGGCATTCGTCAACCGTGGAATTGAATTCAAGAACTGTGAGGTAATGTTACAGCTATATAAGACCTTGAAATTCTAGGCAGTCTCTAGAGTGGGTTACATGGTCTGCACAACATTGTGGGCCAAAGGGCCTGTAATATGCTTTAAATTTCTATGTTCTGGGTTCTATGTTCTAAATGAGTTGTTCTAGAACACCACTAGGGACAACTTGGATCAACATTAGATAGAAGGAGGCTACAATCTACCTCCAGCTCACTCCTCCTCCCCAGTTTAACAGGGGCAGACATGGCTCTGAGCAGATACTCTAGCTTTTGAACGTTGTTGACAACTGGGCACATCAACAACTAGCACCTGGCATCATACTAATCTATATACCGAAGTGCAAAAATGTTCAACTAAATTAACTTGTCATTTGAAATCATATGACCAACACAGTTTACCCGAGGCTTGAGACACTTGTCAGATGTATGCCTTCAAAGATCAGTATTGCTAATTTCAGCAAAGGCACATTCCTTAAAGTTATATTGTCAGTTGTCTCCAGCACACACCTTGCAGAGTTGTGAGAAACTAGGCTTTCCACTTGACTGAATAAGAGTCATGGTGGATGTATTCAAAAGGGAGGGAGACTATTCATAGCAGTGATATCATACTGTGATGGGACAAAGAGAACCGTGCAGGAGGGGCATGCCCCGGAGAGAGGGGCAAGGTGGCAGACAGGGGAACAGTGAAGCATAGCGGACAAGAGAGCAACACTGACTACCTTGATGTGATTACATTATAATGCTCAACATGCTCAGACTGCACACCAGGTGTCATGATTTATCAACAACCCTTTTCAATATGAGAGGTCATGGTTTTGCATTTCCCTTCATTGCCCAAGCCACCAGAGCTCCCAATTTCTTTCCCTCACACAGCACAGATACCAAATGAGTTGTTTCCCATGGAGTGAACTCAGGTCAGCTTTCTGGCTGTAGGCATTGGCTGGAACGAGCAGGTATTTGCAATCACACCTGTTTCTAACAGATTGCCTTTGGAAACCTGAAGCTCATCACACCCACTAGCAGCTTTCATCAACTGTCTGGGATGTATCCCCAGACTTTGATAAACATCCTGTGGATTTCATGGCCCCTGATAAACTGACAGGTATTGGAAGAGGAGGCAGTGATTGGTGATGACAAGTGCCTCCTGGAGAGTATCATCTTATTTTCTTGTAGAACATAGAGTGCAGAGCAGTACAGCACAGGAACAAGCCCTTCAGCCCACTATATTGTGCCGAATCAAGTAATCAAATAGCCAACTAAACTAATCCATTTTCGAAAATAGTTGTTGCAGTTTTGCACGATTTTGATTGGGTTGGACTAGTGCTGCAGCCTGCAGATCATGAGTAACGTGCCACTGGATTGAACTGAAATCTTTCCACTTCCGATCTCTCGATAAAGATCGGTATGTGTCCCGTTGTCTTACCCTTCCTGAAGTCCACAATCAGCTCCTTCACCCGACTGACATTGAGTGCCGGGTTGTTGCTGCGATACGACTCAACAATCTGATCTATCTCGCCATCATCTCAAATTCTGCCAACAATAATTGTGTTGTCAGCAAATTTATAGATGGCATTTGAGCTGTGCTTTTCCACACTTTCATGGGTGTAGAGAGAGTAGAGCAATTGCCGAAGCACACGTACTTGAGGTGCGCCAGTGTTGATTGTTGACGAAGTGGAGATTATTATTTCCAATCCGTACAGATTTTGGTCTTTCAGTGAGGAAGTCGAGGATCCAGCTGCAGAGGGAGGTACAAAGGCCTAGCTTTTGAAGCTCTTTGTTCAGAACTGTGGGAATGATTGTGTTAAGCACTGAGCGTAGTCAATAAACAGCATCCTGACATAAGTATTAGTATTGTCCAGGTGATCCAAGCCCAGGTGAAAAGCCAGTGAGAAGATATCCTCTGTAGACCTATGGTGGTGATAGGTAAATTACAGTGGGCCTAGGTCCTTGCTGAGACAGGAGTTGATTCTAGCCATAACTAACCTCTTAAAGCACTTCATCACTGTAGATGTGAGTGCTACTGGGTGGTAGTGAATAAGACAACTCACACCGTTCTTCTTAAACACTGGTATGATTGTTGCACTTTTGAAACAGGTGGGAACTTTTGACTGTAGTAATCAGAGACTGGTACAGGTTTTCAGAACCCTACTAGATACTCTATCAGGGCCTGTCACCTCTTGAGGCTCACCCTCTTGAAAGACAATCTGACGTCACTTATCCACACAGATTTTCATGAAGTCAGTGACAGCTGTGGCATACTCATTCAGACTCAAAGATGAATCCCTGAATACAGTCCAGTGTACCGACTCAAAGCAATCCTGTAAGCTCTCCTGCGCCTCCCTTGTCAGTACCTTCTTGGTCCTCACTACTGGTGCTGCAGTCTTCAGGTCTCTGCCTATACTCAAGGAGAAGAAGTACAGCCAGGTGATCAGACTTCCAAAGGTGTGGGCGTGGGATAGCATGGTAAATGCTTTTGGCTGTAGTATAACAGTGGTCCAGTGTGTTGGCTCCTCTGGTTCCACAAGTGATATGTTGGTTGTAATTATTTAGAGAATTTTTTAAGCTGGCCTGGTTAATATCTCCCAAAATGATGGAGAATGATTGTATGCTGTTTCATGCTTGTTTCTTATGTTTCTCAGCTACCTCAGTTCTAATCAATAAGCTCCAAAACTTGGGCCTCTGTACCTCCCTCTGCAACTGGATCCTTGACTTCCTCATTGGGAGACCACAGTCGATGTGGATTGGAAATAACATCTCCTCCTCACTGAACATCAACACCAGCTCACTTCAACTATTGTTGGCAGAAATTCAGGTGGCGAGTGAAATAAATCAGCTGGTTGAGCGGCGTTGCAACAACAACCTTGTGTTCAACATCATCAAGACCAAGGAACTGATTGTAGGCTTCAGGAAGGGGAAGTTGAGGGAACACACACTGGTACTCATTGAGGGATTAGCAGTGGAAAGGCTGAACAGTTTCAAGTTCCTACGTGTCAACTCTTCTGCTGGGTCCAACATATTGATACAATTACAAAGATGGCTTGACAGTGGCTATATCTCATTAGGAATATAAGGAGACTTGTTATGTCACAGAAGACTCTCATACCATGGAGGGCATTCTGACTGGCTGCATCACCATCTGGTATGAAAGGACCACCGCACAGGATTGGAAAGAGCTGCAGAAAGTTGTAAACTCAGCCAGCTCCATCTTAAGACCATAAGACATAGGAGCAGAATTAGGCCACTCGAGTCTGCTCCGCCATTCCATCATGGCTGATCCTGGATCCCACTCAACCCCATACATCTGCCTTCTTGCCATATCCTTTGATGCCCTGACCGATCAGGAAACTATCAACTTCCAACTTAAGTACACACACGGACCTGGCCTCCACCGCAGTCTGTGGCAGTGTCATGGTCAGGATTGGGGTCCCTTTAAATTTACCTTGTTTATGTTACGATCCGGATCATTGATTCCTTGTTTTCCCGTGTCCCTCGGCTTTGGTGATTAGAGGCAATTAACGCTCGGCTGAACCAGTAGTTTATAGTCTCTGGCTTTCAGCCGTTCGACGCGGGAGCGTCTGCAAAGTCATCAAAGGTACAGTGTGCCGATGTCATCTGGCTGGAGCAAGCCTAGTCTCTGCTGAAGCGAGTGCCGGTAAATCGCCCTTCCTCACCGGAGCAACCCTGTCTAGTTACCTCGCCGAAGCGAGCCTGCAAAGTTTCCTCACCGAGGTGGGTCCGTCAGTTAACCCGCCGGAGAGAATCAGGAGCCACTGTCTACTGTTCCTGGGCCGAGTCTAGAGCTCGCCACTACCCGGTAGTTCCAAGTACCACGTCCTGGCTCTGGCGGCATCCAAGTACCACATCCAAGTCCAAGTACTGGCTCCGGTGGCATCCAAGTACCACATCCAAGTCCTGGCTCCGGCGGCATCCTAGTACCAAGTCAAGTCCTGTCCCTGGCGGCATTCGAGTACCAAGTCAAGTCCTGGCACTGGCGGCTTCCAAGTTCTGAGTCGAGTCCTGGCTCTGGCGGCTTCCAAGTTCCGAGTTGAGTCCTGGCCCTGGTGGTCTGTGATTCCTGTCCAATTTCCCCCTGTCTGAATCCCTTCTCTGCCCCTCTTGCCTCTAGCCCTCGTCTGCAGCCCTTGCCTGCACTTTGGTCTAGTTCTATCCCTGGAGCTAGATAGGAACTGTGTCGCTCTTTGGTGTTTGTCTTGTCTTGTCCTCGCCTCCGTGGGGTAAGTCAGGCCGTCTTGCCGTTGCCCCACGGAGGGTCATGAGTCCCAGCCCTATGTCCTGTACCCAAGGAGGGGTCCCGGCTCTCTGTTCTGTGTATGTGTCCATGGTTCCATGTACCTGCTGTCCCGAGACCAAGGCTCTGTTTTCCATGTTCCTCCTCTCTCTAGCCCATGTCATGTCCATGCCTGGTTCTGGGGTCCGAGCCCGAGGCAAGACCCAGGTACTGGGTCCTTGCCCAGTCTCGGGCTCGGAGTCCATACCGTAGCCTCTTCATGTGTCCTCTAGTTCTGGGAGCCAATTCCGAGTCCTAGCCCAGACCCTTGGTCCCAGCCTAGTCGTAGTCCTCAGTCCGCTACTCCTACTCCTGCCTTGTTCTCCTGGTTTCGAACAATAAACTAAATTTAATTAACCTCACAAGATGTGTCTTGCATTTGGGTCCACCCTTGCTCCCAATGCCCCCGCCATTGTGACAGGCAGAACATTCCACAGATTCACTACTCTCTGGTTAAAGAAATTCCTCTTCACCTCTGTTTTAAAAAGTTGCCCCTCTATTTTGAGGCTGTGCCCTCTAGTTCTGGATACCCCCACCATACGAATTATCCTCTTCACATCCACTTTATCTAGTCCCTTCAACATTTGGTAGGTTTCACTGAGATGTTCCCGTATTCTTCTAAATCCCAGTGAGTAAAGCTGCCAAACACTCTTCATATGTTAACCTCTTCATTCCTGGAATCATGCTCGTGAACCTCCTCTGAACTCTCTCATATCCCTTCTGAGATATGGGGCCCAAAACTGTTGACAATACTCAAAATGTGGCCTGACAAGTGTCTTATAAAGGTTCAGCATTATCTCCTTGTTTTTATATTCTATTCCCCTTGAAATAAATGCCAACACTGCATTTGCCTCTTTTACCACAGACTCCATCTGTAAATTAACCTTCTGGGAGTCTTGCATGAGGACTCCTAAGCTCCTCTTCACCCCTGATCATTTGAATTTTCTGCCCATTTATGTAATAGTCTGTGCTATTGTTGATTTTACCAAAGTGCATTATCAGGCATTTCCCAACACTGTATTCCATTTGCCACTTTTTTGGCCCATTCTTCCGATTTGTCTAAGTCCTGCTGCAATCACATTGCTTCCTCAGCACTACCTACCTATCTCTGTATTATCTGCAACCTTTGCTACAAAGCCATCAACTCCATTATCTAAATGATTGATAATGTGAAAAGTAGCAGTCCCAATACTGACCCCTGAGAAACACCACTAGTCACTGGCAGCCAACCAGAAAGTGCCCATTTTATTCCCACTCGCTGCCCTCCTGCATATCAGCCATTCCTCTATCCATGCCAGTATCTTTCTTGTAACGTAATAGGATTTTATCTTATTAAGCTGGCTCATGTGTGGCACCTTATCAAATGCCTTCCAAAAATCCAAGTAAATGACATCCACGCCTCTCCTATGTACACGATGCTTGTTAGTTTCTCAGAGAACTCTAACAGATCTGTCAGGCAAGAACTTAAAGGAAATTTGCAAAACGTATTTTTTTTACGGAGACTGGTAAATGACTGGAACTTAATGCAGGGAGGGTTTATAGGAGCATTTAAGAAGCTTTTAGACAACTGTATGAATGGGCAAAGAATAGAGAGATACAGACCACATGCAGGCAGATGGGATAAGTTAGACTGAAATGATGGCTGGCACAGAAATGATGAGCTCAAGAGTCCAAACAGTAATTTAATTTCTATTTTAACACAGACCATGCAATCTGTGTTCCACGTTAAATAAACTGGATGTCGGGATCGCGCAGCAGAGGAGGTGGTGGAGTTTCAAAGGTTATTGTCCCAATGTAAGAAAATGGCATTAGTGTCAGTGAGCAAAAAGATCAGCATGGACATTATGAGGGGAGGGGCCTGTCTCCAGGCTGTACAACTGAGACTGATGATTCATGTTGATAATTAACGTATTTTATTGTTTCTATTGAAAATACACCTTTTTAAATGCTGCATGTTAGGATGCATTTTCAATGCAGGTTAAAACCTTTTTCCATCATGATGTGCCTAGGTGTAGATTGAATGGAATCATACTTAAGGCAATGCACAAGAGGCGTGTCATTATTGAACTTCTAAAGAATTGTCAAGGTGATTGTTTTCGCACATTGACTTTTTTGCACCATGTGTAATTTGGTTCTGCATATATACTGTTGCTTGTGGGGCTTGAGCCCTGTTCCAACACGTGGGGCCAATGTATGCTTCACTTAGTGATGTGGGCACACATATACCTACCCTGAGCGTGAGCCTGGCATTCTTACCTGTGACCTAAAACCTGTTTCTTCCTTCTGTCTGGCCATTTTCAATCCGTCTATTGTTCTGGTGGAGGAAGGAATATGGGGAAAAGACCAGAGATTATAGGGGAGAACGTGCCTGAGGATTTCAATATTCATTATCAAAGTATTTCACCAAATACAATCCTCAGATTCATTTTTGCAGTCATTTACAGTAGTACAAAGCAGTACAATGGAATCAATGAAAAACTACACACAAACGAAGAACAGCAAACAACCAACGTGAAAAAGAAGACATTTTTCACAAAATACAAAACTAAAAGTAAATAAGTAAGTAAATGATACTGAGAGCATGAATTGTGGAGTCCTTGAAAATGGATCCATTGGTTGTGGAATCAGTTCAGTGTTGCGGTGAGTGAAGTTATCCACCCTGGTTCCAGAGACTGATGGTTGACCCAGGTGGTGTGGGAACAAAGGCTGCTGTACTTCCTATCCAATGGCAGCCGTGAGGTACATAATTTTCTCTAACGTGATTGAGGAATTGAGGGCTATGTGGAACTGGAACAGAAGGGGATTTGATGTCTGGGGCAGATCAACCCACATTAAATGATGGAGAAGGCTTGAGGGGCTTGGTGTCCTATTCCTGCTCCAGTTCTCATGTGTTCTCGTGTGGTCTAACTCCATCAGAGGATGATGGCAGGAGGAGTTGATCAAACATTTCGTCACTTCTCTTCAAGCCTGGAAGCCCCAGCCCTTAATTTCTCTGTCATTCACCTCTGACTTGGATGAAGTTCTTTATTGTGAATAGATGGTAGTTATTTTTATGCAATGCTTTGGACGTTCATGACATATGACATAATTAAATCTCCACATTTCACCTCACATACTAAAAGATTGTATTTCCTCCCCTCTTCTACCAAATAAACCAATGAACAGTCTATGATTGATAAGCTATCAAATGTCACAGTTCATACTCGGAGAACATAATTTGATGGAGTCAAATCCAACAGCATAAGTATTCCAGTGGATATGTGATATTTTCTCTCTGCATCACCTGGGCCATTCACTAATGCCACTTTCAGCATTGCTAAAAGGCTGCAGCTGCACCAACAAGTTGAATGAATCTCCTTCAGCCAACCTGATAGAAAACAATTACTGCTGTAGATTTGTCAAATTTAGTCCTGGAGAACAGCAACTGCAGAACAATGCTCATTCCTGACCTCACTTTGTTAAAGTGGCCTGAGTAGCAAACTTTGTCTAATGCTATTGAAACCACACAGCAGTGTGTGGATGTTGCTGAAAATGTCCATTCTTTCTCTTGTCTTACTGATCCTAAGCAGGCACCAGCAAATAGTAGGAAAAAAAGTGGATTCAGAGAGTAATTCAACAGTATAGGATGGTGGGATTCTTGACATGAAGATGTATGCCAAGACCTTCAAATGTACTTTTCCTCAAATAGCCAAAGGCAGTGCTGGTGCACAGAAGGTGACAGTATATTGAAGTTCAAGTTTGTCTTTGGCAGACATTCCTTGGTACAAATGCCACAAAAGTTAGCAGCAGCAATACAGTACATTACAAAAGTGTCAAAGATAAGTTAACATAAATTTAAGTTAACCTAAATTATATATAGCTTACATGATAAAATAACCATTATGAAAGGTTGTGTGTGTGTGTGTGTGTGTGTGAGAGAGGGGGGGGGGGAGAGAAAGAGACAGAGAGAAGAAGAAAGAGAGAGGGGAAGAAAAGGTGAGAGGGAGGAAGGGAGAGAGGGATGGAGAGGGAGGGAGAGAGAGAGGGAAGGAGAGAGAGTGGGAGAGGGCAGAGGATGAGAGAGGGAGAGAAGGAGGGAGAGGGAGAGGGAGTGAGGTAGAGAGAGAGGGAGAAAGGAAGAAAGTGTGAGGGAGAGGGAGAGGGGGAGAGAAAAATAGATATATCAGGTCAGTTCAAGAACCTGATGGCAATGGGTTCTATGAACTACAGCTCACTTTCAAAGACTCTTTACAACTCATGTTCTCACAGTTGTCTGCTTATATATAGTTTTTCATAAAATTCATGCAAGAAAATAAATCTCAAGGTAGACTATGGTAACATAAGCATACTTCGATAATAACTTTATGTTGAATTTTGAGGGAGAAACTGGTGTTGAACCCTGAGGTGGTCTTCAGGCTCCATACTTTCTGCCTAATGGCAGCAATGAGAAGAGTGCTTAGCCCATATGGTGGGGCTCCCTGATGATGGATGTTGCCTTCCTGAGACACTGCCTCTTGTAGACGTCCCTGATGATGACGGGAGCTGTATCCATGGTGGAGCTGGCTGTGTCCAACACTTCCCACAGCCTCTTGCTTTGAAGTTGCCACACCAGTTCATGAAGAAACCAATCAGAATGTATTCCATTATAAATCTGTAGATGCTTGTCAGAGTCTTCGGTAATATGCCAGATTTCCTTAAACTTCCATGAAAATAGAGGTGCTGTCATTTCCTCTCTATGGATGTATCTGCTGAATACATTTGGTCTTCTGAGATGTTGACACCCAAGAACATCAATCTGCTCACTCTTTCTGCTGCACACCCTTCAACTAGGACTGGCATGTGTTCATCTGACTCCCCTTTCCAAAAATCTACAAAGTGGCATCAATGATGTCCACCTTCCTTAAGAGATGTTTCCAAAGCATGTGAGGTAGCCAAAATTTTCTGTGGACTGGTCATGAGCTTTTATTACCAGGGCTTATGTTTCACAGTGGAGGCAGACCAAGTTACTGCAAATTCATGACTAAAGTTGGGGTAACTTTCGTTCTGCAGTGGAGGGGACAAGTTGAAGTTTCCCATTAGTCCTGTATCTTATCTCCACTATAGTCAAAAGCTTTGTAATGTATCCAGAAAGAGTGAGAAACAGGTTGGAGTAATGCTGCCTTACTTGAAACTGGTCTGCATGGGGTTTTGATGTGTTGTAGACCCCCGATTCAGATTATGACCTGTATGTCAGTAGGAATGAAATAGAGGATGTAGATGAATTCCAGAGTCAAAGGCTGTTGTGACAGCTGAGTAGCTTCCACTGAGGGACAGAGTATGTCTTGAGCAACAAGAATTCTCAGCCTGAAAATGGTACTCGATGGTGCTGTGCCAAGGAAGATTACCACTGCTGTCAGAAGGTACTAAGAACAATCTGTGTTTGAGGAGAGTGGAATTCCAGAGTGCCAAGTCTGGCTGCCAGTGGTAGAACAAGTAAAGCTGGGAAGCAGATGCGGTGTGAGGGAAAAGAAACAGATCAGCACAGATCACAAAGTCCATCTGAGAAGAGGAACAGGAATTCCTGGTTTTTCAAGTCCCTCCACACACTCCTACAATTCCCTTAGTGCAAGGACAGTTTCAGCTTCACTTCAGAGAAGACTCATTGGATATGGTACAAGCTATAATTTTTTTTAACTAGGCTCTGGGCTGTTTAGTACATTCTTATTAACGCAAGAATGCAATTGTGCTAGAAATTCCAAGTGTTTTATGGCTAGGAATTTGTTCTTTAGTAATGAGTGCTTTTTCATTTAAAATCATGCAATCTGTTCTGAATAAATAAATGTTGACGTGTCATTGCCATAGGTGTTATAACAGGAAACTTCATAATTATTTATAGCTAATGTCTCATGTGTTTTGTTAAGAGTATTTTAAACCTAAGCCTGCTGGCGTATTTATTATTCTGTGGAAAAGAGAAAACATTTGATGTTTTGAGCCGAGACATCTTCGCCTGTTTATATGATCAGCTGCTGATAGCTCTCCTGAGAAGTCTGCTGAAGAAGAGCTTGAAACTATCCTGCAATTTGGAGCTGCAAAAATTTTTGGTTTTTCATACCATTTTTAAGAAGAAAAAAACAAAGAAATGAATCATAGAAACATAGAAACATAGAAAATAGGTGCAGGAGTAGGCCATCTGGCCCTTCGAGCCTGCACCGCCATTCAGTATGATCATGGCTGATCATCCAACTCAGAACCCTGTACCAGCCTTCCCTCCATACCCCCGATCCCTTTAGCCACAAGGGCTCTCTTAAATATAGCCAATGAACTGGCCTCAACTGTTTCCTGTGGCAGAGAATTTCACAGATTCACCACTCTCTGTGTGAAGAAGTTTTTCCTAATCTCAGTCCTAAAAGGCTTTCCCTTTATCCTTAAACTGTGACCCCTCGTTCTGGACTTCCCCAACATCGGGAACAATCTTCCTGCATCTAGCCTGTCCAATCCCTTTAGGATTTTATACGTTTCAATAAGATTCCCCTCAATCTTCTAAATTCCAATGAGTATAAGCCTAGTTCATCCAGTCTTTCATCATATGAAAGTCCTGCCATCCCAGGAATCAATCTGGTGAACCTTCTTTGTACTCCCTCTATGGCAAGGATGTCTTTCCTCAGATTAGGGGACCAAAACTGCACACAATACTCCAGGTGTGGTCTCACCAAGGCCTTGTACAACTGCAGTAGTACCTCCCTACTCCTGTACTCGAATCCTCTTGCTATAAATGCCAGCATACCATTCGCCTTTTTGACCGCCTGCTGTACCTGCATGCCCACGTTCAATGACTGGTGTATAATGACACCCAGGTCTCATTGCACCTCCCCTTTTCCTAATCAGCCATCATTCAGATAATAATCTGTTTTCCTGTTTTTGCCACCAAAGTGGATAACTTCACATTTATCCACATTGAATTGCATCTGCCATGAATTTGCCCACTCACCTAACCTATCCAAGTCACCCTGCATCCTCTTAGCATCCTTCTCACATCTAACACTGCCACCCAGCTTCGTGTCATCCGCAAACTTGGAGATGCTGCATTTAATTCCCTCGTCTAAGTCATTAATATATATTGTAAACAACTGGGGTCCCAGCATTGAGCCTTGCGGTACCACACTAGTCACTGCCTGCCATTCTGAAAAGGTCCCGTTTATTCCCACTCTTTGCTTCCTGTCTGCCAACCAATTCTCTATCCACATCAATACCTTACCCCC
Source organism: Mobula birostris (assembly GCF_030028105.1). Classification (NCBI taxonomy): domain Eukaryota; kingdom Metazoa; phylum Chordata; class Chondrichthyes; order Myliobatiformes; family Myliobatidae; genus Mobula; species Mobula birostris. The sequence continues at coordinate 64,451,900 of NC_092377.1, read as the reverse complement.
AACACCATGTGCTTTAGGTTTGCACATTAATCTCCTGTGTGGGACCTTGTCAAAAGCCTTTTGAAAACCCAAATATACCACATCCACTGGTTCTCCCCTATCTACTCTACTAGTTACATCCTCAAAAAATTCTATGAGATTCGTCAGACATGATTTTCCTTTCACAAATCCATGCTGACTTCGTCCGATGATTTCACCGCTTTCCAAATATGCTGTTATCACATCTTTGATAACTGACTCTAGCAGTTTCCCCACCACCGATGTTAGGCTAACCGGTCTATAATTCCCTGGTTTCTCCCTCCCTCCTTTTTTAAAAAGTGGGGTTACATTAGCCACCCTCCAATCCTCAGGAACTAGTCCAGAATCTAAAGAGTTTTGAAAAATTATCACTAATGCATCCACTATTTCTTGGACTACTTCCTTAAGCACTCTGGGATGCAGACCATCTGGCCCTGGGGATTTATCTGCCTTTAATCCCTTCAATTTACCTAACACCACTTCCCTACTAACATGTATTTCCTTCAGTTCCTCCATCTCACTGGACCCTCTGTCCCCTACTATTTCCGGAAGATTATTTATGTCCTCCTTAGTGAGGACAGAACCAAAGTAATTATTCAATTGGTCTGCCATGTCCTTGCTCCCCATAATCAATTAACCTATTTCTGTCTGTAGGGGACCTACATTTGTCTTAACCAATCTTGTTCTTTTCACATATCTATAAAAGCTTTTACAGTCAGTTTTTATGTTCCCTGCCAGTTTTCTCTCATAATCTTTTTTCCCCTTCCTAATTAAGCCTTTTGTCCTCCTCTGCTGAACTCTGAATTTCTCCCAGTCCTCAGGTGAGCCACTTTTTCTGGCTAATTTGTATGCTTCTTCTTTGGAATTGATACTATCCCTAATTTCCCTTGTCAGTCACGGGTGCACTACCTTCCTTGATTTATTCTTCGGCCAAACTGGGATGAACAATTGTTGTAGTTCATCCATTCGATCTTTAAATGCTTGCCATTGCATATCCACCGTCAACCCTTTAAGTGTCATTTGCCAGTCTATCTTAGCTAATTCATGTCTCATACCTTCATCATGAAGCGTGTTGCTTTGAAATACAAAACATATTACCCCAACAATGCTTTTGAGAACACATCGTGAAAATACCTCCTGTACCTAATAAACTGGCCACTGAGTGCATGTCAGTGGTCTTCTGCTGCTGTGGTCCATCCGCTTTGAGGTTTGTCATGATGTGCATTCAGAGATGCTCTTCTGCACACCACTGTTGTAACACTTGGTTATTTGAGTTACTGTTGCCTTCTCTGACCTCTCTGTAAACTCTAGAGAGTGTTGTGCATGAAAGTCTCATGGAGATCAGCAGTTACTGAGATACTCAAACCACCCCATCTGACACCAAAAATCATTCCACCGTCAAAGTCACTGAGATCACATTTCTTCCCCTTTCTGATGTTCGGTCCGAACAACAACTGAACCCCTTGACCATGTCTGCATGCTTTCATGCACTGAGTTGCTGCCACAGGAATGGACAATGAGATACTTGCATTAATGAGCAGGTGTACAGGTGTACTTCATAAAGTGTTCACTGAGTGTAGAGTCTGCAGCAGTATAGCTCACAAAATATGACTTGCTGTTGGTCATGCCTCTAGTAAGCTGGGTATTTGTCACGTGGACCCCATACCTGGCTGGTTTGGAATGTTAGCTGATGTCTTTGTTTCACATATTTTAGAAAAGGATAATTGGCTGCTTGCATGGGCGTGATCCAGGACAAACTGTTGTTCACAATAACTATGCTGGTTGAAATCTAATCAGTCACATGACAGCTGTATGTCAGGTTAGGTATGTAAGAGGGCACTGTTCAGAGGTAGAAACACTGCCTTTTGTACACGTCCTATCTCAAAAGCTGTTCCATGTGAGGTGAAGTCACCAAAGAAAGAGATCCCAGTTTATAGAGGTCCAGGTCCTTATCACCCCAAACGGCCTAACTTCAGAATCATTCAAGGAAGTAGATGTTGTGCTATTGCTCAGGAAAGCATTTTGTGATTTCACTACTGCTCTCTACTAAAAGGGATTTTGCCTAAGAAATTTGTTTGGGCATTATCAAAATAAAGATTTATCGGGAAGTTAATCAGTTTTGCACACATTTTTTTGTGTCGGAATACTTGTTATTTTGGCACAGGATATTCTTATTTCCAGATGTCATCTGTTTGTATTCAACTCATGCAAATGTAAACAGCAATCAGCATTGCATTCAGAATCAGAGTCAGGTTTATTATCTCTGATATACATTGTGAATATGGTTGTTTTGTGGCATCAGCACGATGCAATGTATACAAATGGCGAGAAGTTATATCAAGCATCAGAATCATGTTTGTTATCACCGGCTTGTACTGTGAAATGTTTCAACTTAACAGCAGCAGTTCAATACAATACATAATAATATAGAATGACAAAAAAGAAACCAAATAAGTAGATAAAAATAAATTACAGTAAGTATATATATATATATTGAATAGATTAAAAATAGTGCAAAGCAGAAATAATATATATTTGAAAAATGTGGTGTTCATGGGTTCAATGTCCATTTAGGAATCAGATGGCAGAGGGGAAGAAGCTGTTCCTGAATCACTGAGTGTGTGCCTTCAGGCTTCTGTACCTCCTGCCTCACAGTTACAACGTCCTGGGTGATGAGGGTCCTTCATAATGGATGCCGCCTTTCTGAAGCACTGTTCCTTGAAGATGTCTTGGAGGCTGGTACCAAATGAGCTGACTAATTTTAAAACCTTCTGTAGCTTCTTACGTTCCTGTGCAGTAGCACCCCCCCCACCCCCCACCCCCCCACCAGCCCATACCAGACAATGATGCTCTCCATGGTACATCTAAATAAGTTTTAACTTGAATTGAATTGAATTGACTTCATTTCTTACATCCTTCACATACACCTTTATTTTATATCTCCATCTAAATGTGCCATGTGCAATCAAAGCAATTTGTAATAAATAGAACAGTCAATGTAATATAGAGTACACTCAAGTCAGCATGAGTTCATCTGTCTGACGGCCTGGTGGAAGAAGCTGTCCCGGAACCTGTTGGTCCTGGCTTTTATGCTGAGGTACCGCTTCCCAGATGGTAGAATCTGGAATAGATTGTGATTGGGATGGTTTGGGTTCCCAATGATCCTACGGGCCTTTCTTACACACCTGTCCTTGTAAATATCCTGAATCATGGGAAGTTCACAACTACAGATGTGCTGGGCTGTCCTCACCACTCTCTGCAGAGTCCTGCGATTAAGGGAGGTACAGCTCCTATACAAGACAGTGATGTAGTGAATCAGGATGCTCTCAATTGTGCCCCTGTAGGAAGTTCTTAGGATTTAGGGGTCCATATCAAACTTCTTCATCCGTCTGAGGTGAAAGAGGCGCTGTTGTGTCTTTTTCACAAAGCTGGTGTGTACAGACCACATGAGGTCCTCGGTGATGTGGACGCCAAGGAACTTGAAGCTGTTTACCTTCTCAAGCCCGGATCCATTGATGTCAATACGGGTTAGCCTGTATCCATTCCTCCTGTAGTCCACAACTAGCTCCTTTGTTTTTGCGACATTCAGGGAGAGGTTGTTTTCTTGACACCACTGTGTCAGAGAGATGACTTCTTCCCTGTAGGCCACCTCGTTATTGTTTGAGAATAGGACAATCAATGTAGTGTCATTGGCAAATTTAATTAGCCGATTGGAGCTGTGGCTGGAGATAGTCATGGGTATACAGGGAGTAAAGCAGGGGACTCAGTACACAGCCCTGAGGGACTCCTGTGTTGAGAGTCAGAAGGTTGGAGGTGAGGGAGCCCACTCTTACAATCTGCTGGTGATCTGACAGGAAGTCCAGGATCCAGCTGCACAAGACAGGGTCAAGGCCGAGATCTTTGAGCTTCTTGTCGAGCCTGGATGGAACTACGGTGTTGAATGCTGAACTGAAGTCCAAGAACAGCATTCTCAGATAGGTATGTAGACCAGTGGCTATTGCGTCATCTGTCGATCGGTTGTGTTGGTAGGCGAACTGTAGGGGGTCCAGTTTGGGTGGTAACAAGCTGCAGATGTAGTCCTTGACTAGCCTCTCAAAGCATATGCTTATTATTGAGGTGAGTGTGACAGTATGCCAGACATTCAGGCATGTTACCCTGGTCTTTTTTGGTATAGGGACAATGATGAATCATTTGAAGCAGGAGGGCATTCTACACTAGGAGAGGGAGAGATTAAAAATACCAGTAAACACACCTGCCAGTTGTGCTGTGCACTTGCCCTGGGATGCCGTCCAGTCCCGCAGCCTTGCGACTGTCCACTCATTGGAAACATCTGTGTACCTCAGCCTCAGAGATGACCCGGTTGAAGGTTGTAGCGGTGGCTTTCCTCAGAGGCTCTGTTAGCGACATCGAACCTAGCATAAAAGTGATTGTGCCAACATCACAGCTTCTCTCCCAGATGAGCACAATCACTTTTATGCTCGGTTTGATGGCGCTAACTCTGAGCCTCCGAGGAAAGCCACCACTACAACCTGCAACCTGGTCATCTCTGAGGCTGAGGTACGCAGATGTACTTGCAGCCCTCGCTACAAGTCACGTGTGCTATTCGTTGTAAATCTTGACTCAATCTTCTCCCTATATTGTTCTTTCGTAGCCTTGATAGTCTTGTGCAGATCGTAACTGGTTTTCTTGAGCTCTAGTTGATTTCCAGTATTGTAAGCTCGATGGTGCGCTGTAAGTGGTGCTTGCACGGAACTATTGATCTAGGGTTTCTGGTTCAGGAAGACCCTGACTGACTTCTGGGAGCCAACGTTGTTGATGCACTTCCGGATGAAGCATGTGACTCCATCAGTGAACTTGGAGACTTCCTCATCATGGAAGACATTCCAGTCATTTGTCCAGTTGACAGACAAAATCCCTTCAAACTCTTAATGAAATATAGCCACTGTCTTGCCTTCTTTATAGCTATATCAATACGTTAGATCCTTAGCGATCTTGACACCCAGGAACTTGAAATTGCTCACTCTCTCCACTTCGGATCCCTCTATGAGGATTGGTTCATATTCCCCTGTCTTACCCTTCCTGAAGTCCACAATCAACTCTTTTGTCTCATGGACATTGAGAGCAAGGTTGTTGCTGTGGCACCACTCAACTAGCTGGTATATCTTGCTCCTGTACACCCTCTCATCTCTATCTGAGATTCGACCAACAATGGTTGCATCATCAGTGATTTCATAGATGGTAATTGAACTATACCCAGCCACATAGTCACGAGTGTAAAGGGAGTAGCATAGTGGGCTAAGCACACACACTTGGGGTACGCCAGTGTTGATCACCAGCGAGAAAGAGATATTATCACCAATCCGCAGAGATTGGTCTTCTGGTTAGGAAGTGGAGAATTCAATTGCAGAGGGAGCTTACAGAGCTCCGGCTTCTGTAGTTTATCGATCAGGATTGTGGGAATAATGGTGTTAAACGCTGAGCTATAGTCAATAAACAGCATCCTGACATAAGTGTTTGTATTGTCCAGGTGATCTAAGGCTGTGTGAAGAGCCATTGAGATTGCAGCTGCTGTAGACCTATTGTAGCGATAGGAAAATTGCAGTGGGTCCAGATCCTTGTTGAGGCAGGAGTTCATTCTAGCCATGACTAACCTCTCAAAGCATTTCATCACTGTCGATGTGAGTGCTACAGGATGTTAGTCATTAAGCCAGCTCACACTACTCTTCATAGGCACTAGTATAATTGTTGCCTTTTGAAGCAGGTGGGAACTTCTGACAGTAGGAATGAGAGGTTGAAAATGCCCCTGAATACTCCTGCCAGTTGGTTGGCACAAGTTTTCAGAGCCTTACCAGGTACTCCACCGGGGCATGCCACCTTGCGAGGCTTCACCCTTCTTAAAGACAGCCTAACATTGACCTTCGAGACAGAGATCACAGGGTCACCAAGTGAAGCAGCTGTAGTTATATTCTTCCTTTCAAAGTGGGAATAGAAGGCATTGAGCTCATCTGGTAGTGAAGCACCACAGCCCTTCATGCTATTAGGTTTCGCTTCATAGGGTTGATCTTGAGGCATACACCTCCACCTCTGCTATTGAGAGACTCAACAGTCCTATCCTGACGGTGTATAGTATTCTGTGAAACAAAGAATGCACATAGTCCTAATGTCCCTCTGATACAGCACCCAAGCTCTAAGATTTTGATTTTATTTACTAGAGGTTGTATGTTTGCCAGCAAGAGAGTCAGTATTGGGAGACTAAGACTCCATTTTCTTAAATGCACCTGTATCCTTGGCCTGCAGCCACATTTCTTATGAGGAATTTGGCGAGAAGTAAGCCAGATTTGGCATTGTTTCTGTCGGTTTTAAGCGGCAATAGATTATTGAATGGCCTTAAGACATCTCTATTAAATGTACAGACCTTGAAAGCAGTTGTGATTCTCAGCAGTATCAAGCTGAAACGGGAATATTAATCATACTCATCAAGCTGTGCTGCACGAGATCATTGTTCCCAAGGCGACCTGGAGGTAGATTAATAAAAACTATTCTAAACAATAAACAAGTAGTGCAAAAAGTGAACAAAAATTGAGGCAGTGTTTATGGGCTCATGGTCCATTCAGAAATCTGATGGTGATGGGGAAGAAACAGTTTCAAAAACATTGAATATGCCTTCAGGCTCCTGTACCTCCTCCATGATGGTAGCAATGAGGAGGGAGCACCCAGGGTGAGGGGGTCCTTAATGATGGGTGCTGCCTTCTAAAGACGTCACCTAGTAAGGATGACCTTGATGCTGGGGAGGTGAGGGCCAGGATGGATCTGTCTGAGTTTACAACACTCTACAGCTTTTTCTGATCCTGCGTATTGGTATCTCCATACCAGACAGTGAGGCAACCAATCAGAATGCTCTCCATGGTGCATCTGTAAAAATTTGATCATCTTCGGCAACATACTAAACCTCCTAATTAAATATACCACTGGCATGACTTCGTAATTACATCAATATTTTGGGCCCAACATAGGTCTTCAGAGATGTTGACAGCCGTGGATTGGAAGCTGCTCACCCTTTCCACTGCTGATCCCTCGATGAGGACTGGTGTGCGTTCCTCTGCCTCCCCCTTCCTGAAATCCACAATCAGTTCTTTGATTTTACTGACGTTGAGTGCAAGGTTGTTGTTGCAATACCACTCAACCAGCCAAACCATCTCTCTCCTGTACGCCTCCCAAAGAAAAAAATATCTGTCGTATTTTCAGCCATGTTCATCTGGACAAAAGCAGATATTACTCACTTACAAAATAACCAGCTTTTACTAATGATGAACCCTCAAAGATCATTATTGAATGGGCCAGTCACCTTGAGCATACTGTCGTACACATAGATAGCATTTCCCTAAAACCCTCACTCAGTTCCCTGATCTTTCAAAAAATTATCTATCTGTCCTTTAAATATCACTGTGTTGTATCCTTCGTAGCTCCAGATTCACCACTATCTGTGTCAGTAAGTTCCTACACTTCTCAAGAGACTGAATGTGGGTTGGATTGCAACACTTAAGAGAAGTTTGGATATGTACATGAATGGGAGGAGTACAGGGGGCTATGGTCCAGGTGCAGATCAATGGGACTAAGCAGAATAACATTTTGGCATGGATTGGTATTGTAGTACTTTTTGACTTTATAACTCTTCTCTGTTTTAAATGTTCACCCTTAATCTTTTAAATGTGCCTCCTATCTCCTGACACCTTCCCTCCCCCAACTTTTTATTCTATCTTCTGCCCCCTTCCTTTCCAGTCCTGGTCTTGGCCCAAAACATCAAATGTTTACTTCCCTCCATAAATAATACAATGCTGTCTCACTTGCTGAATTCCTCCAGCATTGTGTGTGTGTACAATAATATGAACTGACTAGCTCTGTATGTGTGTGTGTTTCCTTAATGAAAGACTTTTGATTAGATTTTCTGCCCCCCCCCCCACTTCTACAGAGTGGCCCCTCTGTGCCTACAGTTTAACTCATGGGAAGATTCTCCCTTCAGCTTGAGCAGGCTTCCACTGGTCATAGCGGATGATGACAAGCAACTCTGGTCCAGAAAGGGATTACAGGCAACTGCACCTTCTTAGGCTGAGTGGCCAAGATCTGGGACAGTTGGCCGTGAGGTACAGGTAAGGGCATTGTCTGAGAACCAAAGTTGTGAGGAGAGACATAGAGATTCTGAGAAGGAGGTACTTTTAGGCTCCAAAATGTTGGTGGATCATTCAACCAGCTGACACAATCAATTCAGACCAAGCAGTAACCTTCCCACTGCTGTTTATTGACTGGTGCCACTGTGAAATGAGAAAAGTAGATTCCTTATGTGTCTAGTAGGACTGCTCTGCTAATGCCAGGTGACACTCAATGTGAAACATGGGCCATGCTCTAAATTGGTGCTCAGTGATGAGGAGGCAATGATGCTCAATCGATTGCGTTGGTCATGGTCTTTCAAGACTCTGGCATGGTCCCAGAGGAGTGGAAGATTGCAAATGTCATTCCACTCTTTAAGATGGGGGAAGGCAAAAGAAAGGAAATTATAAGCCAGTTAGCCTAACCTCAGTGGTTGAGAAAGTGTTGGAGTCTCTTATTAGATTAGATTAGATTATGAGACCACTTAGTCCTTGTTTATTGTCATTTAGAAATGCATGCATTAAAAAAATGATACAATGTTCCTCCAGGAAGATATCACAGAAACACAGGACAAACCAAAACTAAAACTGACAAAACCACATAATTATAACATATAGTTACAACAGTGCAAAGCAATACTGTAATTTGATAAAGAGCAGACCATGAGCACGGTAAAAAAAAGTCCTAAGTCCCGATAGCCCCATCATTTCACGCAGACGGTAGAAGAGAGAAACTCTCCCTGCCATGAGCCTCCAAGCGCTACAAACTTGCTGATGCAGCACCATTGGAACCACCCGATTGCAGCCAACTCTGATTCCATCCGAAAACTTCGAGCCTCCGACCAGCCCTCCGACACCGAGCACCAAGCACCATCTCTGCTGAGCGCTTTGGCCCCGGCCCCGGCCGCCGAGAACAAGCAAAGCAGAGGACTCGGGGCCTTCCCCTCCGGAGATTCTGGATCACACAGTAGCAGCGGCAGCGAAGCAGGCATTTCAGAAGTTTCACCAGATGTTCCTCCATACTCTCACATCTGTCTCCATCAAATCAGGATTGTGCACGGCACCCGACTTGACAGGTAACAGGTATCACCACCGGAGTGGCCGCTGCGAGCTGCGCCGCACCGCCATCTTTGCCTCCCGCCTAAGGATTAAGGATCCCATTAAGGATGTGATTTCAAGGTACTTGGAGACTAATGATAAAATAAGTCAAAGTCAGCATAGTGTCTGTAAAGGGAAATCTTGCCTGATAAATCTGTTAGAGTTCTTCAAGGAAGTAACAAGCAGAATGGACAGAGGAGAGCCAATGGATGTCATTTACTTGGGTTTTCAGAAGGTGTTTGATAAGGCACCACACATGAGGCTGCTTAACAAGATAAAATCCTATGGAATTACAGGAAAAATATTGGCACGGATAGCGGAATGACTGACAGGCAGGAGGCACCGAGTGGGAATTTCTGGTTGGCTGCCGGTGACTAGTCGTGTTCCTCAGGGTCAGTATTGGGACCACTACTTTTCACATTGTTTGCTAATGATTTGGATAATGGAATTGATGGCTTTGTGGCAAAGCTTGTAGATGATATGAAGACAGGTGAAGGGGTAGGTAGTGTTGAGGGAGCAATGTGACTGCAGAGAAATTGGAACAATGGGCAAAAAAGTGGCAGGTGGAATACAGTGTTGGGAAATGTATGATAAAGCATTTTGGTAAAAGGAACAATAGTGCGGACTATTATCTAAGTGGGGAGAAGGTTCAAATATCAGAGGTGCAGAGGGACTCAGGGGTCCTTATGCAAGACTCCAGAAGGTTAATTTACAGGTTGAGCCTGTGGTAAATGCAATGTTGGCATTTATTTCAAAGGGAATAGAATATAAAAGCAAGGAGGTAATACTGAGGCTCTATAAGACAGTACTGTCAACAGTTTTGGGCCAATGATGTGTTGTCTTTAGAGAGAGTCCAGAAGAGGTTCACAAATGATGATTCCAGGAATGAAGGGGATAGCATGAGGAGAGTTTGGCCGCTTTGGGCCTGTACTAAATGGAATTTAGAAGAATGTGGGGGGATCTCATTGAAATGTACCAAATGTTGAAAGAACTAGATAGGGTGGATGTGGGGGTATCCAGAACTAGAGGGCACAGCTTCAAAATTGAGAGGCGACCCTTTAGAACAGAGGTAAGGAGGAATTTTTTTTTTAACCAGAGAGTAGTAAATCTGTGGAATTCTCTACCACAGGCTGCGGGGGAGGCCAAGTCTGTGGGTATATTTAGGATGGAAGTTGATTGTTTCCTGATCGGTCAGGGCATCAAAGGATATGGCAAGAAGGCAGGTGTATGGGGTTGAGTGGGATCCAGGATCAGCCATAATGGAATGATGGAAAAGACTCAATGGGCTGAATGGCCTAATTCTGCTCCTATGTCTTATGGTCTAATCCTTATCCACCTTCTCTGTGCTTAATTGTGATATACTGTATAGATTAAAATTAGTAAGTTTGCAGCTGTCACAAATATTGGCAAAGTTATAGATTATCAGGAAGTTTGTCAAAATAATACAGCAGGATATAGACTGGTTGAAAATGTGGGCAGAGAAATGGCTATTTAATCTGGACAGGTATGAATGTTGCATGTTGAGAGATCGAATGTAAGAAGAAAGTATGCAGTAAATGGTAGGACCCTTCAGAGCATTGATGTGCAGTGGGATGCGTGCAAGTCCATAGCTCCCTGAAAATGCAAAGATGTTTACCCCAATATGTAGACATAGAACATATAACATAGAATTGTACAGCTCAGGAGCACATCTTTCAGTCCACTGTGTCTGTGCTGACTGTGATTCCAAACCAATTTAATCCCATCTACCTGTGCATGTCTATGTTCTTCTACACCAGCATGTTCATGTGCTTGTCTAAGTGTGTCTTAAATGCTGCTATCATATTTGCTTCCACCATTTTCCCAGGCACCTACCACTGTCTGCGTTCAACGCACTTACCTTGAGCCGCTCAGCAGGTGCCCAATATTGAGCTATCAATGACTGTTACCCATTTGTTAACAGCACAAACCCTGAAGACATTGTCACCCAATCTGCAATTGAATATCCAATTAACCCTGCATGAGCATGAAAAGCTGCTGGCCAAATGCAGATTTGGCTTTGCAAGCCCAATTCAGAGTGAGCTCATATTGATTGGACAAAATTAGAAAAAAACTGTCTACATATTGCTAGTACTATTAACCGAGAATATCAGTTATCCAGATGTGTGTGTGTGTGTGTGTGTGTGTGTGTGTGTGTGTTTGTAATATATACACAGAATATACACAGAATATACACAGAGTTAAAATAGAAAATGTATTGGGAATGTGACAAAGCAGTAACTCCTGGCCGTTTCTCCAGGCCTCAAAATGCTCCATTCTGTATCTGTTACCTCAAGAACTATAGACTATTTCCTTCAGCAGTTAAATGCTGGAAATACTCAATAGGTTAATCAGCATTTCGAAGGAAAAACAGCAGTCAGCAATTTGTGAATAAACTTTTCATCAGTTTTTCTTTATTTTATTCCTTTATTCCTGAGTATAAGTTACAGTATGAAGTGTTCAACTGAACTATCTCTTTCTGAATGCAGTAGAGTTGCTGATTCCATTTCTTGCCATGATTCCAATATTCTCAGTTTTTCCACATCCTTTTTATTTCTTCTTCATTGTTTTTTTTCTTCTTCAGTTTTCTTACATCAAGATTCTCTGAGATTATACCTGTTTTTCTAATTTTTTTTATTTGCAGGAATTGGCTAAAAATATGTTATTGCACATTCCTATTTACTATTACAAACTGGAAATCCTATTCCTTGAAACTCATACAACTCATTGTTTTTTGCCAGAGCTGTGGTCACCCAAGAGCTGGAGAAAGTGCTTATCAGAAATATAAACTGTTTAAAGACAAATCAGTTGATGAACTTTGGAAACTGTCTAAGGTTTGAATAGTACATTTTAAGTCAGACACAGAATTGGAAGTTTATAGAACATGGAAGAGCACAGCACAGTACAGGCCCTTGGGCCCACAATGTTGTGCCGACCCTTAAACCCTGCCTCCCACCTTAAATTCCTCCATAAACCTGTCTAGTAGTCTCTTAAATCTCACTAGTGTATCTGCCTCCACCACTGACTCAGGCAGTGCATTCCACGCACCAACCACTCTCTAAGTGATAAACATCCCTCTAATATCCCCCTTGAACTTCCCACCCCTTACCTTAAAGCCATGTCCTCTTGTATTGAGCAGTGGTGCCTTGGGGAAGAGGCGTGGCTGTCCACTCTATCTATTCCTCTTAATATCTTGTATACCTCTATCATCCTCCTTCTCTCCAGAGAGTAAAGGCCTAGCTCCCTTAATCTCTGATCATAATGCATACTCTCTAAACCAGGCAGCATCCTGGTAAATCTCCTCTGTACCCTTTCCAATGCTTCCACATCCTTCCTATAGTCAGGCGACCAGAACTGGACACAATACTCCAAGTGTGGCCTAACCAGAGTTTTATAGAGCTGCATCATTACCCCGCAACTCTTAAACACTATCCCTCGACTTATGAAAGCTAACACTCCATAAGCTTTCTTAGCTACCCTACCTACCTGTGAGGCAACTTTCAGGGATCTGTGGACATGTACCCCCAGATCCCTCTGGTCCTCCACACTACCAGGTATCCTGCCATTTACTTTGTTCTCTGTCTTGGAATTTGTCCTTCCAAAGTGTACCACCTCACACTTCTCCGGGTTGAACTCCATCTGCCACTTCTCAGCCCACTTCTGCATCCTATCAATGTCTCTCTGCAATTTCGACAATCCTCTACACTATCCACAACACAATGTTGTTTACAATGTTGTTCATTAAGCACTTCATAAATCTCCTTGTTACCACAATGTGCTGATCATGGAAATGAACAGTAGGCTTGAGTTATAGAGATAGAGATTAATGCGAGCTGTGTAGCAGTTGAACTCATTGTGGCTGATGGAAGGCAACTTACTGCATTGTGAACTACAAGCTCTTACCGGAAAATTGTATTCCTGTAACTCAGTTTGATGAATTTTGTAACTTGTATTTATTTAAGAATCATTAGTTTTCCTGGGGGCCATTAGCTGTCACAGCATTACATTTATGTATGCCTATCAACTTCTATTGTTTTTAGTGGGAGACCTAATAGTTCACAAGCACCCTGCTGAGAATCAAGGTCTCATGCATCAGTGAAGTGCACCAATAACTCCTCCAGTTCCTGTTGCTTGTCACTTCTGCTGGCTAATTCGTTAGTCCTTAATGTAATTTGCATTCTGAGGCCACTGAGGGTGAAGTAATGGAATTTGAATGGACAGAGATAAAAAGAGGGACATAAATTCAGGCTCTAGTTAGTTAGTTGGTCCTCCATGCTGTAAGTATTCTATTTTAGGACTTTCATTTACCGTTTGGAATTTCAATGGCATTAGAGTAATTTTTGAGAACACGTAATCTTGCACAATGCCAACCCTTTTCAGGAAACCATAAAAAGCCCAAGCAAATTTTCAATATTACTGGAAACAAAATAGAATTTATAGTACAGAACAATATGTTCAGTCTAACTAATATAGCCCAGTGTTTATGCACATGAACCTTCAAAAATCTAACCCAACATATTCACCTATATGCTTCTCCTCATGAGGCTTTTTAAACACAAGACACTTAATGGCTTCATATTTCATGAGGCAGGATTTCATGTTCAAAGTGTTCTTCAGAGATGAAGATTTCACCTGAATTCCTAATTGGATTTACTATGGATTGATAAATATGAAGAACGTATAAAACATGCTGGAACAGGTCAATATTAAGAAAGGTATTGTGCTGGAACTTTTGAAGAACATTAGGATAGTTAAGGGCCAGAGAGGATTTACCACAGTGACAGTGGGAAGTGAGGAAAGAGATTACTGTGCCTTTGGTGAAGATCTCTGCATCCTTACTGGCCATAGGAGTAGTATCAGAAGATTGAAGGGTTGCAAATGTTACTCCTTTGTTCATGAAAAGCAACAGTTGAGAATTATAGACCAGTGAGTCTTATGTCAGTGGTGGGCAATTTATTGTAGAGGATTCTTAGAGACAGGATTTATGAGCATTTGGTGAAGCATAATCTGATTAGGGATAGTCAGATTGGCTTTGTGAGAGCCAGAGCATAATGCTCATGAGTCTTATTAAATTCTTTGAGGAAGTGACAGTGGATGAGGTGTATAGGGATTTAAGTAAGGTGTTCAACAAGGTTACCCAAAATAGACTCGCTCAGAAATTCTGGAGGCATAGGATCCAAGGAAACCTGGCTGCGTGGATTTAGAATTGTCTTTCCTACAGAAGGCAGTGGGTGATAGTTGATGGAATGTATTCTGCCCGGAGGTCAGTGACCAGTGGTGTCCTACAGGAATCTGTCTGGGACACCTGCTCTTTGTCATTTTCATAAATGACTTGGATGAGGAAGTAAATAAAGTAGGTTAGTAAACTCGCAGATGACACAAAGGTTGGTGGTGTTGTAGATAGTGTTGAACATTGTCATAGATTACAAAGGGACATTGATAGGGTGCAGTGAAGTGGCAGATGGAGTTCAATATGGTAAAATATTAAGTGATACACTTTGAAAGGTTGAACTTGAAGGCAGAATACAGGATTAATGGTAGGATTATTAGCAGTGTGGAGGAACAGAGGAAACTTGGGCTTCAAGTCAATAGATCCTTCAAAGTTGCAAAAAGAGGATGAGAGGTGACTTGATAGAGGTGTGTAGGATGATAAGAGGCTTAGATCAAGTGGATAGGCAGAAACTTTTTCCCTGGCAGAAATGGCTAATACTGGGATGCGTAATTTTAACAAGACTGTCGGAAACTATAGGAGGGTTATCGGAGGTTTTTGTTACACAGAGACTGCCTTTAGGAAGCCACTGAAGAAAGAGGGGTCAACGTGCTGGCCTGATGGTGCCTTTCAAAATACGAAGTTTTCACTTCCCAATACCAACTACCTTGCTGGCAAACAAATAAAATTGGTAAATAAAATTGATGATCTCAGAGCTAGGGTGCTGTATCTGAGGAATGTGAGGAACGCGTGTGTCTCTTGTTCTACAGAACCTTCGTTAGCCCCTTCCATGCCAGACACGGTGATTGAAATAGACAGGCTCACAATATACATCATCAAGATAAGTCAGTTGAGACTCTCAAAAGAGGCGGAGGTGTGTTCCTTATGATCAACTCCTCGTGGTATATTAAAGTGTTGGTGACGTCCCAATGTTGCTCACCAGACCTGAGCTACCTCACAGTTAAGTGCCGGCCATTTTACCTGCCCTTGAGTGTTTTAGTGATCTTTTTGATAGAGGTGTACATTCCACCTCAGGCTAATGTCAAACACTGGGCCACTGTTAGATTAAGATCGTGCTATCCCACGCCCACTCTTTGGTAAGTCTGATCACCTGGCTGTACTTCTACTCCCTGTGTGTAGGCAGAGACTGAAGACTGCAACACCAGCAGCGAGGACAAAGAAGGTATGGACAAGGGAAGCACATGAGCGCTTACAGGACTGCTTTGAATCAATGGTCTGGACCTTGTTCAGGGATTCAACTTCGAATCTGAAAATGAGTATGCTGCAGTTGTTACTGACTACATTAAAACCTGTATGCCTACGAAAACTTGCTGTACATTCCCAAGCCAAAAACCAAAAGTCATGGATGAACCAGAAGGTTCTATGTCTGCTGAGGGCTAGATCTAAGTCTGATGACCCAGGTCTGTACAAGAAATCCAGGGTATGAGTTGCAGAGGGCTACTGCAAGAGTGAAGAGAGAATTCCGAGTGAGGTTGGAGACGACATCGGATGACATTACTTCCTATGAAGCGAAACTCAAATAGCATGAACGGCAGAGATGCTTCACTACTAGATGAGCTCTACGCTCACCTTGAAAGAGAGAATATGAGAATCACACACCAAATATTGGAGGAACTCAGAGGCCAAGCAGCCTCTATGGAAAATATTCAACAGTCGACATTTCGGGCCGGGACTCCTCATCCGTCCTTTGTGTTGGTTGGATTTCCAGCATCTGCAGATTTTCTTTTGTTAGTGAAACAGCTATGAGAATCCATGCAGTATTCGATGACCCTGTGATCTCTGTCTTGGAGGCTGACGGCAGGTTGTCTTTCAACAGGCTGAACCCTTGCAAGGCAGCAGGGCCCGAAGGAGTACTTGGTAAGGCTCTGAAAACCTGTGTCAACCAACTGGTGGGGTATTCAAAGACATTTTCAATCTCTCATTGCTACCGTCGGAAGTTCCCACCTGCTTCAAAAGGGCAACAATTATACTACTGCCCAAGAAGAGCAGAGAGAGCTGCCTCAAGGACTATCACCCAGTAGCGCTCATATCTACGGTGATGATATGAGAGGTTAGTCATGGCTAAAATCACACCTGTTTCAGGAAGGAATTGGACCCACTGCAATTTGCCTATCGCCACAATAGGTCTACAGCAGACGCGATCTCGGTAGCTCTCCACGCAGACTTGGATCAACTGGACAATGCAAATACCTATGTCAGGATGCTGTTTATTGACTATAGCTCATCATTTAACACCATCATTCCTACAGACCTGATCGAAAAGCTACAGATCCTGGGCCCCTGCACCTCGCTCTGCAACTGGATCCTCGACTTCCTAACCGGAAGACCACAACCTGTATGAATTGGAAATAACATCTCCAGGTCGCTCACAATTAACACTGTCGCTCCACAGGGATGTGTGCTTAGCCCACTACTCTACTCTCTCTACACATAAGACTGTGTGGCTAGGCATACCTTAAACAGCATCTATTAATTTGCTGATGATACAAGCATTGTTGGCAGAATTTCAGATGGTGAAGGAAGTGAGTGAATATACCAGATAGTCGAGTGGCGTCACAGCAACAACATTCAACATCAGCGAGAACAAAGAGCTGATTGTAGACTTCAGAAAGGGTAAGACGAGGCAACACAAACCAATCCTCGTAGAGGGATCAGAAGTGGAGAGCGTGAGCACTTTCAAGTCCCTGGGTGTCAATATCTCTGACGACCGAACCTGGATGCAACATATTGTTGCGGCTATAAATAAGGCAAGGCCACAGCTATACTTAATTAGGAGTTCGAGGGGATTTGGTGTGTCAACTAAAATCACTTGAAAACTTCTACAAATGTACCATGGAGAGCATTCTGACTGGCCACTTCACTGTCTGCTATGGGTTGTGGGGTGCTGGTGCACAAGATCGAAATAAGTTGCAGAAACTTGGAAAAGTAGTCAGGTCTATCATGGGTAACAGGTTCCTTAATATCCAAGACATTGTCAAGGAGCAGTGCCTTAGGAAGCTGGCGTCTATCATTAAGGATCCCCACTGCCCAGGACAGGTGATTAAGGTGCTTAAGGTAAAAGAACCCTTAGGAACCAGTGATCACAATATGATTGAGTTCAACTTGAAATTTGATAGGGAGAAAGTAAAGTCTGATGTAGCAGTATTTCAGAGTAAGGGAAATTACAGTGGTATGAGAGAGGAGTTGGCCAAAGTAAATTGGAATGAGCTGCTGGCAGGGATGTCAGCAGAGCACCAGTGGTGTGCATTTCTGGGGAAAATGAGGAAAGTGCAGGACATATGTATTCCAAAAATGAAGAAATACTCAAATGATAAAATAGTACAACCATGGCTGACAAGGGAAGTTGAAGCTATTGCAAAAACTAAAGAAAGGGCATACCAAAGCAAAAATTAGTGGGAAGATAGAGGATTGGGAAGTTTTTAAAAGCCTACAGATAGCAACTAATAAATCATTATTAGAGAAAAGATGAACCATGAAAGCAAGCTGGTAAATAATATCAAAGTGGATAGTAAAAGTTTTTTCAAGTATGTTAAAAATAAAAGAGAAATGAGAGTGGACGTAGGACCGCTAGAAAATGAGGCTGGAGAAATAATAACAAGGGACAAGAAGATGGCTGATGAACTAAATGAGTATTTTGCATCAGTCTTCACTGTGGAAGACACTAGCAGTATGCCTAATGCTGTAGTGTGTGGAGGAAGAGAAGAGGACCCAGTTACTGTTACAAGAGAGAAGATGCTCAAAAAGCTGAAAGACCTAAAGCTACATAAGTCACCCAGACCAGAGGAACTGCACCCTCGGGTTCTGAAAGAGGTAGGGTTAGAGATTGTGGTGGCACTAAAAATGATCTTTCAAAAATCATTGGACTCTGGAATGGTGTCAGAGGACTGGAAAATTGCAAATGTCACTCCACTCTTTAAGAAAGGAGGAAGGCAGGAGAAAGGAAATTATAGACCAGTTAGCCTGACCTCAGTGGTTGGGAAGATGTTAGAGTCAATTGTTAAGGATGAGGTGATGGAGTACTTGGTGACACAGGACAAGATTGTACAAAGTTAGCAAGCTTTCCTTGAGGGAAAATCCTGCCTTACGAACCTGTTGGAATTCTTTGAGGAGATTACAAGTAGGATAGATAAAGGGGATGCAGTAGATGTTATATATTTTGACAAGGTGCCACACATGAGGCTGCTTACCAAGTTAAGAGCCCATAGTATTACAGGAAAGTTACTAACATTATTAGAGCATTGGCTAATTGGTAGGAGGCAGCGAGTGGGAATAAAAGGATCCCTTATTGGCTGGCTGCCAGTGACTAGTGGTGTTTCACAGGGGTCAGTGTTGGGACCACTTCTTTCTATGCTGTTTATCAATGATTCTGATGATGGAATAGATGGCTTTGTTGCCAAGTTTGCAGATGATATGAAGATTGGTAGAGGGACAAATTGTTGCAATGAGCGAATGAGGTGAACCCAAGTGCAGGACACAGGCACGGAGATTTGGTTTGGATGCAGACGTGAACGACAAACAGGAGAGAGAGCAGGTAAGCAGGAGATGGACAGAATATAACTTGACTTGGAGCGTATATAAAGAAACGGCGGACAAAACTCTTCTTAGTACAGAGAGACGGAGTTACACTGAAGTAAAACTTTAGGGGACTTATCTTGACACGGAGAGACTGAGTTTCACAGATAATTCTCGGTACTGGAGCAAAACTTAGAACACACAGTCCTAAGCGGCCAGGAAACATTAATTACCACACAGGCAAAACCAACGATCTGGCAACTAGTGGTTGTAACACCAGGGTTCTTGTGCTGCGTGTCCTGATGAAAGCCAGGTGTGTCGCCATCAAAGAGAATTAGGAGCAAATGGGAAATTAATGGTGGGAGCCGTGGCCCTATCAAAGGAAATTAGGAGAAAATAGGGAATTAACGATCGGGACCGTGAAACAAATAGTGTTGAGGAAACAGGTAGGATGCAGAAGGACTGAGGCTATGTCCACATTACGCTGGATAATTTTGAAAACAAAGCTTTTTCTCTTTGTTTTGACCCTCTGTCCACATTGAAACAGCATTTTCATCCCCCAAAAACAGAGCTTTTCTAAAACACTCTGCAGAGTGTGTAAAATTGAAAACAATTGTTGCGCATTGTAGTGTGGATGGGGTAAACAGAGATATTTAAAAATGCTGTCATGACAACATCACAACAACAATGCTTTTTCTGCTTCTGCTTGGTACAGCACAAGCACTGCCGGACGCTGTTATAACGCGCAGTCAGTGTGAACGGCGTGAGAGTTAAATTGTAAAGTGAGCTTTCTTGACTAGATCCCCTAAATTGATTTGATTGAGTCTATCTTTAAAAATATTAATGTCAGAAATACTGTGCAGGTCTGGCGGCAGAAGATTACACTCTCTTGTTGATCTTGGGTAGAGGACGGCTTCATGCAAGTGTTGTTTACTTTATTGTCTACGTTAATAGCTTATTTGGAGTTTATAGCTTATTTGAACATCTCCACGTTCTCCACTGCCAGAGGCTACGTTCACACTAGACAGGATAATTTTGAAAACGCCGGTTTCACGTAAAAACAATAGGGGTCCACACCAGGCATTTTTGAAAATACCTCCGTCCACATTAAAATGGGTATTTGGGCAAACCTCCTCCTACTGGGCATGCGCAGGACACATCTACAGAAAACAAGCGAAGAGGAAACAGTATACTTGGTGCGCTTTTGTCCAGTTACAGACTAGAAAAACTTAAAAGGAAATTGCGAAGCAACGGACAGCTGTTGGCTGTCATGCAGGAGGACTTAAAACTAAAAAAATAAATACTGTAGTGTATGGAGGCAACCAACAAGGAGTTAACAGACAGTATGACCTGACTGACAACGAACATTGAAAAATTAACTAACTCTGTTGGAGAGGGATTTGCAATGATGAATATGATGGCTCCCCCCCAGCACTTTTCACCGCCACAATACCAGCCTCACAGCCACTACAATAGCTACACATACGGACACACAGACCCCCGGATGGCCCCACCAACACCCATCTTCCCCACTCCCACAGAGGGATCATCCTGGAAACATTTCCTACAGCCATAGTCTCTTCACTAATGAAAGGGATGACAGGTTTTTTAAAGCCTCTGGTTACCCTGTACACAATACAGCACCTAACTGGTGTTTTCAGATTTACACACTCTGCAGAGTGTTTTAGAAAAGCTTCGTTTTCGGGGGAGGAAAACACTGTTTCAGTGTGGACGGAGGGTCAAAACGAAGAGGTAAAGCTTCAGTTATGGATTTTTCCAGTCTAGTGTGGACATAGCCTTATACAGATTAGGAAAATTGGCAAGAAAGTGACAAATGAGATACATTGTTGGAAAATGCATGGACACTTTGGTAGTAGAAAAAAATATGTGGGATATTTTCTAAATGGTGAGAAAATCCAAAAATCTGAGATGCAAAGGGACTTGGGAGTCCTTGTGCAGAACATCCTAAAGGTTAACTTGCAGGTTGATTCAGTGGAGAGGAAGACAAATACAATGTTAACATTCATTTCAAGAGGTCTAGAATACAAGAGCAAGGATGTGATGCTGAGGCTTTATAAGGCACCGGTGGGGCCTCACCTTGAGTATTGTGAACAGTTTTTGGGCCCTTCATCTAAGAGAAGATGTGCTGGCATTAGAAATGGTCCAGAGGAGGTTCACAAGGATGATTCCAGGAATGAAAGGGTTATCATCTGAGGAACGTTTGAATGCTCTGGGTCTGTACTCACTGGAATTCAGAAAGATGAGGGGGGATCTCATTGAAACCCTTTGAATGTTGAAAGGCTGACAGAGCAGATATGGAAAGGATGTTTCCCATGGTGGGAGTGTCAAAGACAAGAGGGGACAGCCTCAGGATAGAGGGGCACCCTTTCAAAACAGAGATGCGGAGAAATTTCTTTCGCCAAAGGGTAGTGAATTTGAGGAATTTCTTCCCACATGCAGTTGTGGAGGCCAGGTCGTTGTGTGTATTTAAGGCAGAAATTGATAGGTTCTTGATTGGACATGGCATAAAAGGCTGCAGGAAGAAGGCCAGGAACTGGGGCTGAGGAGGAGAAAAGAAAGGATCAGCCATGATGGAATGGCGGAGCAGACTGTATGGGCCAGATGGCCTAATTCTGCTCCTATGTCTTATTGTCTTATGCCCACTTCACACTGGTATCATCAGGATGGAGGTACAGAAGCCCGAAGGCAGATACTCAGCAGTTCAGGAACAGTTTCTTCCCCTCTGCCATCCGATTTCAGAATGGACATTGAACCCGTTTCACCACCTCACTACTTCTTATTTCTGGTTTTTTTTGCACTACTTGTTTTAACTTAACTATTTAATGGACACACCACCTTAGTATATACTCTGTTTTTTCTCTGTATTTAAATATCATGTACTTCATTGTACTGCCGCCATAAAGTGAACAAATTTCATGACCTATGCCGGTGACATTAAGTCTAATTCTGATTCTGATAGGTGTGTGGAATACACTGCCAGGGGTAGTATTAGGAGCAGATATATTGACAATTAAGAGACTTTTAGATAGATACATGGGTGAAAGAAAAATAAGGGCTATGTGGGAGAGTAAGGTTTGATTAATCTTAGAGTAGGATAAAATGTTGGCATAACGTCATGGGTCAAAGTGTCTGGACAGTATTATACTATTCTATATTCTATGAGCTTTATTTGTTAATATGAGATGAGATGAGGGCCTCCGTCGGTCAGAGTTGACCTTGGACCTAGCTGTCTAGGTACGCAAGCTGTTGTCCACGTAGCAAGCTCCCCACTCTCCACGTATCTAATGAACCCAAAGCAATGGCAGAATGGCAAAGACCGATGCAGTTCGGCACCAGCAGTTTGCAGGAGTGCCCAGTCAACATTGATCTCAATGTAGGACTGCCTTAGGGACTCCAGCTCCAGATTTTTCCCTAGAGGTTTACTCCTGAAGCTTTCCCCATGAGTGGGTATAGCCACAAGGCAGTGGAGGTTTGAGATTAGGGTTTTCCTTCTCCTAGACGAGCTGCCAACCATAGCTAACAAGCCCCATCTGCCCAAAGTGACTGGTTTTAAGGCACCATCAACCTGCCTTTGCCCCTTCTCCAGTCAGTAGAAACGGTTCCACCAGGCTTAGTAGCTAAGCCACAAATGAAGGCCAGGAACTGGGCTTAGTTGTCAGAGGCTAGTTGAGGTATACGTAATAGGTAGTGGGAGCTTGTGCCCCATTACCTCCAACCCCCTGCTATAACCACCTTAAGGAACCTTATTCATTAATAACTTTCCTTTATTTACAGTATATACATTTGGATACCCTGCAAGTATTTTCCCACAAATACCTGATGAAGCATCTTCCTAACCTTAAGCATCTGTATTAAACACAGATAAAAGATCTATATTTACTGAATATTCATGATTATACCAGCTTCTCAATTTTGGTGTTACTATTCTGAGCGCATTTGGCACCATCTCCAATGACTCCACCCACTTTGTTATATGGAGACCATTAGACTGCCGTATATACAGTGAAAGGATTTGCATGGAAATTGTTCACCATTTACTTTCTTCAAGGTAATCAAATAGGTAAAATGGAATTTCAATTGAGAGTTGAAAGTTGCCAATTAATTTAACCCACAATGTTAAAAGATACTGCTGTTATCTCTCCAAATTATCAAGCAACAGGTAAAGTCAACGAGGTGAGTTTCCCAAAGCTTTTCTTATTCCAGTAATGTGTGAGAGTGCCATATCAATATTTGACGTTATAAAAGCTGGTGAATTTCGTCAGGTTCAATGGTAGTGTCCTGCCTCCTGTGTTCACCTGCCCTTCACCTACCAATGCAGTAAAGTCAGGGACCCCTCTGTGTATTGCACAACAACATTTATTCATTCCTTATGGTCACAATTACAACCAGGTACTTTCATACTAATTCACTTACCCATAGTGTTTGGTCATGGGCACAATTTCAGATATCCCCGGTAGTTACACATGAATAAAAGAAAAATGGAGGGCTATGTGGGAGGGAAGAGGTAGATTGATTTCGGAGTAGGTTAAAGGATTAGCACAACATTGTGGGCCAAAAGGCCTGTACAGCACTGTTCTGTTTTATGTTCTATGTAGATAAAAGTCTGAAAATTTCAGATGCTGGAAATCTAAAACAACAGAAAATATTGGATGCACTCACCGGGTCAGGTAGCCTCTGAGAAAATAGAAACATCTTTCATTCTATCCTTTTGGTATGCTCACTGGAATAGAAGCAATCACCATGTGTTAATTATGCATTGTAATCCAGGTTCCTATTTTGGAAGTTACCTAGTTTAATTTCTGCTTCTAGGTCCATTACACATTCCAGTTATTACTGGTAGTTAGTTGTAGATCATCACTTAGTTATTGCTTTTGTGTTTTTAATGAGAGGAAACTTACTCACCAGGGCATATTTTGTTTTGATTTATTTCTTCCTGGGATGTGGACATCACTAGCAATGAAACATTTGTAATTCACCCATAAATGATTTTGGAAGGGTGGGAGGTGAAATAGTATTTTGAACTGCTTCTGTCCATGTGTTGATAGGTGATAGAAGAAACAGTGGTGGATTTCATGAATGAAGTCCACCTTCCCGAAAACTGTAAGAGTTTCCCAAGATATGGAGAGTGCTTCACCTACTTATGGATTTTGATTGATAGGAAATTATGTAGTTCAGCGACAGAAGGCTGGTAATATATCTTCGTCATCCAATATAGACTCAGTGTATTGTTAAGTATACCCATACAACTGCTTGTTAATGCAAGTATCTAATCAGCAATTCATGTGGTAGCAACTCAATGCATAAAAGCATGCTGACATGATCATGAAATGTGATCTTAGTGATGTTGATCATGGAATGCTTGTTGGTGCCATTCGGGATTGTTTGCATATCTCAGAAACTGCTGATCTTGTGGGATTTTCAGACACAATAGTCTCTAGAGTTTAAAGAGAATGGTGTAAAAAACAAAAAAAAATCCTGTGAAGGTAGTTCTGTGGGTGAAAATGCCTCGGTAGTGAGAGGGGTCTAGCCAGAGAGTGGCGAATCTGCGGAATGCTCTGCCATAGACTGTGGTGGAGGCCAAGTCCATGGGTATACTTAAGGCAGAACTTGATTGTTTCCTAATCGGTCAGAGCATCAAAGGATATGGTGAAAAGGTAGATGAGTGGGGTTGAGTGGGATCCAGGATCAGCCATGATGAAATAGCAGAGCAGACTTGATCGGCTGTTCCTATGTCTTATGGTCTTATAGGTCACAGCAAAGTGCTCAAACTTGTTCAAACTGATGTAAGGGGGTTTCGATTTTTATGTTACTGCGGAGGCTAATTAAAATGGCATTTTTGTTATGTTAATCTGGGGAATGCGGCTTTGTTGTGCTTTAACGCTGAGAAAGTTTGCGCTAGCAGCTTATTGTGGTTTAGAGGGTGATAAGAGGGTGCTATTAACCAATTGGGATAGTTGTTATGATTTTGGTGTATTTGAAGATACTGTATGCGCGGGGTTTTGGGGCAGAAGGCGGGAGAGCGAGACAGAGGATGGACCAAGTGCTGTGAGTCCGCTAACGAAGTCGGACCCCGAGCGGGATGTTCGGCAAGGAGACGGACACGGACTCGTGTGGAGCGTCTGATCGACCACCGTTGTTGGTCCCAGGCGACCGGTCGAGGTGGTCCGAGGGGGTCGCAGGATGAAGAAGAAGGTCCTTGAGCTCCAACGGTTTTTGTGCACGAAGAGATTGAACTTTGATAAGTGTGGCGCCTTTTATTTTCCTTTTATATTTTATTCTCTTTTAATTATATAGTTCCAGTAATATCTATAAACTGTAAATCATTTAATTGCATCTGGTGTAATGTCTGTTATTTGGGCGGGGTGGGGTACCACACAAACGAATTACCCAGTTTGGCGGGGCCGAGGCTGTTTCCCTAGACGACAGCGAGCCGAGCGACCCTGAGGGTGGCCGGGGGGCTGCATTGTGGGGGCTCGTCCGGGATGCTTGAGTCTGTTGGTATGCTGTGTGGGTGCCCTGATTAAATCTGTAATGTGTGTCTCTGTGGGTTATTTGCTGTTGATTGCTGTATGCGTTGAAGGTGCGGTCTTTGTTCGAGTTCAGACTAGCATTGACGAGTTAGAGGTGGCACTCGGGGCTGTCCATGCAGTTGGGAGAGAGAGGAAAGAGTGGTCTGATTTGGAGGTAGAGTCTGCGGATAAATTTTCTAGCTCCGGCAGGCTCCGCCTGGCACTGGGGATAGTGTCCACCCCAGGAGGGGCGGAAACTTGTGAGACGTGGGCGGGGCGGATCTCTCAGTTGTTAGATGAGTGGCAGTGCTTGGTTGAGGGAGAGCGACAGGGATTGGTTGAAAGTTTGAGTAGGCGGGCTGGTGACGGTGTTAGAGCTGTCAGGCTCACTTACACCGTAGTGACAGCTGTCAGTTATTTGAAAGAGGGGGGAAAGTTTTCAGTGTGTCTTCTCTGGCGAGGAGGGCGGCTAAATTGCTTGTAGTGCCAGGGGGATCATTTCAGGGGATCAGTTGTTCAGCTGATCAGAGAGGTGTCGGGAAACTTAGTGGAGGCCCAGTGGGGGAACGGCCTGCAGTCTCTGGGAAAGCACGTTCCTAGCAATGTACCACTGAACTTCCACAAGGAAAACACCCTATTCCTGAAGGTTTAGAGGCGATGCTAAAGGTATCCTCGACCCCGGGGCACAGATCAAGTTGTTGTACAGTTCGTTTTACAACCGGTGTCTGAAGCATTTATCCTTGACAACCACAAGGGCACCCGAGACTTTGGGTACCAGTGCCGGTAATTATCCAGAAGACGATGATTGGTTAATGACCCTGGAGTTCATGGAGGCATTTTCTGGGCACCCAGCGTGTTGAGTTGCTTCTGAGGACATGTGTAGCAGCCTTGAACCAGTACCGAATTTAAACGAGACCCAGCGGTGGTACGGCTTGGGGAAAGTAGCTGAGGGTGAGACCCTCTTAGTAGATGCTCCGAACCATCACGAGGGAGGGGAGTTGACCGCTGAAGACACCTAAGTGAGGGAGAGGTCGTGGCAACTGGACCCTGGCGGCGTGGAAGATGAAGGCAGCGTGTGTGTGGATGATGCGACGTAGTTTAATGTGCTGCATCTGAGGGGTGGATGTTGCCAGATCCTGAGGAGTGCGGCTGTTGAGCCAAAGATGGCCTTTACTAGTTCCCTAGGATTCTTCCGATCCGAAAAGATGCCCGAGGGCATATCCGGAGCCCCTGCATCCTTCCCGCGGGGCATGAGGAAAACCATGGGGGAAGTGAAGGTGTGTGGAGTTTTGGCGTATGTGGATGACCGCCTAGAGCTTGGATTCGCCTGGGGGGACTATGAGGCGAGGCGAGTGGCTGAGCCCGGGCAACCGAAGCGAAGTGTCAAATGTGGAGGAGTTTTTGGCCGGAGGAGTTTGGTGCAATGTGAGGAAAATGACCCGACATACCAGTTGAACTTCCTGGTGTTGGGACAGACGGTGGTGGACCGGGGGATGGAAACCCAGGTCGTCAATCTGAATGAGACACAGGGAAGAGAGGGGATTTGCACCGCACTGCGGTCATATACTGACGAATTAATCCAGCGAGAAGAAACAATGACCCACCTTCGAAGGGATCAGCAGAAACTCAAGACGTCCATTCAGAACAGATTGGAAGATTTACAAGTTGGGGAAGATCAAGGAAGTGTTCTGACTAAGGTCAACAGAAAACCGAGAGCCCAGGGAGGGGAGTTTGACTACACTCCCGAGGAGGTAAAGAAATGGAGGACAGATCTCGGAAAAGGGAGGCGGACGCTTGAAAGGAACCTGAAGATGACTATCGCGAGTTTAAATGAAGTGGAAAAACTGAAAGTTGACCTGGAAGACGCCTCAGGAAGAAACAACTGGAGGCTGAACATCCTTTAACTGCTGCTTTTCAGGTCAGGGTGGAAGAAGCTGGTGGGGTAACTGCGTCCCAGATTGAGATGGCCAGGAACCTTGAGTCAGAACTGCTGAGGCTGTGGCGAGAGTTGAGGGAGTCCCTGAAGAAGCTGACGTCTCAACTGCAGGAGGCTGAAGGGGTAGCCCCGGCTAAATGTTTCAGTTTGGAGAAACTTAACCAGCAGCTATCGATCGAGGGAATGAGGAAGGGTACGGATTCGAAGGATGATGCTGCCTTTCGCTAACTTCCCCGTGATTGAGGAAGAGACCTTTGGCCCTTCTCCCACTGAGTCAGGTGTAGTGGGGAGGGCTAGCTGTGGACAGTCTGAGTTACGGCAGGATCAGGAAGGAGGAGAGGTGGGGCCCCGGACACGGGACAGGGGGCTCCGAGCTGTAGTGGTGGCCTGAGTGAGAGAGGAGTTGGCAAGCAGGCCCGTGGTATCCCTAGTAGTGTCTGAGCCTTTTGGGTTTAGGTGAGGGGGTACGGAGGTCTCAGAGGGTTAAGAAGCTCCCAGATAGGTTGGCCTATTTAGCGCCCGTGGGACGGGAGTAAGGTCCACTGTTTGGGGAGCACTGTCACTGTGTGTATCTGTGTATGTGTGTGTTGTGTGTCTGTAGGACTGGGTGGCGAGTTATTTAGAAGTCATGAGGACATGACTTTATTTGGTGGGGGAAGAGTGTAAGGGGGTTTCGATTTTTATGTTACTGCGGAGGCTAATTAAAATGGCGTTTTTGTTATGTTAGTCTGGGGAATGCGGCTTTGTTGTGCTTTAACGCTGAGAAAGTTTGCGCTAGCAGCTTATTGTGGTTTAGAGGGTGATAAGAGGGTGCTATTAACCAATTGGGATAGTTGTTATGGTTTTGGTGTATTTGAAGATACTGTATGTGCGGGGTTTTGGGGCAGAAGGCGGGAGAGCGAGACAGAGGATGGACCAAGTGCTGTGAGTCCGCTAACGAAGTCGGACCCCGAGCGGGACATTCGGCGAGGAGACGGAGACGGACTCGTGTGGAGCGTCTGGTCAACCACCGTTGTTGGTCCCAGGCGGCCGGTCGAGGTGGTCCGAGGGGGTCGCAGGGTGAAGAAGAAGATCCTTGAGCTCCAACAGTTTTTGTGCACAGAGATTGAACTTTGATAAGTGTGGCGCCTTTTATTTTCCTTTTATATTTTATTCTCTTTTAATTATATAGTTCCAGTAATATCTATAAACTGTAAATCATTTAATTGCATCTGGTGTAATGTCTGTTATTTGGGCGGGGTGGGGTACCTGACACAGCATCCACACAAACAAATTACCCAGTTTGGCGGGGCCGAGGCTGTTTCCCTAGACGACAGCGAGCTGAGCGACCCTGAGGGTGGCCAGGGGGGCTGCACTGATAGGAAGGTGACAGTACCTCAAACAACTAGAGGTGTGCAAAAGAGCATATCTGAACACACAACTTGTCAAACACTGAAATGGATGGGCTAGAGCTGCAGAAGGCCACAAACACACAGAAATCCATGCAGTGGTCACTGAGTGTACTCCATAAGGCTCATCCTCTCTTTTGCTCAGTGAAGATATCTATGATGGTTCAGAGCTCAAACTCTAAATGTGGTTACATTATAATTTGGTAATAATTGAAGCTGAATTTATGTTGGTTCTGGAATGCAGATAGTTCTGTCTGTCCCTTAGATTAATTCCATTCTAGCTTCAAAGCTGGCAGCACTGCGATAAAGAAGTGTGAGAAGAGGTTAGGATGGTAACACTAATACTTGGTCCCCAGTGAATCCTTTGGTGATGATCATGGCCATGGCGATGACAAATTCTTATAGACATCCAAACTGAAGAAAATTCTCCTTTATCCATATCTTTCATGGTTTGGTCCGTGAAGTCCGTGTTCCGGTTCACGGTCCGGTCCATGGACTCCGGACTCCAGGTCTTCCAGCTGTCCCTTGTTTCATTTGGGCTTAATCATAGGCACCTGATTCTCGTCTTGGGGTTGGGAATAGAAGTGGCCCTGGATTCAAGTGTGGTTACTGGTTCATCTCGTCAGTATCCCGTCCTCAGCTCCGTGGGGTAAGCCAGGCCATCTTTGTTACCCTGAGACTGGACTGTTCCCTTCCCTTCCCTTTCCTTCTGAACCTTGTAAGGTTCTACCACCGGAGTGAGACGGGAGCCTTTCTGTGTCAAGATAAGGAACTGTCTATCCTTGAGTTGGGAACTGTCTCTGTGTCTATGCCTTCACTAGGTAGGTCCAGCCATTTGCTGCTACCTTGAGCTTGGAACTGTCTCTGTGTCCACGCCTTTGCTAGGTAGGTCTGGCTGTTTGCTGCTACCTAGTGTTGGGAACCGGGCTGGTTGTGTTCAGCATTCTGTGTAGAGCCCTGGCCCCAAGTCCTGTTCCCAAGGAGGGGTTCTAGTTCTGTGCTCCATGTACGAGTCCCAGCCCTAAGTCCTGTTCCCAAGGAGGGGTCCTGGTTCTGTGTTCCATGTCCTTGTGTTCCTGTCTCTCAAGTCCAAGATTCTGTGTTCCCATGCTCTAGAGAAAAGCCCTGTGTTCCTGTTTTCCCCAAGACCAAGTCAAGGCTTCTGGCTTTGTGTTCCAAGGTTCCCATCTCCCAAGACCACGTCATGTCTTCGCCTAGTTCCGGAGTCCGAGCCCGAGTCAAGACCCAGGTTCTGGGTCCTTATCCAGTCTCTGGCTTGGAGTTTGAACCCAAGCCTCGTCATGCCCTCACCTCGAAGAACCCAAGCCTCGTTGTGTCCTTGCCTTGTCAAGCCCAAGCCTCGTCTAGCCCTATAGCCACGCCATGTCCTTGGCTAGTTCCGGGGTCCAAGCCCGAGTCAAGACCCAGGGTCTGGTTCCTTGTCCAGTCTCTGGCTTGGAGTCCAAGCCCAGGCTCCTAGTTCCCAGTTCCTAGTCCTGGTCCCACTTGCCTAGCCAATGTCCTAGCCCAAGTCAGTGTTCTTGTCCCAGCTCCTAGTCTGCATCCAGTCACGTTCCTAACTCTAGTCTCTAGTCCTGTCCTGTTCCTAGTACTTCAGTGTTTGTGTCTTACATTTGGGTCTGCCACCAGCGCCCCAGTTATGACAATATCAGCTGATGGAGTCAAAGGCAGTGTCCTCTAAAGTGGCAGGTGCATTACCCATTCATCCCATTTGTTCTTCTCCCCACCTCCCTCTCCTTTATTCCACACTTCACCATCATCTCCTATCATATGCCATCACCTTCACCTTGCAGTTTCTGTCATCTTTCCTACCCACATCTGCCTTTCAGCCCTTCCCCTCGATCTACCTATCACCAGCTATACCCCTTCCCTCCACCATTTTCTCTGGCTATCTCACCTTTCATTCCGGTCCAGATGAAGGGTCTTGATCCAAAATGTTGATTGTCCATTTCCCTCCATATATGCTACCTGATCTGTACCTTCTGTGTTGCTCCAGATTCTGGCATCTGCAGTCTCTTGTGTCTCCGTGTGCATTGGTTATTATTCTCTATAATTCTCCAGATTTTCAGTGGTGCGATTATCAGGCTTATTTGCTTCCTGATGTTTAGAATCTGGATGGGGTTCTTCAACCACAGGTCGGAGGAGGCAGGAATCTTGCCATGGCAACCTGTGTAAGGTCATCTTCCTTGAGTACAGTTGGAGCTTCTTTCATTAAGACACACAGTGGTCACTCTACAATGATCCTGATGTGACTTTCACTTGATGGGAAAGCTTTGGAGAATCAGAAGGTCAGGCATTCGTGAATGAAGATATCAAATATGACCTGCCTCTTTTGCCATGTTTTCCAGTCTCTGTGATGTTGACAGGGTGAGCTTCAGTGACAGTGCTGCCATTGAATGACACATTCATGACATGGGGGCTTGGCCTTGTTCATTCACAATGATCATTGCCTGGCACCGTGGCATGAATGCTCCTTGTCACTCATCAGCAAAGCTGAGGTGACCAGTTGCCAAGTGAAAAACATTGCGATCTTTTTCCAGTAGGGAGCAGTAGCCTGCTGACAGCAGGGTGGAGGGAAGCACCAAGGATGAAAGTTGCAAATATGATATCAAACTATGGTATTAAATGTACGGAAGTGGGTCACCCTAGGAACAGAGTGCTCTCTGTTCTTCCTTTACTCATGATTCAAAGGGACACTCAGCCAGCACTAAGAGTCTTAACTGGTCAGTGTCAGAACTGACTGCAGCAGTTCAACCTTTGCTCAGAGCGAGTACTAAAAATAACTGTTCTGGGGAACATTTAGTTGCTCACAAACACAAACTGCTGGAGGAACTCAGCAGACCATGCAGCATCTAGGAAAAAAAGTACGGGTGACTTTTTGTGCTGAGACCCTTCGGCAGGACTGGAGAAAAAAAAAGATGAGGAGTAGATTTAAAAGATGTGGAGAGGAGAGAGAAACACAAGGTAATTGTGAAACCGTGAGAGGGAGGGATGAACTAAAGAGCTGGGAAGTTGATTGGCGAAAGAGATACAGGGCTGGAGAAGGTCTGTCTGGGTAGCCTCCAACCTGATGGCATGAACATCTATTTCTCGAACTTCCAGTAATGGCCCCCGGCCTCTCCTTCATCAGTCCCCATCCCCTTTTCCTTCTCTCACCTTGCCTGACCATTGCCTCCCTCTGGTGCTCCTCCCTCCTTTTCTTTCTTCCAAGGCCTTCTGTCCTCTCCTGTCAGACTACCCCTTCTCCAGCCCTGTATCTCTTTCACCAACTTCCCAGCTCTTTACTTCATCCCTCCCCCTCCCTGTTTCACCTTGTGTTTTTCTTTCCCCTCCCCAAACCTTTTAAATCTACTGCTCATCTTTTTCCCTCCACTCCTGCTGAAGGGTCTTGGCCCGAAACGTCGACTACTTTTTCCATAGATGCTACCTGGCCTGCTGAGTTCCTCCTATGTGTTGATTGGATTTTCAGCATCTGCAGATTTTCTCTTGTTTGTGATTTAGTTGCTGAACTGCTCATTTACTTGGGGAAAAGGTATGGCTGCTCCCCCAGGAAGGGTACAAGATCTTGACACTGTGTTATTAAGTGTGCTTAATAAAGAACTTCATTTCCCAGTGGGTAATGCGAGAGGTTCACCCGGAACCAGAAGGTATGACAGTGACCTGCTTGTGCAAGCACAGGGGTTGAGGAGCAATTCAATAATAAAATGTTCTAAAGTAAATCCATTCCAAGTTTGCCTTTATTAAGAACAAACATAATGTGGTGTCAGAAGAGAGCAAGATTTATCCAGTGAAGTTATAAGCAGCCGGCTACACTGAAGAGAAAGTTCCAGCAAAAGAGGACTGTATAGTGACCTTCAAGGACAAGAGGCAGCACCTAAAGACACAGCTACTGATTGCAGAAAAGAGAGACAGCCAATATTAGGTCTGAGGGCATCTGAAATGCTCAGTCTGGTTTTCATAGTGGAATGAATCACAGACCAAAGTTGACCACACAACACTTATGGAGAGTACACAGGTGTCTTTGAGGGACTTTAATGCTATCTGGTGTACACAATATCCTTATACATAAGACAATGACTCTTCTTGTCCATGCATGCAAGAAAGATCTGTTTCCACTTCGAGACAGACTTAAACAAGAACTAACTGGCATGGAATGGATGAATGTCATCCAGAAAATTGAAGAACCAACAGAGTAGGTGAACTCACTAGTTATTTTGCAAAAGAAAAATAGAGCATTGTGGATATGTCTAGGCCCAAGAGATCGACACTCGAAGCCTGATGAGGCAAGTTTGAGACGGTGTACTTTTAACACACCACAAGGAAGATATCTCATTCTTCAGCTACTGTATGGAACTCTGTCCATACCAGATGTCTACTATAGAACCATCCACATGATCTTTGAGGGCATACCTGATGTCAAGACCATGATGGATGACATCATCTTCCGGGGATCCACCAAAGATGAACATAATATGTGATTGAGACAAGTGCTTGATGTGACATGGGATGTCAATTTGAAATTAAATAAAAAAGAAATGTGTTTGGCAATAAGAGACTAATCTTTGTAAGAAATGTCATATCTGAAAAGGGAGTGAAGCCTGACCCAAGAAGACGTCAGCCATTGAAAATGGAGAGGCTCCAAAACAAAGAGGAGGTGAGATGAAACATGGGGATGGTGACTTGCCTGGCTAAGTTCATCCAGCGACTGTCAACTGTAACAGCATCACTTTGGTCACTCCTTGAGCAAACTGAGTGGATCTGGTCTCATGAGCAAGAAGAGTGTTTTCAGATGCTGAGAAGAGTCATAACTGCAGAGCCCATGCTGACGTTTTATGGTCCAGATAGGTGTACTGGGATCCCAGCTGACGCATCCTGGCATGGCCTTGGGGCAGTACTACTGCAGCAACATGATGACACATGGCAACCTGTGGCCTATGCATCAAGAGCTTTAACAAGTGCAGAGGCACAGATAGAGGAAGGGCTTTGCATTAGCACATACCTATGTGAAAGGTCCCATCAGTATATCTATGGACAAACTTTTGAAGTAGAGACAGACCATAAACTATTGATCTCAAATATGTCCAAACCACTGAAAGATTGTTGCATGAGGATACAGCACATGTTGATAAGGCTAGAGAAATATGATGTTGTAAGATGATCCACACACCGGGAAAACATACATCTGCTGCTGATGCACTGTCTTAAGCAGTCGACAAGAAAGAAAAGAGTGACCAAGAGGTTAATGCAGATATACAGGCCTATGTTGACATGGTTGTCAGCTCCCATCCAGTATCTGCTGATAAAACAGAGCAGATTAGAAAAACAGAAGGATCTGATGAAATAATAAAAAAACTCAAAAAGGCAATACAGAAAGGATGACCAGCAGCTAAGAATGACTGTCCAATGTGTCTTCAGGATTATTGGGCATGCAGAGCTGAACTGTCAGTAGTGAAAGATATGGTCTTCAAAGGGAACAGGTTTGTGATTCCAGTGTCGCTAAGCAAGGAAATGCTCCAGAAGATACACAAAGGGCATCCTGGTGAGGGAAAATGTAAATGTAGAGCTCGTGAAGTGATGTACTGTCCAAGAATGAACCAATACATCAGCCACACCATTGCTTCATGTGAAATATGCCTTACCTACAGACCAAAGTAACAAGCTGAGCCGTTTACACCATACCCTGTGCTAGACAGGCAGTACTTCAAAGTTGGACTGGATTTGTTGGGTTGTAGTGGGAAGAGTTGTATTGTTGCAACTGTCTAATTTTTCAATTACCCAGAAGTAGTAATACTGCAATCAACATCCAGCAAAGCAGTTATCACTTTTCTGAAAACTGTGTCAGTGAGACATGGAGTTCCATGTGAAGTCTTAGGAAATGGTCCACAATTTTTGAGCTATGAACTTGAGTCCTCCACCAGTGTATGGGGGTTTCAACATGTAACTCCAAGCACACATCACCCAAAATCTAATGGCCTAGCAGAGGGTTCAGTCAAGGTATGGAAGGGCCTCATGAAGAAAGCACAAGATGGACGAGAGGATTTCCGCAGAAGCCTAATGATTTACGTAAGTGTGTCATTGAAGAATGGCCTTTCACCAGCCCCAATGCTGGTGCGTCGATGCATACATAACCTTCCAATGCATGAAAACCTGTTGACACGTACTGGAGCACACAAGGTCGAAATGGCTAAAGAGAAAGGGAAAGAAAAGCCTGAACAGTATCTTGACAAGACTGCAAAAAGCCTACCAGCCTTGAAGCCTGGAAATCAAGTGCGAATCCGAGACCTTGATTCTGGCTCATGGTCTATGCAAGATATGTGCAAGATGAAGTAGCTCCACATTCCTACCAGATCCAGATGGAGCAAGGGACACCTCTGAGAAGGAACTGCATAGATCTGCAACCACAAGCTCCAACCCATAGCCATGACACAGACCAAAGGGGCCAGCTATGTAAAAATAAACATGTTTATCAGAGTTCTCAGAAAGATATAAATACTAACCTAGAAAATGCAAGCAATACACCTGTGAAAACAATAGGCCACCGGAAAGGACCATTAAACCAACTCAGAGACTGATTCAAAGTTGATGAGTGGTTAAGGAACTGTAGTTGCTCATTACAATTGAAGTTGAAATGTTGAACAGTTGAAAACTTGAGAACAAATAAAAGAGACTGACTACAGAGTGTAGATATCTTTGTTGGAAAAGATTATTGTTCTGTCTTGCCCTTAAGGCATTTATTTGACTTTGTTGGGTCTACGTTTTAAATGATTAGTTTGTAACTATTTTCTGGTTAAAGTTAAAGGTTGATAATTAAGTTACAGTTTAACAAAGGTAAATTCATTGTCTAAGGTATATCGCGGCACATGATGACATCACCTACGGTTTCGCCGCATCTTATGGGTAACTTCCGGTTCGGAGAAAGGTGTCATGGTCCGGTCCGTGAAGTCCGTATTCCGGTTCACGGTCCGGTCCACCGACCCTTGCTCCAGGTTTTCCTGTCTACCCTGTTTCTGTTCTTGTTGAGCTCTAATTGAGGCAGCTGATGCTCGTTGGGGCTGGCTGCATAAATACCTTTAGAGACCCAGGCATGGCTGCTGGATTGTTCTTGTCCTTACTCCTTGTATCCCTTCCTCTGCCTTCTGTTTCCTGGCCTGAAGCCCTGCCTTGACTTGCTGGTAACTCTCGCCTCGCCTGAAGTTCTGTCTTGCCTTGCATTGCCTGAAGCCTTGCCTTGTCTTGCTGGTAACTCTCGCCTCATCTCACCTGCAGTCTTGTGCTGGAGCCACCCTGAACCTAGCTCCCTTCCTGTCTCTTGCCTCCGCCCAGGTAAGCCAGGCCATTTTGCCGTTATCTGCGGTTGCTTCTGTCCCTTCCTGTCCCATGCCTCCGTCGGGTGGTGATTGGCGCCCTGCCCAGGAGTACCGCGCCCTGCCCAGGTGAACCGCGCCCTGCCCAGGAGGAGCCTGCCTAGCCTCAAGCCTGAAGACTCCGGCCTCTTGCCTCCTGCCAAGCTTTGCCTCAAGTCTCTAGCCTCTAGTCTCAAGCCTGAAGACTCCAGCCTCCTGCCTCCTGCCAAGCCTTGCCTTTAGCCTCAAGCCTGAAGACTCCAGCCTCCTTCCTCCTGCCAAGCCTCGTCTCTAGCCTCAAGCCTGAGACTCCAGCCTCATCCTGCCTGTCTGCTAAGCTTCGTCCTTGCCTAGTTCTGGGGTCCGAGCCAGAGGCATGACCCAGGTACTGGGTCCTTGGCCAGTCTCTGGTTCGGAGTCCAAGCCCAGGCTCCTAGCTCTCTTATTCAGTCCTGTTCCGGGTTCCCAGTTTTCGTGTCCATGTCCTTGCCCTCACCATGTATCCTAGTCCTGTCCCTAGTACTTCAGTGTCTGTGTCTTGCACTTGGGTCCGTTCCCAGCCTCCACCGTATGACAAAAGGTGAAGGTGGGTGCCATGCGTGCAGCATAATCGTGAAGAGCTCCATTTCTACCCACAAAGAAACATTATAGAAGCAACGCCTTTTCACCATATGATGTTAATGTGGAAGAGTGAACAGTAAATGGTTAACCTTATTATGACTCTGTTTTCATTGGCTCCTGTCTAACCTGGTGTTTAGTCAGAGTTTCAACACACTGCACGAGAACGCTACGGTGAAAAGGTGAAATAATTCGGTGTTTCGACAAGTGGTATTATGTCTTCACGATCAAGCATCAAGTCGCTTGCACTCAGCGCCAAGAGCAGTCAAACATCAACAAGTGTGGCTGCCCTCGCAAGAGCTAAAGTGGAAGCCGCCAAGTTACAAGCGTTATACGCTAACCAAGAAGCAAAACTGAAAATGGAAAAAGCTGCCAGAGAAGTGGAAAACCAGAAGGAAAAGGCAAGGATAGATACAGAGTTAGAAGTGCTGACGCTACAATGAGAAGCTGATGCGGCCGCGGTGGAAGCACAAGTGTTGGAAAATGCTGAAGAAATGCACGTTCTACACAAAACAGGAAAATCTATGTCAGAAAGGGACAAATTGGAACGCACCAGCAAATATGTCCAATCTCAAATTGACCTGCACATTCATTCTCCCTCTCCATACTTGCCTGTTGGCGTCCCATCTCATGTGAAATCACAGGGAAGCTTCGTTGCATCACGTCCACCTGGGGAAGATAACTCACAATTGCAACCTTGCCACAAACTCAAGTATGAAAGGGCTGTCTACGAATACTTTCTGACACCAAACTTACCAGATCCGGCGAGATCAGAGACAAAGGCTGAAGTCAGAACATCAAATCCCATCATGAACCTACACGCTCAGTCATATGTTCCCCAACGTATTCCCCCAGCTATCACACCACCTGCAACAGAACCCTTGGCACAGTATTTAGCGCGACGAGACCTCATCAATTCAGGACTGTACTGGTTTGACGATAAGCCTGAAAATTAACGTTCGTGGTGTTCCTCATTCACCAGTGCCACCGGCGGAGTCCAGCTCACAGCAATTCAAGAGTTGGACCTTATGACTAAATGGCTGGGAAAAGAATCAAGTGAACAGGTGAAACGCATACGCTCAGTGTACATCAGCAACCCCAAACTAGCCTTACACAAAGCATGGGAGAGACTTTGGGACTGCTATGCAGCCCCTGAATTTATTGAGAGGGCGCTATTTCAACGGCTGGACAATTTTGCTAGGGTGTCAGCCAAGGACCACACTAAATTACGAGAACTCGGAGATTTACTCATGGAGGTTCAAGGTGCTAAAGAAGACGGCTGTTTAACTGGCCTATCGTATCTGGATACCTCACGCGGAGTTGGACCAATTGTGGACAAGCTTCCATTTGGGCTGCAGGAAAGGTGGGTGTCTATTGGCTCCGTACAAGGAAAAGAACGGTGGTCGATTCCCTCCTTTTGAGTTTTTTAGTTGGTTTGTGTGCAAGGCATGAAGAGTGGAAACGACCCTAGCTTTATGAATCAAGGCAGCACCACAACTCACATCAAGCCAGTCAAACCCATTTTGAACAACTTTGTCATCAATAAACCCATTTCAGTGCATAAAACCGAAGTCTCCGCAATCAACGATGATCCTAGCAAGAATTGTCCATTGCACAACAAACCCCACCCCCTCAAAAAATGCAGAATGTTCCGAAACAAACCCTTTGACGAAAGAAAGGCCCTTCTCAAGGAAAAAAGGCTATGTTTTAAGTGCTGTTCCTCTACCTCCCACCTCGCTAAAGAATGTACGGTCCCCGTAAAGTGCTCGGAATGTAACAGCACTAATCACGATGGGGCCATGCATCCCGGCCCGTTACCACAAACTGCCAAGGCTCCTCCACGCCCACAAGAGGATGGCGGGGAGGGAGAGCATCACCCTGATACAACTATTGTCAGCTCGAGCTGCACAGAAGTTTGCAGTCCAGGTCAGTCGAGCCGTTCGTGCTCAAAGATCTGGCTCACTAAGGTATACCCTAAGGGAGCCAAAGACAAGGCCATCAAAGCCTATGTAACTCTGGACGACCAGACCAACCGCTCACTAGTGATTCCAGAGTTCTTTGAGTTGTTCAGCGTAAAGGGTAATCCATTCCTATACTACCTCAGAACTTGCTCTGGCATCGCAGAAACATATGGCAGGAAGGCGGAAGGCTTCTAGCTCGAGTCGCTCGATGGCAAAGTCGTCATCAGTCTCCCTCCACTCTTAGAGTGCAATGAGATCTTGAATAACCGACCCGAGATTCTGACGCCAAGCACAGTCCCATCTCCACCACATTGCCAAGCACATCCCAGAACTGGATCCGGAAGCAGAAATACTCCTGCTACTCGGAAGTGACGTTCTTAGGATGCACAAAGTCAGGCAGCAGGTCAATGGACCACACAACGCCCCCTTTGCCCAACGTCTGGATCTGGGCTGGGTGGTGATAGGAGAGGTGTGCCCTGGCAACGTACACAAACCGACAGTTAACACGCTCAAGACTAACGTCGTAGAGAGTGGCCGCCATTCAGTTTCTCAGCCCTCCACCAGTGTTGCGTGTCTCAAAGAAGCACAACAAAGGCACGAGCATAGTAAAGTAACTGAGAAGACACTGGGACAGTCAGTCTTCGCTCAAACTAAGCACGACAATAAACTTGCTCAATTGGTGGAAGACGCCATCTTCTTAAAAATAATGGACACAAAGGTCTTCAGAGACAAAGTGAACAATTGGATCACCCCACTACTGTTCAGAGAACCGCGCCAGCGCTTACCAAACAACAAAGAGCAGGCAGTCAACCGGTTCACATCTTTACAATGAACCCTGAAAAGGAAACCTGAGACCAGTTACAGGGGTCATTCTACTTCTACCTAAAGACTAATCTAGAGACTAAAGTCCTATACCATGTTTATAGTGACCTTACAAAGGTCAGGCGGGGAGTGTGTTGCTTTTAACGCATTCATTTGACTTTGTTGGGTCTATGTTTTAAATGATTTGTTTGTAACTATTTTCTGGTTAAAATTAAAGGTTGATAATTAAGTTACAGTTTAACAAAGGTAAATTCATTGTCTATGGTATATCGCGGCATGTGATGACGTCACCTACAGTCTTGTCGCATCTTGTGTGTAACCTCCGGTTCGGGAAGGTGTGAAGGTGGGTGCCATGCGTGCAGCATGATCGTGAAGAGCTCCGTCTCTACCCACAAAGAAACAGTATAGAAGCAACGCCTTTTCACCATACGATGTTAATGTGGAAGAGTGCACAGTAAATGATTAACCTTACTACGACTCTGTCTTCATTGGCTCCGATTTAACTTGGTGTTTAGTCAGAGTTTCAACACACTGCACAAGAACACTACATGTTCCTTTCAGGTTTATGAGGACATCGTATTATGTTTGTTTTTCTTTCAAGGGGGAAGATGTGCTATTATGTGTGCATAATAAAGAACTTCAATTCCCCGAGGAAAATGCAAGGAGTTTATTCAGAACCGGAAGCTGTGATAATGACCTAGCTGCATGGGCAAAGGGCTGAGGAACAGTTCAGTGATGTTCTGACGTAAACCCATGGCATGTTTGTCTTTGTTAAGAGCAAACATAACAGGCACAAGACAAGGCATGACATCGGTGGAGAGTCTATTCCCAGAAAGTCCTCACAGCCACAGTTAACCTACCTGAGCCAATGTGTTGGGAAATCAGACATTTATCAGTTTAACTAGTTTAGTTCACTTTTCTAAGTGCGGATATTGCTGGTAAGGCCAGATTTCATTACCCATCCCTAATTGTCTTTGAGAAGCTGGTTGTGAGTCCACCTTCCTGACTCATTGCAGCCCTTCTGTGAAATACATTCCAAGTGCAATTGGGTGGGTCTAATGACCTTTGTCATAAATAGGACAGAGGGAGCAATCTCTGCCTGTGCTTGCGTGTGCAGTGTGTACTCTTCTCTCTCTGCCTCCCCCTGCTGGCCCATAGCTTCTGAACCAGTTCCACCCCTACCCACATTGGAAAATGCACAACTCAATACCCCACAGCAGCAAATTCCAGCACGTAGACCAAGTGATGTTGGAGGACTGGTGATGTTATTTCCAAAATCAAGATGCTGTGGGGCTTGGAAAAGAATTTCCACATGTTGATGCTGCCTTGTGTCTTCTGCTCTTGTCCTTCCTGTAAAAGGGTTGTGACCCAGGCAAGTAACTGCAGTGTACTTTGTAGATTTGTAGATGGTACACACTGCAGTTGTGATATGCGGATAGTGGAGGAAATAACATTTTAATGGATAGGTAGTTTGCTTTGTTATCAGAATCAGGTTTATTATCACCAGCACGTGATGTAAAATTTGTTAACTTAGCAGCAGCAGTTCAATGCAATACATAATATAGAAGAGAAAAATAAATAAATAAAATAAAAATAATCAAGAAATAAATAAATAACACATTTCCTGAATATTGTAAGAACTACACTTGTGCAGGCAAATTAAGAAAATAATATCTCTTTCCCAATTTGTGCCTTTTCAAAGGTAGAAGGGTTAATGAGCTAATACAGTAGAATAATAAGCCTTTGGCCAGTTCTTATGGCCATATATTTGGTCGCCTATAGAGAGCGCCCCAGGATGCTTATGACTGGGAATTCAAGTGTGACCTATTTCACTTAGTTGAGAGTTGGGAATGGAATTGAATATTATGCAATCATTGCAAACGTCTTCATTTCTGTTCTTATGTTGAAAGGTTTAGCTGGGGCAGAATTTGTTGGGTGTGTCTCAGAAGGATTCATGACACAATATTTAGACAGGCTGACTAGCAGAGAGGCTGTTGTGTCGCTACTACTACATATCAAGTAAATAAAGGCACGCTATTAAAGGGGAATTTAACTTGTTTATTCACTTTGCAGAGACAGCAGCAAGTCCATGTGCATGCATAAGGTGTCAGTCCATAATCAATGCTAAGGGGAGTCATTGTGCTAAAAGAAATAGATTCATGCATTACACTTCCTCCCCCTTTAAATTAATGTAACATAAAACTGTATATGTAACAAAACATTCAATTTCCCTTTAACAAACCATATTCAAATAAACATGGTTTCACAATAACAGTCCATAATGAACTTCACGATACTGAAGATTTAATTTCTTTGGGTGGTGCTCTGTTTCTTTCAGGATTATGTCTTTGGACATGCGGAATGGCATCAGGTTTGGCTAGTGTTTTGTCAAGGACAACTTACTCTGACGCAGGTGTCACGTCGCTGTTAGTGACATGATCATCACTGAGAGGTAGTTCTGGTGTCTGTAATGAGTCCATCTTGTTGGCTGGAATTGATTCTGATAAGTGCGCATGCGCCGGTCGTGCATGCAGCCTGGTACAGCCGTTCCGATCTATTCTTACTTTCTTCTTCTTACTTTTTAATTTACGTTATTTTTTGTATTTTGTTTCTCACGGTAACACGTGGAAGCCGCACCCTCTCTAACATGCTGGTAGAGAGAGCTTTATTTGGGTTTTCTTTAGCACTGGAAATGGTTACATCCCGACACGTGGGACAGAAGCAAGGTTGCATTGTGTATTCCACGGACCAGCAAATACCGGCTGGCTTAGCGAACAGAGCGGTGGACACCCCTATTGAAACCCGGAGGAAAACACACAGAGGGGGATCACAAAGCCGAGGAAAGAGGACCGGGTCGAGACAACAGAGACTTTTGGAGAAGAGGAGTTCGGTGGGTAATACCGTTCCAGCTGACCAGAAGTGCACTGAGAGCAGTAAGCGTAACGGAGTTGGATGCTTACTGCTCTGGCTAACAATGGATGGTGCAATCCGGGGTATATTACGATCGAGGAACGTGTTTGCAGACTGGATATTGAACTTTTCACTGTTGGACTTCGGCCACATTCCACCGTGATACAACACTTGGTGGCACAGGAGGTCGTTCCTGCCTGTGGCTATCGAACGTGCAGCTCCTCCCGTGGAGAGTCAGACACCCTGAGCCAATAGACAGGTCCTGGACTTATTTTCCATCTGGCATAGTTTGCATTTTGGTGTTTGATTGTTGGGGTTTTTTGTATTGATATATTTACGCTCTATTCTTGGTTGGTGCAGCTGTAACGAAACCAAATTTCCCTCAGGATTAATAAAGTATATCTATCTATCTATCTGATGTGTTCTTTGGCTGAGCATCCAGTATTTGATCCACATGATGTCTCATGCATGATCTCCAACATCAACTGTTTACATCAGTGGTCTAGTTCTTGTAGCTATCCTACTGAGTGTCCACTTGTCTTCTGCAGAATCACACACTAGGACTTCCTATCCAACCTCAAAGTTTCTTGTTGATTTACTTGGCAACTGGATGAACTGTTTATTCTGCACTTCCGTCCATAGGTCTGGCTTCAGAATGTCTATGCAAGGTCTCAGGTTCCTGCTCACACACAACTTTGCAGGTGTTTGATTTGTCGTCGCATGAACAGAGTTCTGATACACAAAAAGGAAGTTGTCCACCTTGTGCTGTAGAGAAAGGTACTTCTTGTCCATAGCCTTAATGAACTACTTAAAGGTTTGGATAAGCCTTTCAGCTAACCCATTTGTTGCTGGGTGATGAGGAGATGACTTGAAATATTTGATGCCATTTTTCTTCATGAATAGTCGCAGCTCTTCTGACATGTATTCTGGTCCATTGTCACTCACAATTTGTTCTGGTAAGCCACTTCTGGAGAAGATTGTCCTTGGAGCAGAAACAGTCTTTTCTGACATGGTTGACTTCATTGGTATAACCTCCGGCCACTTCAAATGAGCATCCACAGCAATCAGAAACATGGAGTTCTTGAATGGCCCAGCAAGGTCAATACATACTCTTTGCTATGGTGCAGACAGTCATTCCCATGTGTATAAAGGTGCCCATGGGGTACATTTTGAACTTTGTGGCATCCCAAACAACTTTTGGTCAAGTCTTAATCTGCATATCTATTCCTGGCCACCACACGTAGCTCCAGATGAGACCCGTCATCTTGATTGCACCCAGATATCCTTCATCAGATTCTTTAACACACTGGTGGACAGTTCAGAGGGAACCACAACACAAGATCCATACATCACTGTTTTTTGACATACCGACAATTAGTCTCATCTCACTGAGAACTGGCCATCCTTGTATGGTGATGTCATAGACTTTTGTCAATGTTGGGTCATTCCTTGTTTCTTTTTGTATTTCAGAATTTGTTACCAGCAGCTGGTCCACCAGTGCTTTGTAGAACACCTTTGCTGCGTCACAAAATGAAGACTTTTCTTCTCCAGTTGTCAGCAGTGAAAGGCGTGACAAGCTGTCAGTCTTGCTGTGTCACTTGGTATACTTGAACTCTACGTCATAAGAGTGGGCTCCAAGGAAAAGTGCCAAACGTTGCAACCAGGTAGCAGACATCCCTTTCCTGGGATTGAAAATGGACACACAGGGCTGGTGGTCTGTCACTAGTGTAAACTTTTGTCCAGAGAGGTAGTGGTGGAACTTCTTTATTCCCCATACCAGACTAAGGGTTTCTCGATCAATCTCTGCGTAGTTGCATTCTGCGCTCATCAGTGATCATGAAGCAAATGCAATCAGGTGTTCAGATCCAACTTTCATAATGTGTGGGTCAAAATAGCACCAGTGTCACAAGGGGTGCATCACACGCCAGTCTGATAGAGCTGAGTCATAATTCTTGTTAGTCTCTTTGTTTCCTTGAATGCTCTTTCACATCTTTCTGACCATCCCCACTTTGCTCTTGTCTGTAACAGTGCAATCAACAGGTGTAGCAGGTCTGTATCAAGATTTGAAAGAAACCCATGGCAGTAGTTTACAAGGCCCTAGTATGACCTGAGTTGTGACACATTTTCTGGTTTGGGTGCCTGTAGCACTACTTCAATCTTCTCTTGGGACTTATGTAAGCCATGTTTGTCAATGACATGTCCACAAAATAAGATTGCATTCTTGAAAAACTCACATTTCTCTCTCTTTGTGTGCAGACCATACTCACTCAGCCTGGTAAGCACTTTATTGGGGTTCTGGAATTTCTCTTCATCATTCTTTCTGGTCACAAGGATTTCATCAAGGTAACATTGTG
Organism: Mobula birostris; assembly: GCF_030028105.1. Taxonomy (NCBI): domain Eukaryota; kingdom Metazoa; phylum Chordata; class Chondrichthyes; order Myliobatiformes; family Myliobatidae; genus Mobula; species Mobula birostris. The sequence continues at coordinate 64,406,997 of NC_092377.1, read as the reverse complement.
TTCCTGGGATATCCTGGAGAACTTGGTCCAATGCTGTTTGCCAAATTGCTGGAGCTGATGCTATGCCAAAGACAAGACGGTTATACTGGAACAGTTCCTTATGAGTGTTGATTGTGAGGAACTCCTCAATCTCCATTTGCAGATAGGCTTGTGACAAGTTGGTCTTTGAAAACTTCTCCCCGCCTGCCAAGGATGCAAAAGTGTCTTCTGTTCGTGGCAGGCAATACTGCACAATATGCAGCACCGGGTTGATGATCACTTTGCGATCCCTTCATATGCAAACAGTTCCAGCCTTCACATTTTATCACTGAGACAATGGGCATGGCCCAATCACTCGACTCAACCTTGGATAAAAGGCCAGGTGCCTCCAAGCTGTGAAGTTCAGCATTCGCTTTAGGATGTAGTGTGTAAGGCACTGGATGCGCTTTATGGAATCTTGGTGTTGCTGCTTCATCCGTTTCAATTCTGGCCTCCATGCTTTTGAGCTTACCAATGCCCTTCTTAAGCACCTTCTCATTAGCATTAAACAGCTGTGCCAGTCTCTGGTTAGTGCTACTGTTTGGGTTTCAGTTGCCTGTTGATGACTCATTGAGAGGTCTGATCGTGTGCCAGTCTAGTTGGATTTTTCTCAACCATTCGCATCCAGGAAGTGCTGACCCTCCACTTTTCAACACGTGGATCCCTAACTGCTGTGTTTTGCCTCCGTTCATCATGTTCATTCTCAGTTTGCTTCTGGGATACACTCTTTCACTTCTGTATGTCTTTAGCATCATTGAGGTCTTTTCTAAAGTTAGCTTAGAAAACAATCTGTTGTAGTCAGCCTCTGAAATTATAGACAAAGCTGACCCTGTTTCCAGCTCCATTTTCAGTTTTACACCAGATACACCCGTTGTGATTTACATGATTTTGTGATCTGCTTCAGGTTCAGGGATGCTATGTAGTTCTAGGCATGACTGCTCACTTTTGTCAGTCTCTGTTTTGTCTGATTCTGTTTCACATTCGGCCACTTTATGCATTTGTTTCACTTTGTGTTTGACACTTTTCATTCTGTGTGTTTTTTCTCTTTGGTTGTGCTTTTTGTCTGACGCACACTCTCTATAGAGACATAGAAACATAGAAAATAGGTGCAAGAGTAGGCCATTCAGCCCTTTGAGCCCACACCGCCATTCAGTATGATCATGGCTGATCTTCCAACTCAGAACACTAGTTATTGATCATGCTGTCCTTCTCTCCATACCCCCTGATCCCTTTAGCCACAAGGGCCATATCTAACTCCCTCTTAAATATAGCCAATGAACTGGCTTCAACTGTTTCCTGTGGCAGAGAATTCCACAGATTCACCACTCTCTGTGTGAAGAAGTTTTTCCTCATCTCGTTTTTCCTCATTTCCTCAAGTCCTAAAAGGCTTCCCCCTTATCCTCAAACTGTGAGTCCTCGTTCTAAGGTCAGGACTCTTTCGGACAGTAGCCTCTTTTGAGTTCTTTAACTATACAAGCTTGTCCCTTAGTTCATCAGAAAGTCCATTTCTAAAGTCACAGTATTGGGAAAGTTTGTGCAGTTCTGCAATGTATTCAGAAATGCTTTAATCCTTTGACTGATTCCTTTTTGTGAAATTTAAAACTTTCAGCTATTACCAGCAGTTTTGGGCTCGAGTGATTTTGTAAAATTGCAACAATTTCATTGAATGTCTTGCTTGCTGGCTTTTCAGGAGTTTCTAAGTTGCATAAGAGACTGTGCATTCTAGCATCCGTTAATGTAAGTTGTGTGGAGACTTCGTTTACCTCATCCACTGTTCACCCTTTTGATATAAGGCTATGTCTACACTAGACCGGATAATTTTGAAAACACTGGTTTCAAGTAAAATGACAGGTATCCACGCTAGGTGTTTTTCAAAATATCTCTGTCCAAATTAAAACGGATATTTGGGCAAATCTACTCCTACTGGGCATGCGCAGACACATCTACAGAAAACATAGAAGAGGAAATGGTATAATTACGTTTCCATAGCAGCGTTGTGCTATTTCCATTGGTCAAAAACTAGAGTACCAACAACAACAGTGAAAGAAAGTTTTCAACAATGTCTTTGAGGAATACAAAGAAAAACTCTGCTGGAAAAAACAGACCAGACTTCTTCATTTAGACAGACAATGAAGTCGAGCTGTTTCTGCAAGTTACAAATCACTACAAATTCAGCAAAGCAGTGGAGAACGTGGAGATGTTTAACTCCAAACAAGCTATTAACATAGACAATGAAGTAAACAACACACGCATGAAGCCGTCCTCTACCCAAGATCAACAAGAGAGTGTAATCTTCTGCCGCCAGACCTGTGCAGTATTTCTGACATTAATATTTTTAAAGATAGACTCAATCAAATCAATTTAGGGGATCTAGTCAAAAAAGCTCACTTTACAATTTAACTCTCACACCGTTCACACTGACTGCGCGTTATAACAGCGTCCGGCAGTGCTTGCGCAGTACCAAGCAGAAGCAGAAAAAGCATTGTTGTTGTGATGTTGTCATGACAGCATTTTTAAATATCTCTGTTTACCCCATCCACACTACAATGCGCAACAATTGTTTTCAATTTTACACACTCTGCAGAGTGTTTTAGAAAAGCTCTGTTTTTTAGGGGATGAAAACGCCATTTCAACATGGACGGAGGGTCAAAACGAAGAGAAAAGGCTTTGTTTTCAAAATTATCCGGCGTAGTGTGGACATAGCCTAAGATTCCCAGTCCTCATTTCTACTTTCAAGTTCATCAACTTTCTCAACTAAAGCCATCGACACATTATTTTTATTTTAGCTTTGCTAGTTGTGCATCTCTCACTGTGAACTGTGCACTGTTTCTCCTGTGCCCTTTTCTAGCATCTGTGACCACCTTCTCCATATTGATTTACTCTTCCTTCTCACTGTCTCTCTTCCTTCCTCTGAATTCTATCATCTCGTAACTGTCAGTGCAGTTGGTGATATTCACTGACATTCAGTTTTGCACTCATCACCAATTTGTTATGTCCATACAACTACATATCAAATAAATAAAGGCATGCACTTGGAGGAGAATTTAATGTGTATATTCACTTTCCAGAGAGCAACAAATCAATGCGCATGTGCAAGTTATCAGTCAATAATTAGTGCTAAGGGTAGTCATTGCGCTATAAGAAATAGATCCATACATTACAGAGGCCATACTGGACCAGATCAGGTGTCAGATCTCTCTGTTGGTGAGCATTTCGGAGACGATGACCACAACTTCCTGACTTTTACCATAGCCTTGAACAGGGAAAGGAATACACAGCATGGGAAAGTACTTAACGGGGTGGGGGGGGGTGCAAATTATGATGCTATTAGGCAGGAACTTGGAAGTGTAAATTGGGGATGGATGTACACAGGGAAATATACAACAGAACTGTGGAGTTGTTTGGGGAGCACTAGCCAAACAGAAGAAAGAACAGTTACTTAGGTTTTAGGAAACAAAGATCTGACAGGGCTCCAGAGAGGTACAAGGTAGGCCGGAAGGGGCTAAAGAGTGGACTTAGGAGAGGTAGAAGGGGGCATGAGAAGGGCCTGGCAAGTATGATTAAGAAAAACTCCAAGGTTACTTTGAACTTTGAACTTTGAATGTATCCTACGCAAATATGAAAGACAAGAGGATGACTAGATTGAGTGTCGGATCAATCAGGGATAGAAGAGGAAACATGTGTCTGAAGTCAGAGTTAGGAGGGAAAGTCCTTAGTGCATATTTCAGTATTCACCAGTGAGAGAGACCTTGATGAATGTGAAGTCAGCATGAAACAGGCTGGTAAGCTGGAACATGTCAATGTTAAGAAAGAGGATGCGCTGGAACTTTGAAAAACATTAGGGTAGATAAGACCCCAGAGCCAGATGTGATATACCTCAGGTTACTACAGGAAGCAGAGGAAGTGATTACTATGCTTCTGGCAATGATCTTTGCATCCTCATGTGTCACAGGAGTGACACCAGACAATTGGAGGGTTGCAATATTATCCAAGCCTAAGCTGGTGACCGTCCCACACGTTTCTATGCTACATCAACGTTTACATTGGTGTTGCTTCCTGCACCCACACTGAACTTGCCAACTTCCTCCACTTTGCCTGTAACTTACACCCTGCCGTCAAATTTACCTGTCCATTTTCGACACCTCCCTCCCCTTTCTCGATCTCACTGTCTCTATCTCCAGAGATAGCTTATACACTAATGTCTATTATAAATCCACGGACTCTCACAGCTACCTGGACTATACCTCGTCCCACCCTGTAACTTGTAAAGATGCCACCCCCTTCTCTCAATTCCTCCATCTCTGCTGCATCTGCTCTCAGGATGAGGCTTTTCATTCTCGAACAAAGATGTCTTTCTTTTTCAAACAAAGGGGGTTTCCCTTCCTCCACCATCAATGTTGCCCTCAATTGCATCTCTTCCATTTCACACACGTCTGCTCTAACCCCATCCTCCCACCACCCTACCAGAGATAGGGTTCCTCTTGTCCTCATCTACCAACCCACCGGCCTTCGCATCCAGCACATGATTCTCCGAAACTTCTGCCACCTCCAACGGAATTCCACCACAAAACACATCTTCCCCCCCACCCCCATTTTCTGCTTTCTGCAAGGATAGCTCCCTATGCGACTCCCTTGTCCATTTGTCCCTCCCCACTGATCTCCCTCCTGGCACCTATCCTTGTGAGCAGAACAAGTGCTACACCTGCCCCTACACCCAATCACTCACTGCCATCCAGGGCCCTAAACAGTCCTTCCAGGTGAGATGACACTTCACCTGTGAGTCTGTTGGGTCATATACTGTGTCTGGTGCTTCCAGAGTGGCCTCCTGTATAATTGACGTAGACTGGGAGAATACTTTGCCGAGCACCTATGCTCCGCTGCCAGAAAAAGTAGGATATCCCAGTGGCCACCCATTTTAATTCCACTTCCCATTCCCATTCTGATATGTCAATCCATGGCCTCCTCCACTGTCATGACGAGGCCACACTTAGGTTGGAGGAACAAAACCTTATATTCTGTTTGGGTGGCCTCTAACCTGATGGCATGAACACCAATTTCTTAAACTTCCGGTAATGCCCCCCACTCTCCCTCTTTCACCATTCCCCATCCCCTTTTCCCTGTCTCACTTTATCTCCTTGCCTGCCCATTGCCTCCCTCTGGAGCTTCTCCCCCACCCCACCCCCTTTTCTTTCTTCCATGGCCTTCTGACTCTTTCACCAATCAACTTCCCAGATCTTTACTTCATCTGTCCCCCTCCAGGTTTCACCAATCACCTTGTGTTTCTCTCTCCCCTCCCCCTACCTTTCACATCTGATCCTCAGCTTTTGTCTCCAGTCCTGCCAAACGATTTTGGCCCGAAACGTTGACTGTACTCTTTTCCTAGATGCTACCTGGCCAGCTGAGTTCTTCCAGCATTTTGTGTGTGTGGGTGGCAATATTATTCCTTTGTTCAAAGAAGGGTGTAGGACTAGCCTTGAGAATTAAATACCAATGAGTCTTACTTCAGGTGCGGGCAAATTATTGGACAAGATTCTTAGAGGCAGGATTAGGGATAGTCAGCATGGCACCTTGACTGGAATTCACCCACTAATGAAACCAATCTACAGTGGACGCCACCTCCCTGGCTGTACACTCATCTCTGGAGCATCTGGACAGAAAGCCTTCTGTGTTAGACAAATGTTTATTGATTACTGCTCCACGTTCAATACTATAACACTAAGCAAACACATCTCAATCTCCTAGATCTGGAAGTCAACCCCTCTCTTTGCAACTGGATCCTTGACTTCCTGGCCAACAGACCGCAATCCCTAAGAATAGGCAGCAACACCTCCACACCTCAAGGCTGTGTCTCTAGTTCTGTACTCTACTCCTTCTACATAGCCAAATAACTTCACCTACAACGACCATGTCTCAAATAATGATGAGTAGGAATACAGGAAGAAGATAGTGTCATGACAATCTTCTTGAGTTGTGATAGATTCTTGATTGGTCAGTTCAAGAAGGAATACAGGGAGAAAGCAAGAGATTGGGGCTGAGTGCAAAATTGATCAGCCATGATGAAATGGCAGAGCAGACTTGATTGGCCAATTGGCCTAATTCTGCTCCTCTTTCTTATGGTCTTCTGTGACAAAGCAGAGTGATGAAGGTGGAGCAGTGGATGTGGTGCATATGGATTTTAGTAAGGCAATTGATAAGATTCCTCAAGGTGGGCTTATTTAGAAAGTCATGAGGCATGGGATCCAGGGGAACTTGGCTGTGTGGATTTAGAATTAGCTTATCCATAGAAAGCAATTGTAGATAGAGTGTATTCTGCCTGGAGGTCGGTGACCAGTGAGGTTTGGTGGGGACCCCTGCTCTTTATAATTTTTATACAAGACTTGGATGAGGAAATGGAAGAGAGGATTAGTGAGTTTGCAGATCGTTCTAAGGTTAATGGAGTTGTGGATAGTGTGGAGAGTTGTTGTAAGTTACAAAAAAAAGCATTGACAGGATGTAGAGCTGGACTGAGAAGTGGCAGATGGAGTTCAATCTGAAAGTGTGTGAAGTAATTTATTTTGGAAGGCCAAATTTGAAGGCAGCATATGGGGTGAATGGAAAATTTGAGGAATAGAGAGATTTTGGGTTCTTGTCTGTTGGTCCCTCAAAGGCATAGGTTGAGTGGAGAGCCAGATACTTTTACTCTGGTCAGAAATGACTAATATAAGGGGTCATAATTTTAAGGTGATTGGAAGATAGTATAGGGGGGTGTGAAAGATAAGTTTTCACACAGAGTGGTGGGTGCATGGAAATCACTGCAAGGATTAGTAGTAGAGGCAGATACATTAGGGGTATTGGATAGGCACATAGATGACAGACAAATGGATGGCTATGTAGGAGGGGAGGGTTGGATGAATTGATCTTAGAGTAGATTAAAATGACATGTGCCAATAGGCCTGTGCTGTGCTGTAACTTTCAATGTTCTATGAATCATATTGGTTGAAGACTGGATTCTGTGAAGGTGGGATCTCAGGAGGAAGTCAAGATGGACCAGCTGCTGGACACATCTCATTGAATATGGATGTGGATGCTCAACTTTGTCTTTTGTACTCACATGTCGGGTCCCAGTTTGCTGAGATTGGGATGCTCTTGGAGACCCCTCTTCCAAGTAGATGTTAATTCTCCACCACTATTCACAAGTAGAGGTGGCAGGTCTGCAGAGGTTTGATCTAATCCACAGAGAGAAGTGTAGGAACTGCACAACTGACCTTTGGAAGACAATCTGAGTTGCAGAAAGGTGTCTGTGGATGCAGGAAAAGGTTATTGTTGAGCTTGAGCATGGTATAGAGTGGTGTGAGGGAGTTTTAATGCACTGGCCCACTACGTAACATTTCTTGTGAATGTTTGGCTTTGGTAAAAGCTGATACTACAGTGAGTCTGTGATAGCTGTTGTTGATCAATCCGGTATAGATTAAAATCTAACCAGATTTTTAATTTATGTGTTGTATTGCTTACTGTTTACACTTGGATGCTCTGAATAGAGAAAAACATTGTCAAGGAACATGAAGATCTCACACCAAAGTGAACCAACAATGAGGCGCTTGGCTTTCTAACTCCCTAAAGAAGGGTAATGCAGTGATACTAAGCACTTCAATTTTGCAGTGCCTGCTTCTCTGAATCAACATTCATCTACAGTGAAATTTGCATCCTCATTGGCCTGAAAAAAAGGACAGATTGATTAATCACAGAACAGGGTATTTTACTCACTCTATTTCCCGAATTGGTACCACATAAAGACCAAGATTAAAAATCCAAAACTGCAGAGAAAAGAAATCAGGAATAAAAAATCTAAAATGTTGCAAACACTCAGCAGGTCAGACAACTTCACTAGAAGGAGGAAAACAAAATAGTTTGAAGTTACAGAGGAATTCATAAAGATTCATATTTCTAATTGGGTGAGGCCAGTATTACAATGGTGACATACTGCCTGTGTACTCCTCTGGCCGATAGAGTAATAATGGTCTTTAACAAGAGTGAGAAAATAAACAAGGGGTCATTTAATGCTGTCAAATGTGGCTCAGATCAATTCTTGGCAATTGAAATTAACTGAGTAATGTTAGAAACCCAGTATATCAGGCAGTACACAGAGAGGAAAGCAAAACTGGATTAATATTACAGGTGGATAGCCCAAAGCAAAACTAACTAGTTCTGGCAAAACTAGAGAAAGGGAACTAACACAAAGTGTTGAATCTGCTTTTGTGTTCTAAATGCCACGGTCTATTCAAAAAAGATGATGAGTCACTGTGGCTCAAGGATGCATTGGCCCCACTGAAATACTGTGGAAGATCACCAAAGGATCGATGAGACTGGGAACTGGATGGAGAATTAAAGTGAGAGACACCTCACTAATCTATTTTGATTGTCACTGCAGTTATCTGCCAGGGATAATCTAATAGCATTTCCCAGGTCAGAAACCCTACCATCAAGAACAAAGCACAAGGCACAAAGTAAAATCAACACTTGAAGATTATTTCTCAAGCTGAACAACATCTTAACCTGAAAATGATGTCACCGGTCCTCCAAAATCACTTGGTCTGTATCCTAGAGCTTGCTGCTGTGTGATATTGAGTTGTGCATTTCGTTGTGTTTATCCAGAGTGAGCTGGTGTGGAAATGTTTCGGAAGCAGTGAGTTAGCATGGGAGATAGAGCAGGAGGAATAACACTGACTGCACACGGAAGCGCAGACATATCTTGCTCCCTCTGTCCTGTTTATGACAGAGGTTATTAGACCTACCCAGCAATATTCAGATTGACTTTAACAGAAGGACTGCAATGATTCAGGAAGGTGGGCTGTTCTGATGCTGCCCAGATCACTGGGCTCCTCGTTCTCTCGAAAACGCTCCATGGGAGTTGAAGTGTAAAGCTTTGAGCTCTAAATGGAGCAGATTAAAACCCACCTCTCTGTCGGCTGTCTCATCATTGTTGGTGATGAGCCCCACCACTGTCATGTCATCAGCGAACTTGACAATGGATTGCTTGGGTGTTTGGCCATGCTGTCATGCCAAGTATACGGCAATGAGCTCAACACACAGCCCTAGGTGAATGGAGAGGGAAGAGTGATTGTGCATCGTGACTACCTGAGGTCTGTTTGTTAAGAAGTCTAGCACCCACTTACACAGAAGCATATTTAGAAAATCACCAAGGTCTGTGTGATGACAGATGCTGGGGCATCTATTATAGAATAGTTCTGTCGGTAAGCATATTGATAAGTCTCCAAAGTGGTAGGAATAGAGTTTTTGGTATGTGCTATTGTCAGCCATTCAAAGCACTTCATGACAATTGGCGTCAGTGCCAATGGGCAGAAATCATTTAGTTCTTCAGTGCAGAGAATGATAATGGCAGATTTGAAGCTGTGAGGACAGCAGCCTGAATGAGCGAGGATCTCTATGAAGCTATCAGTGCACACTCCTCGAATACTCAGCTTGGGATGCCATCTGACCAGGCGGCCTTACGGGGCTTGACCCTCAGCAGAGTCTATCTCACGTCTGCTGCTGTTACGGACAACGGCCGCTCACCTGGGAGAGGAGGGTAGTTTTCGTAGCCGATGTTATGTTGCATGCCTCGAGGTGTGCATAGAAGTTGTTTAGAGTATCAGGGAGGGAGGTGTCACTGGTATGGTCGATGCTGTTTTTCCTTTTGTAGTCAGTCATGCCCCAGAAGCCTAGCCACTTACACCAGGGATCACTATCAGACAGGTGTTCCTGAAATGTTTGTGCCGATGTGGTCTTTGTCCTCTTGATGCCTAAGATGAGAGTTCCTTGGGTTACTCTGAGAGCTGTCCAGCCACTGGACTTGAAGGCAGCATCCTAGGATTTTAGTAACGACTGCACCTCTGTGTTCAGCCAGGGCTTCAAGTTGGGCCATGAGAAGATCATTCCTGATGTACCAGTATCATTTACACACCTACTGATGTAGCCAATGACAGGCGAGGCATATTCCTCAAGGCCTGTGTTTACTCCATTTGTGGCGGCCTCCTTGAACATCTGCCAGTTGGCAAAGTCACACTTGCCACAAGAAGGTTTCCTGTGGAAGTGTAGATGACATCTGAATAGCAATGGCAGTTTGTCAAGAAAATGTACTGTGGGCCTGCCGGTGTTGAAGATGCCTTTACCAATTCATTCAGGTGTGTTAAAAAGAGGAGATCATAAAGATACAGATCTTTTGTTATTGAAGCAACCTCAGAATTTGGTCTCTTCCAGCACAGGCATCTAAAATTAAACCATTGCAGATAACAGTGGAAAGTGAATGAGCTGAGCCCTGTCCCCTGTCCTCTGTACTTTTCAAACAGGCTTGGTGGACTAGAATGACAAAACACAGTTCAAAGCCAATCTTCAGCATGACCACAAACTTTCTTTTGAATGGTGAACATGTGTTGAAACATCGATGATTTTATTTCAATTTCTGAAGAAACTATAATATTGAAAATCATTTAGAAGCAGTATATGGAACTTCTCAACTTACCAGTGATGCCTAAGAATTTTGAACATTCCTACAAAGAACTGTCACAATAAGCAGTACTTAGATTTGCTCTGAGTAGCCAGTGATAATGAGCAGTAATGTACCAGCTTTGTATTAATTATGTTAAAGTTTCTAAAACACATACTAAATATGAACAGTGGAGATCTCTATTGCTGTCTGGTTATTACAGTTTTGTGGCTTTGCATACAATAAATTACAGGATTATGGATGGCAGGATAACCATGCCATAATGATGTTGGCTAAAAGACCCATATTGGACTGGAGAAGAACGACCTCTTGCAGTACTGTACCTCATTCTGGAGGTAATAGCAACAACAGCTTGTTTCACTTTGTGACTTTAATGAAGGAAATTTCTCAAAAACAAAATTTTCAAAACACATTTTCACAAAACAAAAATTAACATTTTAAACTGAGGTAAAGAGAGAAGTTGCTTCTGCGGCACCTTTCAGCTGTGTAACCATTTTGATGTTGAAGGGATTTAAAGGAATCTTCATGAAAGAAGTTTGGAACTTCAAATATAGAACTGTACAATACAGGAACATGATGGGACAACCTTTGGCCCATCATGTTGTGCTAAACTTGTTAAGCTTGTGACACCTAATTAGACTAATCCTTTCTACCTGCATACGAATGGTCAATGGTGCTTCATTCTCTGCAAATTCACATGCCTATCTAAGAGCCTCTTAAGCAACCCCATGATGTATGCCTCTATCACTAGATCTGGCTTTGTATTCCAAGCACTCATAAAACATAAGACAGGAGCAGAATTAGGCCATTTGGCCTATCGAGTCTGCTCTGCCATTTCATCATGATTGACCTTTCTTCCTATATCCTTTCATGCACTGATCAAACAAGAGTCTATCAACTTCTGCCTTAAATATACATAAGAACTTAGCCTCCACAGCTGCCCATGGCAAAGAATTCCATAGATTCACCACTCTCTAGCTAAAGAAATTCCTCCTCATCTCCGTTCTAAATGGATATCCCTCTATTCTGAGGCTGTATCCTCTGGTCTTACACTCTCCCACCGTAGGAAACATTCTCTCCACATCCACTCTATCAAGGCCTTTCACCAGTCAATGAGGTCACCCCTCATTCTTCTGAATTCCAGCAAATACAGGCCCAGAGCCATCAAACACTTTTCATATGACAAGACATTCAAGCCTGGAATAATTTTTGTGAACCTCCTTTGAACCCTGCCAGTTTCAGCACATCCTTTCTAAGATAAGGGACCCAAGACTGCTCACAATACTCCAAGTGAGACATCACCAATACTTTATAAAGTTTCAACATTACATCTTCACTTTGATATAATAGTCCTCTTGAAATGAATGCTAACATTGCATTCACCTTCCTCACCACAGACTCAACCTGCAAATTAACCTTAAGGGAATCTTGCATGAGGATTCCCAAGTCCCTTTGCATCTCAGTTTTTTGTATTTAATCCCCATTTATAAAATAGTCAACCCTTTAATTTCTTCTGCCAAACCCTTCCTTACACTGTATTCCACCTGCCACTTCTTTGCCCATTCCTCTAATCTATCTAAGTTCTTCTGTAGCCTCTCTACTTCCTCATAACTGCCTGCCCCCTTTGCCTATCTTTGTATCATATGCAAATTTTGCAACAAAGCCAGCAATTCCATAATCCAAATCATCAATGCAAAAGCATCAGTTCTAAAATAGACCCCTATGGAACACCTCTAGTCACCAGCAGCCAGCCAGAAAAGGCACCCTTTATTCCCACTCTTTGTCTCTTGCCAATCAGCTACTGCTTTCTCCATGCTAGAATATTTCCTGTGGTACCGTGGGCTTGTAGCTTGTGAAGCAGCCTCATGCTTGGCACCTTGTGAAAGGCCTTCTGAAAATCCACATAAACACCATCATCCTCTACCACATTCGACAGAGGATGTATCAAGAGTATCCTGAGCAGCTGCATTACTGCCTGGTTTGGAAATTGCACTGTCTCGGATCGCAAGACCCTGCAGTGGACACTGAGGTCAGTTGAAGGGATCATTAGAGCCTCTCTTCCTGCCATTACGGATATTTACATATCACACTGCATCCGCAAAGCTAACAGCATTGTTAAGGACCTCACGCACCCCTCATACAAACTCTTCTCCCTCCTGCCATCTGGCAAAAGGTACCAAAGCATTCGGGCTCTCCCGACCAGACTGTGCAACAGTTTCTTCCCCCAAGCCATCAGACTCCTCAATTCCCAGAGTCTAAGTCTGACACCAACCTACACACACATTCAACTGAACACTACTCAACTCCCTTTGCAATTTTTGCTCATTTCTTTCTCAATTCCTGCTAAAATATTCTTTACATTGTTTACATTTACATTATTTATTATTATATTCTAATTTGTCCTTTACTGTTCCTATTGTCTTGTTTATTAATCATTGTACTGTCTTGCACTGTTTTGTGCCCTTCATGTAGTCCCGAGTAGGCCTGAAGTCTAATGTAGTTTTGTGTTGTTTCACGTAGTCTAGTGTAGTTTTGTGTTGTTTCATGTAGCACCATGGTCCTGGAGGAACGCTGTTTTGTTTTTACTGTGTACTGTACCAGCAGTTATGGTTGAAGTGACAATAAAAGCGACTTGACTTGATCAACCAATTCTCCTTTGTCTATCCTGCTTGTTATTTCTTCAAACAATTCCAACAGATTGGTTAGGTAAGATTTTCCCTTGAGGAAACCATGCTGACTATGGCCAATTTTATCACATGCCTCCAAGTACCCCAAAACCACATCCTTAACAATCGACTCCAAAATCTTCCCAACCACAGAGGTCAGACTAACTGACCTATAATTCCTTCCTTCTGCCTCACTCCCTTCTTGAAGAGTGGAGAGACATTTGCAATTTTCCAATCTTCTGGAACCATTCCAGAATTCAGTGATTCTTGAAAGACCATTACTAATCCATCCTCAATCTCTTCTGGCACCTCTTTTAGAACCCTGGGCTGTACACCATTTGGTCCAGGTGACTTAACTACCTTTAGATCTTTCTGTTTCCCAAGAACCTTCTCCCTAGTAATGGTAACTTCATTGACATAATGACATCTGGAACATCCACTATACTGATAGTGTCTTCCACAGTGAAGACTGATGCAAAATACTTATTCGGTTCATCTAGCATTTCCTTGTCACATATTACTACCTCTCCAGCATCATTTTCCAGTGGTCTGATATCCACTCTCACCTCTCTTTATGTATCTGAAGAAACTTTTGGTATCCTCTTTAATATTACTGGCTTGCTTACCTTCGTATTCCATCTTTACCTTCTTAATGATTTTTAGTTGGCTTCTGTTGGCTTTTAAAGGCTTCCCAATCCTCTAACTACCTACTAATTTTTGCACTATTATATGGCCTGTCTTTAGCTTTAATGTTGGCTTAAAGCATTTCCTTATAATCATCTCCTATGTCTTATTGACAACAAGGAAGATGTTATATGCCTGCCACCAGGCCTCAATCTCTTCCACTGTTACTGCTACTGTTGGAGCCTGTAATCTACATTTTGTTGTTGTGTTTTCAGGCTGATTGAGCAATCTTTTACTTCACTATCTTTGAGGGAGTTCAGCGAGTTTCTGAGTGAAGTGTGCAGCCTGGAGATGGGGCGCAAGACCATGATCAACCCCATTTCTTGCCGATCCCGTTGATTAAAGTTTCGAGGAAGATTGAACTCAATGAGAATGAAAGCAGAAGGCAGGCAGGTGTTCAGCACTATCTGCCTGCATGTGAATGGTGTCTCTCTCCCTCACACTTGATGCTGCCAGAGGATGACACCTTGGCATCCATGGGACCTGGGCAAGGCTTAAATGACATGGCTTGCGGATTGGACTCTATGGTTCACAATAAGATGTCTCCCATTCTCCATGTAAAATAAAACTTACCCTACTCATACCTTTGGAACTTTTCCCCTCTCACCTTAAATTACTGGCCTCTAGCCTTAGATATTCTGACCCTGGAGTAAAGATACAAGATACCTATTCTGTCCCTATGCCTTTCATAATTTTATAATCTTATAAACTTTTAACAGGTCTAACGCATTCCCTCAATTTGGTGAGAGAACTGTGGAATTTAGGACCTAGGTGGGAGATGGAATTGTTTCTGAAGGTGCAGAGTAAAGGTTGGATTGGAATTGAGAATTTTAAACATTCTAAAGCAAGGTCTAGTTAAACTGAAAGGAGGAATATATACTGTGACTTCATGAAAAGGAAAATGTGCTTGTTTAACAGAAAATTGAGAGGTAGTTATAATTTTGCCAGCATTTTCCATTATGAGGAGATGTAGTTTTCTAAATCAAACAAGTTGAAAAAATTCTTTATTAATTCAAGTCAAAAATACCTTCACTTTGTTTGAACTGTCACATTCATACCTGGGCCAACAAAAAGTTTGTAACTTACTTCTGTCTATATTTTTAAGTTTTTTTTACAGTTATTGTGTATTTTCAGTTATTCTTACCATGTTGGGTACTCCACCATGGTTAGTGCATAATTTTAGATGAATTTTAATTGTTTCAATGAACCTCCTTTATAGCAATGATTCTCCAGATTCACACATTGGTTCGTCACCCAGATGATGTCAATGGTAATCTCGCATTCCTTTGGTAGTTTTATCTAATACTGAAGCTGTCCATTTAGACAATGTGGTGGTCAATTCTTGAGTCTGTTTGGGGAAATGAGGCTAAAGATACTGCTATTGTCATCACTACTGAAAACCCTTGATCTGTTTGCCATTTTCCTTGGGTATCCTTATCATTTCAGGAGCAGCTGGGCTCATGGGCATAAGCAAGTGTTTCTTCCTGATAAAAGAAAATACAGTTTTCAGCATTTTCTGTTTGAACAGAAACTCATATGCAAAGAGAATGAACTTGCAACCACAGCAATGTTAACATAATAGTCTCATAACAGTAGACAGACTAAAAGACTACAAAACTTATAGATTACCCATTTACAAAAATTCACTCTACTGTAGAAAAACTGAATGCTTCACACAATTTTTATCAGGCTTTTATTGTTAGATCAAAAAGCAGAAATGGCACAGTCTCTAAAATGTGTCCACCTACTATATTTTGAAGGCTATTTAAAGCTGTATTTCTGAAGCAAACAATTATAAAGAGGATTATGAATCACTATAGAAGTGTCAATCTCTTTCCATACTCAAAGTCTGAGTCAGAATTTCTTTATTGTGTGATTGAGGTACACCTATTGAACCATGTGAAATCATATGGATGAAGGCATAGATTCTGGAAACAAAGGGAAATTGTTGTTATATTGAGTACAGCTTTAGATTTTTAGATAGCAGTGCAATCTTTGACCAAAGACAATATTTGTAATTTGACAACAATCATTCAGTTTCAGTTTAAGTATAATTTGAGATTGTTAAAGCTACATTTAATGCACAGTACATACTCTGAGAAGAATAGTAAAGATAGGCAAAGCACAATGATGAATTCCAAACCAGTGATCCACAGCAAATCTACACGTAAGAGTCTTTCAGAGATCAGCAATGGCACCTTCAACACTTCCTGAGGCTCAGTTCCACGGGACAGCAAATTGTTCCACACCTGAAAAGGCATATTTAACCAGGTAAACACAGTTTTTCTTTTGTTTTTGCATTCCCTGCAGCAATGATCCAATGCACAAGTCCCAGGGCCTTGGAATTCTGAACCTGAGCAAAAGCCAACTGCAAGAGGAACTCAACAGGTCATCTATAAAGAGAAGTGTATGGTTGGCATTTCAGGTTGAGACTTTTCATCTGGACCTGAAAGAGCAGAGGACAGATAGCCAGATGAACAGTCTCAATCTGAAACATCAGCTGCTCATTTCCGAACCGGATGCTGCCTGGCCCATTGAGGTCCTCCAGATGCTGCAAATACAATCATCTGCTGTCCCTTATGTCTTCATGAATCTGAGCAAAACCTGATCTCCTAATGCTTTGGCTATTCAGGTACATCACAGCCACAAGGCTGGAGGTTGATGAATGTTGAGGAGATATGCTAGTGTGGGAGATGGCATGGGGGAATGGTTAGAAAGGTTTAGGTACAGGAGGATAGATAGTCTCGTTAGTTAGGGAGGGTTGCTAATAGAATATGGGATACAGGTCTCAAGATCCAAGTCGTTGCATTGGGAGCTTCAAAAAATAAGCTTCAAAAGAGAAGTGGTGGGGAGAGAATGGGATAAGTCACAATGTTAGGGAGGTCCAATGTCTAGGAGAATCCATGCACTGAACTCCAGTATCTTGAGGCTGGTTAGGGTGGAGCCTCTGGGATGCATTTTCAAAGCACATTCCAATAGTCCATTAAATTAGTGGGGAGTGAGAAAAAAAGTGGAACAGACAATTATAATATCAATGGTATTCACAGGATGATCAGGAAAATTCCTGCAATTTCTTAGCAACATATGTCTTTAATTGTAACTGCAGGAAGATAACTGGATTATTTATGAAATACATCTTAATAAATTAGAAGATACCTCATCCCCCACCCCAAAGCATTTTCTGCTTTGGGGTGAGGGAAGATCTCTTTTTCTGAACATGTCTTCCCTAAATCAACTCTCCTTAAAAAAACAACCTGGTTAAAGAACGTTGTTCAGTCTTGACTGGGCCCATTCCTCAGCCAATATGGCTGACAGGTGATGAAGAGACTTAAGTGTACAGTTAATCACCCCCCCCCCCCATAATTATCATTCTTTATCTGTTGTTCTGGCTGGAATCTGGTGCATTGTAGCAGGAAGTTAACAGCATACAGCTAGTCATTGGGTCCAATTGGCCTCATGTACAATAATCCTCATGAGTTTCCTCCCATCTTTCTTTATTTAACCCTATCAACCTATCCTTTCTTACTCATGCCTATCTATCCCCCTTAAAGGCATCTGGATCGCGCGGCAGTGAGTTCCATAATATAACCACTCACTAGAATCTGGAGTTTCCTCTGAACCCACTTCCCTATCTCCATGTCTCCTGGAACTGTTAAAAATACCTTCTGTTTTGATGTATCTCTCTGTTGAATGTAAATGTTCAGTTTTGGTATCAGACCAGTAAATCTTTTTTACAATATTTAAAAAATACCTTGATATCTTATGTATAATATGGTTTAAAAGTGGTCTCACAACCTACAAGCTGTAAGTAATTGTGCAATGTACCCACTTCCCTTCTGATCATGGGCTACTTGCTGCCAAGCTTGCTAAGGCTTAGCCCAAGATCTGAATTCCATTACATTCATGTTGGGAGGGGAGGGTGCAGTGCAGATTGACAAATCCAGTCAGGCTAGAGGGGTAAAACTGCCAATGACTACCTGGAGATTAGCACCATGTGGTAAAAGCATTGGAGGAGGGGGTGGGAAATTGAGCATTCACTAAGGAAGATTGGAAATTCAGGATCAGAAGCAATGGGGGGAGGGGAAGAGTGGAAACCCACTAGACAGGGCTCAAAGGGGGATCTGACAAGAACCGTATGAATGGAATTACAGCCTGCAGTAGTTTCACAAAAATTGAATGCTGGCGGTCTCTCCAAGGAAACATGAATTCATTTCCCTGGCAGGGTTCCAGAGGAAAATATCAGCTGACACATGCCTGATGCAAAATGAAGTGTTTGATGCAATTTGAATATGACTAAAACTCAAGAAAGAATACCCATTGGTAATTTGCCCAGAATGACAAATTTGCTCTAGCACATAACCACAAGTGCTATATGTTTCACCCAAGAAAAATTTTCTCCTCAAGCACGCAATATTCAAAGGACTCTATACATCTGAATTTCATGATATGTGTAATTGTGGGGATTATTGGCAACAACCCTCCAAGGTGCACGAGATGTTTTTTTTAAACTGAATTGTTAATTCCACCCATGTACAGAGCAAGGGTTTATTTTGGTACTTGTTACTTGTTACATACACCTGTTAGGGTGCATTCTCCAGATACTTTATAAGGTAACCATAGCCTTCAGCCAGGAGCAGATGTCATCAGGTGGTTCCCAACCTTCACAGCATGTTTCGACCCTTAACTACGACACTCTCCAGTTGGTGGGCTGGCAGTGGTGGCCAAATCACTGCCCGTCTTCTCCTGGCTTCCAGCTTCCCCCCTCTCGCCTACTCCAAATCCAGCAAGAGGCTCGTTCTGCCTCTTCGCCCATCCTACGAACTGCCTGTTCTTTGCTCCTTTCATCCAGGCCCAGAGCTGACAACAACTGCCATGCTGATTTGGCTGGCAAACCTCTGCAGCCGATCTCCACAGGGAAAAACCATACCTGCCATCCCTTGTCTTTACACTCCTGCACTAAAGGCTGGTCCTTCAAGGCCTTTCTCTCATGGGCTTCTTCCCATCCCTCCTCCAACAGCACAGTCAGCTCAAACAGAATTATTTTCCTGTCTTCAGATGACCACAGTACAATGTCCGGGCGTAGGATTGTGTGCACCACATCTGGGAACTGCAGCCTCCTTCCCACATCAACCCTCATCTCCCAGGACCTGGCCGTTAGCAGCAGATTGGGCTTTTGTTGTTTGGTTACGAAAGGCCTGGTTCCCTCTTTGATGAAGGTGATGGCCTTCCTCAAATCTGCGCCAGCCATCCTCTTCTTGCATCTCTCTCGCTCTAGTGTGTCAGCAAGAGCCAGAAGCACCTTATCATGGCACCACCTATACCGTCCTTGAGTTATAGCTGTCTTACACCCAGACAATATATGAGCCAGTGTCCCCTTTCGACTACAGAGCTTACAGTTCGGGTCCTCTCTCATCTCCCATGTGTACAGATGTATTGGCGAAGGAAGGGTGTCATACATGGATTGCAAGAGGAAGGAAATACGGAAGGGCTCTAGTCTCCATAACTCTGCCCATGATATCTTGCACTTGGGCAGATCCCATTTTGTCCAGGCACCCTGGGACCCTTGTTCCACTGCCTTTGACATCCGCCTCTCTTCCTCACGGATCCATACTTCTGCCTGTACCATGTCTCGCCTGTTCCTTATGCTTATGTTTCCCCACTGCTGGAAGGGAACTGAGCCGAAGCCTTGCCGCCCGACGCAGGGGTTCCCGATGATATCTCGCATCTTCAGAGAAAATACTGCCTGCTCCACAGTTGCGTTGGCTGCCCACTTGCACCCAGATCTGGTTATAACACCTGCTTGCTTTACCAAGATGTCATTGGAATCTCTCAATAAGGCTCTGCATTTTGCCACCTTGAATTCCTCCACAAGAGGTGACAGGAAAAGCTGCAGTTGCCCGGATCGAATATAGAGGCCCACTGAAGAGAAGCTTGGGGGAACTCCCAACCATCTCTGCAGGTGCTTATTGGTTTACCTCTCGATGCCCTCTACGGCTGTCATGGGGAACTCATAACATTTGAAGAGCCAGAGAAGCCTGGGCAGAAGGCTGTATTGGTACAGCCAGGTCCTGAACTTACCGGGAAGTCCGGATCTGTCAATCTTCTTCAGCCATTCGTCTGTCTACTTCACAGCACTGGTGGCATTGGCCCCATCTGTCAGTGTCACATTAAACCACTTCCCCAAGCATTTTATCGGGTTATCTTCGATGGAAGAGATGACCTCACCCTGAACTTGGAGGCTAAACAAATAATTGGAATGGTCAAGGAGTCTTTAAAAAATACAGCCTTGGAAACAGACCCTTCAGCCCATCTAGTCCCTGCAAAACTATTTAAACTGCCTACTCCCATTAACGCGCACTCGGACCATTGCCCTCCATACCCCTACCATCCATGTACAAATCCAAACTTCTCTTAAACACTGAAATCAAATGTGCTTGCACCACTGGCAGCTCATTCCACACTCTCATAACCTTCTGAGTGGAGAAGTTTCCCCTCATGTTTCCATAAAACTTTTCACTTTTCATCCTTAACCCATGACCACGGGGTGTAGTCCCAGCCAATCTCAGTGGAAAATGCTCTTTGTATTTACCCTCATAATTTTGTATACCTCTAACAAATTTCCCCTCAATTCTCTACACTCCAAAGAATAAAGTCCTGACATACTTAGACTTCCTTTGTAACTCAGTCCTCCAGCCCTAGCAGCAATCTTGAGTCTTTTTCTGTATGCTTTCAACCTTACTAACTTCCTTCCTGAAGGTAGGTGTCCAAAACTGCACACAGTTTTAGTCACTTGCAAATTAGTCACACTCCAAATTAGGTCTAATCAACTTCAACATAATATCCCATCTCATATATTCAATACTTGATTTACGTAGGCCAATGTGCCAAAAGCTTTCTTCATCTATCGTGTTGACGAAGGGCAAGTTTTACTTAGCGTGTACGTTATTGGTCATTGAAGAGAATGCATGACTGGATGCACATTAGCAATCACATAGGTTTCAAAGGTTCAAAGGTTCATTACCAAAGTAGAAAACTTGGAGATTCACCTTCTCCAGACAGCCATGAAACGAAGAAAGAACATGAAAGTCATTCAGAGAGAAACAACAAACCCCCACACCCGCATCAAAAAAGTATGACATTCCGATCATCAACTCTCAAAGTCCCCCCCATACAGAATAGACCAAGAACATCAACCTCCAAATCCCATCCCGACACAGAAAGACCAAAAATATCAACCCCCAAATCCCCTCCCCACACAGAAACATCATCCCCCCAAATCTCCTCCCCACACAGTATGGACCAATGACATCAACCCCAAATCCCCTCCCCACACAGAATGGACCAATGACATCAACCCCAAATCCCCTCCCCACACAGAATGGACCAAAAACATCAACCCCCAAATCCCCTCCCCACACAGAATGGACCAATGACATCAACCCCAAATCCCCTCCCCACACAGAATGGACCAAAAACATCAACCCCCAAATCCCCTCCCCACACAGAATGGACCAATGACATCAACCCCAAATCCCCTCCCCACACAGAATGGACCAAAAACATCAACCCCCAAATCCCCTCCCCACACAGAATAGACCAAGAACATCAACCCCCAAATCCCCTCCCCACACAGAATGACCAAAAATATCAACCCCCAAATCCCCTCCCCACACAGAATGGACCAAGAACATCAACCCCCCCCAATCTCCTTCCCATTCAGAATGGACCAAGAACATCACCCCCCCAAATCACCTCCCCACACAGAATGGATTAACATCACCCCCCCCCAAATATATATATATATAGTTTTTTTCCAGTTTTTGTCTTGTTTCGAGGTAATTATATATATATATAGCCACCCTCAGACTAAACACAAAAGAAAACGGTGCAGGACCTCAACTCCAATACTACTTAAAAAATATTTCAACACCCTCTTTAAAAAAACTATGACCTATGTAATGTATAGATCTATTTCTTTTAGAACAATGACTCCCCTTAGCACTACATGTAATCTGTTGTCTATGTTAGTGCATCTCTCTCTCTCTCTTTCTCTCTCTCTCTCTCTCTCTCTCTCTCTCTCTCTCTCTCTCTCTCTCTCGCTCTCTCCCCCCCCATTTAATTTATATGTAGTTGCGCATAAACACAATAAGTTGGCAATGAGTACAAACCTGTATGTCAGGAAATATCATGAACTGCACAGACATTTACGAGACAAAACAGCAAGAAAAAAGGGTTAAACAGTATGGAAGACTGTCTTGGACACTGACAAGGTGATGCTTAAGTACACTGCATAGTACACAGTGAAAGACACACAACTAGCAAAGTTAAGGTGAAATTAACATGTCGATGGCTTTAGTCAGGAAAGCTGATGAATTTGATAGTGTTAATGAAGCTGGGAGTTGTATATCGAGAGAGTTGAACGATGTAAGGCGAACAACGTGGCTAAGCAAAAGAATGCCCCCAAGCTTCTTAGCTTAATGGGTGCAAGGACACAGTCTCTTACACAACTTAATAACCCCTGAAAAGCCAGCATGCAAGATGTTCAATGTAATTGTTACAATTTTGCAAAATCACTTGAGCCCTAAACCACTGGTAATAGCTGAGAGAATTGATTTTAAAAAAGGAACGAGTCAAAGGATGAAAACATTTCTGAATACATTGCAGAACAGCACAAATTTTCCCAGTACTGTGACTTTAGAAGTGGACTTTCTACTGCATTGAGGAACAGACTTGTATGTGGCATACATAGCCAAAGCGCTCAGAAGATGCCCCTTTCGGACCTCAACACAGAATGGTATTGATCATTGCAATATCATTAGGGATGGCAGCAAAGGACTCAGCAGAACTACAGAAAAAGAGTTTAGAATGTGTATCACCCAAAATGTCCCTGAATGGTGTAAAAATCCAAAAATATTCTTGATGTGGCAATCCTTCCACGACGTAAATGACTGTTAGTTCAAAGAAGAAGTTTGCAGAAAGTGTCACAGCCAAGGTCACATAGAGAGAGTGTGCAAATTTCACTCACAAAACTAATCAAGTGCAAATAAAGTGACCGAATGTCAAACAGAATCAAACAACACAGAGTCTGATAAAGGGGAGCTATCATGCCTAGAACTGCGTAGTATAACTGAAGCAGATCACAACATCAAATGGATCACAATAGATGTGTCTGGCATAAAACTGAAAATGAAGCTGGACGCAGGGAAGAAACAAGAGAAAATCTGCAGATGCTGGAAATCCAAGCAACACACACAAAATGCTGGAGGAACTCAGTAGGTCAGGCAGCATCTATGGAAAAAAATACCATGGATGTTTTTGGCTTCGGCAGGACTGGAGAAAAAAAGATGAGGAGTAGATTTAAAAGGTGGGGGAGGAGAGACAGAAAGTCTAGGTCAAACCAGGAGGGAGGGGGCTGAAGTACATAGCTGGGAAGTTGATAGGTGAAAGAGCTGAATGAATACTTAATGAATACTTTGCTTCAGTATTCACTACGGAAAAGGATCTTGGTGATTGTAGGGATGACTTACAGTGGACTGTAAAGCTTGAGTGTATAGACATTAAAAAAGGGGATGTACTGGATCTTTGGAAAGCATCAAGTTGCATAAATCACCAGGACCAGATGAGATGTACCCCAGGCTACTGTGGGAGAGGAGGAAGGAGATTGTTGAGCCTCTGGCAATGATCTTTGCGTCATCAGTGGGGACAGGAGAGGTTCCGGAGGATTGGAGGGTTGCAGATGTTGTTCCCTTATTCAAGAAAGGGAGCAGAGATAGCCCAGGAAATTATAGACCAGTGAGTCTTATTTTAGTGGTTGGTAAGTTGATGGAGAAGATCCTGAGAGGCAGAATTTATGAATATTTGAAAAGGCATAATATGATTAGGAATAGTCAACATGGCTTTGTCAAAGGCGGATTGTGCCTTAGAAGCATGACTGAATTTTTTGAGGATGTGACTAAACACATTGATGAAGGTAGAGCAGTAGATGTAATGTATATGGATTTCAGCAAGGCATTTGATAAGGTACCCCATGCAAGGCTCATTGAGAAAGTAAGGAAGGATAGGATCCAAGGGGACCTTGCTTTGTGGATCCAGAATTGGCTTGCCCATAGAAAGTAAAGAGTAATTGTAGATGGGTCATATTCTGCATGGAGTTCGATGACCAGTGGTGTGCCTCAGGGATCTGTTCTGGGACACCTTCTCTTCATGATGTTTATAAATGACCTGTATGAGGAAGTGGAGGGATATTAGTAAATTTGCTGATGACACAAAGGTTGGGAGTGTTGTGGATAGTGTGCAGGGCTGTCAACAGTTACAGCGGGACATTGATAGCATGCAAAACTGGGCTGAGAAGTGGCAGATGGAGCTCAACCCAGATAAGTGTGAGATGGTTTATTTTGGTAGGTCAAATATGATGGCAGAATATAGTATTAATAGATGATAGTGTGCAGTGTGGAGCATCAGAGGGCTCTTGGGGTCCGAGTCCAGAGGACACTCAAAGCTGCTGCACAGGTTGACTGTGTGGTTAAGAAGGCATATGATGCATTGGCCTTCATCAACTGTGGGATTGAGTTCAAGAGCCAAGAAGTAATGGTCAGACCCCACTTGGAGTACTGTGCTCAGTTCTGGTCACCTCACTACAGGAAGGATGTGGAAACTATAGAAAGGGTGCAGAGGAGATTTACAAGGATGTTGCCTGAATTGGGGAGCGTGCCTTATGAGAATAGGTTGAGTGAACTTGGCCTTTTCTCCTTGGAGCGACAGAGGATGAGAAGTGAATTGATAGAGGTGTATAAGATGATGAGAGGCATTGATCGTATGGATAGTCAGAGGCTTTTTCTCAGGGCTGAAATGGCTAACATGAGAGGGCACAGTTTTATAGTGCTTGGAAGTAGGTACAGGGGTGATGTCAGGAGTAAGTATTTTACGCAGAGAATGGTGAGTGCGTGGAATGGGCTGCTGGCGATGGTGGTGGAGGTGGTTACGATAGGGTCTTTTAAGAGACTCCTGGATAGGTACATGGAGCTTAGAAAAATAGAGGACTATCGGAAACCTGAGGTAATTTCTAAAGTAAGTACATGTTCAGCACAGCATTGTGCACCAAAGGGCCTGTATTGTGCTGTAGGTTTTCTATGTTTCTATGTTTCTAGATACAGGGCTGGAGAAGGAGGAAGTCTGATAGAAGAGGACAGAAGACCATGGAAGAAAGAAAAGGGGGGAGGAGCACCAGAGGGAGGCGACGGGCAGACAAGAAGATAAGGTAAGAAAGGGAAAAGGAACTGCGGTCTGTTGAAGGAGAGGGCAGGGGAGGGGTCATTGCTGGAAGTTTGAGAAATCGATGTTCATGCCATCAGGTTGGAGGCTACCCAGACGGAATATAAGGAGCTGTTCTTCCAACCCGAGTGTGGCCTCATCGCGACAGTAGAGGAGGTCATGGACTGACATATTGGAATGGGAATGGAAAGTGGAATTAAAATGTTTGGCTACTGGGAGATCCGGCTTCTGGTGGATGGAAGGTTGGTGCTCGGCAAAACCGTCTGCCAATCTACGTTGGGTCTCATTGATATACAGGAAGCCACACCGGGAGCACCGGACACAGTATATGACCCCAACAGACTCACAGATGAAGTGTCGCCTCACTTGGAGGGACTGTTCGGAGCCCTGAATGGTAGTGAGGGAGGAGGTATAAGGGCAGGTGTAGCACTTGTTCTGCTTGCAAAGATAAGTGCCAGGAGGGAGATCAGTAGGGAGAGAAACGAGTTAGCTTTTCTATAATTTCAGAGGCTGACAACAATAGACTGTTTTTTAAGATACCATTAGAGAAGACCTCAGTGATGCTTAAGACCTGCACAGTGAAAAAGTGTCTCCCAAATGCAAACAAAGTGAATGTGATGTATAAAGGCCAAGCACAACAGTTAGAGCCAGCACTTTTCAGACATGAATGGTAGAGAAAAATCCAACTTGAATGGCACTCAATCAAAGCTCTCAATGTGGCATTAATTGTTTGTACTTGTGCAGACAAAGCTATTTGGCTTCCACAATCTTACAGGGTAGATAATTCCAGAGATTCCGTACCCTCTGTGAGAAAAAAATGCTATGCACCTCAATTTTAAAGAAGTATTTTTTTTGCACTTGTTTGATACTGTGAAATTGGGTATAATAAAAACCTATTTTTAGAAAATTTGAAAAATAAATTTGCGTGCAGTAACCTGAAAGTTCCACTGTATCTAACGGACACCACCTTCTAGAGCTAATCAAGTCCTCTTTTCTGGAAATAAATGAAATGTGGCGAAGAACACTGGTAGCTCCATTATCTGTGCATGGAACATCATTGCCAAAAACTGAATGAGGATTAAGGCTGGAAAGGTGGCAAGAAAGGTAAATGTCACTGGTTGTATTTTGAGCTATTTGCTCACCACAACAGATCCATTGTTTGCAATGTTTGGACTGATGATTCCATCACTAATTAATTATAGGAGAAATGACCCTCTTATCCATAGCAAATTGTAGGAGAGATGGCCCTCCTGTCCATAGGAAATTGTAGGAAAGATGGCCCTCCTGTCCATAGGAAATCATAGGAGAGATGACCCTCCTATCCACAGCAAATAGTAGGAGTGATGGCCCTCCCATCCATAGCAAATCATTGGAGAGATGGCCCTCCCATCCATAGCAAATCATTGGAGAGATGATCCTCCTATCCATAGCAAATTGTAGGAGAGGTGGCTCTCCTGTCCATGGCAAATTAATCATAAGATACAAGAAGATATCTGGATGGAAATGAAATGGGAAAAATAAGCAAATTAAATCCATGGTGACAAAAGAAATGGAGAACCATATCACGCAACCTAGTACTTCTGGACTTCTATGGTTGCGCAGATGCCTGGTCACACAGTAACTCCCATGCACGTAGCCTTTAGTGTCACACATGGAACTTTCTTTTATGTAATGCTAATATAATTTTGAAAGTTATGTTAACATAATTGTGAAATCAGAATCAGAATCAGGTTTATTATCACTGGCATGTGTCATGAAACTTGTTAACTTAGCAGCAGCACTTCAATGCAATACATAATATAGAAGAAGAAAAAAAAGTAATAATAATAATAAATCAATCAATTACAGTTTATGTATATTGAATAGATTAAAAAATGTGCAAAATGAGAAATAATATATTTAAAAATTGAGGTAGTGTTCACGAGTTCAATGTCCATTTAGGAATCGGATGGCAGAAGAGAAGAAGCTGTTCTTGAATCACTGAGTGTGTGCCTTCAGGCTTCTGTACCTCCTACCTAATGGTAACAGTGAGAAAAGGGCATACTCTGGGTGCTGGAGGTCCTTAATAATGGACTCTGCCTTTTTGAGACAATGCTCCTTGAAGGTGTCTTGTGCACCTTGTAGGCTAGTGCCCAAGATGGAGCTGATTATATTTACAACCCTCTGCAGCTTCTTCCGGTCCTGTGCAGTAGCCACCTGCCCCTCCCCCAATACCAGACAGTGATGCAGCCTGTCAGAATGTTCTTCATGGTACATCTATAGAAGTTTTTGAATGTATTTGTTAACATACCAAAATCTTTTCAAACTCCTAATGAAGTATAGTTGCTGTCTTGCCTTCATTATTGCTGCATCAATGTGTTGGGACCAGGTTAGGTCCTCAGAGATCTTGACACCCAGGAGCTTGAAACTGCTCACTCTCTCCACTTCTGATCTCTCTATGAGGATTGGTATGTGTTCTTTCATCTTATCCTTCCTGAAGTCCACAACCAGCTCTTGATAACAAATGCCCTGATAATTATATTAATGAATATTATCTATAAGTTTTCTAAATAATGAATGTACCACAGCCTTTATTTTGAAACATTTTAGAGCTTCTATCCACTTACATTGTCAGTGTTTCAAGTTATAACACTGTTACAAATTGTAAAAATAAACCCAGAATGGAAGTCCGTAGCTCATTGCTTATAAACTCTGGCCCACTGAACACAGCAGGACGGTGTCGGCATAACAGATTGCTGTTAGTTACAGTAAAAATTAATAAATAGTTTACATAGGACATAGAACAGTACAGCACAGTACAGGCCCTTCGGCCCATAATGTTGTGCTGACCCTTAAACTCTGCCTCCTATATAACCCCCCACCTTAAATTCCTCCATATACTTGTCTAGTATTCTCTTAAACTTTACGAGTGTATCTGCCTCCACCATTGACTCAGGCACCAACCACTCTTTGAGTAAAAAACATTTCTCTAATATCCCCCTTGGACTTCCCACCCCTTACTTTAAAGCCATGTCCTCTTGTATTGAACAGTGGTGCCCTGGGGAAGAGGCGCTGGCTGTCCACTCTATCTACTCCTCTCAATATCTTGTATACTTCTATCGTCCTCTTTCTCTCCAGAGAGTAAAGGCCTAGCTCCCTTAATCTCTGATCATAATGCATACTCTCTAAACCAGGCAGCTTCCTGGTAAATCTCCTCTGTACCCTTTCCAATGCTTCCACATCCTTCCTAGAGTGAGGCGACAAGAACTGGACACAGTACTCCAAGTGTGGCCTAACCAGAGTTTTATAGAGCCGCATCATTACTCCACAACTCTTGAACTCTATCCCTCGACTTATGAAATCTAACACTTCATAAGCTTTCTTAGCTACCCTATCTACCTGTGAGGCAACTTTCACTGATCTGTGGACATGAACCCCAAGTTCCTTCTGCTTCTCCACACTTCCAAGTATCCTGCCATTTACTTTGTACTCTGCCTTGGAGTTTGTCCTTCCAAAGTGTACCACCTCACACTTCTCCGGGTTGAACTCCACCTGCCACTTCTCAACCTATTCTGCATCCTATCAATGTCTCTCTGCAATCTTCGACAATCCTCTACACTATCTACAACACCACCAACCTTTGTGTCACCTGAAAACTTGCCAACCCACCCTTCTACCCCCACATCCAGGTCGTTAATAAAAATCACAAAAAGTAGAGGTCCCAGAGCCAATCCTTGTGGGACACTACTAGTCACAACCCTCCAATCCGAATGTACTCCCTCCACCACGACCCTCTGCTTTCTGCAGGCAAGCCAATTCTGAGTCCTCCTTGCCCAACTTCCCTGGATCCCATGCCTTCTGAATTTCTGAATAAGCCTACCATGTGGAGCCTTGTCAAATGCCGAAGTAATAAAAGACGAATATTGAGGTGATGTTTGTGGGCTCATGGACCATTCAGAAATCTGTAGGTAGCGGGGAAGATGCTGTTCTTAAAATGTTATGTGTGGACCTTCAGACTCCTGAACCTCCTCCCTAAAGATTATTACAAGAAGAGGGCTTGTTCCAGATTGTGAGGGTCCTTAATTACGGATGCTGTCAACTTGAGTCACCACCTTTTGGAAGATGTCCTCGATGGTAGGGAGGCTTATGCCGGTGATTGTCATGGTCCAGTCTGTGGTCCACTTTCCGGTTCATGGTCCGATCCATTGATCCTTGTTCCGCGTTTTCCTGGTTTCTCCCTTGTTCTGTTGGGTGCCTTAATTGAGGCACCTGATTCTCATTTCAGTCTGGCACATAAATACCTCTGCAAACCAGGGATTGTTTGCTGGACTGTTCCCTTCCCTTCCCCTTCCCCTTCCTTCTGAAGTCTTGCCTGCATCCCTGTCAAGTTCAACTGCCGGAGTGAGACTGGAGCTTTCTATCGTTCAGTTTGGAACTGTCTCTTTGTGTCCCCGTGTTTAGTGTCTGTGTCAATGAAGACTCCTGGCCCTAGGTCCTGTTCCCTAGGAGGGGTCCCGACTCTGCGTAAAGCCCCGGCCCTAAGTCCTGTTCCCAAGGAGGGGTCCCGGCTCTGTGTTCTGTGTTCCTGTGTTCCAAGTTCTAGGTGCCACGTTCCAGTCCTGTCCAAGTCAAGGCTTCATGTTCTCATCCAGTCCAGGAGGCCCTCGGCAGTTCCCCTGGCAAGTGTCCCCAGCAGTCATCCTGGCCCTGCACTCCTAGGAGGAGTCCCGGCTCCATACTCAAGAGTCTAACAAAGCCGAATCCAAGAGCTGAGCCAAACCGAGTCCAAGAGTCTTGTCCTGCGCTGGAGTACCTCGTCCAGTGCAAGTCCAAGGCTCTGAGCGTCCAGTCCAAGTCCAAGGCTCTGTGTTTCTGTGTTCCTGTGTTCCAAGACCAAGTCCAGACGCTGTGATCCAGCCCTGTCCAAATCTGAGCTTCATGTCCTCATCTAGTTCCGGTGCCTCGCCCAGCCCAGGAGTTCCTCACCCAGCCCGCTGCTGGAGATTCCTCGTCCTGTCCTTGCCAAGATCCTAGTCCCGGGTCCTTGTTCCTAATTCTATGTCCAGGTCCCGTGCTTCTAGCCCAAGTCCTAGCCCAGGCCCTGAATCCTAGTCTGGTCCAGGGCCTGTGTCAATATGCAGCGTCATTTCTTCCTGACTCCCCTTGCTTCCTTGATAAATTCATTGCCCAGTTCCTAGTACTTCAATGTCTGTGTCTTGTGTTTGGGTCCGCTCCCAACACCCCCTTGTAACAGTGATGGAGCTGGCTGACTCTGAAGCCTATTGCAACTCTGTGCATTAGTGTCCTATATCAGATGGTGCCGCAACCAGTCAGAATGCTCTCCACAGTACATCTATAGAAATTTGCTGAAGTCTTTGGTGAACTACCAAATCTCCTCCAATCCCTAATGAAGTATAGCCACTGCATGTCTTCATCATGATTGCATTAATCTGGTGGGTCCAGGATTGATGCTCAGAGTTGTTGACACCCAGGAACTTGAAACTGCTCACCCTTTCCTCTGCTGACCTCTCTATAACTATTAGTATGTGTTTGCCTGACTTCCCCTTCCTGAAGTTCACAATCATTGTTCCTACTGACATAGAGTGCGAGGTCATTGTTGTGACATCAGTCAACCTGCTGATCTGTTCCACTCCTCATTGCCACATGAGATTCTGTCAATGCAGAGTACCCTCCACCCATCAAGCAAGCAATAGCAAAGCCCCCAATAAAGACGATGATCTGCAGTACAACAGAAACTAATCATTCACTCAACAATTCAACATGCCACAGGCTCTCTCTTTCTCTTCCCTAATGAAGGGAAAAAGAGGAGTCCCTTTCACAGTGAGAAGGGAGATATAACAAAACAAGGCATCTATGTAAGTTACTTCCATATCCCTATATTAGGTCCACCTAATAGGTGGAAATAGCAATCTCTTTATATTCGATCTATCGAACTAATGGAATCATTTGACTATCAATAAAAAAATAGTCAATCCTGGTATAAGAATGATGAACATGAGAGAAAAAAGAATACTCCCTGTTAGTCGGATGGAGAAAATGCCAAGCATCAACTATGCCACACTTAGTTAGAAAGGATTGGATAAACAAAGCTGATTTATTAAGTGTGGCTAGTTTAATAGATGAGCAACCTAATACTGGATCTAGCCAGCAGTTAAAATCTCCTCCCATCACAAGGGAGTAAGCACATAAATCTGGCAAAAATGAAAATAGACATTCAAAAAATCCTGGATTATCTATGTTGGGGGCATATACATTAGCAAAAACAATCAACTTACTGTCTAAACTCCCTGATACAATAACAAATTAACCATTAAGGTCCGAAACAACTTTATGCTGAACAAAGAAAACTGTACTATCTACAAAAATTGAAACTCCACGTGATTTTGCATTAAACAAAGAGTGGAATTGTATATCCTTCCACCAAGTTAAAAAACGTAAGCTATCACAACTACGTATGTGTGTTTCTTGTAAGAAAATAATGGGTGCTTAATATAAGCAAACACTTGGTTCCTTTTGATGGGGTGATTCAGCCGTTTCACATTCAAACTAAATAAGTTAATATTTTGGACCACTTTAAATACCTATCAACATGTAATTAAAAGATCTGGCCATAAGTTATTAAAACTAGAAAGCAAACCATAAGGTAAGGTATTCAAACAGACAATCATATATTCAACCCAACACAGCTCCCAGAGAAAAATAGGTCCTACCCCCTCCCCCAACCAAAGCGAGAAAGCTGACCAATAGACAGTCAGCGAGCTAAGAACTAAGTTCCCTCCCCAAAAAATCCTGTTGACAGAAAAAACTCCAAGTCCTGTAAGGTCATTATGTCCCTACCAAGACACAACATAAAAAGAAAAATATCTCAGTATTCAAAAATATGAAAGGATCAGTTTAAACAAATTCAAAGAAAGCTGTATTAAAATAAAGCCTCAAAAAGGGATAAAATAAAGAAGTATCAAAAAATATATAACAAAAGACAATATATGAACAGCTAGAACATAAGCTTAATGAAACCTTATTTCAAATTCATATAACAGAAGAAAAAAAATTGATCAAATAAGAAATGTAACAGTTTTAGACTTCATTCTTCAGAAACTCTTTTGCTTCTTCAACCGACTTTATTCTTTTTCACAATCTGTTCTTCAAAACAATACTTAGATGGGCAGGGAACGGAAGGGATGGTTTATATCCTTTATTGTAAAATTCCAACATAACTTCTTTATACTTCATGCGATCAGCCATAACTTCAGGCGAATAGTCTTCCACAAATCTAAACTTGTAATTTTGGAAATCGATCATTCCTTGTTAACGGGTATGGTGAATTAAAAGGTCCTTAATACGAAATTCATGAAAGTTTAGTATGACCGACCTGGGCCTCGCCGCCGACGACAATGGCTTCGAAGTCAGAGAGCGATATGCTCGATCAAGCTTCAGTTCAGAAGTGAGTTAAGCAGGGAAAAGCTGCTTCAGAAAGTTTGCAAAAAACTTCACAGGGTCAGCGCCTTCAATTGATTCTTCAAGACCCAGAACTCACAAGTTATTTCTCCTGTTTCTATTTTTGAGATTGATGATCCTTTTCAGCATTTCATCATTCGATAATGATAACTCTTTGCAGAGTTTAATTGTATCATCAACGTCCTCTTCAAGTGTCATCAACTTTGCAGTATTTTTCTGAATTGGGTTCTCATGCTCAGATAAAGTTTGTTGAATTGTATCCAATTTGCCATTAAGTCGTTGAAACTCCTCAGAAAATTCGGATGTTTGCCATTTAAGAAAGTCACTGATTGGATCCAAAGTGACTGGGGATTCATCTTCTGTATCTCTTTCTTTTGCAGATGCTTTGGTTCTTTTCCCAGCCATAGTAAAGCAGTATTAAAGCATCATAATAAGGTTTCAAAAAAAAGACTGGTAGGAGACAATTAAGTAAACAGAGTAGGAGCAATCTAAAAATGATGTTACTCCATCAGCTGCCAACAGGGCTCTGATTTCTTCACCACAGAGTCAACCTGTGCAACAGCATTGAGTGATCTATGGATTCGGACCCCAAGATCCCTCTGATTCTCCACACTGCCAAGAGTCTTACCATTAGTATTATATTCTGCTATCATATTTGACCTACCAAAATGAACCATCTCACACTTATCTGCAGGTCTTTTAGAGTATGCAGGCCTCTCCTTCACATGTTCTACCAGTCTGTTGTCACCAGTACAATCTTCTATGCGTGGTGTGCTGGGCAATGGGATCAGCACGGGTAATGCCAACAGGCTCAATAAACTGATAAGAAAGGCTGGCTCTGTTATAGGAGTCAAATTGGACACAATGGAGACAGTGATAGAACAAGGTACCCTACAGAAAATCCTGGCAATTCTGGACAATGTTTCTCACCCTCTGCATGCCACCTTGGCTGAAAAGAGGAACACTTTTAGTTTTAGACTCAGGCAACTGCACTGCTCCAAAGAGCGCTGTACATAGTCATTCTTACCCTCGCCCATTAGGCTCTATAATGATTCAACCTATACCCAGGGAAGTGATGACCCTTCCTGTTAGACTGTTTGAGGTAGCTTATTTTTTATTCTCTTCTAATATCTGTATATTTGTATATCTGTGCACTTGTAATGCTACTGTGACACTGTAATTTCCTTTGGGATCAATAAAGTATCTATTTATCTATCTACACACATCAAAGTTGCTGGTGAACGCAGCAGGCCAGGCAGCATCTCTGGAAAGAGGTACAGTCGACGTTTCAGGCCGAGACCCTTCGTCAGGACTAACTGAAGGAAGAGTTAGTAAGAGATTTGAAAGATAGATTTTATCTATCTATCTGTCTTCAGGTTAGTACAATTGACTTTGTTTTGAATGCAAGCCTTGAATGGTAATCTCATTTACTGACTTATGCTTCACCTTCATTGAGTAGTACCAGTAAACTAGCCTATGAAAATGCTTTTCCCACTGCCCAATTTGGAATTGCTTTGTATCTTATTTCTTGAAAGAGAAAAAGTTCTTCTTCCCCTGAAGCAATATTAAATTGTCAGGTTTCATGACTCAAGTTCCAACCGTGATTTTTGACATGTACCTTACAAAAGCAAATAGAATTTTAAGCACATCGAGTTTAAATATGCCCATTGTCACTCACTCATCACAATGCAACAAGCCATATTTTGGAATTGAACTAAAGGTACTGACAAAAGATGAATGCTTTATAAAATTCTGCTGTTATCTATTTCTCCCTCTCTTTTCACTTCTCCCCTTCCCTTTAAATGTTGAGTTCTTTATTCTGCCATATAAAAAGACAAAAAATACTCTCATGAAAATGAAAATTATGTGCTGACAGAAAGCTCAGAAGCCATACTCACTAAATGCCGCAAGAACTTCACCAATCATGGCAAAGGTAAAAACGACAGTAAGAGACTGAAGTCACTGTGATCTGAGCATTAGGAGTTGCCATGTAGCAGACAATTAAGTAAATTTTCAGACGATAACTGAAATGATCAGACACCAATTATAATACCAGCTGGTGAAGAAGGACAGAGCAGCAGCAAATTTAAAAAAAGCATTATTACCAAAGATCCCAGAGAAAATTTCTGGTAGCATTTTCCCATAATGTCAGTGGTCTAGGAAACTCTCAACAACTTGTGATGTATACACATACAAAAGTCAGTCAGTGGGTGCCGTCCCAAATCTGGGGTCGGTGGCTATGCACCTCCATCTTCTTCGATCTTGCGCTCTTTTTGTGGCCTCAGCATAACTCAACCCAGTCCATGGCCTCACATTATCGTACCAAGTGGTTCAATGCCTTCCTCTTTCCCTCTTTCCTTCTATCATCCCTTCCAATAACAATTTCTGCAGTCCACCACCTCTTAACAAGTGCCCGGCATATTCCAGCTTCCGTTTCTGCACATTCTTCAGCTACTCCTTTTCTCCCCTCGTTCTCTTCAACACTTCCATATTACTGACCTTCATCACCCATCTAATTTCCTGCATTCTCCTTAAACACCACATTTCAAATGCCTCCAGTCGTTGTTGTGCTTCCTTGCATAAGGTCCACGATTCGACTCTATACAACAGACTGCTCCAAACGTAGCATTTCCAAATTCTACAATGCTGCCCAAAGTCCAGCCTCTTGCCACACAGCACGTCACTCAGGCTCCAGAACGTTGATCTTGTAATCTCAATTCTTCGTCTAATTTCTGTATCACATTTCCCATCCTCTGTGACCATCCGTCCCAAGTACACAAACTTCTTGACTTGCTCTATGCCTATGCCATTAATTTTGATACTGATTTTGGGGACTTCTCTCTTCCATGATACTACCATCATCTTCGTCTTTGCAGCATTTATTTTCGTTCCAAATCGTTCTCCTTCAGCATTTATCTTATCTACTATTCTGAGTAACTCGTCCTCAGTCTTGGCTAACAACACTGAATCATCTGCATACCTCAAGTTGGTCACCATCACTCCACCAATTTGGACACCAGCTTCATCATTCAACACCCTGAAGATTACCTCTGAGTAAATGTTAAACACATATAGCAGGTTTAAAAATGGAAACCCTTGAAGATACAGTCAGTGATTCCTGTTCCTTCACACCACGTGTCCTTTGCAGTGTAGTCTTCAAAAGTCACTGGTTTGACAGTGGGACGATTACAACTGGAGATAGAAAAGTCATGTAAAAAGGGCACTGTTATGATGTTAATGGGGGATTTAAATATGCAAGTAAGGTTGATGCTGTATCCCAGGAGAAGGAGATTATGGAATGCCAATGAGAAACCTGTTTTGAGCAGCTTATGGTCAAGCCAACTAGTGAAATGACAATTCTGGGTGTTCCATAGTGAACCAGATTTCATTAGCAAGCTGAAGTTGAAGGAATACTTAGGAGGCAGTAATCATAATATAATAAAATTCACCCTGCAGGTTGAAAGGGAGACTAAAAATCAGTATTAGAATTGAGTAAAGATATCTAAAGAGGTATGAGAGAAGAGCTGGCTAAAGTTTATTGAAAGTGGGCACTAGAAGGGATGACAGTAGAGCAGCCATGGCTAGAGTTTCTGGAAGTAATTAAAAAGATGCAGGATCAGCTTATCTCAAAGAAGAAGAAGCATTCTAATGGAGAAATAAGGCAACCATGGTTGACAAGGGAAGTCAAAGGCAGCATAAAAGTAAAAGAGAAGACATGCAATATAGCAAAAAACAGAGAGAAAATGGAAGATTGCAAAGCTTTTACGAACCAATGGAAGGCAACTAAAAAGCAATAAGGAGACGAGATGAAAAATGAAAGTAACCAATTCAATAATATAAAAGTGGATATCAAAGTTCTTTTTTCAGGTATATAATGAGTAAAAGAGAGGCAAGAGTGGATATTGGAATGCTGGAGAATAACACTGGAGAGGTAGTAATGGGGAACAAAGAAATCACAGACAATCAGTTTAAGTACTTTGCACCAGTCTTCACTATGGAAGATACAACTAGCATGCCAGAAATTCTAAAGTGCCAGGGTACAGAACTGATATTATGAAAGAGAAGGTGCTTGAGAAGCCAGAAGGTCTGAACGTAGGTAAGTCACCTGGACCAGAACGACTACACCCCAGGGTTCTGAAGGAAGTAGCTGAAGAAGGTGTGGAGACGACAGTAGTGATCTTTCAGATATCATTAGATTCCACACCCTCTGCAGCTACCTATTTCAAAACCCTGGGTGTAGTCAGTCTGGTCCTGGTGATTAGTCCCGGAAGGCTGGAAATTTGTAAACGTCACTCCACTCTTTAGGAAGGGAGGGAGGAAAAAGCCAGGAAATTAAAGGCCAATTATCCTGACTTCAGTGGTTGGCAAGATGTTACAGTCCATTATGAAGAATGAGGTTTCAGCAGTACAGACAGACACGGTAAAATAGACTGAAGTCACCCTGGAGTCCTTAAGAGGAAATGCTGTATGACAAAGCTTTTGGAATTCTTTGAGGAAATAACAGACAGGATAGACAAAGGAGAGTCTGACCTTTGTTGCTTATTTAGATTTTGATGCCCTGGTTAAGAAACAAAGGAGGTGTATAGCAGATATAGGGAGGTTGATGCACCTTCAATTACTCCAAAAGACTGAAGTAGGGTAAATACTGAAAGGCTTTTATTCGCAGTAAAATATGACTTCCATGCTGAGTGTCTGCCCCTGGACTGAGGAGGAGGAGCAAGGCAAAATCACCTTTATTCAGGGGTCTGTGGGAGGAGCCACAGGGGCAGTCAGCAGAGGGGTGTGTCCAGACAGTTAACCCAGTTACAACATATATATATATATATGGTTTACCACAGAGGTAGAAACAAATGAAGTACTTATGGAGTATAAGAAATGCAGGAGAACACTTAAGAAAGAAATCAGGAGAGCTAAAAGAAGGCATGAGGTTGCCTTAGAAGACAAGGTGAAGGAGAATCCTAAGGGATTCTACAGATATGTTCATAGCAAAAGGATTAGTAAATTGGTTCTCTGGAAGACAAAAACAGTAATCTATGTGTGGAGCCAAAAGAGATGGGGAGATCGTGAATGGATTTTTTGTATCTGTATTTACTTGGGAGACAGACACAGAATCTATAGAAGTGAGGCAAAGCAGTAGTGAGGTCATGGACATTATACAGGTTACAGAGGAGGAGGTGTTTGCTACCTTGAGGCAAAGTAGGATGGATAAATCCCCATAGACTGACGAGGAATAAATGCATAGACTATTTTCTCAACAGTGAACAAATTCAGATATTGAAGGTACAAAGGGATTTGAGAGTCCTATTGCAGGATTCCCTAAAGGCTAACTTGGCAACTAAGTTGGCCAACTTGACTAAAAGCACAGCAATATTTACACTCCCTGCTTGTCTTCATCCTTGTTTGGGAAAGAAGACAAACATTTTGACAGATGCTATAAAGGAGCGATATTAATTTAGCTTTTTGTTATTTCTTCCAGCCACAGTGTTGGCATTTAACTCTCAGTTTGAGAATTTTGTTAACAGCCCTGTTGGCCTAGCATTTATTGTTTTTCTTTTCCTTTAAATTCTGCAGCAGTACTCATTAGAGTCAGTGAACTTTGACCCACGTCAGTGTCTCTCTCTCTCTGCACTTAGGACATATCCTATTGCTTTGATAAGACACTGGGGTTGAAAGAGAAAATAAATCAGCCATGATTGAGTGGTGGAACAGACTCAATGGGCTGAATGGCCTAATTCTGGTCCTGTGTCTTGTGGTCTTATGACACAAACTTCAGATACCAGCAAACCATTTGCATTGCAAAGAAAACCTGAAAATGTTACTCTTTGCTGCCTGAGGTGCAGGTGAATTTTAACTGTCTTTCACATTCATAATAACCTCCCTGGCCCCAAGTAATTAATTCAATATGTCTTGACTTTTATTCCCATCAATCAAAATATTATTATATCTTCTGTTTTTTTCAACGTTTTCTGACATTTCAGTATCTGCCTTAATACGTTCTTTTTTTCAAAGCTGATGCATCTTTTTAATCTCCAGTGTACCATAGACAACAATTCTTCCCATTAATTGGTGACTTAGTCTGGATGTTGCTATCATTGTTTCTGAACACCACACATCTTCTAGCACTCATGCCCAACACCAATGGGTATCAAAGGAACTTTATTCCAGTTTAGTGGTGATTGCTATTGTATGCTGTTGACTACAGAATCTGAGCCATTCTATCAGCCTTCCAGCTCAGACACTCCATGTGCAATGATTGTCCTTTTGCCTTTCCATCATGTGGAGCTATTTGGCTTTTTTTTTTTGCTGCCTACATAAATAATCCA
The DNA here is from genome assembly GCF_030028105.1 of Mobula birostris. Classification (NCBI taxonomy): domain Eukaryota; kingdom Metazoa; phylum Chordata; class Chondrichthyes; order Myliobatiformes; family Myliobatidae; genus Mobula; species Mobula birostris. Next base: position 64,368,094 of record NC_092377.1, on the reverse strand, counting down.
CCATTATGTTCTGCAACAGATTCAATTCCAAAAAGCTGCAGATGCTGGAAACCTGAAATAAAATCAGAAGATTCTAGAAACCTTTAGCAGGTTAGGCAAAATATGTAGGAAGAGAAACAGAGTGAATATTTCAGTTCAATGAGCCTTCATCAGAATCTGGACAGAGAGAAAACATATTAATTTGAAGCTACAGAGAAAATTAGGGATGCATAGTTTGAAAAGTTTGTTTCTGAAATAGTGAGGCCCAAGTTGCTCTGATCATAAATTGCAATGATCATCAAATTAATAGAGCTAATTTGGGAGAACGAAACTGAACAAAAGCTCAGAGCTGAGAGCTGTGGAGAGTGAATGAGTAGCTGAGCTCCACCATTGAGGGAAGCCTTCCCAGCAGAAATGGCCTGTCATATACAGACAGAGAAAGCCATTCATCCAAAATTGTAGAGCTTGACAGAGAATCGAGAGGGCAGCAAATTATCCAGATGGCACATGAATTGCAGCTCCTCAAAGCTTCATATAATCGCGCTGGAGACCATAGTGATCCAGAGATCAGAGCAGGACTGGCGTGGGGACGTAAAGTGCTACAGTTCCAGTGATGTTTATATTACTCAGCAAAGCCCATGAGTGGGTTTACAGTCAATGCCGGTGGATATTGTATCTCCTGAAATGGAGACTGAGATCTAGAAAAGGGAGAGTAGTGTCACAGACAGTTCACATGAGTTTGAGAGCGGGGTGGAAGTTGGTGATGAAGGTGATTAAATTGATTATTTCTGCATGGGTGTAAAAAGCAGCACCAATACAGTCATCAGTGCAGTGAAAAAGAGTTGGGGAGTGGTACAGGAAGTTTGGAACAGTGACTTCTGTGCATAGCCAGCAAAAAGACAGGCATGGATGAAGCCCATGCTGGTGCCCATGGCTACACCTTTGATTTTTAGAAAGTGAGAGGAGTCAAAAGAGAAGATGTTTAAGGTAAGTACAAGGCCAGCCAGGCAGAAGAGTGTGTTGCCGAAGTGGTACTTGCTAGATCTTTGTGGTAGAAAGAAGCAGAAGGCTTTTAGACCTTCCTGATGGAGGATGAAAATTACAAAGATGATGAAGACTGGCGATCATAGAGAAAATGAAGTTTTGGGGGCCAGGGAATTGGGAGTTTTCCAGCTGGTGGTGGACATGCGAGGTGTCCCGGATGTAGATGTGAAGGGACCAAACAAGGGGAGACAGGATGCCAGGGGCCCAGTAAAGCATGTGCTGTTACAGTGAATTGTAACAGAAAAAAACTAGCTGTAATTATACTTTTTATGGCTTGTGTTTACCGACAATTAGAAAACAGACAGTGGATAGCCTGAATAGAGTTGCCATCATGTATGAGATCTGGTAGAGGATAAATGGTCTTGAAACGACGTGTTTTTCCTTGAAATTTCAAATCCTTTACCCAGTGATAATATTTGCGATCTTTGACAGGTCCCTGCATCACTGTTGGTTGAAGAACTCCTTAAAATCCTGAGGGGCGTTGGTGTACAAGTCACATCCTGCACAGTACTCAATTCTCCAGTCCTGCAGCAGCAACAGAAGGCAAAGCCACCAGTCTTCACCTGCAGAGCACATCTTAACATCAGTTTTCGTTTATTGTCATTTAGAAATGCATGCATTAAAAATGATACAACGTTCCTCCAGAATGATATCACAAGAAAGACACAGGACAAACCAAGACTAAAGCTGACAAAACCACATAATTATAACATATAGCTACAACAGCGCAAAGCAATACCATAATTTGATAAAGAGCAGACCATGGGCACGGTAAAAAAAAAGTCTCAAAGTCCTGATAGACTCTTCATCTCACGCAGGCGGCAGAAGTGAGGAACTCTCCCTGCCATGAACCTCCAAGTGCTGTCAACTTGCCGATGCAGCACCATTGGAAGCACCCAACCGCAGCAGACCCTGAGTCCGTCCAAAAACGTCGAGCCTCTGTTCAGCCCCTGCGACACAGCCTTTCCGAGCACCATCCTCTGCTGAGCGCTTCAACTCTGCCCTGGCCGCCGAGCAACAAGCAAAGTCAAGGACTCGGGGCCTTCTCCTCCGGAGATTCTGGACCACAGAGTAGCAGCAGTGGCGAAGCAGGCATTTCAGAAGTTTCACCAGATGTTCCTCCGTGTTCTCACATCCGTCTCCATAAAATCAGGATTGTGCACAGCACCCTACTTGACAAATAACAGACATCACCACCGGAGTGGCCACTGCGATCTGCGTCGTGCCGCCATCTTCCGCCTTCCTTCAAAGGGGAGCAGTATGCACTATCTGCACACTTACCCTGACACACCTGCAGAGCACATCTTAACATCACTCCATAACCAGTGAGCACTATGCACTATCTGCACACTTACCCTGACACACCTGCAGAGCACATCTTAACATCACTCCATAACCAGTGAGCACTATGCACTATCTGCACACTTACCCTGACACACCTGCAGAGCACATCTTAACATCACTCTACAACCAGTGAGTATTATGCAGTATCTGCACACCTACCCTGACACAAAATCTTCCAAAAGAATCTGTGCCGGGGAATCAACTATCCACCAAGTTTATGAGTGACTTGGATAATGAGATAAAATGCCATATAATCAAGTTTATTGATCATGTGATAAGCAATATTAGATGTAGCATAAAGTTTCAAATGTATATTAATAGATAAAGCAAATGACCAAGATTGTGATATATGGATTTTGCAACAAGTCATTTACTTTGTTCCCTGAAAGATTAGGACAGAAAACAGTACCCTTCCCAAATGTCAGGAGCAATTTTTCAGCGAAAGCAGTCATTGATGGAATCCACCTCTACTTTCGATGCACCAGCACAACCTTTAGTTGAATGAGAAAAAGGAATGCTGGATGAACAAGCGCTCAGATTTAGCACACAAGTTGAAGTCTACACACAGCAGTAATCCCTGCCTTCCAATATGTTCCAGGACCTGAGCAAACAACTGCAGGCACTCACCTCACTGGTAAAATACCACAGATGTTATCTGCAAGATCCTCCAAATTTAATGGAGTGTGCCTTTCCTGACCAATGTCCCTATTTTTGAGGCCTGAATTACACTCAGTTGACTACATAAGGTGGGTCATTTTGTTCACATGGATGACAACAAACTCCAAGAAAAATCATTCTGTTCTGAGCTCTAATTTGGATAGAGATAATCAAGCAAATGGAAGATTCAAGGATGTACTCAGAGCTTGCATTCAATGCAACAACTCCACTGACTCGTGAGAATTCCTGGACCACCCTCACTCTGCGTGGAGAAAGAATATTCAGAATGGATTATCTCAAGAACATGTAGCAGGAATGCAAGAAGTCCTCTGTAAGCAGCACAAGTAGTGAGCACCTCAGAAACCTTCTAATCTGCCTGTTGAGTTAGGCAGTTCTTGCCCTATCTGTATAAGAGCATGTGGTTCCCCTGTGGCCTCATCAATTGCTCAAAACTCACCAAACTAGAGTGGAAGCAGGTCATCCTCAACTTGAAGGACTACTGGAGAAGGGAGACCTTCTAAAGTCAGAAACTGTGTGGATCCAAAGAGACACAGGGATTCAAATGTATCGGATATTACATTGTCATGTACAGTATAGAAAATAATCTAATCAAAGAGTGGCAGTTTTTATATCTGTCCATCTGGAATCCAGGAGGGTGGAGGTTGTGGTACAACATGGAAAATAATCAGGAAGCTATGAATGCCAGCATTTATATCTGAAGGGTGAATGTTGTCCTATATCTCTGATTAAACCTCACCACAGCCTTGGGAGATGCATTGGTCTTAAAGAATCACTGTGGGGATTTACTGCAGAGACACTTGGACTTTATGTGTTACACCAGACATCGATCTTCTCACCCAAGTGCGCTTAGCAGATTCTATTGCCACTACAGAAAAGAGTTGGGACCTGCTGCTCAGGGTGTTCAGTGACAGAATTTGCTGGATTTGTGCAATACAGCTTCAGGTGAAAGCAGAGAAGTGATTGCAATGCATTCCAGTCTAGTGTTATTTACAGTTGGCGTGAATTTTTTGGACAAGAGTAACCAGGCTTTCTGACCAAGCATTCTTCTATGGTGTAACTGTAGCCATTCTGGAGATCATCAGTAACAGCCTCACCAAGTGAAGTCTGCTTTGATCTTCCATTTTCCAGTAAGGGCCAATGTTCAAAAGGGAAGGTTCTCCCTTCGTGGCATTTCAATTAGAATGACATTTGTTTTCATATGTTTAGCTTTCCATTAAAGTATCCAACCTCTGATATTGCTATCAACTCTGAAGATAATAGAAAACCTCTACACCTATTGTATAATCGTTGGCTTCAGAGGACAGATGGACATTAAAAGATTTATCCAAGTTTTAGAAAAATACTGTCAATATTTTTGGTCAAGTTTATAATTAAAGTCTGTGCCCCTCAGCTGTGCACTTCCAAGGCTTTGAAAATACTCCTACTAAGACTTTGCCTGCCCTGCGGAGTATTTCCTATGGTTAGAGTCCTCTCTCCAGCGCTCCCGTCCCTGTGGTTGCACAGGGTACACTGAGTGGGAAGTTCACATACATTTACTTTGGTCATACTGTAGGTCAGCTTTTCTCAAACCTTTTGGCCTGGAGGAACCCTCAAACTAACTTTCAGGTCTCAGGGAACCCCTGCGTAAAAATTATTATATCTACAGCTCACAGTACGTTAGCGTGGTCAGTAAGTTGTAGATACAATAATCCAAAAATAATTGTCAATGCCCTTTTGAGTAGAGAATGAAATTTTAGCCAATCTTTCTTCAAAAAAGACAGATAGAAAACCTTTCCTGAAATTAATCCTTTCTTTCCCTTTCATAAATTTTAAAAACTCATAAGGCAAACATAATAAATTTCCATTAAATAGCTGGCTTAAGCCAAAATGAGATATATTTTTTAAAAAAAGGTCAGCTCAGTAGATTTAATTTAAATAAAGGTTGTAAATTGATTTTAATTAATGCTATTTACAATATGAAAATGTATTGACAATGTTGAATAATGATGATGATGGCTGGTTCTTTGCTTGTGAAGATCACAAGGGAAAACTCCATCACTGTTGGGCTTCTCTTCCCACGTGTGCTGTGTAGGATTATAGTGAGGATTGGTGCATGTGGACCAATTCCACTCTTTAGGTTGGGGGACATTCCACAATGGCACAGCGAGCTGTGACGACTGTGGCGACCACAAGGCTATAGATTGAGTATCAGAGTTTTCCTTCTCCTACCTGGCAAGGCTAACAAGCCTCATCTACCCACGTTTGGAATCAGAGTTGTCCTTTTCCTAGGCTGGCTGCCAACCAAAGCTGTTGAGCCCAGCACGCCTGCCCATTTATTCCGCTGGACACTTGCTCACTCCATGACATAGCAAACTCAGTAAGAACAGGGGTGCCACATGAAGGTGTTGCTATGGGCACAGTAGTGTAGGAGAGGCCATATGCGAGTGACCTCCTGTATGGTCCTGTGGCAATCACTACACCTGGAAAGGAGAGGCTCTGGGAAATGCTCCACCTTCCTTAAGTGAGCAGGGCATCCAGCCCAGGATACACCTGGCCCCAATGTTGAATAGTATTGTTACTAAAAGCCAAAGCAAGATAAATAAAAATACAGCCTCAGACCCAATTTTATACAAGACTTTGAAAAAAGCATTTTCTTACTAAGTGACATAATCAGGCTCAAGTATAAACCTAGCATATGAAACTTGTGCTTGTTTTATTGCAGCACAAATACTCAATTCTGGGTCGAACTTGAGATAAGCAGACATAGATTCCACCTTCAACTGAAATGAGACGATTTCTATCCTTGCTCTTCATGCTTGTTAAACAAGAAAAAGCCTGCTCATACATGTAAGAAGTTGAAAACTGCAGCAAAATGTTCATTGCTTTCAATGAATGGCAGGATACTTGTCTTTCACAGAAATCCAGAACTTGTCTTAAAGTCAAATTCTCAGGCTGAGCAAAAGATTCAGAGAAAGGGTCATTCACTCAGTCATACACTTGTGTCGAAAAGAAGGAAAAATATTCTTCAATTTTGTTTTGCCCATCTTCCAGGTGGTTTTCAATAAGACTCAAGACTTTCTGATATCCTTCCTCACTCTCAACCTGAAGCATCATGCAGAACTTTTTTCATTACATCTCCAAGAGTTTTTGATGTTAGTACCTTTCTGAGAAGATCCCTCCAATTTTCTACTACACCAGTAGAGTTTGTTCGCTCCCCTAAGTCAGTCGGTGGCGCGCAAGGGGAAGTTGGGGAAGATAATTCTGGAGGAAAAGGCTGACATCACAGCTCAAGTTGAATAAGTCCATTCAATGCTCGGAAAACACACTTCACACTCCTTATAAGTCTACTGTCCTCCCCTCTGTACAATGGAGCGCTCACCAGTTATCAGTCTACTGTCCTCCCCTTTGTGCAATACAGCGCTCACTAATTATTAACAGCCTCCCTATCTCACACCAAAAACTGAGAATGGACACAACCAAATAAACCCATTTCTACTGTGCACTGCCACACTGGGCTGAGAGATCTCTAGTGAGATTACAGATTTTTTTTATCATAGTCATAGTCATACTTTATTGATCCCAGGGGAAATTGGTTTTCGTTACAGTTGCGCCATAAATAATAAATAGTAATAGAACCATAAATAGTTAAATAGTAATATGTAAATTATGCCAGTAAATTATGAAATAAGTCCAGGACCAGCCTATTGGCTCAGGGTGTCTGACCCTCCAAGGGAGGAGTTGTAAAGTTTGACGGCCACAGGCAGGAATGACTTCCTATGACGCTCCGTGCTGCATCTCGGTGGAATAAGTTTCTGGCTGAATGTACTCCTGTGCCCAACCAGTACATTATGTAGTGGATGGGAGACATTGACCAAGATGGCATGCAACTTAGACAGCATCCTCTTTTCAGACACCACCGTGAGAGAGTCCAGTTCTAACCCCACAACATCACTGGCCTTACGAATGAGTTTGTTGATTCTGTCGGTGTCTGCTACCCACAGCCTGCTGCCCCAGCACACAACAGCAAACATGATAGCACTGGTCACCACAGACTCATAGAACATCCTCAGCATCGTCCGGCAGATGATAAAGGACCTCAGTCTCCTCAGGAAATAGAGACAGCTCTGACCCTTCTTGTAGATAGCCTCAGAGTTCTTTGACTAGTCCAGTTCATTGTCAATTCGTATCCTCGGGTATTTGTAATCCTCCACCATGTCCACACTGACCCCCTGGATGGAAAAAGGGGTCACCGGTACCTTAGCTCTCCTCAGGTCTACCACCAGCTCCTTAGTCTTTTTCACATTAAGCTGCAGATAATTCTGCTCACACCATGTGACAAAGTTTCCTACCGTAGCCCTGTACTCAGCCTCATCTCCCTTGCTGATGCATCCAACTATGGCAGAGTCATCCGAAAACTTCTGAAGATGACAAGACCTCTTGTCATCTTGTCATCATGATCTCTTGTAGAAACCCTAGTAATCTCTCGTAGAACCCCAGTTAAGAACCCCTGCTGTAGGTGTTCCACTGCAGTCATTGGATATTTTTTCAGTACACTGTCATCCGTTAGAGCCGTTGCCATGTCTCCTGCTACACACCCTAGGCCCTAGAGTACAGGAAATATTTTGTAAACCTGTAACTGTACAAATTGAATGATATATGTGTGCATTTGATTAATTGATTGCACAAGTGTCATTCAGTGACAGTTCAGACAGCAGCACGTGTAACTATAACAGGAGTTTCCTCTTTCTTTTTCAAAAAAACTCACTTTTACTGTTTTTAATGGTCTTCTCATGTTAATAATACAGTCTTAGAATATTCAATGGTAAAAATGAAATTTGTTAGATCTGTCATTGGTAATTAAAGTGCAAAATCCCACAGGTAATTAACTTTGAAGTGAAAACAGAAGAAGTTGGAAATGTTCATTAGTTCTGTGATTGCAGACCCAGTTTCAGTGGCTGAACAGGTGATATATTGACAAGCCCAGCTCCTTTCCTGTTTCCTCCACCTTTTCTGAGACTGGCCTGAATTTTAACCCTCCTGGACAGGTGATTAGTGTGAGATAGCTTTAAATCAAACCACTGCAAATAGACCTGGGGAATTTACCTTCTACAAGCTGATTTATCCCTTCAGACAACCACACAGCCACAAAGCAGGCATAACTATTACATGCCAACCAAGATATCCATCTAAGTTTGACCCATCTACCTGCTTTTGACGCATATCCCTCTGAACCATGTATCCTTCTAAATGTGTCTTCTAAACTATACCAAGAATGGTTCTCACCCGATGTTGAAGTGTACTCTACCTATTGATGCCATAGGTAAAATTTGGTATGAGTAAGAGGGAGAAATGAGGTGGCCAAACCCGCCCCCCCCCCCCAAGATCCTTCTGCCATTCAATTGCATCTTATTTGATCTTTGCTTTAATTTGTTTGGCACTCAGTTATCGTTTATATGGAAGGATAGTGGGACAAGAAAACTCTTGAAAGCTCAAGAAATTTCTTGCAATTATTTCCAGTGTTTTAGACAAAATCATTTGGTAGGCAAGGTAACTTCTATGAATTAATCTTTGTTTATCAGCATGTGGAGCACTTATGAAACCCAGCTGGTATTCGCCCACAAGCAAACATAACTTCGGAGTACCTCCTGAGTCTGTCACTCAGTAGGGTTACAGCAAACAGCTGGAATTCCATGTCCCATCCAGAGTCAAAATATACATGTTCTTTTTCTCTGTCTGTAAAGCAGGCAGTTTAGTTACATCCAGAATTATTTCTCCAGTCTGCTCAACAGGTCTACTAATCATTCACTTCCTACTCACTTCCAACCTTTCAAGAAGTTTAGTTCCATCCTCTGGATGTAGATTTTGACATATAAATTGCTTCCTATACAGTCTCCAGCCCAGCAGGTAGTATATACACATCACCTGGACAGAAAATACTGGTTAAAGATTTGGGAGAAGGACAGACTGGAACAGAAAAATGAATCAGTTGCCACTTTGTCCATCATTACTTGAAAGGCTTGCAAAGGCTGCAGATGGCCTGAACACAATGCTCTTCCTCAGCATAGGGAAACTCCATTTCTTTAATATTATCTCATAGACTTCATCTGGGGCAGAGACCACCACCAAGCATGAAATCAGAGCCACAAATTCAGATGTGTAGTGCTCTTTGTGTGAGTTCTACACCTCTGAAAATTTAATCACCACAGAACGAGAAGTGATAATGACCATTCACAGTTAATTCCACATGCTGCAAATATGACCAGTGTTTGTTGCATTTGTGGCCATCTAATTAGCTGATACCTCTACAATGCTTCTTTTGGCAGAGTAGGATCCCATTATATCTCACTTCCCTTCTATCCTTGAACTTCACTACTACATTTTCATAGTATAGTACCTAAACCCCCAGCTTCCTCCCACTAATCTCCAACCCTTGACCTCTGATTCAAGCTCAAATGACACAACCACCAATCTTCCTTATAACCTTTCATTTTCTCAGGCCTCAAACCACTCCTCGTTTCCTACTACCATCTTCTGATGTTCAAAGGCATTACCATAATTAAGTCCATCGCTGTCAACATCCTGAGAATCAAAATTGACCAAAAAATACAAGACCAGCAAAACAAATATCCTGACAATAAGAGCAGGCCTATGTATCCTGTGGTGACTGACTCATCCCTGACATCCCTAGGCCTTTCTCACCAAGTTAAATGCTGAATGTTTAATCACAGCAAACCAACTTTTCCATTAAACCCGTGACTATTTTTTATGGCTTTGGTCACATTGTATGTCGACCATTTTACAAGGCTAGGTGTAAGAGAGTTTTCATCCATAGGGAGTGGAGATCACTTTTGTTCCTGAAGTGTCATTTTCACCTTCACCCAAAGAGTGCATGGAAAAATGTGCCTGAAATATTCTAAAACACAGAGGATAAACTAATCACACCCCTTTCTTGTTTATAAAGTGATGTGTGCATGAACACAGACCTGCAGAAGCTATTTCAGTTTCTGCAGAACAAGAGTTCACTTTCTCTCCAGCTGCCATTACAGCATTTAAATTACATCCCATTTTCTGTGACACAGCAAAGTGGCGGGGGGGGGGTGTTGTGGGGGGAGTCCAAAGGGACTACTGGTGAGAGCCAGGTTGTGATAAATACAAGTTGAGCTGATTCACCTCAAGAAACAGCATGTCCAGCCTCCTCAGCCTGGTTTGTATGGTCCTAGTTCAAATCCACAAACCTGTGTATAGGGCAGTTCATTACCAGGCAGGGGATCATGCTGGAATCATCAGCTAGCTGTGCAAGGGAAGAGTCACAAGCCGAGTGTGCAAGAAGTCCACAAGTAACAGACGGTGCTTGTCTTGAATGGGTGGTGATGAGTAAGAAGGACTGGTGCCCTCATGTTTGCTTCTTGTATCAGAAATCAATTTAAGACGGTATGCTTTCAGTCAAAATCATCCTGGTCTTTCATCAATGCTGGATCTAAACCCCTGCCTATCATCTCTGTGGGAGTCTCTCCATCAGGTCAGCAAGGTGGCCCACCATCTTTTCCATGTCAGTTTGGGATGGGAGATAGCAATGTCCAGACCCCAAAATAAATAAACTAACTAATATGGATTTTTTTCTCTTTTTCTAAAGACAAGTTTTCTGCAAGTCAAACTCAGGAGAGAAGAATCATTTCCATACCTATAGTTTCCATCTGGTGCCCTGATGAGTGAATCCACATGCTCATTGATAGCTCCTGGTGCCCACCCCTTTATCAGTAACATTCTTGAAAGCATCATCGAACATTACCGTCAAAGCTGTCCAAAGCCTTCTATCACTTTTCCCTGAATCTGTCCAACTTGTTGGTAAGTATGCAAATAGTGTCACAAAATGTCACCAACATCAGGCCCATTGAAAGGAGAAATGATGGTTAAATGTGGAAAGAGCATGCGTCCAGAGCCTGATCATTAAAGATGTAGTACTGACCAAATCTACAGCATTTAGATGCAGCCCACTGTATCCTACCCAGGGAAGCACATGATTAACACAGCTTGCTATTCACTCTTTAGCTCTTTTGGGGACTATCATACTCACAGAGTGATAAATCACACAACGGTCATGTCTATAGAACTAAGAAACTACCCAGAGCTCAGCTCCTAAGAATCACAGCACATGAAGTGAAATAAAATTAAACAGCAGTGTGGCTCATAGCCGGACTAAAAGGAACTGTGACAAGCTATCTCTGCTCCAGGCATGAACGTTGTTATCTGTGAGAGCGGTGACACCCAGCTGAATGCAGCAAGACAACACTTGTTGTCATGCTGCTACTATTCGTGTTTTTCCACCAGCTGTACATTTATTCTGCCCTGAGTGGGTGAGAAAAACATTAACCTCAGCAGGCAGTGGACCTTAATATCATCACATGAGACTGAGCTTGCCTCCTGGCAGAAGTCAATTAATTCAGCTCCAAGGCTGGACCTTTTGAATCTGTGTGATCTGTTTGACAAAATCTGTGAGAAGATCAGCCCGTGCACAGGGTATAGTTGTGTTATATTATGTTACATAGTAAAGTAGAAGCCTTGCCCAATTAGTTAATTAGATAAATTAATATTAAAAGGTTATCAGTGATGGTGATCATGCAGCATGAAATTGTGCTGTAACCTGCCTGGTTTATTAATATCCTATAGGCAAGGAGATCATATTCACATTGTCTGGCCTATACGTGACTGCAGATTTACAATAATGTACTCGGTTCTTCCTGCACCAATGAAATAACCCAGTGTCCCACTAAATTGGTGTATGTTCCTGAAGTAAGTAGGGATCTATGAGCTTGGTGAGCAGCTCAAGGAAGTTCTTAGAATATTATTCCAAGAAGACTGACATGAAGATCTCCTTCAGAAAATGACAAAAACTTGGAAATTGCAACCACAATTGAAAATTGATTAGTGTTTTGGTGATGTGGTGACATTCTCTGTAAAATCATTTTCTTCAAGAAGTGCTTATATAGAATATCTACAAACAACCTGAATCTGTGAGCAAGTCTAAAGGTTAAAGGTTAAAGGTGACGGGGCATGTAGAAAATATGATTAAGACAACCTAATGAAAGGTAGCTACTGTTGTATTATCTTTATAATTACATCAATATGTTGGACCCAGAATAGATCTTCAGAGATGTTGACACTCAGGAACTTGAAATTGCTAACTCTTTCCATTTTTGCTACCTCAGTGAAGATTTATGTGTGTTCCCTTCACTTACCTTTCCTGAAGTTCACAATTAATTGCTTGGTCTTACTGAGGTCGAGTGCAAGGTTGTTGTTGCGACACCACTCAAACAGCTAATCTGTCTTACCCCTGTACTCATCATCGTCTGAAATTCTGCCAGCAATAGTAGTGTCATTAGCAAAGTTACAGATGTCATTTGAGCCGTGCCTAGTCACGGGTGTAGAGCGAGTAGAACAATGGGCTAAGTACACATCCTTGAGGTGCACTGGTATAGATTGTTAGTGAGGAGGAGCTGTTATATTTCCCAACTGCACTGACTGCTGTCTCCTGGTGAAGAAGTCAAGGATCCAATTACAGAAGGAGGTACAGAGGGCAAAGGCCCAGATTCTGCAAACTTATTGATTTGTAATAAGGGCATGGTGGAGCTGAACTCTGAGTTGTAATCAACATACAGCAGCCTAATATAGGTATTAGTATTCTCCAGGTGATCCAAGGCCAGGTGGAGAGCCAGTGAGATTGCTTCTGCTATAGGCCTACTGTAGCAATAGGCAAATTGCAGCAGGTCCAGGTCATTGCTAAGGCAGGAGCTGATTCTGGCTAACCACCCAAAGCACTTCCTCACAGTAGATGTGAGTACAACTGGGCGATATTTGTTGAGGGAGCTGATCTTGCTCTTCTTGGGCACTGGTATGATCTTCACCCTTTCGAAGCAGGTGGGAACCTCCGACTGCAGCAGTGAGAGATTGAAGTTTTGCTTGCACACTTCCGCCAGTTTGTTGGTACAGATTTTCAGTGCCCTACTAGGTACACCATCAGGGACAGATGCCCTGCAAGGGTTCATCCTCCTGAAGGATGTTCTGATGTTGGCTTCCGAGAGAGAACTCACAGGGTCACCAGATACTGCAGGGATTCACACAAGTGTAGTTTCATTCTCAATTTCAAAGCAAATATAAAAGGTGTCGAGCTTACCTGGGAGCTTATGGCCGTGGATTGCAGAAAACTATTTTGCATACCAGAAGTAGATAAAAATAGAGGATATTTTCTTAGAGTAATGGTTAAGATATTGAGAAAGGATTTGAGTGGTTTGTACCCGAAATACATTTACTAAGAGTGTGGTGGAAGAAGAGTTGTTGACAGCATTTGAGCAAGATCTTTGTGAGCATTTGAATCACCTTGACACAGAAGACCCCAGGTTGAATGCTGGGAGATGTGGTTACTATGGATGTGTGATGTGTGCCACTGATTAGCGTGTATGTATGGGCTGAATGCCCTGCCTTCATGCTACTTAACTCTATAACAATCTGATTCTATCAGGTTTACTTCCTTGGCAAATGGCTTATGGCATTTCAAAGAGGAATAACGAGAAAGTAAACATCAGGACCATAAAAGGAGCAGAAGAAGAGATGATAAAAATTTTTGATCAAGTGAGTAAAAATTTCTGTAGGAACTTAAACAGGGAAAGAATGGTAAATTAAACATCAAACACACCCTGATATGTGTATCTTGAGTCGCTTATAATGCTATGTAAATCCAACAAACCCTATATTAAAACTCAGAATTGATTGTCTATTAAATCTAAAACACACTATGATATCTGTACCTTGGATCACTTTCCTCTGTGTGCCGCGGATTGATGTGGAATCTTTTGTTCAATAGCATGGATTGTTCTAGAAAGGCAGCTTTGTAGATTCTCCGAACAAAGGTCTCTGATGTCCGTTGTATTCTGTTGACATTCTGGGTCCACACATAGATTGATGTGAAAATGAGTCCAATCCACCAGAGTGCCCCAGCAGCTCCCACTAATCCAACACTGACCATGTCTACTAAATCTCCCTGCTCGCAGATACCGCGAATGATTTCTGAAAAAAGGATATTTACACCAACTGTTTCATTTACCGCAGCTCTGGAATTGGCACAGAAATCTGAGATATTAAAATTGTTGTTTGACTGCAGAAATTCATTGTAATAAATTCTGAAAACTACCAAGAAAAAGGTGAGTATGACAGGAGTATTTAGGATCAAAGGAAGACCAAAACTTCGCTTCACTGCATGGATCTTACATGCAACACCCCCAAACCAGGAACAAAGCACTGATGCCACAGCCTGCATTCCAAAAAGGCCCAGGATTATTCTGATTTCGTGAGATGCCACATCACTGATAGTTGCCCACTCCAACTCTCGAATGGGTATCAAAGCTCCTACAACACAAGCAGTGACAACAATTCTCACTACACTGATACACAGGCTCATCACATTCCTGGATTTATCCAAGTCATATCTCAGATGTCTAAATATTGGATGCTTCCAATTTGAGATAAAGTTTTCCCACCAGGTTAGGGAAGTTAAAACTGAGAATAATACAATCAGACCCAAGTACACCCCGTCATGTTTCTTCAGATAAAATATCTGGACAAATAGGAAGAGACCGTAGGCACACAAGAGAATGAGCAGCCCAGCCAGGGGAGCTGTGACTTTGAACCGATGGCTGATGCCTAAAGAGATCACTTGTAGGACCGATGAGATGAGATAAACACTGTTGGAAGTGAACACATTGGTCAGGATGTCGTATTGAGGAAGGCAGATGACAACTAGCATTGCTGTACCAAAGGATGCAACTGCTTCCAAGAGGCACACCTGAAAGGAGAGCAAGAGGCGTTAGACATCTGGTAAAGAGAAACCTGATAATCAAAGGAGGTTCTGAATAAATCAATTGGAATTTACAGTTAAAAACACACAGGTATTGCTGTTGATCCTCTTTCTCGTTAGTTTCAAATTTCTTTCTTGGGAGCTGTCTGTGTGTTTCCGACCAGCTAAACCATGTCTTCCTAGGAGGATAAAAAAAAACTCATGGTATTATTTAATGCACATCTGGGTGTTCTCAGTCAACACAGTGGACCACAACATAAAAGTGTTTATTTATATTCTACTTTACTGTAATGAAAACCTCATCCATTACTAAGAACTCTCATCACCCAGGGCATGCCCTCCTCTCATTGTTACGGTCAGGTAGGAGGTACAGAAATCTGATGGTACCCACTCAGCGAATCAGGAGCAGCTTCTTCCCCTCTACCATCTGATTCCTAACACTATCTCACTTTTTAATACATATTATTTCTGTATTTATTTTAAATCTATTCAGTATACATATATATATACTGTAATTGATTTGTTTTTCTTTCTATACTTTCATGTATTGCATTGAATTGCTGCTGCTAAGTTAACAGATTTCATGACAGATGCAGATGATAATAAACCTGAATCTGATTCTGATTCTACTGTCTCTAAGATGGTGAGGCTTGAGCATCAAATCCCCTCCATTTTTCCCTTCATCCTTTTACTCTGACCCAAAGTGTTCCTTCCAATCTCGTGCTTCAGTATTTTTCTTCATTGTCCCCTCTCTGAAATCATTGATCCTCAGCTATGGCCCCAGTTTCACCCTCAATAATCAGCAATTTTAACACAAAATCCCTCTGTTATCTCTCTGTTTTCCTTTCTCCACTGGCCACTTTGACCTGGTTGATACATGTGTCCTGATGGAGAGTCTCAGCCTGAAATGTTGACTGTTTATTTTCCTCCATAGATGCTGCCTGGCCTCAAGTACCTCCGGCATGTTGTGTGCTGCTAAAGATTTCCAGCATCTGCACAACCTCTTGTGTCTCAGTTTATCCGGACTCCTCCACCAGGCTACTAACCTCCATTCTCTGGTTGCCAATTCACCAAGTATTTCCAACATTTACTGTTTATTTTCCAGATATCTAACAACTGCTTTTCCTTTGAGAGAGGTGAAAATATGTTCCAATGTAGTTATTTTCTAAACTTCAGAATTAGAATCAGGTATATATACAGCCAGGGTGCCTAAGACTTTTGCACTGTACTGTAGTAATTTTATCTATTGTACTGTATTGCTGCAAAAAAAAATTCATGATGTATGTGAGTGATGATAAACACGATTCAGATATGGGTCTCTATTGTGGACTGGGAGTGGGAAGGGGGCAGCGAGAGGGAAACTATGGTTGGGAAAGGGGGAAGTGAGAGGGGACGGAGTGGGAAGCACCAAAGAGAGATTCTGTAATGATCAATAAACCAATATTTTGCAATCGAATGACCTTCCCTGGTGTCTCATGGTTGGGTGTGTCTGCATCTATGCCACCGCTGCCCCTGGTACCCCTTCTTTTCCACCTGTCCCATGGCATTCAACCTCACTATTCCCAACATCCTTTGTTCCCTCCAGATTTACAAGCACACTCTCAGCTCCACGTGTTACGCAAAAGTCTCAGGCACCCTAGCTAGATAACTGTGCCTAAGACTTTTGCACAGTACTGTAAATTATGAAATAAACAAATAATGCAAATGAAGTAGTGGTCATGGGCTCACGGACCATTCAGAAGTCTGATGACGGAGGGGGAGAAGTGCCTAATAAATGGAGCATTGATTCAGGATGGAATGAGAGTTTCCACAGACACTTTATGACTGTCAGAATGCTGGGGATTTATCAATACGCACCCAAGAACTAGGTGACTGAAGGGCTTGTTGGTAAAATGCATAGACACATCACCTGTGGCTGAGATTATTAGAAGGGAAACCAGGAGAGAACACAACAGTGCATTTGTTAGCAGGAATGCACGTTGAGAGAGGAAATGTCACACACGTCAGTCTTAAATAACTGGTCCCTTATTTTGGATTTTTGTCATTTTGTTTATCACTGTTGCATGGGTGGAAACATCTCAACATCTACCTTGTCAAGTTGCCTGAGCATATATTTGAATAAGGTCATCCCTCATTCTTCAACGCCAACTCTTGATAGGACAGTTTTCTCATTTGAGTCCCTTTCTGCTGGGTGTGGTGAAGATAAAGAAATGTAATCCAATAGAGAAATGGCGAAGCATTGTAGAAATTACCACATTTCAAATGTGCAGATGAAGCAGTTTTGGAATTAATTTATTGATCCTTCTCCACTAAGAACCACAGCTCTCTCCACCACATTCCCTACGAGATTACTAATCATTCACCATGTGACAACCCTCAATCTAGTACCAGCTCCAATCTTCTACAAAAAGAAATAAACATGTGAGAGCAAAGATCATTTTAGTTTGTTCTCAAGGTTGGCTTCCTTGCTGTAGTTCAGTAAATTTGCATCTACCTGATGTTAGCCTAAATCTTTAGGCTATCATCTTGTGGAAAACCATGAGTACAAAGTATCAGCTATTGCCCCTTGCTGCAGCTTGCAGTACATCCCCACATAAATTAATGCTTTTATATGAACTCAGATAACAGGGAATCCATTCAAGAGCACAGAGACCTATCCTGATCTTAAAAACAATCCTCTTGGAATTCTTTTAGACAGAATAGATTTGATTTAAATTTAGTAAGCTTTTTTGGAATGGTAACATATTAACTTTTCTTAGTAAAACAGCCTCCATTTGAAAAATATTACTGAAGCAATGTTTCAACTCACCTTGCTAAGGAAAGCAAGACCCAGCACAAAGAATCTAAGGCCCACACAGCAAAAGAACCCCATTATTCCCTTTAACATTATTTGATTTTCTTCTTCATCACAGTTTTATGGATGTTAAGTAAATTCCAAGTATTCCTGTTTAAAATATTTTTTTCTTTAATGAGAGGACTTCAATAATTTTGATATACAGTAAGCTGCAGTAATGAGGATTTAGATTTATGTGTTAGTGGGGGAGTACAGGGTCAGAAGGACATGGGGTGACGAGGCTGAGGCCTGAACTCAAATTGGACCAGACTAGCCGGCCTTTGGATGACAAAGGAAGCTGGGAGATGCACATTGTCCTTTCAGGGACAGGAAGAGGCACTACAGATTACATAAAAGTCAAAACAAAATATTACAAATCAAATATAAGCTACTACATAGCAAAAACCCAGGTATGAATTTGTGACAATTTTTTGGGGTCCCTATGGATTTGCAAAGATGA
Organism: Mobula birostris; assembly: GCF_030028105.1. Classification (NCBI taxonomy): domain Eukaryota; kingdom Metazoa; phylum Chordata; class Chondrichthyes; order Myliobatiformes; family Myliobatidae; genus Mobula; species Mobula birostris. The sequence continues at coordinate 64,349,929 of NC_092377.1, read as the reverse complement.
AGTCTTAATTGTCACAAAGAATTGCGTGTATATATCCCATAAAAACCATTATTGAAAGGAGAATCCCAGACTTTCTATCTGGTGATGCCCAAATCACTTACAATACAGAGAAACTGGCTTGAGTTTTTATAAAGCCACTTCAGTTTCTCAGGCAATGCTTTACTTGTGACTGTCCTGGGGATTGTTTCCTCGGAAGTGACTGATTTAGGTTGTTTAGAAGCTGACTTCAGCACTCCACAGGTTGTCAGTTTAGTTCAGCACAATCTGACCTGAGCCTTTGCTGGAGCCTGTCCCAGCATGGTTGATCAAAGGCTGAACCTAGTTGTAACCTGAATTTAATTTGCTTCAATTACAGTGCATCAGATGTTGGTCTGATTAGCTGACCATTCACTCATTCAACTGGATATTTCAAATTATAAAAGGAGTGGATCCTTTCACATGTTGGTTGGGGATATTCTCCTGAAACACATACTACTCAAAATTCAATCACTGGAAGAGATTACCAGGCTGAAGAAAAATCCAAAGACACTCAGATAACAGTGGAGATTTTCTATTTTTCTTTAACTTCTGTTCATTAGATATGTGAAGTCACATTTCAGAACTGTCTGTGGTGTGGAGAACCTTCTCATCGCCAGGGATCCTTCCCAGCCTTGTGGAACCTTCCATTTGTGACATCAAAAAAATTTCCTATTTCAGAGGCTTTCAGATTTTGGAATTTTAGATAAGGGGGTGCTCAACCTGTATTATTGCATTAATATTATTTTATGTATAGTATGTGATATATGTACTGCGTTGTGCACTGTGGTTCCTGAGGAACATTATTTTGTTTAGCTGCATGCATGTGCACGACTGAATGACAATAGACTTGAACTTGTACTTAACTGTCGAGGTTCATGAGCAGTGGCTGTTCAACGACAAAAAGGCAGGCATAGTTGGGACCCATGCGAGCACATAATTCTCCGGAACTTCCACCATCATCAACAGGATCCCACCACTAAGCACATTTTTCCCTCCCGCCCCCCCAACGCTTCCTGATTTCCGCAGGGATTGCTCCCTACGCGACTCTTTTGTCCATTCGTCCTTCCCCACTGATCTCCCTCCTGGCACTTATTCTTGCAAGCGGAACAAGTGCTACACCGGCCCCTACACCTTCTCCGTCACCACCACTCAGGGCCCCAGACAGAATCAGAATCAGGTTTATTATCACCGGCGTGTGTCCTTCCAGGTGAGACAACACTTCACCTGTGAGTCTTTTGGGGTCACATACTGTGTCCGCTGCTCCTGGTGTGGCCTTTTGTATATTAGTGAGACCCGACATAGATTGGGAGACTGCTTCAGTGAGCACCTACGCTCCGTCCACCAGAAAAAGCGAGATCTCCCAGTGGCCACACATTTTAATTCCACTTCCCATTCCCATTCCAATATGTCAAACCAGAGCCTCCTCTACAGTGCGATGGGGCCACACTCAGGTTGGAGGAACAACACCTTATATTCCATCTGGGTAGCCTCCAACCTGATGGCATGAACATCGATTTCTTGAACTTCCGGTAGTGACCCCCCCCCTTCATCATTCCCCATCCCCTTTTCCCTCTCACCTTATCTCCTTGCCTGCCCATCGCCTCCCTCCGGTGCTTCTCTCCACTTTTTGTTCTTCCATGACCTTCTGTCCCCTCCTATAAGATTCCCCATTCTCCAGCCTGGTATCCCTTTCACCAAACAAATTCCCAGCTATTTACTTCATCCCTTCTCCGCCCAGTTCCACCTCTCACCTTGGGCTTCTCTCTTCCCTCCCCCCACCTTTTACATCTACTCCTCATCTTTTTTCCTCAGTCCTGCTGAAGGGTCTTGGCCCAAAACATTGACTGTACTCTTTTCTACTGATGCTGCCAGGCCTGCTGTTCCTTCAGCATTTTGTGTGCGTTGCCCATTCATCTTTCTCTGGTTCTCCACGTCACTCCCTTTATTTCATGGTCTACTGTCCTTTCTTGTTTGATTTCTTCTTCAGCAGCCATTTACTTCTTCCACCTAACATCTCCAAGGTTCTCACACCATTCCCTCTCCTCCACCCACCCACCTTCCCCCCCATTGGGTATCTTTTGCCAGCTTGTACTTCTTCCCCTACTACCACCATTGTATCCTGGCTTCTGCCCCTTCCTTTCCAGTCCTGAAGAAGGGTCTCAGCCCAAAATATTGAAGGTTTATTTCCCTCCAAAGATGCTGCCTCCAATATTTTGTGTTTCCAGAATCTCTTGTGTCTCTGTCTCATATATTATGCCTTCAAATTTTATTCACGGAATTTAAAACTTAAGTCGGCAGTCTATTGCAATATTTTGTACTGCAGTATCAAAGGTCGATTCCTTCTGATGACATTGTCTGCTCTCTCTAATATACATGAACGATTCAATAAAAGCATTTTAAAAAGAGAGAAATTAACTGTAGTAGCCTGACCAATAAAACATTTTGAGAAGAGAGAAACTAATTGTTGTAGCCTGCCCAATATTTATACATCACTCATCTTTACTAAAAAGGAAACTATCCGTTTGTTAGCCCATTGCTGACCGTGGGAATAAGCAGGTTTAAATTGACTATAGCATGCCAACATTACAGCAATGGCTAGTCCTTGATTGGCTGCGAAGTTCTTTGGGATATCTTGAATGGACTGTGGCAGGTGACTGTCTAAATTCTTTTTAATTTTTTTTTGTTTTTGACTTAACTCTAATTAAATAAATTTCATTCAAATATGCAGGATAAGAGAAAAGAAATACATCTACAGTATATGTGGAGAATATGAACAAACTGGACATAGCCCAAAAACATGCTGGAAGTTAATCGTCTCCTGTAGTGTAAGCGGGCAGAGGAGAATAGGGAAGGAAGGAGAATTGAGGGGCCTGGTCTGGCATAGATGCATTGGGCTGAATGATGTAATAAAAAATAATTAAAAATGAACCTGCAAAATGCTTATGTACTTCAAGCTGTTATTAAATACTCTTTCAAAATTAACATCATAATTCTTGGAAGCTCCAATTAAGCCTACAGCTTTCTGATGCTCTGAAATTTTTTGGCAATGCTTCATCATGCTTACTGATGGTTTGGATTATGGTGGTGCGTTGTAAATTTTGTTATTAATTTAAATCTTGTTCCAAATTATTATTAATTTGTTTCGAAGAAAACCATTATGGTATTTTGGCAACATATATTTGAATATAATCATTTTATTTTATAAAACAATTCTTTATTAAGTCTCCGAACTGCTGCATCTAGAAAATGCAACCAACAATGTCATTTTTTATGAATAAATAAAGTTTTAGATTGCTTCAGAGTTTTTGCATTTTTTGCAACCACGAGTGACGCTGTATGTGTATGTGAGAGGTTGCAGCTCTATTTGAATATCTGAAGGGAATTGCCCTTGTGGTGACTATGCTTCAGACTCACACCTCTGATGTTCAGCCACCCGGTGCAGAGGGGTACAGACCACTCAGGAGATCTCCTGTAGTCGGTTTGATCCTAGGCTTGGCCATGCTGGCTATTCATGAGTCCAGGCTGCTGGAGTTTATGCAACTAAATGCAGACATCCCACCTCTCCCGGAAGTTCCGGGAGTCTCCCGCATATTGATAGTGGCAACCTGATACCTGCAAATTATATACAATATCCCGGAAATCGATTTTTTTTTTAGAGCGAGCGAGGGAGAGAGAAAGCGTGCCATGGTAGAGTGTTCCAAAAAAAGAAAATACAAAACATATTTCATCCCAGACTGCACCAAAGTGTACCCCTGCCTAATAGCCTTAGGGGTAAAAAATAATGACAGTGTTGCTCAGTGCACTGTTTGCAACAGTGACTTTTCTATTGCCCATGGTAAGACTGTAAAAGACATGCTGAGGTGAGTTTAACAGGTGTCATTCATTCATTAGCATAGCTAACATTATTTAAACTAGCTGGCTGGCTGCTAAGGAGCTACTCTATTGCCGACATCCCACCTCTCCCGGAAGATCCGTGAGTCTCCCGCAAATTGATGGTGCTACCTCCTTGAAAAGAGTTTTTGCAAGGCGGGATGTCTGCAAATGCCTGTCCCTCTCCTGGCTTTATGTCCGTGCCTGGGTGTCCCTGAGAAGGAGCATATGACCTCAGTCCAGAAGTGCAATGGGGATTTTCCTGGATGGGGTGGGGGGCACCTCAGGACGCAAGTGTGCTTTGGGCAGTGATGACCGTATTATAATTTGAAACTGCAAAGTAGTGCATATTATGAAGTCATGTAATATTGTATAAAGTTATATTTTCATGGTACTGTAATGATTTGAATAAAGTTTTGTAATAAAAATAAGTTTTCTACAGGCTTCCCACACGGTGGGCTTAACCGCAAGAGAGAGTCTTGATTAACATTTTAGAAGCTGAGGTATTTATATGCATAGTTACTGATTATCCACTGACAGCATTTCATTAGTAACCTTTTTCAATATTAATTCCCCATTCTCATCCCCACAAGGATAAAGTTTTATCCCATCTATTCCTTTGCATGTACTTGTACAAGCTCTTAGTTTCTGTTTTTAGATTTTTCATGTGTACTTTCACTATCAATTTCCTCGTTATATTCTCTCATCCCGTATCTGAGATTCTCCCAAACTTCTGTTCATCCAGCTTATTTTCACAGTTTTAAGAGTTCTTCTGACGGTGGCCTTACCTGTGATATCAAATTACTCACACACCCTTTATTCTTCAAAAAAATAAGCTTTTATTTTGAATTCTAAACTCTTTAAAAGTCTGCCACTGACTAGCAATTCCCAAATAAATTCTTTTTTAATTCACTGTATTCATTAGAATTTTTATTAGAAATCAACAGCAATCATCCAGATTTTCAGCACCAAATGAAACAATATTTTAAGCACCACTTAATTCATAAAAATAGTAAAATAATTAATATTAAATTATTGATTTAATTGTAACAAAGATGCAGAATTGGGATCTTTTTTCTAGGAAAAAAAACAATGATGGAACGATCCATAATGAAGTTGACTGCTTTGAAGAAAGTGCATGGTTTTATGATAGATTTTTGAAAGCAATATCCAAACCTAAATAACTTTTCTCCCTGAATGTAAATAGATTAGCACGCGCCTGCAAGATTTCTTTGTTTTGGTCATAGATTTCCAGCATCAGCAACATTTGCTTTTGCTTAAATAAAAGCAATTGTTTACTCTTGCAAAATCCAATCTAATTTTCATAGGCCATTCTGCCCAACTGCTCTCTGCTGGTATTAAGCCTCCTTCCATTTCACTTCATCCAGTCCTTTCCCTCCCATTGGCCTGTTGTTATTTTCACTCAGTTTTCATCAGCTCTGAGTACCTCTTGATGCTTGTGATTGTCGCAATAGACATTTTTTTCTTCTCACTGGCTTCAACGTCTTCTTCTAAAAGAAAATAAATATTGTTTGTTTGACTGGATTTTTGTTACATTTGTAATTCACGAAAACACCAGTTAAATTTTCAGTCACACCACATGATAACAAGAATAATGGAGCTTAAATATTAATTGCCCACCTCCATGATTTTAGTTTATATATTACTCTTCTACAGTAACTGCGTTCAGTAACTTTACAAAGGAGGTCTCAACTAACAATAATGCAAATCCCCACAAATACTGAATGGAATCCTGTTAACTTTCAACATGTAAATGTCAGTCCCAGTTTTCTGTTAGCAGCAGGCTCATCCTCACTATGGATGCCCAATCCCGCTCTTCCTCTATGCCACACCTAAATTTCCCGATGCCCCTTCTCTTCTTTCTTGCTCCACTGCTCCACCATTTTCCTTCACCTGGCTGAACTCATACTTACTTTCAACAATTTTTCAACAACTTTCATATTCTATAGCCCAAGCTGCACTTACTTTTGCTTTGGATAGATAGAAAGCTCTTCATATTCCTGCTTCAAACGCTTTCCCTCTTTGCGTGGATAATTGTATTGCTTAAAGCAATTGTGCAGAACGCTGAAGTTTGATTAGTAATACACCATTTTTCACTTTGCTCTCACTTCTACATGGTCCATATCTGACCCCTCCTTTCCCATTTCTATCTCCATTTCAGGGGATAGATTGGTGACCAATATCCATTAAAAGTTCACCAACTCCCAGAGGTATCTTGATTATGTCTTCTCCCACCCTATTTCCTGTAACAATTTCAGGCAAACACTCTTGTCTATCACTCTCCAGAGTAATGGCTGTACCTTTTAACTTTGCTGTGTTGAAAATATTGATTTTTTGATTCAATTTGTTTCTTTTTCTTTCTTTTCTGTCTCCAACTATCAGTGATTTAAATTGTTTCCTTCTTATCTTTTGTTCCCACACAATAATAGGTCGTCCCTTGGTGTTCTGCACACCCCTCCTGCTCTGCAGCTTAAAATATCTCCATTTCTTTACGTTCCGCAGGCTTCTGACCTGAAGTCTCAGCTCTGTTTGTCTTCCCAGAGAAGTTGCTGGAACAGTTGAGTGCTTTCAGCATTTTCTGCTTTTGTTTCATATTTTCAGCATCAGCAGCTTTTTTTTGCTCCAATATCAAGACCTTGACAATTTCCCCCAAGAAACATTGTTTATTGAAGAAATTTTCAACACAGCAAAATTAAAAGCATCCAAAGTGGATATTCCTGCAAACATCTGACCTTTTCAGTTCGTCTGAATTGCTATTCATACTTTTAGCACAAGGGTCAGGAGTTCATAATCCTAGTTTAGGTAATGACATTTTAACATCTACCTGCTTCATCCCTTCACCGAATCATATGCATATCTCTTACGCGCCCTCACAAATACAGATACACATGGACGCATAAGGAGTAGATACAAATGTATGATGGCATAATTACATGCAAATGTGTGCATGCATCACAAATGAAGCTCTCATCGAACTCTGACAATCATGTCATTGCAAGACTTTGAAATTAACTTGTATTACTACCTTCCATAAAGTTGACCATAATGCACATCTATCAGAATAAATCTAGAGGGTGGGGGTCTTATCTAGCCCCAAGGTTCAGCAGACAGGAGGAGTTAATCCTACTCCATATGAACACTGGGGGAGTTTCCCCTATAGGTAGAAAATTGAAGTATCTATGTTATGAAAGTGTCTACGGACTTATCCTGTGCTCTCCGCCCTTAAAGTAACAAGCAATCTGTAGATATCTATCTACATGTGTACCATGCTTTGCAGCTCATACGCTCAAATTTCAAAAGTTCAAACTAAATTTATTATCAAAGTAAATATATGTCACCACATACAACCGAGATTCATTTTCTTGCGAACGTTCACAGTCAATACAAAGAAACATAATAGAATCAATAAAAAGCTGCACACAAGACAGCGAAACAACCAATGTGCAAAAGACAACAACCTGAGCAAATACAAAAAGAAAAAAAACTAACAAAATAATCATAAATAAATAAGCAAAAAAATCAAGAACATGAGATGAGCCCATGTGTTGTGCATCGTTGTTTATTGGATCACATGTAATTTACCCTTATCACTGCAGAGTTTCACACAAGGTAGACAGCCTCCAAGCAACACTTCATCCCCCCCACGCAGAACTACCAGTCCAAAAGAGAAGAGAAGGAAATGGAAGAGGAAGCAAGTGCCTATTTACATACAGGCTTTGTGAAGGTTCAGCAAGCTAAATTAGATGGGTACATTCCATATAGAGAGAGACAACTGACATTTTCAATGGCAATTAGCTCCTAATCTGCCTCAATGACAAGAACAGCAGCCTTGATATTCCTAGTAAAACACACAAAATACTGGAGGAACTCAGCAGGCCAGGCAGCATCTATGGAAAAGAGTACCATCAACGTTTCGGGACGAAACCCTTTGGCAGTCCCCCCAGCATTTTGTGTGTGTTGCTTGGATTCCCAGCAGCTACAGGTCTTCTCTTGTTCGTGACTGATATCCCTAATAAGGATTAGAAGCAAGGGTCTTACCTTCCTTAAAGGCGTTTGAATGATGTCCATGTTTTGATGGTTTTGATTCAGTCAGAGCAATTGATATCAAATGGATAACAGCATAAACTCTGTGAATTAAATAAAAATATAATTACAATAAATATGATACAAAAGATCCATTAAAAATTGAAACCTAAGTCATCACTGTTTCTCAGCTATCAGACTGACATAACAATATAGCTAAGAATGCTAGTCTTTCCACTGATTGTAGTATAAATTAACATTTAAAATAGTAATGCATGAAGATGCAGTAGGTTGAATCAATGTACCCAATGTTGCTCTGCTTCCACACATACTATCAGAGGAAATGTATAATTGCAAAATGTTTGAGGCTTTTTTTTTGAATCCTTCAAACATTAAACAAAATTAATGTCAATATTTCCTTATAGTATTATAGTTAGTAGGTAGCATCATATTGAAGGAGTTTTACACTGCCAGAAGTGCCATCTTTCTCATGCTTTACTGAGGATCTTTCTGCTTCCTTAGGTGATCTTAGAATAACCCACCGCAATATATTAAACAGAGTCTTCTCCCTGGGAATTATTTATTGACTGAAGTGGATTATCAGATAATTATCTCACAGATATTTGTAGAACTTTATTAACTGGATTCATTTTTTTTTATCTTAAACTGATTTTAAAATCCCTTGAGGTAGCTTGAGGGCATCCAAGACAATATTCAAGTTTATTTGCATCTGTTGTTACAGGCTTCAATGACACTAAAGCATCAAACTAGGTCTGCCCTTTTGGGGGAAGTGGTATACTCAGAGAGGTTCCCATTTGTTTTCCCCAGTATTCTAGAATTAGAGTGAAGAATGGCAGTTGGTGTTCCAGAATTAAATCAAAATCCCTTTGAAGTGCAACACAGCATTGCACAGCTAAGTAAGAACTGCACTTGTTCCTTTCATGCAGAGATCCCATTATTGAAGCAATAACATCAGCATTCCTTCCACCAACATGTTCCTCCCCAGCAAAACTCCAATCTTGGTCAATAGTTATCCCTCAACTAAAAATTAATCCAATTTATGGTCTTTGTTACATGCTGTGTCAGTCCTTAAACTGATTATATTTCAAAAATAGTTAGCCTGAATTATTTTGAGTTCAAGGGAGGTGTTTACATATGTCCTTCTTTTCTAAGAAACAAGTTAAATAAGAACTGGAAGATGGCTTTCATAAAAGGGGATTTTTAAAAAATATTTTTTCCCTTACATTCAGTATTATTTAGACTATTCATTTGTGTTTATGCAAAGAAAAGGCTGTTGGGGGAAATCCATGGGTCAGGCAGTATCTGTGGGTAGAAAGGTTTTTCAACACAAAACACTGGCATTTCCTTTCTCCCCACAGAAGCTGCTTGATCTACTGACTACCTGCTGCACCATGTTTTTTGTTCCTGATCTTTAACATCTCCAGTCTCTTATTTCAAATTTCTCTTTATGTTTTCACTGTTCTCAAATGAAGTCACAGAAGAAGATTAGTAAAATGAAGTCAAAAATTGCATACCTGTGGTACAGCATTGTCAAAAATTGAATAACAAGAATAAGTGCAAAAGAAATTAGGAAGATGATTCCAAGGGGTTCGATCTCAATGTATTCTTCAGGTATAATTTCTCCATTGTAAAATTTTGGAACATAGATTTGAAGTGTGGAACTCATCAGTTGTAGAATAAAAGTTCCCACAAGCCATACCAAATTGATTATGACATAAGTGAAAACAGCCTGATGAGAAAAAAGGTAAAATCTTAAGAGTTTTGTGAAAACATATATATATATATATATATATATATATATATAAAATTCAAAAGTCTGATTTAAGACTTCTACAATTATGTAGCAATTTTATGTTGTCATGTAGAAACTCCCTACTCAAGGTTTCAAATTTATTTTGGCATTTACTTCTGTCAGCATGAAAATCAGAAGCACTATTGTTTTGACTTTGTTTGACTTTTAGGTGTGGCTCTTTTCTTTTCTTTCTCAGTCACAGTGCCATTTGTTACCAAAAAAGAACCGGTTTGTGAGCCATCATAAGTTGGGGAGTTCCACTCTACTTTTGTTATCGTTGCCAATCTGTAATTACCTAAGTGCTAAAATAAAGAAGAAGTTTCTTTCCATGTCTTGTGGTAGATCAGGTGACAACCTTGATGTTTCTTTAGCATTTTTGTCTGGTTTTTAATGAGGCCAAGTTATTAGCCTGAGTCGACATAGTAGTAGTAAGTTATTAGCTTAACACCCAACCAAGGACAGATGGAAAGCGTGCAAGGAGCCAGTTGGATTTGAACTCTGGACCACTCAGCTCAAAGTACAGTGCAGATGCCACTACACCACTGGCCAGCTGGAATTCACTGGTAAATGAATAAACAAGTAGCATAAGTTATTGACTAGAGATGTGAAAAGGCCTTAAGATCTCTATAAGTTTTTTTTTACTCTGTTAACGCATCTCCAGTAGGACAGTCACTATTTTAAACCTGTCATAAATACTAGAATCAGTCATCCGCAGGCAGTCACAAGGATTATCGGTTGTGGCCACGAGATGTTGGAGAATCTTTTCAAGACTAAGTTCATAGTTTGAAGTTCAAAATTACAATATGAACATTAAAAATTTTAAATTACTTTCTCCCAATATTAAAACCACTGAAAATGTACATTAGGTCAATTCTTCAATTAGGTCAATGAGTTTGCAGATTTCAGTGCAGTCTGTGCATTTGTCTTGTGCAAGGTGAGCGAGCGTGGAACATTGCTATTCTCCATTATACAGTGATCCCAGCTAGGAGCAGCTGCAGAGCTTTCCAGTGCTTACTATCTTTTCTAGTGTGCTAAATAGGTCTATTTGAGCAGGTGGTAAAATAGAAGTAATGCCGTTGATCAGTACTCCCGCATTAGCCAGTCTTTATAGGATGGACAGCAATGCATCAAACTGAGTTGGGACCCATAAGCTGAGTAATCATATTTGTTAGCATAGGGTGCCATGCTAAGGTGTCTTCATTTAATAATGGAACTAGCCTAAGGATTTCACTAAGTACCTGATGACAGCGGGCAGTTGCATTCATTATTCATTCTGACCCGACCGAGCAGAAGGCAAAAACTTTGGTGCACTTACCTTATTCCTCAGAGACAAAAGATCATTTTTGGCCTGTTCTATTTGGTCTTTATTATTTTTAATAGGTTCCAGATATCCCTTAATCATCTCACTCCAAAATGAGGATTCATCCTACAGTGAAAGAAAAATAAAGTATGTTCTCCTCGATTCATGTTTCCATTATTTTCAAATGACTTCACTGGATAATCATCAATCAGATTTTACACAACAAATAACTCTGATAAATTTGATTTGGTGAGGTGCTACCTGCTATGACAATTGTGAAAATATCAAAGAGTAAAGAGTGAGACAGCCCCTGTTGACATTTATGTAAAGAAAACATGGGTTTGCTTATTCCATCTCTACTTCATTATTCTCTGTGCCAGCTGCATGAATGACTGCCCCTCCTTTCAAACACACCCTTTTATGTGTTTTGCACAAGTGCATCGCCATCCTCACTTCTAGAATGTCGCCCTATCTCTACTGGAAAAACTATTCCTTAAGGGGAGAATCACACGATTGCAATGATATTTCACAAGCAAGTATATGAGGTCATCTTGCACCAATGATCAATCCAAATTATCAACAACTTCTATGTTCATTAGTCAGAAAATGTGGCATTTACTTGTCAAAAGGCAGTTTGTACTCTATATACGCCATTTATTTTTCATATTTTTAAGTCATAGGGGTCCATTCAGCCCATTGAGTCTCTGCTGGTTCTCAGAACATCCCTATTAATCATAATTCTGATTTTCTGGTCACCTGCCTACACTAGGGATAACACAAATCAGACAATTAACCTACCTTTGAGGTTTGAGTGTAAACCAGAGCACTGAAGAATAGCTCACAGTAACAGAAGGACTGTGTAAATTGCACTTAGGGAACAATCTGTAGTCAGGGTCAAACCCAGATTGCTGGACCATTGTAGCAGTCTGTACCGCTCTTCCTCCACCAGGTCTGTCACCTCCTTTAAGAATGTCCTCATTTGCCAGCTCTATCTTCTCTAACAAATTCAGCAATTGCAAATTCAATCAGTTCTTTTTTTAAATTGAGCAGGTAACAAGGAGGGTTTGATATCTCATGAACAGAATTTAACAAGACTTAAGACAAGGTCCCTCATGGTGGCTGGTCAAAAAATGTATCATCAAGGACCCAAGGGAAAGAGATCAGTTGGACAGAAATATGGCAATTAGAATTTAATACAGAGAAAAGTCAGCTGATTCATCCAGTAAGGTTGGGTGGTGATGCGGATTTAGGAAATGGTGGGATTTGAGGATGGTGTTGTTGGTGGCTATCAGAGACGATGCAACAAAGCAATACACAGAACAACCTTGGAGGTTATGTCCATAGGTTGTTTTCCTCTATTAGCTGAGGGGCAGAACATGATAGCAGAGAGGTTTTGCTAGAACTGTTCCTAAGAGTTGTGTACAGTTCAGATCACCATATTGCAGAACATACGGGATTCCAGAAAGAGGAAAATGGAGATCCATAAGAATATAGAACTCAAGATATAGAAAATGAAGGTTGCAGAATCAGTTCAGTGTAGAGGTGAGTGATGTTATCCATGCTGGTTCAGGACCCTGATGGTTGAAGGGTAACATCTGTTTCTGAACCTGGTTGTGTGGGACCTATGGCTCCTGTACTTCCTTCCTGATGGCAACAGCAAGAAGAGAGCATGATTTGGATGCTAGTAGTCCTCGATGATGCATGCTGCTTCCTTATGGCAGTGCTCTTCATAGATGTGCACAATGGTGGGGACAGTATTTCCCGTGATGGACTGGACTGTATCCATCACTTTTTGTAGGCATTTCAAAATTATTCAATGTCTTGCATACAATGGATAATCAGCTTACAGGGCCATGATGACATTTACAAAAATAAATGGATTAAGCACTGGAATTATCACCTGAATATAATAGATACAAAAAACATCTTTTTAAAGTCAGTCAGTTTTAGTCCCTCACTTCTTTAAGATTTGTTTATGCCTTATTCAAAGATAATTTTTACCACCCACAAATGGAACATCTGTTTTATGTGGTAAGATCAGTCTGATTTCCTACTGGAATTTTTTTTAATCTATGTAGTTGAAGAAAAACTGAACGGGCTGAAAGGCTTTATAAAGGTGTTTATACAGGTAGATTGGTAACGTGGAATAGCTATTAGGAAGGGGTGACTCCAGATCTAGCAGCTGATGTTTAAGAGACTTGCAGTTGATTACACTGGTGGTAAATCACATTAAAATGCTAATGGAAACATAATAATACCTCTTCCATCTCATCCTCAATGAAACAAGTATTGGGCATTGCATTTGTTAATTCAGAGATCCAACCTATGAAACATTAAAAAGAAAGAATTATCCATGAATTCTGAACATTCTATATTTCCAGGACTATTAATGTTTAAGCCTAATTCTGGAGATATAACATCGATTGCTACGCACAGGCTCACAAGGATCACATGACCTGTTTACCCATATTATTAATTTAGTAACACAACACCTAAAAGTTCTGTTGACCTTTTGCAAGTTTATTAATATTACGTCACTTTTATAGAACAGTTTTATCCTTACTTGACCTCAAACGTAAGTCGGTAATTAACTGTTTGCAATAGAACTTAATATCATTGGAGTCACGAATCTTGGAAGCGGCGTGGCACAATTAAAAACTAGAAGGAAATTAATGACTGTGCTCTTTAAAAAGTGGTTTTAATTGCAAAACCATGCCATTAGTAAATGTCCAATTTAATTTAATAAAAGGGCAATCCAAAAGGAATGCAGGATTGATATTTACCCAGCGTATGAGATTACGCCTGGGCCAGTTATCTAACAAGCAATATATAACGTATGCTTCACTCACAGTGTTGCAGAGGTAGATCTTCTTCTTTTACTTCTTTGGTTGTATTTATGCTGAGAAATCAGAAGAATATATTTGTAACAAAACAGCTAAATGCCGCCATCGCGGTATTTGACTATTTACGCGTTCAATACAAAAACCATAATTATAACTTCGTACAACTGCATAAAATAGATCACTTTATATTGTCAGCAACATACACAAAATGCTGGAAGAACTCAGCAGGTCAGGCAAAATCTATGGCAATGAATCCACAGTTGACGTTTCAGGCGAAGACCCTTCTTCAAGACTGGAAAAGAAAGAAGATGCAAGAATAAAAAGGTGTGGAGAGAGGGTGGAAGACCAGCTATAAGGTGATAGGTGAAGCTAGGTGAGGAGAAGAGGTAAGAGGACAGAGTAGGGAATGGAAGCAGAGGGAAGTGGGAGAGGAAACAATTACCGAAAGGAGAAATTGATGTTCATGCCATCAGGTTGGAGGCTACCCAGATGAATATGAGGTTTTGCTTCTCCATCCTCAAGATGCAGAACCATCTTGGAGAGGAGATCATGGACAAATGTGTCGGAACGAGAATGCGGCTAGGCCTTAAAATGGTTGGCCACCAAGGAATCTGCAGACATTCTTGTAACTTATACTGTTCATCATTTTACGCATTTTCCAATTTCATTACCTCATGTGAGCAAGGAACAAAATGTCATGGTACTACCTAATCCAAGATATTGTGAGGGGATAGAGAAAATTGTAAGTCCCCAGCCATTTTCCTGATGGGTAATAATGCCACTTATGATGGGAAAAATTTTCTCTGGGAACCCAGATTTAAATTTCGTGACATTCCAGTTAAATGTTTGGGTGGTGGGGAGGGGGATAGGAAGTGAAAGCAAGAGTCATAAATACATATGGAGATATAAAGAAAATGTAAATATAGGTGAGCTCATTTATCTAGTAAGGTTATGTGGTAAGGGGGTTTAGGAATAATGAGACATAATGCGAAAGAGAAATACAAGTATTGGAACTAGTAGAAATTAACTTTGATCTGTTATTTCTCATGTATCTAAGCTGTCCAGAATGCCCTTCCAAAAGCATGAGAAACATCAGAAACACACATAAAAATTGCTGGTGAACGCAGCAGGCCAGGCAGCATCTCTAGGAAGAGGTACAGTCGACGTTTCAGGCCGAGACCCTTCGTCAGTACTAACTGAAAGAAGAGATAGTAAGAGATTTGAAAGTGGGGGGGAGGGGGAGATCCAAAATGATAGGAGAAGACAGGAGAGGGAAGGGATGGAACTAAGAGCTGGAAAGTTGATTGGCAAAAGGGATACCAGAGGATCATGGGATGGGAGGCCTAGGGAGAAAGAAAGGGGGAGGGGGGAATCCAAGAGGATGGGCAAAGAGTATAGTGAGAGGGACAGAGGGAGAAAAAGGAGAGAGAAAAAAATATATATAATAATAATAAATAAACAAACAAACAAACAAATAAATAAATAACGGATGGGGTACGAAGGGGAGGTGGGGCATTAACGGAAGTTTGAGAAGTCAATGTTCATGCCATCAGGTTGGAGGCTACCCAGATGGAATATAAGGTGTTGTTCCTCCAACCTGAGTGTGGCTTCATCTTGACAGTAAAGGAGGCTGTGGACAGACATATCAGAATCAGTCCTGACGAAGGGTCTCGGCCCGAAACGTCGACTGTACCTCTTCCTGGAGATGCTGCCTGGCCTGCTGCGTTCACCAGCAACTTTGATGTGTGTTGCATATCAGAATAGGAATGGGATGTGGAATTAAAATGTGTGGCCACTGGGAGAAATATCAGAATTTGCTTTTGAATATTAGCTTTAGTAATATGAGGTTCACCACCACTGAATTACCAATGATTCAAATTTTTAACACATTTTTTGAGTGAAAATGGTAGCTTATCTTTAATCCAATCACTTGACAACTCCAGTGATCAGTGATTGTGGTTCCATTCCCACCATCATCCGTAAGGAATTTGTACATTATCCCTGCGACCGTGTGTGCTTCCTCCAGGTGCTCCAGTTTCCCCCCAAAATTCCAAAGATATATGATTAGCATTAGTAAATTGTGGGCATAATATGTTGGTGCTGAAAACGTGGCAACACTTTCAGACTGCCGCAGCATAATCCTCAATGATTTGATTTGACACAAAATAATGCATTTCTCTGTAAGTTTCAATGTACGTGTGACAAATAAAGCTAATCTTGGTTTTGCAGCATAGTAGATGACTGAACTTGATGAATGGTCTAACTTAAAATTTGTTCTGTGTGCTGGTAGGATATGCATGAAAAGTCAATCAGGTTCAAGTTGATTCAGAGAAGCACTAAAGATGGCAATAAATGTAAGAACTGCTCCTCACGTTTGTAGAATGAGTTATATTTGAGAACAGCCAGCACAACAGTAATCAAAGGCACTATGCATTTCTTTCTTAAGGCAGACCTTCTATTGATGAGCAGCAATTACTAAAAAATGTAATTTACATACATCAGATTTTTGAAGGTAATTGGAAAACCATATCATGAGAGTTTTGGAAATGAGTGCACCAATTTATTTTCTGAACACAAATACTTTCCCTTTATGAATCCACCAATTAGGTATTAAAGCTATTATATTAAAGCTGTCATATCAAATATGCTGATTTCCAATACTGCTTTGAACATAGTAGTGTTTTCTTTAAGTTAATTGTTTATTTAATTGAGCTCTGAAAATATGCAGTTTTCCAATACTACAACTAGATTATCAGGTAAATACAAATGAGGGGTATTGTTCATCCAATTGGATGAAAAATAAAGAAAAATCAGCCACTGGAAATCTAAAATAAAATCAGAAAATTCTGGAAATACTCAGCATATCAATCAGTATCTGTGGGAAGAAAACAGAGTTAATATTTCAGTTTGAAGACCCTTCACCAGTCAAAGGAGCTCTGTGTCCTGAAATAGTCCAAGTTGTGATTATAAGTAGTGATTAGTCCAAGTCATTTAATTTTACTAAAAAACTTATTGGTGGAAACCAATCAAATTAATTATAATGGAAATGAGGGAAAGTGCAGACTGAAAAATTAATAATGAGTCCTGGCAAAAATTAATTTAAATTAAGATTGGTATGCCATTTTGATTCATTATTAGGTTATTAAAAAGAGATCTACTATATTTGCCTGAAGGGAAGATGCTAATGTGTTAGACATAGAATTATAACTGTCACTGGCAGTAAATGCTCCATAATTATGTCAAAATAAAACACCTTAAACAGTTAAATCAATGCACACAAAATGCTGGAGGGACTCAGCAGGCCAGGCAGCATCTATGGAAAAGAGTACAGTTGAGTCCATCGAGAGTACAGGGCCTTCATCTCAGTTTGAAACATTCACTGGTTACTCTCTTCCATAGATGTTGCCTGACCTGCTAAGCTCCTCCAGCTTTTTGTGTGTGTTGCTTAGATTTCCAGCATCTGCAGATTTTCTCTTGTTTGTGATTGAACAGTTAAATTAATGTCGGATAGATTAACATGCACCTTATAATCTGTCTGCATTGCACTTGCTCTGTAACTGCAACACTAGTTTTCAGTGTCATTGTACTAAATGCATTTTGGGAATGAATTGATTGTGTGAATGGTATGCAAGACAAATGTTTCACTGTCGTTTGGTATATGTGACAATAATAAACCAATTTACCATATTAATATAGGGTCATAGAATCACAAATGACATAGTACAGAAACAGGCCCTTTGGCCCAAATAGTCCATGCTGATCACAATGTCTTCCCTGCTAGCCACAATTACCTGTGTTCAGCCCATTACCCTCCAAGCCCTTCCCTTTATTTACCTATCCAAATGACTCTTAAATGTTACAATTGTACTTGCTTCGAATACTTCCTCTGGCAGCTCGTTCCAAGTACTCCCTACCCCACACGTAAAGAAGTTCCCTCCAGGTTTCTTCTAAATCTCTCCCCTCTCATTTTGTATCTGTGCTCTCTACTTTTGGATTCCCAACCCAGGGGAAAAATTTATAACCATCCAGCTTATCTGTATCCCTCATTTTATAAACTTCCATGATGTCACCTCTAATTCACCTGTGCTCCATGCAAAAAAGATCCAGTGTGGCCAAGCCCTCCATATAACTCAGTTTCTCTGGTCCAGGCAGCATCCTCATAACTCTCTTCTGCACCCTCTCCATCTTGACAATTTATTTATTTATTTTATGTTGAAATACAGCATGGTAACAGGCCTTTATGGTCCAATGACCCTATGCCGCCCAATTACACCAATGTGACCAATCAACCTATGAGCACACACATCTTTGGAAGGTGAGAGGAAACTGGAGCACCTGAAGGAAACCCATGCAGTCAGAGAGAGACAGTACAAACTCCTTACAGTCAACAGCCGACCTGAACCCAGATCACTAGCACTGTAATCGCGTTTCACTAACTGCTATGATGCCAGTGTCTTTCCTATAACAGAAAGACCACATCTCTACACAATAGCAAGTACAGTGACTCACCAGTGACTCATATAACTGGAATGTAATGTCTCTACTCCTAAACTCAGTGCCCTGGCTGGTGAAGGCCAGTAAACTATATGCCTTCTTCACCACATTGTGTACTTGTCTAGCCACTTTCAGCAAACTGTGTATTTTTACTCAAACCTCTCTCTGTTTCACAACACCCTTAAATGCCCTGCCATTCACTGTATCAGTCCTACCCTGGTTTGACTGTCCAATGACCATGATCTTACACTTACCTGAGTTGAAAACCATTTGCCATTCCTTAGACTAACACCCTAGCTGATCAATATTTCTTCGTAATTCATTGTAACCTGTTTTACTATTAACAAGCCCCTCTAATTTAATAGCATCAGTAACCTTGCCAATTTTGCCATGTACATTCACCTCCAAATTATTTACATAAATGACAGAGGTCCCAACATTGACCCCAGGGTCACTCCACTAGTCATAGGCCTCCAGCCAGAGAATTGACCTTCAATCAACACCCCTCTACTTCCTATCATGAAGCCAGTTCTGAATTGATCTCACAAGTACCCCCAAATCTCGTGGATGTAATGCTCCAGAGCAGCCTGCCATGCAGGGCCTTGTCAAAGGTCATACTAAAGTCCATATAGGTGACATTCACAGCCCTTCCTTCACCTATCCCCTTAGTTAGCTCTTTGAAAAACTCTAAAAGATTAGTCTAGCATGACCTCTCATGCAGTAAACCATGCTGTCTATTCCAGATCAAGCCCTGACTATCGAAGTGATGGTAGATCTCGTTCCTCAGAACTCTCTGCAGTAACTTTTCTGCAGCTGAAGTCAGGCTCACTGGCCTGTAGATCCCTAGACAGTCCTTGCTACCCTTCTTGAACAATGGAACAACATTAGCCACCCTGAGAAGACGAGCTGAAAGTGAGTTATATGTCATGAACTTAGCTCGGTGTAGTGGTGAATGAAGTATTCTATGCTGATTCAGGAGCCTGACAGCTGCAGGGTAATGACTGTTCCTAAGCCAGGTGGTGTGGGCACCAAGGCTTCGGTACCTCCTGCCGAATAGTAGGAGCGAGAGGATGACATGGCCTGGATGGTGAGGGTCTTTAATGATGGATGCTGCTTTCTTGAGGGAGCACGTTACGTAAATGTGCTCAGTAGTGGGGAGGGCTTTGCCGATAATGGACTGGGCTGTATCAAGACTTTTTCTAACTTTTTTTGGTTCTGAATATTTGTACTTCCAAACCAGGCTATGACACAACCAGTTAGAACACTCTCCACTGTGCATCTCTAGAAGTTTGTCAAAGTTTTTGGTGATGTGCTTAATCTATGCAGACGTCTAAGGAAGTAGAGGTGCTGCTGTGCCTTCTTTATGATGGCCCTTATGTGCTGACTTGAAGGCAGATCCTCTGATATGTTAACACCAAAGAACTTAAAGGTGCTAACTCTCTCCACCTCCATGTCCCTAATGAGGACTTCAAGGTTGCAAATACCTCCATGTTCGTAATATGTATGTTTTCCAAGACCTTGCTACTTATTGCCCTCCTTTCTCTACTATGTTGATAATAATAATAATCTTTTTGCAATTACACTTTTTTTCAACCCAATAATTCTCCTGTTGAAAATGCAGTGCAGACTATTGAAATGTTTTGATCTGATAACTTTATGAGGGGGAAAGGCTCTAGCATACTCATATCTTGCCGTGTGTTCTGAAGGGAATGGACACCTATCTCCCCCTCAGAGCTCAGCTCTCCTTTCAATGTGCACATGTGCGCAGATGCAGAAGTGTCAATGTCAGAGACATGCTGGAAGTTAGATGATGTCATGCTTGAACTTAATACTCCACCACAGCTCATGAGTCATACAAGCAGTTAATCATTGAAGTACTGACCGGAGTGCCTGGAGCACTTCTCGTCACATTTGCCTCAACATTACACTATTGCTTGCTGGATGCAGCATGGCCCACTTTACTAGAGGGGTCAGCGACTTGCATACTTAGTGCAAGTCAGTGGTTCGCTTGTTTTTCTTTAATTTGGTTTGGCTTTACCTTTTAAATTAATTTTTGAAATTTAGGATGTTTTTAATTAAATTGATGATTTCGTAAATAACTTCTTTTAGTTATAAATATCAACTATTACCAGAGTGATTAGAGCAGCTGCCTGGCAGCTTCATATCCACATCTCAGTCCTGATTTCCAGATGCTATTTGCATGGAAGTGTGTGATCTCCTGTGATCTCATGGGTGGTCTGGCACTTCCACCCCACCCTCACATCAACACCCCGAAGACATGCCTGTTGGTGGATCTATTGACCCACAATCTGCCCCGAGTGTAGATGGGTAGCAGGAGAATTGGGGAGAGTTCAGGAGCATGTGGGATAGAACAAGTTACATGGAGAACTGCGGATGATGGGATTGTTCTGAAAGCTGACAAAGACTCAGTAGGCCAAATCTCTTTCTTCTATGCTGAAAGGAAATATCGAATGAAAGACCACTAGTTTTGTGGCGTTCCAGGTCAGGTATGAAGGACCAAAGCAGAAGGTTCTCTGCACCTCAGTCAAGTGAATCACAAAACACCAAGGTCAGTGAGTTTGAGAACAATAGGAATTTTCCAGAGTTCAGTAAAACCTAAGGAAACTCATATTTGTTCAGGTCAGTAGTTTTTATTCCACTTTTAACGATTTAGAAATAGTAGTATTGGTGTTTAATGATGATCGAACCAGCAACAATTGTATTTTGTTGACACTGATGCTGATTGGTAGATAATGGTAGAATTAAATAAACTTTTGGGGAGGGACTGTACATGAAAATAAAGCTAAAATCTACCTGTACTGTGTCACTGCCTGGGCTATATATCTCAAACCATAAGCAAAGGGCAAAGGAAGGCCACCAAAGCAGCTATCCAGCCAGTCAGAAGTGAGATTTTGTGACATATAACCCATCTCTAAAGCAGATGCCAGGGTCTTAAAGTACACGGCAGGGAGGTCATTTGTTGGAAAAGAAACAGTAAATGGAGGTAGATAGAGTGGGTGAAAAAGGAGGGCACGTTTATGTGACATAATATTGATTTCATCACATATCTTTTGGTCTCCAGGGGATTACAAGACCACGTGAATGGGAAGTTGTACTATACCCCAACTAGCAGTACTTGACAGAACAAATGTATTTTTCTTCAAGTCATCTATTTTGTTTGCTAACAACAGCATTATAAAGGTTTGACTGCAAGGAAATGAGGATTAATAAACTGACTGATGAACAAATTGATCTCTATAAATCTCATGAAATAGAATTGATAATTGAAATTCAATTGACAACCAATACCTTGCTGGAGTTTCCAGAAGCACGGATTCATTAGGTTTCTGGCGGGCTCGAACAACACAATCAATATACCAGGAGTAGTATTTCCACTGTTTGTAGAACTTAATCTTTGACGTATCATTATTTCCATCTTTGTTTTGGCTGCTTGTTGCAGACTCCCTTGTGCCCCACGAAGTAATATTTAAATTTGTAAATGTATAAATTGCCAGGACAAGTGCACTACTTGGAATACATATGAAGTAGAGTGGACCATAGGCTATAAGTGGAAACTCCATCGGATGTAGTACTGCACTGACAAAATACAGAAGCGTCATCGATGTAATAAAGATACCAGTTGGTGTTAGAATTGTTCCGTCCAACAATATTAACCCTACAAAAAAAGCAAAAAAAGTTACAGAAGGTAATGCCCCCTATAAAGGTTGAATAAATTGTAAAACACTAAGTGTAGCCTATGAGGTGTAGCTTCAACCAAAACTATGGCTGTGTGAGATATAAACATTTAAAGTGTCCTAAACCCTGCCTCAGCTGCCCTAATCTGCCCATTTTTGATTTTAATGCAGTTGGATTGGAGGATAAACAGTTTATGTACTGCCAGGAGGCAGAGTTCCATAACAATGCTGATTGTCACATACATAGGCTGTCTGCCACATTTAACTCCAATGCCTTAGAATAATGGGAGTTGAGGAATCATGGGTGGAAATTATGAGATAGGTGTGTTTTGTGCATTTTTTGAGATGAGAAAGAAAAGGCCTGCTTCCTCCATGTTCTTAAAGTTAATATATTTCACTGCCATCAAACACTAGATGCCCATCTGTTCTTCCCCTGCCTTGGTTTTAAACTACAATACTGGAATACTTTGCTATCAATAACTTCAGGAGGGGTGATCACCACAAGGTACTGGTGCCCTGTACCCCTCCTGAAGTTCCTGTTAATACCGCTATGCATTCTCCACCAGGCTCTGGGGCTGCTGCTTACTTTGGGGCACTCCCTGACTGCCAGGAAGCCAGGCTATCCAATAGCTTCATCTCTGAACATATTGCTGGACTCCAATGTCACACACTAAAACTGCCTAGAAACAAATTCCTTCTCCTTCCTGATTACAAAACATAATCCATTGCCAAGAAATAATTATAAAATCAACTTATCATAGAAATATAGAAATCATAGAAACCTCACGTACTCAAGAACTTACACTTTTATTTTCTTTAAATATTTATCTAATTCATTCTTAATTCAATAGTGAACCATACATTAGAACACTTGTATCTCATGATCTATTTGTCCTTGTATGAACATTTTCTTTTGCTTCCCACCACCCTCAATCTCCCTTGGCATTTTTCATTTGACCTGACATTTTTTTAGAAAGAATATACAAGAATCAAAAAACTTAGACTGTTTTGTGATTGCAGATATAAGCCAAAGTTTAGATTTCCTCATTAGCTAATTTTGTGCAGAGTGTTAATTTGTTGGAGCCAGATGTTCTCAACATCTGATTTTGTCATGCTCCTTGGAGTGCTGGAAAGCAAAGGCCAATAAACTGACTGAGTGAGGGGCCAGTTGACACTAGACACCTACAGAACTCTCCTGACTGACTTAAAAAGTTGTAAGATTAAATTATTTGTAAGAAATTAAAGGGCACTTAGGAAAAAAATTACATTGAAACTGTACACTTACCAATTATACTGAAAAGTGCTGCAATCATTAGGAAGGCATACAACAAGCTTAGAACTGCACCCACTGCAATCTGGGTGTCTGGCTTTGTCGTCAAGCAGATAATCAAGTAGAATGTTGGAACGACTATTGAAAATATCAGAGAACCAATGGGATCCCAGTTGAATACATATGTCATGACAACTGCAGAGATAAAGAGAATGAACTACTTATTGTTGAGGAAGTATCTGAAAGTAACTACTCCTAAGTATTAGAATCCAACTAATACAATTCATAGCCTTTGTGTATGGACAATCTCATCCCTAATCCGCTCATCCACTGTACGGGCATATGATCCACTTGATCCATGGAATGAGCCTTATGGCTTACAATTTGGTCACCTATGTGAGTGTACAGAACAAAATAAGAATCTGTCCCTTCATATAAATTGTAATTTCAATAAATCCCAGAAGAACCGGATACTTTTCTATTTGACCTGAGTGCATAGTCAATTGTAAAACCATCTATAAATAATTTTATATAATGGAGCAAATTGCCAAGTCTCCAACATTTCAAAAAAATTATATAAGCTGCTGTGTTTATTATCTCTACATTGTGACTTCCATTCTGAGAACTTTATTAAGGAGTGAATTAAAACTTTAGGTCTACTTATTTGTCGGTGTCTTTCTAAGTCTTTTAACCACTCACATTACCACTGCTCTCCAGCTGTACATCCCCCAAGGGTTACCATTGTCAAGGAGAAGTTCATTAGAGCAAACAAGTAAATGTCATAGCCACACGTGGGACAGTGGATCAATATATTCACCTTCCAATTCCACTACATCTATTCACCAATTACAAGATACAAGTCAGTTTAACCCGACCCTTCCCTGAGGAATTGAGGGTTATATGGAAATGGCACAACAGAAAGGCTGAAGCCAGCATAGATCAGACATGATCATACTGAGCAGTAAGCAGCTTTTCAAATCTATGAGTGGCCTAGGACACCCTGGGTATTTACATGCAGGTTCATGCTCTATCAGAATATTACCACCATACAGTTCCAGAATATTACCATCATACAGTTCAGGCTTCTGTCATTTATCAGTATATACATTTTAAGAAAGACAAAAGTTTTTTGTTTCAGAAAATATCATATCATACAGAGTTCCCTCACCCTGAGAGATTTACAATCATGTTACTAGGAGTGAAGGGTCTGAGTGATCAGGAAAGATTGGATAGGCTTAGAGTGAAAGAGACTGTCTCATAACATGATAGAGGTATCATGAGAGGCAAAGGTAGGGTAGATATCGATCAGTGTGTGTTCCCTGTGGCAGGGGTATCTGAAATTAGAATCTATAGGTTAAGGTGAGAGGGAGGAATTTGAAAGGGGATCTTTCCGACTCCATGACTCTTACAGTGCCACAAGCGACCCTTTGGATATTTGCTACTGGAAAATTAATTGTTCACCTCAGTTTAATCACCTTAAAAGTATAAAGTTACCTAAAATTGTTAAAATCTTTCCTCAGTTTAAAACGTAAGGTAAGACCGAGTGCATGCTACTGCTCAGATTTCAGTGAAACATGGTGATCTTGTCCTGAAAGACCTGGAATGTGTCCACAAAGGTCTTTTAGAGGGAGGTGAAATTCCAGTGAGGAGTTGATCATTAAAGGCAAGAGAAGTTCTGTAGTAATTTATAATTGAAGAAGTAAAAGTTTCATGTACTCTCTGAGAATAAATATAGCAGCTTTCATAGCAGGATCACACCAACAGCAAAGAAGTCACATGATACTCTCTGAAAGGGAAACATCAGGAAGCACATTCAACTCTTCCTCAGTGAATACCATGGCATGTTTAATATTTAATCATAAGATTACACCTTCAAGAATGTCATCTTCTTTCCCCTTCCATCTGGAATACTACCAATACCGATCATTGTGATATCCTGGGACAGCTTTATTTGTGGATATGAGGCAGATGACAGATCACAGGAAGGTTACAGAGCAGGGTGGTGGTGTGGGAGAGGGTGGGTGGAGATGCTACAACACAGGAATGGGCTGGTCCCAGCATACCTTATGCAGCAGAGGTGGGCAGCTCTCAAGGCAGACCACAGATTGCTGAACAAGGTAGGGTCAGGGGCAAGTGGTCAGATCTCAGAACAGAAGTCAAATGTGTTGTGGATTGTCAGCCTATGTCATGGCCCATAAAATGGATTGCATTTTAGGTTTAATTCAGTCTGTGCTGGAATTTAAATATTATTTCTTCAGGTAGCATGTTAAAATCAAACCCGTTGTACACTTGTATGACAGCATGCATGCTTTGACCATGTTGAGTAATGTGAGGGTGGTGCCTTCACTCGGCCCTTCATGTACATGAAGTGATTCCATTTCTCTTATTCTGCATTTATTGCTTCAAGCACTTATAGAGGGAAAGCAGCTCTGACTCTGTTGGAAACGAAAGGGAATGTACTCACCTCCTACCATTAAGCAGACTGTAGCCGGAGCGATAAGAGATGCTATCATAAAAATGATCTGATAAAAGAGGAATAGTTTTGAAATAGATGGGTTTTTCTTCGAAGTTTCAAATCCTCTACCCAACATGTCAATGGTATTTGCGATTTTTGACGGGTCCCAGCGTCGCCGTTGGTTGAAGAACTCCTTGAATTCCTGAGGGGCGTTGGTGTACGAGTCAGATCCAGCGCAGTACTCGATTCGCCAGCCCTGCTGCAGCATTAGGAGGCAAAGCCACCGGTCCTCACCTGTGAGGCACATTCACATCACAAGGTGAAAATTATAAAGGCTGAGTATAGAGCATTTGTACAGTCCATTTCATAAAATTAGGAGATCTCAAAAAGTCAAGTAAGGACCAGCCTGAGGTGTGGGGGCAGGAGCAGGTCATGAGGCCAGTTAACACTGGCATGGAGATAGGTAGATCAGAGTCGTCTCCAGTAGAGGAGAGCAAAGATACTGAACTGGTTATCATAGGGCAGAGATGGACAGATCACAAAGAGGTTACATAGGGCATGGGTCACAGGAACTATAATCAGAAAGGAAATTAATAATTTAGGAAAGCTAAATCACAATCAAACATCATCAACATAATTTTATAAAAGGAAAATCATATTTGACAAATTTCCTTGAATTCTTTGAAGATGTCACAGGAAGAGCTGGTAGATGGGTACTTGTAAGAGGGAACATTTGGATTTCTGAAAGGCATTTGACAAGGTGCCAAGAGGCTACTGTATAGATTACACATTCTTGTTCTTACGAGAAAATGAACGGGTGCTGATGAGGAGCATGTTACTTGCTGTGAAAGTTGACAAATAGAAGACTGTAAGTTACATTCACGTGTGGAAGGCTACTGGTAAGTAGTTTATCCCAAGTTATATAACATATTCGAGATTACCAACAAAGAAGCAAATGAGGAAGTCAAGTTTACATGCACATGATTTAGCAACCAAATTACATTTTAGAAGACTCCATAGAAGCAATAGAAGCAGACTTGATAGGCTAAATCATCTACTTCTGCCCCTATATCTTATGGTCTAATAAAATACTCTCATGGGAGGAAGGACATGTTCCCATGTTACCTTCATCACCCTTCTTAACTAACTGCTCTTTAAGAGTTTAATGGAGCATCTGCAAGCTTGATGGGGCATCAGATATAATAAGGTGATAGAAACACTCTTGCTTTGAAGTGCCTATCAAGTACATTGATGTAAATATTCAGCTAACCTTGATCATATTGTAAGTGATCCATTGCTTTGATCGGCTTCTTTGTATATTTTTTCAGCACGTTGTCATCCATTAGAGCCGCTGCCCTGAACAAGCTGAAGCAGCCTGGACTACACAGCACGCAGCCTAACACGTGTTCAGCTGACTTCTGGAGCCAGTGACCAATGGCATATTCAAACTTCTGGTACCACACCATGGGGCCTAAGTCGCAAAAAAAAAGCCATTAACTAGTGCTATAAATAAGGTATGCTTCTAGATTTATGTTGCTGCCCATACTTGAGAGAGCATAGCTAATGCTAATAAAGCACAATTACCAGAAGGTTTGCTGTAATAAAATAGTGTTAAACCTCATTATTTAATTAAAATGTCCTTGATGATATCAATGCAGGCCAGGAACTTTGAACAAACAAAAGCAGTAAAACTGCAGCCAGGCATATTTGAAGTACGTACAATTTGAAAGTAACACAAGACTTCCTATCTTTAGTGGCCTGGTGTACAGACCTAGGCAAGTAGATTGATTTAAGATACATATCCTTTGAAAGTTATGGCCTATTACATAATAATTCACCTCCTGCTAGCAACTTATAATTCGAATTAATAAACTTGCATAGTAGTAAATGAATTACATCTGGACTTTGTTATTTGATCCCAGTGTAGTTATCTGGACTAACTTCATTATTAGATTTCTTCATTGCAAAAAGGATTACTGCTGTGTTATGAACATACAGAACTATTCCAGATTTAAAATCTGGAAAAATGTATAGAAAGCAAAGCTGCAAGAAGAAATCCTTATAGCACAAGTCAATGGATTTATACTGGCTCAGTATAAACGACTGTTGTACAGAGAACTTGAAATATGAAGTTGCCAGAAACAGGAATTGCAATTTACTGCATTGGAGATAACTTAAATTCCTGATTCTCATCTAATGTTGATGACCCATTGGAACTTCAACACTAGGTAACGCTTAATGTTGAGGCCAAAAGGTTCCATTTTAATCTCACCTGACCACATCTGCCTTTTTTCAAATCTGACTCTTTCTAAAGTCTTCACAGGGAAGGATATGCTTTCTTCAACAGTACATGTGGCGTAAATCTAATACTGCACATCAGCCAGGTAACACCATCCCTACTGTAAAGTATGGTGGAGGTAGCTTCATGCTATGGGGATGCTTTTCAGCAGTAGGGACCGGAAATACGGTCAGGATTGATGGGAAGATGAATGTTGCTACATAAAGAGAAAATCTGGATAAAAACCTGCCAGCATCTACAAGAAAGCTTAAACTGGGGAGCAAGTTGGTCTTTAAGCAGGACAATGACCCAAAGCACACTGCAAGCGCAACCATGGAGTGGCTTCAGATGAAGAAAATTAATGTCCTTGAGTGGCCAAGTCAGAGTGCAGACTTTAACCCAACAGGACGTCTTTGGCAAGACCTCAAAATTGATGTGCACTGCTGCTCCCCAACTAACCTGGCACAGCTTGAGCAGCCTGCAAGGAGGAATGGGAAAATCTTGCTCCATTGTGTTATGGAAAGCTAATAGAGATTTATTCAAAAAGACTACAGGCTGGAATAGCTGTGAGAGGAGATTCTCCTGAGCAAAGGGGGATGAATACCTTTGACCTGCTGATATTTCAGTTTTTGAATTTTTAGTTTATCATGGTCTTAAATTTTCCGTTTTTTGGACTTTGTGAAAAAAGGAGCATGTAAATAAATAAAATTTCACGTATAAAAATTCTCCTCTACATTGCTCAGAATCCCTGGTTGCTATATTTATTTATGTCAACAAAGGGTTGGACGCTGACTAATTTTTCAAAGCACCGTACTTCAGGCCTCAGTAGCAAATAAAATGGGTAGCAATCCTGAGATCACAACCTAAATACTTGATATTCTTCAAAAGTCTAAATCTTTCCTCCTCCCTGTCAAATACATGGCCAGTTATAGTATACCCTGCTATATAGACCTGTTCTGCAGATTAAACGGGCACGTAGACCCCACAGCAGAGTCAGTGGTTGTGATAATATTGATCGCTTTATCTTGTTTGTTCTTTATGTAATTAGAATCAGACTCAGAATCAGAGTGTGTGCCTTCAGGCTCCTGTACCTCCTCCCTGACGGTGGCAATGAGAAAAAGGCATGTCCTGGGTGGTGGATATGCTTAATGATGGATGCCACCATTACTCCTTGGAGATTGTCCTGGATGCTGGGGAGGCCAGTGCCCATAATAGAGCTGACTGAGTTAACAACCTTCTGCAGCTTATATTAGCTCCCCCCACCCCTGTCCTGATTGGGATGCAGCCAGTTAGAATGTTTTCAATGCTAATCGGTAGAAATTTGCGAGTGTTGCTGATGACATGCAAAACCTCCTCAAGCTCCTAATGAAATATAGCCACTAATGTGCCTTCTTTGTAACTGCATCAATATGTTGGGCCATCTGAGGATAGACCCTCAGAGATGTTGACACTCAGGAACTTGAAACTGCCCACCGTTTCCACTGCCGATCCCTCTATGAGGACTGGTGTGTGTTACCTCATCTTACGCTTTCTGAAGTCTGCAACCAGTTCTTTGGTCTGACTGGCATTGAGTGCAAGGCTGTTGCTTCGACACCACTCAACTAGATGATAGACTATGTCTTGGATTTTAATTGCCAGTATATTTTCATGTCATCTCATAGCATTTCTAATCACATCCCTACACTTCCTACACTCTTCTTGGCTTTCTGCAGATTTGGGCTCTCAATGGTTGATGTAAGATGCTTTATGTTATCCAGGGTGCTCCAGCCTCTTTTTCCTGGGACCCTGTGAATCTGCTTCCTGAATACCAGGCAATAATAAGCAGGTAGCCTGACGAACAAGACCTGTGCTTCGTCAATGCTGTTGAATTCACATCTATTGTCAGAAATGATACCACTGGATCCAGACACTTGGCCAACATCTCACATAAGCAAGTTACTGAATACCTCTTTGTCAAGGCTGACTTTTATATTATGTTTGCTTAGAAGCAGGCCAGTCAGAATAAAGATGGCTTCCTCCCACTTTCTCCAAACTTGAGTGGTAGCTATGGGGACTCACAGGAGCCCAAGCTATACTATACCTGCTTCTTCATCAGCAATGTAGAACAGACTATATTCAAAGCCTTTCCGGTTATACTCCCTAATTCTTCCTCCACTACACTGAGACCTGCATTGGCGTTGCTTTATGCACCCATTCTGAGTTCATCAATTTTATAAATTTTGCCTCTAATTCCCAACCTGCCCTTAAATTCACTTGGTCCATCTCTGACACCTCCCTCCATTTTCTTGATTTCTTTGTCTCCATTTCCGGAGACAAGCTGTCAGCCAACAACTTTTATAAATGTACTGATTCCCATGGTTAGCTCAGCAATACCTCTTCCCACACTATCTCCAGTAAAAATGCTATTCTCTTTTCTCACTTCCTTTGCCTCTGCAGCATCTGTTCTCAGGATACGGCTTTCCATTCCAGGATGTCCTCCTTCTTTAAAGAATGGGATTTCCATCCCTCTTCTATTAATGCTGCCCTCACCCCTCCTCCTCTATTTCCCATACATCCATACTCACCTCATCTTCCTGCCAATGTAATAGTGATAGAGTCCCTTGTCCCTACCACCCCATCAATCTCTGCATCCAACACATTATCCTTTGCAACTTTCACCATCTCTAAAGGGATCCTAGTATTAAACATATCTTTACCTCCCAACCACTTTCAGCAGGCATCATTCCTTCCTTGATTCCCTTGTCCATTTGCCCCTCTCCATAATCTCTTTCCTGGCACGTTTCTCTGCAAGTGGTCTAAGTGCTACACCTGCTGATACACCTCCTTCCTCACCTCCATTCAGGGCCCCAGGCAGTCCTTCCAGGAGAGGCAACATCTCATCTGCGAACCTGCTGGAGTCAATGTGTCCATTGCTCCTGGAGCGGCCTCCACTACATTGGTGAGACCTGTCATAAATTGGGGAACTGCTTCGTTGAGCACCTCCGCACCATCCGCCACAAGCTGGACTTCCCAGTGGTCAAACATTTTACCTTTGATTCCCATTCCCATCCTGACATGTCAGTCCATGGCCAACTCTTGTGCCAAGAAGAGGCTACTCTCATGGTGGAGGAGCAACATGTTATATTCCATCTGGGTGCCCTCCATCCTGGTAGCATGAATAACATTTTCTCCTTCCAGTAAACAAAATTTCACCCCAACCTATTCTTCATTCTGACAACACACACCAAAGTTGCTGGTGAATGCAGCAGGCCAGGCAGCATCTCCAGGAAGAGATACAGTCGACGTTTCAGGCCGAGATCCTTCGCCTTGTGTTTACATTACTTCATTCTGACATTTCACTTCTTCTCACTGCCTATTATTTCCCCACAGGTCCCCTCCTCCTCCTTTTTCTTACATTGTCCATTCTCCTCTCCTATGAGATTCTTTCTTCTCCAGCCTTTAACCTTTCCCACCCACCTGGTTTCACTATCACCTTCCAGCTGACCTCTCTCCCCTCCCCCCACCTGTTTTTATTCAGGCACCTTCTCCTTTCTTTCTCAGTCCTGAAGAAGGGTCCCAGCCCAAAATGTTGACTGTTGACTCTTTTCCACAGATGCTGCCTGACCTGCTGAGTTCCTCCAGCACTTTCTGTGTGCTGCGTTGGATTTCCAGCATTTGCTGACTTTCTTGTGAGAACGAAGGTAGGGGCAGATCTGTGGAACACACTGATTCCTTATAGATGCAGATTACTTTTTATTACAGATCACTTTGTAATATTCATTAATGACTAAAGACAAGTTTAAAAGGAGGGATAAATCTGATTACAAAAGCACATACTTGAGAAATTAATCCATTCTCTCAGCTCGTGTGCTGTGCCCAGTTGCCAGCACATCTGCTATCCACCACCCACACCCAAGTGAACAGAGCTCACAGCCCTCTTTGATGCTCTCTCGCTCACTTAGACATCACAATGTGCTTACTCCTGAAGAGTAGATGTATTGGAAATTGATGGATTCAGATCTGGCACCCACTTTCTGCATTAACCTATTCATGGTTAAAGAAGAGCAAAATCAAACACATCTCTGTGAGTGGACTACCTAGCTACATGGTTTTAATTTATTTAATTTACAGTAAAGCAAATATTTGCAGAAATCCTAATGAAGCAGCTTCCATTTCTCCTAAACAAAAGAGCTCGGCAAATTTTGAATGAAGTTTTACATTACTTTTTGTCCAACATGATAGCTGTTTTCTCCAAAAGCACATAACTTTTAGAAAAGCAAGTTGCAATTTCAGAATCAGAATCAGGTTTATTATCACCAGCATGTGTCGTGAAATTTGTTAACTTAGCAGCAGCAGTTCAATGCAATATATAATGTAGAAGAAGAAGAAAAAAATATATAATAATAATAATAAATAAATTACAATTGTGGGGTAACAATTGCTCTTGAACCTGGTGGTACATGTCCTGAGGGATTTGTACCTTTTACCAGATGGCAGCAGCGAGAAAAGAACATGGCCTGGATGATGAGTATCTTTGATGATGGATGCTGCTTTACTACAGCAACGTTTCATGTAGATGTGCTCAGTGGCTGGGAGGGTTTATTATATGTATATCGAATTATGCAAAAAACAGAAATAATATATAGTTAAAAAAAGTGAGGTAGTGTTTACAGGTAGTATATATATGTATATTGAATAGACTAAAAATAGTGCAAAACAAAATAATATATATTTTTAAAAATGTAGTGTTCATGGGTTAGAAGTCCATTTAGGAATCAGATGGCAGAGGGGAAGAAGCTGCTCCTGAATTGCTAAGTGTGTGCCTTCAGGCTTCTGTACCTCCCACCTGATGGTAACAGTAAGAAAAGGGCATGCCCTGGGTGCTGGAGGTTCCTAATAATGGACACTGCCTTTTTTAATATTAGCTTGTGGACTGTGCTACAAAGAAATAATATAATCTTTGATTGCACGTAGGGTTTTTCCAAATGAACAACTGAATTGATAGTTGGTAGAAATCTCAGGCGGAATGCGGGGCAGGTGCTGATTTATCTGACTTACCAAGCCCTGTTGGATGTATGCGACCACAGGCAGCTCCGACTTTGGGGTATCTTCTAAGTCTGTCAATCAGTTGAGTTACAGCATTTGGTTGGAATTCAGTGTCCCCGTCCAGTGCCAAAATGTATGTGTTCATTTTCTCCCTCTGTTAACACAAAATAGATCACGATAAAGAATCTGCATTTCCTTTCTTATACTCCTGTGTTTCAAAGTTCAAAACAGTTCAAAATAAAATTTATTATCAGAGTACATAAATGTCACCACATACAACCCTGAGATTCTTCTTCTGCGGGCATACTTAGCAAATCTATAGAGCAAGAACTGTAAACAGGATCAGTGGACAACAAGCTGTCCAAATGCAGATATAAATAAATAGCAATAAAAGACAAGCATGAAACAACAAGATCAAAAAGTCCTTAAATGAGAGTAGTTATCCCCTTTTGTTCAAGAGCCTGATGGATGTGCGGTAACAATTGCTCTTGAACCTGGTGGTACATGTCCTGAGGGATTTGTACCTTTTACCAGATGGCAGCAGCGAGAAAAGAACATGGCCTGGGTGACGAGTATCTGTGATGATGGATGCTGCTTTACTACAGCAACGTTTCATGTAGATGTGCTCAGTGGCTGGGAGGGTTTTACCCATGATGTACTGGGCTGAACCCACTACCTTTTGTAGGATTTTACGTTCACATGCTTTGGTGTTTCCAAACCAGGCCATAACACAGCCAGTCGGCACACTTTCCACCACACATCTATAGAAGTTTGCCAAGGTTTTTGACGACGTATTGAATCTCCACAGACTGCTGAGGAAGTGGAGGCAGCATTGTGCTTTCTTGGCAATTATTTTTATATGATAGGTCCAGGACTGGCACTTGCTAAAAGTGTGAGTCTATAGACAGTAGATACTTCCTTGCTCTGTGACTTTCAGCATGCGCTTTAAACTCGCTGGTGTATTACTGGAGGAATGTAACATTTCCAGATATGAAAATTAACCCTCGGCCCAATTTGCCCTTTTGGACCTTTACAAAATAAAACTCAAAATACTTTCTGAAAGAGAAGAGAGGAATTTACTCAAAAGAAACGCAGAAATCATCAGATTACCTGGTTAGTTAAAATTATTGGGATTACAACTGTGATCACACCCCATCTCAAAAAAAATTAGCAATGTTTGAGGCCAGGTAAGTATTGTATGATTGTGTATTGTTTTATTTGATTCTATATGTAGTCATATCATTGAGGTTAATCCTATTGTTAGGCCTTGAATAATGCAAATTTATAACTAAATTAACCAAGCCACACTTGACAGCAGGAACAACTTTCACTCCCTGAACAGCAGATGTTCAGATTTAAAGCAACATTTATCCTAATGATGTTTGTCAGACATGGCCCTGACTAAAGATCAAATCTTAAATGCTAATCAGAGCATTTTTTTTTATATTCAGGATTAGGAATCATAGGTATTGTAGAAGGAAGCTACCTTATTTTCTTCATTGAATTCTTACTACATGGATGAAGGCCAGACAGCCATTCCTGTTTTCAATTTCTCTGACAGCTTTGCTCCACCCAAAATAACTGACCTTCTTGAGTATAGATTAGAAAAATAAATGAATACAAAATTAAAGGAGTTATGGGATACACAGAAAAGGCCAAACAGCATTTGTGGAGAGAGAAATACAGTTAATGCTTAAACATCCATGGCCTTTCTTCAGAAGACTCTGGAAGCTTTCCACAATTACCTCACCGTATGAATCTCGGGGTAGTGTGTGATTTATTAATTTATTTCACACTTCCTGCCACCTCCAGAGATGATACACCCAAGTTCTTCCACTCCTGTACATCCTTTAGATGTGTGCTATTTAGTCAATGATTTTCCTCACTCTTATTTCCCCCATTTCCTGAAATTAAAATTCAGCTGCCTATTTAATCAGTATATCTACTGTATTTATTCTCAAAACCTGTTACTGTCTTCCTAATGGTTTATCACACTTCCAGGATTTTGTGACAACTACACATTTGAAAGCAAATATCCTGTAAACCTCTGTTTGAGTCAATAATATACAGTATGTCTAAATATAACAGTGCCCACTCTCTGCCATCCTCCAGTATGAAAAACAACAGCTCGTCACACAGTCTACTCTTTAAAGAATGAGTGTTAATTTATAATCTCAATTTAAGCAATGCATGAAAACAAATAACTATTTAGATATCTCAGTGAGGTCTAATTGGTAAGTACATGTGGACTTATTTCATGGGAGCTAATGTTGCAATAGATCTTGTGTAGAGAGGGCATCCTCCACATGGGAAGTAAGAATCTGGAGGTGTAGTTGGGAGTGGGTTAATACACTGGGATGTTCTTTTATTTCCCAATAGTCAGAGAGAAATTATACCAGTGGTCATGACATTCTCATAATATGTACAGTATAATGCCTCACTATGGCTTTAACTTGCCTGAAGAAAGACATAGGATCATAAAATATGGGAGCAAAATTAGGCCATTTGGCCATCGAGACTTCTCCACCATTCGATCATGGATGATTTATCTTTCCCTTTCAATCCATTCTCATGCCTTCTTCCTGGAGTCTTTGACACCCCTACTAATCAAGAACCTATCAAACTCTTGCTTCAAGTACTCCCAAACTCTTGGATTCCAAGGCCATCTGTGGCAATGAATTCCATTGGCTCACCGCCCTCTGGATAAAGAAATCCCTCCTCATCTCAATTCTTCATCCTTTTATCTGAGATTGTGCTCTCTGGACCTAGACTTTCCCACTACTGGAAACATCCACCCCATGTCCACTCTGTATTTTGTTCTCTGTTTCAATGAGATAACTCCTCATCCTTCTAAACTCCAATGAGTACAAGCCCAGAGCTACTGTATCAAATGCTCCTCATACTCTCATACAGGATAAACACAAGGGATTCTGCAGATGCTGGGAATCCAGAAAATGCTGGAGGAACTCAGCAGATCAGGTTCCATCTCTATAGACAGGCTGTCCGCTCTCACCACCATTCAGGGCCCAAAACAGTCCATCTCAATGAGGCAGTACATCATGTGCAAGTCCGTCTGGGTCATCTACTGCGTCTGGTGTTCCAAGTTCAGTCTCCTCAATATCAGTGAGACCCGCATTAGATTTGAGAAACCCCTTTTCTGGAGCACCTTCACTCTAACTGCAAATAGGAGGATTTCTTGGTAGCCAATCATTTTAATTCCATTCCCTATTCCCATTCTGACATTTCAGTCCAAGACCTCCTCTACTGCCACAATGGGGCTGCTCTCAGGGTTGGAGGAGCAACACCACATGTTCCATTTGGGTAGCCTCCAAATTGATGGCATCAATATCAATTTCTCCAACTTTCTCTACTTTCTTCCCTTTCCCATTCTGCCTCCCCTCTTACCCATTCTCTTCTGCTCACCTGCCTATCACCTTCCTCTGGTGGCCTTGCTCCTTCCCTTTCTCCTTTGGCCCACTGTCCTCTCCTATCAGATTTCTCCTTCAGCCATTTATTTTTCTGTTAATTCATTCCCACCTCCCCTATCCACCTACCTCCCCCCTCAGGCTTCATCTATCAACTTCCAGTTTGCTCTCCTTTCCCTCCCCCCACCTTCTTAATCTGGCTTCTTTCCTCTTCCTTTCTAGTCTGGATGGGGGGTCTCAGCCTGGAAAGTCGACTCTTTGTTCCTCTCCATAAATGCTCCCTGACCTGTTGAGTTCTTCCAGCACTTTGTATATGCTACTCCTCATATATTAAGCTTTTCATCCTCTGGATTAATGTTTAAAAAAACTCTTCTGGAGTCTCTCCACTACTTTCCATAGATATGCAGCCCAAAACTGCTCACAATAGTCCAAGTATGGCCTGACCAATCTTCTATAAAGCCTCAGCACTCCATCCTTGCTTTTATATTTTAATCCACTTGAAATGATTGCTAAAATTTCATTTGCCTTTCTTACTACCAACTCAACATGCAATTTAAGCTTCAGGGAATCGTGCACTAGAAGTCTCATGTCATGTTGAACATTCTATTTCTGAATTTTCCTCCATTTAGAAAATAGTCTATACCATTATTCTTTCTACCAAAGTGCATAACTATACACTTCCCTGCGTTGTATTCCATTTGCCATTTGGTACATGAAGCTGAGAAAAATAGAGGGCTACAGGTAACCCTAGGTAATTTCTAAAGTAAGTACGTATTCAGCACAGCATTGTGGGCTGAAGGGCCTGTATTGTGCAGTAGGTTTTCTATGTTTCTATGTTCTCCACTTTGTTCTCCATTTTCCCAACCTGTCCAAGTCCTTCTGCAGATTCCCTGCTTCCTCAACACTACCTGTCCTTCCACCCAAAGCTTTGTATCATCCATAAACTTGGCAATAAAGTCATCAATGCTGTCATCCAGATCATTATCATATCAGGTGAAAAGTAGAAGACCCAACAGTGGCCCCTGGGGACCACCACTAATCACCAGGAGCTAACCAGAAAAGGCTTCCTTTAATCTTACTCTTTTCTTTCTACCAGTCAGCCAATCTTCCATCTATGCTAGTACCTTTCCTGTAATACCACGGGCTCCTATCTTGTCAAGCAGCCTTATGTGTGGCACCTTGTCAAAAGCCTTCTGAAAATCAAGTAAACAACATCCACTGACTCTCCCTTGTCTATCCTGCCTGTTGCTTCCTTAAAGAATTCCAACAAATTTTTTCAGGCAAGGTCTCCACTTGAGGAAACCATGCTGACTTTGGTCTATTTTATCATGTGCTTCCAAGTAACCCAAAATTTCATCCTTAATAATAGACTCCAGCACTTTGTCAACTACTGAAGTCGTTAACTAGCCTGTCCTTCCCCCCACCCCCTTAAAGAGTGGAATGACATTTGCAATTTTTCGGTCCTCCGTAATGATTACAAAATCAAGTGATGCTTAAAAGATCACTAATAACACCTCCACAATCAGTTCAGTTACCTCTTTCAGAAACCTAGGGTGTGGTCTATTTGGTCCAGTTGAATTATCTACCTTCATATCTTTCAATTTCCCAACCACCTTCTCCTTAGTATTAGGGACTTCACTCACATCTGCTTCCCTGACACTCAAATTCTGGCATACTGCGGTATCTTTCACATTAAAAACTGACATAAAATACTTATTCAGTTTGTCTGCCATTTGTTATTTCCACATTACTACTTCTCCAGTGTTATGTCCACTCTTGACTGTCTTTTACTCTTTTCAATAAAGTTTTGGAATCCTCTTTTATATTATTGGCTAACATACCCTCATAATTCATCTTTCATTATGTACAGCACAGAACATTATAGCACAGTAAGGGCCCTTGATGTTATGCTGACCTCTTAACCTACTCTAAAATCAATCTAACCCTTCCCTCCTACATAGCTCATAACCATACATTTTCCTTTTGTCTGCATGTCTATCTAAGAGTCTTTTAACTGTCTTTTATGTATTTGCCTTTACCACCAGCAATAAGTTCCAAGCACCCACAACTCTGTGTAAAAATCCTACCTCTGTCTTTTTCTTCACTCAGTAGTTTTTTTTTAGTTGCCCTCCATTGATTTTTAAAAGCTTCCCAGTCCTCTATCTTCCCAGTAGGTTTTTCTAGACTGTATGCCCTCTTTTGCTTTTATGCTACTGTTGACTTCTTTGTCAGCCACAGTTGCCTCATCCTCCCTCAGAATGTTTCTTCTTTGGGATGAAATGACTGTTTGTCTTCAGAATTACTCCTAGAAACTCCTGCCATTGGTGCTCCATCATCATCCCTGTTTGGCCCCCCTTCCAATCAACTTTAGCTAGTTCCTCTGTAGTTAACAATGCCAATACATCCCATTTTAGCTTCTGTCTGTCAAACTGAAGCAAGAGTTCAATCATATTTTGAATACTGCTTCTAAAGGTACCTTTACCTTAAGCTCCCTAATCAAATCTGGTTCATTGCACAACACCCAATCCGAAATTGCCTTTTCCCTGGTGGGCTTGATCACAATCTGCTCTGAAAAATTATCTCATAGACATTCTACAAATGAATGATCTTCTCAAGTTTTCTGTATAGTTAAAACCAATTCACTACATATCTCTTACCTCTAAATAGGAATGAAGTTTGTCTTTGAGTTCTGGATGCAATTGCTTAGATATATAATGCTTCCTGTATAGCTTCCAACCCAGAAGATAATACATATACATCACCTAAATAAAAAATAATGCATGAGTCTCAGTTAAATTGGGGACGTCGATGCAAATAGAGTTTTCACATACTGTACATGTATATGCACATGATAATACACATCTATAATGTTCATGTCTTCATGGCAGCATCTCACTTAATGACCAAATTTTCACAGGTGTGCTTTTCTGTTTTCTGCATTGTTTAATTTTTTCTATTTTAATACTTAAAATAAAACCATTAAATTTCAAGCAACCTTGCAATGTTGCTGTTGTTTTATTTCTCACTACTCAAAGTTATGGCATGCAAGAGAACTAAAGAAGATCTAAATTTTGACAACCATCACGACCAATACCATTGCTGAAGGTCCTGAATGTTCCACCCCTCCATGCTCAACATCTGTTAACCATACCTCACCCTGTATCTCTCCAGCCCACAACCCCCTGTTGCCAGTATGATTTGTGCGAGATCCAGAAACAGACATCCCCTCTACCCCATCCTCCCTCACCACCATGTACCAGCCTGCTGTCCTGAGAAGGGATGAAGCAGGATTCATTTCCACAATCACATAAAGTAGCTATGCACTTCACCTGTGACCATCTTTTACGATTTCGGATAAGTTGCTTGTCTTTCAGATGGACATGTAGGCCACTTCCACAAGGTAAAACGTAAGATAGTCTTCCACCATAAGGAGTGGAGATCACCTTTACTGAAGTCATCCTGTCACCTTCTTTAGAAGAAGATATTCCATTTTTACCTTGAAAAGCCCTATTAAATGGAAAAAATGCGTTACCACTGCAAGAAATACCTTAATTTGTCAAAGACCAACCAGAAACTGATTTTCTAGCGGGATATCAAGAGTCATCTTCAAAAAGGGGCATCAGAACTTAAAAAGCAAAGCCCTCTTTCTTTCTTTCTCAAAAAGAGCACACATATCAGTACAGAACATCCTCTTTCCAACATGTTCCTTTTAAAGGGAAACAAACATTTCGTTTTGCTGCTGGGATTTGTTCCAGCCTAGATCTTCTAGAAAGTTCATGTTCAAGTTTAATTGTTATTTAACCATATCTGAATACCCATAAATGCAGCAGGACTAAACAGTGTGAAAAATACAGTACTAATAATCATACACAGCACAAGGCATGTACAGCACATATACGATAGCAGCAAAAATCTGTCACACCAAAAAAATCATCCAAGTCCCTGAGTCCATGAATGTTGAAGCAGTCTGCAGATGAACACAATACACAATACTCTGCACA
Organism: Mobula birostris; assembly: GCF_030028105.1. Taxonomy (NCBI): domain Eukaryota; kingdom Metazoa; phylum Chordata; class Chondrichthyes; order Myliobatiformes; family Myliobatidae; genus Mobula; species Mobula birostris. The sequence continues at coordinate 64,309,398 of NC_092377.1, read as the reverse complement.
AGTCAAGCACATATATCAGGTCAACTTTAATCAGGTCCACAGTTCAAGGATAAAAGGTAGGAGCAGGTCGTGGTCGTGTAATAGAGCTTTGACCAGTGACCATTCAGCATATGGGATTGATTACAAAGAGCAAATTAAAGGAAAGCAGCAGCAGTGGCTAGTGTCACAATGACTGTTGCCTGAATGGACATGGTTAAAGTGGTGATTGTAAGGCTTTAGCTCTTTGAGACTTCAGTGAAGGGAGGCTTCACTCAGAGAAAGGAAAGGAAAGAAAAGAAGTTTTTTTCAGTTCTCTTCTTTATATCTGCTCAGCTAGGTCAATAGGGATGACAGACAGGGTAGTGAAATGCTCCTCTTGCGAGATGTGGTAAGGCAGGGAGACCGCCAGTGTCCCAGGTGACTGCAAGTGCGAGAAGTGCATCCAGCTGCAGCTTCTAACAAACCCCGTTAAGGAGTTTGATCTGGAGTGGGATGAACTCCTGATTATTTGAAATGCTGAAGTGGTGATAGATAGGACATATAGAGAGGTAGTTACACCCAAGGTGCAGGACACGGGAAATTGGGTAACAATCAGGAAGGGGAAAGGGGTTGAGGAGTCTGTGGCTAACCCCCTTAATAACAGGTCTATCACTTTGGGTACCGTCGGGGGGATGACCTACTATCCCTGATGTAGATGGAAGAGTTTGTCATTGAAACATCAGTTATAATCGATACTCATACCCAGCTGGAAGCCCAAGAAGATTTATTCATCATATTCACTGGGAAAGCACGAGATCCTATTTCTTACAGAGGAAAGTCACAGTGGTCGGGTCTCTGGTACTGACTGTGACTCAGAAGGGGGGGTAGGTAGAAGAGGCACGCTGTGGTGTTAGGGGATTCATTAGAGAGGGGAATGGACAGGAGGTTCTGTGGGTGAGAACAAGATTCCAGATTGTATGTTACCTCCAAGGTACCAGGGTCTGAAATATCTCAGATTGAGTCCTCGGCATTCTTAAGAGGGAGGGTGAACAGCCAGACGTATACAGATTAGGAGAATGGCCAAAGAAATGATAGATGGAATACCCAGTGTCAGAATGGCTGCAGGCAGATGACACTACTGCTTGCAGCCAAGTCCTCACTATGACCAAGGCAGCCCAGCTCCTCCATTGTCCAACCCGGCTATTTGACAATAAACCAATGAAGCATTCCACACGATCAATGTCTAACTGAGTCATGCGATCACAAGAAAAGCGACAAAGCGATCACTCAGTGTTAGACTGCACATTGCCTTTGCACACAGACGCCTCTCTGTCACAGGCAGCATCACAGTCCACAGTGAGTCCATCTCCTTCTGTTTCTCCACCAACAAGCAACTTACTGATAGCATAGACCTGCAATATCAAGTTTTTAATGTCTAGCTGAGTCTTGCAATCATAAGAAATACGTTTAAGAAAGACAATAACACCTTTGATTGACCCTGTAGAAGCCGCTGTGTCCAAGCACACTGCCATCTTACTGGACATAAGTAAAGCTTCTATCCTTAAAAGAGCATGTTGGGAATCTACCATCTGCTTGGAGGCTGCCAAGAATTGCATGGAGATAAGTTACAAAACAAACAGGGCCTACTGTCGCTTTGAGCCCCAAGTGGACACAGAGTCATTAGGGTTCTAACCTGAAGAAAGAGTCAGTTACAGTTGTCTTCCAAAAGAGAGCATGTAGGAAACAACACTGAAGAATAGGAAAGGCATTTCTGGCCAGGGTTAATTAGGTGAATACTCTGTACCATCTTTTCAGTTCTGACAAACATTGCATTGTTCTGAGCAACGAGCCCACAAGATGTAAAATTGAATTTTCCATCACAGCTTCACAGATTCCAAATTAAATTAAACAATTTCAGGTAATGTTTTTTTCACTCCCTGTTTTTATTTCAGATTTCTGAGTTGGTTAATTTTCCTTAATGTCATTTCAGATAATGATTTTCCTTCTTGTTCCTCCTCAAGACGTATATTGTTTTGCCTGTCTTGTTTCATGAACACTCTCTTTTACCCTCACACTAATTCCATTTTGCTCCCCGCTGCTACTGCATAACCTGCTAAGATATTTCCAAAGTCGTCTGTTTTACTTCAGGTTTTCAGCATGTACCATATTCTCCGTTTGAATTCAGTAAATATAATTAAAAGCTGTGTGAAATGCAGATAATGCTTTAATGGCCATCAGAACTAGAATCTAATTTTTGATTGTGTTTGATACATTAATTTGGCGTAGCAAGAAGATAGGAGCAGCATTACTATGACAACCTACAAATGTTTGTAGCTACTTGCAATCACATCACTGACTTGTATTTACATTTCTTGACAAATTTCCGTCAGGCAGTTTCTTTACACTCAGTGTGACTTATGAAAGTAACTTGTATTGTCATAACAAACCATCAAGTATTTATGTACAGAACAGAAAGAACAAATTTCAGAATAATTAAAATCACACCTGTAAGTTTTATTTATCGCTTCGATAAGTGATTCCAGGAATTCATTAATAACCCTCTTCCTTGTGCCCGCCTCTCTATCTGTGACATTCGTGAAAGCGTCATCAAACATGATGTGGACTTCAAAATCAAAGCTGTCATCACTTTTATCTGATGTTGCCCAATGCTGTTCCTTGAATCTGTCCAATCTGTTAAGAAATAATTTGTGTAACAATCACAAAATGCTGGAGACATTCAGCAAGTCAGGAGGCAAATGAACAGTTGTATCATGAAATTTCTTAACTTTGCAGCAGTAGTACAATGCGATATATAATAGAGAGAAAAAAGAAAACTATGTATTAGAGTAAGTATATATATAATAGTTAAATTAAATAGGTCATGCTTACATTTACATTGTTTACATTTACATCATTTACTATTATATTGTAATTTGTCCTTTATTGCGCCTATTGTCTTGTTTATTACTGTACTGTCTTGCACTGTTTTGTGCACTTCATGTAGTCCTGTGTAGGTCTGATGTAATTTTGTGTTGTTTCACGTAGTCCAGTGTAGTTTTGTGTTGTTTCATGTAGCACCATGGTCCTGGAGGAACGCTGTTTTGTTTTTACTGTGTACAATACCAGCAGTTGTGGTTGAAATGACAATAAAAGCAGCTTGACTTGACTTGAAAATGTTCTAGAATGGAAAACATCCTGAGAACACTGTGGAGGAACTGAGAGAAAGGAATAGCATATTTACAAGTGACTGGTGGGAAGAGGTAAACTCAATACAACTGTGAGACTCAGTAGGTTTGTAAAAGATGTCAATGATTGCAACAACAAGATTGAGGAAAGGAAGATCAGTGCCAGAGATGAGCCTTGTAAATTTGACGGCAGGGTGCAAGTGGGAGGAAAAATTGATGAGCACAGTGTGGGTGCTGAATGTAGTGTGGAAAGAGTTAAGGGGTATTGTCAGTGTATGTTTTGAACACATAGCCGACAAAAAGGCAGGCATAACAGGGACCCATGCTAGTGCCCATGGCTACACCTTTGGTTTAGAGAAAGTGGGAGGAGACTAAGGAGAAATTGTTGAGAGTAAGAACCAGCTCTTCCAGATAGAGGAGGGTGGTGGTCAAGGAGAACTGGCTAGGTCTGTTGTCCAGAGGGAAATTTAAGGCCTTCCAAACAGGAACAGAAGCATCATAGGGACTGGAAATCCATTTTGAAGATATGGTGATCTGGGCCAGGCAACCAAAAACAAATGAAGTGCTGGAGAGCATACGAAGAGTTACGGATATAGATAGGAAGTGATTGAACCAAGGAGTCTAGATACTGTATGTGCACATGAGTTCAGAGGGACAAGAGCTGGCAGAAACAAAAGACCTGCCAGCTCATTCAGGTTTGTGGATTTTGGGTAGGAGGTAGAATGAGCAGTGTGGGATACAGGAACAATGAGGTTGGAGGCAGTGGATGGGAGATCTCCAGAATCAATAAGGTTGGTGATGGTGCAGGAGACAATGGCCCGGTGCTGCTTAGTGGAGTACTTGGCAAGGGGTGTGTGAGAGGAGGCAGCTGAGAGCTGCCATCTGGCCTCAACAAGTCCGCCAGGCTACAACAGTAACCGCATAACCCCCCCACCACTGCCCATCAGTGAGTTAGATCGTGAGGTTGAGACTGGTGCGGAGAGAGCGGAGGGCAGTGAGATACAAGGGGATGAGAATAGAATAGGAGAGAGTAAGAGTTGATGTCTCATCACCTAGAAGAGGAGGTTCAGTAGGCAGTGGGGAATCCTTGTCAAGGAAGTAGGTTCAGGGACAGAGACAGTGGAAGAAGAGCTTGGCATCAAGATAGGCATGGAACTCATTATTAGTCACAATTTGACACTCTTCTCATAGCAGTAGATTAGATCAGATAACATTTAATTTATAACTGAACGTTGCAGTCACATGCAACGTGTGGTTTTTGTTGCCAATGATAAGCCAGTGAATAATTAACCACAAAAGCAAAATATTGTGGATGATGGAGATATGATATAAAGAACATCACGTGATGAAAATAGTCATCAAATCAGGCTGTGTCTCCCTTGCCAGGGGGACCACTCTCTACCTTCCTACAGTATGAAAACAACAGTTCACCACACATTCTACTCTCTACAAAGAATGAATGTTAATTTATTATCTCAATTTAGACAGTGCAAGAAAACAAGTAACTATTTAGATATCCTACAGAAGTCACAGGGTTGTGGATTTATCTCCGAGGAGGATAGAAATGCTGCAATAGGTCAAGTGGACCATAAAGAGGGCATTTTCCTTGTGGAAAATAAGGATCTGAAAACGTAGTTGGGAGTGGGGCAGCAGGATTGGATTAATACACTGGGAGCTCTTAATTTTCCAATAGTCTGAGAGAAATTATACCAGCAGACATGACATTCTCAAATGCCTCATTGGACTTTAATATGTCTGGTGAAGGTTATAAGACCTTAATATATGGGAGCTGAATTGCGCCATTTGGCCCATCAAGTGTGCTTTGTGATTTGATCATAGCTGATTTATTTTCCCCTCTCAACCATATTCTCCTGCCTCCTCCTACCTTCTCCCGTCAGCCTTTGACACCTTTACTAATAAAGAACCTATCGACCTCCACTTTAAATTTACCCAGTCACTTGGACTCCACAGCTATCTGAATTCCATTGATTCACCAGCCTCTGGCTAACCCTCTTCATCTCAGTTCTAAAGGGACATTCTTTGATTCTGAGGTTGTACTCTTTTGTCCTAGTCTCTCCCATTACTGAAAATATTCTCTCCATATCCACTCTATATTTCTTTCTATGTTTCACTGAGATACCCCCTTATCCTTCTGAACTCCAATGAGTACAGGCCCAGAGCCATCAAATACTCATCATACATGAACCTTTCATCCCTTTGATATTCTCATAAACCGCTTTTGGACCCTTTCTACATCCTTCCTTAGATTCTCTCCCATTTTGAAAATATTCTACACCTTTATTCCACTACCAAAGTAGATAACTACACCCTTCCCTAGATTGTATTCCATCTCTCACATCTTTGCTCATTCTCATAATCTGTACAAGTCCTGCTGCAGACTTCCTGATTGTATTCCTCCAGGTTCCCTGAAACCTCGTCCTTGATAATGGATCCTAACATCTGACCAACAACTGAAGTCAGGCTAACTGGCCTATAATTTCCTGTCTTTTGCCTCCCTCCTTTCTTAAAGAGTGGAATGACATTTGAGATTTTCCAGTCCCCTGGAATCAGTCCAGAGTCTCGTGGTGCTTGAAAGTTCACCACGAAAGGCTTCACGATTTCCAATTTTCCAGGGAAGTGGAAAATGGAGCAACCTCTTTCAGAAATCTGGAGGGAGAAACAGTTAACATTTCACATGGAAGAATTAGGAAAGAGAGATAAATAAAGGAAGGTAATTTTAATGGGAAAACAAAAGATGCTAAGGAGATGGATAGGACAAAGAGAGGGTAAGATTGTATTAAGTAGTTTATTAAGAGCATCAAAAGTGCAATTGTTCTTCCTTGTCTGTGTTTTGTTGTTAATAGCAATGCTGTGGGAAATGCCTAACAGATCAAGCTGGACTAATGGAGCAAGAAAAACTGAGCTAATGACACAGCTGACTGACATCCAGCAGAAATATCCAGTTTTCCTACAGATAAAGAAACAACCTTATCTATGTATGAATGGAGAAATCAATATTGAGCCTGAAAGTGTGCCACCATATCCAGATTGGATGTTTTTTGGCATTTTTTGTAGATTCAGTGCAAGAAGCCATAGACTGACTGGTCAGAGTAGGAGTGACAGAAGATTTGACTCCCTTCTGGCTTCTGTTTTGTACCTCTATACCTTCTTGAGGAAGAAAATTAAATCCTGGCACAGATAACCGCATCTCAAGGAAAAAAAAACGAAAACTGAAGGAATTAGAAAGGCAAGTAATATTTAGTTATTCTTGTCTAAACAAAAACAAAACTCGCAGGCCAATAATTGCTGAGGATTATTATTGAACTTGTAAATATCTTGTATTTACCTGAACAATGATGCTATTACCCGTATCATTTCCTCTGGTGTTTCATGCCACATTGTTGCACAAATATAAATCATCATTTTTTCTTTCTTCCTGTGAATTTGAATAAAACCATTTTGACATAATGTATAAAACAGCATTTAACACTGCAACCTGCTATATATTGAAATAAATATGAAATAGTCTTATGTTTTATTAGTAGTCAAATGTCTGATAATAAATAAAGAAGTGGCTGTAAATAATTATAGGCAACGAATACAGTTTTGAAATTTAATCTAAAAGTCTTCAGTCATTGGAATCAAGTTCAGGGTTCAATGAGCATATACAACCATGTCCAGATATGATGCTTAAAACAGGGGCAGATTTCCGGGCAGATTTCTAACCAGATACGCTTTTTAAATAAACCTGTGCTATAAAATAATGGTATGTAAATCCAACAAAACCTGTATCAAAACTCAGAATTGATTGTCTATTAAACCTAAAACACACTATGATACCTGTACCTTGGATCACTTTCCTCTGTGTGCCGCGGATTGATGTGGAATCTTTTGTTCAGTAGCATGGATTGTTCTAGAAAGGCAGCTTCGTAGATTCTCCGAACAAAAGTCTCTGATGTCCGTTGTATTCTGTTGACATTCTGGGTCCACACATAGATTGTTGCAAAAATGAGTCCAACCCACCAGAGTGCCCCAGCAGCTCCCACTAATCCAACACTGACCATGTCTACTAAATCTCCCTGCTCGCAGATACCGCGAATGATTTCTGAAAAGAGGATATCTACACCAACTGTTTCATTTACCGCAGTTCTGGAATTGGCACAGAAATCTGAGATATTAAAATTGTTGCTTGTCTGCAGAAATTCATTGTAATGAATTCTGAAAACTGCCAAGAAAAAGGTGAGCATCAAAGGAGTATTTAGGATCAAAGGAAGACCAAAACTTCGCTTCACTGCATGGACCTTACATGCAACACCCCCAAACCAGGAACAAAGCACTGATGCCACAGCCTGCACTCCAAAAAGGCCCAGGATTATTCTGATTTCGTGAGATGCAACATCACTGATAGTTGCCCACTCCAACTCTCGAATGGGTATCAAAGCTCCTACAACACAAGCAGTGACAACAATTCTCACTACACTGATACACAGGCTCATCACATTCCTGGATTTATCCAAGTCATATCTCAGATGTCTAAATATTGGATGCTTCCAATTTGAGATAAAGTTTTCCCACCAGGTTAGGGAAGTTAAAACTGAGAATAATACAATCAGACCCAAGTACATCTTGTCATGTTCTTTCAGGTGCAAAATCTGGCCAGTTATAAAGGGAATATAACCACAGATTAGAAACAGAAGCCCAGCCAGTGGTATTGTAATCCTTAGTTGGTGGATGAATTTCAGAGAGATCACTTGTAGAACCGATGGGATCAGGTAAATACTGTTGGAAATGAACACATTTGTCAGGATGTCAAATTCAGGAAGGCAGATGACAACCAGCATTGTTGTACCAAAGGATGCAACTGCTTCCAGGAGGCACACCTGAAAGGAAAGCAAGAGACATTACTCTTACAATATACTTCAAATAAATTTTGAATGATCTAGTGGTACCAAAGCCAATTATACTTACAAACCACATTCTCATGTCAATCTTTTGTTTCATTAATTTACTACTACTGTAGTTGTTATGCTTCCAGTATTGTTCCAGATTTTGAATCAAATTTATGGTTTTGTTTATGACAATGTTACAATAGTCAAAGGGGAATTCAATATGCAGGTAGATTGGGAAAATCAGGTTGGTGCTGGATCTCTAGAGGGCAAATTTCTTCAGTGCCTACATAACTAATTTTTAGAGCAGCTTGTGGTTGAGCCCACTAGGGGATTAGCTATTCTGGATTGTGTGTTGTGCAATGAACCAGAATTGATTAGAGAGCTTAAGGTAAAAGAACCCTTAGGGGCAAGTGGTCATAATATGGCTGAATTCACCCTAAAGTTTGAAGAAGAGAAGCTAAAGTCAGATGTATCAGTATAACAGTGGAGTGAAGGGAATTATAAAGGCAGGAGAGAGAAGTTGGCCAGAATTGATTGGAAAAGAACACTAGAAGGGATGATGGCAGAACATCAGTGGCTAGAATTTCTCAAAGCAATTTGGAAGTACAGGATATATACATCACACAGAGGAAGAAGTATGCTAAAGAAAAAATGACACAAATATGGCTAATAAGAGAATCAAAGCCAACATAAAAGTCAAAAAGAGGGCATAAAATAGAACAAAGAATAGTGGGAAGTTAGAGAATTGGGAAGCTTTTAAGGAACAACAGAAGGCAACTAAAATGTCATTAAGAAGGTAAACATGGAATAGGAAAGTAAGCTAGCCAATGATATTAAAAAGGATACCAAAAGGTTTCAGATACATAAACTGTAAAAAGGAGGTGAGAGTGGATATCAGACAGTTGGAAAACGATGCTGGAGAGGGAGTAATGAGGGACAATGAAATGGCCGATGAACTGAATAAGTACCTTGCATCGTTCTTCACGCTGGAAGACACTAGCAGTACGGTTGAAATTCCAGGTGTCAGGGGTCATGAAGTGTGTTAAGATACCATTACTAGAGAGCAGGTTCTTGGGAAACTGAAGGATCTGAAGATAGATAAGTCACCTGGATCAGATGGTGTACACCCCAGAGTTCTGAAGGACGTGGCTGAAGAGTAATAATCATTCAAGAATCAGTAGATTCTGCAATAGTTCCAGAAGACTGGAAAATTGCAAATGTCACTCCAAGAAGGGAAAAAGGCAGAAGAAAGGAAACTATAGGCCAGTTAAGTCTGACATCAGTGCTTGGGAGGGTGCCAGAGTCAATTATTTAGGATAAGATATCAGGGTACTTAGAGGTACATGATAAAATAGGCCATAGTCAGCATTGTTTCCTCAAGGGAAAATCTTGCCTGACAAATATGTTGGAATTATTTGAAGAAATAACTAGCAGGATAGACAAGGGAGAATTGGTTGATGTTATGTACTTAGATTTTCAAAAGGCCTTTGACGAGGTGCCGCACATTAGGCTACATAAAAAGCTACAAGACTATGGATTTTAGCATGGATAAAACAGTGACTGATTGGCAAAGATTGGGAATAAAGGGAGCCTTTTCTGGTTGGCTTCCAGTGACTGGTGGTGTTCCACAGAGGTCTGCGCTGGCGTCGATTCTTTTTACAAAACATGCCAATGATTTAGATGATGGAATTGGTGGCTTTCTTGCAAAGTTTGCAGGTGATATGAAGATAGGTGGAGGGGCAGGTAGCTTTGAGGAAGCAGAGAGGCTGCAGAAGGACTTATACAGATTAGGAGAATGGACACAAAATGGCAGATGAAATACCCAGTGTTGAGAAGTGTATGGTCAAGCATTTTTGTAGAGAAATGAAGGGGTTGGCTATTTTCCAAATAGAGAGAAAATACAAAAAAAACTGAGGAACAAAGGGACTTAGGTGTCCTTGTGCAGAATTTCCTGAAGGTTAAATGCAGGTTGAGTCAGTGGTGGGGAAGCTAAATGCAATGTTAGCATTGATTTCGAGGGGACTACAATATAAAAGCAAGGATGTAATGCTGAAACTTTATAAAGCACTGGTGAGGACTCACTTCGAGTATTGTGTGCAGTTTTGGGCCCCTTATCTTAGAAACTGAGAGAATTCAAAGGAGGTTCACAAAAATGATTCCAGGATTATCATATGAAGACCGTTAGATGACTCTGGTACTGTATTCACTAGAATTCAGAAGAATGAGGGGTGACCTCATTGAAACCTATCAAATGGTGAAAGGCCTCGATAGCATTAATGTGGAGAGGATGTTTCCTATAGTAGGAGAGTCTAAGATCAGAGGACACAGCTTCAGAATATAGGGGCATCCTTTTAGAATGGAGATGAGGAGGAATTTCTTTAGCATATGGGTGGTGAATCTGTGGAATTCTTTGGCACAGGCAGCTATGAAGGCCAAGTCTTTATATATATTTAAGGCTGAGGTCGATAGATGCTTGATTGACAGGGCGTGAAGGGATACGAGGAAAAGGCAACATATTGAGGCTGAGACAAAGGGAACTATGGTGTTATGAGGGAGGAGCTGGCCAAAGTTCAATGGAACAACACCCTAGCAGGGATGACAGTGGAACAGCAATGGCAAGTGTTTCTGGGAATAATGCGGAAGGTGCAGGATCAGTTCGTTCCAAAGAGGAAGAAAGATCCTAAGGGGAGTAAGGGAAGGCCGTGGCTGACAAGGGAAGTAATGGACAGTATAAAAATAAAAGAGAAGAAGTATAACATAGCAAAGATGAGTGTGAAGCCGGAGGATTGGGAAACTTTTAAAGAGCAACAGAAGGTAAATAAAAAGGCAATACGCGGAGAAAAAGTGAGGTACGAAGGTAAACTAGCCAAGAATATAAAGGACGATAGTAAAAGCTTCTTTAGGTATGTGAAAAGGAAAAAAGTAGTTAAGACCAAAATTGGGCCCTTGAAGACAGAAGCGAGTGAATTTATTATGGCAAACAAGGAAATGGCAGACAAGTTGAACAGATACTTTGGATCTGTCTTCACTAGGGAAGACACAAACAATCTCCCAGATGTAATAGTAGCCAAAGGACCTAGGGTAATGGATGAATTGAAGGAAATTTATATTAGGCAGGAAATGGTGTTGGATAGGCTGTTGGGTCTGAAGCCTAATAAGTCACCGGGACCTGATGGTCTGCATCCCAGGGTACTTAAGGAGGTGGCTTTAGAAATCGTGGACGCATTGGTAATCATTTTCCAATGTTCTATAGAGTCAGGATCAGTTCCTGTGGATTGGAGGGTGGCTAATGTTGTCCCTCTCTTCAAGAAGGGAGGAAGAGAGAAAACAGGGAATTATAGACCAGTTAGCCTGACGTCGGTGGTGGGAAAGATGCTGGAGTCAATTATAAAAGATGAAATTACGACACATCTGGAAAGCAGTAACAGCATTGGTCCAAGTCAGCATGGATTTACGAAGGGGAAATCGTGCTTGACTAACATTCTAGAATTTTTTGAGGATGTAATTATGAAAATGGCCAAGGGAGAGCCAGTGGATGTAGTGTACCTGGACTTTCAGAAAGCCTTTAATAAAGTCCCACATAGGAGATTACTGGGCAAAATTAGGGCACATGGTATTGGGGGCAGAGTACTGACATGGATTGAAAATTGGTTGGCTGACAGAAAACAAAGAGTAGCGATTAACATGTCCCATTTGGAATGGCAAGCGGTGACCAGTGGGGTACCGCAGGGTTCAGTGCTGGGTCCGCAGCTGTTTACAATATATATTAATGATTTAGATGAGGGAATTAATAGTAACATTCGCAAATTTGCCGATGACGCAAAGCTGGCTGGCAGTGTGAAATGTGAGGAGGATGTTATGAGAATGCAGGGTGACTTGGACAGGCTGGGTGAGTGGGCAGATGCATGGCAGATGCAGTTTAATGTGGATAAATGTGAGGTTATCCACTTTGGTGGTAAGAATGGGAAGGCAGATTATTATCTAAATGGAGTCAAGTTAGGAAAAGGGGAAGCACAACGAGATCTAGGTGTTCTTGTACATCAGTCACTGAAAGCAAGCATGCAAGTACAGCAGGCAGTGAAGAAACCTAATGGCATGTTGGCCTTCACAACAAGGGGAATTGAGTATAAGAGCAAAGAGGTCCTTCTGCAGCTGTACAGGGCCCTGGTGAGACCACACCTGGAGTACTGTGTGCAGTTTTGGTCTCCAAATTTGAAGAAGGACATCCTTGCTATTGAGGGAGTGCAGCGTAGGTTCACAAGGTGGCCTGGGATGGCAGGACTGTCATATGTCGAAAGATTGGAGCGACTGGGTTTGTATACTCTGGAATTTAGAAGGCTAAGAGGGGGTCTTATTGAAACATATAGGATTATTAAGGGATTGGACACACTGGAGGTTGGAAGCATGTTCCCGCTGATGGGTGAGTCCAGAACCAGAGGCCACAGTTTAAGAATAAGGGGTAGGCCATTTAGAACGGAGTTGAGGAAAAACTTTTTCACCCAGAGAGTGGTGGATATATGGAATGCTCTGCCCCAGAAGGCTGTGGAGGCAAAGTCTCTGGATGCTTTCAGGAAAGAGATGCATAGAGCACTTAAAGATAGTGGAATCAAAGGTTATGGGGATAAAGCAGGAACTGGATACTGATTGTGGATGATCAGCTATGATCACAGTGAATGGCAGAGCTGGCTCGAAGGGCCGAATGGCCTACTCCTGCACCTATTGTCTATTGTCTATTGAGAGGAAAACTGGATCAGCCATGATGAAATGGTGGAGCAGACTCGAATGGTCAAGTAGCCTCATTCTGCTCCTATAACTTATGGTCTTATAACTGTAAGATGTATAACTGTAATTACCTTTCTTTCTTTCTTGGTCTGAAGAAATGTTGAAAAGTTAACTCTATCTTTCTTCTCAGAAATGGTGCCTGACCAATAACCTGGAAGTTGCAGGCTGGAACATTTCCCAAAACCCCTCTAGCAGCTACAATTTTTTGCCATCTTCAACAGGATTCTATCACCAAACACATCTTTTCCTCTGCCCCACCACTTTCTTCTTTATGTAGAGATCACTCTCTCCCATGACTCTCTTATCTATTCATCCCTCCCCACTAAACTCCTTACAGGCTCTTATCACTGCTAACAGAAGATGTGCTGCACCTGTCCATTCGGCTCCTCCCTCACCTCCATTCAGGGTCCCAAACAAGCCTTCCAGCTGAGGTAACACTCTACCTGCAAGATGGTTGGGGTCATCTACTACTGTATATCCAGTATTCCCAATGCTGCCACCTCTACGTTGATAAGACTCATGAAGATTGGAGGGATCACTTTGTCAAGTACCTTCTTTTTAACCACAACAAGCAGGATTTCCCAGTGGCCAACCACTTTAATTATCATCCCTATTCCCATTCCAACATGTTGGTCCATGGCCCCCTCTGCTGTAGCAATGAGGACATCCTCAGTTGAAGAAGCACATATATTGTGCCTGCACAGCCTCCAACATGAGACATGAACATCAATTTCTCTATCTTACAGTAATTTTCGCCCCTCCCTCTTCACACTTCTTCCATTTCCCACTCTGGCTTTCGTCTTACCTCTTCTCTTCAGCTCACCCACCTTGCACATCCTGCTGATGTTCCTCCTCCTTCCCTTTCTTTCATGGTCCACTCTCCTCTCCTATCAAATTCCTTTCTCTTTACCTTCTCCACCTATCTCCTCCCAACTTCTCATTTCACCACCCTCCCCCCCCTCCCCATTCACCAGGCTTCACCTTCTAATGTACTCCTTCCCTCCCCCCCCCCCACTATTCTAGTCTCTTCCCTCTTCTTTGCCAATCCTGATGAAGGGTCTAAGCCTGAAACATTAATTGTTTATTCCTTTCTATAGATGCTGCCAGACCTGTTGAGTTCCTCTAGCATTGTGTATGTATTATTCTGGATTTCCAGCATCTGCAGAATTTCTTGTGATTACAAAATAAAAGCTTAGGTGCTTCTGAGGACATGCGAATGGGATTGAACATTGTGCAATGAATAACAAGAATAATCAGTTCTGACCTTATGAAGGAAGAAAAGTCATTGATAAAGCAGCTGAAGATGAATGAGCCTTGTCTATGACCAGAGGAACTTCTGCAAGGTCGTATGATTCTCCATTAAACAACACAAATTTGTCTCTTTATGTGACTTCAGATCACAAATGGAATTTGTTGAAGGGCAGCTTTATGATGATGGCAACCTTAGTAGAAGCTGAAATGAACCATCTCTTGCCTATGGATTCCACATCTTAGTTTCATTCATTTATGAGGATTGGCATCCACTCTTTCTGTCAACTGTTTAATTACTCACTACCATTCATGATTGGATATGGCAGCAACACAAGATCATTTTTGCGGCTGCTAACAAAGTTTGATCCTATCTCTCCACAGGATAATCTGCCCTGGCTACACCTGACATCAAATGTCATCACTTCCTTCTAACCACTCCTTCTCTTTTTCCAAGGTGAATTGCTCATAGTTTCCCAAAAGCCAACAACGAGCAACATCTTCAGGCCTACTTTCCTGCCTTTAACTGTCCATAGCTCACCAGCAATGAGACCAAAGAACTAATAGCAGATATTTACTCACAATATCCACTGGAACCATCTACCTGCTTCCTCAATATTCAGCTGCTAATTTGTACTCTGCACTCGTGTCATGTCCAGAAATGCACCATCTTTGTTTAGTTCCTGTGCTTGCATACAAGAGCTTAGTTATGTTAATAAAAGATAAGAGGCTGCAACTTTCCACTAATGAAGACAGAATAGTTTAATAAAAATCTTTCATTAATTCCCAATTTGCTTACAATTATCAGGCTGCTTGCAGGAAGCAATGATTCGGAACGGAATGTGAGGTTCCACAGACACTTTGCCGCCGTCAGGGTGCTGGGAACTATCAGCACGCAGCCAAGAATCAGATGACTGAAGGGTTTGTTGGTAAAGTAGACAGAAGCATCACTTGTGGCTGAAATTATCAGAAGAAGAGAAACCTGGAGAGAAGACAAGTGTTAGAAATAATGTAACAAATGCTAACAAGATTACACACCCTACATCCATCTGGAATTACTCAGAATGTATAGCACAAAAATAAGCTACCTGATTCAGCAGCTCTATGCTGGAGTTAGGGCTTCTTGGAAACCTGCTTTTGCCCCCCTCCCCATCCCTTGTCATCAAACCTTTATGTGTTTATCTAGCTTGCCACTGAAAGCATCTTTATTTCTTTACCTCATCTGCTCCTCATAATTATGAGTTTCACATTCATGACATTATTTTTGCCTGAATGACTTGGGAATATTGATGAACTTCTTATAAATGTTCACTCTATTTTTCTCCCTTCTTGAATAATTCTACATTTGTAATACTTTCCATCCCTGGGTCACCAATTATTTTCAAGGGTGATAAATGAAATATTTGACTTTAGTGGAAAGCCAATGGGAGTACAAATGTAATACAGTCTTGTTGAGATTGCATTGGGTTTTATTGAGACTGGGTGCAGTATTTACATTCATATTTGTTTTGTAGTCAATCCAATAGAAAGACTGAATAGATTTTGGAGATGAGGGGATATCCTATCTTTGTAGTTCTAGACCTGGAGAACTGTGGAGTCTCGATCTCTGAGTGCTTTGAAAACAGGGGTCTCTAGCTTTCTGGATATTAAGGAATATGGAGAATTTGAAGAAAAGGAGTATTATGGCAGCAGATAACCATGATCATGATGAATGCAGAGCTGTCTCAGAAGGTCAAATAGCATGCTCCTTGTCATATTGTTTACATACTTGTCAAATAATTGCCCTAAAGTACCTGGGGCTTAGAAGAAAAAAATGATTCAATTAATAAAAGCAAAATTCTGAAAGACATTGACAGGGTGAGTTCCAGTGCCACTGTTGTGAATCCAGACCCTGGCATCCTGCCATGCCCTCCTGTCCCACCAATCTCAGGGATCCTGGTGGAATATTATTGTGTCTGAGTAAAGCTAGTTTTGTAAGGTCCACACGGATGTGTATGACTGGCTCATTGGACAACTGGAAAGACACAGGGAGCTGGAGAAAAGCTCCAGCTTTAAGCAAAGGCTTAAAACTCCTAGACCACATTCATATTACAAACAAAATCAAATTTTTGGCAAAAATAAACAAGTAAAGGAAGAGAAAATACCAGGTCTAAACTAGTGACCTTCAAATGAGGCAGAGAAGCGAATAGATGAAAAGCAGATTCTGATGATCCAGGCTCATCAACAACAATGATGAAACAGCTTCTTACACAACCTATCATGGTCCCAGAGCATGTCCAACGCAATCAAGAAAGCTCACCAATGCCTTTGCTTTCCAAGGAGGCTGAAGAGGGCTGGACTATGTACATCAATACTCATGTCATTCTACAGGTATGTAGTAGAGAGCATCCTAACATGCTGCACCACTGTATGGTATGGAAACTGAACTATGGCAGCAGAAAGGTGATGGAAAAGGGCCAATAATATCATGAAGGATCCCACTCACTTTTCCCATGAACTGTGCATTCTACTCCCATCAGTTTACATAGCATCCACGCCAGTACGTCCACACTCAAAAATAGTTTCTTTCCCTAAGAATTGAGGTTGATCAACACCTCAATTTTATCATTTACTGTCAGAGTCACCTTACGTACAGACAATCCTCTGTTCAGTGTCACATTATGGAGAATTATAGAATCGATCAATGTATGATACAGTCAATCTATGTATGTAAGCCGTTTCAAGTATTTTTATTATAGTGTTCTTCATCTTATTGTGCTTTTTTGTGCTGTATTGGACCCACAGTAAGAATTATTTTGTTCTTTTCTACACACGTACTGGAAGTTACATTAAACAATCTTGAATCGTGAAGATGACAAATGCCTGGAAATGTACAACTGCAGAACACAGATTACCAGAAGAAGTGGCTTCATCTCATAGGTAGAGAATTCTATCAGAGCAGTTATGAAATATGAAAAATTAGGCACTGTTCACAGTTGATACAACCAGAAAATAGAAATATCTTTACTTGTGGCAGTTGCTAATTCACTTTAACAAACGAACTTACCTTGCTTAGTAGAGCAAAGCCAAGCACCAAGGCAGCAAGAAGAGTGCAGCAGAAGAACTTAACTATAGTCAAGCCTGTTGAGTTGGTTTCATCTTCAGTCTTAACTGCACTAGCTTCAAACTGATCCCAGAATTTTCTATTCAATAACAGTAACATAGAATTTGAAACAGTCACAGGTCAAGTTTATCTAACTCAGCTAACAACAGTAATATTCAGAACAGAACATAAACTTCTTCAGCGTTATTGCTGAGTTAGAATGCAACACAAACAGTAAAGCAGACTTAAGCTTGTACAGTGTTAGGGACAAAGCAATGACTTCAAATGTCCTAATTCTGATTTTCCAATTAACACATTATCATGCATGGCTTTACATTCATAAATACCAGCTCTTATTGCTTAAGGTGTACTGCATGTTGCATTTCTCCTGAATAAATGTGGAATTCATTCATATAGTGATCAATTCAATAACATTCTTACTGAAGCATTTTTACTGTGAAAATTTACACCATAATATGTTTAGGAGAAAAGAAAGCGTGAGCTATATTTGCATAGAACCTTTCATTACTTCAGCATTTCCCATCACTATGAATAAAGTTCTATTAAAATGGACCCAAAGTTGTTCCATATGAAATGTAACAGCCAACTTGTTTGACATTGTACCTTATTCTATGCCTGCACTGCACTTTCTCTGTAACTGTAACATTTTTTTCTGCATTCTGTCATTGTTTTACCTTGTACTATTTTAAGAACAGTATACAAGTTTTTCACTCTACCTCAGTACCTGTGACAATAATAATAAAACAATTTTAAAGAGCTCTTCCACCCCCCCCCACCCACTGACAAATGACAATTAAATAATTCATGAGATTCTTGTAACTTTATCATTTCCTTTGATGTTCTTTGAACACTCCAACCCATTGCTTGGGTGCCAACTGGGCACCTTACAGATTTGGTACCCAAATACAAAATACCAAAGACAGTTTGTCTTTTTTTGCACGTTGCTTTTTATCAGCCTTTGTTTGTGTTTAGTTTTTCTTTGATTCTATTGCTTTCCTCCATTCTACTGTGAAGAAAGTGAAACTCAAGGTGGTATATGGTCACATGTACATACTTAGATAATAAATGTACTTTTAAATTTGAGATACTCCCCTGGAGCAATTTATTGTGATATGAACAATGAGCTTAGATCTACATCTGGAGATGGTCCAGAAATGTTAGCCTGGAGCAAGCCAAGTAACTCCTGGGCACTGTGGTGGCAATGAAATTCCTGACGTAACATGATTCCACTATCTGATAAATTTCTGTTGTAATGAAGAAAGGAATTTTCTATCTAGCAACTTTTAATTGCAGGTAATGACTGATTTTACACTGTAACAAAGGACCAAAATCAACCTTCCAATTATTTTGATTGGAACCACTTATAGTTTAGTCCTTACTCTTAATAATTTCTCCTTTGGCTCCTCCCACTTCCTCCAAACTAAAGGTGTAGCTATGGGCACCCGTATGGGTTCTAGCTATGCCTGCCTTTTTCTTGGGTTTGTGGAACAATCTATGTTCCGTGCCTATTCTGGTATCTGTCCCCAACTTTTCCTTCGCTACATCGATGACTGCATTGGCGCTGCTTCCTGCACGCATGCAGAACTCGTTGTCTTTATTAACTTTGCCTCCAACTTTCACCCTGCCCTCAAGTTTACCTGGTCCATTTCCAACACCTCCCTCCCCTTTCTAGATCTTTCTGTCTCTGTCTCCGGAGACAGCTTATCCACTGATGTCTACTATAAGCCTACTGACTCTCACAGCTATCTGGACTATTCCTCTTCTCACCCTGTCTCTTGCAAAAACGCCATCCCCTTCTCGCAATTCCTCCGTCTCCGCCGCATCTGCTCTCAGGATGAGGCTTTTCATTCTAGGACGAGGGAGGTGTCTTCCTTTTTTAAAGAAAGGGGCTTCCCTTCCTACACTATCAACTCTGCTCTTAAACGCATCTCCCCCATTTCACGTACATCTGCTCTCACTCCATCCTCTCGCCACCCCACTAGGAATAGGGTTCCCCTGGTCCTCACCTACCACCCCACCAGCCTCCGGGTCCAACATATTATTCTCCGTAACTTCCGCCACCTCAACGGGATCCCACCACTAAGCACATCTTTCCCTCCCCCCTCCTCTCTTCATTCCGCAGGGATCGCTCCCTACACAACTCCCTTGACCATTCGTCCCCCCCATCCCTCCCCACTGATCTCCCTCCTGGCACTTACGCGTGTAAGCGGAACAAGTGCTACACATGCCCTTACACTTCCTCCCTTACCACCATTCAGGGCCCAAAACAGTCCTTCCAGGTGAGGCAACACTTCACCTGTGAGTCAACTGGGGTGATATACTGCGTCCGGTGCTCCCGATGTGGCCTTTTATATATTGGCGAGACCCGACGCAGACTGGGAGACCGCTTTGCTGAACATCTACGCTCTGTCCGCCAGAGAAAGCAGGATCTCCCAGTGGCCACACATTTTAATTCCACATCCCATTCCCATTCTGACATGTCCATCCACGGCCTCCTCTACTGTAAAGATGAAGCCACACTCAGGTTGGAGGAACAACACCTTATATTCCGTCTGGGTAGTCTCCAACCTGATGGCATGAACATCGACTTCTCTAACTTCTGCTAAGGCCCCACCTCCCCCTCGTATCCCATCTGTTACTCATTTTTATGCACACATTCTTTCTCTCACTCTCCTTTTTCTCCCTCTGTCCCTCTGAATATACCTCTTGCCCATCCTCTGGGTCCCCCCCCTTGTCTTTCTTCCCGGACTTCCTGTCCCATGATCCTCTCGTATCCCCTTTTGCCTATCACCTGTCCAGCTCTTGGCTCTATCCCTCCCCCTCCTGTCTTCTCCTATCATTTTGGATCTCCCCCTCCCCCTCCAACTTTCAAATCCCTTACTCACTCTTCCTTCAGTTAGTCCTGACGAAGGGTCTCGGCCTGAAACGTCGACTGCACCTCTTCCTACAGATGCTGCCTGGCCTGCTGCGTTCACCAGCAACTTTGATGTGTGTTGCTCCAGTTATAGGAACTAGCTTTTCTGGATCTTAGTCAAACATAGTGCCTTAAGACTTTCACATTTGTAATACAAAAGGTTGACATTTCGCCTTTAAACTGGTTCTGTTACACTGCTCAGATAACCACTTCACTGTACAGTATGTGCAGAGGTATCAAAACTAAGGAGTAAGCCTATATATCCTGTTTAAATCCAAGTTACATAAATTTTCCAACCTTCAAAGTGTCCTACTCCTGTAGTTACCTACCTGTGAGTTACTCTAACCCTTTTTAAACAAGACAAACCACAGATGAGACTGTAGATGTGACCACCAATCACTGGCACAGTCAGTGAAGGGAAGCTACAGTCTAGCTCTCATTGCCCAAAGGTCACAGGAAGACCGTATTCTGAATTCCAGAGAATTCAGAATGACTTTTCTTGCTCAATGTGTAATTATCACAGACCTTTATAATGTTCCTCAGGTAACTTGGCTTATAGTGCCTTGAAAACTTATTCTGCCCGTAACCCTTTGTTCACATAAATGAGTGTTACAAACAGGGATTTTGATCAATTAAACTGAGAATTTTTATTTGTGAATTACATGCTCATTTTTCACCGTAGAGCCAAAAAAACAGGGAAAACCTTAAAGCATGAAAAACTAAAAATTCAAAACCCGAAATGACAGCAATTCAAAAGTATTCATTATCATTTGCTCAGTACTTGGTTGAATTACCTCATATCAATTACAGCCAGTCATCATTTGGGGTAAGTCTCTACTAGCTTTGCACAACATGATTCATCCATTCCTCTTTGCAAAATTGCTCAAGCTGTGCCAGATTAGTTTGGGAGCAAAGGTGAACAACACTCTTGCCAGAGATGTTCACTCGGGTTAGGATCAGGACTCTGACTGGGCCACTCAAGGAAATCAGTTTTCATTTGAAGCCATTCCATGCTTGCTCAGGCAGCATGCTTTAGGTCATTGGCTTGCTGAAACATAAACTTCCTCCCCAGTTTAAGGTTTCTGGCAGAGGCTAGCAGATTTTTATCTAGGATTTCTCGGTCTTTGGCAGCATTGATCTTCCCATCAATCCTGACTATATTTCCAGTCCCTGCGACTGAAAAGCATCCCCATAGCATGATGCTACCTCCACCAGCAGGAATGGTGTTATCCAGCTGATACACAGTATTGGACGTACACCACACATACTGCGTGGTGTGGAGACCAGACAGTTCCACTTTAGTCTCATCTGACCACAGGACCTTCTTCAACATCTTTACAGTAAGTGACACTTTACAACGTTTTTACAGGTGCAGCCCCCCTGGCCACCCTCAGGGTCGCTCAGCTCGCTGTCGTCTAGGGAAACAGCCTCGGCCCCGCCAAACTGGGTAATTCGTTTGTGTGGATGCTGTGTGAGGTACCCCACCCCGCCCAAATAACAGACAATACACCAGATGCAATTAAATGATTTACAGTTTATTGATATTACTGGAACTATATAATTAAAAGAGAATAAAATATAAAAGGAAAATAAAAGGCGCCACACTTATCAAAGTTCAATCTCTTCGTGCACAAAAACCGTTGGAGCTCAAGGACCTTCTTCTTCACCCTGTGACCCCTCGGACCACCTCGACCGGCCGCCTGGGACCAACAACGGTGGTCGACCAGACGCTCCACACGAGTCCGTCTCCGTCTCCTCGCCGAACGTCCCGCTCGGGGTCCGACCCCATTAGCGGACTCACAGCACCTGGTCCATTCTCTGTCTCGCTCTCCCGCCTTCTGCCCCAAAACCCCGCGCATACAGTATCTTCAAATACACCAAAACCATAACAACTATCCCAATTGGTTAATAGCACCCTCTTATCACCCTCTAAACCACAATAAGCTGCTAGCGCAAACTTTCTCAGCGTTAAAGCACAACAAAGTCGCATTCCCCAGATTAACATAACAAAAACGCCATTCTAATTAGCCTTCCCAGTAACATAAAAATTGAAACCCCCTTACACAGGCAAGGACATGCTCGCTTTTTAGTGGTATGGGTGGTGTAAATCTAATTTAGCATAATCACTTTTAAGAATATTTGCCAGGAACGAGCATGGACTTCAGTCTGGGATTAAGTTCCAAAAGCAGAGATTTGTTTGAGGAAAGGTCAATGAAGGGAACTACAGAGTACAGCACAGCAGTGTAGTGGTTAGCATAATCATGGTACGGTGCAAGTGATTACCAATCAGGGTTCAAATCCAGCTGCTGTCCGTCAGGAGTTTGTACGTTCCCCCTATGACTGCGCAGGCTTCCTCCAAGTGTTCTAGTTTCTTCCCACATTCCAAAACCCTTTGGTTAGGGTTAGTGAGCTATGGCATTCTATGTTGGCGCCAGAAGCGTGGTAGCTCTTGCAAGCTGCCTTGGAGTTGTGGAGATTGTTGATACAAAACAACATATTTCACTGTATATTTCAATGTGCATGTGACAAATAAAGCTAATCTGTATTTTTTGGATAATTCTGCTTTAAGGAGAACCAGTTTTATCCAGACAGCTGCAGGAAATACAGGCTACCACTGGAAGATTATCATTAAGAGCTTGAAATTAAAATTGCAACTGTTCCTAGTCCTTAGGTCATATGAAAGAAGAATCCAGAACCAGACACTCATTACAGGAAGGCCCATTTTAATTAATTAATATCTCTCTAATTACAGGAGTGGCACCTATCAGTGTCCATGGCTCATCATCCACACCGAAACCTTGTAACATCGGTCTCCCAACCTGACAACCCTTACGCCATGATTACTGTTCAAATCCTGATGACCTTATACACTCAGTGGACACTTTATTGGGCACCTCCTGTACCTAATAAAGTTGCCACTGAGTGTATGTTCATGGCCTTCTGCTGCTGTAGCCCATTCACTTCAACGTTCATGTTCTGTGTTCGGAGATGCTCTTCTGCACACCACTGTCGTAACCTGTGGTTATTTGAGTTACTGTCACCTTCCTGTCAGCTTGAACCAGTCTGGCCATTCTCCTTTGACCTCTCTTATTCACAAGGCGTGTTTGCCCACAGAACTGGCACTCATTGGATTTTTTGGTTTGTTTTTCACACCACTCTCTTGTAAGTTCCATGGTCAAAGTCACTTTGATTAAATTTCTTCACCATTCTGATGTTTGGTCTGAATAACAACCTCTTTATTTTATTTTGTTATAACGCGGAATAGGCCCTTCCGGCCCTTCAAACTGCACCAGCCAGCAACCTCCAACAACCCTGATTTAATCCTAACCTAATCAGGGGGCAATTGACCCACCAGTAAGTCTTTGGACCGTGGAAGGAAATCAGTGGACCCAGAAAAAAAGTCTATGCATTCCACGGGGCAGATGTGCAGAGACTCCTTACAGAGAACGCTGAGATTGAACTCTGAACTCTGAACTCCAAGGCCCTGATCTGTAATGGTGTCACACTAACAGCTACCCTACCATAACGTCCATGTGATCCTCTTGGCCATGCCGGCATACTTTTATGTATTGTGCTGCTGCCACATGACTGGCTGCTTTAACAAGCAGGTGTACAGGTGTACCTAATAATATGGCCACTGAGTGTGTATTCCCCAATATCATCTTAACAATCACCACCAAAAACTTGCTGCCCTAACTCCTTCAATACAATCCCTATTGATTCCTCTTACATAATCCCAGCCTGACTCATCTCTGAAGCTCTCTGCCTGACTCTTTTACTACATTCCTGGACCTCTCCCAGGAACAGAAAAGTCTACAAAATGTGGTTAATACAGCTCCATCCATCACAGATAAAACCCTTTCCTTTACTGTAAATATTTACAAGGAGCACTGCCACAAGAAAGCACCATCCATCATCAAAGACCTCCATCATCCAACCCATGATCTCTCCTCATTGCTACCATTAGGAAGGATATACAGGAGCCTTAAGTCCCACACCACCAGGTTTAGGAACAGATATTACCCTCCAACTATCAGGTAGCTGAACTAATGTGGATAACTTCACTCACTTTAATGCTGAACTGCCTCCATAACCTATAGACTCACATTTAAGGACTCTACAGCTCAAGTTCTCAGTGTTATTTATTTACTTATTACTTGTATGATTTGTCTTCTTTTGTAAACTTGTTTCCTTTAGAGTTAGAACATATCTGGCAGATCAAAACGGTTGGTGATCCATCAGGAGCTGCAGAATCCGGCAGTTACCTCATTCTATCACGATTACTGAACCGGGAGATGTTTCTTGGACATCACAGTAAGAGATATGGTTAGTAATTTTGTTAATGACATAAAGATTGGTGGTGTGCTTAATAGTGAGGAAGTTATCCTTCAGCTAGAGAACAATACTGATCGGTTAGTAAGAGGGGCAGAAGGAACTTAAATCTGAAAATTAGGAAGTGATGCAGTTTCAGAGGACTAGTAACATTGAGATGTTTGCGAGACCTATAGAAACAGAGAGACTTCAATGTATTCAGTGACAGACTTCAAGGATTCTGAAGGCAGCAGCACTAGTAGAAAATGTTTTAAAAGGCATACAGGATACTTACCTTCATCAGTTAGAGAACATAGAACATTACAAAACAGTACATGTTTCTCGGCCAACAATGTTGTGCCAACCTTTGGAATGTAGAACATTGAACTGTACAGCACAGGAACAGGGCATTCGGCCCACAATGTTGTGCTAAGAAAGCGAAAAAGTAAATCAAAAATACCCAACACTAATCCTTCCTACCTACACCATTGTTCGTATTCCTCTATCTTCCTTACATGTCTGTGCCGATCCAAAGATCTCTTAAGAGCCTTCAATATATTCTAGCATCCATGAATCTCTGAGTAAAAAACTTACCCCTCACATCCCCCTTGAACCTACCCCATCTCACCTGCAATGCATGCCCTCTGGTATTAGACATTTCAACTGTCGGAAACAAGTACTCTTTGTTCACTCTGTCTATGCCTCTCATAATCTTGTAAACCTCTTATCAGTTCTCTCCTTCACCTCCGGCACTCCAGAGAAAACATCCCAGTTTATCCAGCCTCTTGTGATAGCATACTCCCTCTAAACCAGGCAGCATCCTGGTAAGCCTCTCTTGCACCCTCTCCAAAGCCTCAACATCCTTCCTACAGTGGGGTGACCAGTGATGTATGCAGTACTCCTGATGTGGCCTATCCAGAGTTTTATAAAGTAGCAGCATAACCTCTTGACTTTTGAGCTCAATGCCTCAAATAATAAAAGCAAGCATTCCATAAGGTGCCTTAACCACCTTATTGACCCTGTGTGGTCTCTTTCAAGGAGCTATAAACCTGGATGGCAGGATCTCTCTGCTCAGCGACACTGTTCATGATCTTGCCATTAACAGTGTACTGTCTCCTTGCATTTGCTCTATCAAAGTACAAAACCTCACATTTATCTGGGTTAAACGCCATCTAGGGTATACTCTATGATACTAGACTAGTATCATTCTAACCTGTTCCTCCTACATAACCCTTCATTTTTTAAATTATACGTGTGTCTATCTAAAAGTTTTGTGAATGGCCCTAATGTATCTGCAGTTACCTCCACCTCTGGCAGGGCATTCTATACACTCACCACTCTCTGTGTAAAAACTTATCTCTGACATTACCCCTTTTACTTTTCTCTAATCACCTTCAAATTATGCCCCTGCAAAAGATATGAAGATAAATGTAGGGGCAGGTAGTTTTGAGAAAATAGAGAGATGATGGAAGGACTTAGATTAGGAAAATGGACAAAGAAGTGGCAGATGGATTACAGTATTGGGAAGGTATGGTCATGCACTTGAACAGAAGAAATGAAAGGATTGACTATTTTCTAAATGGAGAGAAAATACAAAAAACTGAGGTGCAGAGGGACTTGGGAGTCCTTGTGCAGGATTCCCTAAAGGTTAATTTGCAGGTTGTGTCTGTGGTGAGGAAGGCAAATGCAGTGTTATCATTCATTGAAGAGGACTAGAATATACAGGCAAGGATGTAATGTTGAGACTTTATAAAGCACTGTTGAAGTCTTACTTGGAGTACTGTGAGCAGGTTTTGGCCCCTTATCTTAGAAAAAATGTGATGAAACTGGAGACAGTCAAAGGAAGTTCCCGAAAATGATTCCAGGATTGAATGGCTTGTCATACGAAGAGCGTTTGATAGCTTTGGGCCTTTATTCACAAAAATTCAGAAGAATGAGGGGTGACCTCATTGAAACCTATCAAATGGTAAAAGGCCTCGATAGACTGGATGTGGAGAGGATGTTTCCTATGGTGGGAGAGTCTAGGACCAGAGGACACAGCCTCAGAATAGAGGGAAGATGGGAAGAAATTTCTTTTACCAGAGAATGGTGAATCTGTGGAATTCTTTGCTACAGGCAGCTGTGGAGTCCAATTCTATATGTATATTTAAAGGCAGAAATTGATAGATTCTTGATTAGTCAGGAGATGAAGGGATACAGGAGAAGGCAGGAGATTGGGGCTAACAGGAAAATTGGATCAGCCATGACAAAATGGCATTGCAGACGCAAAGGGCCAAATGGCCTAATTCTGCTCCTATATCTTATGGTCTTCTGGTATTATCCATTTTTGCACTGGGAAAAAGTATTCGGCTATTCATTTATCATCAATATCTCTTATCATCTTGTGTACATCTATCAAGTTGCCTCCCACCTTCCTTCTCTCCAAAAAGAAAAGCCCTAGCTCACTCAATTTATTCTTATAAGACATGCCCTCTAGTTCAGGAAGCCTCCTGTTAAATTTCTTCTGTACCCTCTTTCAAGCTTTTACATATTGGTAACCAGAATGGAACACAATATTCCAAGTGTGGTCTAACCAGGGTTTTATAGAGTTGCAAAATTACCTCACAGCTCTTAAAATCTATCCCCCAACTAATGAAGGCCAACACACCGTATGCTTTCTTAACAACTCCATCAGCTTGCAACTTTGAGGTATCAATGGAACAGACCCCAAGATCCCTCTATTCCTCTCTACTGCTTATGGTCATGCCAATAGCCCTGCATTCTGCCTTCGAGTTTAACTTACCAATCATTTCACTCTTCTGCTTCTGCCACTTCACAGCCCAGCTCTGCACCCTGTCAATGTCCCATAGTAATCTACAACAACCTTCTGCATTATCCACAACTCAACCAATCTTCATATCATCTGCAAACCCACCCTTCCACTTCCTTATCCAAGCCCTTTTTAATAGTTAAAAGAGCAGAGGTCCCAGAACATGCCTCTTGACTTACTGAATGAACCTACCATGGAGAACATTATCAAATGTACTACTAAAAGCCATATACACCACATCCATTGCTCTATCAACATCAGTGTGCTTTGTCACGTCCTCAAAGGATTCCTCAGACTCTCGAGCCACTCACAAAGCCATGCTGACTTCCCTAATCAGATTATGCATCTCCAACTGCTCGTAGATCCTGTCTCTAAAAATCTTTTCGAGCAACATTCGGAAGGTGGTGTGTGCTTTCATGCAGACCAAGGGTCCATCGAGTGAGTTAAAGACAACTCCTAGATGAGCTCCAACTTATGTGGGTTCGGGTAGGCAAGACATCCCAACCTCACGGGATACATCTCCCTTGATATATGGAGTCTGAAAAAAGTGGTTTTCGCACCACTGAGTCCAGTGGCTGTTAGCATGGGGCTAAAGAGCGCACCTCTAGAGACACCCAGTGAAAAAGGGTTTCCCAAGTGCTATCCCTAGAACTTATCTTGAAAAGAAGAATAACATATGTCACCCTCCAAACAACAGGTACTACAGCTGTGGGTCATAAGCACACAAATATCATCGTCAAAAGCACAGCAATCTTTTCCCTTGCTTCCCGTAATATTCTGAGTATATCCTATCCACCTCGGGGCTTTATCTATTGTAATGATTTTCAAAAACTCCAGCACCTCCTCTAATTGACATGTTCTAACATGTCAGCCAGTTTCATGCTATCCTCGCAAACATCAAGATCCCTCTCACTCATGGATACTGAGGCAAAGAATTCATTAAGGACCTCCCCGAATTCCTCCAACTCCAGGCGCATGTTTCTTCTTCTATCCCTTTTCGGACCTACCCTCTACCCATTCTCCTATTCTTCACATACATGTAGCATGCCTTATTCCTACTCACCAAGGCCTTCTCAAGACCCCTTCTAGCTCTCCTAAGTCCATTTTTCAGCTCCTTCCTGGCAAGTTGTAACTCTCTAATCCTTGCTTCCTAAACCTTAAGTAAGCTTTCTTCATCCTCTTATCAACCATTGTTAGACCATAAGATATAGGAGCAGAATTCACCTCAGGTTCCTTCACCTTACCATCCTTTCCCTGCCTCAGTGGGACAAGCCTTTCCAGAACCCATGGCTCCATTTAGCTGATACGTCCATCCCCAATTTATGCTTCCAAGTTCCTACCTATAGCATCCCTTCTCGCAGTTAAATTATTTCCCATACTGTCTGCTCCTATCCCTCTCCAAGCCAAGGTAAAGATCAGGGAGTTGTGGGCGCTATCTCTGAATGCATTGCCTCGCACCAGATCCAGTATGGCCTCTCCTCTGGTTGCCCTATCTACATATATTGTCAGGAGTCCTTTTACCCCACCTAAGCCTTTTGCATTGTGGAGTTATCAATCAATATTAGAGAACCTGAAGTCACCCATGACAACAACGGTGTTATTTTTGTATTGTTCCAAGACCTATCTCCCAATCTGTTCCTCAGTGTCTCTGTTACTATGAGGATGTTGGGTGGGGCAGGTGTGGTCTACAGCATAGACCAAAAAGAATGATTGCTCTCTTCTTATTTATGACTTCCACCCACACTGACTCAGAAGATAATTCCTCCATGACACCCTTCCGCAGTTGTGGCACTCTGCAGTTGGGGCAGCTAATGGTTAACTATAATAAATCTATAATAAATCATAGTCAGTCTATAGCTGGTGGACTGTGGAAAGTGCTTGGCACCACATTAAGAGAGGGAGAAGTTGCACTGAAGAGGATGCAGAGAAAATTCACAAGGATGTTACCAGGACTGGAGTATTTTAGCTATGCAGGAGGTCACTCTTAACCAGAAACTGAACTGGACCAGCTTCATAAACATGGCAGCTAAATAAGCAGACAAGAGACTAAATATCCTGTGGTGACTGGTTCACCACCTGATACTCAGAGACTTCCCACCAGATACGAGATTCAAATTGGCAATGATATGGAATATTCTCCAGTTGCCTGGTTGAATTTAAATCCAACAGCATTTTAGAAACTAGAAGCCATTCAGGTAAGACAACCTAATTAATCGGCATTTGATCCATTGCATAACCATTCATTCTCTCCAGTACTAACTGTAACCTAATCTAATCTAATCTAATCTAATGTAATCTCATACCTGATATACAAAATACACTGCTGTCATTTGCCTCAGCTACTCAACAACTCCTTCCAACACCACGATCTCTACCACCACAAAGGGCGATATTTCAGATGCATGGAAAACCCTCCAAGCTATACATCATCCTTTCTCGGACATAAGAGATTCTGCAGATTCTGTAAATCTTGAACAAAACACACATAACGCAGTAGGAACTCAGCAGGTAAGACCTCATCTCTGAGAGAAATAGACAGACATCGGAATATAAGGTGTCTGCCAAAAGCAGAACTTCCCAGTGGCCAAACATTTTAATTCCCATTCCCATTCCAATACGTCGGTCCATGGCCCCCACTTGTGCCAAGACGAGGTCACCCCCTCCTCCCCTCTTCTATTCCCCACTCGGTCCTATCACCTTCACCTAGGTCTCCTCCTCCTTCCCATTCTGCTATGATCCACTCTCCTCTCCCATCAGATTCCTTATTCTCCAGTCCTTTATCTTTCCAACCCACCTGGCTTCATCTAGCGCCTTGTAGCTAACCTCCTTCCCCCCCTCCACCCCATCTTTTTATTCTGGTGTCTTCCCCATTCCTTTCCAGTCCTGAAGAAGGGTCTCGGCCCAAATATCAAATATTTATTAATTCCCATAGATGCTGCCTGACCTACTGAGTTCCTCCAGTACTCTGTTTGTGCTGGTTTGACGATGACCCACTCTGTCAATGGTGCACTTAATGGTCCGTCTATATTCATGGAAAATTTTGAAAAAGAACTCAAACTCACCGACTCCTGCTGCAGAGACAAGATTGTGATCATTCTGTCAACGTTAAAGCCTTATTAATCAATTAAAATTATTCACTACTCACGTTTCTTCATTATTTTTATTCTCCATACTTTCCCTGTCCAGATTTAGAGAAGCTCTGTTGTTCACATGAGATCATTGAAGTATGTTCCCTTTCTCAAATGTGACAGTTTTTATCCTCTTAGGGCTTTGGCACGCCCTCACAAATTCATTACATTCTTGCATTTATGTAAGGAAGCAGAATCAGAATCAGGTTTACTGTTACTGATACTCAGTATGCTCTGAAATTAGTTATTCTGTGGCAGCATTACAGTGTATTATATAAAATAAATTACTGTGTTACAATAAGAAATATATTAAAATAGTAATGCCAAAAGAGAACAAAAGGCAAGGCTATGTTCATGGGTCCATTCAGAAATCTGATGGCAGAAAGAAAGAAGCTGTCCCTAAAACATTGAAAAATGTCTTCAGGCTTCTGTACCTCTGCCTTGATGGTAGTAATGAGAAGACACTTTCCTGGATGGTAAGTGTCCTTAATGATAGATGCCACTTTCTGGAGATGCCACCTATTGAAGATGTCCTTAATGGTGAGGAGGCTACAGCCCATAATGGAGCTGGCTGAGTTTACAACCCTCTGCGTCTTTCTCCGATCCCGTGCTTCGGTACCTGTGATGCAACCAGTCAGAATGTTATCCGTGGTACTTCTGTAGAAGTTTGAGTCCTTCGTGATGCACCAAATCTCCGCCTATGAAATATAGCCACTGGCCTGACATCTTTTTAATTGCATCAACATGTTGGGCCCAGGATTGACCTTCAAAGATGTTGACACCCAGGAATATGAAGGTGTTCACCCTTTCCAATACTGACCTCTTGATGAGGGCTTTAGCCAAAGAGTGGACATTATTGCCACAGATGGTCGTGGAGGGCAAGTTGTTGAGTATATTTAAGACAGAGGTTGATAGTTTCTTGATTAGTCAGGGCATGAAGGGATATAGGGAGAAGGTAGGAGATTGGGGCTGAGTGGGAAAGTGGATCAGCCATGATGAAATCGTGCAGCAGATTCGATGGGCCAGATGGCCTAATTCTGCTCCTATATCTTATGGTCTTATGGACTGATGTGTGTTCTCCTGACTTCCCCTTCCTGAAGTCCGCAATCAATTTTTTTTACAAAGTGCCCACAAGTAGGGCATGCTCATGCAATCCCATGATAAGCTGCATTTACAGTTACATTTCAGGCAACGTTGGTTTTTGCATTAAAGTTCTAATTCCATCCCACCTGTCGCAATATTTGCAAGTGGAGCACACAGAAACCTGCCTTGAAGGAAAATAAATTAGATAGGTACAATTGTCTCAGATTAATTTGTCATCAGTTATGACTCATGGAATAGATGACACTATTAACTTAACTGAATAAATGTAATAAATAAGAGCAGGCGGAGAAAAGAACCCCTCAAGCTTGCAAACATGAGGAAATCTGCAGATGCTGGAATTTCAAGCAACACATGTAAGGGTTGCTGGTGAACACAGCAGGCCTGGCAACATCTCTAGGAAGAAGTACAGTCAACGTCTCAGGACAAGACCCTTCGTCAGGACTTTGCTAGTCCTGACGAAGGGTCTCAGCCTGAAACGTTAACTGTACCTCTTCCTAGAGATGCTGCCTGGCCTGCTGCATTCACCAGTAACTTTTATGTGTGTCTCTCAAGCTTGTTCTAGTATTCAATAGAGTTGTCAATGACTTGATCTTAAGCCTCAATTCTACTCTCCTACCTCATTCCCATGATTCTTAATCCTCCCACAACCCAAAGCCTTCTTACCTTAGGCATTAATGTACTTAATAGCCTCCCAATCAACTCTGATTGACCAATGGAGAACAATGACCATAAAAGAAATCATCATAAACCCATTTATTACAATTCTACTTCCCTGCTTTTCCTAAGTCTCTCACCTATTTGGTTCCTCTTTCATTTCTAATATCACCAGTACCCCCTTTTCTCTCCATGATGTGTCTGATGGTGGGATCCCAGTGGAAATGGTGGAAATGGTGAAGATTGATAGGCTGGTGATAGAGGTTGTTGGGTTGAAGGTGAGAACCATGGTATTCCCATCTGTGCAAAGGAAGGGGGGAGTGAGAGCAGACAAGAATGGAATGGAAGAAATATTGGTGAAGGCTCCATCAGTCATTGCAGGTGGGGGGGGGGTCACATTTTCTGATGATGGAGAACATTTCAGAAGTTCTAGATTGAAACTTTACCTTGAGAGCAGGTGTGGCAGAAGCAGAGAAATTGAGAGAAGGGGGTGGCATCCTCACAGGAGACTCATAGGGAGGTGCAGTAGGCAAGGTAGCTGTCAGAATCCTTAGGTTCATAGTTGATATCAGTGAATAGTTCTTGAGATAGAGATAGAGAGATCCAAAAAAGGAAGAGAAATGCTGGAATAATCCAGGCAAATTTGAGGGCAGGGTGGAAATTGATTGCAAAGGAATTAAAATAATGAGTTACACATGAAGTGAGGAAGCAATCCCAATGCAGTCATCTGCATAATGGAGAAAGAATTGGGGAGGAATGACAGAGTTAGGTTTGGAATGTCCACTAATCCACGTAGCCTAGGAAAAGCAATGAGAAGTTGGGGTCCATGCCAGTGCATGGCTACATCTTTGACTTGTTGAAAGTGGGAAGTGGGAAGGTTGTTCAGGGTACAAATAGGCTCAGTCAGGCATAGGAGAGTGTTAGCCAGAATCAGAATCAAAATCAGGTTTATTATAACCAGCATGTGACTTGGAATTTGTAAACTTAGTAGCAGCAGTTCAATGCAATACATAATACAGAAGAAGAAAAATAAATAAATCTTATTCCGTATACTTTTTACAATATACATATATTGAATAGATTTAAAATTGTGCAAAAAACAGAATTAATATATATAAAGTGAGGTAGTGTCCAAGGGTTCTGCCATGGTCCGGTCCGTGAAGTCCGTATTCCAGTTCACAGTCCGGTCCAGCGACCCTTGCTCCAGGTTTTCCTGTCTACCCTGTTTCTGTTCTTGTTGAGCTCTAATTGAGACAGCTGATGCTCATTGGGGCTGGCTACATAAATACCTTCAGAGAGCAGGGCTTGGCTGCTGGATTGTTCTTGTCCTTACTCCTTGTATCCCTTCCTCTGCCTTCTGTTTCCTCACCTGAAGCCTTGCCTTGTCTTGCCGGTAACTCTCGCCTCGCCTGAAGTTCTCGTTTCGCCTTGCATTGCCTGAAGCCTTGCCTGGTCTTGCTGGTAACTCTCGCCTCGTCAGGCTGTCTTGCCATTACCCTGCGGCTGGTTCTGTCCCTTCCTATCCTTTGCCTCTGTTGAGTAAGCCAGGTCGTATTTCTGTTACCTACGGTTGGGTTTGTCCCTTCCTAACCCTTGCCTCCATCGGGTAAGCCAGGCCGTCTTGCCGTTACCTGTGGTTGGTTCTGTCCCTTCCTGTCCCTTGCCTCCGTCGGGTAAGCCAGGCCATCTTGCCGTTACCTGCGGTTGGTTCTGTCCCTTCCTGTCCCATGCCTCCGTCGGGTGGTGATCCGCGCCCTGCCCAGGAGGAGCCTGCCTAGCCTCAAGCCTGAAGACTCCAGCCTCCTGCCTAACCTCAAGCCTGAAGACTCCAGCCTCCTGCCTCGCCTCACCTCTAGCCTCAAGCTTGAAGACTCCAGCTTCCTGCCAAGCCTTGCCTCTAGCCTGAAGACTCCAGCTCGTCCTGCCTGCCTGCCAAGCCTCGTCCTTGCCTAGTTCTGGGGTCTGAGCCAGAGGCAAGACCCAGGTATTGGGTCCTTGTCCAGTCTCTGGCTCGGAGTCCAAGCCCGGGCTCCTAGCTCTCTTGTCCAGTCCTGTTCCGGGTTCCCGGTTTTCATGTCCATGTCCTTGCCCTCACCCTGTATCCTTGTCCTGTCCCTAGTCCTTCAGTGTCTGTGTCTTGCACTTGGGTCCATTCCTAGCCACCTCCCTATGACAGGTTCAATCTCCATTTAGGAATCGGATGGCAGAGGGGAAGAAGCTGTTTCTGAATCACTGAGTGAGTGCCCTCAGGCTTCTGTACAGTGAGAAAAGGGCATGCCCTGAGTGTTGGTGGTCCTTAATAATGGATGCTGCCTTTCTGAGACACAGCTCCCTAAAGATGTCCTGGGTACTTTGTAGGCTAGTACCCAAGATGGAGCTGACTAAATTTACAACCCTCTGTAGCTTCTTTTGGTCCTGTGCAGTAGCACCTACACCCCCCCCCCCCACCACCACCAGACAGTGATGCAGCCTGTCAGAATGCTCTCCACAGTACATCTATAGAAGATTTTGAGTGTATTTGTTGACATACCAAATCTCTTCAAACTCCTAATAAAGTATACCCACTGCCTTGCCTTCTTTATAACTACATCAATATGTTGGGACCAGGTTAGATCCTCAGAGATCTTGAAAGTGATCAGAGATATTTGTTCCAGAAGGAAATGGAGAGCTGTAAAAGCTTCCAAGTGGGGGATGGAGGTGTAGAGAAACTGGATGTTCATGGTGAAGATGAGTTAGCTGCAACCATGGAGTTGAAAGCTATCTAAATAGTGGAGGCCTTACAAATTATCCCAAATGTAGGTCAAAAGAGTCTAAACAAGGGGAGAGAGTAGAAAGTTGAGGTATGAGGAAATAAGTTCAGTTGGGCAAGAGCAGGCATGAACAATGAGCCCACCAGAACCTTCCTGTCTGTGGATCATGGGCAGGGTTTGCAAGGCTAAGGTTGGGCACACTGTTGAAATTGAACTTTGAACTTTGGTCTGCAGGACAGTGGCCTTGTGTTTGTACATATAGTAAACTTCAATTTGTCAAAAGTTTTACTGCATAGTCCAAGACCTGTAGTCCCAGAATGATTACCCCTCATTCTGTGCTTGGAGTCATATTTTATTTCCATTTTCGTAATTAAATCTTCTGTAGCTTCCTTCACTGTAAGGCCGTAAATTCATTTAGTGTTAAATTTCTCAAATTTTGCATTTTTGTGGATCCATCAATCACTTTACATAAATCTTTTAGGCATTCAGTCTTCATACCTTTACCCATGGGATTCCCTCACTAAACCCTTCTTCTCTCTACATGCTTCTTCAGTTGGTCAATATAATCTTTTGTATACTCCTATGAATTGCAAAGGGACTTCTTAGAGTATTAATGTGTTACCATATTGAAATTACTTTGTTTCGCCAAATGGTACTTAAATCTACATCCTGATTCAATATTTAAATGCAGTATTTGTATAATTACTAAATTTATTTGTAGAATCTACAAAATCTCACCAGTAAGCGATGCTGGAGGGAGTGAAAATAAAGGTCTTCTTTATTACTATATGAATGACATACGTGCAGGCTATAATTTCCATTAATTTACAGGTTACACTGGTGCCACGGTGACGTAGTGGTTAGTGCGATGCTATTACAGCTCGGGGCATCAGAGTTTGGAGTTCAATCCAGATGTCCCCTGGAAGGACTGTACATCCTCCCTATAGAATGCATGAGTTTTCACCTGGTGAACCATTTCCCTCCCGTGGTCCAAAGTCAAGTTTAAATTAATTTGCCTACAGGAATGGGGATACATAGTGGATATAAGATTGAGATGACAGTGCAGTCAAATATTGAAGTCATTGTAGACATTGTAAACAAAAATAGGGGCGTGAAAAGATAAAGAAGAAGAATGCAAGGCTGAATTGTATTCTTTTGATGCAAGTAATTCACTTGGTGAGGTATATGAAAAGAGTATTAATCTGCACATGAATATGATGTTGTTACCATGACTAAAGATATGGTTGAAAGAAGAGCTGAACTGGCAGCTCAACATTCCAGGAGCAGGACATGTCCAGGGTAATGTAAAAGAGGAGGGGGCACAGAAACGTTGATTCAGTCCATTACTGCAGTAATGAGAGGATATCCTAAAAGGCTCTTCAAATAAGGTCACTTGGGCAGAGCTCAGGAACGAAAAAGGAGGTGACTACTTTATGGAGGGTGTACAGCTGACCTCCTTTTGATAAGTTGCGGGTGGGAGAATGCTACATTTCTTGACAACTGAGGTGGCTTCTGGTGAAGATGGAACCAATGCAAGCTGGACAGAAGAGATTGAGAAGTCACTGGCAAATCCTAAAGCTATTTATGTGTGCTGTATATGAAGAGCAAGAGGGTAACTGGGGAAAAATAGCACAAAATCAAGAATCAAAATGGGAATCTGTATGTAGAGTCTTAGGTGAGGCTTTAAATGAACACTTCCCATCTGGAGAAAGCATTAGGTATCTTAATGGGCGCAAATAGTTTGATGAGATGTATCCTGGGCTGATATGGGAGGGAAGGGAAGAGAATGCTGGGATCTTGACAGAAATTTTTAAACCTTCACAGACTACAATTGAGGAGCTAGATGACTGAAGGCCAACAAAAGTTGTACCTTTATTGAAAAAGGGATGCAGCCTGTTACTACAGGCCCTGGAGCCTACTGGCACTGATGGGGAAGTTATTGGAAGAGGGACTGGATTAATTTACACTTGGAAATTCAAGGATTAATCAAAATTAGTTGGCTTGGCTTGTAAGGAGAGGTATGCCTAATTAACTTGATTGAATTTTTAAGAGTTAACATAATGTGTTCCTGAGGGCAGTGCAAATTAAAAGATAATATTTCATAAGGGCTTTGGCAGCCATGCACAATTTCACTATTATTCTATGAGGTTAAAGCTCATGGGACACAAAATAGTCTTGGTGATAGGATACAGAGATATAGATTCAATTTTGTGACTGGAAACGTGAAACTTGTGGTGTACCATGATGATCAGTGCTGGGTCTCTTTCCTTTTTTTCATGTACTTTAATGATTTGGATCTGAACGTAGTAGGCATGATGACTATAATATGGAAATTTGTGCTAATGCGATAGAGTCATAGAAACATGAAGTATGGAAACAGGCCCTTCAGGCCATCGAGTCCAGCCCAAACACCAATCGCCGATTTACAATTAACAATATTTTATTCTCTCCACATTCATATCAACTCCCCACAGTTTGTACCCCTCCCCCAAACACTGGTGGGAAATTATAATCATGGGAAGTTGACAAAATAGTAGACAATTAACCTATTAAGCAACATGTCTTTGAGAAGAAACTGGAGTAGTTGAAGGAAACCCACGTAGCGAATGTGCCAGATCTACATTAGTACCAAGAAAAAACTTAGTACTGAGAAAAAACGGAATTTCATGTATATGTAAAGTATAGACCCAGGAGGCTCTGAGACTGAACTGTGAATATTAAATCTTCTTAGATTCATGGTTTTGACAGGTTTGTCAGAGCCCAAGTATACAAATTAGATACTATTGTCTTGGGTACTGATTAAATCTTACATATCTGGATTAACCAGTGAAACAAATAGTTTCGTCTTACTTCTAGTTGTCAAGTTGATATTTTGATCTTTGTCATCGTACAACAAGCCATACTTTAAAAGCATCCCGTTCAGAACATTGATCATCTGTAACATGCTTTGTTGGGGTTAGGTTTCCAGGTGTAATACTTATTGCTGAGTCACTCTTTCACAATGTGATGATGCATCTGAATATCTTTAATTGCAGGTTTAAGTACCGCTAAACTGCAAGTCAACAACATAGAGATAAAGGCTGACTAGCTATGACAATGTGACCAATTCCCCACCCCCCCACCAATCCCTGTGAACCTGGCCTGCTATTCTCTTTGCTTTTCCTGGATTCCCAGCGGCTGCAGCTAAGCTCCTGGCCAATACTCCCTCGCAGTGGAGAAGGCTGTGTCTGGCTGTGAAGGACAATGGTGAGCTGCTCTGAGCATGGTTTTGGATTGCACCATCTCATCAACTGGATGACATGCAAGTGAGTGGTTGTGAGGGAGGAAGAGTAGGGCCAGGTGTGGCACTTGTTCCTCCCTCACTATCATTCAGGAGAACATGTGTCACACCTGCCCCTACACCTCCTCCCTCACTATCATTCAGGAGAACATGTGTCACACCTGCCCCTACACCTCCTCCCTCACTATCATTCAGGAGAACATGTGTCACACCTGCCCCTACACCTCCTCCCTCACTATCATTCAGGAGAACATGTGTCACACCTGCTCCTACACCTCCTCCCTCACTATCATTCAGGGCTCCAAACAGTCCTTCCAGGTGA
Organism: Mobula birostris; assembly: GCF_030028105.1. Lineage (NCBI taxonomy): Eukaryota > Metazoa > Chordata > Chondrichthyes > Myliobatiformes > Myliobatidae > Mobula > Mobula birostris. The sequence continues at coordinate 64,270,961 of NC_092377.1, read as the reverse complement.
GGCATCACTGCACCTGTGAGTCTGTTGAGGTCATCTACTGTATCTGCTGCTCCTGGTGTGGCCTCCTGTATATGGGTGAGACCTGACATAAATTGGGAGACCACTTCATCAAGCACCTATCCTGTGCTCTGTCCGCTAGAAAAAGCAACACCTCCTAGTGGCCACCCATTTTAATTCTACTTCCCATTCCCATTCCAACATGTCAGGCCTTTACTGCTGTGACGAGGCCACATTCAGGTTGGAGGAGCAACACGTTGTAATCCGTCTGAGTAGCCTCCAACCTGATGGCATGAACATCAATTTCTCGAACTTCCAGTAATTGACCCCTCCCCCTTGCCCTCACCATTTCCCATTCTCATTCCCTTCTCTCACCTTATCTTCTTACCTGCCCATCACTCCCTCTGGTGCTCCTCACCTTTCCCTCATTTCCATGGCCTCCTATCAGATTCCCCCTTCTCTTGCCTTTTACCTCTTTCACCAATCAAATTCCCAGCTCTTTACTTCACCCCTCCCTCTCTCCTGGTTTCACCTATCACCTACTACCTTGTACTTTTTCCTACGCTTGCCCCCACCCCCCCCCCCCCCACCTTCTTACTCTGATTTCTCATTTTTTTTCTCCAGTCCTGATCAAGGGTTTCGGCCCAAAATGTCGACAGTTCAATCTTTTCCACAGACGTTGCCTGCTTGCTGAGTTCCTCCAGCACTTTTGTATGTGTTGCTTGGATTTCCAGCATCTGCAGATTTTCTCTGGCTTGGAGAGGGGAAGGTGATAGCTTGAGAGGCAAAGGAAAAATGTTGATGGCAGCTTCGAATGGTGTCAGTGAGCCATGGTGACATCCTGAGGGTTATGTACAATTCTTTTAAATATACCCCTTCTGAATTACTCTCATTGCTATCTACAGCATGTAATTTTTCTCTAAGCAATGTACACTTAAGTCAACAATGATATACAGATTTCACGATCGTCTGAAGGACTCAGCAAACCAAGCAGATATGCCACCCTTAAGTGAGGCAGGGTGGGGGGGGGGGGGTGGTGGACTCCAAAGCAGGCTAAAACGCAAAGGAATGAAGCCCCTCTACCCAGCATCTCATTAGCAAATGTACAGTCACTGGAGAACAAAACTGAAGACCTGAGGGCAAGATTACCATATCGGAGGAAAATGAGGGTATGTTCTACGTCTGAGCAAAATATGGCTTTTGCCTAGAACGCGTGATACAGTGCTCAGGCCAGAAGACTTCTTAGTTCACAGAATAGCTCGAACTGTGGATTCAGAAAAGGCAAAAGGTGGAGGTGTGTGTGTTTCATGTTTAACTCTATGTGGTGCTCTGATGTAGCGGTTTTGTCGAATTAGTGTTCCCCTGACTTTGAACTTATTCCAGGGTTGGCCCATACAGGAAAAGCCAGACAATAATAAAGTTGTGCTTCTGTCTCAAAATGTAGAGCAAACCTATTTCAATAATTATCCCAGGGTTGACAAATACAGGAAAAGCCAGACAATAATAAAGTTGTGCTTCTGTCTCAAAATGTAGAGCAAACCTACTTCAATAATTATCCCAGGATTGGCCCATACAGGAAAAGCCAGACAATAATAAAGTTGTGCTTCTGTCTCAAAATGTAGAGCAAACCTATTTCAATAATTATCCCAGGGTTGACAAATACAGGAAAAGCCAGACAATAATAAAGTTGTGCTTCTGTCTCAAAATATACGGCAAACCTACTTCAATAATTATCACCTAATTAGTCTTCTCTCAACTGCACAGATTTCAGCACAACTAATTGCCTCCAGATCTTTTCAGAGCTTTTGAAAGGGATGTTTTTAAGAGGCGAAGTGAGAGTGGCAGGCCTTGATAGTGAGGCAGTACTTAATCAAGTACGGCATCAAGAGGCTTTGCTGAAAATGAAGTCAATAGGCATCAAAGAAAAAACACTCCAGTGATTGGAATCATACATCACACAAGGCAGATGGTTGATCGTTGGAGGTCAATAATCACTTCCGGAGCTCTTTAGGGTAGTGTTCTTCATCTTCAGCTGACCTTCCTTCCAGAATAAGGTCAAAGTGATGAAACTGACTTGTGATCACACGCTTCACCAAATAAAAAGAGTTCATATATTTGCATGCAGCAAGATTTAGCCCTAGACCTTCGACAGTGGTAACCAAGATAACAATTTTCATGCACTGGGCAGTGAACTTTCTGCCTTCAAATTGGTGATGGAAACAATTGGGAATTGCACCAATTAAGTTGCTGTGGACAACTGGGGGAATAGGATTACTTCACTAGGAGCCAACACTGACTAAGGGGGCTCCTTTCTAACAATTTGTTCATATGTCCTTAATATTGCCAGGCAATGACCAACTCCAACAAGAGTAAGTTTAACTAATCATCTACCCTCAACATTACCAAATCCACTGAGTTGTCATCCTGGTTGTCACCACATACCCAAAAGTCAGAAATATAAATAGTGTGGTGACACAAGAAAGTTGGAAGCTCGGTAACCTTTTGAGTAATTTACCTCTTGACTCTTCAAGAACTATCCACCATCTACATACACAGCAGAATTAGGAGTGTGATGGACTACAGCAGTTACCTGAATAAGTGCAACTCCAACAACTTTGAAGAAATGTTACTTACCCAGCAATCTACTTGGTAGGTACAGCATCTGTCATCTGAACATTAATTTCCTCCTCCACTAATATATGAAGGTTTCACTGTGTGCGATCCATAAAATGTTCTGCAGTTATTTGCAGTTACTTCACTAGCAGCTCCTAAAACTACAACCTCTACTGTGAGGGAAGGGACTCGTGCACCCTGCAGTTCCTCTCTTAGTTATGCACCACCCTGATGTGCTGTTGTTCCTCCTCTTCTGGAACTCCGACTATACCAATATTGTGGAAGTACCTTCACATGAACAACTGCAAAGATTCAAGGAAAAAAGTTCACCAGTATTTCTCAAGGGCTGTTTGAAATGGCCTTCTAGCAATTCCAGATTTTAAAAAAAGGAAATGGGCAGGTATAGTCCTGGCGGTACTATGTCCTGAAACTATTTGTTAGGCACATACCAGTTTGGATCATTTATCAAGTGTGTGTAACGCAACTGACAACTTAAAGTACAAACATTTGTAGTTCAAAACCTTTGGCCCACAACGCTGTGTCGAACATGTCCTTACCTTAGATATTACCTTGGGTTACCCATAGCCCTCTATTTTTCTAAGCTCCATGTACCTGTCCAGGAGTCTCTTAAAAGACCCTATTGTATCCGCCTCCACCACTGTCACCAGCAGCCCATTCCATGTACTCACCACTCTCTGTGTAAAAAACTTACCCCTGACATCTCCTCTGTATCTACCTCCAAGCACCTTAAAACTGTGCCCTCTTGTGCTAGCCATTTCAGCCTTGGGAAAATACCTCTGACTATCCACATTATCAATGCCTCTCATCATCTTATACACCTCTATCAGGTCACATCTCATCCTCCGTCACTCCAAGGAAAACACCCGGGTTCACTCAAACTATTCTCATAAGGCATGATCCCCAATCCAGGCAACATCCTTGTAAATCTCCTCTGCACCCTTTCTATGGCTTCCACATCCTTCCTGTAGTGAGGCAACCAGAACTGAGCACAGTACTCCACGTGGGGTCTGACCAGGCTGCAATATTATCTAGCTACAACATTACCTCTCGGCTCTTGAACTCAGTCCCTCGGCTGGTGGAGGCCAATGCACCGTATGCCTTCTTAGCCACGGAGTCAACCTGTGCAGCAGCTTTGAGTGTCCTATGAACTCAAACCCCAAGATCCCTCTGATCCTCCACACTGCTAAGAGTCTTACCATTAATACTATATTCTACCATCATATTTGACTGACGAAAATGAACCACCTCACACTTATCTGGGTTGAACTCCATCTGCCACTTCTCAGCCCAGTTTTGCATCCTATCAATGTCCCACTGTAACCTCTGACAGCCCTCCACACTATCCACAACACCCCCAATCTTTGTGTTATCAGGAAATTAATGAATCCATCCCTCCATTTCCTCATCCAGGTCATTTACAAAAATCACTAAGAGTAGGAGTTCCCAGAACAGATCTCTGAGGCACACCACTGGTCACCGACCTCCATGCAGAATATGACCCATCTACAACCACTCTTTGCCTTCTGTGGGCAAGCCAGTTCTGGATCCACAAAGCAAAGTCTCCTTGGATCCCATGCCTCCTTACTTTCTCAATAAGCCTTGCATGAGGTACCTTGTTAAATGCCTTGCTGAAATCCATATACATTACATGTACTGCTCTACCTTCACCAGTGTGTTTAGTCACATCCTCAAAAAATTCAAACAGGCTCGTAAGGCCATGTTGACTACTCCTAACCATATTATGCCTCTCCAAATGTTCATAAATCCTGCCTCTCAGGGTCTTCTTCATCAACTTATAAACTACTGAAATAAGGCTTACTGGTCCATAATTTCCTGGGCTATCTCTACTCCCTTTCTTGAATAAGAGAACAACATCTGCAACCCTCCAATCCTCCGGAACCTCTCCCATCCCCATTGATGATGCAAAGATCATTGCCAAAGGCTCAGCAATCTCCTCTCTCGCCTCCCACAGTAGCCTGGGGTACATCTCATCCAGTCCTGGTGACTTATCCAACTTGATGCTTTCCAAAAGCTCCAGCACATCCTCTTTCTTAATGTCTATATGCTCAAGCTTTTCAGTCCACTGTAAGTCATCCCTACAATCGCCAAGATCCTTTTTTCCTAGTGAATACTGAAGCAAAGTATTCATTAATTATCTCTGCTATCTCCTCCGGTTCCATACACACTTCTCCACTGTCACACTTGATTGGTCCTATTCTCTCACGGCTTATCCTCTTGCTCTTCACGTATTTGTAGAATGCCTTGGGGTATTCCTTAATCCTGTTCACCAGGGCCTTCTCATGGTTCCTTCTGGCTCTCCTGATTTCATTCTTAAGGTTCTTCCTGTGAGCCTTATAATCTTCTAGATCTCTATCATTACCTAGTTTTTTTGAACCTTTCATAAGCTCTTCTTTTCTTCTTGATTGGATTTACAACAGCCTTGTACACCACGGTTCCTGTACCCTGCCAACCTTCCCCTGTCTCATTGGAACGTACCTATGCAGAATTCCACACAAATATCCCCTGTACATATGCCACATTTCTTCCATACATTTCCTTGAGAACATCTGTTCCCAATTTATGCTTCCAAGTTCCCGCCTGATAGCTTCATATTTCCGCTTACTCCAATTAAACGCTTTCCTAACTTGTCTGTTCCAACCCCTCGCCAATGCTATGGTAAAGGAGATAGAATTGTGATCACTATCTCCAAAATTGTGAAAAAAAGCACAGCAGCACCTTTACTTCCTTAGGAGTTCGCGGAGATTCAGCAGGACATCTAAAACTTTGACAAACTTCTATTGATGTGTAGTGGAGACTGTATTGATTGGCTACAGCATAGCCTGATATGGAAACACCCATGCCCTCGAACAGAAAATCCTACAAAATTAGTGGATACAGACCAGTCCATCATGGGTAAGCCCACCCAACCATTTAGCACATTGCATGAAATGCTGTCACAGGAAAGCAACATCTATCATCACAGACCCCACCACCCAGGACATGCTCTTGTCTTGCTTCTGCCATCGGAAAGAAAACACAGGAGCCTCAGGACTCACACCACTAGGTTCAGGAACAGCAACCATCAGGCTCTGGAACCAACGGGGATAACTTCACTCAACTTCACTTGCCCCATCAGTGAAATGTTCCCACACCCAATGAATTCAGCTTCAAGGACTCTTCATCTCATGTTCTTGATATTGGTTGCTTTATTACTATTACCATAGAAACCATAGAAACTACAGCACAGAAACAGGCCCTTTGGCCCTTCTTGGCTGTGCCGAACCATTTTCTGCCTAGTCCCACTGACCTGCACACGGACCATATCCCTCCATACACCTCCCATCCATGTATCTGTCCAATTTATTCTTAAGTGTTAAAAAAGAACCCACATTTATCACCTCATCTGGCAGCTCATTCCATACTCCCACCACTCTTTGTGTGAAGAAGCCACCCCAATGTTCCCTTTAAACTTTTCCCCCCTTCCCCCTTAACCCATGTCCTCTGGTTTTTTTCTCCCCTTGCCTCAGTGGAAAAAGCCTGCTTGCATTCACTCTATCTATATCCATCATAATTTTATATACCTCTATCAAATCTCCCCTCATTTTTCTACACTCCAGGGAATAAAGTCCTAACTATTCAACCTTTCTCTGTAACTGAGTTTCTCAAGTCCTGGCAACATCCTTGTAAACCTTCTCTGCACTCTTTCAACCTTATTTATATCCTTCCTGTAATTTGGTGACCAAAACTGAACACGATACTCCAGATTCAGCCTCACCAATGCCTTATACAACCTCATCATAACATTCCAGCTCTTATAATACTTTGATTAATAAAAGCCAATGTACCAAAAGCTCTCTTTATGACCCTATCTACTTGTGACGACACTTTTAGGGAATTTTGTATCTGTATTCCCAGATCCCTCTATTCTACTGCACTCCTCAGTGCCTTACCATTAACCCTGTATGTTCTACCTTGGTTTGTCCTTCCAACGTGCAATACCTCACACTTGTCTGTATTATACTCCATCTGCCATTTTTCAGCCCGTTTTTCCAGCTGGTCCAAGTCCCTCTGCAGGCTCTGAAAACCTTCCTCACTGCCTACTACACCTCCAATCTTTGTATCATCAGCAAATTTGCTGATCCAATTTACCACCTTATCATCCAGATCATTGATATAGATGACAAATAACAATGGACCCAGCACTGATCCCTGTGGCACACCACTGGTCACAGGTCTCCACTCAGAGAAGCAATTCTCTACCACCACTCTTTGGCTTCTTCCATTGAGCCAATGTCTAATCCAATTTACCACCTCTCCATGTATACCTAGCAACTGAATTTTCCCAACTAACCTCCCATGCGGGACCTTGTCAAAGGCCTTACTGAAATCCATGTAGGCAATATCCACTGCCTTCCCTTCATCCACTTTCCTGGTAACCTCCTCGAAAAACTCCAATAGATTGGTCAAACATCACCTACCACGCACAAAGCCATGTTGACTCTCCCTAATGAGTCCCTGTCTATCCAAATGCTTGTAGATTCTGTCTCTTAGTACTCCCTCCAATAACTTACCTACTACCAACGTTAAACTCACCGGCCTATAATTTCCCGGATTACTTTTCGATCCTTTTTTAAACAACGGAACAACATGAGCCACTCCCCAATCCTCCGGCACCTCACCCGTAGACAGCGACATTTTAAATATATCTGCCAGGGCCCCTGCAATTTCAACACTAGTCTCCTTCAAGGTCCGAGGGAACACTCTGTCAGGTCCCAGGGATTTATCCATTTTAATTTTCCTCAAGACAGCAAGCACCTCCTCCTTTTCAATCTGTACAGTTTCCATGATCTCACTACTTGATTCCCTCAATTCCATAGACTTCATGCCAGTTTCCTTAGTAAATACAGACGCAAAAAACCTATTTAAGATCTCCCCCATTTCCTTTGGTTCTGCACATAGCCGACCACTCTGATCTTCAAGAGGACCGATTTTATCCCTTACAATCCTTTTGCTCTTGATATACCTGTAAAAGCTCTTTGGATTATCCTCCCTTTGACTGCCAAGGCAACCTCATGTTTTCTTTTAGCCCTGCTGATTACTTTCTTAAGTATTTTCTTGCACTTCTTATACTCCTCAAGCACCTGATTTACTCCCTGTTTCCTATACATTTCATACAACTCCCTCTTCTTCTTTATCAGAGTTGCAATATCCCTTGAGAACCAAGGTTCCTTATTCCTATTCAATTTGCCTTTAATCCTGATAGGAACATACAAAACAAACAATTATTATTATTTCTTTCTGTATTTCTACAGTTTGTGTCTTTTGCATACTGGTTGAACGCCCAAGTTGGTGGGATATTCATTGATTTTTTTTAATATAAAAATCAATTGTGGATTTATTAAGTATGCTTGCAAGAAAATGAATCTCGGCATTGTATATGGTGACATATATTTACTTTGAACTTTGAGACGAGGTAGAAGTAAAATGGTACTGTAGGCAGACTGAGTGACTGGACATCAATGCAAGAATCTGCTTTGGATTGAGAGAATTTGGGTGCCAGTAAGAACATGTAGTTGTCAGTGGGGTTGCCAAGAGAACAGTGAGTGTTTGATTCACAATGAATATGCTTGAAAGGTGTTGAGAGAATTTGAGTAGCAGGAAAATTATTTCAGTTTATGCAGCAGTGAGAGGTTACTCATGGTGTTAAAAATGTTTCCATTGTTTTAAAGGAATTTGAAAAGCAACTAGAGAACATGGAGAGCATACTGAGACGCTGAGTGATAATGAGAAAGACTGCATGCCAGTGAAATAATTCAAGCAACAAGATCAAAGAGCAGTGAGAAAGCTTGATTGGCAGTGGAAGACTTTGAAAGACAGTTTAGATGGTAATACAAGAGACTTCAAGTATGGGATAGTTTAGAGACAAAAGAGACTGTGGATGTTTGAATTTGGATCATCAAACAAGAATGGTCAGGTCAGGCAACATCTATGGAGGAAAATTAAAAGCTGATGATTTCGAAAGAGGGGAGATAGTCGGTAGAAAAGGTAGATGAGTGCAGTGAAGTTGGAGATTGCTTGATAATGAGATATTCTACATGCATCAGAGATAGTTTGGACAGTGGTGACAGAGCTTACTGCAGTAAAGAGATTGTAATGAAAATAAATTAGAAAATGGCATTAGAAATGATCTTTCAAAAATCATTGGACTCTGGCATGGTGCCAGAGGACTGGAAACTTGCAAATGTCATTCCACTCTTTAAGAAAGGAGGAAGGCAGCAGAAAGGAAATTATAGACCAGTTAGCATGACCTCAGTGGCTGGGAAGATGTTACAGTCAATTGTTAAGGATGAGGTGATGGAGTACTTTGTGACACAGGACAAGATAGTACAAAGTTAGCATGGTTTCATTCAGGGAAAATTCTGCCAGACGAACCTGTTGGAATTCTTTGAGGAGATTACAAGTAGAATAGATAAAGGGGATGTAGTGGATGTTGTATATTTGGACTTTCAGAAGGCCTTTGACAAGGTGCCACACATGAGGCTGCTTACCAAGTAAGGAGCCCATGGTATTACACGGTTAGAGCATTGGCTGATTGGTAGGAAGCAGCGAGTGGGAATAGAAGGATCTTTTCTGTTTGGCTGCCAGTGACTAGAAGTGTTCCACAGGCGTCGGTGTTGAGACCACTTCTTTTTAAGCTGTATATAAAGGATTTAGCTGATGGAATAGATGACTTTGTTGCCAAGTTTGTAGATGATACAAAGATTGGTGGAGGGGCAGGTAGTGTTGAGGAAACAAGTAGGATGCAGAAGGACTTAAACTGATTTGGAGAATGGGAAGAAAGTGGCAAATGAAGTACCATGTTGGAAAATGCATGGTCATGCACTTTGGTAGTAGAAATACATGTGCGGACTATTTTCTAAACAGGGAGAAAATCCAGGAATCTGAGATGCAGAGGGACTGAGGAGTCCTTGTGCAGAACACCCTGAAGCTTAACATGCAGGTTGAGTCAGTGGTGAGGAAGGCAAATGCCATGTTAGTATTCATTTCAAGAGGTCTAGAACACAAGAGCAAGGATGTGATGCTGAGGCTTTATAAGGCACTGGTGAGGCCTTACCCTGAGTTTTGTGAACAGTTTTGGGCCCCTCATCTTAGAAAAGATGTGCTGGCTTTGAAGAGGGCCCAGAGGAGGTTCACAAGGATGATTCCAGGAATGGAAGGGTTATCATACGAGGAACGTTTGATGGCTCTGGGTCTGTACTCACTGGAATTCAGAAGAATGTTGGGGGGAATCTCATTGAAACCTTTTGAACGCTGAAAGGCCTAGACAGAGTACATGCGGAAAGATGTGCATGGTGGAAGGGCCTAGGACAAAAGGGCACAGCCTCAGGATAGAGGGGTGTCCTTTCAAAACAGCGAACCGGACAAATTTCTTTAGCCAGAGGGTGGTGGAATTTGTTGCCACATGCAGCTGTGGAGGCCAGGTCACTGGGTGTATTTAAGGCAGAGATTGATAGGTTCTTGATTGGACATAGCATCAAAGGTTATGGGGAGAAGGCCGGGAACTGGGGTTGAGGAGGAGATAGAAAAAAAAGGATCAGCCATGATTGAATGGTGGAGCAGACTCAATGGGCCAGATGGCCTAATTCTGCTCCTATGTCTTATGGTCTAAATGAGGTGAATGGTAAAGAGGGTTTGTGGGTAGACTTTGAATGGTGGAGACTGGGTTTGGTTTGCAGTGTAATTGTTTGTATAGAAGAGAGAGAGAGAGATTGCTTGGCAGTGGGAGGGTCTGCGAGGCACAGAGATGGCAGAGAGGGTATGGATAGAGTTGGGAGACTTTGAGTGAAAGAGAGTGAGGTGGACGCCAATGAGAAAATTAGGATGGTGGTGAAAGTGGGGGAATTCTTTTGAGCAGCATTGTAAGATTTCAGAAATTAGTGAGGAAGTATGCAAAAGTCGTGAGAAAGTTGTTGAGAGAGCTTGGAAGGCAGAGTCAGAAATTGAATGGCAGCGAAGTGTTTGGACAGCAGCAATGGAATTTAGATGGAGAGTTTACCGTTCAGTGGAAGTGCTCAGTTGTCAGTGGAATTGGTTGGTTTGTACAGCCATCAGATAAATGAATGGAAGTGATCATATTATGACGGTAAAGAGTGAGCTTGCTTGGTGCTGAGAATGTTCACGTGGCAGTGAGAGAGGACTTGTGTGACAGCAGAAGAATTTTCATGGCTGTGAGTGAAAATGCTTGGCAGCAAGATGACACTTTCCAAAACAGTGACTGATCTTGAGTGAGATTGGACTGCATTTTCGCATTCATTTCTGTCAGGTGTCATTGATCTATGGTGAAGGAGCAACACTGATTTTGAGATCAAGTGATCAACACCTGCGATCACCTGAGATGTCCTCTTAGCAATATCTAAAATCGTTGATGATGTGGAAGTAGTAAAGCCAAAGCATTTCCTTCTGGATCAATACTGGATTGATGGTGGTGAGCTGAATGACCTGTATAACACTGTCCCTGGGTTTCTTTCAATGAATTTTTCATATGGAACAGGGCCCTGTGTTCAAACTGGCAGAAGATAAACAGAAACAGAAAAAGATGAGAATATGTGAAACCTAATTAAAAAAACAGAAAATACTAGAAACCTCAGCAGGTTAGGGAGAGAAAAACAATTAACATTTCAGTTCAGTAACCTACGAATGAAACTTGGTAATTTATTGTCAAAATGGTAGTAAAGGCTTGAACTGGTGTTAAAAACTAGTGAAAAAGATAAAATAATTTTATAAGCAATCAGAAAGATGGTTGTTATTGTGTGACTAAATATTGGGCTTGATAAGCAAACATGAATATTAACTTGAAGCAACAGAACATGGAGCAGAGTTCAGAAAATACAAGAACTCCATCTAGTGTTTGTCTTCCTACTTGCGCTCTTATACCTGCAGGAAGGCTCTTTGCAGCACTTTAATGAGTTGAATGTGAACGTAGGAAGTCGTCATCGTCGTCGTGGCTATCCCTCGCGGTCAAGGATGATGGTCTTCGTTCTGAAGAAGTGGCCCACAGAGTGAAGACGCCCGTGTGTGTATTTGTTTAACGCGTACTTGATGTTGCACTCCAAGAAGCACACGATACTTCACAAATCAACCAACTGATTCCAATGGCATGGAAACCACGACGATTGGAGCTGATGGATTTGTTGCAGCGTTCATCTGCCTTCACAGCCGTTGAGTTCGAAGTAACTTCGTCCGCCTGTTCCACCGTAGATGTCTTGGTTGGATTGTTCTTTGTCAGGAACCTCGCTCTGGACCTTAGCGCCATGGGTGACCCTACCAGGAGCATAGCTCCAGACAGCATTGCTCTCGGGATCTCAGGACCACACAAGCTTCTCCACCACGACAAGATGACAATCCACGGAGAAGATAGGAAGTATGACTGTGAGGTCGGTAGTGTTCTGGGTAGCAAGAAAAAGCTGTCTAACACAGCAAAAGGAGATGGTTCAAATGGGCAATTGGGAAAAGCTTTGGCAGATGGAGTTTAATCCCTACAAGTGAAAGATTCAAGATTAAAGACTGTTTATTGTCATTCTTTAGCACACAAGTGTAAAGGAGAATGAAATGATTGTTAATCTAGATCTAATGCAGCATTAAAAAACACAATAAGCATAAAGAACACAATAAAAAACAAAAAAACACAATAAATATAAATATAAAAGCAATCCTATAAATCTCCAGGGAAGTAACTTTTATATACATAGACTGATTGTATGTACATGAAATGACAATAGGTGATGTTTATTTAGTTGTGGTGCATCAGTGGGATGGGTTAATGGGTGGAGGTGTTGATCAACATGATGGCTTGGCAGTCTGAACTGTTTTTGAATCTAATGGTCCTGACGTGGATGCTGTGTCACCTCTTCCCTTTTGGGAATGGGACAAACAGTCCATAAGCAGGGCAGGTGGGATCGTTCAGGAAATTGCTGGCCCTTATCCAGCACATTTCCGTATATATGTCTTTAATGGCAGGAAGATTTGTTCCAGTAGTGTTGAGCTGTTATATCTACCCATTGTAGGGCCCTCCTATTTGCCACAGTGCAGTTCAGGTGAAGCAAAACACATGTGCACACTTACAATAAACAGTAGAGCCTTAAGGAAGATTAATGAACAGAGACACCTTGGGTTCACGACATAAGCTAGTGATATTAAGCCAGAAAGTGGTGAAAAGGGCATAGCTGCCAACAACTATTGTTGGCGGAATTTCAGATGGTAACAAGTGGGCATACAGGAGCAAGATATATCAGCTAGTTGAATGGTGTCGCAGCAACAACCTTGCACTCAATGTCAAGAACTGATTGTGGACTTCAGAAAAGAAACACACACCAGACCTCAGAGAGATCAGAAGTGGAAAGAGTGAGCTGTTTCAAGTTCCTGTGTGTCAAATTCTGAGGATGTAACCTGGACCCACCATATTGATGCAGTGATATTTCACCAAAGGCTCTCACAAATTCCTACAGCTGTACTGTACAGAGCATTCTAACTGGTTGTATCATAGTCTGATATTGGGTAGGGGCGCAACTGCACAGAATCAAAATAAGCTGCAGAGAGCTGTAAATTTAGTTCCATCATGGGCACTAGCCCCCAAAGTATCCATGACATCTTCAAGGAGCAATGTTTAAAAAAGGTGGTATTCATCGTTAAGGACCCCCGTCACCGAGGACATGCCCTCTTCAGAAAGGAGGTACAGGGGCCTGAAGGCACATATTCAACGATTTAGGAGCAGCTTCTTCCCCTCTCCCATCTGATTTCTGAATGGATATTAAACACAAACTCACTACTGGTTTTATTTTTATTTTTGCTCTATTAATTTAATTAAACTTTAATATTTATATACTTGCTGTAATTCACCTTGTTTCTCTCTATTATGTATTGCATTGTACTGCTGCTGCAAAGACAACAAATTTCACACATATGCCAGTGATGTTAAACCTAATTCTAAATTATGAATTCTGGCACACTTGCCTTCATAAGTCAGAGCATAGAATATAAGTGTTGGGATGTTATGTTGCGACTTTACAAATCACTGTTTAGCTATACTTAGAGGTATTGCAGTTTTGGTCACCACACTATAGGAAAGAAGTGGTTGCTACAGATGTACTGTATAGACCATACACTCCTAGACTTGAGTGCTTTGACTAAGACAAAAGATTGAATAGGGTGCGATTGTTTTTCCTATGGCATTCAAAGCTGAGGGGTGACCTGACAGATGAATATAAGATTGTGAGAGGCATAGATAATGTGGAGAGAATCTTTTTTTCTATTAAAAACAGGAGGAGCAAGGTATAAGGTGAGAGGAAAGAGCTTTAAGTGGTATTTGAGAGGAAATTTCTTTACACACGCAGTTTCTGTTTTACCTGCCTCCTTTTTTTGAATAAAAAGGTTAATTATATTTACAATGGCAAAATTTGCAGGCACATGCATCAGACTGGTTAATTCCTTCAGAACATTTGTTGAATGCTCTCTATGTAGCCAGACCCACATTTTCTTAATATTGTTCAGCCCTTCATTTATCATCTGATGCATTGATCTGTCATCGACGGTATCTCCAACAGGAGTGTAAATCAGAGGTCAGCTTCACTGCTGTGATTCAAAGCAAATAAGTGATTGGGAATCTACACAGAAATTCTCACAATGGAGCAAGAATGCCACCCATTATCTTCTTTCCTAGTAAATTCTTTCAACAGCTGGGGAAAGCTATGTGGTAGTTCTTTGATTTAGAAGCGTAAAGGAAAGGAACCCCCAATGTTTGAGAGGGAGAAGCTAAGATCAGATGTATCAGTATTACAGTGGAGTAAAGGGAACTGCAGAGGCATGAGAAAGGAGCTGGCCAAAGTTGATTGGAAGGGGTTACAAGCAGGGATGATGGTAAAACAACAATGGTTGGATTTTCTGGGAGTAATTTGGAAGGTGCAGGATAGATACTGTACATCCCAAAGAAGAAATATTCTAAAGGGAGGAATGGACAATGATGACTGACAAGGGAAGTTAAAACCAGCAGAAAAGCAAAAGAGAAGGCATATAATATAGCAAAAATTAGTGGAAAACTGGAGGATTGGGAAGCTTTTAAAAACTAACAAAGGCAACTAAAAAAATATATATATATACATATATATATATATATATATATATATATATATATACACACACACGTACATGTACATACATACACCCGTAGTGTGCCAGAAATTTTTAGAGATTCAGGGAACAGAAATGAGTGTGGTTGCTATTACCAAGGAGAAGGTGCTGAGTAAGCTGAAAGATTTGAAGGTAGATAAGTCACCTGTTCCAGTTGGAATGCACCTCAGAGTTCTGAAAGAGATAATTGAAGATACTGTGGAGGCATTAGAAATGATCTTTCGGGATTCACTAGATTATGGAATGGTTCTGGAGGACTAGAAAATTGCAGAAGTCACTCCTCTCTTTGAGAAGGAATAGAGGCAGATGAAAGGAAATTATAATCCAGTTAACCTGTCTTCAGTGGTTGGGAAGATGTTGCAGTCTATTAAGGATGAGTTTTCAGGGTGCTTGGAGGCACATGATAAAATAGTCTGAAGTCAGCATAGTTTCCTTCAGGGGAAATCTCTCCTGACAAATCTGGTGGAATTCTTTGAGGAAATAATAGGCAGGATAGGCAAAGAAGAGACAGCAGATGTTGTTTATTTGGATTTTCAGAAGACCTTCAACAAGGCACAATAGATAGAGAGATAGGTTAGGTAGAATAGATAGATACTTTATTGATCCCAAAGGAAATTACAGCTTCACAGTGGCATTACAAGTGCACAGATATACAAAGGTTAAAAGAGGAGTAAGAAAGAATAAAAAATAAGTTACCTCAAACAGTCTACCAGGAGGGGGTCATCACTTCACCAGCTATAGATTGATCATTATAGAGCCTAATGGCCAAGGGTAAGATTGACCTCATATATATATAAACCTGCTAACCAAGAAAAGAATGGTATTTCAGGAAAGATACCAGCATTGACAGAATATTGGCTGATTGGCGAAGACAAAGAGTGGAAATAAAGGAGGCCTTTTGGAGGCCTATTTGTTGTTGACGGGTCATATTCTGCATGGAGGCCGGTGACCAGTGGTGTGCCTCAGGGATCTGTTCTGGGACCCTTACTCTTTGTGATTTTTACAAAGGACCTGGATGAGGAAGTGAAGGGATGAGTTAGCAAGTTTGTTGATGACAGAAAGGTTGGAGGTGTTGTGGATAGTGTGGAGGGCTGTCAGAGGTTACAGCGAGACATTGATAGGATGCAAAACTGGACTGAGAAGTAGCAGATGGAGTTCAACCCAGATAAGTGTGAAGTGGTTCATTTTGGTAGGTCAAATATGATGGCAGAATATAGTATTAATGGTAAGACTCTTGGCAGTGTGGAGGATCAGAGGGATCTTGGGGTCCGAGTCCATAGGATGCTCAAAGCAGATGCGCAGGTTGACTGTGGTTAAGATGGCATACGGTGTATTGGTCTTCATGAATCGTGGAATTGAACAGGAGCAGAGAGGTAATGTTGCAGCTATATTGGACCCTGGTCAGACCCCACTTAGAGTACTGTGCTCAGTTCTGGTCGCCTCACTATAGGAAGGATGTGGAAGCCATAGAAAGGGTGCAGAGGAGACTTACAAGGATGTTGCCTGGATCGGGGAGCATGCTTTATGAGAATAGGTTGAGTGAACTCGGCCTTTTCTCCCTTGGAGCGACGGAGGTTGAGGGGTGACCTGATAGAAGTGTATAAGATGATGAGAGGCATTGATTGTGTGGATAGTCAGAGGCTTTTTCACAGGGCTGAAATGGTTGCCACAGGAGGACACAGGTTTAAGGTGCTGGGGAGTAGGCACAGAGGAGATGTCAGGGGTAAGTTTTTTACTCAGAGAGTGGCGAGTGTGTGGAATGGGCTGCCAGCAACGATGGTGGAGGCGGATACGAATACAATAGGGTCTTTTAAGAGACTTTTGGATGGGTACATGGAGCTTAAAAAAATAGAGGGCTATGGGTAAGCCTAGTAATTTCTAAGGCTGGGACATGTTCGGCACAACTTTGTGGGCCGAAGGGCCTGTATTGTGCTGTAGGTTTTCTCTGTTTCTATGTTTTCTGGTTGGCTGCTGGTGACTAGCAGCATTCCATGGGGGTTAATTTTGGGAATGCTTCTTTTCATGTTTTATAGAAACCATAGAAAAAGTACAGCACAGAAACAGGCCTTTTGGACCTTCTTGACTGTGCTGAACCATTTTCTGCCTAGTCCCACTGACCTGCACACGGACCATATCCCTCCATACAACTCCCATCCATGCATCTGTCCAATTTATTCTTAAATGTTAAAAAAGAACCCGCATTTACCACCTCATCTGGCAGCTCATTCCACACTCCCACTACTCTCTGTGTGAGGAAGCCCCCGCCTAATGTTCCCTTTGAACATTTCCCCCTTCCCCCTTAACCCATGTCCTCTGGCTTTTTTCTCCCCTTGCCTCAGTGGAAAAAGCCTGCTTGCATTCACTCTATCTATACCCATCATAATTTTATATACCTCTATCAAATCTCCCCTCATTTTTCTACACTCCAGGGAATAAAGTCCTAACCTATTCAACTTTTCTCTGAAACTGAGTTCCTCAAGTCCCGGCAACATCCTTGTAAACCTTCTCTGCACTCTTTCAACCTTATTAATATCCTTCCTGTAATTTGGTGACCAAAACTGAACACAATACTCCAGATTCGGCCTCACCAATGCCTTATACAACCTCATCATAACATTCCAGCTCTTATACTCAATACTTTGATTAATAAAGGCCAATGTATCAAAAGCTCTCTTTACAACACTATATACCTGTGACGCCACTTTTAGGGAATTTTCTATCAGTATTCCCAGATCCCTCTGTTCTACCGCACTCCTCAGTGCCTTACCATTTACCCTGTATTTCTACTTTGGTTTGTTCTTCCAAAGTGCAATACCTCACACTTGTCTCTATTAAACTCCACCTGCCATTTTTCAGCCCATTTTTCCAGCTGGTCCAAGTCCCTCTGCAAGCTTTGAAAACCTTCCTCACTGTCCACTACACTTCCAATCTTTGTATCATCAGCAAATTTGCTGATCCAGTTTACCACATTATCGTCCAGATCATTGATATAGTTGACAAGTTACAATGGACCCAGCACTGATCCCTGTGGCACACCACCAGTCACAGGCCTCCACTCTGAGAAGCAATCCTCTACTACCACTCTTTGGCTTCTTCCATTGAGCCAATGTCGAAAACAATTTACCACCTCTCCATGTATACCTAGCGACTGAATTTTCCTAACTAACCTCCCATGCGGGACCTTGTCAAAGGCCTTACTGAAGAACATTCACTGCCTTCCCTTCATCCACTTTCCTGATAACCTCCTCGAAAAACTCCGGTAGATTGGTCAAACATGACCTACCACGCACAAAGCCATGTTGAGTCTCCCTAATAAGTCCCTGTCTATCCAAATGCTTGTAGATTCTGTCTCTCAGTACTTCCTCCAATAACTTAATCACTACCGACGTCAAACTTACCAGCCTATATTTTCCTGGATTACCTTTTGATCCTTTTTTAAACAACGGAACAACATGAGCCATTCTCCAATCCTCCGGCACCTCACCAGTAGACACCGACATTTTAAATATATCTGCCAGGGCCCCTGCAATTTCAACACTAGTCTCCTTCAAGGTCCGAAGGAATACCCTGTCAGGTCCAGGGGATTTATCCACTTTAATTTGCCTCAAGGTAGCAAGCACCTCCTCCTTTTCAATCTGTACAGTTTCCATGATCTCACTACTTGTTTCCCTTAATTCCATAGACTTCATGCCAGTTTCCTTCATAAATACAGACACAAAAAACCCATTTAAGATCTCCCCCATTTCTTTTGGTTCCACACATAGCCGACCACTCTGATCTTCAAGAGGACCAATTTTATCCATTACAATCCTTTTACTCTTAATATACC